>NW_026138174.1:1561646-2878292 GCF_025592945.1 Manacus candei
TCTTCCAAACAAGGTCCCTGACTGTATCTAACAAGTGCCCAGCACAGCAAGACAAAGTTACTAATGTTACAGAATTTGAGCATTTTGTGTCATTGCTTGAAATGTTATCGTATGACTCAAACACAGCAACATCTGATAATGGCCAAGGACAAAAAAAAATGAAGCCTTTTTCATTGAAGTCCAGGAAAACACAACGGTGGGAAAAAAATCTCAGTGCCCTTATTCACATTATCTGTCCCTCCCAGAGCAGACGGGCTCACTGAACTGAGCAAACCTAAGACAGGCACCACAAGAGTTGTGAAGTTTGTTAGACTTCCAGCTTCATTTTAGAGGTGCAGAAAGATCACTGGAAGACACAGAGATGGGACTGCACGGATAGGAGAGACATTCACTGTTAATTTCTGCTGTGATCATGAAACAAGGGCAGCAAAATGCCCAGCCCAGAAACAGATTGGAATCTCCTTAGTTAAAATCACAGCTGAGGAGAGAGTAGGAGTTGACTGAAAGCAAGACACTCTGTTTCAACTCACTCCTGACTGCATTTGGGCAGTGTTTATAACACCAACCCTCCTTGGAAGTAAAAAGGGCACAAGGTGAGCAAGTCTGCCTCCAAACTGCCAAGAGTCACAGCTACTGGGGGCAGGCTGAGTAAACAGACATTTCACTTTTACTGTTTAGGTTCTGACAATTTGCAGCCTCCTTCCATAATCACAGAACAGTTCAGAACACAGCTCAACACCAACACTGCTCCAACCTAAAGGGCTCAGGTTACGATGTGGAGTCTCAGGTAATAACAAAACACAGCGGCTTCACTGGGGCCCTCAACAAGGGAAGACCCCGATTCTTTCATGTTTTTAATGTCAAGAGCAAATTTCTCCCCCTTTTACAAGCACAGTGTACGTGGTACCACTGGTGTCTCCAAGTGACTTTCTGCTCTTTATTCCCCAGCACGTGGGTTTACACATGAGCTGATTTTTAAATTTCAGTTGGAGTCAGTAACATGCTTTTGAGTTTTTACAGGACAATAAAATTGCTTGCCAGGGGTTTCTGACTTAAAGTTCTACACAGCAGATTGAGGTAGGCCTCTTGATCCTCCTTACCACATTTTTGCCATGTTAGAGTATAAAATATCTGTTCTACTAATTGCACCCAGGGATTCACATCCAATATCCATAGACTCCTAAAGCTGATTCTGTTTACCCTTTGATCTTGCCTAGTCTGTTGCTTGAAAGAATACAGACAGGTGATGGGAAATGCTGGAGCTATTGCAAGAACTGCTTAAACACTAATTAACTCCAAAAAACCCAGAATGAACAAGAAGCCAAAATGGAACTAAACCCACAACAGCTGGTGGTCATCAAGGCGATTTTCCCAGAAGGCAGAAGACTGTTACTAATAGGATGGAAATACAGAATTTACTGAGACCAACTGGAACTGCTGATAACATATATTGAGAAATGCCTCATTTCTCACATTTTCTGCAGAGCAAGAGTGAGGCTGAACAACAATTTTAACTTTCAGTGTGGGAAAAAATAAGTGGAAACTGAAACACAGTCCCAGCAATTAGTACTAGGAGCTAATTTTACTGTAATGCTATTTTCATCACATTTAAAAATAACGTTCAAGCGTTTTTATCCATAGAAATACATTTTTTTTCCCTCAGAGTTTAATCAATGCAGTATAGTTCATCAGAATCTGCCCACTGAGATTCTCTTACATTTTAAATTATTTCAATTACTGCAGAACCTGGATGTTGGAACCCCCAACAGATGATTAAATAAAGTTGTATGTTCCGTTCTCCCTTTACGACAGCGGAGGTTTTTGAGATGTTTCAATCACATTACATAAACCTGCATTCCTCCACTAACACAGAACATTCACTCTTGCCACAGGAGACAAATACTTATTGTGCTGCTCCCAGCCAATGATTTTAACTTCAAATCCAGAGTAAACATAACCTCTTCAGAGCTGGGGACACGTTTGTGTGCAAGGAGAACAGCCCACTGCACTACAGTGATAACAATACCAAAGGAAACCATGGCACGTTCCCTTGAGCATCTGTCAGCAAGTGAGGGACTCTAAGAACCAGAACTGCTCAAAGTTGTTATGCATTTATTTATTATTTATTATCTATTATCTGATTTAAATTATACAGATGAAGCCACAGTGCTAAATAGAACAATTCATCATTCTGCCTGGGCATTTGCTTAAAACGTGGTTCTTTCAGTGCCTTGGTGATGGTCTTCCAGAAGATGGCTGAGGCTGCCTGAACTTTGAGAGAACAGTAATATAATCAGCAAAGGTGTAAGTGTGATACTCGTGGTGCTGAAGGTTCTTGTAGGTGGAATTATCCATTTCCTCTGGAGCAGGCTCACCAAGTGCTGCAGTCTCTGTGAAAACAAACAGTAACTGGTGACTATAAGGATGCCACACCAGAGGACAATGTTCTTAAGCACAGTCAGCCTTCTTACACTGCCAGATCCCTCAGCCAGTCAACTTTTAAAAGAAAAAACAGTCAGCAACTACAACAAAAGGAGAATTTACTGAGTTCTGCTGGTTCCTTGTCTGGTCCTAAAGCAGCACATTAATGTGCAGTGGGGAACAGGAATCAGTACAAGGCATCTAATACAGCAAGGTCTTAAAACCCAAACTACCACCTAATGCTGGGGGTGGACAGGGCAGAACATTTCATTTATCTTTTGAAGGCATATGTCTGCATTTCCTGGCTTTTTCCATCGTTGCCTTGGTTTTCACTCCAGCCAGAACAGTAGGTGACATTCTCAGCAAGCCAGGAGAGGCGAGGAGCAGTACAAATGATTTATCATCACTCCAGACCATGAGATAAAGCCATTAGAGCTACTCTACAGATTGAACTTTTTCCATAAGGAAAAGTGAGGGAATTAGCAAGATCTCCACAGTTTAATTTCAAATGTGGTTATACCAAACAGTGATACATCAAGAGCCTTTGATGTGAATTTCCTTTCTCCTAAACTTTGTATCAGCTCTTCTTCATAAAAGAATAACCCAATAAAGTTATTTAGAACTCCTTACTTCATGTTAAAGCCAACATTAATTCTTATGCTTTTAGACTATTGTGCAAATGGGAACAGAATCATTTACATAAAAGGTTCCTGGTGTAGGCTGATTTTACAACCACGGAAATTGCAAGAAATAAAACTTTACTTCCCAACAATAATTTATTCTCATATACCCAGAGTTTTAACAGTAGGCAAGACACACAATCTAGTGAAAAGCTTCACCAATAAATTTGTATGTGGTGGCTTAGGTTAGATTGTGTAAAGCTCTTTTTGTAATGTGTCCATCCATAATAAAAATCCAAGAACTTGAGCAACTGAACACCAGGGTTTCCCTTTGCTTATGACATAATTATTGCAGTGTAAAGTGATCAGATTAAGAGCAGAATCCATAACATTTAGCAAGACTCGCTTATAAATCCCAACGTAGTAAGCCATGGTTTCAAAGCCTGTGACAGGAAATATCCCTGTGCCTGCTGCTCAGCTCCTACTGAGCCAGCTCATAGGAGACAGCACTGCAGAGAGAAAAGCCAGATGAAGTCTTTGCTGCAAATAGCCCCAAGAACAGGCAAGCGTGGGCAAGTGTACGTTCAACCTGCGAGAGACAGTTGTTCCAAATCAAGAGGCAGATGCTCAGGAAGAAAAGCAGATGGAGTCTCATTTTTCCTGCCCAAATACACTGTACTTAGCTCCTAAAAGGCAAAATTTATTCCCGAGTTCATCCTCCCCACACTTCAGTCTTCATCTCTGCTTTGTCTCTTAAAGAGCAAAGCACTTCACAGGCTGTTCTTCCGAAATGAATCACAGGCACATTTCTGAGTTACCACGCTACTACTTTGCTACTTACTCAGCAGTTCAAGTCAGCAGTTTTTGCTGACTGCTCTACAAAGGGATGACATCACCTGAGCATCCAGGTTTGTAATGAGAAAAACTCCTTGTATGCCTTCCCTGTGCCTGCTGCAGAGTTTGGAGATGAGCAAACGAACACATGGACAGGACAGAAGCACGAATTACAGGCGGTATCGTGAGCTGTGAACATTAAACATGGAAAAGCAGAAGCTGTTCTCAAAGAAGGAAGAGAGAGCTGGATATATCTGGAGACAACAGTGCAGTTTTTTTGAACACAGTGTAGCTGGATTTGAGCTGGGACCCTCTGGCACCCACAGACATCCCACCAGCAGTACAGACCTTACCTGTACCAACCTCCAGCTCTCCTACAGCCACTGCAGCCACTCCTCTGGCACTACCCAGCAGACACTTCCCTGCTGCCACAGCCTGACCACCTTCACAAAGCAGGAAAAGCTCAACAGCCAAAGTGCCTTTTTTAGCAAAGCCAGTCCTACCCAGAAAGGTTTTGCTGGTGCAGTCCTCCCTTACCTGAAGTTAACTGAACTCATTGTTTGTGTCTCTGTATTTCTTTCAACGTGGAATTAAAAAAAAAAGATGCTTGAGAATCTAGAATTCCACTGTGGATGAACGGGGAGAAAAGCATCATATGTAGATAAATCCAAATAGCCCTTCCCAATTTTTTTTTTAAAGAAAGTTTCTGCTGCTGGCTGCAAGGAGGAACAAGCAAATTAAAATATCACTTGCAAACAGCGCTGCATTTTATTATTTGAATCACAGAATCATTTTGGTTGGAAAAGACCTCTGAGATCATCGAGTCCAACCTTATACTGATCACCACCTTGTCAACAGGACCAGAGCACTGAGTGCCACATCCAGTTGTTTCCTGCCATCAGGGAAGAAGGTAAGCAAAGAAATCAAACTAAGAGCCAACTAACATCTCAAAACAGAAGGCAGGTCTTTTACTCAGCACTATCTCCTGGAAACTGATGTACAAAAGCAATTATTTGCACGTAACCTGGTTAGACACTTCAGTCACAGAATGGTTGAAACTGGAAGACACCTCTGGAGGTCATCTGGTCCAACCCCAAATTCTCAGGCAGGCTTAGCCTAGAGCAGGATGCCCAGGACCACATTCAGACAGCTTTTGAGTGTCTCCAAGGATGGAGAGTCCCTTACCTCTCTGGGCAACCTGTGCCCAGAGTCCTACCACTCTCACAGTAAAAAAAGTGTTTAGTGATGTTCAGGCAAAACCCTGTTTCAGTTTGCACCCACTGTCTCTTGTCCCATCACTGTGTACAACTGAACAGCTTTATCTCTGCCTTCTTTGCACTCTCCCTTCAGGTATTTACACATTGAAGATATTCTGTCTGAACCTTCTCTTTTCTGGGCTGAACAGTCCCAGATCTCTCAGATCTCCCCCTTCCTCACAGGAGAGACACTTCAGTCCCTTCGTCATTTCAGTGGCACTTTGCTGGACTCCATCCAGCAGCTCCACATCTCCCTTGTGCTGGGGAGCCCCAGACTGGACACAGCACCCCAGGTGCCCCTCACCAAGAAGGAGATGCAGCTCCCTCAGCCACAGTCCCAACACAACCCAGGTCACCCTTGGTGGCCTTTGCTGAGAGGGCACATTCCTGGCTCTCGTTCAATTTGCTGTTCCCCTGGACCCCCAGGGCCTTTCCCTCAGGGATATCACTTGGAGGATGATACAAAGCAGCTTTACAATTATGCTGCTTTTATTCCAAGTAGGCAAATTCTTCAATTCAAAGTAGCAGCGAGAAGGGGGGGTTTAAGAATGGTATTTATATACTGCCTAAGTTGAAGGGCAGGAATGGTGACTGTGACAGATCAGGAAAGAGGGGCATCTGCTACTGAAAAACACAAAATGAGGTAGGTTAACAGGATGGCAGTAAATAAGAAGGGTAAATTAGGTAGGGAAGCAAAGCTAAGGAGATGATTATATGATGCATGATGGTCTTTCCTAAAAACATACTGCTGTCTCCTCCCAACTCACTACCAAAAGTTAACTCACTGCTTCCACACTAGTTACTTACAACCTTCCAGTCTCAGAATCAACACCTGTTTCTGGCATTATGCTATGATTTCCTGAAGTCTACTGGAATCTGAAACACTGAAAGATTGAAAAAAAACCCCAAAGCCTAATGCAAAAAAACCCAAAACAAAACCAGAAAGACAGCAGAGTTTAAGCAACACTCAGATGGCCTCAAATTCAGGTCATGAGACAAATACTTCTGAGAAAAAATAAAAGTGAAAAAAAATTTTGTCATATAAAACCCATGATTTTGCTCACAGTGGAAACAATCTTGTTTTCATTTTATAAGTAACTGGTTTATGAAACTACAAATACAGAGAAATGAAACCACTTCCTTTCACAACATAGCTGGAAACTGAGCATTACTGACAGCTTATAACAATTAGCAATGAACAACAATTTATCTTCCAGAAAGTCACTGCCACACTGTCAGCTTCAGCATAAAGATCAGAGAAGATGTGGAAACCCTTTAAAAAAGTCAAACCCTAGCGCAGATGAATCAATACAGTTCAAACAATTTAAAGTTGTACCCTCTGTTGTGCTGCTTTCTCCAGCCTGGACTCCTGCTTCCTGAATGGTCTCCTCCTTTGCCGTGGTACCCATCACCAACCCTGTGCTTCCAGAAGTCTCTTCCACTTCAGGAGCAGTTACTTCTTTTGCTTCTGACTCCTGTGCCTCCTTCACCTTTTTCTTCTCTCCTCTGGATACCACTTTTTGCTCTCTGTCTTCCCGTGTAGCTGCTGAAGTTTTCAGCTGAATTGCTGCTACTTGGGTTCCGATGGACTTCTCCTCCAAACAATCAGATTTATGAGTGACACCGGTCAGGTCTTGGCTTCTCACCACACCTGGTTTTAAGACCAACTTCTGCCAATCTGCTGCTTCTGGAGTGGATTTTACTTTGGGGTCTCTTGCTTTTGATGTTTCCTGGCTGACTGATTTTTTAGCAAATTTGACCTGCTTTACAGGAGATACAATTATTTCTGGTTGGCGTGACAGCTTCTTAAGTCCATACTCTTTGTGGGATTTCTGGAACAAATTCTCTTTTGCTAGCATTGATGCTTTTACTGCTATGTTCTCAGAAAAGATGGGATCTCGCTTAGGAAACTCAACTTTAGTTTTAACAGCAGCTCCTGAATCCTCATTTTCTTCCTCAGAATCTGAGCTAGAATCTGACTCTGAGCTGGATGAGGACGAAGTCTGTTCCTCGACTAACTCTTTCCTCAAGCCTCCTGTTGCAGGTGCAGTGAGGTTTTCCTCCCCAGGGGAGGAAACAACTCCTCGCTGAGGAAATGCAACCACAGTTTTTCTTGACATGAACCTCCTCGTGTCTTCAGCGGGTTTTGAAGCTTCCTCGAGGCTGGTACTAGATATGCTCTCATCTTTGTCTGTGGACAGTAGGAGAGAGCTAGAAGACAACATTTTAGGAAATTCACCTGGTGCCTTGGTGGCAAGCAGCTTGGTGCTTCCCTGTGGTGCCACTACATCTGGGAAACGGCATAAAGAGGATTATCATCATTATATCCCACACTGCTGTTACTCAGTGATCTCAGTCACACAATTCAGACTTTCCAAGACAATCTGGCACAAAAATAAACTGAAAGGAATTGTTATACTAAATACAGGCACTGCGAAGCAGGAAGTTTAAGACATTCTAAGTTAAAGAAGCTGGAGTTCTAGTAGCACTTAACAGTTTTTGCTGCTGCAAGGCTGAAACTCATGGGATAAATCCTCATGTTCCTTCCTTTGCCAGACCCCTCCAAGAGCTGGTTTTCCCTGTGCTTCAGCTCTGCATCACTGAAGCGGTTTGCAGACACCTCCCTACCTCAGGTGAGTGTTAAGATGGGTGGTTAGCCAAGCTCTTCAAATATGCTGCTGCAGAGACAAAACTTGTACGTGAACAAGGCAGCAAAGCAGAAACCACAGTAAACAGACACAGCAACAGCTGCTGGCAATAGTTACCCTGGAAGCAGAAGGGAGGAAGGACTCCCAAAAGGCAAAGTACTGGAATAAGAGATACCTGAGGACATACATGACAATATTAATTGTTCATTGCCCACATGACCTGCCAACTGAATTGTCTCTCCATGGCTTAACATTATTTCCCCAAGAGACTTTAATCTCCTCCAGTCTTCATTTCATATTTTTGATTTGAGACCTCTTTGTAAAACAAGACTTAGAAGATATCCTAATGCTTCATGTTTCATAGAATCATAGAATCAACTGGGTTGGAAAAGACCTCTGAGATCATCAAGTCCAACCCTTGATCCAACACCACTGTGGTTCCCAGCCCATGGCACTGATGCCACATCCAGTCTCACCTTAAACACCTCCAGGGATGGTGAATCCACCCCCTCCCTGGGCAGCCCATTCCAATGGCTGATTACTCTCTCTGTAAAAAATTTCTTCCTAATATTCAACCTAAACCTCCCCTGGCACAGCTAAAGGCCATGCCTTCTTGTCCTACTGCTGGTTCCTGGAAGAAGAGACTGACGCCCACCTGGCTGTGGCTGTTTGCCTCTCTCTCTCCTCTCTCATGGATACTTGCAGTAAGCTAAATTCTCCAGACAAGGAGAAGAGAAAGCAGCAATTTTGGGCCCTTTCAGAGAGTAACCAATACCCTTGGATGCTTGTGCCAATATCATCCTCAAGAGGCTGAGCAACAGCAAATACTGTTGTGGTTATAGAAAACAGGAGTACAGAGGACTGGGACCACACTGAGAAGATTCACTATGGCTGAGATTGGCTGTAGTGAAGCCAACTCCATTATGAATTGCACCACTTCCAACCAGCAGAATAATCCAACAGATTTCCAGCCCATTATGCAGATTTATCTGCACAGTTTGGAAACTCAGATCTACTTTGTAAGACCATAAAACACATGCAGTTTTCCCCTCTCTAGTATTTTACAGTAATACCTTGCGTGATTCAAGGAGTTATTACCACATAGTTCTGAACAGAAGCAAGTTTTTAGCAATGTCCAAATGAAAACACCACAGAAAAGACAAACACATGAAATTAAAAGCATAGTATTCAAGAAAGAAATAAGAGGTTTTATCATAATGAAATACAAATGAAGAAAAGTATCAAGTTTACTCTACAGTTAATATTTGGAATAATTTCAAGCACATACTTCTCTCTGTCAGCTGGAAGGTGCAGGGCAGGAAGGAAGAGCAGAGGGAAGCAGGAGGATGGGAAGCCACCTTTGGAAGAGGTCTGACTCCCTGCACAGCCTGACCCAGCCAAACAGCAGCCTGGAGGAACTAACACGTGAGGAAACATCACTCAGGATTGAAGAGTTCTTCAAGGAAGCAAACAGGGAGACCAAACTAACACAAGACTGGCCAAAGGGAGGGCAGACAAGGGTAAGCTGAGCAAAAGCTGAAGAATTATTAATGTTAAAACATCCTAAGAAACCAAGAAGGCAGGTGACACTCAACTTGCCTATTAACAGTAGGTGCTACTGTAAAAGTACTTTAAACACTTAAGCTTGGATATGTGAAAAACACAGACTTTATGACTAAAAGCTGAAACATGTACTCCAAACTTTGCACCAGCTGATCTGTATTTGCACCACTTTGCCAGAAGAACAACACATCCAACTGAGCAACAGGAATATCATTCCCAGATGCATTCTTCCTGATGCCTCTAACATCAGCACCGTCACCAGGATGTGTTTAAAGCAGGTTCTCACTCAGAGAGGTGACAGGCAGAAATGACAGGTCTATTTCCCTTCATTGACTCTGTATGTGAACCTGACCATTTTATCCAAGCAAGGACAATTTGCACATCCTGTTCCAGCCAGAACCTGGAAAAGGCAGCTGAATCCTTTCCATCTTAATTAACCTGAAGAAATCGCAGGGGAAGCAGCTGGAAGAGGAGGCCTAAGAAGCCTCCTGACACAAATCAGAGCTGCAGGACAGCGAATCCAGAGCTGATACTGAGGTACATCTTAAATACACGTAATGCAAAAAAATAAATTCTAATAAAAAACAATTTGCTGTTCAATGAAGGTTATATCAATCTATGCAGTGAAGGTTTTCTTAATGGAACAGCCAAGCTTTTGTTTGCTTTTAAGAGGATGCCAGAAGAGGATGCATTCAACTCTTTCAGTGATCCTTTCAACAGCAGCCAACAAGCCTGGCCACTCCTACCTATGGCTCCATGAAGCTTTGCTGTTAAAGTCCCTGAATCTCTAATTTGAGACAGGAATCCCCACTGAACCAGTGCATCTCCACTTAAAACCAGCATTTTGTACAAGATACCCTTGTTTGAAATTTGTATTCCTGTTTTGACTTTGGTCAGGGACAAAAGGGGCTCAAAAACTCCTGAATGGGGGATGCAGTGCAGCACTCAAACCCAGGTTCAGGCATTGCCCTGCTTGGAAAACCTAAGGGGCAGGAAGCATTACAACCAAATTTAACACATCAGGGCTGTGGCAGCTTCTCAACCTGCTGCCTTTTAACCCTGATAATCCAAACATTTCAAAGGACAAGGGCAAACATCTAAAGTCGAAAACTAAATTCTGCACCTCATTAAAAAGAGTGACTTGGTACATTCTTTTCCATCAAATTTCAGGCAGCTTGCAAAGCTTCTTTATATTAAGACAAATGTAATTAAATCTCTGCTTAAGTCTGGTCAGGCATCACAGCAGTTAATGTATTACAAAATTATAGAATGGTTTGGGTTGGAAAGGACCTTAAAGGTCACCCAGTTCCAACCCCCTGCCATGGGCAGGGACACCTTCCACTATCCCAGGTTGCTCCAACCTGGCCTTGGACACTTTCAGGGACGCAGGGGCAGCCACGGTTCCTCTGGGCAACCTGTGCCAGGGCCTCTCCACCCTCACAGTAAATAATTTCTTCCAAATATCTAATCTAAACCTCCTCTCTGTCAGTTTGAGGCCATTCCCCCTTGAACACGTTACACAGTTTGACATTGCCCCACCCAGCCTGGCCTTGAGTATTACGGTGAAGGCAAACACGACAGAAGTTGTCAAAATCACAAATATAAATATATATGCATTTATATTATTTATAAAAAATACACGTATATGGCCTATAAATAGAAATACATCCCACATAGCCACGTTCCTACGAGACTTTACTTCTACTGTACTTTTTACTTTTTACTGTACTGTACTTTTACATTTACTTTTATTATATTGTACATTTTATCAGAAACCCTCGTTTACATGGCGATGACCTTCCACTCATTGGATTTCCCAGCTCACCCACCTCTCTCGAGACGCGACCATCCTCAACCTCTCCTCACCTATCCCTTTTACTGACACCCCGATACCACTCGGAATCAAAAGAACCCTCTTACTCTTTTTTGGCGGCGTCCCGCTTTGTTTATTTGGCTTCGTGCAGAGCCCGCGCGCCTCCAGCTGCAACACCTGCAGGCCGCGATACAACAAGAATTAAGAAAGCGGGACGAAATGCCCCGAATTGAGTGGATTTGGGGACGGGGGAAGAAAGGAACTGCGCTGAGGACCCGCTGTACCTGGCGCGTCGCCGCCCTCCCACCGCCCCTCAGCGCCGCGGCCGCCGCCGCCGCCATCTTGCCCGGGGCCCTCACGGCGGCTCCGCCCCCTCACGGCGGTGGGCGGGGCCGGCGCGGGGTGAGGTCGGTGCGCGGCGCGGTGACGTCACGGCGTGCGCGGCGGCGCGAGCGCATGGCGGGCGCTGAGGGAGGAGGAGGAGGAGGAGGAGAAGGAGCCACCGGCGATGGAGGCGTCGATGGAGGCACCGGCGGAGGTCGCAGCCCCGCGGCCCGCCCGACCCTGGCGCTCCGCGGGGCCCTGATGGTGGCCAGCGGCGGGGGGCGGCTGCTGGCGGCGCGGTGTGGGGAGCCCGGGTCAGTGCTGTGCGGGTTTGCGGCGGGGCCTGTCCGGCCGTGCGTGTGCCCTGCGGTGGGAGGTGAGGGGAGAGCCCCAGAGCCGCTGCCCGCGCTGCTTTTTGTGGCTTTTCCGCGCTTCTTGTCGGCGTCTTCTGCTACAGAGACCTGGCTTTTAAACTTTTTATACTTTCACGGTTTTCCTCCACGAGGTGCCGGTCACTGCTGTGTGAACGACTGTACGTTAACATTGATTATATATGTGTTAGTACGTACATATATATATATATACACACATAAATGCGCACATTTATATATGTGTGCACATATACATATATATAACATATACACGTATGCATATAACATAGATTATGCATATAGTGATAAATGTATACAACATATGTAGCAGAACATATAATAATATGCAGTTATATAATATATACACACACATATAATGTATGCGACATATAGCTTTTATTTAAAACTATAAATGTATATAATATACATATAATACAGAATTATATAGAGAGTATGTTGATATGTATGTGTGTATATATATATATATCTCACAGCATACACTGAGTTGGAAGGCACCCACAAGGATCATCCAGTCCAGCCCCTGGCCCTGCAAAGGACCATCCACAAGAGTCACATATAAAATAACTGTGTATTTGATGTCTGTGAGTAAGATGCACATAAATATCTCCAAGGTGGGTGTCGGAGGATGGTGCCAGGCTCTTTTCTGTGGTGCCCAATGACAGGACAAGGAGCAACGGCCATAAAATAAAACACAAGAAGTTCCGCCTCAACGTGAGGATGAACTTCTGTACCCTGAGGGTGGCAGAGCACTGGGCCAGCAACGCAGGGAGGATGTGGAGTCTCCCTCTCTGGAGACATTCCAAACCCACCTGGAGGAGTTCCTGTGTCACCTGCTCCAGGTGACCCTGCCTTGGACTGGATGATCTCCAGAGGTCCCTTCCAAACCTGACAATTCTATGATTCTGTGACTGGGTGAATGCTGCTGACACATAACGTCAAGTCTGACACAAGTGAAATATATGTAAAATACAGGGTTCCTTTGCCAGCAGATGATGATTTCTTTTTTGGCATCTGTGTGCAATCCAAGGTTTTAAGCTTTGGCCACATCTGCAGCGCTCTGGGAGCCCCCTTGGGCAGAGGTTGTCCCTCAAGATGGGGGTCAGCTGTGCAAGTAACCATGACATAAGAGCATGTTCCAAAAGAGTTGCCACCCTTCATAGTTAAGCTCATGGTTGTTCTAGTCCCGGTGGGTTTAGTCTTGTTTTTATTTTGCAGTGGTGAGAGTCTCTTCGTGTACGATTGTGTCAGCGCAGAGAAGAAGACCTTGGGAGATAAAGGGTGAGGAAATCTGCTCTGCAGTCTCTGTGTTCCTGGAGGGGGCATCTCCTCCTGAGGTGGTGTGGCAGCGAAGGCAATAAAAGAGTCACAGGATGACTCCTTGAGCAGGTGATGGGTTGGTTTTGCTAACCCTGATGGGTTTGTGTGTATGTTTTTCTTTGCTTCATTCCAGAGACGTCACTGTACTCTTTTTTATTTGTTAGAGAAACACCAGTAGTACAGGGAAGCTGTGGATGCCCCATCCCTGGCAGTGTTCAAGGCCAGGCTGGATGGGGCTCTGAGCAACCTGGTCTAATGAAGAGTTTCCCTGCTCAAATGGCAGGGGAGTTGGAATGAGATAATCTTTAAGGTCCCTTCCAACCCAAACCATTCTGTGATTCTGTAGTAAATGAATCTCAGTGATTGTTCTCATTCAAGACATTTATGTAAAAATGCTGCATTTTTTTATTATACCATCTAAGACAAAAAAAGACCCCACAAACCAATTACATAACTTCTCCTTCAGGTCCATTCTCTAAGTCATGAGAGTTCAAAACTGAAAAAGTATTTTTCTTAGTTTAAATTCAACCAGTGGACATTGTTTTACCTGTAGCCAGTTTTACTGATTTCACCTAACTTTGAATCAAGCTCTGAAAGCACAAACTCTAATGTGGTTGGTTTGTTTGTTAAAGCAAGTATTCAGGCAAGGCTTAGACTTTATATCAGTTTTCTTTTCCTTGGCTTTTTTCTTTGTATTAATGTTCAAATTGGCTGAACCTCTTAAGCATAAATAAAACTTTTTAGGATTTTGCTTGTTCTTCACGAGCCTTCGTGGTGGTGTAAGAACAACCTTCTCAAGGACTTCAGTGTCTCTTGTTGTGAACTATTCCCCTTCTCTCTATTAGGCAGGATGGAAAAGCAACAGATAAAGGAACTGATGACATCCTGGCTTTTGCCTTCTCCCCATCAGGGGATTATTTTGCCTTGACAGATGACAACAAACGTCTGATCCTGTTCCGGACAAAGCCTTCCTGGGAATGTGTTAGTGTCAGGTAAGGATGTTGCATATCACTTTGGAGTTATGGCTGATTGATTCAGAGTTCTGAAATAGGAGTACTTGGTATGTTGATATTTGTTATCACTAAGCTTTTTTGTTGTTGTTGTTGTTGTTTGGGTTTTTTTGTTTGTTTTCCCTTGCTCAAAAGAATTTAATGTTTTTGGGACTTCAGAGATATTTGTTAAGAAATGATGCATGGTCTGCCCCACACCAAGAGTGAGACTGCAGATATTTACATCATTGGCCAAGGGAAGATAATCTCTTTTCTTGTTCCAAAAGACAGTATTTACATCTTTAAGAACTGAAACTTTACCCACTCCTAGTGAACACTTCAGATTGGGGTCTGTAATAGTGATGCTGAGCAGTTCAGTGAGTACATTGTCTGTTTTGATTTGGAGGAGATGTTTTGGGGAGTTTGTGACTTTTTTTAAAGCCATCTCTTTAGAGGTGCTGCAGCTGTTTTCCTTCTGTACATTCCACTTGAGGAAACAGCCTGCAGCTGTCCACCAGAGGTCCTCCAGTTACAAGTTTTCTGCTGCTGCTTGTGACAATTGTCTGTACAAAAAAAAAAAAAAAGGACCAGGAAGGGCTTTCTGAGAAAGTAGCTGAGCTTGTGACAACTCTGCTTTTGGTGGTCTCTGACAAACGTGAGGCCCCGGTTGCAAACCAAAATGGAATGTCTGTAGCTTGGCTGTGTGTGTAGGGTACAGGATGGACCTCTGGTGGGTTAAACAGTGTTGGAGTGAGGAAGTAATCACGGCATGAAGCTGTGTCAGGGAGGTTTAGGTTGGATATTAGGAAAAGAGTCTTCCCCCAGAGGGTAGCTGGGCACTGGAACAGGCTCCCCAGGGCAGTGGTCACAGCACCAAGGCTGACAGAGCTCAAGGTGCAGAGTCAGGGGTAGGACTTCGATGATCCTTGTGGATCCCATCCAGCTCAGGATATTCTGTGATTCTGTGACAAAGCCAGAAATGGCAAAACTCTGTTCATTCTGTGTTCTGCCTTCCCTGCTGCCCTGCCTTGTGTGTCTTGCCTGTAACGTGCCCTGGGATAATTGTTTGGTGGTTTACTTTCTGCTAAAAGGTCAACTAGGACCACAGCTGGATTTTTTTGGGAACGTCATTACCTCCTATTAGGAAACTGGGAAACAGACTAAAGACTGTCTGCATGGATAAAGGAATGCCAAAATTGAGCTCTGTAACTTATATCTGTGTTTTGTGGCAAGCTGTATAAGTTTCGTGTGGTGCTGCCTTTTGTAGTCAGCTCATTTCAGACAAAGGGGAACTTTTGAATCTTTGTGCTTAAGATCCTGAGTAGAACAATGAATTTGGAGCAAGACTTATTCTTGTTGGCAAGGTAAACTGTTTTGGAACTGTGTTGCCTGGCCTGCAGTGTGTTAGTAGGCATTCTTGTCCTATACAATTCCTGTTGTTGTGGTGTTCCTTTAAACAGCCCCTAAAAATGATTAGAATTCTGTCTTCCTACCTGAAGTGTAGTATATTGGTTTTTTGCTTCCAGATGGCCACTGCATTTCAGAGTGGGTGAATATAAATGTCCATTCCACATGATCCTTGGCGTCCACAGGCCTGTGTTAACAAACAGGACATAAGTTTTCTGGCATATATGGTCCTTATATTTATCTGAGTAGTTGTAAGAAAACTGTTACCTGCTACACTGGCAACTGGAACTGTAAGGTGCTGGCAGATGATGAGGGAAAGTCAGAGTTCAAGTTCAGGGCTTTGCCTGGACAAGGTGCCCTGAGACTGTGACTCTCTGACTCAGGCTGTGAGGAAGGGCTTCTTTTTACAGCACAAAGTGGTGACTGGAAAAGTAGTTTCTACCCAGTTTTTAAATGTGTTGCTCCAAAGGACAAATCCTACCTTGTCTTTTCTGCGTGTTTAACTTGTATTTTTGTTATGGAGAGTGCAAGAAAGATCATTGGCCTTCTTTAGAATCTTGGCATGCTGCCTAGGCCAAGTGCTCAGTTGAGTAGGTACCAAAGCAAAATGCAGTCATGCAGCTTTTAATGATCTCCTTTTTTTTTCTCCCCCCCAGGTGTTTGCTATTACATAGTTCAGACATTCACTCGTTCTCAAAAGAGCTATTTCAGCCCCATAATGTTATTCTCATTGCTGCCATTTAGAGAATGTTGCATTTGAGAGGGGTTTTTTTGTGCAGTCTCTTGATGTGTTTTACTTTCAGACTTGCTGAATCTGTCCTCCAGAGCTGTTCAAGCTGTGCTATTTTTCTTTCAGGTTTGTGAACAGGAGATGCACAGCCCTGGTTATTACAGCTGCAGAGGATAAGATTTTCGTTGCAGACAAGTCTGGTGATGTCTATTCTTACTCAATAACAGAACCTCAGGCAGATGGAAAACTTGAGCTGGGTCATGTGTCTCTGCTGTTGGATGTGGTGAGTGTGTGCATTGTGTATCTACTGTACAAATCTGCATTCCTGCTTGTGTTTGTCCCAGATTTATGAGGGATTGTTGCTTTTGTCCCAGATTTATGAGGGATTGTTGCTTTTGTCCCAGATTTATGAGGGTTTTTTTTTAATATAATGTATGTGGACTGGATTACTTCTCACTTGAGTTCGTGTCATCAAAGTTTGGCAAGGAAAGAAGCTTATCAAAAGGGTTATCTGTTCTGGGAATGTTGAAAAAGATTTGGTGATGGAATATATATGGGAATTCACCCAGTCTGTCATGTCAGTTGAGCTGTTTCAATGTGATAAGTTTCTTTTTAGTGTCAGTGGGATTTCCACCTGTACAGTGGCTTTTACTGGACTTGGAAGTCAACATCACTTGTCTTAGTGAGGGAGAAAATTACTGTCATAAAGATTTATGCTTAAATTGTCAGGGGAAAAGAGGGACTTAGTGTTTCCAGCTGCCTTTTGGAATGAGCAGATACAGATAGTTTACTGCTTTTCTGTTTTCCTAGTTAAGGAGAATTACAAACCTTGAACTACTGGGCACTAAAACTCTCCCTTTACCAACAGGCTCTGAGTCCTGATGACCAGTACATCCTCTCTGCAGACAGAGATGAGAAGATCAGAGTCAGCTTGACAAAGGCTCCTTACAGTATTGTATCCTACTGTATGGGACACAGAGAGTGAGTTCATTGTGGGCAAAAGTCATTGTGTGCAACCCTTCCCTGCACATCCACCCTCAGTGTATGAAATTGTCTCCTCAAATCATATTAAACAAGACCCTGGTCTGAGATAGAGTCATTGAATGGTCTGGGTTGGAAGGGACCTTTAAAAGTGATCTAATCCAATCCCCCTGCAATAAGTAGGGACATCTTCAACTAGATCAGGTTGCTCAGAGCCCTGTCCAACCTGGCCTGGAATACATCTAAAAAATCAATATTTAAATTAGGAATGCATAAGAAAGGGTTACATAAAGCAGCTGTGATTGTCTTGTTTCACAGTCCTGAATTTTTTCCTCTCCATGGGGCATGTGGTGATTCTTGCTGGATCTATTTTGCCTGCAGGCACCTGCCATTTCTGCTTTGACATGAAAGTTTGTATTACAGTGACCAAATCTCTTCTGTTTTTTTTTACTCCATGGCCTCAAAATTGTGCCTGTTTTCAAAAGCAAGACTGTTCCACTCAGGTAATGTTCTGCTCAGGTCACTGTGCTTTAGGTTGCTGAGCTCTAAGATAATAATGAACTCCAAAAGTTCAGGTCCTCAGTACTCACCAAAGACAAGTCATGGTAGACACAGCAGTATTAAAACCATCACTGGTGTGTTTTAAAAGAATCTGTTGGTTAATGTTTTTAATGTGCATCATGAACTGAGAAAGGGCAACATGCTACCTGAGTACATCTGTCTCCACTGGCATTTTTTGATCTAAATGACAGTGTTCTCAACTGGGAGGAAGTCAGTAGAATTCCCTGAGTGCAGATGGGGAAATATATTTCTTTATTAAATAGAAAGTCAGTAGTTTGTGTAGTGCATATATACTAAGTACCATAGACCTGTTTTGTTCTTCCTCCTCATTATCTTGATGTGGAAAGTCTGTTTGTTTATTTTAAGGTTCTTTTTAAATTGGTGGTTTTTCTTACTGTGTGTGTTTAAAGACCAGAGTGTCATGCAAGAAAGTTCAACTTTTGACTGCTTTCCCTTTAGGTTTGTAAGCAAAATATTTGTAATACCCAACTGTCCTGATCTGCTGTTGTCAGCCTCTGGGGTATGTATTGCAATTTCTTTGAAAAAAGTGTTTTGTTTTCTTTTTTTTTTTAAACTTCAGACTAGTGGTTTGGCCAAGTACCTTGGGATATTTGGAATAATCTTTCCTAGTTTACAGCACAGCCTTCTCTCCTTCCCTCCTTTTCTTGGCTTTCTGTTCAGTATTCAACCACTCTATTGGTAGAACATATAAGAGCCTTTTACTATGCTTATAGTAAAAGCCATCTCTGGGATGGCAAAATCAATGTCCTGAGTATTTCTTCAACATGAATGCTTGCTTTGGAGCACAGACAGACTTCAATCATTGGGCCATTGAAGAACTTTGAATCAAATGGGCTTTGTGCCAGCCTGCCATGATGATGAGTGTCTTGAGAATGAACGACTTAGAATCACAGATTATTATTTTTCTGAGGTTTAAGATGAGGAAATTGTCCTCTCTACACCCTCCCATGTGCTTTCCCCTGTGAGACTCGCTCTGAATTATGTTCTTTTCAGTATGTTCTCATCCAGAGCATGTTGTGCAGAGGTTGCAGTGCAGTGCTGCACAGTGCTTGGGTGAGGACTGAAGAAGGGAGTTTTCCCTCCTTTCCCTCCCCAGCCCTTTTCCTAAATTGATGGCATCCTGCTGCCATGCCAGACCTGCACAGAGCAAGTAGATGGTGTTGGTCTAAAAGAAGGGAAACTGTTATTTTGTTTCCCAGACTGCCAAAACTGCATAGGAAACAAACAGTGTGTTCTGTGAAGATGTGAAGATCATAATAATTCTTAGCATTTGCTTCCCTGAGGCTCTTGTCCCTCTAATTATTTAAGCAGCTCCAGTGTTAGTGCTGTGCACGACTGTATTTCATTGTTAGCAAATGCCCTTTGATGACTCTGTTTTTCCAGAGAGGTGTTTAGCTTCTCTCCTGGAGGTTACTAAATCAAATGAAAATTTGGATGATAACAAGAGCAGGGGGCAGAGAAGGGCAACCTGAAAGAATTGCCATTAGAATGCTGAGCACATGTGTTACTGTGCTATTGGAGACAGACTTGAAATGCACTTCTCCAGCTACCCAATTTCCACTTCAAAAGGGGAATTAAAATTAGCATGATTGAATAATTTAGAATGGAGGGGAAAATTATGTTAATTAAAATGCTTTATCTGCAATTTGAGGTCTTAACTAAGTGACTATTTAGCAGCTTCTGTGGGGAGCTCTTCAGGGAAATAAGGTTTAGCTGAAGGCCATGAGTGGCTTCTCTTTGCCTGAGGTGCTGTTAGTAATAGCCTTGTGTCCACTTCCATCTGTTCAGGACTCGACTCTGAGACTCTGGGAGTATAAAAGTGGAGAAGAAGTGCACTGCTGTCAGCTAAGCAGCATCTGTGGGTCTGAGGCAGCCAAAACTGACCAGGTAATTTTGTTAAAAGTGTCTCCCTTCAGTCAGTGAGTTTAGAACTTATGTGAGACCTAAAAACTGTTACAGTAGCCTGGGATTTTGGGAAAGGAGGAAAGTCCCTGAAATCCATTCCCGTGTCTTGTGTGCATTTATAAAAAGTACCAAGCAGTGACCAGAAGAAGCTGCTTGTAATTCTTCCCAAATACAAGTTCTGCATGGTAGACAAAGCCTTCACTTGAATTTTTTTCCAAAAACACAGGTGCTATGTTAGCCAGGCAATATCTTGGAAAGATCTAAACATTCACCCATTTTTTAAAATGCTTAAAATTTCAAATGAAGTGTTAAAGTTGCAATTTTTCTTAGCAAAAAAGCAGCTTTGTAATATTTGTAACCAGTGACCTGCAGTACTGCCCTGTGGAGTCAAAACTGGACTTGTTCCTTTAGGTTGTTCTGCAGCTGGATAGTGTCCAGAATTAAAATCTATGAGTCTTACATGAAAACTGAATACCCCAGGGGCTCTCCTGAGCTTCCAGCCTGTACTTGAGTGGTGTCACACACACAGTTTGGGGTGCTGCTGTGATCTGAGGTGTTACTCTGATGTGAGCAGTCGTTCTGGTTGTGTTTGACCTCTGGTTTTGTTCTTTCTTGTGCTGTGGTGTGTCATAAGACCTGTTAGCAGTGAAACAGCACCAGTCCCTGTCCCAGCTGTGTGGATGGTGTTAAACCTGCTGCTGACCTGTTGGGTTGTTTAAAGAGTTACCACCCATCCTGCTGGGTGTGTTTGTCCTGGGAATGTCTAAAAACACTTCTTTCTCTGAAGGCCACAGCTGTTTCCCAGGTGTTAGGTAATGGGAAGCCTGTATCCATGCATGGCTTTTGAGACAGATCCACTGTGGAATCCATGTCCAAGCTGGAATTGAATTGACAAGCTCTGTCTTCCCTCCCTTGTGTTATGTTGTGGTTTCAGTAGTCAAAGTATGTTGTGCTTGGCCTCTCCACACAGTTGGGAGCCACTTGGATCACAGCTTTCAAGGCTCAGATATTGGAAATCTTTTGATTTTGGACCAGAGTTCCTGTTAGCAGGGATTATGGGTGGTATCTATATGGACAATTCAACCTGCTCCTGAGCTTGAAAGTGTATTTTAAAGCACACCTCAGCCAGGTACCTGTCATGCACATTCACAAGGCCTCTGGCTCATTCCAACTTGATGTTGGTGCTTGAAATATTTGAAGAAGCTGTTGCTGGGGTTTTTCACAAGTGAAAACCAGGGGTTACAAAATGAGGTGATAAGCCCATCTAGTTGGTATCCACTGATAGTCTGGGTGCAGCAGGATTTGAGTGAGGAAGGGAGAACTGAGTGTGAGGCACACCTACAGAATTACCATGTACAACCTTCTGGAAATAAGTGGCTCAGGGAGTAGCTAATAAGAGTGCTTTGTTGAAACAATGTGGTTTGGTAGCCATGCAATCCATGTCTGCAGCAACCTTGCAAGGAACTTCTTTTGGAGGGAATAATGGTTTTATTTTAAAATATTTTGCCTTCTAGGTTTATAGGATCACTGAGGACTAGTAAGCAACTAACTGTGAAGTGGGGAATCCAATGATTAATTTTAAAAATGCTGCTTGTTGCTTAGTCTGGCTTAGCATTTAGTAAGATGGCTTACATGTAAATTAACAGTGCTTGGTCTTACACTGAATCTTAACTTCACTGCTTAGAATTTTATCAAAATAATATTAAGCTATGTAATGGACTATAAATGTAGCATCAGATAAACTAACAAATTTCAAAAAACTTAGTTACTGCAGGCAGGAATTGATTTAAAAATATTTTTTGACTCTTTCAGAATGTTTTTGAAGGCTCTTGACTGCAGTTTACTAATACTTGCCTTGTCTCCTAACACACCTGATAAAGTCCCTTCCATAGGATACTCTTTATGCTGATGTCTCAGGAGAAATCTGGGGTGCTCTTTGTTTGAGGAGTCTCTGTTTAGCTTCTTTACCTCGGTGTGAGTAAGCAAAGACAGAAAGGGAAAGCCCACAAACCGTGAGCTAATAAATATAACACAGCAATCATTAATAAACCCCATTCCTGCAGTGTTTTGCACTTGTTCCATCCACTTCCATGTGTCTCCTGATGGTGGTTTTGGAAGCCCCAGGCTGTCCTGTTTCTTGAATCTGTGAAATCCTGCTGACTGCCCACCCTTACAGGTGTTTTAGAGGGAAAGGAGACTTGTGTTTTGATGGCATCATAGTGCTAGAAATGCCAGAGGTGACGTCTGGTGACAGTATTTAGTCATGCTGTGCATCCAGGTGTATCACAGATCATCTTCACAACCTAGTGAGACATTTAACAGTCTGAATTTAAGGAAACAATCTCTTGAGTCTGCACTTTACAGGTTGTAATTAGCACATTGTCTGCAAATGAGTCTGCAACCAAAGATAGAAGTGCTTTTTCTTTTCTTTAGTGTTATAATTCATTTTTACCATTAATAAACACTGTGGATGCTCTGAAGCTTGAGACACAGCTTGAAGCACAATGAGAATGGAATCATCAGTAATGATGGGTCATGTGAGCACAAAAATGTGGGCTTATTTTGCTTGGCAGATGATGAATATGTGTCTGTTTTGGGAATGTAGGAGTGTTTTGAGCAGTGTAGCATTGGTTTCAGCTGATGGGTTGCAGATCCTCAGTTCATTTTCCCACTAGAATGGGAGTAATTCTCTAATTCCATAGTGCTATATAAATATTTTTCCTGCTTCAGAGCTTTCACCTCATCTGATCCTCTTGACAGCAGAAGCTTGTTTAAAGTCCAGAATGTGAATTGCACAACTCTACCCCAGTGCACCAGTACAGTAATTTCTTATAGGGTCACCTCTTCTCCCAGATGACATCAAAATATAATTTTAACATGTTGCCAGACTGATAACAGTGTTGCATAAACCCTGATTAGTTCAGAGAGTATCAAGTGAACATCTGTTTATCACAGACTGTTCCTTTAGCTCTTCCTTAACTGATTTCATGGGCTTGTCCTTGACCAAGATACTACTGTAGGTCTTGCATTTCCTTTGCTGATTGTTAACTTGCCCACACATGGGAAGGAAAGAGCTTGGAAAGAAGTTACATTTTTTTGTCTCTTTCCAGCTGTGAATAAAACTTGGTTCAAAGCAAAAATCATCCTCCTCCTCCCTCCCCCAGTGAGGGTGGGGGAAAGCTGCTGCCTAATTGAGGTTCACAGAACCCTTTGTCTCTCTAACAAAGCACTTGGCTGTGTAGGTGGGCACTTTCCTGCATGTTTGTCAGGCAACAGGTAGAAAGGCAGAGCTTTATTATTAGGAATAAATATCACAGGTTTCAGCTTTGTTAATATATGTGTCTCTTGGCTTCTTCCCTCAAGTGTCTGAAGAACCCACTGGTGGTTTACAATAAATAGGAGCTGTCAGTTCTGCTCCAGAGCTGTGGTGTAAATGGCTCTGTACTGCAGAAAGTACATTTAGACTTATTAGCTACAGAGAACCTTTCTGGTTCAGCCCACTCATCCTACCAGGTATTGGGAACCATAAGCATTTTTTATGTCTGTGTGAAACAGGGGTCCTGATGCTAAATGTGGACTAACAACTTTATGTTTCTCCAGAGTAGCAAGAGATTAGTCCCATCTGTTCCTAGGAGCCCTGAAACATATCAGTCCTTTTGATAATGGTTTTTATAAAGTGCTCCTCTTCTGTACAAGCAGGCAATTGAGCATGTGAGTGAAAAGTCTCTGCCTGCTGTTCTTGCTTCCCTCCCATGAGATTGTATCACACAGTGGATCTTTTCTTCTCATTTGCTGGAGATGCACCATGGAACCCTGGTTTTCAGCTGTATTTATACCATTAATTAACTTTCCTTCCCACAGTTGGTTTATCTTTTAGTAGTTGCATCATGTACTGTTGACAAAATAGTTGTCTTCTGCTGTTAAACCTCCAGACTTGAATATTTGGAAGCTGTACTGCTTGCTTTGCTTCCTTACATTGATTGCAAAATTCCAAAACAAACACCCTGACAATGCCTATACAGCTGGTAGCTCCAAGGCTAAAATCCTGTGGTTACTCCAAATTCAGCTTCACTTAGTGAACCAGAGGTTCTGTCTAGTGACCAGTGTTGTGTTAGGGAAAGAGGTGAGGATAAAATGAAAGAAGACTTGAGGATGCATCAGAATCCTGCCAGCAGTGTCAGGAAGATGTATTTTCCCTGCCCTAAAGGAAATAACTCACTGCTGCTCCAGTAGTAAGGTTTTAGTCATCAGAAGTGCTGGTGTTGTCACTGCTTATAAAATATTCTTGAGAACCTGCCTTCTGCTGTTGCAGTTTTGTCTTTCACGTTATATAACAGATACTTCTGAAAAAGGCACCCCAGGACATCATCTTGCAGGTTCTCTGCTCCTCTCAAGTTCTTACTTCCCACTCAAGGAGCCACAAATCAGTTGTTATGTACTTCAAGTAGTATGGTTTGTGCAGCAAAGGTATTTATTTCTCTACTTCTCTCCCAGACAAAACTATATAGCTTCTAAATTAGGAGTGTGATGTGGGGTTTTTTTGTTGTTGTTGTGTTGGTTTGGGGTTTTTTTTAATGAAGAAAACGGCCTCAGGCAGTCGTTTCTTGTTCTTCAGAACACATTTTCTGTGGAGCAGTGTGGCTTCACCCAGACACAGGTTGAAAACAGCACAGCAGGGATATTAGAGATATTAGCTATGCATCACTGTCTTTGTTTTTTAACAAACATAACAGCAGCTAATAGCCTGTGTTTGTAATATCTAAGCTGCTGGTGCGATATTCTGGCAGAGCAGGCTCAATGTCAATGTTTTTGCCATCAGCATTTGTCATTTGACAGCACTGCAGGAGAGAATATTTGAAGGTGGTGTACTTTTCCTTCATGTGTTAGTTTGTCTGCTAAGAGTGGTTCACTCAAACCTTTACATTGGATCTCTGGAGAGTGTGGAAGGGAAAACTTTATAAACCAGCAAACACTGGTACAAAAATAAATTGGACTGCACTTTGAAGGTAATTATGTTGCTTAACTTGCTGTAAATTAAGACATCTGCTAAATTTTAAAGGCTGAGACGTGAAACGGAATGTGAATTTTCTGCCCATGAATGGTCTTAACTTACAAGGATGTTTCTTTTTCTATTCCTAATAGAAATACACCGTGTCAAGAATAACCTACTGCTGTCAAGGTGGTTATGTTGCCATTCTATGTGACAGGTAAGAATAAATGGAATAATGCCCCAAATCCTCCTGCAAAGGCAAGAGCAGCTTTCCTTGCTGGCTCTCACAGCATTCCCCCAGCCTGCAGTACTTGGTACTGTGGATCTCCAAATGTCCCAGGCATGCCTGTGGCCTCACAGGGAGCCTCTGAGTCCTTGTTTGCTTGGTCTGAGCATAGAGGTGAGTGGAAGGGTTACCCTGCTTGGTTCAGTTTGGCAGATTTTGTGATGCTTTTCCCTCACAGGAGGACACTCGAGGCTTGGATGTACCAGAGCCCTGTTCTCCCCAAATTGCTGTGCCTGACCCTGTGGTTTGGGTCCCGTTTTGTTCAGGGTGCTGTGGCAATGGAGCAGCCAAACTTCTGTTACCTGTAAATGGGTTCAGCCATTCTGTTTAAAACTGTGGAGAGGCCACATTGACTTTTGGGTTCAAATGTGTGTGTCTGTCTGAGGAGAGGGTGCTCAGGAGCTGATGGGCCTGAGCACTGGGGAGCCTTACAGATGCATCTGGTGGGGCAATATCCTGTGGGGATGGAAAAGCCCTCTTTCCTCATCACCTTAAGTCTGCTAAGGAAGCTGTTCTTCCTGACAAAAGCTTGCCAACAGGAAAGGGAGAGATTGCCAGAGCTGCCTGTACAGTGAAAGAGGCAGTTTGTCCCCTCAGTGGACTTTTGCCAAAGTAAGGAGCCTTAGCTGCTTCCCATTACACCTTCTGCATGGACATCCACACTGGCCCTGGAAGGGGAAGCCCTGTTCCTTAGCCCAGGGGCCACATTGTGCTCTGCATCAGGCTTTTATTTTCAGCTCCACAGCCCAGTGCTTTTAAACAGGTCTGTCATGGGGACCTGGTGGGCCACTCAGGAGGGAGCTCAAGTGTCCTGCCTCTCCAAGGGAGGTCAGGAATCTCTGCATGTGGAGACTGTGGTGGTTAGAGGAGAGAGTGCTGATGGGAGAGGTGGAAAAGAGAACAATGGCAGAGCCCTGTTCTTCAGCTGTGTCAAGATGTCCTGTCCCTTTCATTCCTTCCTCCCCTCCCTGGCATGTAATTCCTTTCCTGGTTTATTTTGGCTGGTGTTCAGCAACATATTCCTTCAAGCCCTGTAGGTCAGTGTGCCATGATACAACATTCCTTATATAAAGCTTTAGTAATCCTTATGAAATTTCCTTTACTGCCTTTTCTTTTAAAGAGAAGTCAGCACTGATTGCTTTTTTTTCAGGTAACACTTGAAAAACCATTTGACATGTTGGGTATTTACAGCTTCTGACTCAGATCATGTAATCAAACTGCACTTGAAGTGCTAGAGTATTTTTTTTTTTTTGCAGTTCCTGATGACTTTGCTTTGGCTCTGCTTGGAATTAGAGTGGGTGTCCGTAGTTTGCTGTACAAGTGATGGATGTAGGTGGATTTTGCAATGATGCTAATTAAGTTTTCCCTCTCAAAAGTATTCCCACAGTCTACATCTTTCAGCTCGATGCCACTGCCCAGCAGCTCGTTTACAAGCAGCAAATCCCTTTGCAGCATAAAGGTTGGGACATTGCATTTGGGGAAACGGGAGATCTGTGGATTTTGCAGGAAGACAAGGAAGCTCCTCTTCAGTTGTACAGAGCATGTGATGGACAGTGGAAGGTACCTTGCTAATGCTAACATCCTAAATGTTTTGTGTTGTCTTGAGGCCACAACAAAAATGGAGTTAATTATGTTTCATGAAAGCTGAAAGGCACTTTTCTCTATGTCCTGAGAAGGATAAAAGCCATAGATGCACATCTCATTCTGTTTCTCACCTGTGTTTAACTCAAAGGTGTCAGGAGCTTGTTATGAATACCAGTGTATCCTCCAGCAAAGCTGACATCTGGAACAGCAGGATCAAGCAGAGTGGTTGTCAACCATTGCACTCAGTATTTTAAACTGTTTCCTGGGTTAGATAAGAAAAAAAAATGGAACAACCAAATCCCTTCTGGTTTGCTCAGGAATGCTTTTCACACGGCCTTCCTTGTGCCTGCCTCTGAGGGATCCTTTGAAGGACAAGGCATTCTGGGAGTATTAAGGAAATTATTATTTTTTTTTTTCTCCGCTGAGAACAGGGAATAAATTTGGAGGGATGTGCTATCAGGTTCTCTGATAACAGCCTATTAAACAACTGGAAACTCATTTGTTATGCTTGTAAGTCCGCAGCTAATTATGGTCTAGTTGTGAAATGGTTTCAAATGAAACTTTTCAATATGGTCTTTGACCTTATGTGTTCTTGTGATGCTCCTTTTCCTCACAGATTAGTAGGTGGGCATCCATTTTCTTTTCATTTGAGCCCCAAAGCTTTCCCAGCAGAACATGAGATTTCAGTCTGGGTTTCAATACCAGTCCTGGGAAAAAGGAGCCCCAAAGAGATCACAAAAGGCTTACACTTGCTCTGTGTCACTATAGTCTTCTGAGAGCTGTTGCATTTTTCACTGTGCTGTGAAACATTAAATTGTTTAATAATCCCAGAATATCATGCAGCATTCCTTCTATTCCCAGGCTGTAACTGATGACAAAGGATTGCAGAAGATGTCAAAATATATTCAAGACAACTGGACGGTGTTTGAAGGTGAGAAATTTGGCCTGAAGGCCCAGGGAATGCAATTTTTGAAGCTAAAGAACAAGATTTAGGAACAAGACTAGAGTTGAGGTCAGTTCAGATGTTTTCTCAGTTTCATCACTGGGAAGTGAATGTAGATCATGAAGTGTGTTCAGGTTACTGTTATCACAAAATGATGTAGGGATTTAGAGCTGAATTGCAGGATTATAAGTGTTTTCCGTAGACACCTTATCACAGGGATGTGTCTCAACACCCTGTGACAGAGCTGCTGGAGTCTGTCTTCCTGCTGTCATGTCAAGTACTGTTGTTTGTCCTGTCTCTTGCCTGGGTGTGACACTTTTATCAGAGGTACAGTGGAGCCAGTTAGAATGGAATAACCATGGGAGGAGCAGCTTTGCTGTAAAAATGGGCTATTCAGATCCACCTTGGCAAGGCAGAGTACGTGGAGCCTGCTGTGGCTGGAAGGTCTGACCCTGGATGATATCACAGATGACATTGATTAATACCAGAGATGGCTCATTTTGTTCTTAATTTCTGCCCAACTTCCAGTCTCTGGCAGAAAAAAAAATAATGCCCCATTTACTAGTTCAGAAGCATCCAATGTTTCCAGGATTTTTTTGTGTTTAAAGAACACCCAGCTTTATTTAGAAGCTGAAATAATGGCAGTGGTGGTGCAGGGTAGAGAAAGGTTGTGGTATATACTAAAGTCTCAATTATGTATTGAGACTTTATTAATTGAAATTTCTCTCCTGTACTTCGCTGGGAGACTGGGAACCTTCCTTAAAGAAAGTGTTACAGTTCCCCCCAGTCTTTTGATCTGTTCACAGTGGCCATATGTAAAGATGGAAGAGTTGCAGGAATGTGCAGTCTGGTGTAAAGTCTCCTTAATATCTAGTGTTGATTTAGCATGTAGCTGTCATTAAGTTGGTCATTAAGTGGTAATTAAGTTGGTACAGTCTTTGAAATCTAAGTCAGGTACTCCTCTAGAAGGGAGGTGTTTGCATGTAGATGTTACAGGCTTAATAGTTCACAGCCAGGCAGATAATTAGGAGTATGAGGTCTGAGTGAAAATGGGCACGGAGAAGGAAAAAGAGCAGGCAGGGGAAGAGGTTCTGAGCATAATTAGCCCGTGGAACAAATGACTCTGATAGGAGGTACCCGGCCGTGTCTGCAGCTGGGAGAGGGAGGATGGCTCAGATGACAGGGTTCATTATTGTTAATTAGTAAGGGGAGGCTCACTTGATGAGCACTTATTCCAGTGCATAATTAGTGATTCAAAGGTAGTTACATCTCCTAAAAAAAAGTGATCATTACATTGTTTAAATCCAGTCTTACATTGCTTAAATCCAGTCTTAATGCCTGCATATTGTCTTTATTTAACCTGGCTGAGGATTCTGTAGGATTTAAGACACATCAGTCAGTCTGGAAGTATCACAGAATCACAGAATGGTTTGGGTTGGAAGGGACCTTAAAGATCATCCCATTCCAACCTCCGGCCATGGGCAGGGACACCTTCCACTATCCCAGGTTCCTCTAAGCCCTGTCCAACCTGGCCTTGGACACTCCCAGGGATGGGGCAGCCACAGCTTCTCTGGGCAACCTGTGCCAGGGCCTCATCACCCTCACAGGGAGGAATTTCTTCCCAACATCTAATCTAAATCTACCCTCCTTCAGCTTAAGGCCATTCCCCCTTGTCCTATTACTACATGCTCTTGTGGAAAGTCCTTCTCCAACATTCCTGTAAGCCCCCTATAGGTACTGGAAAGCTGATAAAGTGGGTAGGACCACAGTAAATGAGTTGAAATGCCACTATCCATAGTTACAGTACAGGAAGTAATTGATGAGACTGCTAAGGGAATTAACACTTGTGTTCTTGCTTTGCCCAATTGCAGGTTTTGTTGGTGCAGGAAGCTACTACAGACACCTCTACAAGGCTTCATTTGATAACATGGATGAATATCTACAGAGGAAGGAGGAAAGGTTACAGCAGCAGAAAAAGAAAAGGCAGAATCTACAATGTGGTTCCAATGGACAGACAAAAAAAAAGATGAAGGCCGAAGAGTCGTCGCTATGACTGTTGTTAACTTGTACCTTTTGCCTTGATGAAAGGTGGTGATCCAACTGCAGACTGTTTTTATATGTAAAATGTATTCTGGAAGAAGACTGGTTTAAACTTTTATTCAGGTTTTCAGGTAGGCTGATGTGACAACATCCTGCTTGCAGCACATAATGCATTTACAATATGCCTAAGCTTTAGCAGCACACTGTGTTAGTGGTTCAGTCCTGGGTATCTCTGGTGCATGATATATGAATATTGGAGATGGTATTTTCCTTAAAACAGGATCTTCTTTTTGCCTACTGTGTTCAGGCTTTCTTCTTCAGGTGGAAACACACCTGATGTGATTTTCTTTTGGTTTGGTTTCGGGTTTTTTTAAACTTTCTAAAAGTTTTCTTAGTTAATGTATCTAACTTAGTGTACCTGGCTATGGGAAAGGGAATGTAGCAAAATTCTTGCTGTATATGAGAAGTTTTAGCTGAGAATTTCCCTTTGTCTTCCCTTCAGTCTATATGGTTGGGATTCTGCCTAGTTTCTAATCCATTGCTTCTTACTTGTGAAATATTTCTATAGGAAGAAGTGCAAAAGTTGATTTTATATCTACAAAGTAAAAGTAAAATGTGTCAGTCAACTTTTGTGTTATTGGAAGACCCTTCTATTGCAATATGATCCTGCTGTGTCTGTGAAAATCATTTGAGAGGCCTGTGAGCAAAACCTGGAGTGCATCCTGCTTTCTTCAGCAAGAACTCTTCCATGTTGCAATTAGCCAAGAAATACATCTTTTTGAAAAGTTATCAGCCAGAGGCTTAGGGGATCACTTGTTGCTTCATCATGGGGCAGAAGATGTGTTCATTTACCAGATGGTATCATGTCCTGTATGGAATAAAATGTACTTTACAAAACCAGGTGTAGAAATCTGTACAATCCATTAAAAGCATTCAGAATGAACCTATGAACCATGAATAGTTCTGTAGGTCTCTTTATGTAGCTGTCCCCTCTGTAGTATCTGGACACTTAAAATTTTTGCACTCAAATTCTAGCTACGCTAATGTTTGAGACATTTTGAGATGTAGCTTGTTTTAGGTTGTCAGGTGTGAAGCAGAACTTGCTGTTTATGTCTGCTCAAATCCAGTCTTGTCCTCACTGTGTGTCCCAGAGGCCACAAGTCTTCCTTGCTGTTGGATGTCACATGGATTTTCATATTCCTTCTGTTTGGAAGTGCCCCTTAAAGCATGTCAGGTGCATTAGTACAGAGCCAGTCCTTCACCTCTGAGGTGTGATTTCTTTTTGTAACTCCTTTTAAGATAAGAACATTCTACCTTGGCAAAAGGTCTCTTTGGACAGAAATTGCAGTGTCAAGAGCGGTATCGTCTGTTCTGGTTAAAAGTCACAATTCTGGCAGGAGCTGCCCTGGCAAGAGTAAAATGTGAAGTAGTTTCTATTACATGCGGTTACATAAGAATGCATGTCCATAGAGATCATGGTCTAGTGTAGCAATTCAACCCCTCTGTCCAATATCCACGTATCAGGGATCTGAAGCATCTCATTTGGGAATCTCAAAAGTAGTTGGGTACTCTGGATAATGCTGGTAGTTTGCCGAAATCCCATGCTGATGAAAAGCTAGGATTAAAAACCCTGTAAATCCAGGGTGGTGTGAGGTGAAAACCTTTAGGATTGTATCTGGAACAGTAACTATGGGGGTACAACACCGGTGACGAGTATTTTTCTTGGTCCTCAAGAAGGGATGAGAAATTGCCATCTGAAGTGCTTGATACTGGGTAGGAACGGTGGCTTGGAGACTGGAACACCTGCTGCATGATGGTGGCTGTTAAAGCTTTATAGTTCTTCTATTTATCTGTCTTATTTGAGAGCAGCTCTAGGGAAGGCAGCTGGGGAGTCAATTAAGGAAACTTCGTGATTGTTTGGGAGAAGAGTTTGCTATTGTGCAGGTTCAGTACAATCATACCAGAAATAGGCCAGTATTCACACTGCCTGTGAACCAGACAGGACAGGAGGAAAAGGTTCTGACTGGATTTTTTGCTAGCTGTGATAAAGGAATGAATTTTTACCCCTCATGAAGCCTGCTGATACAATGCCAGCTGCAACATTTTTGAACAAATTTGAATCTGCAGCAGGAGTCTGTTTTGGATCACTTCTGCATGTCACCAAGTATGCTGGTTTTGGGGTGGTGGTGTGAGCTAAAGACAGGGCTTTTTGTGTCAACAAAGCATTATTTTTGCCAAGTCTTCTGAGGTCATGTGGGCTGGTCCCAAGAATTGCTCTGATGCTCTAACCTGAGCACGGGATAGATGTGGGGATCACGGAGTGGTTTGGGTTGGAAGGGACCTTAAAGATCATCCAGTTCCAACCCCCTGCCTTGGGCAGGGAACCTCTCACTAGACCAGGTTATTCAAAGCCCTGTCCAACTCGGCCTTGAACACTTCCAGGGATGCTGGAAGCTGTGTGCATGCAGGGCTGACACGGCAAGTCACCTCTTCTCTGTGACATTCCTGCTCACCAGAGGTTTTGCCAAGTCCTGCCTTGTGTTTAGCAGCTTTGATGTTGAGTGTTAGGAGTCCATGTGCATAAACAAAACCATTTACTCATAGAGGAGGAAAATCTTCTGAGGACAACACAGGTAACTGTTTTTGGTGGGTTGGTGACAGATCCTTTGTGGGGTTTCAGCGTGAACATCAATATTGTTACACTTCTAAAGGATCAGAGACTGACATGGCAATTCCTATCCCTGAGGGATATTTTTCCCCAACCACTTTCTCAGCACAGGGTAGACCTTGACAGTGATCCTTACCCTGCCTACTGTCCTGGAAGAAACCCAAAATTTCTTCCAGTGCTTGAACTCATGACAGATCGTGGTGCGTGGGAGTGACATGAGATGTGATATCTGGCAGATGGTTCAGGCCTTTTTGTTCTTTTTTCCTGCAAGTTTTCCTCGCCTTTCCTATTTCATTTCATGTTTCCTTTTCTGCACACAACAGGTCCTGAGCTTCAGTGCTGAGACCATCTGTGTGTCTGTGGATTGCTTTGAAGGGATCCATGAAAAGTGATCAGAGAAAGGAAACTTGCTGGAAGGTCTAAATCCTTCTTTTAGACATTTTCCAATGTGCCTTGGTTGGAAAACACCCGCAGATCATTAAAAGGGAGTGAATACCACTGCTGCAGAGGGAGACAACACTCCTCTCCCTGGTATTTGAACTATTTCTTTCTAGTGGTTAAACCTGATGTCACTTGCTTGTGTTTATTTTCTGAACTTGAACCAAAGCCTGTATCTGTGCCTGGCAAAAAGAGGATGGGTCAAGGAGGGTGTAGTTTTATAGCAGAACTGGAAGCTCTCAAACCATTGCAAGGGATATTTGTAGGCCATGGGAGTTCACCCCACACTGCACTAGAATTTTTTGTGGTGGTTGTGCATCTCCCCTGCTTCTGTCCTGAGCACTGACAATCCCAGGAGCTTTTAAAAATGCAGGTAGGGAAAAAGTTGAAACAATAACGTGTTTCTTTGCCTCAGCATTTTAAACCAAAACATAAGCTTCCTACTCCCATTACTGGGATTTCACCAAAACCCCTTCAGGAACACATTGTTAAACAGTGTGACCTTTTATCTGTCATAACAGGAAGGAATTCTAACCAAATGCAGCCCAGTAGTAATGCTTTAGAACATTCCTTATATTTTTAACAAAACTTTGAAAGCCAATTTATTGTATAAACAAAACAAATCTGTAAACAAAAATGTTCCTTTCTTTGAAAAAAAGAAAAAAAACCAATACAATGTAGTTTCTGTATCTTCAGGCTAATAAAAACTTGCTGCCAATTTCAGTACACTCCAAAATCTGCTTCAGCTTTCTTTGCTGAACTGTTTTGTATGAAGTGTGAAAAGCCCTACAGTCTTAAGTCTTGCTGATTGTCCCTGCTGCCATCTGTCCTGGAGATGTGGTGTGAATGAGAGCAGGATGACCTGGAGTGTGGTGGTTCACAAATGGGGAAGAAGGCTGGATGTGATTTGTCAATAGTTGTAGATGCAGAGGCTGGAAAGAAGAAGGGCTGGAGGACTGTATGTTGATTCCCAATGCATTTGCACAGGTTATCATCCACTTCTGAATACCAGGGTTCTGGAAAATCCTGCAAGGACTTGAAGCAAAGTCTATTCCACTCCTGAAGTGGTCATTGCTTGATAACCCACATCAGCACTTTTTTACCCAGTCACCTGCACATCTCCCTCCCTCAGACAGGTTAAGGTCAGAGCAGGAACTGTGTGGAGAGAAATCTCTTGTGGACTGGCATGACTCTGGAAGTCAAAGGAACTGCTGAGGGATAAGCCAGGGGCAGCAAGGAGATGAACTGTCCCTGCAGGTAGGGACCAAGTGCAAGTCCCATGTAGTGCACCACATCTGGCAAGCCTGTGATGCCAGGCCACCATGTCCCCATGTCATGGGGATGAGCAGCTAAAATCCATCAGAGCTCATCTCCAAATTGAGCTACCCTGGCTGTGGGTGCCTTGAAGGCTGGACCACACCTGTGAGTAACCATGAAAATGGATGAAGAACGTGTTGTGTGACCTGATGCTTTGTGTTTGAGACTGCTCACAGCATCAGCAATGTCCTTTTTCCCCCCCCTTTCCTTTACCATTAGTAGAAATAATTTGCATAGGCATGAGGTGGATGTTCTGATGTGCACAACCTGAACATCCAGGAGTGGCTGCCCCTTGTTTCCTAATCAGTACAGCCTTGAGTTTCAACAGTTTTTGGTAAGTTTGGTGAGTCAGTGCCCATTGGATATGGGAGTTAGGTTCAGTTGGTTGTTTGATTCATCTCTTAATTTGAACAGCACATTACAGCTAATATTTTTAGCTCCAGAGAATCAGCACCAAGTAAATACAGGTAGAAGCAAACAGGACATGAACACAGCCAAGGAGCCCCCTCTGCTTCTGTAAACAGCAAGACTCAAACTCTCAATGGAAAAGGGTTGTACACTTGCTCACCTGTCTCAGATCTATCACATTTACACCTTCAAGCAGCATATAGTACTTCTGCATGTTGCCCATAGGGATAATAAAAATTTAATAGTCCTATCTGGAATGGAAATTTTGATTTTTGGGCTGTTAGACCTAATCGTATATATTTATATAAGTATGAAAGTATATATGTAAGAAACCCCACATCAAACAGAAAAAAACCAACCATTCGTAGGACACCCAAACTGCTTCCTAACACAAAATAAGGAGATCCTCGCCCTGTGTTGTATCTTGCTGTCATCCTTTGGCTTAAACTTCACTTGTTCATGGGAAGAGAACAATACTGCACTTGGCCCTCACCTCTGTTGACCTCTGTGGGAGAAGGGGACAACCTAAATCCTGCACAGTGGCCAGGGAGCAGAACACGCTTTGTGTTAAAGAGAGTACAGTGTATACAAGTAGCTGTTGCTGTTAATCCTCTCTGAAGTGGCTGCTGGAGGAAGGCAGTTATGAAACACAATATCCCGTGTGAAAACACAATTAAAGCATCCATTTTGGCATCCCATCTGTGCAGGTTTTCAGGCGTGGAGCTTGACTCACCGCCTTTACAGCTGTGCTGCCTCCCCACCAGGGCTTTGTGCTTTTAAATAAGAACTCTGTTACTGTGTTTTCTCATCAGCATGTTGTCAAGATGGCAGCATCCCATGTAAATTCTAGTTAAGTTTTCTGCAGTGCTGGCTGTCTTGGATTTCTCCATTGGCTTTTCCCCTTTATAGCTGCAGTATTTCATTGCTTTCTAATATTTCAAAGTTCAAGAAAGGCAGGGTGTGACACACCAGTTATATTAAATTAAAAGGAACATTACTCTGATGGTTTTTTCCCCATTTCCTCATCTATGGAAGGATTCATGTTATTATCTATGCACATTTTGGTTTACCTAAAGCAATAGCTCATCATCTCATCTAAGGCAAACAGTATTCAGCAAATAAAGCAGCCACTAGAAAGTGAAAGCTTCATCTTCAAGGAAATAATGATTGCATTAATTAGTCACTGTCTTTAAGATTCCCGGAATACTTTACCAAGGAATTCTGTTTTGTAAACAAGGCAGAACTGTTTCTTGTCAGGCAACTTCTAGGAAGAACAATACTAATCAAGCAGTACTACTCAGTTTTCCTGAAATCTCTTAAGAGAGTTTCTTTAGAGAGGAAAGCAGTTTCTATCTGCTTGTTTTCATGCAGAGACAAAGGGATGCTGGTCATTATGTCATAAGATTGAATTTTAAGCCTTTTCCCTCCCTTGCCACTGCCTTTATTAAAAACAAAAGAAAAATCTCTCCAAAAGCCAAAAGCAACCAAACAAAAACCCCACGGCCAATTTAGAACAAAAAACCCCAGTGATCCTCTGCTCAGCATAAAGCCATCTATGTAAGATTTCAATTTTTTTGTCAAAAGTAGTCATATCAAATCAGGTTCTGTCCCTTCTTTACTCTCCATGGTGCAGCCAGGAGGAAGTTTCAGCCACTCTTTGTTTTGATTTGGTTTTGTAACCCAAAACAGGCACAATCTACACTAAAAAGAAAAAAAAAAAAGAGGAAAATCCTTTTGTTTCACCTTGGCAGCTTTAGAGTCCCCTGAACAGTCACAGCACTCAGGTGGTCAGGTGTAGCAGCTCCATTTGGATGTGTCAGGCACCAGCATGGAAAAGCTGCTGCTGCATTTTCATTTACTCTAAAAAAGCAGTGGGTATTGTTAGGAAGACACTGGAAATGGGTTGAATAAATCAAAAAGCAAGAGTTTTTTCACTCTGTCTGCTTTTGTTTATGCTTGCTGGGAAACCCAGCAGCCTTATCTAAACAGTAAAGGGGAAGTCCATGTATGAATCAACAACAGCTGTAGTTCTTAGGAGGTTCCCAGTTCAATTCTTGCCCTGTGGCCTCACGTGGGGCTTCGCTGGCACCACGTAGGCAATGCCCTGTCCTGCTCCTTGCCTGCCTGGTGCCACCCTGCCCTGGCACCCGGCTCTCCCCACAGAGATGGCAAGGTTTGGGGGTGCAGTCTTGTGTCTGGGCCTCTTGCTGCACCCCTTTCTGGGAAGACCTGGCACAGAGAGAGCTGCTCTCCTCACCTGCCGGGTGTGGGAGGGAGGCTCGTGTGCCTGCTGAGGGATGCAGGGCTGATCCATCAGGTGTGTGAGCCATCACAGCCATTTCCAGCCCTCCCTCTGGACTGATGTGTCTTCTCTCCCTGATTCCCCTCAGTGCATGTCACTCATGCTTTGACACAGTGCCTAGTGCTCCTGCTGGGGTCTGGCTTCTGACATCTTGTGTCACTGTGCTGACAGAAGTGACAAGTGTCAGGCTCCCTCCGCACATGTCACTGGCATAACTGCACCCAACCTTCAGCAACAAGAACCAGAGAAGTCACTCTCCTGCTAGGGCTCTCTGGGAGGTGCAGTTGCCTCCCCAGTTCCCACACTCATCCTTCATCTCTTTGTGAGAGACGCCACCTCTTTCTCTCACAGGCATAGCCAGGCCCTGTATGCATGGTTAGATATTTGGAAACAATTCTTTACTGTGGGGGTGGTGAGGTACAGGAACAGATTGCCCAGAGAAGCTGTGGATACCCCATCCCTGGAAGTGCTCAAGGCCAGGATGGAAGGGGCTCTGAGGAATCTGGTCTAGTGGAAGGTGTCCCTTCCCATGGCAGAGGGGTTGGAATGACATGATCTTTAAGGTCCTTTCCAACCGAAATCATTCTATGATCTTGGCTCTTTTTGTAATTCTCGCCAAGAACTCAGCTCATCTTACTGGCCTGAAGACAATTAACATGTGCAAAGCCTATTGCTATCAACCTAGTCAAAACCAGCATATTTTTCAACAAAATAACCCCTTTTTTTACATAAAAATTACGTCAAAGTTGTAAGAGATGAAAAAAATATTGGGGAATTTCACTCCCCAGTAAGCAGTGAGTAACATTGCAAGTGTGGCTGATACTTTATTCCTGAGAGTGGAGAAGTTAGGGATGAGAAGGTATTTCACCCCTCGGACATTCAGTCCTTGCTGCCTCCCTGGGGAATGTGGTGGCAGTGAGAGGGCTGCCCACCCACTGCCCTGGCTGATCAGCTTCCCTCTGAAACAGCAGGTCTGTGGGAGTGAGCCTGGCAGGGGCAGACACACAGAGCTGTGCTGACAGGCTGGGGGAGCTGGCTGTGCCTGGCCACCACGAGGGCACAGACAGAAGGAGGTGTGGCTGTGTCTCCAGCTCACTTTTGCCATATTTTTACAAGGCTTTTTACAAGGGCACGTAGTGATAGGGCAAGGGGTAGTGGGTTTGAAGTGAAAGAGGGTAGGGTTGGATTAGGTGTTAGGAAGGAATTCTTCCCTGTGAGAGTGGTGAGGCCCTGGCACAGGTTACCCAGAGAAGCTGTGGCTGTCCCATCCCTGGAAGTGTCCAAGGCCAGGTTGGACGGGGCTTGGAGCAACCTGGTCTAGTGGAAGGTGTCCCTGCCCATGGCAGGGGTTTTTTTTTAAATGATTTTTAAGGTCCCTTCCAACTCAAACTGTTCTATGATCTTTTCCTGCTCCTGAGCAGGAGGCAGGTGGGCAGATCGTGTCACTGAGGCTGGGAGCTGATCCCACCCTGGCCAGCTCTAAGCTGTGGAAGAATTTGCAGAAGTAGATGCCAGGAAAGCCAGCCTGCACCCAGGCTTTACTGGCAGTGCCAGCCTGGGCTGGTCCCCCCAGTTCACAGCACCTGGCTATCAGAACCTGCACAGCCACTGCCCACACCCAGTTTACTCTGGGTGGGCTCTGTCGGGACAGAACAAGTTCCTCTCCACACACAGTGTAACCCGTAGACCCAGCCCAGTCTGCTCTGTATAAGTGAGGTCCTTCAAGGCCTCAAACCAAAGGGAATTTAGTCCTAGTGAGCACTGACTACTCGTTTTTGTCCCTGGCAGGAGGAAAGCCAGCTCTTCTTGGAGTAGACACGGCTGCACCACCGCTGCTTTACTCAGCTCTTACTCACCCGAGAGGTGGCAAAGTGTGTGTGTGACCCTGCAATGATATGTCTGCCCTATTCCCCAGGCAGCAGACACTGATTTCCAGCTCACATGCCTGTGGTGAGTCAGGAACAGCTCCATTTAAAGGAAAAGCCTCTCCTGGGAGGGCAGAGGCAGCCTGGGTTTGCCCCAGGGTGCTTTGCTTTGTGCCTGTGATTTTAATGGGTTCTTTGCACTTAGATAAGGTGAGCATGGTGTTCCCAGCTTGGCTCATCCACGTTCAATAAAATGACATAATTCATGAGGAAATCATATCTAAATTATCCTGATTGAAATTAATCAAATAAACTGAACAAGCAGGGGTAGCACGAGGCCCAGTAAAATCGAGGCGTGGAAGGGAAAATCTGTCTGGATTTGAATTTTCAGCCATGCACCTCTGAGAAGCAAACAGATCACCTCTGCAGAGTTACTCATCAGGCTTCTGTCTGGGTGTGAAGGAGCTGCATCAGCCCCTGCACACACTGCCATGGGTAGGATTTGTGCAATCAGCAAATCTTTCCTGAACTGCAGCAGAATACACATGTCATGGCCATCACTACCACAAGCCAAGCAAGAAACATCAGCTAAACAAAACAAACAAAAAAAAATCCAAATGGGTTTGCACTGGCAACTTCATTTTGGAGAAATGTAATTAGTGTTTTACTGATTGGGTTCTGCATCCCTGTGATTTTCCTGGCTTCTCTCTCAGATCATCCTGGTGACCAAAGGCGGCACCGGCTCTGTGTTCACACAGAGGTTAATGAGTAGGACCTACATGAGGAATGAGAGTGGGAGGAGGGGTTTGCTGTCTCTGCAGAACATTCAGCATCATCAGAGCTCTTCCATCATTTACTGACCCACTTTAGGGTGTGCAGTGACCATTTGAATTCATTTATGTCCCATTTCAGATTATGTGCTCAGCTCCTTGAGGCACAAACTGTGCTTCGCTTAACATTTGCAGACTGCCCAGCAATTTGGGGCTACCATGGTATGAAATCTTCTTCCAGCAGAAAGTAATATGTGGGATTAGTAGTAAAAAGAGCATTAATGACATTGCTCTAACACATTTCCATTTAATTTTTACAGATGTCTGTTTCCTGGTGGAACATGGCTGTCCCTGGACAAAGCTGGGTTAGTTTTAAACTGAGAGGCTTCCAGTGAAATGTCCCAGTTTTATGTACCCACGTGGATAACCACTATAGGAGATTAGAGCTAGACTGAAGGAGCAGTGATTAGATTTGAAGGATACAGTCTGAGGTTTGAGGGCAAGGTTGCAACTGAGCCAAACCTATTTGGGATGATTCGCATCCTCGCTAGGACTGTGATTACTGCAAAATTGGCAGCTGCTAAATCTCTCCTTGATATAAAGAGAGAGAATACTCAAAAAAAAAAAAAAAAGCATGGTAGTCTTAGTGTTGAGAGGGTAAGTGTTGGCTCCATCTTCAGCTGTTGTGGTTTTAGGGGCTTGCTTGTCTTTCTGGTGGCTGCGCCTGTGGGACCACTCGGAGCTGGAAGGCTGATGCACGTTGCTTATGGAATCATATTCCTGGCAGAGGCATTAGAAGTCATCAGTAGCTTTTACATACATATGATAGTTACAAGGTTTATTGCCAGCACCATGTAATCACTGAGAATAGTGCCATTATCCTCCCCACCCTGCTAACTCCTTGCGGATAAAAAGAAAATCTGAAAATTTTGCATAATTTTCTTCTTTGATCCTCCCTTGGCAATTCTTCAGCACAATGGTTGTGCAGCTGGGAGTCAGGAGACTGATGTGGGTGTCATGTGAGGGATTTCAGTGTGTTTTGCAAAAAGATAATGAAACTGCCTTTTTGGTTCAAAGATGGAGAGTCCTTTCAAATGATTAGTCCCCTTCACCTGTGAAAAGACAGACATCGTTGATATTCTTCTAGGACTTTTTGAACAGTAAGTACCAGCATGAAAAGAAATGTCAGGCTCCATACGTGTCCCTGTTATTATGCTGCTTTTCCCTACATAAGAATACATTTAGGTAGGCTAAAAAGGGGCTCTTAATGGAGTAGAGTAGCTAATACTACTCTGAAAAAAATCCTAAGAAACCAGAGAAGATAAAAGGTTTCAGCTTTGGGCTATGTGGGAAATGGATGGAGCTGATGCAAGCTAATGAACCCATATTTTGGCAGAAGAAGGTATAATCATGCCTGATGCAAACACTGCAGCCATCATGGAGCATGGAATGGTACATACCCTGCTAGGCCTGAGCAACTGCTGCTCCTGCATCCGGGAACGTGGAACTGGAATTTTGTCTAATGAGCCTGGCACACAAATTTGTGTGCAAATGTAACTGCCAGGCCTACTTTGATGATGCTGTTCTGCAACTCGAGAGACAGCAACAGCATGGAGACATTTAACTCATGTCCAGGTGGACAGTGCTTCTTATTTTGGTAGTTGGTAGTAGTGCCTGGAACTTTATTCCTCACTGAGGACCAGCAGAGTCCTCAGTTTTATTCTTTATACTCAGAGCACAGGTAAGGAGTGTTGGTGTCCTGTTTCCCTCTGGCTCTGCAGTGCCAGGTCCTACCTCTGCTGCCCTGGGAAGTGCACCTTGCATGGACTCCACGAGATCCTCAGCAGGGACTCCACTGCCCTTCCTGAGCCTGTTACAGAACCACTGAATGGTTTGGGTTGGAAGCAACATTAAAGATCATCCTGTTCCAACCCTTCTGCCACGGGCAGGGACACCTTCCAGTAGACCAGGTTGCTCAGAGCCCCATCAAACCTGCCCTTGAACACTTCTAGGGATGGGACAGCCACAACTTCTATGGGAAACCTGTTCCAGTGCCTCATCACCCTCACAGCAAAGAATTTCTTCATAATACCTAATCTAAACCTACTCTCTTCCAGTTTTAAGCCATTCCCTCTTGTCCTGTCACTTTGTGCCTAGTCTTAGCAGCACTGGCAGAGCAGATGTGCAGCCTCCAACCTGGGACCCCTTCCCCTCTAGGAAGGCTGGAGGTGAAGCTGGACCCATGGGATGAGAATTTTGGGGTGCCAGGCTTGCTCTTCCTTTTGCTACAGCTGCCTCCCTGCTGCAGGAGCTAATTCAAGGCTATGCTGCCAGTCACCTGGTAGTAAAAGTGCAGCACCAGTTGGGATGATGGAGCAAGGGCAGCATGTTCACACACACCCAGGGCTAATCCAGGTACTTTTGTCTGCTCTGGATTACTTGGTGTGTTTACAGGGAAGCTGATTTTCCAAGGAACTAGTTGGAGGCACCAGCTTGCAGCTTCAGAAAGATTTGGACTGTGTAAATGCACATTCAGAGGGCGAATTCTGACATAACCTGTGGTGGTGAGACTAACTTTTGCTGAGCTCTGAAGAAGGCAGGGCTCAAAAAAACCCATGAAAACCTTATCTGGGAAACAGGCTTTGATTTTGACCCCAATGTATGGAGAGCAAATCCTTCCATGCAGCGCAGCCCAGGATTCAGTTCTTGTTTGAAAGAATGTCCCAAGGGTTGTTATGCACTTTTACAGTCTGCAAACACCGTTCTCACTCTGCAAACTTTGAGTTCCTCTTGTAAGTCACGCAATCGAATCCCCCTCCATGTACAGTGTGTCTTTCAAGATGATTATTGTCTCCCTAGTTAATTGTTAACAACTGGGATGAGAAAAGACCTTCGTCCTAGAGATAAATTCAGAGGTGTTATAAGGTTGTTGCACTGGAAATAATGGACTTAATCTCAGTTTTGAAAAAAGTAAACACTCTTGAGTCAGCCTGCGTAGCTCATGTTTGAAAGAAAGAGCTGTACCATATTAATTGGTACGAGCTTTTAATATTAGACAGCTTGTAACCTTTTCAATTTAATTTTATGCATTTTCATTCAAAAGATGGCTGTTGAGCCTTGAATCTGTAGAACACATAAGTGAGACCATATGAATGTCTCTAGTCCAGTGCAACTCAAAAACTTCGGGTGCCACCAGGTGTTTACAATTCTCTCCTTAATCAAAAAGGTTAAATAAATAAATAAATAAATAAAGTTGTAGGCATAGCAATGCCTTTTATGAAGGTGCTTAGCACTGTGCAGCAGTAGGGCAGCACCTAAGGCTTCCTGCATGGGTGGAAATGGCAACCTGAAGCACAGGTCAGTGAATAAACCACCATACAGGGCGAATAAATGAAACACCTGGTAGGATAAAATTAAAGGCTGTAAATAAAGGGGAGGTTCCTGTACTTTTTTGTCCACTGCAAACTAGGATCTCCCTGGATGCAGGCTGCCTTCCAGATGGACACAAAACTCACTGCTGAAGCTCTCTGGCAAGGCATGTTCAGCCTCCACCGGCTCAGGATGATGCAGCGTTGGCTCATCACCCCTAAAATGGGTGGTGTGTCCTCTTCAAGCAAAGGAGCTGGGACAAGTCACTGCTCCTGGAGATCTACCCTTGGCAACACACACACACAACAGGCAGCATGACCAGGAGGATCAAGGTCTTGAGTGAGGGTAAAAAAAAATTCCAGCCTGGAAGGAACGAAATTGTCATTTATGACACACACACCTCCCCGGTGAACTTTCTGAAGTACACGGTGTTTTAGGCTTGTTATCCTATAACCTTTAGGAACATATTTCATCATCTCTTCCCTGAGATAAGAAATTACCTCCCTGCAGCCAGACCCTGCTGGCCAGGCCTGGAGGCACCATGTGAGTCCAACTGCCCTGGCTGTCACTGGGAAGTGGTGGTGGGACATCTACCACTGGGAAAGGAGGCAACAAACTCCTGGTGTGAGCATGGTTTGGGCACTCCAGTGCCTGCCCCAGGCTCTGCCTCACTTTCTGGGGTGTGCTGGCCTCCTCTCAGGCACAAGTCACTCACCCACTGCCTGCACAGCTCCCCATCCCTCGTCCATGTGTTTGCTGCCCACCATCCTCCACAGGGTCCGAGGGCAGCTGAGGAGGGATCCCAGCCATGGCCATGAGCTGCCAAGGTGTTACCTGTGGGCTGAAGTCAAATGGAGCAGGTTGTTCCAAAGCTAGACAAGAAAAAGTGGCAGAAAACACTTCTAATAGGGGTGTTACGGGTTTGTTTGTCTTAAGGATAATTCTGCCTGAAATTAAAAATGGAGGGGTTTTTTGGAAGGAAAATAATAGCTCAAATACATAAGCATTACTCTGAATGCTCATTTCATTTAGCTGAGGCTTTTTCAGTAGAGAAAATAAAATTTCAAGATTTCAAGTTTATACTGATTTTTTTTCTTCTTCTTTTTTTTTTTTTTTAAATGGGGAAATTTGCTTATCAAAAAGGAAATCTTTCCGCCTTCCTAGAGAGGTGGTCGATTCCCTGAGCATGTTATTGTTTAAGATGCAGTTGCTCAATGCCCTTACAAACATGCTGTAACTTTTGGTCAGCCCTGAAGTGGTAGCACGAGCACTGTGGGACAAATTGGCTTCCAGGGGTTAGCCAGGGGAGCTGTTGAAAAAAAAGCTAGAAAGCATGGCTCGGGCACACAAATCTGAGGAGGATTTATACATTTTTGTCTTGATTTTCTTGTGGCATTTTTCAGCCTGGAGTGTGTCCCAGCTGTCCTGAGCCCAGAGCACCATCAGTGGGCTGAGAACAAGCTCTCTCAGTATAAAATGACACAGAGATGCTCCAAGTCCCTGTCAGTTTGGAGCTTGAGGGCAGAGGATCTGCTGAGTCTCTCAGCCAGGCAGTAACTCTGTTTCCACACAGTTTGGAAAACAGAGATTTTTTTTTCCTCAGAGACATTATAGCAAAAGTTGGCTATGAGGAGACTGGTTTACACTTTCCAAATCCTCCTGGTTCTAAGTTTGTCTTGCAACAGAGCCAAGAGCATTGCAAAAATGTGTACAGATAGCAATTCTGTGTGTGTGCTTGTGCCTGAGTACACCTGTAACTCCTGATTACGAGCCAAAAGAGTCAGAAAGATTTTTTTTGAGTGTGTGAGTTTGACTTCCCACTAGCAAAGAGCCAGATTGACTACAACACGATGTCTGACTTGATGATTACAGCTTCTTCATTTATGAAGATGACTAATAAGTGGTTTTGGCCAGAAGCTTCTATTTTCTGATAATGGTAACTGTTGTTTTTTGCATCTGAAAACCACAAGTGCTTTACAGATGTGGGTCTCTGTTTGGAAAGAGAGGGAAGATGTGTTGGCTTGTGAGGGTATTTGAAGCCAGTGGCAGATCTAGGTTTATTATTAAGACTTACTGGTTTCTTGCACTATCACAGCACCCACACACAGACCAGGACTCCAACACTCCAGTTTTTCAGAGTACAAAGGACACCTCTGCCTCAGCAGTGCCCTGGAGAGCTGACAGAAAGGAAAGATTGCCTGCTGCTCTGCCATGTTGCCTAGAAAATGGGCATCCAAGCTGTTTCAAACACACTTCAGAAAGTCTTTGCTTCGCTTTGCTGGTGCTGAACAATCTCATTCACAAGGGTGTGTGTGGCAGAGGATTGCACATACAGAAGGGTGGCTCAGGAGGGCAGGACCTGCCTGGTGTCCTTTGGACCACAGCCCAGAGCTGGGATGTGCCTGATTCCAGAACAATCTCTTGGATATACATTTTTTCTTTTTTTTGCACTGGGAGCCAGAGCAGCAGCTGGATGGCCCTATGTGCTTTCACATAAATCCTTCCTGCAGGCTGGGGCTCGAGTGCTGCTTGTCCCTAACAGGCATGTTGCTGTATTTTACAGCCACAGGTAAATCCAGGAGATGATAGTGTGGGAAACAGGTAAATCTGGGGAGATTTTGCATTAGTGGGGTAGGTGATTTGCCCCACTGTGTCTGCCCTCTCACAGAACCCTTCACAGTGTGACAGGAGAATAAAAAGCAGTGTGTATGGTCTTGATAGCACAGGCCAGGCACAAAAGGTAAGGCTTGTCCTTCAGGTGTTTTCAGGGAGAAGGGGCAGTTTGCTGTAAAATCCACTGTCCAAACAGGAAAATTGAACAGTGCTTGATAGTGCTCCTCCTGATGGGCTCATGCTCCTCACCAGCTCTCTGCTTCGCTCCCATATGGAGCAGATGCTGTTGTTGCTGCTGCTCACAGGCAGCACTGAGAGGAACAATTTCCATGTACAATTCCTTCTGTGGCATTACACAACCCATGTATTAACACACACTAAATTTTCATTGCATGTTGGCTGCTGGGGGGGGTGGTATTCACGATTTTAAAAGGGCTGTTTCCCTTCCCAAGACATGCAGCTACACTATACCCTCAGTTTGATCTGATTATCAAAGCCATACTGAAAAATGAAGGGAGTCACAGGCATGGGGGATCTCACAGTTTAAAAGAAAAAAAAAAAAGGAAAAACAAAAGGGGAAAAAAAAGATAAAATCTCTTGTTTTCCAAGCTAAATAGTGTGAATCACAAGGCTAGGAGTAGCAATGTAAAGCTGGGGTGCACATACCACTGTCATGGTGCTGAGGGTTGTATGCAACAGGTCACAGAAGGTTCCTTGTAAGATACCTACTGTAAACTGAAAAACACTGGGATATAATATTCACTCTTATTCATTGCACTAGGGAGAGAAAAGGATTAAATCACACTTGAGACATCTGTCTGCCTGCCTCAGAAAGCTTCATTTTCATGCTAAGTCTAATTTTAAAATGTCACCTTGAAAATGTGTGACATTTTAATGGACTGATTGCCAAGATGCTCAAATCCTTTAATTTGCATATGAATCACAACGTTAAATATTATGGGAAAAGTATAAAAACGTAGAATTATGAGAGAATGCCTTGCATTACCCTTGGTTAAACATGTGTTGGGAGGACTGTCTCCTAGAAATCTAATATTACAAAAGCAAATGAGATTTAAAAATGCTGTGGTATTCCCATTTATACCATTAGCTGGTTGTGATTGCATGTGGGTTTTTCTTGCAGCTGCCTAATAGCAGCCTGGGTGTTGCCTGTTCTTTGAATAAGCCTCACAGCACATTGCAGCATCATGAGGATGGGTTTGCATTCCCTTCTCCCACACTTCTGACGCAGCTCCAAGAAAGTCAGCAGGATTTCATCAACGTCCTCTGATCATCTCTCTCAAGTAAACAGTTTTCAGGTTGCTTCTAAAAGCGATGGAGCCAAAACGGGCCCCAGGGGCCATAAATTCCCAGAGATCCATGCACTTCATTTAGAGGAAGCTAAGGAGCCTGGACTGGGCAAGTCCCTCCTGCATGCCAGGGTCCATGACTAGGCTGGTGGGAGTTAAGTACATGGATAAATACTTGCTGGATTAGGGCTTGTGGTTAGAGAAAATCCTTCCAACTGAAACAAAACTTCCTATAAGGATCTAACTCTTAAGAAGTTCTGGTGAAGTTCTTACAGCAGGTTTTCTCATCTAATGTGAGTAACTCAGTGCAGGACTTGGCACAGCCTAAGCAATTGTTTGTAGCTCCTGCACAGCTCATCTGCTCTGGGAGCTGATTTGTGACAGAAATCCGCTTGAATGGAGATGGTAAATTCAATTTACTTGTCAAAAAGAAGTGAAAAATTCCACAGCAGAACAATCTGGGTCACAATGTACTTTGGATTAAAAGATTTAGTAAAGACAAAGGACCCAAACCACATAATTCTGATTCAACTTTCAAGCATCAAAAGTTTGAGGTTAATCAAAACTAGGGTTTAGTTCATCCATTCATGAAGATATCTGTGTAAGTTGGAGCTGACCCTGTGCTTGGATCTTGGGATCTGTTCAAACCCAGGGACCAGACCCTTTCCCAGTTTGCAGCAGAAAGCCCAAAACCACACAGGAAAAGCTGCTTAAATGAGAAGGCACCAGCAGAGAGAACTAGCTGAGAGTCTCTCCTGGGTCTCTGGAAACTTTCAGGTAGGAACAGGACAGAGAGGTGGAAGTTTCACAGTTATTTGTATCTCCCTGAGAGACTGAAGAGCTGCTGAAATAATACAGATTTTTGCAAAACAAAAGAGACCTGTGGTGCACCTGTGGTGCACAGGTGTCAGTCACAGTGTTTCTGGCTGTCCATTCACACAACTGCAACACTGGGCAGAGCTTGGCTCCCAACATTTACAAAGCCATCAGTGGAACTGGAGCTCTTTTGGTGTTGCACTTATGATGCATATGTACCTCAAAAATAATTCTAAAGCCTCTCCTCTGAAGGAGAACCATCCCTCCCCTCTCCTGTACAGCCCATTACCTCATATTCATTATGAAAGCATTTGTCTTTAGGAAGCACAAACAGCTCTCACGTGCATGCATATGCAAAAGAAAACAAGTGCAACACCCATTTCTGTAGAAGAATATATTATTTAGCAGATCAGTTTAAAAGTAAAAAAAAAAACCAAAAATCTGTACATCTTTGAAGGGGTTTTTTTGTTGCTTTTTTGCATCAGCAAGGATAAAAATGTGTTTGCACCGTGGTTTCAGCTTTGTGCTCCTTCTTTACTCATGCTGAAGGATCCCATGGTGTCCAGCTGTACCAGGCCACAAAGCAACCCTGCAAACTCATTAAGGTTTCTTCTGATTTCTTCTAGTGTAAAAAAAAAAAAAAAAAAAGAAAATTGCATCCACTATGCTGGGCTTCTGAATGCACTGTGAACACTATAAAATTCAGGGAATAATGCAGAGAAATGTGTAATTAGGGCCTACTGGGCAAACAAAAATGTATGCCAGGACCCTTGTCAGTATATAAGCATCTGTTAAGCTGTGCTGTAATTAGCATACTGCTGTACACATAGAGAGAGTATCTTCACTAAAACAACTTCTTCTGGTGTTTTTGGATGCCAGTGGAACGCTTTCCAGGAAAAGCTCCTTAGCTAAGCTCTGATTTGTCTCTACACACTGTGGCTGACAGTTTGGTCACCAGAAAGGCAGCTCTGCTGGAGGTTTGAGCCGTGCTGCAGCCTGTGCACTGTCCGCAGGGGAATCCTGCTGGGAATGTTGGAGCGTGGGGAACCCTCGGCGTCCGACGGCGGCAGCGCCTGTGCAAGGAGGCTGCAGGCTGTAGATGAGGTGCCCAGGCAGGCAGGACATCCATCCGTGCCACTTCTCCTCATGCACGGTTCCCAGCTGGATTTTGACGTCTGTTTGGCAAATACAGCATTTCTCAAAACCGGAGCAACCTCGGGGCTTGTGTTTCGTTCAAGGGCTTTTCTCGTCTCACTTTTCGGTGCTGCCGGCTGTCAAGCTTTCACTTTTCTGTTTCTGCAGCTGAAAACGAAGAGCAGAGCAGGATTAGTGCCCCTGACTCACACAGCGCCGCTTTCCGCTGCTGCCGTGAGTCACACGCCCAGCTCCCCACGAGGCATATGCCACATTTCTTGGGAAGTAATAGCCGGCAGCTTGGAACATCCCAGACACTGTTTCATCCAAACAGCTCTTGGATGCATGTCCTGAGTAAACAGACCTCAGTCTTTCTCGTCATCTACTGCGCTAGGCTCGCAGATTATTCATTAGATCCTCTTGTTTCGGGGTGTTTCTGAATTCAAGCAGCTCCTATTTTCCTAAGACCTTTTGTGCCAATACACTGCAATTAAAGCTCCATCAGTTTCTATAAAAATGCTGGTTTGAAGGCTTCTGTAAACCAGAAGTAAAATCTCAGCTCAAATTGAAAGATGAATGAGACTCAGACCGTCTGACAGTCATATTTGAGTTCTTTTTCCCTCATTTGAGAAATGCTCCTTTCCAAACTGAAGTATGTCTGAAAGACTTTGTTCTCCTTTAAAACTTAGTGCCCTCAAAGCATGTGCTCTTTGATTAACCAGCCTTAGTATCTGTGCTCCTGAGGAGCTTTTCCTCCAAAGCACTTGGGAGGGGGTGGGACCTACACCAGAAAGCTGCTATTCCACTCATGGATGATCAAGTGAATGAACCTTAATTTCCCACATAACAAACAATATCAGCACAACTTGTGCTCCAGGGCACTTCCCAATTTATTTTAATGACAGAGTGGCTGATAGCATCCTGTCTACATAAATGTTTTCATGCCATAAAACCCCTACTCTGTGATTCCACTTGGGGAGGTTTCGTCGTAGACCTCAGCAGGGAGAAGTGGCCCTCCCCTGAGCCCTACACGTCAAAATGAGAAATGCTCTGTAAATGGAGGTCCCCACTGAGCCTTAAAATGGCCTCACTGGTTGTGTGTTTAATCCTCCTGGGTGCTGTGCATGACAGAGTAATTCCTCATAAAATTTCAAGCACACCCTTGATGGCAGACACGTGACTGGAAGTTCCTTGCCAGAAAATAAACTCACGCATGGGTGGTGCAATGCCTTGAACTGCCCAGCCCCAGGACATTTTGCTGCAGTCTAGGCCAGCCTAACTCCTTCCCAGTGGAAGGCAGATCCCTCCAGGAGGAGGTGTTTGCTAAGGTGCTCCCCTCAGGAAGTTATCCCTGGGTTTTGTCTCCTGCAAGCAGCTCCCTTCCCTTGGCCACATTTGTGTGGTACCTGGTGGACTCTGCAAGGACATGTCCTTACTGTTTGTAGCACACACCTCTCCCCAGCCAGGTGGACTGGATGTGATTCTCATGATAATGATTATGCCATAAGCATTCCTGCTGTTTGGGAATTAAGCTGCAGTTTAATTACAACGTTTGGCATATTCAGTCATAATATTTACTATATCAAAGAGATATGTAGAGTTTACCTCTTTCATAGCATCATCTATCTGTTTTAATCCCTCGTAGTGGTCCCTGGATTCCCACAGGGGCTGGAGCATCACCTCCTCCACTTCTGGGAATAGCTAGGTGAAAACAAGAGAAAGAACATCAACATTTCCTGTTGCATTCATGAACTTCCTACATCCTTTCATAGTACATGCTAAAAAACAGGGAGGAAGGCAGGGTGTGAACGGCGCATCCCCATTTCCCTGGCTATGTGAACACCTGATGGAGCAAACGCTGGAGCTCTGCATTGTCCCCTTCTGCTTCTGGCCCTGGGTGTCTTACCTTTGTTACTGTTTCAAACATGGGGATGAGGACGAACTTCAGGAAGCCGATCTGTGCCGTGGGCTTGGTCACTTTGTCGCGGTCCATGAACGGCGCCACTGGAAGCCCCTCGGATTTTTCTCGGTCGCTCTGGAACGAATCCAAAATTAAAAATATAAATCTTGGCTAGAAGCCTGTGAGGAGAATGAAGTACTGCTGATCACAAGCTAAAGAGCAGTAGCCTTCAGACGCAGATCACACAGGTGTTTGAAGGTAGCACAGAATAGCAACGTGCTTCCCTCAGGCCAGTGTATCTGCTTTGTTGAGAACAACATCTGGATAAAGACAACTCTGCTCAGTCACTTCTGCTCAGCACTAGCACGAAAGTGTTCACCTCCAGGCTTACAGGGCATCTAATTCCCTTTGCAAGCCCACTGAATTTGTGAGATGAAATATTTCAGAGCATCCAGAAAGGTGGTAATGGCTTTTGTTGCTCTGAAAGAGAAGGAATAGGTCTGTAATTTCCTCGTAATTCTCCAGAGAGTGATTATTTTCAGCTATTCAACCAGAAATTACATCTCCTTCTTTACTAATGATTAGAAGTAGTTCTGGCTAGCCAGGTCAACGCAGAGTAGTTCCACTGAGTGCAAAGGGTTTGCCAAGCTACCTACTTAACCACATAACTCACTATTTCTAAGTGGGTTCATGTGCAAGGAGGTCATGGACTGTGTGTGCAAGAAGGACACTGTAGTAGATTTTATCTCCCAGTTATTGGATCATTCAGCACATGGTGCCTTTGCTGGGTGGCCAGAACAGTAAGGTACAGAAATACTGTAATTTTGAGTGAAAAACCTGACAGGCAGTGAGCTAGAAATGTTTCTGACACGCCACCCGAAATGTCTGTCTCTTGTGAGAAGCCCTCCTTGTCATGCAGCCGACCAAAGTACAGACAAAACACCCAGGAAAGCGGTGGCATCTGCTCCCCAGAGCACTGCAGCTGTGTGTGGGCTGGGATCCCACTGCAGCTCGGACATGCACCTCAGGAGCCCATGTGCCAGAGGCAGCCAAGGGCTGCTCACCCAGGGATCCTTTTGTAAGACACCAGAAACTGTGTTCAGCTGGGAATCCAGTGAGGAGCAATGTTTGTGAAGCTTTAAGTCTGACTCTCCATGCCCCAGCAAGTCTTCTGCTTCCTCTTTTGGGGGATGTTCACATGCAGTGAAAATAAACTAGTTCCTGTGTGATATTTGTTATAATTTACTTGACAACTTTGTCTTGCCACTGCTCTTGTCCTTTTTGGCTCAAAAATAATATATTTGTCAAAAAACCATGAGAGGCAGCTGCTTTACAGAGGACAAGCTTCAGCCTGCTGGCATTAGGATTTCTGGGTTGCTTTTGTCTTTCTTCTGAAATTTGCAATCAGTTGCATCCACTTGGCCTCTGAGCAGGTTCTCTTCCTTCCTTCCTCTGAGCAGGTTCTCTTTCTGGTTTCCTTCTCTGACTTTCTCTAATAGAAGCCCTTCCATGGAACCACAGAATGGTTTGGGTTGTAAAGGACCTTAAGGATCACCTCATTCCAACCCCCTGCCATGGGCAGGGACACCTTCCACTAGTCCAGGTTGTTCAGAGCTAGAGCTGGACTGGGCTGTCAGACAAGGGAGCACCTGTAGCTGAGGTTGGGCTTCAGGAAAAGCAGAAAACTGTGCAATTGCATCTCTCCCTCCTTCTTACCTGCATAAAATACTCCTCTAGTAAACAATCCACCCAGGGCTCTGCTACTTCCATCGGGCGGACTTCGTTGGAGATATCACAGCATTTTATCAGCACCATCTTCAGCTGGAAGAGGATAATACTTTAATACTGCAATCCTGATGCCAGCCCTTTTCCCCCTATCCACAGCTTACGAGGCAGTGGGAGGCAATGCTTTCAGCCAGAAAGGACAGTTTTAGGATTAAATCAGAGGTCTTAAATGATCTGGCCTCTTTTCCCCTCTCTCAGCTACTCTGTGTAAATCACTTTTTCCCCCTCTGGCTTGGTTTCCCTGCCTGTAGCAACTGGGATGTGTCACAGGGGGACGTGCACTTATCTGCTGCCTGAAGATATTCAGGCACAAATGACCATTAAGCTTTTTGTGTAGCACTCAGAGGCAGCTGGGGAGAGATTTCCCCAGAAGTCAAAGACAACAGGATTGGGAAGTAAAGGAGTCTAGAATTTGTGCTCTTGTGGATATTTTTTATCCCACAGTAATGGACCTGATGGGACTGCAGGATTTCTAAAGCCAGAATAATCTGTTTTATATAGAGCACTTCCAAATTGTAATTATTTCTGGTGGGGCAGAGAATGTAGGAAGGATTCTTTTTTTGATATTATATATTGAACCTTGGTTTTTAAACAAACAAATATTAATCTAAAAGCTTTCACACTTATGCACAGAAAAATAACAATCCACAAAACTTCCTTACACAGGTCATGTGTTCTTCATTTGAGTAATCAAAATTTTCCATTTTTTCCTTGAAAGAGTCCAGTATTTCTGCGTGTCTCGCCATGTCTGTAGCCAGGATTAATGTAATTATCCCCTAGCAAAGAAAACATGTTCACATATTAACTTGACATTCTTTACAAAGTCTACTATTCCAGAGCTAAGCAGGGTCTTTCTTACACACGGAATGCCTCAGATACATTACATTGTTCATAATGAAAGGGGAAATTTCTGACTTGAAACTGTCAAGAAAACTTGGAAGAGGGTTATAAAGAGTTTATGGTGTATGAAAATGATGGTTGGATTGATCTGTAACACTGCTGTGATATTCCAGAGACACATTGAGGTTTTTCCTTTCTGATTGACTAATTGTAGAAAAGCAAACTGTACAACAGGATGTTAAAAGCCGCACTCTGATTGCCAAGATCCATTTTTGGCTCCTTGGAAGGAGCCAAAACTGTGGGTTTTGCTGCTGACTCTTAGTGGCCTGAATAAGAGACAAAAATCATGAGATGCAGATGTTGTCTGTGCTCATCCTCTTTGCACTATGGGCTTTGAAATACCTAGATGCAGTCAATGTGTTAGGAGCTCTGCATCCCCCTGCTAGGCAGAGTTTATGGTGTGAAAACATGTGGTTAATTTAAAGCTGTGGATTTTCATACAGATTGATCAGTTCTGGGCCCAAGCCTGCTTCCCATGCCCTGGCAGAATCAGTAACTCCAACCAGACCAGTATCCAAGCCCTTATATTAGTCTGCTTTTCCATTTGGTGTGTAAGGAAGGTGTAATGTGGAAATTAAGACCGAATTTTGGCCCTTCAAGCTGTAATGGGAATTGTAGCATTGTTCACTGTCTCAGAGCTAACCCTGAAGACTCCCAGTCCACCAGACCCTCTTCCAACAGTACAAGTGCTCTGCTTTGCCCACTTTGTAGCCATTAATAAAATGTTCCCTTGAAGCATAAACTTCTACCATGACAGCTTAATCATTCCCCAGCCAGAGCTAATTGGCTCCTTCAAATAATATAAATATCTCCCCCCAAAATGTCATAGGCTTTAATAGTCAGGATGTACTCATTATTTCTCAGCAAGACATCCCAGGGAGTGCTGCTGCAGAAATTTTCCAAGAACCCCTCTTGGATCCCTCCAGTGTGAGGGGCTTTTTTCTGTCCTATCCTGTAGGGAGAGCGATTCACTCGCGGGGAAGTCCGTGCGTGTTTGCACCTTCAGGGACAGTTTACACAGCCCAGACGGGAGCAGAATTCCTACCTGTCTTATCTGTTTGAATTGGTCCTGGTCGACATTGGAGAAAATGTTGTATTCCGGCTGGGAAATGATCTGGAAAGCCACGGCACAGTGGTGGTTCTCCAGTGGGGAGATGTCGTTGTAGCGCACGGCGAGCTCGGTCCGCGCGTTTATCTGGTAGCTGACGTGGAGAGAAACAGTGAGGACTCCTGCAGACACACACCAGCTGCTCTAAGCCACGCTGCTTTCTTTCATTTACATCCCTTTCAATGCTTATTCAACTAGCTGCAGTTTGGTTTTTTTGACTGTTGGTGCTAAATCAGATTTTTAGAGAAAATAGATATTACTTTAATATCATCTCAGGCACTAATTCCCCCACAGGGTTGGTTGTTTTTTTTTTTTTTTTCTTCTTTAAATTTTACCAAATCTCTGTAGTTTAAAATGACATGGAAAAAAAATCCAGAAGGAACTGTCTGGGCTCCATTCAACCCCCACTAATATCAAATTGAGAGATTCCCACTGATCCCAGTCAGAATTGGGTTCTGCCTTTATTTAATGAATCGTTACAAATAAATTAGATTCTCCCTCTCTTTTTCACACACACGTACACGCACACAAAAGTGTGTGTGGGGGGCAACAACAATAATTTCCTCACATGATAATAAATAGAATAATATGACTTTATGATTTATAATCACGAAATAATGCATAAGTTAAATCCCCCTTTGCGTTTTAGTGTCATTATTCCGTTATAATGATTTATATCTCTCTAAACATCTGTAAAGTATTTTTTTTTTCATTTGTTTTCTCGGGAAAACAAGGGGGAAAGCCCTGGAAGAAATCTGAAAAATCATTTTCCTTACAGAGCCAAGGACAGCCGGCAACCCCAACCCAGACCCGAGCTCGCTGCACGAAGCTCTGCCTTGGCCCACGTGTGAGTGAACAGGAGGGCCTTGGGGAAAGGTCACGGCCAGCTGAAGCTGTGAGAAGGAAAACCTGATCTGCCAAAAAATGCCAACTGGTATTACCTTCCCAATAAATTTTAAAGGGGAGAGAAAACAAGAGACAGACTTACGTGTTGTTATAGCCTGGATGGTCCAAGTCATGGCACACTGCTGCAGTCATGAGAATCAAGATGTCAATCTGGGAAAATTTCTCCTGTGAAATACAAAACATTAATGTAGTACTGTGATTTCTACTTCCCCTATCATAATAAATGAAAAGAAGTATAAAATCCCCTTTATTTACTCTTTAGAGAAATGCAAATCTGAGCAAAGAGAAGTATTTTTCCATAGATGAATTTACTTCAGCCAAGAAAGAGAATTCTGTCTTCCCTTCCAGTAAAAATGACTCAGATTTGCCTTTGTTGCATTAAATAACAGCAGCTCAGAGGAGGCAATTTTCTTGAAACTTGCTATTACTGCAGAGATCATATGAAAGCACTGAGATATTAGAACAGTCTCTTACAAGTTATTTGAGCACCCTGATTAGTTAAGGGAGGGCTGGAGGGTGGCTCAGTTGCCATTGTGTTCTGCATTAATTAAAGTCAGGAGAAGAGTGAGAAAAATTAAATGTTGTGTTCCCACAGCTTCTGAATAGGATGAACTTCCACTAAAGCAAGATTTTCTTCATATTCCTACTGGCAGGAAAACAGATTTAACCCAGTAACTGAGGTGTTTAACTGTGGAGAAGAAAAGGGGGAATATAACTGAATAAAAGCAGTTTTGTACTGCTTTTATTATATTAAATTTTATTATTTTATTTTTTAAATTTTTAAATTTTACTATTTTATTTTATTAAATTAATATATGAATGTAGGTTATCCAGACAATGATATTAATTGATGCCTATAGTCTGGGACAAAGTACAGGCTGAATGTGAATCCTGCATACAGTGCATGCCAGGAATTATTTGCAGGAGCTCATCCAGGTGCAAGCACACATGTGGAGAACATTCTGTGTCCCAGATGAAGACCATACCCACAGGCCATAATTCATTAGGCTTTGGGATCTGATTCCTGGATGTTTCATGCTATCAGAGAGTCAAAAGAGCTTCAGTGTACAAATTGGGGATATCCAGGAGGTGAATTTAGCTTCCCAGCAGTCTCAGAAAGCTGTGTAGGTGCTTGGGGTCTGGAATGGGGTGGATGAGTGGGCCCCACAATGGAAATGGGGTGATGCTGTTGAGGTGGGGTCATACCTGGAGTCTGCAGAGCGAGATCATGCTGTACATCATCTGGGTCACGCAGAAGCAGTGCCGGAAATTGTGGAAGGGGTTGTTTCTGTAATTGTCATGAATACACAGCTGCAGAGAGAGGGAACGAAGCAGTCAGGCACAGGAGAGCTGTTTCCCAGCCACCCTGGAATCACTGTATGTCCCTAGAGGAGCCCTGTGGAGACCAGTAGTCTTTTCTGCTAGGACAGAGTGACAGCACAAGACCCTCTGACACACTCTGCCTTCCTCGGGGGGAGGGGGAGAGATTTCTGTGTTTCCAGAATTATTCAGCAGGTAAAGCTCACAGCAAATTCTCTCTCATACCATCAGGCAATGGGTAAACATCCCAGCACAGCTGTAATGGCACCTCAGTTCTCAGACAGGACTCTGTTCTCTTGTGCTGAATTTGTATTTCAAACTGTGTGGTGGCTAAATGGTGACTTTGGGGAGTGTGAAGAACTCAGAGCACATCCCCATTCCCCTCTTTTGCTGAGTGCAAACTGCAGCTCTGAAATCCTGAAGGCTGAAATGGGGTTGTTACTTCATCTGCAAATGCTCAGAGGTGGCACTTTGGGGACGTGTTGCTTGGCAAAGTGAAGATGTGAATGCACTCACTGTAGCACCCCTACACCTGTGTGGATTTCCTAAGCCAGGTAGCACAGGAGAGATTTAGCTTTTATGGGCTCATAGGGCTGATTGTTGTGTGGTTTAACTTTCTACAGATCCTGGCTCTGTGCTCTCATTCCATAGGCAAGGTGAAGCCTGTCTTTCCCTCTGTCCTCGCTACTGTCAACCAGGCTGGCTGAGTGAAGCTGGCACAGCTGGGTTAACACATGGCACAGTCACTATTCCAATGCTCTGGATAGCCTTTGGTATCCTGTTCCACACAAAAAAGACAAGTACTGGCAGGACTGCTGGACCCTGCTGCTGAATCCTCTGTAGCCTGGACCCTAGAGAGCCCTTATGCACATGCTTCAGGTACTGAGCCTGACTCAATGTCATGGGCAGAATTCCTGTCCCTTCTCCAGTTAATACTGAATTTACTTCAAGAGTCCTCATACCCCACCAGTATCAAACCCTTTAACCTGGGATCTGCCTTCTAGCAAGCCTCAAAGCTCTGGATTAGATCAAGAGAACTGTGGGGTTTCACTGTTTATTTAATATTTGGGGGCTTTGTTGCAAATGCTGTTCAGATTATCCTGCAGCAAGGTTTTTAGAAATTTATTTTAAAATGAATAACTAATGGCACAGGATGGTTGGCAGCCAGGCTCACAGGTGGTGGGCAATATCTCACAGCCTCCATATGGACACCCTGGCTGTGCTCAGGCACTGCACAACACTGCATGGGTGTAACGTACACATCCAGCACTGGAGCCCAGGGCATCCCAGGGGACTCCTGACTCAGAGCACTGAAGGGATGGAGTGACTGGGCTGTATTAGTCATCCTTTCCTCCTCTTTCTGGCACATTTCTGTAGCCAGTGGATGTGAGAGCAAGAAAGCAAGTGTAGGCACAAGGTGGCTTTTTCCAACCCACTTAAGTTCACACTGATGCTGTTGCCTAAAATCAAGGCATCGATGCCCATAGTGTGCCTGGGGAAGTATCACAGCTGGAAGAAGAGTCCTTGGGGCTTTTTTCAATCATCTTTCTTTCTGCAAAGCTAGTGTTTAAGAAAGGGAACCTCATCCCGTCCTACCTTCATAGAAAATACACAATAAACCCTTCTTGTTGTTCAGAAAGAATCTGTCTTGAATGCTGGTGGTAACAAATTACTTGGAGACACAAGCTAAAGGGAGCTGCCTGCAGTAATGCGTGTGGGTGGCGTGTTGATGCGTGTTGACATATCACCTTGTTTCCCATGTTTTCAGGCTGTGAAACAGGAGGAGGAGATTTTCTGTTTTATCTACTCTGTGCCAGCCTTGTTTGTATTTGGTTTCATCCCACCCCTTCTGTTCAGCTGCTTTCTAAGACCGACAACACCGAGCTTTCCATTTGTCCTTCTCTGGGGAGAGATTTCCTACGTCTTGATCATTTTTTTTTTGTGTCTCCTCTGAGGTAGTCATACTATTTCTCTAAGAAGGCTTCACCAGTGCTAGGCATAAATGTCAGGTGAGCCTTATGCCTTCTGTGGTGACATTTTATCCCTTATTCCAGACCCTGCTCAGCCTTGTGCCTGGTTGGCTTCACTCTGCAGCAGGACACCAAGCAGTGAGAGCCACTGGTGCTTCCTGCTCTTGCTGTGCTTCAACATGTGATGAACCCAGTGTTTCCTTTGTGTTTTCTAGCCACTCTCTGAATTTGTGGAATTTCTTCAGGCCTTTCTGAGAGTCTACATCCATGATGTAAAACAGTGCCCTCTATTCTGTGCAAACTCTCCGGGTAATTAGAAGAGATTAACGAGATTTAGGTCTTCACTACAGGACTGGTATGAAACATCTGTGTAATGAACTTCCCACCGTGATGTTTTTAATTATTATCTCAATCAATTTGTCAGACAGAGGGGTAAGTTTCAGTAGTTATAATTCTTCAGGCTATCCCTCGATCCTTTTTAAACAATGGATTAACAGATAAAATATTTCCTGTTCTACAGTTCTATAGGAACGTGATTTTTTTTTTCTAAGAAAGACAATATATTCTTCATCTTTTTATCAAATGCTTTCTTATGCTCTTCCTTGTACCTGAAAACTTACTGATTTTTAAATATTCCAGTGTTTCTTCCCTAGACATCTCACTTTTGGTATGATCTCATCTTTATCACATCTTGCGTCTCTGCAACATTCTCAACATTAAAGGCTGAAGCAAAGGAAGTTATTTAGCTTCTCAGCAATTCCTTTCCTTCCTGGCCTGCTCTTTTGCTCCCTGTGATTTAGTACATCTAATGATTATTGGCTTTTTTTGCCCGTATCTGATGACACTTGTCTTGCTTCCATTTACAGGAGGTACCAAGAGCATTCAGCAGAAATTAGTTGCTGTCAGTAAATGAAAACTCAGCAAATGAATGCAAAACAATTTAAAAAAAAAAAAGTCATCTGTGACCACAGGAATGCAAACATTTTCTGAAGTACTTAAATGTTAAGAATTTGTGTAGACTGACTGCTATTAGTGGAATTACTCATGTGAGTGAAGGTAATTCCACGGCCAAATGTCTCATTTATTGATTTTTGAACGTGAAAAATTGCATATATAATTCGAAATACTTACCAACCACCTCTTTAACGTGATAGGATTGATGTTGAAGTCTTTTACCAGCCCGAGGTCGTGGTACATGTGTTCCAAACAGCTCAGCATCTGCAGCCAGGAACAGACAGGTTATGGCCTTGGTAAATATCCCTTTATGATACACTGCAAAGTGAATTTCCTCCTTGCCAGCATCGAATAATTGCAGAGCCCTCTCGTTACGATGAAAGAAGGATGTTCAAAGGTTTCATGACGAAAGACAGTGCAAGAGGGGAGACAGAGAGGGCCTGAAAGCTTTTTGAAGCAGGCATATTGCTGTTGACTTGGTAGATTTTGTGCAGGGCTTTGAATCACACCAGCACTCTTCAGTAATTTAGCAATTCCTGCTCAGGAAAAAGCATTACCATTTTTCTAACTCAGCTGGGACATGTTCTAACGCTCAGTGAAATCAATGGGAGCTTTTCCACTGACTCCAAAGGCTTTGGCTGTACAGAAATGGATCAAGCCCTAGCTGGATAGAAAAATGACAGTAGAAAATAAGAGATCCTTAAAGAAACATTTATTCTAGGCATGTGACAATACCATCTTTCTTTATGACTTCTTGTCCTAATTCCACTATCTTAGCTCAGATCTCTTATTTAACGAAAGATCTCCTGTTATAACCCTATAAAACTGCAGCAGTTTTGTGACCGTTCCCCCTAGTCTGTAACTAGGAATCCCAATAGTTGAAATGCACAGGCAGGCAGCTCTTTTGAGGCAACATCTGCTCTGCAGGAGAAAAGGGGACGCAGGCAATTTAGCACCACCATTCCCGTTTAGTCATCTGGGCTTGAATGTATTGGAAAAAAAGATATTGATAATCCCAAGTGTTTGGGCATTTAACAGCAGCCACCAGTCAGAAACGGAACAGGCTTCCAGGAATTCAGGAGTTTGTGTATCTGCATTTCCATTTCTAAAGGCTAAATCTGCAGGGGATGAAATGTAGCCATTGTATTAGAAAATGCGGTTCTTAGGTTGTAAAGCCATCCAGGAGTTTCCAACATGATGAATATAATGTCACAAATACAGCCCTGGAGATATTTTTTGAGTTAGTTTTCCATTTTCTTAAAAACTCACCAGAAAAATGATTTAATCTAATGAAACTTTATATTTATCCAGGGAATAAACATAATTCATGGGGTTACAAGTGGGCTGACTTTGAGTCATCCAAACAGGAAGAGACTTTCCTGCAAGACCTGAGGGACAGTGTCACGAACTGAATTTTGCTCAGATCACATGGACAGCATTTTGCTGAAGATCCCCTTGTCCTATTCCTAGGTAGAATATATGTTTTGCAATAGTTTCATAAAAGACTTTCTGAGACAATTAACTTGATCCAGAAGGGCTGAATTACCCTCAGAAACACCTATATCCCCCCAGCTGTTGCCAAGAGAGCTTTGGGTGAGTGACAAGGTGACTCTAAGTCCCAAAGCTCTTGCCCCTGAACACATGAGAATCTCAGTTTTCATTTTTAGCTTTCTTGATGAGCAGCAAAAGCTTGAATAAGGGACTTTTTTAAGGCTTGAAAGTGAGAGGGCATTTGAGAAAGAGAACACAGGGTTTTGCTGCATAGCTCTGTTTACTGAGATGCTGCAGAGCACATTATTCATTTGCTTACAGATGATTATGGTTTATGACCTGCCTGTCCCACACGTAGGCAAATGCTCATTGCTAAACAAGCAACTGGAATATTGACAGAATTGAAATATTCTCTGTAAATACAAACCAGAGCTAAAAGGGTGAGATAAACCCCTATGGTGCTCAGTTCAGCAGAGCTTGTGTGGAGTCTTATTTTTGAGCAGCGCTCCTCCTTGCAGGGCATGCCTAATCCCCATGCCCTCTTGTTAGCCTCCTTCATGCCTCCATATAGTGTTTCCTAGTACTCTGAACGAGTTACTGTGCTAAAATATTATCCCTCAGCACTCAAGAATCCGTGGATAATGGTTTTTGTTTCTCCTTATTCTTTCTTAATAGTCAGGACAATGAGCCAACAGTGTTATGGTCCACCTGTCAGAGTGTAATTCCTTCTTGCTGCAAAGACCTGACAGGAGTTTAAAAGCTGGGGGCAAGGCAGATGCATGGCCTTGGTACAGAGAAAAGGGGCTGGAGAGGGGGCAGGGGCTGCAGAGCACCTCTGACCACACGAGGGAAGCTCTGCCAGACTCTGCAAATGGGAGATGGACCTCAAGCCACCAGAGAGTCCTTCTCTTGTTCTACCAGACAGAGGAAATATCCTGAAGGGAATATGATATTCCTGTGGATGCAGTATGGGGTGTTTTTTTCCTTGTCATGTTGGACTACAGGTGCTGAGTCAGAGTGACGCTTGTATGCACAACATCCAGTTGAGAAGGTGATTAAGGAGACTGGTGCTGGGATTGCTGCTGGAACTACCCAAGCCTTCCCTTGGGAAAAACCCAGCACTGAGTTTTTCCTGAGGGAGATTTGATTGTATTTGCTGAACCCGAATTTACATAAGCTGTCCCTTCTTAGTATCCTTCTCCTTCATGTGTCTACAGAGGTTTGCACAGAACGTTCTGCAACACAAGTGATGGACCATGAATAATACCAGTAGCAGTAACAAAAAGAAGAAAATGAAGCAAAAAGAAAATGCTAATTGGCCGTGCAGACAGCTTTGCAACCTCTTCAGAACACACTTCAGTGTGATTCACACCCCTTGGCTGAAGGGGTGTGAATCAATGCGTGAACCTCTGCCTGCTGCCTTATTGATTTGAGTGGAGTTATTGATGATGTGCTTAAGCACACACTTCGCTAGGGATTGATTTGTTCAGATAAAATGGCATGAGAGAACTCATGTGTCAGTAATAATAGTGCATCAGTTGTGGGACATCACTAGGAAGGGACTAAATTAAAAACAAAGAGGAATCAGGATATGATAATCAGTATAATCTGCCTTGCATCAGTTAGGAAAAACTACTGTACATAGTTTGTGTGACATGAAAATAAAAGAAGTATAGAGAGTAGGCAGCAGAAAAGGGGGAAAGCACTGCAGACTGTCTCTCTTCTGGCCTTGTTGATTCTCAGAAAGTTAGCTAAGCCAGCTAACGTGGCATCCCTACCTCGTTGGGCTCCCACAGCCAGACGTCAAAGGTTGGTTTCCGAAGTGCTTCGATGGTCTCCTGGGACAGCATGTACTGCAGACAAAAAGGCACTTGGCATAAGTAGGGGTGTCACTGGCATGGGACCTGCTCTTGGAATGTCTCTGGGACTCATGGGGTTCCTTTTACGAGGGGTTTAGCCCATATTTCCCAAGGATGTCTCCCGACTGTCTCCCCTCTTCCCATCCACCCCTCCTCACCCTTCCCACCAGCTGCTCATGGTCACACCAGGATGTCCATGCCTGATGGATGGAGATCCTTCTAGAGCAGAGAGGTGCAGGGTTTGGGAAAAAAGGGAGGAGAGCAGAGAGGTGTTATGGACAGGGAAGTGAGTAAATCCAGCATGGTAATATAAAAGACACAGATCCATCCCTGTCTGCACTGGTTCTGCTGCCTGCAGAGCACGTCTGATTCTGCTGCCTGCATCCAGTTATGGCTGGATGGTGTGAGGTGTCTCTGCTTACAGTGTTAAATTAGCTGGTGGGTATGATATATTTATTTTCAGATGATTTATGCTCTCGTTTTGAGTGTTTTTTTCGAGAACGCCCACAGTTTCAAATTGGTTGTCAGCCTGAAAGATTCGAGTGATTTTTTATCGTTACGCTCAGAAGCTTAAAACAAAATCAAGCTCATTCACCAGTTACAATTGCATACAAAATGAAAACAAGGAACACGGAGGGTTAAAAGACATGGGGAGATCAGGGCTCCACCATTCATCTTTCCAAGACTCCATTCATCAGAGTCGTTCTGGGACTCAAAAACCTTGTGGCTTTGATTGTGCCATTTACCATGGCTGTCCCTAGTTTGGGATTATTGTCCCGAGAGGGTGAATGATGTTTTCTGAGCCAACAAATTTTTTGGTGCTTAATCCTAGGAGGAACAACTCTGAAGATCAGTTTTCCTTCTTGAGAAGGCAAGTCTTGCTTTTGCCTTTATAATGTGCATTCGTTGTGACGTTCTGCAAGAAAACTGCAAGTTAGCAGTACAGATTTGTTGCTGTGTACAAGATGTAAGTGTCATAGTGACATCTCCCTTCAGTGTACTCCCTTCACTGCTCCCCAGACTCACTGGCACGGGACAAATCCAGCACCTGACAACTGATGACAAATTTTGCAAATCTCTCCAAACAGAACCCAAACTTCTAAACCCAAAATTCCCATGAGTTTTGGTCTCGGGGTAATACAAAAATACAAACTAACAGTTTACTCTGCAGTCAATAGTGCAACTCTTCCTAGCACTTGTTGTCAGTTCAAGGTCCTAATATCAGAGCAGTACATCAAGGTTTGATCTGATATATATACTTATCAAGGGGGAAAAAAAAGTCTGATTTAGAACTGATATGTTTTGTGAAATCGTGTGTTAGTGTCAGGAGCACAAGCCTCTTGGGCAAAAGTTAATTAAAAGAAATATAAGTCCCATGGTCTTTGCTTCAGAGACCTGGAGGTCACTTTTGCCAGACAGAGCAGAATAAACAGCAGAATTTACAGCCTGTTGCTCTGTAAGGCTCTGAAGGCCAATATGCAAGGATTCATGTCCATGTCACACACCTGCATCACACGAGGATTTCAGAGTGGCTGAGCCAGCTTTGATGTGTGCAAGCCCATGGTTCAACTATGATTTGCACACTTGTGAGCTGGTGTTTTGTCAAGCTGTGACCTGGGCACTGAGCAGACACAACCTGGCAGCTTTTAATAACTCCTGGGGGCAAAGGTTGCCGGTGCTGGGACCAAAAATCCTGTGTTCTTCATGGTTTCAGCCTCATTCATCACTCTGGATTTGTACTTGTACTTGCCCAGGAGACATTTTTCTTCCAGTGTTACTGTTTTCTCCAGCAAATACACTAACTCATTTTCACAGGGACAATGAATCATTCTGGAGAGAATCCAATGTCGCATTTTCTCTTTGTTTCCCTGGGTGAAGCATCCCCATAAATTACTTTTTAAATTAAAAAATAATCCATTAGGAGAGAACAGGAAGGAGCACTACTTTCAATTAGAGTACAACATTGTAGGGTATTTTTGATTGTTGCTATGAGTGTGGAGAATAAACAAATATAAACCAGACAAAGGAGCGTTAAATGTTGACGAATGCAAAATGTTCATTAACATTTCAAACACTAATGAGCCTTCAAGTATTAAAGACTACTGAGGATTGAACTTTAAGTCACTGCAGGCAACTGACAGCTCACAGGGGTTTTGGATCAGGCTTTGGATTTAGAGTAACTAGGAGATAATGGCTGGGGAGTTATGCACTGAAAAGCAGAGCTTGTCAGGATGGCAACCATGTAGTAGGATTTTGGGAAGAGGAAGCAGTGAGTGGTACCTTTGGGTAGGATGGTACATCCCTTCGGGGAGCCGGTCTCTTGTTTTCATCCAAAAAGCTGTACTTGCAGGGACAGTTAGTCCTGAAATGAAATATTCATCTCTTCGCATTTTGGGAACGGAAACACAGTGCCTTGAAAAATGCTGGAAGTACTCTAGTCTCTCAGTAGGCATCTCAGAGAATTACCCCACTCCCCAGCCTCTCCCTTTCTAATGTGGTGCTGCTTAAATGCTTTAAAAGTGTGATCCTCTTTAGAATTTTCTTCCCTTGTGCAACACCTCTGTTGTCTCCTCTCCATCTATTTGCATTCAAGGGAGGAGGGTCTGTGTATCCATGGATACTTAATCACTTCTATTTAAACCAAGTAACTTTCAGTGCTGTCCATGGCAGGCATCCTTCTCCAAGGCTGGCAGAGCCCTGCCAGGGACCATGCTGGGTATGGACACTGGCTCACCTGTGCTTATTTACTAGTGCAGGCATCCACTGAGCCTTATTGCAACCCAGCTCCAGGACTTGTGAAAGCTTGGGTAACACCATCCATTTTGATGGAATGACCATCTTGCCTGCTGCCTTTCATGTGGGACAACAGCAGTGAGGCACAGACTTGGCAGACACGTCTGCTTGGCTCCCCAGTCCTGGAGGAAAGGAGTCACTGCCAGAAATTACAGGTAATTAACACTTGCCTGGTTATTAACACCAGCACCCACTGTCAGTTAGCTTTTCTTCCTTCCTCTGCATATTGAAAAGCCAAGCTGAGCAGAGGATCAGGGGAGACCTCATCACTCTCTACAACTCCCTGAAAGGAGGTTGTAGCCGGGTGGGAGTCGGGCTCTTCTCACAGGTAACAAGTCACAGGAGGAAATGGCCTCAAGCTGCAGCAGGGGTGGTTCAGGTTGGGCATCAGGAAGAATTTTTTCATCAAAAGGATTGTCAAGTGTTGGAAGGGGTTGCCCGGGGAGGTGGTGGAGTCCCCATCCCTGGAGGTGTTCAAGGAACGACTAGGTGTGGCACTCAGTGCTCTGGTCTAGTTGACAAGGTGGTGATTGGTCAAAGGTTGGACTTGATGACCTTGGGGGTCTTTTCCAACCTAAATGATTCTGTGATTCTGTAACTGGTGGTGGGAGACGCCCAACATCCTTAGAGCCTTCAAGAACATCGAGGTGCTGCGCTGCAGTAGGAGAGCAGTTTCTCTCCTTACAGCCACAATACTTTAACACAGCATGTGTTTCCCAGGTTATTTGTTCACATGGGCTTTATTAACTCTCCTGTGAGGCCAATCTGCTTGCCTTTTGCAGTTATAGAATCATGGAATGGTTTGGGTTGGAAGGGACCTTAAAGATCATCTACTTCCAAATTCCCTGCCATGGGCAGGGATGCCATTTACTAGATCAGGTTGCTCAGGGCCACATCCAACCCAGCCTCAGACAGTTCCAGAGATCTATCCCCGTAGTTCTAACATTTGGATTATCCTTTCTCATTTTTCAAGCCTCCTGCCAAAGGAAGCTAAAAGAACCCCCCCAAAAGAAGCCAAGCAAAGCATTCCGCTAACTTTATTTGTCCCTTTTATGACTATTTCATATATTCTGTATTACACCTCTTTTTAGTGCTTCTCTCCTCTGTTGGGAGTTGGTCCATGTGTCTTTTCTTAACATTGATGTCTGCTGTAATTTCTGGTGGCAGTGTCTGAATTCTGTGAAAGTTGTGTCATCTTACAGTTCATGGTGGTCAGCTGACTTCAACCAGCTGCCTTTTCCTGCCCTGTTTAAGGAGATTCTCAGTTGGTGAAAAGCTGTCTTAATCGTTTCTAAAGCTGTTTCCTCAAAACTCCACTGTGTGGGGCATTAGTTGGATAAAAATATTGAAATTGGGGCATTCCTTGCCCTAATTGGAGCTGACTACCAGGGTTAGCTGAGGGTCAGCCAAATATCTCTAATTCCCAGCTGTAGCGAGATATTGGAGCCTTCATCCCAGCACACTGGGGAACACACCAGAGCCAGGATGCATCAGACCTTTACAAATGTAAAACTGTATCTGCAAATGATCATGATTTTAAATGACACTATAATGCTATTAGCATCTGCCAGTGGAGAGTGCAAAAGGCAGACAAGCAGAAAGAAAGCAATTTGAGGGGATGCAAACGAGGCTGCTCTGCTCTTCCGAAGAGGAGAGATGCACAACTCACCGTGCACAATGACTTTTATAAACCTGGCTGTTCAACCTTACTCTGTCATTTGGTAACAGCAAATATAAGAACAGGTAAACATACAGGAATACAGCTGTGTCCACTCTGATGTCACTGAAGGAATAGATGCACTCACACATATTGATGAACATTAATTAAATTCGGATGTGATCCCTGATTGCAGCTGCAGTGCGTTATCTAGCAAATGACACTGTACAGGGGATGACAAGTCTAAATAGGAGCAAATACATTTCCACTTGCCCTGGGACGCCTCTGTTCCCCTACTTATCCAAGGGGAGAGAGCTTGCTCAGCTTTCTCTGATGTGAAGCATCCCTAGGCTGGCGTCACTTTAGGCCAGTGGCATGGCTCCTGTGGAGTTAAGGTAGCTTGGGAATAGGGATCCACAGCTCATTCCCATCCTGCTGCTGCTTGGAGACCCAAACCCTTAGGGTACAGGTAATCATGGACAGAATTCTGGGCAAGGAGGAGAAGCTTCTGTGCAGCTGGGAGGAGGAAGACCCAGCTCCAGGTAACCAAGAGGAGCTGTGACAGGCAGCTGCCATAATGATGTGACACAGAGTGACTCAGAGCAGAGCGAGCTGGGCTCCTGCTTCAGCAAAACCAGCTGTGCAGTGTGAGCTCAGAGCAAGCCAGTGTGGGTGTCTGTGCCCAGAAATACCTGCTGATGAGCTCCACACCCATTTTTACCACAGCTTCCCAGCCTCACGCCCCATGCTGGTCTCTGGCTTTCGTCATATCTCACTCTGAGCCCTTGGCGAAGACCACACCCCAGCTGGAGCCAGCTGCACTGGGAACAGGTAGCACTCCCCATTCTGCCTTTTCTTGGTAACAGATTACTGTTTATACTACAAAACATAGACTGCAAGGTGACAAGACCTGAAAAACGAATGAATCATGGCTGCTGAGACAGTCTCGTACTTCCCGAAGTGTGTGGTGGCAACTCAGTGAACACAAAGTTGCCATTACTTCTGGTTTTGGTCTTAATTTTCTATCCACCTGTGCATCACTGTGCTCCTAAGTGCAGCTCTCCCAGCTCCCTACAACAGCTGAAGGAAGGACAAGTGGACACATGCCTTATTCCCATCACTGCCAGCACATATCAGCACACGTGTTTCGCGTCTGCTGCCAACCCGAGCTCTGAGTTTTCTGACGAGATTTCCTCACACGCCTCAACAAGAGATGGTGCAAGTCACAGGGCGAGCTGCAATCCGCCCTGCTGGTATAAATCTGGGGCAGACCTGGGGTTAATAATGTTACTCTGCGTTTATGCTAATATGACAGCTGAATTTGGCCTCAGACTTAATGGGAATGTATTATTGTTGTGCCTCCTGACATGTCTGGATAACAACATTTGTAAAAGCGAGTGATTATAAAGTCCGAATCTTTTAGTGAATCTCCTACTACCCTCAATAGGAAACAGTTTTGATTAAAGGTCAGAGAGTTTGACCCCAGATGAAGAAAATGAGAGAGGCTGTCAAGACAGCATATTTCCATTTGCTGAGAAAAATCCTCCTCAGCCACATTTTGAGGAACATGGTGTATCCCTCCTCAGCAACCTTCCCAGAAGTATTCCTAATCTCACAGTGACAATTTGTTTGTCCTAATGGGATATTTCAGTGACACAGGGGGGCACTTTCCAGCAGAGAACACGTACTGTACAAAATGCAATTTTTTTCTGCTGGTGTTTTAATTACAGTGAAACCAAGCTTCACAATCACCGTGAGCCCCTGAATTAGAAAGCAAATTCCCAATTTCTTGTTGAATTTGAAATGGATGATTTATAATAGCATGAGATCATAATTAGAAGAGCTGCTACATATTTATTTGGTATTTTCCCAGAACATATTGGAGTGTTAGCTGGTTCTCAACCAAACGCTGCACTGAACAGAAGTTCTTTTCCCATTCCCTCTCTCCCAGTAAATCTGGATGAAGAATTCCCACTCTGTGAAAAATAGCTGTTGCAAAACCTTTCTCTCTGTTCCCATGGCCCAAGCTAATTTAACTGATGAATGGCTATAGATCTTCAAATGTTAAATTAAAGCCACTGTCCTTAATGATTATCAGTTTCCTCGCTCTTTTACTTCTAAGCCCAGAAGGTAACTCAATTCTGCGGAAATGTTGCATTCGGGTTTGAAACCAGATCCTTATTTCTGTGGTCAAGTCCAAAGCAGAACTTACCTGCTGCTTCTTGCTGCCATTTCCTCCCTCATCTTTTTAATGTCGCGCTTGCATTTCTCAATCTCCACCACTTTCAGGCCTTCCACTGTCAACAAAGGAAAACAACAGGGGTGTTACCATGGCAAAAGTCGCGGGATCTCTTTTCAAAGAGCTTTAAACAGTGGGGTTATCCAGTGAGCCAGCAAGCCCTTACAGACTGCCTTGGTTCTCACACATGCAGGTGCTGCCAAAGCGATATATCTTGGAAACCCACAGGAATTCTCCGCTGCCAATTTAGTTAATAGCCACAGTATTTTTAATTCACAGAATGGCTACAACGTCTCAGCTTTTCCAGGATTGCTAGCAGCAGCCGGCTGTTCTGGTGCCTTCACTTCTCTGCTGTAGAACACGAATCAAAGGAAATCCTGAGCAAAAAACCCCTCCCGCGATGGGATGATAAGCGCAGGCAGACACGTCCCAGTAGGATTAGAATTCCCATTAAGATAAAAGGTTTTAATTTGAAAGTTCACGCAGAGCATTGAGGAGCTCTGGGCTGCGTTGCTAGATACAGAAAAAAACAAAGTGAGAATGCGGGAGGGAGAGAAAAACGCTGAAAAGTTTTGCTCTAATGATTGATTTCTCTCTCCTTTTTTTTTTTTTTTTTTTTTTTTTAGGTATTGAAAACCTGTCACTTTGTTTTGCCGATCAATTTTGTAATCAAAGGTTGCTTCTGCATGCGGCTCAAAAATCCTATATTTCCCTTCTGTACGTAACTGTGAGAGCCACAAGGCAAAAAGTTTGATTGCCTGTTTATGCAGCACACACTTTATTGTAGCCACGAGAACCCAACTCAGTGTGAGTATGGGTATTCTCCCTTTTCTTTCCCCCTCAGCTGGAGTATCACTGTGCTCAAGGACATAACATAGCACCATTTATTACGTATATGTCATTCAAATGCACTCATTTCACAGCTCGTTTGTTTACGGGACTCACTGTTTGCATGGACAAGCTGTGGTTCAGGGAACTCCAGGGAATGTGCAATCGGACAATCAGTATTCAGTAACCTTCTTGGAAAATCACAGTCTGAATCACACTTATCTGGAGAGCAGCATGTAAGTGATAAAAACCTGCCTTGAAGGGCACAACTCTGTAGATAAGCAGAGACCTCAGTTTTGTTTTTGTTTTGCCAGTAACAACAAAGGTTGCTGTTGGAACTGGGAAAGGGGAAAGAGATGTGTATGAACCAAGCCCAAAATACTAGGAGAGGAAAGGGAAAGGGGTTTGATTTATGCTTGTTTAAAGGAATACACTCTGTTTAAAAATCCCATGTCCAAATTTATATTTTTCTGTCTATCATTGTTACAAGCAATTTCTTTGGGTGATCACAATGTGATGACACAGGTAAGTTGTTGTCCTGCTTGTTCAAGATTTTTGTTCTGGCTACTTGGCTGCACTTTTCTGGGGTACTTTGTTCAACTGCTGATGATCAGCTCCAGCTGAGCCATAGGACCCTTGCTGCTGTGTGCCACCTTGGTTCATTGATCCATGAGAAATTCATGGGTATCCCATTTGCCAAGCAGTCTAAATGGTGTCTGGTGCCTGTTTGAAGCAGTGGGAGCAAAGCAGAGTTACCAGAGTGACAGGGAATTGGGGCAGGCAACTGCAGGGAGGAGTCCTGGTGAAAAATGGCAACCCTGAGGATTTTTTCGTGTTGCATCTCCTTGGTTTTCATCCCAAGCCTCTCCAGGGGAGCAGAGAATTTACATAATTATTTTCTTAAGGTAGATGTGAGATGCTTACAAATTGCAAAGGGCTTTTGCCAGCTTCCTTATTCATGTGTGGGCTGCTGTGCAAACACTGGAGCAGAGTGAGTGAAGCCACGGGACAAAGTATTCCCAGTGCTTGCTCGGCGTGGACTCATTTTCCAAGGGGAAGTGACAAGCTTTAGCTGGGATTTAAAAATCAGTTAAAGAATTTGGCTCCTTGAAAACACATCTCTGACGTGGTCTCTAGGCAGGAATGGGAAGGAAGCTGAGAACATTCCATGTGAGGCGCAGATGTAGCGCTGTCATGAGCACTTATCCCCACACACACGTCCCCTCTGGGGAAGAAATCCTGGAGATCACATGTGAAAGTGGTGGAAAAGGGATCTCTGAAGGAGGCAGGAGTAAAGGCAAAATAAAAGCACGATTCTTTTCACATTTGGCTTGCAAATGATAAATGGCCTTGTCATGTGCACTGATTAAGGGGCCATTATATTATTCTGCAGCAAGAAATACCTTCTGAAAAGACCCTGTGCTGTCTAAATAAATCCTTGGGCTGAATCCAGCAATGAAACATGGCTCTTAAAGCAACCTCTGGGAGCCCAGCTCGAGCAGGGAGGTTGGACACTCCCTTTCTCCCACAGTTTTGCTTTTTAGAAACGACAGCCAGGGATTCTTTCAGAACGCTGCAGATTTAGCCCCATTGCAAACTCTGGAAGTCCAATTTCAAGCAGATGGGTGCACTTGTAGACTTGCAACCTGGGGAGCTCCTTCCTTCCCACAGGCTGAGGCTGCTGGAGCTGGGACTGGGAGTGCTCAGGGAATCTGGCAGCCGATTGGTACATCAGATGCTAATTCCATCAGCAGAGAGAACCCTCCTTTGGGGACCAGGGAATTCAGTTCACCTGCATGGCACAGCAGCTCCAGGTAGGCTGCCTTCCCTAAACCAGCAATAAATTGCTGGAGTGTGCACGTGCACAAGTTTTCCCTGCTGGCAGTGTCACGAAGTCCTTCCTTATCTCCCTCCACTGCCTTGGGCTGCCAATGCTGAAGGGCAGCATGTGTACCAGGGATCCCAGGGGATCACCAGGGGTCAAAAGCAGCCCTTATCTGGCTGGGATGGTTGCTTCCCTGTGCTGCCAAGGAGATAGAAATACCCACAGGAACATTTGCCTCATTTGCTCTAGTCCATGGCATTTAGCTCTGAGCACTGGAGCTGGTCAGAAGTTTCATTGAAAATGCAGAGTGACTGAGCTAATTTCTCTCCCCCCCCCCCTCCACCCTCTTTTGGATAAAAGAATAAATCAGTGGAGCCCTGGGAAAAACAGCAGCCAAACAGACAGGAGGAATTCCTACTCAGGCTTTCTGCTGGGTGTAGGCACACTGCAGGCTACCCCCTCCATGGACATCCCACAGCACCAGGAGCCTGAGGCTGGGCTGGCTACAGGGAGAGGTTCCTCTGCAGCTGCTCTTCGAAGAAGGACATTTTTTTCCTCTCCCTGCTGACAAAGGCATCAGTCTCACTGAGCAGCTGCAGGGTCAAGGTACCTTCTGGTCGGGGGAAGTTTCAGGAAAACAACTTCTTCCATGAACCAGAAACTTTTTCTTCTTTTTCTTTCTTTTTTTTTTTTTTTTCCCAGCCAGCTCTAGTGGGAAAGTGCTTTCTGCAGCTGCAGTGCTGGGAAAGGCTCTGCCCACTCCTGACTCCAGTGCTGTGCATCTGCAAGGATGTGGCCTTTGGAATCGAAATGGTGCTGGGTGACAGTGCCTTATTCACACCCCTTCCCCGCCTCTCTGAGACCTATGTTAGGCATAATATACTGAAAAGAACTCAGATGATACACAGGGAGGGGGGGGGAAACCAAATGAAAAACCAGAATAGGAGCTCTTTGACCAGGTGAATTTAACTTGGTTGTCGCACAGTAACAACGCGGTCGTGTTACGGTGCAAGCATCCGACTGTGAGGGAAGGAGGGCAGTGGTGTTACCCCTGGAATTGCAGACCAATTGCCCCAGTGAGTGCTTTTAGGGACCACGAAGTGTGTGTGTAGAGGGATGGAGGGTCACTGCTGGGTGCAGGGAGGTGACAGGAAGCTGGGTCAGGGGGGACATGGGAGGACAGACCAGGGGGCTGGGATGTGGAAGATGGGGAGGTGGGCAATGGAGACCTTCTGCCACAGGGACATGGGAACACGTGGCCCTGGGCCCAGACATCAGCAGAGGGCTCGGGAGCCCCTCAAAGGGGAGGCTGGGAGGTGATCTGGACACTGGACACCAGCCATCCCACCCTGTCCTCACCGTGCCACCACAGGCTCCCACCATCCCCACGCCTCATCCCACGCTGGCCTGCAGACTTTTGGGCTCAATTGGGCCAAATTATGAGGGATTAGGAAAACAGAGGGGGCTGTGATTATAGCAGAGGTGATTCTGAGGCACCGGTTCCCACTGCAATAGGAATAAAGGGACACTCACATTCAACCTTTTTCTCCAGCATTGCCAAGTGATTAGCTACTTCCGTTTTCAGCTCATTGATTTTAAAAACCCTGAAAAGAAAACCCTCATGTATTAATGTTATACATTTAGTGCTGCACCTACCCTAGGTACTAAAGGACTTCTGCTAGAAATGCCTATATTTTTTCAGAGGATGGGGTCTTCCCAACCATGGCTGCCACAAGGAACAGCAAATTTTCCATGGAAATGCTAACATTTGGGCAGAAAATACACCCGGGTTTAATTTGCAGAAAAATTAACAGCCAATGATCTTTTTATGGCCCTGGGAATGTACTGTGGCTCTGCAACACTTCATCACCCCCTCTCTCAGCAGTGAGTTGCCATTGTAACCCCCCAGGGAAGCAAAGTTAAATTGATAATGCTTCGTCTAACAGCAGCGTCTTGGTGTCTGCACGCTCTGAAGCCCTCCTCCTCTCCTCCTTTTGAGTTACACTGGTGATTTGCTGAGCTGTGGTGGGATTGATCTGTCTTATTGAAACCAGCTGGAATGAAATAAGCAGCTGTACAGATGTTGAGAAATCCTCTCGGAGGAGGGACATTTTTGGGTGATAAAGGGGAAAACGAAACAAATCAGATTATTCGACTGTTCAATGAATGAGCATTTCTTTTGCTTCCTAAGAGGGAAGGAGCACAAGAAGAATATTTATATTTCCTACTTCATCTCCTTTTCAGATCAAAGATAATCACCAAAATCACTTTTGGTTTAAGCTACTGTATTGCTGTCAGCAGGAAATAACATGTGTCCCAGACCTAAATTTGGCAGACAGAGTGGGATTTGAAAGAGGTCTTAAATGCCCCTCTGCCTCCTGTGAAAATTTCACTTCAGGCTGATAAAAGAAATAGCATTTTAAATTAATAATGATGTTCAACTTCTTACCTCGAGAACTGCTCTGCAATCTGTCCCAATAAATTCTGGAACAATTCTTCTTTCTCTGAAAAAAAATCAGAGGGAGGCATAACAGAAAAACAGAGGAGAAAGGATGCCCTCAGCTCCCCTGCAATGTGGTGTCCCCAGACTTCCAGCTCTGGTGGTGAGGCATTTTGCCAAAAAATTGCTCTGGTCCTTTGAACAGTGACAGGGCTTGGGAATGACTCCTTATCTCACCTGCAGATTACAGTCAAGGGTGCTGGGTCCCTGAGAGTTGGCTTTCTTTAAGGCAGCACTCTTTGGATAGGAGGCACCTTTCACATTTCTTGGGGGGAACACCCAGAATCGCTGTCCAGGTTTGAAAGGTCTGGCTCACAATTACTGCCCCTACACCATCAGCACACTGTGACAGAGTGCCCACTAGCAACGCTACAGTTCATGAACACAAAAAAAAATATCCAGATTGCCTTTTAGTTTAACGTTGGGACGTTATTTTGGCACAAATTCACAAGGATCAAGCTGCTATGCATTAACTTCAGACAAACATGAGATGAAAAAGTGACTGTCCTTTAAGAAGGAGGTCCACCCTTCCTGGTTTGTGGGATGGACACCGCAGGGTACAAGCTTCTCAACCCCTTTCCCTTGAGAACATAGCTGGGACAGAGCTGCCACAGGGATCCTGTCAGGATCTCATTGCTTCCTGAGCTACTGCAGCAGTGGCCACACTGGGAACGCTCGTGCCAGCAGCTCCCCACCTCCCACTGCCAAATCCAGCTCTCAGGCTCTTCAGCTGGCTCAGGGGAAGCCCCAACCTCTTCCCAAGACAATCACAGGACTGCAATCACTAACTAACACAGGGAAAATCAAACAAGCCCTTAAAGCAGGACTCTAGATTTCGAGGGACAGTACACTTTAGGAAGGAAGACGTAAGATAGTGATGTTTTCCCACCTTTCAGTGTGTCCACACTGTGTTCACACGGACGGGGGGGGAAGCATAAATCACCTTTGCTGAACTGTGAGCTGCTCTTTTGGGATTGCTCCCTCTTTCCCCCACCAGCTAACGCAAACTGCACTGTGCTGCAGTCATTCCCGTTCCTGCACTGGGGCTGTACTCTTAGTTTCTCGTGCCCAAGGAGAGGAAATGCTGAATGCACTCATATACAGCTCGCAGATTACAGAACACCCATTTATACCCCACTTAGAAATACCTTGATGGCATTTCTGCAGCTACTTCATGCCCTTCCCCGAGGGAACACGACGCCTCACAAGCACAATCACCCAGGCAAAACACATCAGACAGAAATACAGCCCAGCATTTACAATGTATTTCTAAATAATAGCTCTTGTACCTGTTGAAAGGATTTGCAATTCTGCAGGTATTAGAGGTGTCAGAAACACTTGTCAAGAGCATTCATACTGCTGGTCAAAACAATTTGGCTGTTACCCCTGTGTCTCTAAACTGGAGCAAGCAATCTGTGCTCTGCAAGTCTCAGATCTAATTCCCTCTTTTTTTTTCTTTCTTTTGCTGTGATCCAGCTCCCAGTGGAGCGGCTAGCAGAGCAAAGGAAGAGATTAGTTCTCTTCACAGAGACCCATTTTTCGGTTTTCCCACAAAACCCAAGCGCTAAAACAAAGCAAATGCCATGTCCTATTTAAGGCAGGAGGAAAACTTACCGTGTGCTGCACCTGGGATGGCACCCGAGTCAGACAGTGAAAATAAGCGGAGAAACCCGTGTTCCTCTCACTCCAATGCTGCTCAGCCCTCTGACAGTGGCTGTAGCGTGCCAGAGACTGACAAGTTCCCTATAAACACCGTTCCAGTAAAAAAAAAACCAACCCAACAATCTTACTTTCACTCCCTCCCCCTGTCAAAACTCACTTGGAGTACTAGGAAATTCTCATCCAGGGAACAGTCAGCTGCAATCTGATGTTTATGGATGTAATAAAAGACTTTCAAAATGAAGATGTATGTTTTTATAACCCTAGGGTGCAGTAAAGATATATGACTAAGAGTGGCAGTTCATCTCATCTTAAAGAGACAAAGATCCATTTCTCTGCCCTGTTCCTTTCTGAGGGGGAGACCTCTGGTAACCCCTGTTTCTGAAGGAAATGAGACGTGGTTCCAAGATCGAGTAGTCTCACTTGTCCCCTCCTTTGCAGAACAGGAGGGTTACGTGTGCTTTTACGCTCTTTATTACCCTCTGCCTTCTTTTTTTTATACGTCTGGGCAGGGCTGATAGCCCAGGTGCACACAGATACCTTTTCCCTCAGCTTCTTCATTTCTTTTGCTGTGATTCCCTCTGTGAAAAGGAAATCCTACTGCATGTAGCTTGGGTACCTTGCCCAGGGTTTCCTGCTGCAGCACCCCAAAACCCAACAGCAACTCTCTTCTCACCTCACCCCCCCACAGCAGCACCGTGAACGTGCAGCGTTTGCAAACGCAGGCGCTCATCAAGTCAGATTTCTGCACGACACACAGGGTGTTTTACACCTGACAAAAGAAAATCAGAACCCACCCCTCCAGAAGGTGCTGCAATCGTGTAATTCTGGGCAGGGGATGGCCGGCTCAGGCTTCCCCGGGCTTCCCATGGCTCATTCCCGTGCTCGCTGCGGGCACAGGGACTTCGGCTCCTTGCCCGTTGGCCTCTGCCAATCTCAGCAGGGAGCTTGGCTGGGACATCACAGAGGAAGGAGCCATTTTGCCTTGTCTCCAGCAGGTCAGGGAAGAAAGCAGGTGTGGGGCAATATGGCAGGAGCATTTTTTCCTGTGACTCCCACCGTGGCCGGATTGGAGGGCTGGCAGAGAGCGCACACCTTCCCTGCTGGGCGGGGACCAGGGACAGGCTGAGGCAGCTCAGGTTACCCTGCACTGACACAGATGGTTTATTACCCACTGCCAAGTGCCCTCTGCTTTGCACGGCCCTGCTCAGCAATAACTCTTCCTCTACTCTCTTACCAGCTGGGATCAAGGCCAGGGAGCCACCTCCATCCTCCCACTCTCCCTGTCTCCCCTTGCCATCCTGCCAGCCCCAACAGGCTGCAGGCAGGGACTGCATGGGGTTTGGGGAGGTGGCTTGGTTCCCCTCCATCTTTTCTGCTGTGGCCAAGGAAGGCTGGGAGGGCATGGGCATCTCCCTCTCCCTGCCAGCACCAGGCTGGTGAATTCATAGAATCATAGAGTCAGCTAGGTTGGAAAGGATCTCTGAGATCATCAAGTCCAACCCTTGATCCACTACCACCGTGGTTACCAGACCATGGCACTAAGTGCCACATGCAGTCTCATCTTAAAAACCTCCAGGGACAGAGAATCCACCACTTCCCTGGGCAGCCCATTCCAATGCCTGATTACTCTCTCTGTAAAGAATTTCTTCCTAATGTCTAACCTAAACCTTCCCTGGCAAAGCTTAAGACCATGTCCCCTTGTCCTACTGACAGTTGCCTGGGAGAAGAGATCAAACCCCACCCGGCTACAACCTCCAGTCAGGGAGTTGTAGAGAGTGATGAGGTCTCCCCTGAGCCTCCTCTTCCCCAGGCTGAACAGCCCCAGCTCCCTCAGCCTCTCCTCATAGGACTTGTGCTCAAGTCCCTTTACCAGCCCTTGTTGCTCTTCTCTGGACTTGCCACATTTCTCAGAAACGATTCTGGCTTGGGCTTCTGTCTGAATTTCACTTTTCGTGGTTTGTTTGGATCTAGGTGGTCAGGGTAATTAAAAAAAACACAGGTGGACAGAAGCCTCAGGAAGGGGTGTGGGCTTCAAGCCCATGTCCGTGAATCACATCATATGGAGCACTGAATTCACTTGGCAGCCCAGGTTAATTTGGGTTCCTGCACACAATTTCCCAATCAGGTGAGTAATCCTGAAGCAGCTGGCCTCGTCCCAATGCAGGCATCCATGTGGGGGATGCATGCAAGGAGCAGCAGACAGGAGGAGGATTTTGGTCTCACAGTCTCTGCCTCTTTGGTCTTGCCTGAGCTGCAAGTGTGAATAAGCCTCCAAAAGGAGAACAGAGATGTTCCAGAATAAGAAGACTTAGACACAGTGACAAGCTTCTGTCTCTTCACCAGCAGCAATCTGCACAAGATCTTGTGTATTTAATCATTCAGGGGGGAAAAGCAGCCCCTGCAGATCTCTGGTGCAGTCACTGGTGGGCTCAGTAGTGATGGGCAAGGCAGGGTTGGCACCAGTTCAGACCTGGGCCCTCTAGCAGGCAGCTACACAGGTCTTGGTTGTGCTATTTCTCCCACTGCAAGCCAATATTCCTGGGGAGAGACCCTCTGTGCAGGTCCTAGAGAGCACATAAGCTGAAAAGGCAAATAACTGAGCAGTAAGTGAAGTGGGAGGTGAAGGCTCTGCCTATGGCCTCAGGCTGGTGATGTGGCTCTGATACATGGCCAGGATCCTGTCACTGGGCTGCTGAGCATGGAGGGGCAGGGGGGGAGCCCTTCCCACGTGCTGGCCTCCACCCCAGTCAGGCACTGCTCTCTTGGGTTTGCTCACCCATTTCCCCAGGTATGGGGGGATGCTTCTTTTGAAGGATCCACCAGAACAAGCTGGAGACAGAGGTGCAGAGAGAACTTGGGATAACTCAGCACATCTTGTGCTCTTTCAGGTCACATCCCTGGTGAGATCTTTAATGACTTGTTCAGCCACCCGAGTGCTTTGCTGCCCTGACTTTGGAGCAGTAGGAAAGTCCCTGTGCAGGTTTTCCTGCAACAGATCAGACTCACTTGATCTTCCACAATAGCTCCTTTCTCTGCTCTATCAGAAACATGACAGAGTCCAATTTTATTTCTCAAGAGCGTACTGCTAGTAGGATTTGTTAGTTTAATTGTCATCTCCATCAATATTGCAGAGTGCCTGAATCCTGCTAATTAGAGTGACAACACAGCCATTTTTTTGTGAGTTTTGAGCCAGTTCCACCATGAGGACACAGACCAGAGCCCTTCTGCTGTCGGGAGGGAGAGGATGCCAGCTCAATGGGCTTGGGAGTTTTAACACCCCAGAGAGAAGGAAGGGTTTGGCACTGGGGGGGTTGATGCTCTGCTTGGACAGCCATGTGCCTTCTGGTCCAGGGCCACAAGAGGAGGGACAACATGTGACTCAACAGTCCCACAGAGCAGCTCAGCCTTTGCCTTTGCCTTGCAGACAGCTGACCCCTGATACAACCACTGCATCCAACCCTCACTGGAATAATAATTTTTTTATTTCCAGCGGTCTCCCATGACTGTGGCCAGGAAATGAAGAACAGTTTCTTAGCAGGACTCTGGTGGATATCGCCTCTGCTGGATAAAAGCCACTGCTTATATTTTCCTCCCGAAGGATCATATTTTCCAGTCCCACCTTTTACAGTCTTTGTTCTGTTGAAGTGTGTGTCATTCTTCTCCAGCTGCCTGGGAGACTGGTGAAAAGAGGTGCATTGCCTCCCACCACTGTGAAAATTGGGGTGACCCCCTTTTTGGCATGTATTTGGATGAGTTGCTTTGGGAAGCAGAATCACACAGGCAGAGTTGTTTAAGAAGTAAAGACTAGAACAGAGCTGGGTTTTTTTATTCTTTCTACTCTCAGCAAAATGTCAGGAATGCTTAAGATTAATGACAACCCATGTGAAAGAGAAACAGATACCAAGGAACATTAGTTCCATCACACTCAGTTCAACTTTCACCCCCTTTCCACAGCAGACTCTGTCTTATGCTTTGGCAACCTGTGGCCAGAATTTTTCTTGCCCTTTTCAGCTTAGATCTTTGGAAATCCTTGTTTTATAAAATGCAGGGAGGGAAGAGAGATCTCGCTGACACAGTGAGCTATGTTCTGCACAAAGCAGAGCCATGTGCTGTCAGCTGGGGATGAAGAATGAGGGCCTTGGGAGAGTGCGAAAAGTTATACACAGTCTTGTAAAAATATACGGTGAGCTTCGTGTTTGGGGAATAAAAAAAAAAAAGGTAGATTTTCTAGAAAGCCCTTCAATCAGCTTCCCAGCTGGTATGACACAGTGGCATTCCCTGGTAGAGCCATGCTGGCCCCATTTGCTGGTCTTTGTCTTGGGGCAAATGGCTACGGGTTACCCACACCAACTGGCACACAGGGTGTGCACATGCTCCACCCCACCTTTTCTGATCTGATAATGCAGATACTGCACTCCTGGACCAGAAGAGTGATGCTGTTCCAGCAGTTTGTCACAAGGAAATAGCTCAGGAGACACCTTCTTTTCCCTTGGCAGCCACGTGTGTCCCTTGGCTTTGACTACCTCCTTCTGGCAGGAGCAGCAATCACTGACAGGGGACCTGCTCATGGCTTGTTACAAATCTTACTGTGGTTAAGCTCTTCCCTGTTTCATAGGCCCTTTATTCTTTTTGCTCTCCACTTGCCTTTGTCCTCTGCATGCACAGGCTCCCTGCTGTTGCCTCCCTGTCTCCCCCACATCCTCCTACACCGCCTTGCTCTGCCTTTTTCCCTACAGATGTTTCTGCCACAGTGGATGCCTCATGGAGTGGCTTTGGTTCCCTGTGCCTCCCCATCTAAAAGAAGACAGTGCTGTGAGGCATTTTCTTACATAATACAGGAGCCTAAGCAAGAACAAGAGGTGGGACTTGCAGTGAGAGTAAGGAGGATGATGAGGTGGGACCAGCAAAACTGCATCATTCCTGTCCCAACAGACTCACCCGTTCCTGCAAGCTGCTTTTTCCAGTCCCAGGCTTTCTGTCTCACTCTTGATCTTTCTGTGCACTCTGTGTTTCCGAGATAATCTTAACCTCTTGCCCTTTGTCTCTCCTATCTTCCTGTTTTAGTGCTCCAAACAGTGTCCCCAGCTGACATCTCCTATCCTCCTGCAGTCTCTGCCTCAGCAGCTATTCCCTGTAGCTCCACAGTGCACAGGCTCAGGCTCCTGCTCAGGCTGCATTGATGTGAGTGGCAGAAGATACTGCATCTGCACAGATGAGCAAAACCACGAGCCAGATGCTCGACAGGAATTGCCCCAAGCAAATGTTCTGCTCCAGTGTCTGAGAGCTACAGGGCTGAGCATGACACTGGCAGGCAAAGAGGAATGGTAAAAGCACCATTTCAGTCCTGCCTGTGGAGTACAACAGTGCTGTGGCTGAGGAATGTGTTCCAGATGTGTTCTTTCACCCAGGTCTTCTTTAATCTTGTCAGGTGTGTTTAAATATTTATCACAGTTAGAGCTACCATGCCCACAGCAGAAATTACGTTCTCTCCTCACCCGTTTGGAAATAACATGGGGCTCAAATGTTGTGCTGAGCTTTCCAGTAGAGCTTTGCTGAGAGATGAATAAGTTTCACAAAACACTGCAGGACAGGCTTTCACATAGTGCCTGTGTTACCTAAAAAAACCCCACTGCTCTGTGCAAGACTTTTCCAAGGGCATCAGGAGTGCTGAGTCAGACCAGGACGAGGCATGGGGAAAGTCCCCTGGACCTCAGCCATTCACCTCACCCTCAAATTCTTTGAAATCTAGGGACATTTTTAAAGCTTCCCTCCAGAACACTGTGATCAAACAACCTTTATTCTTGCTGTAGCCACAACCATGACAGCATCACCTTTCTTTCTTCCATCACAGCCACATAATTTCCACATACAAATGTTCACAAATTCAGCGGTAGTAAATTAAGTACAAAAGGGTTGTTTTACCTGAGAGCTGCTCAGTGCCAACAGGTATCACTTTGTATGGAGACCTGAAAGAGTCAGAGAGGGTTGATGTTAGCAACACTCAAAATGCAGTTTGTATTTCGGGCATTTTTCTGGACACATGACCCTCTGATTTACTAGAGACAGAGGGAACTTTGTTGTGCTGTACTGCCATGCAACAAACATGGCAAAAATGCCTCCTCTTTGGCAAGCCTTGACAAAGGCTTGAGAAAATTTGATGGTGAGATGGTGAGAAAATTTGGTAGGTCAGAAGGGAGCTCCAGTGGTGGGGATCATCTTTTTGCTCTGTCTTCACACATTGTCCTGCGATGCAGCTCCCTCCCAGCTGCTGGGGCTCCACCACAGGGTATCAGTGAGAGTAATGGCAGTGATAAACAATAATGAAATAAGTTATGAAGGAGTAACTGCCAGCAGTCAGTGTGAAACTCAGAGTGCCAGGCTGGACAAGCAACAGGAAACCAAAGAGAAAAAAGAGAAAGGGATCTGGAGAGGGGAAGGGCCAAAACCAGGATGGGAGAGACCCAAACTCATCAAAGACTTGGACTTCGCTTTTCAAGTAGCCTCCTGGTTGTGTCCTAGCAGAGCAACAAGGAGTGGGGGAACAAAGGAGCTCAGAGCCTTGACAGCAAACAGGGAGGGATGGCAACAGATGTTCAACATTAATTACTTGAAAGCAGTATTTTGTCCTCAAATACTTCTGCTTTAAAAACAAGTAAAACCCTTCAAAACCAGCAGGCGTTGGGGTTATAGGCCAGCACGCATTTCTTTCTGTCATCCCCCTCCCTCCAGGGAGTTGCTCACTTCCCACTGCACACAAAAGGCAGGCGACCACCCCCCTTCCCTTGGGCTTGGCCCTGGTTTTGTGGAGCAGGTGGCAGCAGGATTTACCTCTCTGTGTTTGCAGGCATGGTCGGATCGATGGACACCATGCAGTTGTCCGCCGTCAAAAGGGAGATGGTTGTGTTCCTGAAAAGCGTGTTCCAAAGAGGATTATTTGACCTAGAAATGCCTGATGAAATCCTCTCCCTGGCCTGGAATTATCTGGGACCTGTGTTACCTCAGAAAGGGTCAAAGCACAGGACAGGGCAGGCTTGATGCTTCAGCCGCTTCAATTACCAGAAGTGTTTCTGGTAAAATGTAAAGCATGATCATCTTTGATCTCAGAGCAGACTTCTCTCCCTGCTAACTCATTTATTCAGTTGACTCATTGACTAATCATTTCTGTGAAAAAGCTGAGTTTTCTGATACATTGACTCAGCAGCTCTGTATTGACTCATATTGTACAAATGACTATTGGTGCTATGAATGTCTTCAAATTATTTAGTTACTCTTTTACCAAAACAAACAAAACAAATGTGTTGTTGAATATGGGGTCTTGTTTGTTGTTTTTTTTCAATACTGTGCTAAGTGTGATCTCATAGACTCAGATGTAAACCTTGCAGGTTTACTTTGGCTCCAGGAGCCTGATTGAAAATGCACAGTCCTTTGGAAACCTTCTAGTGAAAATAAAATGCCAAATATGCAGTGAACACCCTGATCATGAATAACTAAAACTGCTAAACAAAGATTCCTGGGTGATGGAGTGGAAATATTTGACATGATAGGCAAATGAGAGTTATTAACCTCTTTAATGTCAAATGGGAGGAAACAGTCACAATAATCAGCAAAGGGCATTAATTCTGCTCAGCAACTTATGCAAATTCTGAGTCAATACAGACAATTTTGTCTTTAAATCCTCAGAGATGGAGTCATGCAATAAACCCATGATTCTAGAGGTGACTAGGGGGCTTCCCTACTCCTGCTCCACTACCCTGGACAGGTGGTGCAGAAGGGGATGGATATTACACTGTGCCACCCTCCACCACTGACACACAACCACACATGATCCTGGATCCCTCTCAACGCAGAGGTCTCAGCTGGATGCTGCTCTCTCTAGGCTGAAGGTAAGAGAAACAAACCCTACAGGAAATTACAGCAGGAGGGAGGGATACATGGACTTTGCAGGACAACATAAATTAGGAAATACTTGCCCTGGGCAATGGATATGGGAATATTTATGTTCAATAAAATGGTTCTGCTGGGGTACTTTGCCTTTGACTACCCCATACCTGTGATTAGACAGTACTACATCTAAATAGAAAGCTTATCACCTAGTGGCAATGATTCTCGTTGGCCCCAAATTTTGCCCTAAAAAATGGGCTCTAAACATAGGGCTGCATTTCACTCAATATGGGCAAAAATGTAGTGCTGAGGGATAACTGGCAGAGGTGTACACAGCCTGTGTGTACTCAGGGCTGGGCTTCTGCACTTGATTTTATTATTTTAGATTTAGATCTCCTCTGTTCTACTCTGTTCCACTCTGTTCCTCAGGCACAGCCAGCACTGAAGTGGCTCAATGCCCTGCCAGAGCTTCCACACTCTTCCAGTTCTGGATTGTCCCAGTTTCTTCTTGCAGTAGATTGGAAGGAGAGAGAAGCCTGAATAGCAGCTAAATAAATCATTTGGGGCCTATCTTTAAATCGTTCCCAGAAGTAAAGAAACAGAAGTGAAATGAATGTCACAAATGAAAGGTCAGACCCACCTCGGTAACCCTGTTGCAATGCAGAAGAGGTCCATGATATCTTTGGAGTTGCAGTATTTACTAAAGATCACCTTCCAAACGGGACAGCAGCAGGGGGAAAAAGGAAGATGAAGAGAAAGGACGATTAGTTCCCAGTGAGATATGAACTCTATTCAGGCGTGAACTTGGCTAATTTTAAGGCACATTCTGTAATTTCCATTATCTGATTTGGCCTGTGAGCTGGAATATTTCTCTATTCCTGTTTAATACCTGTGTCTATTTTGATAAAGCAAGCAAAGCCCTGGCGACCTAATTGCTGTTCAGAAGTAGAGCAATAATGAACTATTGAATGAATAATGAGCAGTGAACTGAGAGCAAAAGGTTTTTGATAGTGCAGTACTGCTGCAGGGTGATAATAACTGTAAATTTTAGGATGTAAGAGCCCGGATTTAGGAACAAAGCAGCCCAGATTTGGGGAGGGCCTTGGATGTAAGAAAAGGGCACTGCTTTGGACTGTACCAGCATATGCTAGCTGTAAACTGAGCAGTGGGTTTTTCCCCCCAGCCCGTGCCAAATTTCCTGCTGACTGTTGGGTTTTGTTGTTCCTGCTGCTAGGTCAGAGCTCAGACCTGGAATTACAAAATTTGCCACTCTTACCTTCCCACCTCCCCAAACACCTTTTCATAGCCCCATCCTTCCACACACACCAGGCAGCCCCTATGCAGAAAAGACTGAGCAGTGCATCTGAGTACAACATCCCCTGATCCCACTGAGACACAGCCTTCAGTGACCCATTCCAATGCTACCATTTTTCCCAAGATTCCTGTGTCCATCAGGACATCTGGGTGATGGCCCTCCCTGTTTAAGAAATTGTTCTGCACCTGGGGTGCAGAAAGCACCTTAATAATACCATTGTAGTACTTTTCATCGGCCTCACTACACCCATGTACAATATTTCAGCTCTGTAACCTGAAGCTTATTTATGTTAAATGACTTGCCCAGTACCTTACCACGGCTAAGTGGCAGGCCAGAAATGGAACCCAGGAGTCCTAATTTGATTTCTCTTTGGATTCAGAGACAGCATGCTGCCTCTGAAAGAAAACTCTCAAGAACTCAACAGCAGCACTCTCTGCATGAGGAGTCTGCTGTTCCAATAAATACATGGTTATAGGATGTCTGAGCTCCACTGACTGAGGTCCCTGAGGTTGCTTTCACTCCAAACTCATGTGCCCCCTGTGGGTACACATTGCACTGTCAAATCTTTCAGTGCTCTAAACCAAAAGTCTTCTTTCTAGTGGAAATACTGGGGGAAAAGTAGCCATCAGAAAGTACCAGCAGTGGAAAAAGCAAGTGTGGGTGGAATAAAAAGAAACTGCAGACATAAGAAAATAGGATTGAGTTCGAATGCTTCTGCCAGTGTTGGGTCTCTTCTCTCAGAGAAAACTCACTGTGTGAGTGACTATGATGGAGGCTTTGAACTTGCTGTGGAAATGAAGTGCCTCATTGCAGCTGGGTCGAGCCCACCTTCCTAGAGCCAGGAACAGCAGAGAGCAGTGGGGATGGTTTGTCTGGGGGCTGCTGAATTAATGGGATTGCTGCAGAGGCTTGCATTGGGGCAGCAGTGGTGTGGGGAGGGGTAGCTTCCCTCTCACATCCCACAAGAAGAAAGAGTGACACAGTTCAGGGATCTGGAACTGTTCAGGGTTCAGGATGCAGCAGCTCAAAGGGACCTGTGGAGGCCTAATGGCAAAACTCAGGAGGAGCAAAAAAGTGGTATTTTGCAGATGAGATCTGAGGCACAGGGAGATCAAGGTCAAAAATCTCCTCTCCTTGCAGGTGCCTTGCTGGAAATGTGATTTTCCACCCTCCAGAACCACCTGTAGTATCCCATATTCTCATGGGAGTATCCATATTCCTGTAGTATCCCATATTCTCATATTGCCAGCCAACACAGATAGGAGGGATGTGCATGCCCATGGATCAGCCTCTAGGCTGGTGACCTAGAAAAGGAGGAATGTGTCACCTGGGATGACTGCTGGGAGGAGGAGGCAGGGTCTTCAGGAAGGGGGACTACCTGCAGTGGGGGGCTGTGGCCACTCTCCCTGGATTGGGCAGGCTCTGTAAATTCAGGATCATGCTGGAAAAATAACATGCCACCATCTAATTAAAGACTCTCCCAAAAGGTGTAGGTGCCAGGAGGTAATTAGGCCTGCGGCCTCACTCCAGCAGCCTTGGCCTTCGAGTGCTTTAATTCCTAAATTGTAGGAATGTGCCTTGTCTGAGGTGCCTTTTGGACACCAGGGGAAATCCCTCACTTGAAGGGGTCACACGGTGAGGATCAGACCTCTGCCACTGGCAGTGGGAAAGCCATGGGAGAGTCCACAGGATGCTCTGCCAGTGAGGGGCTGCTAATGCCTACTCAGAGCTTGGGGCATCACGAGCCTGAAGTACCAGGAGAGCTGGGACAACATGGCAGGATTTGGCCAGGCTGGTTAGTCCTGGAAATGCACTGACACTTCAGCAAAGCTTCAGCCCTCAGTTTTCACTGGTGTGAGGAGCCCTCCTACTCTTGAGTGAAGCACCAGGGGTTTTGTGGTAGAGAAGAGGATGACAGAGGTCACTTGCAGGGGCTTCTGTGACCCACCTTCCCTGTTTTCTGACCCGGATGAGATTACTCCAGGCAGAATCTCTATGAAACATGAAGGCACTTGATTGCTGAGGTAGGCAGTAACTGCTGCTGGGGAAATGGGTGTGTTTTAAAAGTCTGTGTTACCCAGTGATTGACCCTTGGTTATTAAACTACAGCAGCAATCAGAGCAATAAAACATTGCCAATCAAGCTCAGATAGGGCTGAAATCCAGCTCTAGCAGAACACAGCATCCTGCCAGCCTGATAGCTGCTAAAACTGGCTGACAGAATATTGGAGAGAACAACAACTGGTACATGCAGTAACTGAGCAGATGATGGTAATTGCAGCTGAACAGAAGGTAAAGGCTTGTGATGTGGCAGGAGTGCTATTTCAGGTATTGAGGTTCCTTATCCTGGAAATCAATTATTATTGACCAGGACAGACAAGAGAAGATGAAACATTAAAGGTAAGAAAGCTGGCCTGACCTGATGCATAGAAAGCAGTAGGAGCTTTCAGTGCACTGAGGATGAATTTTGATGTTTCCTTTTACTCCATGTAGTAGTGAAAGAGTGGGAAGCAAAACAAAGACTGTGGTACTAGATCACAAGCTATCTCCCTACATGATTTTTAGCTTTCCATACTTGACACTTTTACTGAAGTTTGCTACAAATGGATTTGTGAATCACCCACTGCACTTTGATACCCATCTCAGGATGGTTGTCCTCAGCTGGCTGGTTTTTTAATCAGAAAGCTCATGCTATTTAAAATTTTCTTCTATTGCAGCCTGCTGAGCTTTTCTGGTCATCTCCCTTCTGTTCTAAAACACAGCAGCCAGCCTCAGATGTTTCCCAGCAATATGCAATTGTCCCTGTTATTGTCCGCAGGCTCGCGTTCCCAACAAAGTCAATGCCAGTTGTGCTGATGGAATACAATTGGGATGTATTTTAGAGAGACGGGAGGGCAGTACCGTGTACTATTGACGGCTCCAGCACAGTATAGGAATCCTATTTGCCTGGAGTCCATTATCATTGCAGGCACATCAGCAGCACCAAGGCAACACAGGGACACTTGGCCACATTTCAGCCATCTGGGACACGTGGTTTGTCCCGTGAGCTGCAGATGGCTGACCTGCAGCTTTGAGGACAGGCAGCCCTGTTGGCACGAGCTGCTGAGGGCAGCATCTCACCCAGTCCTGTGAAGATGTCCTTGCTCTGGTAGGTGTCCTAAAGCCATTCCTGTTCAGGCTGGGTCTCTGTGATGACATGTTTCTCTCTGTGGGTCTGATCCAGACCCACAGTCAGCACTGAGGAACTTCATCTGCCTTCAGATCTGTGTCAGCTGTCTCTGACCCACAGTCATGGTCTTGCTTAGGACCCTGCTCCTATGCTGGGTGAGAAGCCACTGCTGAAAGGTGTCTCACAGCACCTCATTCCCTGCATTAGTGCCTGGTGCTGGAAGGTATCCCTGCTTAGGACAGGACTGAGACCATGCTATGGAGCATAACAGAGGCCAAAGGCAGGAGACCACAGCAGTTTCTACAGCTGTGGCAGTGAGCTAAGATCATGCATGTATAGGGTTTCCTATAAGGAAATTCCAGGTTTCTTCATAAAACACATCAAAAAAGCGCAGGTCGGCACAGCCCAAAAAAAGCCAGGGATGAACCTCCTGACTCACCTCCTAGGAAAAAGAGTGAATACAGACCCCATTGCCTGGTGGTACGAGAGTCTGCTGCAAGACCAGTCAACACAAGACACTCAGATGCCACTGTCATTTCTGAAAGCAAAGGCAGAGCCAAAATCACGTCTAAGCAGAGTCACAGCAGTGATACACCGCCTGGGAAAGGGAAACAGAGGCCTCTGCTTCAGCCTGCAGATTGATGACTAAATGCCACGAAGAAAATCAGCCACATATAAACCCTGTTAATTGCATTTCCCTTGGATTTGTGCCAGGAGGAAAAGAACATATTCCTCAAAAGTGATGCAGCATCTGCAAACAATTTGTTTCCCCTGTTTGAGAGTTGCCACGATACCATAGTTCAGTCCTTGTTACTGTTAGCAAAACTCCTGAGATGGTGGATGCCCCATCCCTGAAAACATTCAAGGCCAGGTCTGGTGGGACTCTGGGGAACCTGATGCAGCTGGAGAAGTCCCTGCTCATTGCAGGGGGTTGAACTAGATGACTTTTAAAGGTCCCTTCCAACCCAAACCGTGCTATGATTCTACCACGTGTAGAAAAAAAATTACAGGAAAACTAGTCCTCTCTGAATTTAGCTTGTTTTTTTTCAGTAAGTCTCCATCAAGACCAAGGATCAGCCCTTTGATTTAAGTGGGGAATGCTGCCTGTCTGCCTTGGAACGTAACATGACGCAAATGGGGGAAAAGCAGAATGAATAATAACTGAGGCTTTTTGGAGTGGAAATAATATTTTGATGAAGCATGCAGTGACTGCAAAGTAGGACAGCGTGGCTCGATGGGGATGCCTGGTCCCTGGCCTGGAGCTCACTTCTGTGGGACTGGTTTCCTTCCTGGAGACAGTTCTGCATTTTTTGAAACATTTTTCTTCTGAAATAAGGAGCCATTGTCTCTTAATCCATAGTATCCACCTCTGCTCTAGGAGGATTTGTAAACCCCTCTCGGTCAGAGTAGGGATTAAGAGCCTTAGTACTCTGACTGGCTTTCCCACTCAAAGAGGCAGTTCAGATTAAGGACTGTGATGGAGATATTACTAAGGCACCATTGTGCACATACCCTGCAGTTTACAACTAATCACGCTGTATTTTGCTTTCAGATAGGATGGGTAAAAACATAGCTTACAAATCCAATTTCTGTTCTATATTTGATCCTCAGAACAGATAATCCTCTCTGTAAACAGCAAACCCTGTCCACAATGTTATCCTGTTCTGATCTCTTGTCAGTAATTGTGTTTTGTTCCAAAAATTTAACTCCTGTTTGATTTTTTTTACCCTAGTAAAATTCCTAAATAAATAATGCAGAAATATTTTTGAAGCCAGAGTGCCCTCAGTTTCTAGTTCTACTTATTTTTTCTGGTCTCAGCCTGCTGTGTTCAAGACTTGAGCGCTTGGTGATGTCTTTCATTCAGCTCAATGAGCAATGTTCAGAGTCAGGGTTGAAACTGCAGAGTTGAAACAATCTAAATTATAATCTTTCACTAACGAGACTGGGGGATAGCGTGTCAGAAAAGATTCTGGTAAAACTCAGTTATGTATCTTGCATAGGCTGTGAAAATTGCTGTTGCTTCTGTAAGAGCAGCTTTCATGCAGGATTTATGAACTGCGAAGGCAAAAGGCTGATGTGAAATTTTTCATTGTGATTTTTCCCTGTCTCTCCAGTGGCCCACATCAAACCAAAGCAGAAGTTTTAGATACCACTCTGTAAGAATCACTGGAAGGAATTCATAGTTCTAGGTATGTAAGAAAATAGGTCTTCCTCAAAAAATATCGATAAATGACCTATCAGTTATAGTCCCCGATATCCAACAGAACCCTTACCTAAAATCCCATATCTAAACATCTTCCAGGTTTCTCATTCTTTGAATTCAGATGCAAACATAACATGAGCCCAACTACACCCAAATTATCAGTCTCTCTTCTATTTCTTGCACTAATTAACAGCTGACACTCAGAAAACCACTCATTTATCTGAGCTTCGAATGTTGGGCGGTATTAAAAATAGTCTGCCAGAATCACCATCTGTTTGATGCAGTGGTAGCTTCTGCAAGAGGAGAACAGAGAAATCGGTGCATGTGTGCATGTACATGTGTGGGGGAGAAAACATGAGAGGCCTCAGCTGGGAGTGTGAGCAAAAACGAGAAGTTCCGCGGGCGCCTCAGACGCCACTTCTGCCCGAGGAGGAGAAACGTGGTAGATGTTCTGCTTTCCACAGATGGAGCTCTGTGATCCTGCTGATTCACACTTACCTTTGGGCAGGGACACGGCTCGACAATGTTCATTTCAGCATGACACCCAAGTGGAATGTTTGGGGGGGTTCGTGTGACGTAACTTTACCCGTCTACAAGAGCAGCATCTCTGCTATGTCTCTCTGCTGTGTGTCTCTCTCCTAGACTTCTTCTCTTGCCATGACTTCCAAACGGTAAATTAGCCCACATGTCTCCAAATCCCACTTTTAAGACAGGATGTATCATCCCCTGGTGACACCACCCACCTCCCCTGTGACTGCAGGGCACCCTGCGTGACTCGTTTGGAGCAGTCAGCACTAACTCTGAGATGTCTGTGGCTCATGGATAACTGGGGTGAATCCCACTAGTTTCCTAATTATATGCATCACCCTAAAATAAGAAACAGGAGCTGCCAGACAGAGCTGACGTACCAGGATCCCGAGGCGTGTGGTATGTGGTAAGTCACAATTCCCTTCCCTGTAACATCCCTGAACAGAGATATAGGAAAAGAGGCTTTTCTCTTTCTAGGAAAGGAAAGTTGTCTACGATACACTCATATATGTGTGACCCCAGGACAATTTTGGACGCCATGGAAAGGGACAGCGTGGCAGAGGTTGGCTTTTTCACTATGGGCAATGAAGGATCTCATTACTTTTTAGGGTCATTGAGCCTCATGGCTCATGAGGGTTACATTTAACAGAGACGTGCAAACTACTGATTATACTAAGGGACATATTGCCAATATTCAGTACTAATAACTAATGGCAGAATATAACCAGGAACCAGCAGTGCTGGTTGTGAGGGGCCGAGATGAAAGTTTCTTATTTTCTGCAGCAGAAACGAAAGTATTTAATAAAAGTATTTCAGACTTTGAAAAATAACACAAATGTCTATACTCTGTTTTTTTTTCTCAACGTAAAAAGGGCACACATTTGCTGCTAATGGAATACTAAGTGCAATTAACCCTGCAGCACATGAATGCATTAGCCTTGAAATGTTTTGTAAACTGGATAATAAAGAGCTTCAGCACCAAATGTTCTCACTAAATGTGAGTGAGGCTAGGCTGTTTGTTTCAAAACTTCTCTCATAATTAAAGTCTGACATTGCAATGTGCTTGATAATGTAGGACTGTTAGAAGGGTAATGTTAGTTTACAGAGTAAGGAAAAGCAGGTATGGAGAGAGACCAGTGAAAGGCCAATTTTCAGCTATAGAATTAAATTCATAAGAAAGGTGAGAGAAACAAAATGCTTTTGTCTTGTTTGTACTTAGCCAGAAGAGTTATATATGAGGAGCATAAGTTGCTATGGTTGGCTTGTCCAAACTCATGGGTAGAGTCACCTACAAGTAAAGTCTTAAGCTTACCCTTTGTCTTGACCAGTGTGAACATAAACTGTAATAATTATGTTAGACTGAGTGTGACTTCAGAGATGTAAACAGCAGCAAACAAGCCTTTCTGGGTGATGGGTATGGAAGAATTATGGAGCTACCCTGGAATTATGGAACTGTGCTGGGATCATGTTTTGTTCCCCCAAATGCTTTGAGAAGCCCTCACTGGGGAGGAAAGAGAAGGGGGAGTAGGGGAGAGACAGGCCCCAAGTATGACATTATCTTTCACTTTTTAAAAAAATTTTAAGCCATTTTTACTCCTTAAAATGTTTGTGTGCTGTAATGTGCTGGAGTTTTAGGAACCTGTTGTTCATTTCCTGCTCTTTTACAACAAGAACATCCAGCAGGCCCCTTGAATTCACCAGGGCCTGCTAAAATCAGAAAGCCAAGGTTAGCCAAGACCAGTGGCCAGACTCAGTCTGTGCTACCTGGTACCCTCCTGCACCCACAGAGACCTTCCAGCAGCCAGAAAGTGGCCTTGATCACACAAAAACATACTTATGTCTCACTGTGCTAAAGTGGGATTTGGGACCAACTTGTCACTGCATGGGACAAACTTGTGAAAACCAGCTGGACAGAGCAGAACCCAGAGGTGTGTCCATGTTCTGACTGCCCATGAACATCCCCCTGTGCACCCCTTGGATGGCTGGCAGATGAAAGGGTGTTCCCCCAAATCATCAGTCCAAAAAGATCAGGGGTGGGGTCCATGTGCTGAGAGAGTCATCAGGATGCAAAAACATTTCATCGCCTTGAGGGGACTGTCACATCATTATTTTTCTTCTGCGTTTTGTTTTCAATCTGAATCCAGTTTGGCGTGTTAAAAATAGCATGGTGAGCTTTGGAAAAATCTGTTGGGTTTGCTGGAGCCTGGGCTTTTATACCACAGATGCTGCTGCTCTAACTCAAAAGAAAAGCTCACGTGACAGGAAAGATTCCTGGGCGCTGACATCCTGGCATCGATGCGATGGCCACGGCACCAAAATGCTGCCTGAGCCTTGTCCTGTTCCTTGTGTTCCAAGAGGAACAGTGGACGTGGATGGCTCAGTTCAGTAGACACCCAGAAAGCCTGAACTCAATAAATTCCTTTGCGAAAGAAAAAGAAGGTAATTTCTCTGTTAAACATCCAGAATGACTCAGTAAACCAGAAAAATGACTCTAGAATTCTTTACTTGCTTTCTGAAGAAGCGGAAAATACCACACTGAGTGATTTCATGGAATCCTTGACAAAGGCAGCGGTCCTTTTCTTTTTTTCCAGTTAGTTCAGGCTCTGTACCCCTCTGATTTTCCATGCTTGATACAAATATGATGTTGATTAAGTCACTGGAAACATAAATCCTCTTGAATTAAGCATTTTTCTCAGAGGAACTCCTTGCAACTCTGTAAGCAAAGCCACTACCCTGTGACATTTGAAAAGGAGAGCCAGGAAGCCACCCAGCTGAGAATAAGGCCACTGGCTGGTTCAGCTCTGCTACCATTTAAATCTCAAAGGTCAAGAGAAAATGTTCCCAGTAGTTTCTTCATGGAAAAAAAGATTGGGTATGAGCTGGGGAACGTTTCCTTGATGGTGGATTTTTAATTCAAAACAGAATCAATAGAAATTTTTCTTAAAAAAACGCAGCCAAAGGGTTAATAATAACACTATGAAGGAAAATAAAACTCCAGATCCAGCTTAAGTTTGGCAGAGCAAACCTCACCTCTCGGCTGAGGTTGGGGGCTTGGATGCTTGACCCCATCTAGTGGCACTCCAGGAACCACGAGAAATCCCAGCTCATGGTGGTGTGTTGAGATCAACTCGTCCTATATGAAACACAGCCATGGCTTCCCCTTGTCCTGCTGTCTTCTCCTTCACCCAGCAGCAGGCCAGGCTGTGGCAGGGCTGGTACATGGATGTGTTTCCCTGTGTGCTCAACCCCAGGGGCACGTGTGTGTCCAGGCAGGCAGGTAATGAACTCCTGCCTGTCTCTGGGAGAGAGGATCCTTTAAAAATAAATAACCTGAGCGGCAATTGTTTCCCCCAGGTGTGCATCCCCTTATGTAGGTGCTGGATGGGAAATGAATTATGCTGTAATTTCATTTTTCAATCAGCTCTGAGAACGAGTGACCTCTTTGAAGCCTGACTGTGCAGAGCCCTGGTTTGGTGTGCAGCTGTAACATCCCAAAGACACTGATCTTCCCTCTCCCACGGCTCTGGCATGGCCATCCCCTCCACTTCCTACTACATTTGGCTCTACTTCTCCCATGGGAGGCCCTCATGCCCTGCCCCTTGACCAGGGCAGAGCTCAAAGCCACCCTTTTGGGGATCTCAAGCTCAGGTGCCTGTGGGGGTACCATGGGTGGTGTCAGCTGGGCTGGGGTGGGTCACCTCAGGTCCCTCCCAGTGTAGAGCCCTTGGTGCCCCAGAACAGAGAGATGTTCAGTCAGCTCTGCCCCCTGGAGAGCCCACCCCTGTGCTCAGCTTTGGTGAAGGCCATTTTTGGTCATGTCTCTGAAAGGCCAGTTTACCAAACTGTGACAAACAACTGGGAGCCCTTGTGGGCACAGGAAGGATGGGGACAAGGGGAGAGGGTGGGAGCTGAGGAAATTGTGGAGGTAGGGGCTAGGATTCCCCAGCATGATGTAGGAGTGATGCACAGCAGCAGTGGGCTGGAATTCCTTCTTCTCCCAGCCTCCCACCATCCTCCCTCAGGAGGCTACTGGCACTGGCCTTGCAGATATGGACCCCAGCTCTTCCTCTGGGACGTGCTGGCCTTGGTGTGGTCCTGCCTTCAACCCCTGCTGATGGTGCCTCCTGGCTCTCCTAACTCCTGGGAAGGATTTCAAAGCCAGCAAGCTCTTCTTTCGTAATCCCTGCGTCCCTCTGCCCTCCCTGCTGTGCCCCCGGGGACCTGCCAACACACAAACCCACTTAGCTTAATTCCACACTCCCGCTGCAGAGCGCTTCCAAAGGGCTCCTCTGCAACACTCAGGTCCCCGGGGGAGGCAGCGTGTGGCTCTCTGAGCCGGGTTTGTCCCTTCATTTACCCCCGTGCCGAGGTGAAACAGCTCCTCCCAAAGTCAGCAGCACAGGATGAGGCCACGGAAACACAACACTGCCTGTGAGTAATTGCCACCACAACGAGTGCCCACCTCTATGGCACGACTGTGAGACCAGCAGGCCAGTTGCAAGTTGGAGCTGAGCCTTTTCAAACTCAACAAGTGCTGTTATAATGAAGCTCATACCTCCGTTACTGGTTGACAAGTAGCTTAGCATTGATTTAATGAGTTCCCTTTAGAAGCCTCCAATGCTACATTCCTTGGAAGATTAAGGGCTGTTGCCTTTTTTTTTTTTCCCCCTTCTGCTTCTTTCTAATGATGTTGTTACTGAGGAGGCAGGAGAATCTGAGATATGCCCTGCTTACCGCTGGGTGAACCCCATTTACACAGCACTTTTACTTCAGGAATCCTTCCAAACACTGCACAGATGGAATTTTACATCTGACAAAAGAAACAGATAACGTTTATCGAGCTTAAAACCCCTTAATACCGCCTGAGTTTGCATTTGCTTGCTCATGTGACTGTGCCTCTTCTGTGTTTTTAGTGTCAAAAGTACTCTCCAGAGGCTGCCTTGAGAAATGCTGCATTGTTTTCTTTTTAAGCCAGTATAGATGACAATGTGCTTTACTGATATCTGTGGAAACGCTCAGCACTCTTTCAAAATGCGGAAACATTTTTGTACTGAACTGTACAGGTACCAGGGAGCTCCATACAAACCTTGCTTCGGGGGGCTGTCAGGTAACCAATTAATTAAGCCCCGGCAAAAGAGAATCAGTGCCCTCAGCTCAGCAGAGCCGGCACCGACGAGCCCGCGGTGGCACAAGAAGACAGAGGAAGAGGGGCACGCCTAAAACAGATGAAGAGGAGCAGCGTTCTCTGGGAAATCTGGCACAGATTTGGATTCTCCAAGGTCTTGTTCCTGAGGACACGACTTTGGCGGTCGCGTTGGGTCTCCAGGGCAGTGACTGTAGGCAACGGAGACGTGCGTGGTGGGATGGGACTGTGAGTATCAGCTATTTAGTCACTTCTGTTGTCACTCGCACAGCAAAGGGGAGGGAAGAGAAAGGGCATCTTCCCTGTCTCTTTTTAAAGGAGAAACTAAGGGCGAAGATGGATGAAATGAAAATTTAGAGCAGGAAGACGAGAGATTCGCATTGTGCAAGTCAGAGTTTACTTGCTCTGGGAGCCTCGCAGCAGCTCTCTGCTACAGAAAAGGCACTTGGTTTGTGGCCAAAGAATTGCTGACAAAAAAAGAAGAAAAAAAAAAAGGAAAAAAAGACTCGCACAAGCGCGGCGGATTGTTTCTCTTTAAAAGCAGTGGGCCGTCAGCCCGGCAGCGTGCGAGCTCTCCCTTTTCAGCCAGAATACATTTTCTCCCGCAGTTCCCCCTGCGCTGTGAAGCGTGGTTAACCAAACAAGGCAGGCGAATGGCAGGGGAAAGTTTTAATTAACGCTTTATCGGCGTTTCACGAACAGCTCGGCAGAGGCGGCGGGGACCCCGCAGCCCCCCGGCGATGCGGCGGCACCACCGCCGGGCACCGCCTGCCCTTCGGCGCGGCCCCGGGAAAATGCCCATCGCCAGAACCCTCCGGGAAGGCAGTGTCCAAAGGAATCGGTGCTTTCCCGGCTCCCACTGCCTGCGGGGAAAGCCTCGCCGCAGGCAAAACTTTGTAAACGCGTCGCGACGCGGCTCCGGGCGAGGAAGCAGGGATGCGAAACCCCAGGATCCCCAACGCCGGCAGGGAGAGCTGGCAGCGAGTTAGTGCTGGCAGCGCCCAGCCCTCCCCTGCTGCCAGCCTCCCCTTCCCCTTTAAATAAACATCCGTGTACAAAGCAGAAGGCACTCAAGATCCCCCCCCCCCCTTTCCCCTTAGAAAGGGATTTGGAGCCCGCACCGGCGCTCAATGCAAACGCGCGTCTGAGTCGCGGCACAGAAACGAGTCGTGCAGCGAACACAGCCCCGCAGCCGCCGTCCGGAGACGCTACTTCGTGAAAAACAGCAAAAGTACCTTTTGAATTCTTCCATCAATATCCAAATAAATACACTTGGGCCGGTAAGTTGAGGAGGCAGATCCCATCTTGCTACTGTTGGGCTTTCACCGGACTTGTTTCCAGTGTCAAACGGAGCAGAAAATCAGGTTTATCCTACCAAGCCGAGCCACCGCTGCCTGGCAGTTTGGTGTCCCCGCTCTTCTGTATCCCACTGTACTCTCATTCTGGGAAGGTCCCTCCTCTAACATGCATGCATTTTGCTGTGCCTCTGTCTCTCTCTGCCACCTCCTTTTAGTTTTGCTTCCCTCCAAATCCAGCTGCTTCGGACAGGGAAAGACACAGGCTCCAGATGCTCTCTGCGAGTCCCCGTTCCATTCCCATAGCAACAACCCCTCCTGGCTTTAGGGCTGAGAGCTGCTGGGCATCGGCATTGTGGCTCTGCCCCTGGGACTGACCAGCTCCTGTTATGCACAAGACCATGTGGCACTTATCCCTCGGGGGGAGAAGGGGAGGGGGGGCTGAGGAGGGGGAAAACCCTCCTGCATCAGGGTGGTGAGAGACGTAATTTGATTTTGTGATGAAATAGGACCATAATTATTCATTAGTGCCTCTCCTGGTGAGCTGCTCGCACCCCGCAAGCAGTGTGATAGGGTCCCACCTGGAAGTGCCCTGTGTTGGAAGTGCTTTCAGACACACGCAGCAGCTGGGGCTCGGACCATCTCAGCCCAAAGCCAGCAGCTCCATTCCCACATCCCTCCTGTCATCATTACAAGGACAAAAAGAAAAAGCAGCAGTTTTATTTTTTTTTCTTTTTTTCCCCCTGTAAGCTCCAGAAGCATGAAGAAAGTGCAAAGCCCATGCTCTCGCCCACCGCCATCCCAGCCACCCCCGGAGAGAAGGAATTTGTTATTTTAGGGGACTGTGAAATATCCTGGCAAAGGCATCTCCTGGGAGAAGGCGCAGCCGAGAAACAGGAGGGAGCAAAGCATCCGACGGTGTGTTCTCGGAGCGGATGCCGAATGCCATCTGCTGTGCTGCGCTGCAGAGCCCGGGGGAGCCGGAGCGGCGGCAGCGGCGGGTGATGCTCGGTCACGGACGGGAGAGAGGTTTGGAGGCAGCGGTTCCTCCGCCCTCGCAGGGCGAGAGGTGCCCGATGGGCTGCAAGCCTGGAAACAGCGCCAGCTCGCCGTGTTTTCTGATGGAGGGGCTGCAAGAACATTTCCCGGCCACCTCCCTCTGTGCTGCAGGCTGGGAGAGCCGGGCTTGGGACAGCGGGGTCGGTGCTGCCCACCCTGCCCACCCCTAAGCCTTGTTGTAGCCGGAGTGAGACACTCCCGACTCACAGGCTCAGGCACCAGGAGCAGCCTCGGCTGCCCCGGAACACGCAGGGCTTTGCCTCTGAGTGAAAGGGATTCCCGAGGGCTGGGGGGCTGAGCAGGTCCCAGAGCCCGTTTGGGAGGCAGAGCCAGGCTGGCCTTTCAGACTGAAGCCAGCAGAACTCCTAAAGCCCTCAGAGCCAGTGGCAAGGTGACACCTTTGGGAAGTGCAAGCCTCTGCTTCACATTCTTCTGCTGCCAGTTGGAGCTGGCACTGGAAGTCTTCCAGGAGAGATCCTTTGCCGCTGCTGGGCTGTCCCCTGGGCGGTGTTGCAGTCTATCCCATAGAATCATAGAATATTCTGAGTTGGAAGGGACATACATGGACCATCGAAGTCCCACTCCTGCCCCTGCACGTGACAGAATCACGCCATAAGCTGTCCTGGAGGTTACCCTCTAGGCTATTTTTCAGCCTATCCCACAAACTATCCTGCAAACTGGATAATCCTGGAGGTTAATCCCTTGGATAATTCCATAGGCTATCCCCATGGCTATTCTGACATGGGCACAGCTTCTCCCACTGCAACAGCCCTCCCACATCAACCCCACTGCTTCTGTACATGGGTCACGACTTCGGTGACCCATCCCTTCATCCCCTGCTCTGCCTTAATCCTGTTTTACCTGAGTGCCTTGGTTGACCTTGTCAAGCAGCAGGCACCTGAGGGAGATGGCCAGGAGGACAAAAATGCAGGCATTTAGAAAGAGGCATCCAGAGCACTCACACTGGGAAATGCACATGGGGCATTTGGTCTTGTAGAGGAGGGGGCTGAGATCTCCCCCTGCGATGACCCACTCCTGGAGTGGTCAGACAAGGTCACTGGTGCATTGAAGGATTTGACCACACATCACTGAGACATCTAATGATCAGTCCCACACTGCTGAGCATCTACCTTTTGATTTCTATTTTAAAAAGCAACCAGCTTCTCCAGCCAGCAAAAAAGACAGGCTCTGAAATCCAGGTGATGATCCCAGTCCTGCCTTCCCATCCTTCTTGTCCTATCTACTCTCCCCGTGTATTTAAAATAGTGTTCCTTAAGGTCCAGCACACACACATCTCCCCTTAATTACATTAATATTTGTTGGAAAAATTGCTTTGCTGTAAAATTGCTGACTATTGCGCTTTTCAAGAACTTTTCATGTAGAAGGGAATCTACCAAAGCTGAGCTCTCAGAAATTACAACAAAAGCCTGATGCAATTGAAGGCACAGTTCAAGTCCATGCCTGAAAGACAGTATTCATCAAAGAGGATGTGCAGTTCCCTGAGATAACTGCCTGCCTTTAGTTGGTTTGACCTTCCCAAATCTCCTTATTTCCTTATACACTGTGCAGTGTGGGGCAGAAACGATTGGGAAGCACTGTCCTATCTTATCAAATCCTTCAACAGTTCATCAGCTGGGCCAAATCCAGGCAACACAGTGCCAGAAAATGATTATCCAGCATTTGCCCTACAGGAGTGTATTGCCCAGCCCAGGGCAGCACCAGGCTGTTTTCCCCCCGACCACAGGTGGCACATCAAGGGTTGCACAGCTCTGCTTTGCCTTCCCTGCTAAGCTGTTTACTGAGGCCAACACACACCTCTCTGTACACTCAAACCTTGAAAGTAGGTGTGCCTTTTGGAGAGCTGTGGGGCTTGAGCCTTTGGCCCAGCGACCTGGCAGTGCCCCAGCCAGATGTCACTCCCAAGGACTGAAAAAGGCACCTCTGTCTCCCGGTCCTGGCACCCACTCCGTGTCTGTGGTTCAGAGGCAGCTTTATTAGGGTTTCCAAGGTGTAACCAGAGGATATTCAGACTACACATGGTTTGCCCTCAGACTCGCTGCTGTCGAGGCACAAAGCACCCACGCTGGCTTTGTGTGGGTTGAGATCTCCCCGTGCTGCAAACCCTGCTCAAAGGGAGAGGGAAAAGCTTTGGGGATCAAAAGGGCTGGCCAGGCCACTCTCCATGTGGGTCTGGGATGGGATGGCACCATTCCTGTCCCCTCCCATCCCTGCCTGCAGCTGCAACGATGCAGAAGAGACAGAGGCAATGAGCCATGGAGGACGAGGTGGGGCAGCACCACAGACTGCCAGCCTTCATAGTCCCTCCAAGGATCTGCCCTCATCAGACATGTCTCAAGGTAGTAACATCCTTATGCAATAGCCTCTCCAAATCTTTCCTTTCCCCAAAGCATTCCTACCAATCTCACTCACCTATTTACAGCCATGGCATGGGGTTTCCCAGACTTGCTTCTCCAGTCCTGAAGCTGCCATGCTCACAAGGTGGCTCCCCCAGCCTCTCTAAAACCTGTTTTTCCTGCAGCACTCAAGAAATTAGTTTCCCCTTGCAGCCTGCTGTGAGCACATCCAAACCTGGGAAGTGCAGGGCAGTGATCTTCAAAGGCATTGAGATAGGGAAAAAAAACCCAAAGTAATTTAAACCTTTCAGTGAAAGATCTCCTGTTCAGTTTTTCTCAGAGAAATGCACTTCCACATGTCATTGCTGAACCCTCTTCTCTCAGTCCCTGCTCTGCTCTGACTCTCCTTGCCCTCAGGGATGAAGTGAGGCATCCGGGTGCCCTTCCTGCCCCTGCCCTGTGCCCTGGGAGGCTGCAGGGCTGGACACAGCACCAAACAGCTCACCCCACCTGGAAAGGCAGGGAGAGAAAACCCTGGGATTGGTGCAAAGCACAGAAAGTACCTGAGTGCCCTTGGAGGGGGCTGATTAGGGTCTAAGGCTGTGTTTGGAAATGCCTCCTGAGCCACTGTGACTGGCAAGGTGCAGTCTGGTCCTAGGAGGTGATGGGCAGCTGGAGTGTGACTCAGGCCAGGTATTTTAAGGACAGTGATATATTTTCAACAAAGACTGCCTACAATTAAAAACAGAGAATTTTTAAAATTAATGTTTTTCCTTACCTACTCCCTGTCTCAGCCTTCCAGGTGCTTCCTCTGCCCACTAATTCCTTCTCTTGCACGTCCCCTCCTTCAGCTGCAGGTTTGTCCATCTCTACGTTCCCACAGGGCCTTGTCCTACTGCTTTACCTTCCTCAAACCTGCCAAAACACTGGATTGCCTTTCAAGATGGGAAGGTTTCCCCTTCACTCCCACAGCTCCTCTCCCTATTTTGCTCAGTCTTATCTCCCTCCTTTTACCATCTTTGGTGTTTCGCCATTTTTTCTCCTGGATGTTTCTCCCCCACAAACCTGAAGTCCTGCAGACTTTATGCAGGAATTAACTGCCCTTGGAGTTTTCTCTGTTAACAGCTAAAGGTTTGCTGTGGCAGTGTGAGCTCCTCCATGCAGAGCATGGCTGACCTTTCCAGCCCAGCTCTCACTCCTTTCCATAAGCCCATGGAAAGAATATTCCTTGCTGCATATGGAAATTTTAGCTCACTTCTTTGCACAATTTTTTTTGTACACTGCCAGGTTTCCACAGGACCAGTCCTGGAAATGATCATATTGAATGTTAATTAGAGAACGAGTGATTATTAATCTCGAGACCTTTGTATGATTTGTCCATATGGACCTTTATATCATCTGCCCCTGGAAACCCATGTTTGGCCCTTCACCACGCAGCACCTCAGCTCTCCACATCACTCTTGGCTCCAGCCCCATTTCTGGGGCTTGTTGCTCGCCCCAGCCCCATTCCCAGCTCACACAGTACAGCTGCAATCACCTGGTTTCCATGGCAACCCCCCGGGAACGTGGGTCAGAAGAGAGCTGTGACATCTTCTGACGTGGCTGGTCTGGGCACCAGGGTGCAGGTCCGGAGCTCTGTGGGCGGGAGACGTCGTGTTACTCACCCAGGAGCCAGCTTTGCTCTCTAATCCGGCAGCGTTGGCCACCTCAGTGACAATGCTGCCTTTATTCTCTTTACCATTGTTGTTAAAATTCGGGTACCAGTAGTTCTCTCATGTCTCAACGCTCAGACGTACCAGTTAATAGGCTCAGATCTTGGAAAAGTGCAGCAAACCCTGTTGACTCACAAAAACCTGTCCACGTGTGCAGTGCTGGCTTGGAGAAGAAGAGCAGACTCAAGCCATGGGCAACCCTTTATTTCACTTTAGGAAAGCACGTGTCCAATACAGCATCTGGCATTTCTTGACTTTTCTCTGTTGAGGAAAAAAACCCTTCTTTCTCCTGCTGTGTGTTAGGAACTTTATTAATAAACCTTTTTCCTGAAGCACTTACAATACCTGGCAGGTCCCAGGTTGATTTCCTCAGGGTCTCCCAGCGGTGCAAGCCCATTGTCTTTCCCTGCTGGGTGCAGAAGCAGCTCAGCCTCCACAAGTGCTTCTTTTCACTGCAGCACCAGGTCCTTGGCACAGCCTGTGTCCTGATTTCACTAAGAGCACTTCGCATCACCTCCCAGGTGACCCCTTTCCTCCCCCCAGGAGCCCACAGGACCTCAGGAATCTCCATGCCCCATGCCATGGTGTGGTGTGCTGCTCGCTGTCTACAGAGAACTTGGGCTGGTCTCTCTTCCACTGCCACCTCTCTCCTTGATCTTCAGCCTCCCTTCCCGCTCTGCTTTCCATTTTCTACCTCTTCCCTTTGTTTCTCACTCCACTCCCATCTCCTCAATCCAGCCTCTGTTCCTAGGCCTTCATTTAAAGTTTGAAGAGAGCCAAGTGTACCTACGCACACCCACACACCCCCACACATCCCCTAACTAGCTGCTAACGAGCCTCCTGCATCCCTGGAGTGGAGCTTCTGGGAAAGCCCAGCTAGGAAAGCCGTGTTTTCATAAGGTTATGGAAGAAATTAGGAGACCCAACTGGAATTTTCAAGAGCTGATGGGGGGAAAAAAAAATAAATGAAATTAAGTGTGCCTGGAGTCACCCACTAGATCATGCAGAGGGATGATAGCCAAGAAGTGGAAAAATCAGTTCCCCCTACGGGGCAAGGCTGGCTCTTGCTCTTGGCAGGAAAGCCTGAGCGGGGGCTGCAGCCCATGATCCCAAACGGGAGGGAAGGGATACGTGGCTCGACTTGAAGAAAACTGCCTGGCATTTTATGTGGTGCAGGAAAGTGAAGCTCCTTCAGATGCCTGTTTTGGGAGACTGCCATCTGAGCAGCTCAGGGCTGTGCAGTGACTCACTGTAAATCAGCTACTCCATCTCTCTGACAAGCAGACCTCAGACACCCTGAAGTCTTGGCAAACTGAAGATTAAGGGTTGCTAATACCGGTTCCAGCCCTGATGTAATCTGTTTCACACTCCACAGATGTGGGGCCTGGGGGACAGGGGTGTCCCTCTTGTGCCTTGGCCAAAGACCTGACAGGGGCAGAGCAGGAGGGAATCATTGCTGCATCCCTGACTCATCCCCGGGTGCCTCCTGGTCTGCACGCTGACGATCACCCCCTCCCACAACAGGAACCACCATCACAGCAGCAGGAACGTCTGTGAAACGTTTCACTACTCGGGGTTGGGAAACTGCACCTCAACTGCATCACACCCACATCCCATAAACACCAGAGCAGAGCCACGTGAATTCCTGGGGGGGGGCTCAGCAGAGAGGAACTTTGAACGGTTCTTTGCAGTACATTAAAAATTGGACCTTTTATGTCAACATTATTTTTAAAATACCAGTCTTCATAAATAGCTTGATAATACCTCAAATACGTAACATTTTTACATAATGTATGTGTTTTCTTGTATTTGTTCTGTTTGCACAGTGGTGTTTCCATTTACAGGCAGAAGCACATATTCTCAATAAAAGTTGCTTTTGGGGGGGGAGGCCAAAAAAACCCTCACAGACTCTGTGTGAAAAAGATGTCAAAAGCCTCCTGTAGCACTTGAAGTGCCTGATCTGCTCCACCAGAACACTGAAGGCAGCATGAAATGGTCAAATTTTTAACTATTCTTGCCATTCCCAAAACTATGTTGAGTATTTCTTTTCCTGGGAGCACTACCTAGACAATCACCCATCACAGGCCTCTCCAGAGCATTCTCATCATCTCCAAAAATCACAGGTCACAACCAAAGAAACTCAACAGATTGGATGAGAAGTCATTAGTGCCTTCTTTGAGGTAACACATTTGTGGCTCTTCTTTTTGCTTGTCTCCTACTTCCTGAGCCTGACTGTTCATCCATGTCAGGTACATAAGCTTTCCTCTGGAACTCTGAAAGCCAGAAACTCTCACTGAGGAAAATTGAACTGAGATTTTTGTGCAATAAGACAATCCAATTTCCTGAGGAAACAGAGAACATCATGAATTAATGGTATGGTCAGGAGAGAGGGCAGCGCTGAAGTAACATAGCAAATGAAACGGAAATAGTTTATGGGGGGAGGGAGTACCTTGTACAAAACCTGAATTTAACTTTTTTTTCTTTTTAAATACTTTTCACTATGATTTCTCCAGCCTCCATTTCATTGAACATGGTCCAAGTTTTCACCACAGTGCTGGGTCTCAGCCCTTATCTCCTGTCCCCTTCTGCACCCTCCTTTTCTTAGAGGTGCTCCCAGGCAAACCTTTTAGTGAGAAGCTTCTCCCACAGGGGCTTTGTTGGTGGTTGGGTCCTCTCTGGTCACATTCCAACACAGCTGAAGCCATGTCTCCTTCCTAGTCCTTCTTCCTCCCTTCCTTCTTTCTTCCTTTCTTCTTTCTTTTTCCTTCTTATTTGAATGGATTCACCCAGATTTTTTTTGTAACCCTATCCTGCCACCTTCAGCTGCTTCCACACAACCTGGACACCGGATGTGAAGGTTTTCCCTCCCTTGGATCTCTACCTCTGTCCAAGTGTTTGAAGAAAACGAACTGTTGGTTCCCAGTCCCTGCCTAAAAGCTTCCTATCGGCAGCAAACAAGTTTTCAGATGAGAAACTGTGATCAAGAACATACACTCCACTAAAAAGGGCACAGTGTTGTGTGCAGCTTGTCTCTTCAACCTCACACCTTTGTGGGACTCTTTGTTTCCCTCCTGCTGCTCTTCCATCACCACCATCTCTTCTGACCTCTGCTCTGTTCCCCACTCTCTGCCTCAGTGCCTTCACCTGCCACGGCCGAAAGGGCTCCACGTTCTTCCCCCAGCCCCACTTCACCCACGGGGTGACACCTTCCTGCAATTTGCCATCCAGCCCCCCAGCCAGCAGTACATCCTCCTGCCCAAGGCAGGGCAGCAGAGCCACGGAGCTGGAATCACTCACCAGCAAAGCAGGATCCCTGCAGACACACCGAGCCCTGCTTGCTCTGGAGCTTGACCCTCGCGCCAGGGGGAGAGAGCCAAAGGCAACACACCACTTTGTTTCACTTAATAAAATGGTGTTTTTGGCCTGCTTTCCTTCTGCACACCCCTCTCCCCTCCTCCCACCCAAACACACCACGTTCCCAGAGCGAGCCACTGAGACTGGAGCTGTGTTTGAAGAAGAGGAGCTGCTCTTCAGCAGGTGCCTGGTTTGTGTGTCCACGTCTGTGTGCACATTCCATGGCTGTGAGAGGCTCTACAAAGCTTTAAGGCATCACATCCACTATGAACATGTTTTCTTCCCCCTCTCCAAACACACCCACACCCCTCTGAGACACGTGGTGGCTCCATGAATTAAATGTTGCTGGTGTGCTACAGCATCATATTGCAACAAACACCACCATTACCTGCTGTTCCTGCATTGCTGAATATTAATTTTAGGAATTTCCACTGAGTCCTCCATGAGGATACCCAAACCTCCTACAAGATTAGCACATCCCAACACTACACTACTGCTCCTCTTGCTTTTGGAGTCCAGTTTCTCCCCAGTGCTGCCACTGCTGCTCCCCAGGTGCATCTGCCCTGTGTTTCTTTTGCCAGGATCCCTTGAGAGCCTTCAGCAACCAGCTCTGCTTCTCATTCTAAAGGTTTAAACTCGGTAGAGTCCTCCCAGGACACAAAATCCATCATCAAGGATCACTTTGGGAAAGCATCCTGCCCTTGGCATCCCAGCCCAGCACATCCCCCCAAGGGAGCATCAGCTGAGCAGGCAGCCTGGATACCTGGGCCAGGCAGAGCCCAGCAAAGGCTGCCTGCTCCAAAACGATCCAGGATCTGACTCTGGGTGAATCAAATTGTAATTCACAAGGTAATTAATTGGACAAACTTGCTTGAAAACAGATTCATGCCACAGAATACTAAACTTGTTGGAAAGTCACCCAGCACTAGATCTTTTTTTTTTTTTTTGGCTTAAAAAAAAAAAATCAGACTAGCAAGGCAGTTTATCATGGTGTTGTTTGTTGTTGTTTTTCCCAACAGAATCCATTTATGAGGGCAATTTCAACTGTGCTTGAACAACAGACAGGAAAAACAACTTATAGAAGGCAGCTCCTGATGTTTCCAGGGATGCATAAGGTGACTCTACCAGAGCTGCTAATCATCCATTTTGACTGCTTTTATGGGTCTGGGAAGTCTGAAAAAATTGTGTATAGGAACCAGTCTGCATTTCAGAATAACATTTCCTTTCTGATGACACACAGGAATGACATTTAAATGCTGCTTTGACAGATGCATTATTTTATTAGATGATTTCAAGCAGGACAAACACAGGAGCTTTGTTTTCCCTGTTACTGTAAGGCTTACATCATCTGAAACATTTCTACTGAGAGGTCTCATTTCAAATGACAGGGAAAATTGTTCTGAGAACTGCATGTGTTAGTTCTGCCTCAGATGTTCAGGTAATTTCATCCTTTCCAGCACCATTTCTAGGTGTTTTGCTGGAGAAGGATTTCATCCTCCTCAAAAGATTATTTGCTGATGTCTGGGATAAGTTTAGAGTCTCATCATTTGCCTGACAGGGAACTGCATGGCAATTTATTTTGTCTAATCTAATACAGCTATTAGTCCTAAACCAACCATTCTTGGGCTTCTCTGCCTGCACCCTGGATTTGTCAGTCCACCCAGTTCTGCCTTTTTGGGCTGGTGACCCCTATTTTGAGAACTGCCACTGTAAAAATCAGAGCAAGGAAATCAGAAGGTTCTATTTTCCTCTACTTTCAGCCACCTTTTTTGCAGACAGAATGCGGAACAGCTGTGGCAGTGGATTTCCCCTGGTGCCAAGCAAGCGAGCAAAATTTGGAAGAGAGAATATGCTTTTGATATTTTTTTTTGTGACCTCTCAGGTTCTTTGTTACCACACTTTCTTCCTGCCATGTACCACGAAAGCTGAAGCCAGAGGAAAAGGGAGAAGAAGCTTTATGAAGACTTCTAACAGTGATGGCTAAATTGAATCCCGTTGTTACCTACTGGTATAAAACTAAACCTGCAGACTGTGCCACAGAACGACACAACATTCAGCTGTTTCCAACCAGATGATCAGAGCAATTTATTCAGAACCTGCTGTACTTATTAAGCTGAAGCCTCATGTGGCCTGTGGTGAAATTGGGTGACTCAGACTCGAATATAATACTCCGTCCTTGCAGCAGAAATAACACCGCTGTGTTGGTAGAAAAATTCAGAAGAAACTCACTCCTTCCAAAAGTTTTGCCTGTATGTAATTTAGCTATCATGGGCTGCCCATACTGTATCACAAAAAGAGGTGAGAACTCAGAAATTGCTGATCACTTTGTTTCAGCACGTGAACTCAGGCTGCTGCTTCGAGTTCTGGCCTCAACACAAGAAGCTGCCGCTGGTTTCTGAACAACCCAAGAAATTCAGACCACCTGTTTAGGTAGCAGACAAACTGAAAATAACTCCAGCCTTGTAACACCATTCCAGTGCTTATACTTACACAGCAGTACACGTGAAGTCAGTTTAGTGTCCCCCTCTGCTGAAACAAACAACTGGACCAAAGGGAATATTGTGAAAAAGAGGGTAAATATTTGACAGCTGTAAGAGAAGGAGGGAGATAAACCCTAAGTACAGCATCAAAAGAGACTTTGGACATTTTTTTGTAGATGATCTCCTACTGCAGGAGATGAGCAGGTTCTTGGAACACGCCTAAAAGAAAGTTTGGCTTTTGTATTTGCAATTTACCAGCTGTGAATGTTTCACTGCAGCCAAAGGGTAACTGGTATAGAGCGGAAACACAAAGGATAAAAAGTAAAAACAAACCCCACGCACCAACTAATTATCTCCTTATTCCAAACTGGAAACTAACCAAAAGAAGGGAGACAAAGAAGGAAACAACTAACGTTTTGTAACAAGCCAGTTTATTAAACTCAGGCAGTGAGACACAAAACACAATGTTAAGGTCATTGGGCACCAGACTGAAGCACGGCCAGCAGCTCAATCTTACCCTTCCCTCTGCCCAGCTGTAGGGATGACAGTCAGATTTTTAACTCAGCATGTCAGCAAATGTAGTTCCAGGTTCCCAGAGCCCCAGAGGACACAGACACAGCCCCCCCAGGGGGGTCTGCAGTCCCTCCCCAGGCACGGCAGGACATGTCCCTACCATCACGTGGCTGCTTCAGCAGAGAGTAAAACAAAATCAAACCAGACTGGCTCTAGGGTGAAAGTGATGTAGGTCAGCAATCAGAATATCCTGTCAGAGGTTGGGACAAATCATGAAATAATCTAATCTAACTATTTACTTAATATACAGGCCACAAAATTTCATTCAGACCATAAAACACCACCATTACTGACTCCGGGCCTCATCATTTGGTGGAATTGTAAACAATCTTCCCCAAATTCATTCCGTATGAAAACCAGCAGCCTCCAACGGCTCTAAACATCCTCTGCTTTCATTTACACCATCTTACACCTGCCTAGTTTTCAGCAGCACTTCCCATACAAACATTTGTCACTGGAGAAACCTACCAGCAGCAACCCAACAGATTCCCAAGCCTAAACATGAGGAGGTCAGCCAAAGTCAGAGGCAGCACAACATTGGCATAAACATACTGGTGGATCCCAGTTGTTATTCTAAGGATATTATGCCAGAAGAAAATACAATAACCTCCTGAAATGGATAGTAGAATCCCTCCTGGAATTTCCTAACTGACAAAACATTGAGGAGTAGGTCTGTCTCAGTGCATGCAGCGAGTTAGCAGTTTAACTTACAGGCAAAAGGAGTCTCAAAGCAACCTGTGAACACAGCACCACCTTCCCTGCTACCTGTTTTTCTTTTTCCCACCCTATATAAACCCTTCCTACACACAGTGGAGACAAACCTCCACTGACATGTATTTGGCAACAGCTGGAGTGTTCCCAAAGGTCCAAGGACCTGCTGGAGGCTCCTGCTCCCCATCAGGCAGAAAAAAAATGGGGCTCTGGTCTCCCTTCTTTTATAAGGCACCCCAGCTATTATTTGCCTGTTCCTGGAAGGCCCTTCAGGCACATTTAGATCAGAAATTCTGTAACCAGAAATTGTTTTCCTTTCCAGTCAGTTTTTCCCCAGCGCGTCTGTCGTTTGGACATTTTATCTCAGGCAGAGGCACACAGATCCCATCAGACATCCTAACAGAATCAAAACAACAAATACTCAAGGTGATTAGAGCAAGAGAGAAAGGGTGAAGCTTTTCAATTTCAATTCCATATATACTGAAGAGTAAGCCAGGCAGACAACAAAAAAAGTCACCTCAAAACTATGTGTCAAGGTGGACTCGGGCAAGTATCTCCTTCCCTGCTACACCAAAGTAAGCAGAATATACCCATCTGATGCAGCTGATTGGAAATACTGATGTTGTACAAACCACAGTTCCACAAAACGAAAATAAATTACATGTTGAAATTAAGAAGGGCACTGATTTTAAAACAAAAGGTTCTAATCTGTTCTCCTAATGAGCCATTTTCATTACTCTCACAACAGACAGAAGTGCTGTCCCAGCAGGGACATCTGTCCTTCCAGCCAATAAATGGAGCATTTCTTCATGGAGATGTAAAAGATAAAGTAGTCATCACTTCTCATTTTAGAACAGAATCTGTTTTTATTCAACACAGGTTGGTAAAGGATAAAATTCACAATAACCAGCATTAAAAAACAACAAATGAACCCTGCAATGATATTTAAATTTGGTTGTACCTACTGGTCACTCACATTTCTACACACACAACTTTGTCAGTCTTGCTCATTTCCAGATCAATGAATATTGACACCCAATACTAACAAAACACACTGTTTATCCACAACCTGGGGGATCTTCAGTTTTCAAGAACGAAAAGCAAATCTTTGTCTTTTTGTCCAGCAATTTTGTAGCTGGGAGGAACCAAAATGCTGCAGATTGACATGGAAGGAGATATGGGCAGACTGAGAGTCCCAATTCCTGCCTACAATCGATGCAAGGAAGGCCTCAGCCCAGCACCTCCAGCTTCGTCATTAACCCCTACCCCAGTCACTGAAGTGCAAAAGCTATTCAAATAAATAAATAAATAACAGCAGCAGCCCCAACAAGTAAAACCCAAAACACAGTTAAGTATCTTTACAGCCTGTAACTGCAAAATACAACCAAAAGCTTTTTAAACTAAGACCTCAGCCCACAGGGAACAGCTTCTCAAAATCTGAGCGCAGCAGGGTTTGAATTGTTTCAATAAAAATATAAAGCTCTGCTGGTTCAGTCCACTGGGATAGAAGTCCTTTCAAGTAACATTGCTGCAGAATTCCTTCACATTTAACTGCAGCCCAAATCCCAAGCACAGCCCAGATTCATGCATTCAGATGTCGAGACCTTCCCCAGTGGTCTGAACAGGCTTACCCAAAATGTGTGAAGTCAACCATTCATCCAGGTAAGTGCAGGGACAGGACAGGGCCTACCTACAGTTCCTCTGCAAGGACCCAATACCTTCCTTAAGGCCCTGTGGCACTGAGGTTTTCCTTCTAAAACGAGCCCCTTCTTACAGTGTTCAAGTCAAGCATAAATCAGGTGCTGAATCAAACCAGTGAAGTGACCCAAAAGACTCAGCAACTACAAAATTACAGCCCTGGAAATTAGGTGTTGTGCCAGCACGTGGAACACAACACCAGCAGCTGATGGGACATTTCTGCAGGACTGTTTTAGAGTGTTCTGTTAATCAAGTGTAAAGACTGCTGCATTGTTTCACAGAACTTAAGAGCATAGTTCAGAACAAGACATATTCCTAGAGCTTTAATAAATACAGTTAAGGACAACACATGGTTTAAATTATCTAGCCTTTGTGATTTAAGTATAAACACCTCATACAAAAAGGATTTCTTTTCACTTTATACATCTTAAAAAAGAAAAGAATCACAGAAACATCTGTTTGCAAAGCAGCTGTACAAAGAAATTATATGTTCTGAAGACATTAAACCATCTATTTGCTGGATAACACTAGTTACTCAAATGTTCTCTTACAAACTACTGCCCACACAGGTAATTTTTCTGATATTTCGGCTCCAAATCTGAAATTCAGAGCCACTGGAAATGAGCCACTTGAGAGAGATTTCTGGATATTAAGGCCCTGATCTGCAACTTCCACGTGTGCACCCCAGCACTGAAATCACGACTACCCAGCAGAGATCCCTGTGGCAAGTGGGCACTGAGGCAGCTCATCTGCTCAAGCCACAAGTGCTGTAAGAAAAAAAACAGCTCACAGTTCACAAGAAACCACCTCTCATTTCAGCCTAGCCTGGCAGACAATTATGTGACGTTTGCACAGTCAGTTTATAATGCCCTGAAAATCATTAGAGCCCCCACTGGAAATTCTGACTCATAAGCTGCTTTTTGTTGCTTAGGACTCCTTTTTTTTTTTTGCACAATCCTAACTGAGGACTAACACTCATCCAGAGATTCTGTGAAAACTGCTAACTGCAGTACATGGCAAGAGTAAATTCCATTCCACTGCCTACCAAAAGGCTGGATGTTGTCCTTGGGAAGTAGTACTGTAGTTAAAAACTAATAATACAGTGGGTGGCTACTGTCTGAGCAGCTTCAAAATACTAATAGCAGCACATCTTAATAACCAGCTGATATTGTCCTCTACAAAGAGATGCCCTCAATGTACACAAGATGACATAAGAAACACACACTTCGCTCACTGACACTGGGACAGCCACTGCCGGGCTGGTACAACTTCAACTTCCTTCTGCTCCAGTTTCGCCTTGATTTTTGGCAAAAACACAGTTCATAAGTTTAATTAAAAACATCCTATCAAAAGAAACAAAAAAGGCACTTGGTATTTCTCTTTGGCTCAGTTGAGGCGTGCTGCTAAAACCTTCCCAAAGTTCCCATCTCTTCGCCTGATGAATAGTTGCCATCCTGAGGTACTTACTCATGTGCAAAAATAAAGAGCTTCAGGGAGTTACCAGCTGCATTTCTCACGTTGCTTTCCAGTAATGGTGCAAAGTTCTTCACCAAACAGAATCTCTTAAATACAGAATAATACATCCCATGAAGTCTGGATTTCAGGGAAGAGCTCCGACCACTGGCACAGTCCTTATTCCAGCTCTGCTCTTGTAGCTCAGTGCTCCTTAAACCTGGGAAAGAACAAACCAGGCAGGAAAGGTTGAGGTGTGAGACATAACAGTCACCAACTCCACGATCCATCCCCTGCCATGTGTTTTCTATTCTCTCTCCATTTTACTTCTCCAAAACTGCAAACAAGGGGCTCAATTTGGATTTTGCATCTGCAGGCATAACCCCACTGATTCAGTGGATTTTTTTTCCCCCCTCCATTCAAACCACTGTAAATTCAGAGTCACCCTTTTCTTTAAGGGGACCTTTTGGAAAAATGTGCATTTGAAACTACTATTAAACACAGACCAAGGAATAGAGGGGTTTATTCCCCACCTGCAGGATGAAACCCAGGAAAAAATACACCATAACCAAGAGACTGTGACAGAAGTGTGTTTTCAGATATTTTTAAAAGATGTTCTGAAGAAAACTGTTCATGATTTGAAAACATCAAACTGGGATTATTCTTTTGAAGCAAAATTAACCCAGACATAAATGGACATACATAAACTGTAACATTTTCAGTCTAAGTTATGCATTACAAGGCAAAGGTTGGACTTGATGATCTTGGAGGTCTTTCCCAACCTTGATGATTATATATGAAAGGATCAGCAACATGTTTTAAACCATTATTAACAAGCAACAGCAATTCATAGCACTTACAGAGTGTGATCTGCATCACACTGAAGCTCCTTCTGAATAAGACGGAGTAAGAGCTGCGAAAACAATCACAATATCTGTGTTAGTATCTATAAACAAACAAATAAGCTAAGAAACTTACTTCAGGATAAGATGTTCATTGTTACTTGAAGAGTTTCTCATTTGAAATATTACCCTGTAATGCTTAACTCAGTTTTGAAAAAAATAAATTTAAAAAATTCAAAGATTTACAGATGCTCAGTCAATGTTTGGAGGAGGAGTTTTCACAATGAATAGCCAAGAGGAAAATAATTTCCTTTCTGCAACTAAGAGATCAATTTTTTTCCATAAAAACCAGAATGGTTTTCTGGCAAACATGTAAAGAAACCAGCAGAGGGAACCCAAGACTTCAAGAAAACATGGCAGATAGAAATTTTGGAGCATACAAGTATTTTAACTGTTATTTGGAAAAACAACTCTGTGTGTGAAAGGCTTTAATCACACAATTAGTCAAGATGAGCCAAGTTGGTGTGTCTGTGCTGGATCAGGAATTTCAAGTGCACTTTAAAAGGACTACTAAGATAGTACCAGCAAAGTGATTAAAATTGGTGATTCTCACGTACTTGAAAGACAGAAATAGAACGTTCAGGGTTCCTCACTGTTTCAGGCTGCATTATCCTCAGACTCTCACTGTTATAAAATAGAAGTTTCTTCACTATTCTAAGTATTAGTGTTTTAAGAAGTTAAACCTAACATTTTAGAGGTACAGAAGTGGCCAAGAATGACAGAACTGAACACCACGTAAGAGACTAAAGCCCCTCTAGGCTCCCTTGAAGAAATAACATTTGAACACTTTATGCTGTAGTGGAAAGGACAGTAAAACCAGAACAAGAGGATTTATTACAACAGCTGGGTCAAACCTCTCAAGAACAGAGCTTTGCAAAGGTGTTTTAATCGATTTTGCAATGAAATGTAGTGTTTTAATTGATTCTGCAAAGAAACCTGGTGTTTTTTTTTTATTTTCACTTGGTTTTAATCAATAACTATAAAAGGAAAAAAAAAAAAACAAACAACAGAGCTTTAGGTCCACTTGGGAGAAGTACAATAAGCTCCAAAACCTCACTCTGCAGCATGAAATACCTAATACTGAAAACAGCACAAACCGGGATTTATCACACTGCTGACTACCAATATGGCAAAATACATCAGCTATTAACTTGCCTAATCTATTTACTGAATTTCCAGAGATTTCACATCCTAAATGTGAAATTTAAAATTTTTGAGGTTAACTTGAATTCAGAAAAAAAAAAAAAAAGCCTCAACTGTAACTCAAAGCAAGACTTTCTCATGTCAGGAAGGAACAGTCTCAGCATCAGGAACAGGAACTCTCAGCATCAGCTCCTGGGAGTGTTTCACAGTCACCCTGCCCTTTCAAGAGCACTTCCACCCAGGATTTCAAAGGAGAGGAGAAGCAGGTGACACTTCAGGACACCTCTGAGGTACTTCACAGCATGATTCTGGTCTGGGGGAGAACAAAGCAGGTACAGACACCTGCCAGGGGAATCTCTGGAACACACAAGAACGTGACCTACAGGTGGGTGCAGCAAGACTGACTTCGAAGGTACAGCAAGACTTGCCTTGCCTCTTTTTGTGCTTGCCTCGGTCTTTAAAATCGGAGCAGAGTGAGTCAGAAACGAGACAAACCCAACCCAAAGCCCTCTTCAGATCTTTCTCTCAAGCACACAGGATTTCAGGAGGAAAAAAAGGGAAAATGGATGTGCTTTTAACCAAGCCACCACCGCGTGCGTGCTCCGCTCCTTTCACCTAAACATCTGCTCCTGGTTACTGTCAAAAGTTAGGGTGCCAGTTTTTCATCCAACCTAATACAGCAGTCTTAGGGCCCATCTGGAAAATGTGATGTATTAACTTTCAGCAGCTTCATTATCGCGGTGATTTTGGGGATACAGCAACGCAGGAGAACGTTTGTTACCGCTTTGCTCAACCTCCTTTCAAGAAAACAAAAGTCCTTCTGCTGTGAGAGGAATCTGAGTCAACTTCTAGGTCTGGATATGAAAGTTTATTTACAACTAAGCCTGCTGGAAGCTGCTCAGCCAGCAATTAACAGCTGTTAATTCCTGTTGCTCATGAACTTCATCAGATCTAAGTCTCCACTTTTGATTAAAATTAGATGAGAATTTCAAAACGAGCAGATTTGCTCTTTAATTGAAAGTTTCCTACACAGTGGATGTTTCACAGAAGACAGAGTATTGAAATTGCGAAGGGAAAACTTGCATTTTGGGATAGTTTTGCACAGAGGGAATACACAGCCACTAAATAATATTTGTAGACTTACTAGCAAGGCACATGCATCTGCCACCATGAGCATGTAAAACACGTTGTTCCAGCCAGATGGGGAAATAAGACCAGCCAAGAGAGGCCCCAAAGCTGCACCTAAAATACAGTATTGGTGTTGTCAAGCTGTGCAATACAAGATGTACCATATTGAAATACAGTTACTCAGAGTATCAATTTTTCCACCTAGTTTAGGTTAGGTATCAGGAAATGTTTTTTCCCCCCAGAGGGTGACTGGGCACTGGAACAGGCTCCCTAGGGAAGTGGTCATAGCACTGAGCCTGACAGAGTTCAAGAAGTGTTTGGACCATGCTTTCAGGTACATGGTGGGATTTTTGGGGCGCCAGGAGTTGGACTCCACGGTCCTGATGGGTCCCTTCCAATTCAGCATGTTCTAAGATTCTAGTTAACTCAGTATTACCTTATGTATTAAAAGGTCCCAGAAAGTGCAAAACACTACTGGTACAGATGCAAGCCAAAGGGAAACCTAACCCAGGGAAGCTGGAAGGCTACATTTGTGATAAATGTCTGCCCTTCGCTCAACAAAATGATCATCTAGTGTTAAGCTGAATGTTACTCAATTTTCCCTTCTACATACCAGTGCAGAGGGCATGAATAAAATATCCCTGATCCTAGAAACAAGTGGCATCTACTGTTGCTGTCTGTGCCCAGCATCAGTCTAAAACCCTCTTCCTCCCACCCTCAAGTGTGGGACCACTACAGGTTTCAGGCCAAGTCTCTGCCATTCCCCATTTTCAAAGCTGTTCTGAGTCCTGGTAAAATGTGAGCTGAAGTGAGAGCCCAGTTTGTCAAAGATCCTTAGTTTTAACCTATCCCAGCCAGGGCAGGTGATCCTCAGCTCTGGCTTACCTACAGATCCAGTTCCATCGATGATCGCCGTCACTGTGGACAAGGCTCTTGCATTCCCTTTCAGGCTTTTGTGGGTACCCTGAAGTGACAAAGATGGCTTAGGCCCTCCTATGCTGAACTCTGAAGAAAGTCCTTGCAACATCATCCAGCTCACACCCCTCCACATTAGATACATGTTGTGAAGATGGTTTAAATATCCAGCAGAGTCAGGCCCGACCTTCCAGCCAGCAGCCCCTTCAGCAAGGATGAAATGGGCAATGCACTGTGGCCACCTTGGTATTGCCAAGACCTCCAAGCCCAACGACAGAGCTCCAGAGATGTCTGCCCTGCTCCTTTTCCTGTATTTAGCACATTTGTTAGAGGACTTCTGCTTCTTGCTTGGTGCCTTAAGGAACCAACACCTTCCAAAGCCTCCCCAATGAACAGCAGCAGGGTTGTTTTCACATGGCATCTGTGACCTGATCCACCTGAAGTGCTGTCACAGCCTGAGTAACTGCAGAGCTGAGGGCACCATGTGAATCCTGACTTTTTATTTTTATATACTTCTACTTTTGTAAAAGTCTGTGGCAGGTATAGCTTTCTTCCCGGATGGGAATTAAGTCACCAGCTCATCTCTCACGAAGGTACACCTCCTCCCCTTCTTTAAAGGTATGAAATATAAAAAGGGAGAAGGCACCTGTACAGTGGCCTGGCTTTGCATGCAACATTCATGTTAATGTTGGGCTGTCATCTACAAGATTTGCTGCCTTGTTAGTGGTCCAGAATAATTTAGAGGCCTCTCACAAGCATGGCACTCCTTCACACTAACACACAAACTAAAACAATCTCAGTGGGAGTTCAGCACTGCCTATCCAGCTCCTCTGCTCTGGGACAATGCAGCCCCTTCCCTGCTGACCCTGCAGAAGTCAAAGGGCTCTCTCTGGAGGCCAAACTGCTACAGGGAAACGGAGTGGAAGCCAAACTCACCAAGTCAGCAGAGACAGCAGTGGTGATCAGGGCATAAGGGCCATTCACCAGGGCACCACTGATAAGCAGCATCACTGTAGAAAGTTAAAAAAGTGGAAAATCTGAGTTGCCTGAAAGACTGTTAACAGGAGACATCACAGCCTATGGTTCCCAAATGGTTTAATCCATCTTTGGCTCCCCTGACCCCATTACAGAACTGGGAAAGAAAGAAAACCAACATATATTCCTCCCTCTCTTCAAAATGCTTTATTTCATGGTGTGAATTCTCAAACATAACAGAAGACAGGGCTGAGACGAAAAGCACTTCCCAGGGCCTTTATTGATCCTGGTAGGTCAGAAAAAGGGGACAATTTGACCAAACTGACTGTACGAGCAGGGTTACTCACAGGATATACCTATAAGCCCCTTCTCTGCTTGTACAGTACCATGGGATCCTAAAACTGACTGAGGCCTTTAGGAAGGGGAGACACCACTGTCTGTATTTGTGTTTTAATTTCTGCTTTGAGGTAAGAGATAGAAAACCACAAGTGAATTCAGCCTACACAAGTAAATATTGCTGTCAAAAGTACTATGAGTAGTCTTTAAACACCTCTGACATTTGGTATAGGGAATATAATAAAAAGCCTGCACTGACACAACAAGCTCCAGAAAGACTTAATTATATGAACTAAATCACTGTTCTCATGCCAACCTTTACTTGCTTCCTACCTCCTCCCTTTACCCTGTAGAAAGCCTGTAAGATCAAGTTTAAGGAACTTGCTTCCAAACTTCCTCCTCTAAGGGAAAAGATAAAATAAAAAGGAAGGAGCATCAAAGGAACATAAATTAAAAGTTCACAGAAAGCTAGGCAGAATAATTTAAAAATACTCACCCACAGTAGCCTCAAGTCCCATTTTACTGACTGTAGAGAACATGTACAACTGTGAAGCCAGAAAAATGAGCATTCTGAATATCAACATACAGACTAATCCCAGGTTCCCCATTTTTCCCATGTTAACTACAAAATATCTTAGCTGGTATTACATGAAAGCTAGTTCCAGGTTTTTGACTAAATCCTTTTAGACCACAGCAGAATGATTGTTTGATTGGATACAGGAGGGAGAAAAGGGGTATGATCCTATTCCCCAGTATGTCCTGTCAGAAGGAAGGGCTGTGTTATGAGACCACTCAGTTTTAAACTCTCCAATTGCACCTTCAACACAGCACAGAACAGTGCTCACAAAAGAATAAAAGAAAAATGCATCTCCTGTGTATGACTGCCAGTTTTCCAACAGCTACAGCACAGAAATTTTAGCCTCTGAGCAGGTAAAATTCTGGCTAAGAACTACACATCTACTTTCACAACACAGTGAAAGATTCCATATAATCTATGACAAACAATACATTAAACTTATTTGCTTGTTTAGTAAAGGCAGTCCCAAATGTCTATTCTTGGCTCAACTTTCCATGCTAGTTTTTAATCTGCCTGAACTCTTCATATCCAAGTTAGAAGATGCTGCCTGCAGGACTGTCCAAGGAATGCTGTCACAGTCTCAGCCACAGCTGAGAGGGGCAATCTCTTACCGTGGGTGCTGCGAGCAATAACATCATCCCACAGGTTGATGCCCTCTTCTCCAGCCTGTCTGAAATGAGACCTGCCAAAATTCCACCTGGAAGAACACACAGGTGTGTGAGGAAAACACTCAGTGCCTGTTTTACACAAAAGACATCAGTTATACTCAATGCAACACAACCCAATGGCTTTTACTCTACAGTTACACACAGCAGCACAGCATGTGAACCTGACAACATAATTCACACAGCAAAATCCTCACTAACCCAACCAGTTATGACTTGAAGATAACAGAAGCAGACTATTGTTCTTCTTCCTTGTTTATTCCAACCGAATATCCAAGGCAAAAAGCCTTTTTGGCAGGGCATGGCCCCAGTGCTGGTGCTCTGGAATACAGCTGGGCTCAGCTACTCACTGGTCTCTTAACTCCATCAAGTTCTCAAGTTTGATGTCTTTGTCACGTTTTGACCACAGGAAATGAGCTATTCTGTATCTTGGGGCAAATGAAATATGTGGTTTTCTCTCCAGGTAGTCAACCCAAGCTGTTTAATTTTCCCTACTTGTTTTGTTTGCCAACAGCTGTACACATTGCACTAATGGGAGCACGTGGCTGGAGGGGGCTGCAAGGCCTGAGGAAAGGAGCTGCCAAAATTATATAAAGGGAATTTGGTACAGGGAGAAGGAAAGGAAGGTCTCTGGATTCTCCAGATTCCTAAATGTCACCCTGGGCCTGCCTCTCCCTTCCCAGCTGCCCATCTACGAAGTGCTCACATCCTACTTGTATTTAAATATAAATACCAGAGGTCCAAGCTGCACTGGCAGGTTGTTAAGCTTGTGTTCACAGCAGAATCAGATGCTGCTGAAAGACATCACCCACATCTCTAAGGTACTACTGACTCTGGCTATTTGCTCTCTGGGATGAAAGAAGCAGCGAAAAATGGCAGAAGTCACACCCAGCACAAGACTGGAACAGAAACTGCAACATACCTGGACACCAACATCTTGAACTACCAAGGTCTACTCAGCTCTTGATCCAGGGAAACTCCTCTGTCATGAGCATTATTTTCCAATGGACTGATACAAGGCTTATTTCCATAAGGGAAGTGGGGGAGGTGGACAGGGGATGGATGTGTGTGCTAAGTCAACCAGGCTTCAGGATGATGACATTTGTTTTATTGTGAGCTATACAGTCTACACTGGCATCGAAATTTAATTATTCATTGGTCACCTCACAAATTAGAAAGGAATAGCCTCATCCTTATTATTATGACAATCTCCCAATTTTATCACATGCAGTCATAATTTAAAAAAAAAAACAGAACACCTGTGGCAAATCATCTCTGTGCCCACAGAAAATACACAATATACAATTTGTTTTGTTAGAGTGGCAAAAGGAAGATATTTTGATAGGTGGTACGACCCAGACTCATGAGCCAGAGCTGATGGAGCTATTATTCCATAATATTTGACTATTACAATTTGTACTCGACAACATAATTGGTTCTGAAGATATTTTCCTACCCAACACAGCTCTCAGCTCAGCACCTTTACTGCCACTCTTCTTCAGTGGACACAAAACACAAAGACTATATAATAGTATATGTAATCTGTGTGTACCAGAGTTTTTCCCTGAACTGGTGTGAATAAGGATGAAATATGAGTATTAAAACTTACCAAAGATTCCACCCACATCAAACAGTGTAGAAAGGTCCCCAGCTCTTTTGGCATCAAGATGCTCTAGTGAGGGAAGCAAAACATTTGTGTCATTTCTAGACTACAAAAGACAGAAATCTCACCACAGTCTTGTCATGTCAGGGCAAAGGCATCTTACAGCAATGCTGTTTATTCACAGGAATAAGCTGCCACAAGGTGACATTTTGCAAGAGAAATATATCTAAGTGGATATGCAGCAACATAGCTTTTTGAATGCAATCACAATCACTGCAAGAGACATTTTACCACTTTTATAATCATGGAATTATAGAATGATCTGGGTTAGAACAGACCTTTAAGGGTCATCCAGTCCAAACTCCTGCAATGAGCAAGGACATCTTCAGCTGGATCACGTTGTTCCTTGAATGTTGACCTTGTTGACCTTGAATGTTTCCAGGAATGGGGCATCCACCACCTTTCTGGACAACCTGTTCCAGTGCTTTACCACCCTCATTGTAAAAAATTTCTTCTTCATGTTTAGTCCAAATCTACCTTCTTCTAGTTTAAAATCATTACCCTTTGTCCTATTGCAATAGGCCCTGCTAAAATGCTGGTCCATCTTTCTTATAAGAAGTACTTATTCAGTGTTTCTTTAAGTACTGAAAGGCAGCAATAAGGTCTCCCCGCAGCACTCTCTTCTCCAGGCTGAACAACCCCAACTCTTTCAGCCTGTCTTCACAGCAGAGCTGCTCCATCCCTCTTGGTGCCTCCTCTGGACTTGCTCCAACAGCTCCATGTCCTTCCTGAGCTGGGGACCCCAGAGCTGGAGGCAGGTCTGCAGGTGGGGTCTCATGAGAGCAGAGGGTCAGAATCCTCTCCCTCACCCCGCTGCCCACACTGGTTTTGATACAGCCCAGGACACAGGTGGTTTCTGGGCTGCCAGTGCACATGGCTGGCTCGTGTCCAGCCTCTCATCCACCAGCACCTCTCTGAGCCTTCTCCTCATCCACTGTCACCAGTTTGTCAGTCTTGTTCATGAGTAGGGGGTGGAGAGGGATGTACACTTACTTTGACCTTTCTTTTTTGGGTCACATACCTCTAGAAACCCTTCTTGCTACTCTTTGAGTGCCTTGCCAAGTTCAGCTCCAGCTGCACCTCAGCCTCCCTGACCTCATCCCTACACAACTGGGCAGTGTCCTCATACTCTGCTCAGGATACCTGTCCTGCCTTCCACTGCCCACATGTGCATTTCCTCCTTGTCCTGTAGTTTGACCAACAGGTCTCAGCTCAGCCACAACCATCTCTTGCCTTCCCTTCCTGATTTCTTACACCTGAGGATCAGGAGCTCTTGTACTCTATGGAAAACATTCTCCAAGATCTGCCAGCTCTGTTCTGCTCGTCCCTGAGGGCAGTTTCCCGGGGGGTTCTATTGATCAGCTCCTTGAGCAGCTGGAGTTTGCTTTCCTAAAACTCATAGCCCTGACTTTACTCTTTGCCTGACTCAGATCCCTCAGGACTGTGAACTCCACCAGTAAATCATCACTGCAGCCCAGGCTGCCTCTGATCTTGATGTCACCCAAGAGCTCAGTTGTGTTGGTGGCCCTCAACAGTGCTTGGACTGTATCCATGCTGAAGTCTGGCCTAACAAGTTTCCTGTTTGTGAATAACCACATACACAGGAACAAACACTCACAAATGAGGCTCTTTGCTCTAAAAGCATGATTAGTGTAGATTTGGATCACTTACAGAGCCTCATCCTGGAGGCCTCCACCATAAGACCTGTAATATCCATCACTAAATTATAGCTTGGCACAACTTGCACTGTGCAGTTCCAGGGGACTGCAAAGACACAGGGACTTCCTCAACCCCACAGTTTGCCAGGGGCACTGAGGACCACTGTGCACATACTTATATTTAACCTAATGTATCTATTGATTTGCTAACAGGGCCAGATTCCCAAAAGTACATCAGGAAGTTGGGCAACCCAGTCCTATTAAGTGTGAAGTTTCCAAAGGAGCTGAATTTCTAAAATCCACCTTTTTTTTTTGAAGCCTCTGCAATACAATTTACAGAGCAGTATGTGCTAAGGCAGAAGGGTCAGGGGCACCACCATAACCTCACCAACATCTGCCACAACACAGACAACAGTACCAAGGCAAACATCATTAACCTTTCTCCTAAAAGCCCAATGCTCTCAAGGTACCCAGTCCTGCAGAATCACTGGCTTTGGTCCACACATAAGAGGTTTCAGCTCCAGGATTTGCAGCACTTTGTGCTTTCACAGGGTGTTCAACCTCTGCTGGTTCAACCTCTGCCTCTCTCTTCTGGTTGTTCCTGCCATACTTGCCCAGCACATCTTTTCTGTTCTGGGGGTTTAAAGGTCCCATCATGGCTCACAAGAACATGAATTTCTCTGGTTAGGGAGAACTCCTTTCTCTGCACTCTAAAGTACAAAAAACCAAAACAGCAGTACTGAAACAGATAAATAAGTTAATTTAGATTGTTTTGTACAGATTTGAATAAGACACTCCAATAATGAAAAGCACTTTTAGAAAATAAGCCTTTTTGATTTGTTTGCAAAAGCCAAAGACACAGCATTTATACCTGGAATTGTTGATGATGTCAGATTCTTTTGTTTCTTTTGAAAATGCCCTCTTGTAATACTGAATTCATAAACCTGAGAAATATGTTAGCTGGTGACTTACAACACTCCTGCTACTGCAGCAGAGAAAGCCTCTTTCAGAAGCAGTAATGTTTATTTTCTTATTTATTTCAAGCTTGTATTCCCAGACACCTTGTAGTCATAATTCTGTATCCCTTTACTGTGATACTTACCTACACTTGTGATATAGAGGGGAAGCCAGAAGAGGAAAGTGTAGCTCACTAGCTTTGCAAACAGAAGACAAAGGGAGAACTCTACAACTCCCTGAAAGAATAAAGAAAATAGGAAGTTAGTATCTTGACAGAGCTATTTACTTTCAAAGGCCATTATGAAAATGGTTTCTAAGAAGCATTTAGGCTTTTCTTTTTCTCTCGAGAATTCCCAAGAAGCATTCTTCCCCTGAGAGCACAAAGAGCAGACTGTGGTATTTTACTTGTATTTTTTTCTCTTTTTTTTTTCAATTGTACTGAATTGACTGAAAACACTAAAATGGTACAGAATAACCTGAAGAGAGAACACTAAAATGAAGGTGAAGGATTTCATACTGTTTGGGACACCTACATCACTTATTTTCCTTGTGTAAAGAGTTGTCATACAGCATTATAGCGGGTTTGGAGTGTATTCCAGAGCAACTGGCATCTTTTTGTGCTTTTTAGATCCTTCCTTCAGATGGGCACAAGATTTCTTCCCTATTGTTCAGCTCTTTGTAAAAGGCAGTTAGCCAGTGTGACACAGTTCAAATCAGTTTGTGGCAAGAGCACACAGGGAAATGACATATTTTAGACACTGACTCGCTCCATCCTCTTTCCTGCTGGGAACATAAAAGTGTACTTACTGCACAGAGCTGCAACTAAACTGCCAAATTAACCTACTTTTATTCCCCTCACCATCTGATAACTTCTTGTTTGAAAACAGATTTCTGAAACCCCTGGTATGGAGGGCTGCAGTTAATCTCAGGAACAGCACACACACAGAGTTGGCCCCACTCCACATGGAGCTGTGACCCTTCCCATCAGCAGGCAGTAAAAATACCACAGAGGCTCTGAGATTCCAGGTGGCAGCAGCAGCAATCTTTCTACCCATTACTTCCACTTTACCACAGGAAAAAACAGTTGAGGACCAGACTGGAAAGGATGAGAAGATCCAGGAATATAGTGGCTGAGTACTGGGTATTTCCTCCCCTACTTTTTATATATGGTCCAAATTAATTTGCAAATAATAATTTTTCTGCATCCCACTGAAGCTTTTAGGCTTCTGTCTGAGAGGACAATCAAGTAATGCAAGTCCTGGCCTAAAGGAAACTTCTTTTCCTTTACCAGCAGCCCAAACGTTAGGGCTGTTTGAAACTTCTCTTACAACAGACTATAAAATTAAAGCTTTTAAAAACAATGCTGAAGAATGTAAAAAGGGAAGCCATGGAAGGCAGTTCTGACAAGAAGTGCTTATAGATTCAGTCTGTTATTCCATCCTTAGCACCTACATGTCATTAAGACAGATCAGTAAACTTTTAGAAGAGAGTTTAGAATAGAATAGACTATTTCAGTTGACCTACAGCAGCCATCAAGTCCAACTGCCTGACCACTTCAGGGCTGACAGAAGTTAAAGCACATTAATAAAGGCATTGTCCAAATGCCAAACACTAACAGAGAGAGATCAGCACCTCCCTGTCCACCTCCCTCCTCAGGAAGCTGTAGGGAGCAATGAGTTTGCCTCTCAGCCTCCTTTCCTCCAAACCAGACAAACCCAGAGCCCTCAGCATTCCAAGACTGTGATGCAAAGTTAATATATCCTCTACCACTCCATCCAGATCTTCACAGAAACATGAATTCTGAGGCAAAACTTAATTCTTAGAGGAACAGCACAAGTACTCACAGGTATTCTCAAGGCCCCAAGGAAGCTGATTGCTGATGTCCCATGTCTTCCTTCCCCACTGACCACAGTGTTGGAGTTCAGGGACACGCTGCTGTTTTCACTGTCACTAAGTAAGTGCTGTATCTCTGGATCCTGCTGTTTCCCCCAGCAACCACGTGAGAGAGAAAAGAACAAAGAATCAGAACGTGTGTACAAAGAAATCAAGTAATTCCAAAATAATTTTAAAAAAACAAGTATATATTTTATCACTGAAAGTTACAGCTTTTAAAAATACCTTGATTTCAATATGCAGAGTAGATACAAAGAGAGTATATACAGAATATCAGGTGAAATAATTCTAGTTGTTTATGTTTGAGTGCATACACTCTATTATGGAATCATGTTTTTCTTCTATTGTGGAACAATTTCACATATTAGAGTACATTTGGTGGAATAAAGCAGTTTCCAGGCGTCCCTTACCCCACTACATAAATGTGGTCTAATAAAAGCTGACAATCTACTGAATACTACAACACATTTCCATATAAAGTATATATTATCTTCTTTCTGTGCAAATATTAAGCCCATTTTTCAGACTCTGCAACACCATCTTATTCACTGATTTAAATACAAGCCATCTTTCCAATTGAATTATGGAAATTGGGTGTTTTATGTTAAGAAATCGCTTATTTTTTCACCTCTGTTTCATTTGAGCATTGCAATTCCCAAATTATAAAAGCCTAGAATGTACCAGCATTACCTAAGTTGTGAATTCTGAGTCCTTTTTTAGCACTAGAAAGAATTTTATCCCAAGAATTCCACTGGCTGCTAAGAATACTTGTGGAGCAAGTTACCACTCAACAAGAACAAGCCATCCCACTGTAGCCATGAGGGTATATGTTATTTTTATCCATCCACCACACTGAAACAAACTCAGAATAGAACTGGAAATTTACATCTTCCAGCTGTACACAGAAAAAAGAAATTTCAGGTATAAATATCCCTCAGTACCTCTTTTCCAACTCAGAAAAAGGATGGGATGCAGCTATCCTCACTTTCACCTGCTCACTGAGAAGCTTTACCTGGCTGTGCACTTTTCCTAGCTATGTGTTCTACATACTGTCTTCTTCCTCCTAATTCTTCAGCATTTGAATAAAGCCTCAGTGAAGAATTAAGCTTCAAATATATATCTCACTGTTGGTTAGGAAGGATAAAACAACAGGTCATTTGATTTCCAGTATTTATTACAAAGATTAAAACTTTCTGGTTAACATTTGGCAAGTTGATGTAGGAAGAAAGGAGAAAAAAAAAGTGTTGGAAAAATTCAATTCTGCTATTTTACACTCTGTGTTTCTAAATAAGTTCTGTTTTTAAAGAACATCATTTAGAAGGCACTAAGGAACCATCTGCACACCTGAGCCCAGACACTTAGCATAATTTTAGGAGCCACCGTGTAGCATCCAAAATTCTCTACATGATTTGTAGATAGGATACAGGATATACCCTGTACCCTGATGAAGTACTAAGTGGAAGACAGCAAAAACATCTAGGGAGCTTTGACTTGGCACTGTAAAACTGTTCATGGCACGAGTCACTCCATCATCATCATCGTCAGTATTTATCTTCTGAATTACTGGAGCGACTTCAAAACTTGAACTATTTTAAATGCAGTAATTTAGCAACTGAATTTTGGATTTAGCAATTCAAACCATCAGCTATTAACACTTAAAAAACATGAGAGAGAGAAAGAGAGAGAGAGAGGAGAAAAAGAAGGGTTTAAGCAGTGAAGCTCCCCCTGGATTCACTGGAAGACACTTCCAGGTAAGTGTCTAAGTGCACAATCTGCACAGCAAACTTAGCCAGCATTGTCTGAGGCAATGCTGCTCATTTCTCAGACAAGTAGCTCTACATCTATTTTGAAAGAGTGGGTTAAATATTGAAGTAGAAGTGACTAAAGTCCCAAAAAACTTATTTAACTCATGCTGGAAACTTCTGTCGACAATATGGGACTTTTATGCTGCAAATAACTAAAGATAAATAAAACCAGCAGTTTGTGCTTGGCAGAGTTAACATTGTACAGCCTTGCCAGCTTGTCATACAGCATGATTAGGCATATGGCACACTTTTGATCTCTGGGGAAGGATTCATTATCCCTCAATTTTGTGTAATTTTTAAGAGGCCAACCTAACATAAGCAGCAATGAATGCACAGAGGTATTCAGACCACGCAGCCAAAAACACATTCTGCTTTCAATCACTGCAGATCCTGAGTATTTGCTTTCTTTTTACAGTAATTGCAGAGGTCAATAAAAACCCAGTAAAAGCTGCCATTCTAGTGTGCTTGGAGACCAACTCATAAATGCAAAACATCTGCTGTTTGCACAGGCTCAAAAGCTGACTGTGAGAATCAGCTCCACACAACTGCAACACAACCACTGTGAAAAGGAAAGATGTTCAGCTCTGCTTCTGACAGGAAAAAGATGTTCTTCTGTCACTGGCAAAAAATCAGGAAGTCCCAAAGAGTGACAAACAAGGATTTTTAATTCTTTGATTCATTTCTTTTTAAACCTCGTTAAGACTCCGCATTACAAGCGTATAACCCAGCTGGCAGCGTGGAGAGAGGATGGGGGGAGAATACTGCCAAGGCTGCCAGCAAGTGGGAATTTGCAGAAGAAATTCTCCCCTGTGAGAGTGGTGAGGCACTAGAAGAGGTTGCCCAGAGAAGCTGTGGCTGCTCCATCCTTGGAAGTGTCCAAGGCCAGGCTGGAAGGGGCTCTGAGCAACCTGGGATAGTGGAAGGTGTCCCTGCCCATGGCAGGGGGTTGGAATGAGATGATCTTTAAGGTCCCTTCCAACACAAACCATTCTCAACCATGATTCTAAGTCATGATGTCAGAGCTAAAATACAGTCACCTGTTGATATTCTTATATCTCTCCCCTTATCTTCCAGCTGGTTGGGAAATAATCCTGACAAATGGTTTCTGGGCTGGAGACTGTTCTTAAGCAGCTGGAAACGAAAATGAAGAATTCAGTCCAGAGGGAGTGGAAGCTGGGCTGATCAAAATGATGAGTGAAGTGCTGCCTCAGCAAAAATTTCAAAACCTTTTTACCACCACTGATTATTGTACCCTGTGAATACTCATTACTATTCTATGGGCAAAGGATGAATGGAACAGGAAGTTTCTATTTTCCTGGAAAAGTCTGAAAGAAGTTGGAAAAAAAGTTATCCTCTCAGGATACAATGTGCCAAGTGTACTGAATACAAATACAAAATTTCAAATGGAAATTTTCAGTTAATGTCCATCACAAGATAAAATATCTTTTTCCTCATCAACCGGCAAGTCCAAAATTCAGTGTCTGCTGAGAATTACCAGCCCTTAAGGTTGCAAGTTTTAAGCAAGATTTTTCTGAATAATTGCTCATTTTCAGAAATATCCATCTCCATGCATAATCTTGGAAGTACATAAAACTGCTGCATTCAAAAGGGAAAGAAGTGAGACTGCAAAGACAGGACAAACACGATACATGTAGTTTAAATATTTCAGGTGGGCTATCTCAGAAATATTTTTCAGTGCACTGCTGGAATTGTGTCAAGATTACAAGAAAAGACCAACTGAGTGAGCATGCCATCTCATTCAGCTCTGTCAGCAGCATTTATGTCAGGAAATGAGCAGTATTTATGTCAGGTAATGCTTAGTTCCCTCGTCTGAAATTACATTTGTGTATGAAGATGGAAGGAGATTTCAGCATCATAAAAGGAGGAGTAATCTTCACCAACAGTAAATCTACTGTAAATGTTCCACATGAGCCTTAGGAAGCCTTCTACGCTATTTTACAACAGTATGTTATATTTTACCTGAAGTTTGCCATTTTCCTTAGCATTTAAGGTCGGCATCTGGATTCTGCACCGAGATGTACCATTCAGGAAGGTTTTAGAACTCTGAAAAACAAAACAAAACAACTCCATACTTCTGTTGCTTGTTTTTTGAAAGATGACATTAGTGTCAACCATTTCTCTGCGACAAGTTTTTGTGGATTGTAACATAAGCATAACCCCAAATGGAACATCTTTGATTTAATGACTGTGCATTTTGAGTTCTCAAAGTTCTTAAGCAGACCTATGGCAACGTACACAAAATGCAGTCACAAATTTATCTGGAGGCTAATTTCATGCTGGTTTTAGATAGAAGCCAGCACACTGACTTCAGAGCACAGTCATGCCATTCTTAACATCTTTGGCTGCTTTTTTCTCCACTGAAATTACTGACATTACAAACAGTTTTTTTCTCATAAGCAGATGATCCCAGCAGCAACCACAGGAGTTGATTTGTTTCAGGAAAACCTTGGTTCTTCACTTTCCTATCCCTTTAAGATTAAAGTTTATCCCTATAGATTATATTCTGCAGCATTATATTCTTTTAACCCAGAAATGGACTTGTGGACAGGAGTGTTAATGAAGAGCCTGAGCAGCTCCAGCACGTCCAGCAGAAAAATCAAGGCAATAAAGCTACATTTTAGGTACTTAGATGGACCTGCTTTTTATACTTATTTATCTACAAGTGAATTAGTGTAACAGTTCACAACAAAATTGCACTTCATGGAAAACAATTCTGTGATCTTTGGCCTAAAAAGGTTTACCAGGGACATTAAGGTTTGTCTGCTCAATTAAATATACAGCTTTAAAGGAGATTTGCAGCCAGGTATGGACAACCTATTGCTAAGACCAAAAGAAGCATTGTGCACACCTCACGTGTGAGATGATTTTTAAGTGTCTAATCACACACTTGATGCCACATTAAAAAAAAACCAACCAAAAAAACCCAAAATAAAACAATAAAACCCACCACAAACTCTGCCCCAAATAACGCACCCCAACCCCTTGAGCTCACCATCATGAATGAAAAAAGAATGCAGATCCTCCCTGAACATTCTAATTCCAAATTAATCACTGGGTTATTCTTCCCCAACAAAAATACAAGGATATGTAATGCAGTACTCCTTAGGCAAACTGCCATTCATCACTCAAATCCTTCTAAGAAGGCAAAAAACTTTTGAGGATAAACTGAAGTATTGCTGCTGCTCAGTACAGAGCTGAGGCAGCAGCAGTCTTGGGCACAAATTCCTCAAAATAAACCAACAACACTCAAGCCCCTAAGGGTCTGATAAAACAGATTTTTAAATTTTATCTTACAGAAAAATCTGGCTCTTGTCAAAAATGTGATCTACAATGATCCACAGGGAAGAAAACCCATTACCTAGAGACAAGTCATCTACATCTTTAATCAGTAGCTCAGTACAGGAAAAATGAATGGCTTTTTCATTTGACTGTCAAAAAGTAAGATTTACTGTGGTAAGGGGAAAATGTGTGGGGAAAAGGACTAGACTGAGAGGCTGCACATTTAATACTTGGACTTATTTCTCCTTTTCAGAAGACAAAAATTGCAGCATGGTAATTCTTAAGTGCACAAGCACTTTGCAACGGGAGTTTAAGAGAGTTAAGTTTCCTGGGAATGCAAAATCAAGAAAAAGGAAGTTCCTAGAGCATTAAGACAGGTCTGAATGAACAGTATGTAACTATGGGGGGAAAAAAAACTCCAGGGAGAAAATGAGAAGCAATAAAACCAGTTCTAAATCACCACATTACCCAAATGCTGTTAAACCTCCTCTTTAACTTTCATGATGGAAGTGCACACCAATGCTGAATAAATCACACTGGTTTCTCACTTTCATTTGTCACAGCTACAGCCATTCAGAAAGTCAAAGATTAAGCCTCCAGTGTGGGGATTTAAAAACCCTTCATTGCACTCAAGTGTTTACTTGGAAACAAATTTCAGATTGATAAATCAGAGCCAAGATGAATACAAGCAAACGAAGCACAGCCCAGGAAACCAGTGGATAAAGAATAAGAACCACACATTCAGGGCTCTGTGCCTGCCTTGCCTTCTGTGATTTTGGACAACTCAATGAAATCAGATTACTCACCACTACAAACTCGGTAGAAATACTGGGCTCACGATCACGCTGCAAATAAACAGTAGACCAAATTCATCCAGGATAGTGATATCACACAGAGAGGAACCTGACCTCTGGATCTCAATATAAATCTACACTAAAGTCCTTCCCTCAAGCTCAGCATTTATTTTAGTGGTGCTTAAATTTAACTGGCCTCATTTTTCCACAGTGAGGTTTGGTTTTTAGCACCAGCCAGCAGAGCTGCCTGCACCTAACCAAGGCATCTGTCAAAAATTACCTACTGCAGCCTGATGAGAAGAACAAGTGTGAATGTTTCTTTAGTGTCTCAAAAAAAAAAAAAAAAGAAAAAAAAAAGATTTCTGACCATTTGCAAAAACACAAACGTTGTTCAGGTTGACACTGAAATGACCAAGCAAAAAAAGGTCAGCAAGCATTTTATGCCTGACAAATTCCAACCCTTGTACAACATAGCTGAAATATTCTGTTCTCAGTATTAACACAGTCTTTTACTACATGAACCTTCCTTCAATTAGCAATCAGTTTTCTTTACAGTCAGACACTGTCATTAGCACACCTGCATTTGGAGGAGATTGTGAACTTCTCCTCTGACCTTATTAATTTCCCTAATTCCTAAAACCACCCTCCTGCAGTGAACAGAAGCTGTGAGCTTAAATCCGTTCACTAAGGATGTGGAATCCTTGCAGACCACACAGGTTTGAAGAGAAGTATTTGAGCAGTTCAAATAGGATACAGTTTCCCAAGACAGTGGTGAATCTTAATCTGAAAAGGGTTCAAGGCAGGTGGGGAAGTATTTTTATAAACCTCCCACAAGATTTCCAGATGGGAAACGGGAACAGGGAAGGAAGAAGTGATGCCTTTAGCTCTGGAGGGCAAGGTTTCCAGGAAAACTGAAGGTCAAATGCATCTCATGCAACAAGACTGTTCCTGGAGCAGGGATCCTGCTGGTGCCCTAAAGAAGATGAGGCCAAATGCTAGTCCTTTTCTGGGACTGAGGGAAAAGGTGGTGAATAGAAGGGGGCAAAAGCTCCTAAAATGCTAATTTTTTGTTAGAAATATCACTGCAAACAGATATTCAATGTCGAAATTTTCCATACCAGCTCCTTGAGACATATGAGCAATATACTGTGCAGAGCTCTTTAGTTGTGCTTTCCAGCCAAAGTGTATTTGAAACAAATGACAAACATTTACTTCCACGAGGCTTAACAGCAAATTCTGTAAACATGAGGCTCTAGGTGCTCCTGAACTCCATAAAAGTTAAGGAAAAAAAAAAAGACACTCCTAACAGGAGGCAATGAGAGTCACTTAAAATACTCTCATACTTGACAGAAGTTACCTTTGAGAAATGAAAGAGAATTAAATGAAAAATAGAGAACGTACTGTGATCCCACCTTATCTCACAGTAACAAACTAAGAACAGGAGTTCCCCAGACCACTGAAAGTATTCAGAAGATTTATCAGGAGTAGTTCATATGAGGAGGAGAAAACATTATCTGGTAAAGAAGAGATAACAGACTAAAAACATTACCTTCAGTTACTATTCAAGAGCATTTAAAATGTAAAAAAAAAATAAAAATCTATCTGAAAATATTGGAGGAGGGTGGTAAAGAACCAGCAATCATCCCTGTACAACCTACTTGTGAGACTTGCAAATAACAGGCATAGTTCACATGTATAGATAATTTCCATCTGGGATTCCCTTGGGACCTTCCCTCTGACATTTCCCCCAACAGCCCTGATTTGCTCTCAAACCTGGGAAACCCTATGACCTTCTCTGCCAATCATCCCTACTATTCTTCCAAAGAAACAGGTGAAAACATGGCAGACCAGATTGCCCACAGGTTCCTGGAAGCCAAAGGAAAAGAAGGCTGGGGCAAGAGCTGCTCTAGGTTGTGGTTACAGCAGAGACAAACACATACCAGAGCCTTAGGGAACATGAAACAAGATGAACCTCTAAATACACTCCTAAACAAAACCTGGCTATGAAAGATATTCTGTTATGAGAAGTTATGCACAGCTGGTCTTCCCAATGCTCTCTTTTCTGTTCCCTTTCCTTGCTTTTTATTTTTCTCTCATTCTATTTCGACTGCCTCCCTCTTCTTGGGTCACAGCTACGTGAGGCAAGAAAGGAAACAATCATCTTCTCATTTTAATTAAATATTTCCAAGGCACATCTTTCTGCCATTGACACGACTTCCTACAATACTTAATTTTGAGCACATAAAACATCCTGTGAACTTTTGTTTCAAAAGCACTGAGCAAATATCTTGGTAACAGAGCTTAACCACTTACAACCTACTTCTAGTGTTGGAACCATCTTATAGTAGGTACTTGGAAGAGAAAGCTTTCCTTTTAGAAACAATTTAAATAGTTATGAGTTTTGCTGCCACAATGGCACACAAAAACATACATACAACGTTCAGCAACCCAAAAAAAGCTTAAGACATTTGCACACACACATTTCAATCCTGCTTCAACAACGTCTTAAGAGGTCAATCTCTGATGTGGACTTTCAAACCACCGTGCCAGGAGAGTCACATCTTCCCTTGAAGTATAAGCTCTCATGCAAGATGCACTTGATGCCAGTGAAGCATGGGATCAATGCATTCTAAAACCTCCCAAACATTGACGTATAAACAGCTTCTCCATCCTCAAGGATTTCAAATTTTAGCAGGCCAGCCCTAAGCAATTTGATCCTATGTCAAATTTAGACCTGCTGTGAGCAGAGGATAGAACCACAGAATCCCAGAATGGTCTGGGTTGGAAGGGAACAAAGATCATCCAGTTCCAAACCCCTGCCATGGGCAGGGACACCTTCCACTATCCCAGGTTGCTCAGAGGTCCATCCAACTTGGCCTTGAACACTTTCAGGGATGGGGCATCCACAACTTCTCTAGGCAACCTGTGCCAGGGTCTCACAACTCTCACAGGGAAGAATTTCTTCCCAATATCTAATCTAAATCTGCTCTCTTCCAGTTTAAAACCATTCCTCCTTGTTCTGTTCCTACATGCTCTTGTAAATATTCTCTCTTCCATCCTTCTTGTAGGCTTCTACAATGTTCAGAGGTCCTGATTCAATCTAAATTATTCTGGGATGCCACAAAAACTAAAGCATCCATCTGTCATATGATTCATACAACTTAGCACAGATTTTTTTTCTCTCTCCTTTTCACATTTCTTCATTAATTTGAGTTTTAGACAAATAAATGCCACATGATATTATGGCTAAACTCACTGTCACAAACTGACTGACTGCTCCAATCTCTTCAATTCAGCTTTATATCCATCCCTTGCTTTTCCCTACCCATGTGCTCCTACTGTCCCTTCCTCTATCCAAGGGAACATCCCACCACCCATCCCAAGCCCACAGACACATGCTTCCTTGACCCTGTGTCAGCAGAAGGGCTGTTTGCTCTTTCTGCAAAGCCTCATACAGGGTTCCCAGTGAGACCCTTCCCAGGATACAGCTGGCAGCAAACTCACTATGCCATACCTAAGCAAGGGAGGCAACAGCAGGAGATGGAACAAAATGCCATGAAGATGCCCATGAAGACCAGAGGAAAGAAAGAAAACTCAAGAAAAAAAAAAGAGATGGACACTTTTTCCTGTTTTACTATCATAAGATCATCTATTCCAAAACTTTATTTAAAACAAATTAATTCACCTCTTGATTCATTTGCTTTGAGAGAAAATAAGGTCCTGGTTTATCAGTGAAGCACAGACAAATCATTCCCTCAAGAACAGGATCAGTTATAACAGCCTGGCACGAAAGAGCCATACAGACTGATTTCCAGAACTACCCTAATAAACGTGTATTAGGAGGCAAAAATCAAAACAGAAAAAGCATTCACTTACACTGGATGGTGTGCAGGAGCAACTTACATCCTTAGGATCTGAAATACAACACCACATATAGTTAACAGTGAAAAGAAGCCTCTTAAAACACTTTCAAACAGTGTTATTTACTGACAACAAAGCAACAGTACAAATAACAAGGGCTATTTTGGCAGTCCTGCTCTTTACAGAATTCTAGTTATCTCTGCAGAACTCTCTACTTGCTGAGATAGGACAGTTATAGTATAAAATAAGCATTCATATCTCTGAGTCTTCATAGGGACAAGATGGGGCATTCTTCTTTAACTTCTAATTTAAAGTGTCACAACCTGCTCTACCAGCTGACTTCTGTATTTCACAGCACAGAAGATGGATGGCATGGGTTGAATGGTAGCCCAGAACATACACTGCAGCCAGGTGGGACGTTCTGCTAAGATACACTTGAACAATTTATCAAGACTGGGAACTAATAACAGGGTGGTGGACTCAATTCTGAAGTGTACTGGAGTCATTCTGGGCAACAGAGCTGGGGAAGGGTCTGGAGAAGAAGCCATGAGGAGCAGCTGAGGGAGGTGGGGGAGCTCAGCTTGGAGAAAAGGAGGCTCAAGGGGGACCCTCTTGCTCTCTGCAACCTCCTGACAGGAGGGTGGAACCAGGGAGGGGTCGGGCTCTGCTCCCAGGGAACAAGGGACAGGATGAGAGGAAATGGCCTCAAGCTGTGCCAGGGGAGGTTCAGGTTGGACATCAGGAAGAATTTCTTCATGGAAAGGGTTGTCAGGCATCAGAAGGGGCTGCCCATGGAGGTGGTGGAGTCCCCATCCCCAGAGATATTCAAGGAACAACTGGACATGCCACTCAGTGCTCCGGTCCAGCTAACAAGGTGGTGATTGATCAAAAGCTGGACTTGATCTTAGTGGTCTTTTCCAACCTATATTATTCTTAAGCAGCTGGTGTTCCTCACCCATAACTAGAGCCCCCCATGGTTCTGTCCCTCTGAAGCACTCACGTTCAATGAGAAACAGGAAGCAAACAATCCCCATCACAGCGACGATGACTCCGGGCACCACGAAGGAGAGACCCCAGCACGTGGACACCCAGTAAGCAGCAATTAAGGATCCCAAGATATTTCCCACTGAAGTGTGTGAATTCCAGATTCCCATGATCAAACCTCTCCTGCATTAAAAAAAAAACAAAACCAAAACCAAACAACAACCCACAAACTTTTATTATTACAAGCATTACTGGATTGAGAGAAGTTTATCAAAAATAGCTGTTCATCTGTGCTGTTACTGAAATATTTCAATATTTGCAGTCTTATGGTTCTTTAACTGATCGTTTCTTTATGCTACAGTCTCCATCTGGCAATTTCAAGGCACCTAAATATTAATAAAAGTGTTGTAAAATACTTCTCTGTGCATTGCAGAACTCATCCTGCATTTAATGGCATTTAAAGACACCATTAGGGCTTGCATGTTTCTAGACAGAGTTTTTTTGATTTAAACAAGTATGCAGATGTTGTGTAGCATGTGGACATGAAGTCTGATGCTTTTGGGAATGAAAATCCTCCTGCAAACACATTGCCCTGATAATCTGATGCTTTCAGGACATGGTAGACTTATCATGCAGAAGAAAACAACCTGTACAGGATATGTGGAGCAAATTCAGTACTTTCTGGTCACATTCTGGACTTGTTGGGCACTAGCAGAAGATGACACCTGTGCAAGCTTGGCTAACACACACACATCAGGCTGCTGTCTGCCTGGAAATCCCAGATTAGCTCCAGCTCAGCTAATGTAAACCACAAAAATCCTACTGAAGTCATGACAGCAGGGTGTTTTTTTTTCCCTTCCTTGTTATTCCACATGGGAAAACTGCCTTGTCCTCAGCAGTTTATGTGGAGCAACCTAACTTGAACAAGGCCCAGTCTTTTCCTTGGGCTAAAGATCTAACAGGTCTGCCCACATTTTCATGGAATTTGTGGAAAAATGAGAACAAGAACCAGAACACTGACATTCAAACAAGAGCCCTACCCACCAGTCCACTCTGTGGCCTCCTAAAAGTAAAGGCTGTTGCTTTTGTACTTTACAACCGTATCGGGGATATTGGACTAATCCTCTGCATAGCATGACTGGCATCCTCAATAAACACCTGAGAGATCCAACAGCAGTCCTATTTATTTTGCAGACTCATCAATTTTGTTCAGTACTGTATGACAGTTATTCTCTGCATTTTGTAACATTCACCTAAAAGGCTGCAGGGACTACAGAAAACCACCTGAACCTACATTTTCACAACTATGCTGTGATTTTATATAGAAAGCATATATTTAACTGTTGTATATCCTTCTCTGGAACTGACAGACCATAATGCTCTTTTATGGTATTTATCTACAAAGGATGGTACTGCAGTAGCATTATTATGTGCTACATCCACCAACCATTATCAGAGCCAGTGGATTTACCATGCAGCTCTTGCAAAATTTATGGAAAACTACTGTATGGTGGTATGACAAAATAAACATTAGAAGTGACCTCTGTGCAGGATTAAGATAAAAAACCCAAATAGACGATTTAAAGAAAAGTGACAAAAAGAAAGGTTAAATCAGCTGCCATACGTATTTTCCTTTTTAAATTGAATTTTTAAGTTTATGTAAGTGTGTTAGAAAAAAGGATATTGGACAGATACTTTTTACAGTTACACCCTGACAACTGTTTTGAAACACAAATGAAAACATGGGAAATTCCACATTTAAAATGGCATAATAACAGCCTGCACTGAAAGTAGTTTTAGACTGTTAATATTTGCAATGATTATTCTAATTCAATTCTGAAATATTTCATCTGAAAAACTAGGTGTCAGACTAAAGAGCTACCAGAGAACATTGGTTTGACATGAGGGAGAACATTTCAAACCCATATACAAACTAATTAGTGTAACAAAGGAAGCAAGTTCTACTTAGCTGCTTTTTCATCCCCCAAAAACACAGAAGCAGAAAAAGATATTTAAATTGGCTGTATTGCAGCCCAGAATGTATTGATCTGTACTTCCAAAAGTCTGGATAACATATGATTTACCTTCCTTTTCCAAACCAGTTGCCAATACATGTAACGACACTCGGCCAGCCAGTAGTTTGCACCAAACCATTTGCTATCTGAAAGTATATAAAAATTATAATAAATAAACATACCCTATAATAAGTCAGGCTCCTACACAATCCCTGCCGAGTGCTGCAGTGGGAAAAGGAAGCCCTCACAAATGCTCTGAATTTAGAAATTTAGCGGGGAGGTTTGAAAGTGATATTTTTTCCCCAAGAATAATCAAGTTACAATGTTTTGCAGAGATTCTTCCCTGTACCTACATCCTCACAATTATTTTATGATTTAAATCACAGACTGTTGTCATTCAATCACAATGCTCACCAAAACTCACACTGCACTGAGAAGTGAATTCTCCACACTCAAAGAGCAACACAGAAAACTTCACAGAATATTCTGAGTTGGAAGGGACCCACAAGGATCACTGAGTCCACCTCTAATGCTTATCTCAATCTGAGCATATGGCAAAGTGTGTTTGCAATCAAACAAAGTGGAAAAACAAAGAAAGCTTTAGGGGAGACTGGCTAACTTTGAACATTCACTTTAAAATGCTTAACAGACACCTGTAAATAAACTGAGAGGAGGAATTTAGCTTACTATTTCAGGCTGAAGTAGGAACTAGTTCAGCCTCCACATTGCAAAGATTATAACTTTAACTATCTCTAACCCTACTCTAGAATTACATCTTAATGCAAAGGTCACAGTACAGTAACTGTACAGTGGGCATCTGAACATGCAACAAAATCACCTCACTCTACCCCACAAAAAACAAGTAGGCTGGTGGTGCCAGACCACCCTTGGTACTCCAGGACTCACTGACCACATCCCACAGGGCATCATTGCTAGAGACAGTCAGCTTAACCCTAAAGGAGCCAGCTCATGCCCTGGAAACCACCTGATCCAAGAAGGCTGGGGCAGGGACAGGGTTAAACAGATTAATTGGTGACATGGTTACACAAGCTTGCTGTGCCCAAGTTAGTACCTGTGCATGCCATGCTGCTCAGTGCCATGCAAAGGTGCCAGAGGAGAGAATCCTACTGCAATAACACACAGGAAGCAGCAGTGCCAAGGTGCAGACCTGCCCAAAACAGCTCAAGTGCTGACCATGTCCTGCTCCTGACCTAAAGTGCATTTCAGGTCAACAGCAAATATTCTTGTGACACCTGATTAGTGCTCTGAAAAAATCTCACACAATGAATCTCATTACATAAGCCACACCAGTGTGGGAGACTGTTCATCATTAGCAGTATAAATGTATTTTTCCCGCAGAGAAGGCCAGGATGAGTCACTCAGGTCTTGGCAGACTGACAAAAGTAAATAGGCTTGTTTTAAAACTCGCCCACATTTAAGCTTGCAAAGATTTGATCATTGATTTGACACAGGGTGAAACACACTAATTTGTTTTCAAAGATTTCTTTCGCTAGAAAAACACTTTTCAAAAATAAAACCTGGGGCTATCCACTCTGTCAGTTCTGCCTGTCATCACTGACAGTGTGTTCCAACATTCACACCCTCCCATCCAACCACTAATCACTGCGTGTGGCTGAGAAACACCCAACACAACACTGAACAGCACCACAGAAACTCTGGAGTGCTTAAATAACCTCGTGCCTACCTGGGCCATGATGTAAAACCACAGATTATGTATGTTATAGAAATAACCCAATCCAAACATGGCAGTGAAGAGCCCACTGGCGAGCATCCCGCCCGTCAGATAGTACCGGATCGGCAGCCGTTCTCCTATCAGTCCACTTGGAATGGGGAAGGAAATAAAGAGAAAGGTCATAATTAAAAATGAGATCATACCCCCAGCCTTCACAAACAAAGAATATTTTATGTTGTTTAATTCTGACTGAGGAGAAACTTTACTGGTAAGTGCTGTTTGCCTTCACAGCAGCAAAGGAGCAATTTTTAGTGCTTGACGGGGGAAAAACCCCAACAAACATTTCATGTTCATTAATTGCTAAGTTCTGACACCTGCACCACCATCTTTCAGGCAGATACTCACCTAGAGCACATTTACTTACAGAGTCATTTTCCAAATGACAGGTAAGGTGGGACATGTCTCCAGCCTTTTAAAGTGAGACTTGTCTCCCTTGCTAATAATTCTAGTCATGAGGGTTCTGGTTTTAATAAAAAGAAACATCTCCAAACAGCAGCTAATATTGCACACTGTAAGATTTGGTATTATTTTTAGGAGGTGTCTGCTTCTATCCTCTCACTCTAGAGAAAGCCAGGACAACCAGTTTAGTTTACAGGTCAGAGACTGATTGAGGACATATATTCCAGTGTATATTCCTTTGTGTTCCACATGAAGCAAAGACAGGCCAAGTTGGAAAGCATTCCTGCACAAGGCAGTCATGATGGATGCAAGTAAGAAGCAGCTTTCTATAGATCAACAGATATGATACCACTGGGACTTGGGATGATGTGGGTTTTGTTCCCCCTCAGCAATCTGTTTCTCACTCTCTTCACCAGAAACCTTTCCCATAAGGAATCACAATATCTCAGAAGTTGTGCAGCCTCATAAATTAACAGTAAGCAATAAAGCAGGTTTCCAAGAGAGTGTATTTACCTTAAATACATTCCAACTGCATATGCACACAAAAACGAGTAATCCAGCGCTCCCAGTAACTGTTTGTAGTTGTTCTTATCTAAGAATAATTTTCAAAACAAATTATCAGTTTAAATGTACTAATTAATTCCCAACCATTTTTACATATAAGAAGCAAAATGTTAGTGAACATGCACTGGCATTTAACTTTCAACAGGCGCTTTTACACTTAAGTACATGTTTTGCAAAACGTTTTATTTAATGAAAACATAAAAATAAATGGCTGTAACATATAACAAAAATATTGGTAGGCCCATGCTTAACTCCACCTTATTCAAAACAGCATTTTGGAAGAGAAGAAACACCAGCTATTAATAAGGTGCCCTTGTATGTCCTTCAACAAAAGAAAATCCCAACTGTGACTTGATTAAAAGTGGGAAGATGAGTTGCAAATGTGTGAGATCCTAACAGTCAAAATGGCTAAAAAAATTCCATCATCACAGAGGTTTTTAAAGAATCAGTTTAATATGCTTTTTTTTTAATTGTTAAAGCCTTTTGCATTTCATTTTCCATCTATTCACAGAGCACAGAGTTTTGCTTAAAAAAACCCCAACGAACAGGGTTCTGCTCTGTAGAGCAAACAAGCATAATCACACCAAAATGGGACTTGCAGACAGGAGGGAGGGAGCAGAAGGGCCTCCACCCAGATGGAAATGCCAAGTCTACTCTCAGGAGACCTGAGCTCATACCAAGAAAGACAGTTTGTGTATTTATTTGCAAGGAGCCACAACTGCCACTGACTTTGAGCATGAAGTCACGGATACTGAAGCATTACTTCTTTCAGTGTCACTCCCAGCTTTCCCAGCTGTACTGCCTGAAAAAACCAGCCAAAAACCCAAGTCTAGAGTGCCATCCCAAAGGGGCAGCTTGGTAGTAACCCATGTGTTCATGAAAAAGGAGGACACTGGAGCTCAGAAGTCTCCACAAGCAAAGCCAACCAGTGTTTCAGACAAGCAAACTCAGCCTCCCCTCGGTCCAGGGACAAGAAACACCAACCAAGTTTAACTACATCCCATCCAGTGGGACTAAATCATTTCAGCAGACCTTGCAACAGGCAGCTAGTACACTGGATTTTGTCCACAGAAAACCCAGAGCTCAGATCTTTAATTATCTTTGAACAGAGTAGCACCTTTTTTTTTTTTTAATTGCTAATTAAGGACTAATTAGAATGGATGGCTACACTAACTGAGGTGCACTGGCACACTGACAGAATGGACTATTCTACTTCACTGATGTTCCTGATAGTAATAAAAGCATCAAGGAATGGTTCAAAGTTTCCCTGAAATTCAAATACAATTAAATTCAAATGTAATTGTTCAGTAGGCAAATATTAGTTTTCTATTTAAGTGAAAGGCCACGTCCATAAACTATTCAGTAAATTGTCAAGTCTATTCTGCAATGAAGTCTCCTCTTTTTCTTCATTAAAATGGAGAGAAAGATATTTCTTCCAGCAGACAAGGACTCTGAAAAGTTCTGATTTCGATAAACACCAAGTCAATTAATTTAAAGGGTTGCTGGACCTTGAATTAAATGAGTAGAAAATTATAATGATTTATTTTTTCACCCTTTTTTCCTTAATAGACACGCTAAAGACAAATCCCATTTTCTGACTGAAAACTGCTCTACTGACACCATCTCGTAGCTGTAACAAGTAAAATAATGTCACCTGTTTAAGTGACTTTGAGCAGGAGAGACATCATAAGGTAGGTCACAACTTAACTTTCTTTGGAGAAACCAATTAGAGCGTGGAAAACAGAACACCCCTTCCATGCACATCTCCCCAGTACCTCCATATGTGAAGAAACAGCAAGAAGCAAATAATCTAATTATGAATATGAGCTCATTACTGGGAAAAACGGAAAACCAAAAAAAAAAAACCCAACCCTTACCAAATGGCTCCCAACCACACTGAGAGGCGTTAAATGGCTTTTTGAGAGGCTGAATCTGGGCAGCATATTCTTTGTAGGAGTCAAGCTCAACTTCATGTGAAGCAGCACAATGCTTATGCAGCTCTCCCTGGAATGGAAAGGACATTTGAAAATGGAAAAAAACTCACTTGTGAGCTGGGGACTGTTAATTCCCATACAACAACAAACTTAACAAATCCAGACCGACGTGAACCTGTGTCAAACCCACCAAAATCAGGAACATTGTTAGCCATTATTAATTGCTTGGCATTTTGATGAGTGAAGCCACCACTACATGAAATAGTTAATCACATGGTTAGAAAAAACATTCTATAGTGAACTAGTGAACTGGTGTTTCTGACAGTGAACAGCTTTGAAATTCTGCAGTAACATCAGGTACTTTGCCCATTGTTACCATTTATATACAAGACAGCACTGGGGGATTTGATTTGAGTTTGGCAAGTTTTACAGGTTGAACATTAAACTAACAAACCTTGAATTATGGAATATTTTGCCACCAGCTTTACCAGAAACAGAGTCCCAAGTGTACAGACAACTATGATGATCAACAGTACTTGGAACACTCTTGTAAATGCCAAGGCAATGTTATCATGCTCAACTCATCAGTTATGAGCAACTTTTCTCAAAAATATCACTGCAAACCTCTCAAATACCTATAATTAGATTAAGACACATGAATTAAGTGTAGGCATAGCTGTGTCAAGTTCTAAGCCCAAAAACCAGACATACATGCAGTATTCTAGGTGTGGTCTCACTGAAGTTTATCAAGCAAATGTCACTGTGTACTGGCTTTATCAGTTTTTCATATTGAAGCCACTTCAAGTTAAAGTTTAACACTGCCTTTCACAATGGGAAATACTAAAAAGACAATGACTTCTGTGTTTGAGGAGCAGAAGGATGTTTAAACAAGGACAGAACCCTGCTTACCTTAACTATACTAATAGGTTTCCTTGATAAGTGGAAGCTGGCATACAGCAGGAAAGTGAGAGAGAAAATGAAGGCTCTATACCTACAATATAAAATAAAAAGTGTTTGAAAATTATTTTATTTAGATCTCCTTTTAGCACCAAGTTACACAAAAACATCTGCCTTGTTTGCAACCTTCCTTTGGGGGCTGTTAAATGTCAGTTCAACATTAAACATACTGATAATCAGATTTCACACCTCACTATCTCACTGGGTTTTCTGGTATGATCAGGACATAAGTGATGGCTCTCTGAGTTGGCAGTTTGGATGTTGTGGGTTATTACTTCCTTGTTTTCTTACTGCTTTTAGGATTCTGCTTTACTTTTGCCCTCCTCTGTAGCAACAGAAATCAGCTGTTTCCAGAGATGGACAGACAGAGCATCCTGGAACACATGAACATAATTAAGCAGGTTTGGGATTGGGAAGGAATTCTCCTTTGTGCCTCACTGGCATCCTCAGGTCTTTCTCTGCAGTTCAGCTGAATTAAAAGTGCATCCCAAAATCCCTGTCACTGCAAGCATTACACAAAGACAATAAGCTGATCTATTCTCTGCTCTACCTGCAGTTTCAGTTGTTTAAGGAGAGCACTTTGTGGAATTGTGCTTTTAACAATACACAGAGTCCAAGTGTATTTGCTGGTTCCTTCTGGCCTTGATCTTAAAATCAACATCAGGAAATAAAAGTACATATATAAATACAAATATCCGATGTCATACAGACTACTATGGTCCCTGATTTTTAAGTAACGTTTTTTAATAATTTTTTGCCTTACAAACTTTTCTATAATCCAGGCCTTGTTTTATAGTTCTGGTATATTGACAGAGACACTAGAAGAGTTATCCCACAAGCTGAATTACTCACTCTCACAACTGAAAACACAGTTTTCACTGAAAACACATATTTATTCCTCACAAGGAATAAAACTGAAATTACTTTGTTCCTGCTGCTATACTAAACACATGATAAAACTGCTCAAATGGCAAGTGCTTGGTCTTTCATTTGTTTTTTTTTTTTCCACACACAACTGACTCAGTCTTCTATCTCAGAAAGGACATGAACTGATGTCACAAAACTTCCAGAATTAGTTTTCTTGAGCAAAGAGGATTTGATTTTGGTTCGGTTTTGTTGGGGGGTTTTGTGTTGGTTTTGGTTTTTTTGTGTTTCGTTGTTGTTGTTTGTTTGGGGTTTTTGTTTGGTTTGGGGGGTTTTGTTTGGTCTGGTGGGGTTTTTTTGTTTTGTTTGTTTGTTTTATTTTTGGGTTTGCTTTTTTTTAATATTACAGTAGCAAGAACTGAAACTGTAATTGTACAAGTCTATATTAAACATCAAATTATTGGGGAGAAAATACACTTCTGGTTAAGAAAAGAAAGCTTACCTTGAGCCACTCTTCCTACCTAAGAGCTTGAAAATAAAAATCTGAAATTTATCACTTAAATATAATTTTAAAAGGACAAAAGGCTAGTAAGGGTTTATTTGGGTTTCCCAACAAAGCACCTTACTTTTTAAATGTCATCAATATTTATTATACAACTGGCTATATTTTCTTCCTGTATATATTAAGCAATGAAAAAGCAAAAATAGAGCGGCGTGATCTTCCCGGATACAAATTCACACTGTCCACAAAGATCACCACCATACTTCAGGACTTACCACTGATCTCGTGAAAATGAAGTGATGAAACGAATCCCAGGAGGAAGCTGAGCCATCTACACTACGGCTGGCACCAAATTTTAGGTGACACAATTATGTACTTGTGACAGTGTTTTCTGTTCTTCTGAATGTGTAACGAAGACCCCCTCGAAGCCGTGGGATGGCAGGTAAAAAATGTGGAATATCTGCTGCTGAGCTGATCTCCCTGTAGGTTTTTAGTCTTACACCTTCAGTCTCGACGTGGCAAATCCTTCACTCTGCCTTTGTTAACTGCTGATCTTCAGATAAGAGAAGCCGATAAGTAAACAGTCTGATGGAGGATTTGTCGTATTTTCTAAGCATAACATTTGAATCAGCAATTATCTACTTCAGAGGCAAGTAATTACCATAACTAACCTTCTAGCCATCAAAAATGTAATGGAGAATTTTAAGCTGATATAAAAATAAATGCAGCCTTTTCTGAATTTTATCCCTATTAATGCATTTTGAGAACTCGGCATAGTACAAAGCAGCGGAGACACAAAGGGAAGATGCACGCAGAACTTGATCCAAAGCCAGCTGACATCAAAAAACACTTTGCTTTTGTCCCAGAATGGCTACAAGCAGACAATTCCCCAGCCCACAAAGATCTGTTTAAGCACATCAGAAACATTCATGAGCTTGCAATTAGTTCAAAAATGGCTGTAGTGTTTCCAGCTCCGAATAGAGACTCCTCCAGCTTGAGAGTGGGTGCTGCTGAACAATGCTGCCAGCAAGACTGGACTAGCACTCCCTTTTCCACCCCATTTCCCTGTCCCAGTGGCAGTGCTGCACAAAGCACCGCATCCTCAGAGAACTTGGAAAAGAAAATAAACAACTTTTTTCACCACCTGAGCTCCCTGCACCAGCACAAGGGGAGAAGGCAGGATCTCACGTGTCCATAACAGGAAGGGGAGAGAGAGACTCTGGCAGAATCAATTTAGTTTGGTTTAAAGTCTCAGAGTTTCTCCTGTTTGTTCAAACATGGGCTGAAGTCCCTCAACAAAAAAAAAAAAAATGCACAATATCTTTACTGCAGGTACTGCACCTGAGAGCAGCTGCACTGTTAGTCGGCAGCAAGTCAGCCAACTGTTGAGGGCGATGACAAAAGGCACTGTAGGCAAAAGGTGTGACTGCAACTCACGCATGAAAACCCTCCCTGTGTGCTCACAGTAGAGCCACCCCAGCAGGATGTCAAGTTAAGACACCAGGGCCTGCAGCATAACCCCTACCACCCTCCTGGTAGCCCTGCTAGTGGGGCTAATGACAGCAAAAGCCACTGATGGGAAGTTGGTAGGATACAGGATCAGCTCTCCTGGTAAACAAAAGAAAATACACCTGCCAAGCAAGTAAACAGACCTGCCCAAGACCAAGGGTTGGTCTTAACATGAGATCATTTCATTGCCCCATCTTATCACAGAAATCAAAACATCCTTCAACCAGATGAATGCCAACACCAAACAGGATCTGCTGTGTCCAAGCCAGCAACTTGAGAGCTTCACTACCCACATTGACTTTCTCCCCAGGAATGGAGGAAAACCCACCTCTTTCCAAACAGACTACCCCAACAGAAAATTAGGAGTCTGCTTCTCTATGCTAACACATTTTTGCCATAGCTTTATTTTCTCCAGTATCCTGGTTCAGTTTGACACCTCCCTCCCCTCGAAGTGAGCTGACTTGCTAATCTCGTTTGGCATGTTTCATCCCCCCACACCTCCCCAGCTCTGAATCAGTTGTGCAATTAATTAAACCCCATAATCAGTCCAACCCAACATGGGTTTCCTACCTCCTCTTTGAGGTTGCAGAGGTTAGGGAAAGTGCAACCCTACGCCCTCCTCCCCTCTTCCACTCCCAGATGCAGGTCCCTGATTCCCTCTGTGTCAGACCTTGCAGTTGTACAGCCACGGTTCAGGTGGCTGATTCATCAGAAAACCTGCCCTGAAATGCAGCTGATCCAACAGAGAATATTAATTCATTCTGTAGTCATAAAACTGCTACTTAGGATTAATCCAACGCAGCGGGAGCATAAAGGCAGGGACTGAAGGTGGGATTGCCCCTTCCAACCACAGCTGGCTAGTTAGGTCGGGGGAACTCAATTTCAAAACAACAACTTGTCAGTAATCTGTGTTTGGTTGATAGCCCCAGTAGCAGAAGAAAGGTAAGAAGAAAAATAGGTTGGCACAAGCAGCCCCCAGCTGGAGGGAATTTTTCTTCCAGCAGCAACAAACCTATTTCAGGGTGATCCCAAACCCCACTTCTCTCTCACAGTTATCCCCAGACACCAAAATTATTATTTAACTGACCACACTAAGCAAGGTGACAGAAATATCTACTGGGAAAAAAAATGAGAAGCCAGCTGAGAACAAAAACCCGAGGTCAAACATCTCCTTAAATGGTTCTTTTAAAATATAATGGGACAAGGCAATTACCATCATAGCAAAGCAATTATTTAACAAGCTACTATTTAGCAGCTTTAGCCTAAGCAGGAAAAGGCTTCACAGATCTTACAAAAGGTTTCAGTACTAAGTGGTCACACAAGGCTGCACATCTGTGCACCTGCTCCACAGATGGTACTCACACCACCTCCCAGCAGTAAATCCCATCACCCGGATCCCAGGCACTTCCCAGCAAAGATGACTGGACTATAAGCAGCACAGAGAGGACTGCACTCGAACTCTATTGGACAGAGGTTGATTTAATTTTATGTACTGCAGGGAGAAACAGCTGAGTTCTCAATTACTTGTCAACAACTTATCTGTCTCCACGGATCCGTAAGTTCCTCTGACGTTCATGTGCTTTTTAATAAACAAATAGAACGTCCTCCACAAAGGAATTTGAGGCAATAAAACTTGTGAAAACAGGTTATAAAGATCACATCCTGCCATAGATTAAGCTAAATTTTAAAAGCCAAGCTATACTTCAGAAATTACATTAATAGGGTACAAAACATAACTGTTAGTTTGCCAATACATCATTTGTATTTCTGATTTACTAATGAAGCTGAAGGACAATATCGAATTTAATCACTGAAACTGGCTTTAGGTTCTTTCATTTTCTGCAACTATTTCAGCCGACAGCCAAACAAACACTTCACTTCCTCCTTGCTGTACTGCAACCTATAAAGCGATATTCCGGTACTTAGTTTGAAACCATATTTACCTTCCAAAATTGGTATTGCTCCTTCAGGCTTCCCACTGGCTGAAACATTCCTCCCTGCTTCGGGAAAAGAGTCATCGGTGACCGGCCTTTCCCTCTGCAAACAGGGTAAACCCGGGATCAGCTGTGCTGGAGAGGCAGAGGGAAGGCAGGTCGTGCCTGGCCACGCACAGCTCCCCAGAGGGCAGAGATTAATTCAGTGTCTGCCAACAGCGGGTAACCAAACCCTCCTCGGGGTGTCCTCAAGGGCTCAAAACGCCTTCGCAGACACGCAGGTCAAATGCACGTCGCGTTTAACGCCCGGCAGCTCCGCACCTGAGCCACAGCCTGCCAAACCCACCGCTCCGGGGCACTAAATGGCCATGTTCATTCTATTTAAGACACAAAAAAACCCCAGTTCATCCTGGCTTAGCCACAGAGGGGCACAGCCCCGGTGAGCACATCGTGGGTCGGGGCGCCGGGACCCGCAGGACCGACCGCCCCCGGAGCCGCCCCGGGGGCCAAGGGCAGCGCCAGGACCAAGAGCGGGAGCCGAGCCCAACCCACGGGCAGCTCTCGGTAGCGCAGGGGAGCGGAGAGCCGGGGCCGGGCACCCCCACCCGGTGCCCGAGCGCTCCCCGGGCACCCCCGCCCGGTCCCCGAGCGCTCCCCGCGCACCCCCGCCCGGTCCCGCCGCTCCCGAGCGGCCCCGCGGCCCCGGAGCCGCCCCCGCTCCGCCCCCGCCGCGGGCACGGCAGGTGCACGGCCGCCCCCGCCCGCCGAGCCTACCCGGCAGTGCTGATCCCGGCACCGGCAGCCTCCTGATCCCCGTGTCCCGCCGAGCCGGGCTGTGCCGGGCCGGGCGCGGCTCCGGATCGCCGCCCGCCGCCGGAGCTGCGCGGCGGGACCGGGCGGGCTCGGCCCCTCCTCCCGCCGCACCGAGGAGGAGGAGGAGGAGAAGGAGGAGCCTGCGGGGGGAACCCTTTGCATGAGGAATAGCAGTTCCCGCGGGTCATCCTGATCGTCTGCTCAGCGCTGGTGAGGTGCATCTGGGATGCCGGGAACAGTTCTGGGCTCCTCAGACGTGGAGCTCCTGGAGTGGGTTCAGAGGAAGGTGTGAGAATGATGAAGGGACTGGAGCATCTCCCTTACAAATAAAGGCTGAGGGAGCTGGGCCTGTTCAGCCTCGAGCAGAGACGGCTGAGAGGGGACCTCCTCAGTGTGTCTAAATGCCTAAAGGGAGGGTGCTAGGAGGATAGACCAGGCTCTTCGTGGTGATGCCAAGTAACAGGACAAGAGACAATGGGCACAAACTGATGCTCAGGAAGTTCCACCTGAATGTGAGGAAGAACTTTCTTGTGCAGTGACCAAGCACTGAAACAGGTTACCCAGAAAGGGTGTGGAGTCTCCCTCACTGGAGATATTCCAGAACCATCTGGACACAATCCTGTGCCATGTGCTCTGGGATGACCCGGCTTGAGCAGGGAGGCTGGACCAGATGACCCACTGTGGTCCCTTCCAACCTGACCTATTCTTGGAACCGCTGCCCCTGGCCTCCCACAAGGCCCCAGCTCACCCCCAACCTGCTGGGCAGGGAAAAGCTGCTCCCTTGTGCCTGCCATTCCCACTGACCCACCTGTCACCCTGGCAGCCTCTCCCATTCCATGTGCTCCAGAGTGGTGTCCCGATCCCTCTGTGCTGCCTGGCATCGCCAGTAGGATCCCCAGGCAGGCAGCCCCCCGGCCTGGGTAGGTGTGCACAGGTGTCTCACTGCAGCACTGTCTGTTGCCTGCCAGACATAACACAAAGGTATTTCTGGTGCCAAATGGCAAATGTTAACAAATCACACACCAGGTCACCAGAAATCCAAAGGAAAAATTCAGTGGTGCTTCTTTAAAAAAGAAATAATATATTTATTTTAGTTGTTATCTGGTTTCCTGATCCTGCAGTGCATTTCAGCAACCGTATGTATTTCAAAGCTCAGTTATTTATATAAACGCACGCTTCCAGCTGCTGGTGCATTTCTTCATCATGACAACCTCCCCAGTGCAGAAAACCCTATGCTGTTTCTTTCATCCAAGACTGAATAGCTGCTAACAGTTACTTCATGCAGGTTTAAATTTATCTGTATAACTGTTTGTCCCCTGTAAAGTACCCCCTGCCTGGCACAAACGACCTGCCTATGGCACTCGCTGAAGTGTTCGATTTTGTTCTGTCTTTTCCCTCTCCTCTTGCACTGCCTGTGCTGGAAATACCAATAAAAGAAACTCTTTGACTCCCAGTGTGATGCTACCTAGGCCCCACATGTCAGACACATGCTCAGCTTTGCTCCACAATCACAGTGGCATCTTTCCTTCACTTCCTCTGAGTCAGCAATTGAGCCCTTCACCCTTATTTTAACATTTGCAGAACCAGGGTCCCAGAGTTGCACCCATGGCAGATGCAGGTTGATGCTGCAGAACCCACTGCTTTAAAGCTTGCTGGTGGCAGATGTTGATTCCAACCTTCTTGCTGTGATTTGTAAGCAAAGAATCAGAGGTTAAAAAGAAAAAAAAGCCTTCACATCATCTCCCCAAGCACTACAAATTACCTACTTGGAAAACTAATGCAGTGCTCTTGATTATCATCAGTCCTCTGAAGAGATGATTTTGTTTCTCAGATAAAAGTAAAAGCCTCTACTCACTATCAAAAGGTCTCAAATTAGCACAGCTTTTACCAAACCATCCTGCAGTATAAAACAAACCACAGTTTCATTCAGTGTCTCAGGGAAAGGACAGTGCATGGTTGCTTTTTTAACAATACAGTCCCATGCCAACCCAAAAGAAAAAGCATCTGCCCCAATCCCTCAGCAGCTCAGCCTATTGTCAAAAATGGACGTAGGGCTAAGTTTAGCAGACTCTGAACACTTGGAGATGGAGATAAACAGGCATGTCCCGGGGCTGCTTTAACCCTCCACATCTACTGTCCCCTGTATGATGGTGCATGAAGTGGAGAAGGAAATACTCAAGCTGCTTTATTTTTTCTGAGCAGGCCTATCACAGAAATGTCCTTGCCTTACTGACAGGACAACTGTTCTCTGGGGTGGAAAAGCACACGCTAAAATCCAATATAGATGGGGTAGTTACACCCGGAGCGTCTGTGTAATGACAAATGATACTTGTCATTTTTGCTGTAACAACCAATTAGCAGAGACAAAACTAGTCAGGGGATGCTCCTCCAAGAACAGTGATTTGCATGAGTCATGTGGCTGCACTTTTGCACTGTAGGGCACAGACATCATTTATTCTGATTCACACACACATACACATCAAAAAAATGAAAAGTTGTCTCTTTACAGCAGAAAAGGTCAGACCCATCAGAGTGCATTTGTATACATGGGTTAGCCATCTCAGATTATCACAGCAACTATTCATCATCATGTGGAATCCTCATATTTTTTAAATTGCTGTCGCCTTGGCCCTTTTTAAATTCCTGAAAGAATTTAACCTCGCTTGAATATCTTCCCATTCTCAGTTACAAGCAGCTTGCAAAAAGCATGAGCCAAACAGCCACAGAAACCCTGATATTTTTCATACTTAAAAGTAGAAACTGCATCTCCCATTCAAATAAAGGTTCCCTGCAATCCATTCCTTTAGCATCACTGAAACCTGCTGGCGGCCACACTTGGCACAGCTGCGCTCTCTGCTGTGCCAGTGTGGGTCACCAGCAGCTACAATTGCCAGAAGCCATCAAATTAGTAGGAATACAGAGAGAGGGAGCAGCGAGAGCTGGTGCTGCTGGTTGCACAACAGCCTGCTGGTGTAGGGCATCAGAGGAGGGCCAGAGGTCAGGCAGAGATAAAAGATGAGATCTACAGCCAAAAGTACATGGATAAAAAAACCCAGAAACACAACTTCTAAAATAACGTGTGTAATCTAGAGCCTCACAGCATAAAATCCAGAAAGGACACTTTGCCAGTTACTTTCCAGAAGGAAACACAAATGAAGGATACAGTCCAGTAAATTAGGTAGAAAGTGTGGCAGCAGCTTGACTTTTTAAGCCTCTGGCGACATTCATATGAGAGGAAATAGAAAAGTACAAGCTTTTGTCTGCAAAACCAAACAGAAATAAAGATGTATGACTTGGCAGGTGCTGATGGATGCTTCTGATGGTGCTTCTCTCAGAGGAGATAATCTAATTTCCTGGTTGACAGTTAAATTTTACTTCCACGAGTGGTGCTTTCACTCCTCAAGAGCTGATGTAGCAGAGCACTTTGCAGTGGTGGTACAGTGGGTGTCACCACAGTCTTTCCTTGCTGAATAGGTGATGCTGGCTGAGCAGAGGTCTGGGTGCAGACTATTGCATCCTTTAGCTGATTCATACATTTATTTCCTTTCCAGTAAATTGCACAAGTATCTTTTATGATTCATAATTGCACAGATGGAAAAGGCTAATCTGTTTGGCCACAGAGCAGTCTCTTTGTCTTAGGGGATCAGAGAAACTCATACCTTATTTACATAATAATGGGTTGTTAAATAGTATCTTACTATATAAAAATTGATATTTACTTAGACTTTATTCCCCACAAGTAGCAGGATTCCTAGAACTGATGCAATCACTGCTTTTATTTGCCTTTATTAGTTTTACATGCTTTGTTTTCCCAACAGAGCAGCTGGGATATTGTATAAGCAATTCACATCAACACTGGGTGCAATCCAAATATAACCTGCCATCGAGCTTTGGCAGACAGAAAAAAATAAAAATATCCAAAAGAGGCAAAAAATGGCTATGCCTGTATGTAAATGGGCATAGCCCTGCTGTGGCCACACTTGGGAGGGGCTGGAGGTAATGCAGCTGTGTTGGAAGCTCTCTAGCTGATTTAGCACACTGTGTCCTGCCCATTATGATAAATTTTAGTGCTGGCACAGTGCCACACTAATATGTCTCCAGAGTTTCCAGACTGGTACTTTCTTTGCATGCAGCTTGACAGAAATCCAGTGAGAATCACCAGGGAGAAGCTTTAGGAAAAGAGGCCAGTGGACAAGAGCACTGGGCCAGCACAGGCTTTTCCACAGACAGAGCAAGACTGTACCTGAGTACTAATGGCTACTTAGGAAGAAAAAAATATATAGCATGTGGAACATGGAGAGAGAGGGGCAGTAAAACTGCCTCCAGGCTGCCTACATAAAGATAGATATTGCTCTGACTGCAGGAGACGTTTAGGAATGATGGCATTTATTTGAACCCTGTGAGCTGCCTTTCTGTCTCCGGTTCCATTCAGAAAAATGAGGTCAGTGGTGCTGGCAGTGTGCTGCTCTAACTCTCCACAAGGCTTTCCAGAGGGCTGGAGAGTCTGACTGTTAAATCACCTCATGCTGTCTAAGGAAAGGTCTGTAAAAGAAGTGGTTATAGCAGCAGTGGTGTCTACTGGGGCAGGATCTGCTGGAAGGAGCCCTGGGCAGAGCTGCTTCACGTGACCTCTGGCTTCTGGGATCAGTGGCCTCTGTAGTGAGGATGGAGGTTCCTTGGTTAGAGACCCAAAATAAAAGAGAGACTCAAAGAAAAATGAAAAGAATGTTCTGAGAATGCAGAATTTAAAAAACAAGCAAGCAAACAAACTGCAAAAACAGAAACAAAACCAAAATACAACCAAGCCTTTGTTGGAATCTGTGAAACGATATGTGGAGCATCTTTCATCACAAAATACAATTCTATTTTGAGGAACTTATCTTGAAGAATCTAATTCTGCTTCCAGCAGGAAATGGGATAGTTTCTCTTGTTACATTGCTCTTATTTCTAGTCTTAATTTTCCCAGAGAACAGAGTGGAAGTGCAAGATATGGCTGCAGAAACTACTGCTGAGGAGTAAAGAGGGTGAAATAGGCAGGTAGGCTACTGGCAAATTTCCTTTCTCCTTGCTTGCAGAATTGATCACTGGAGGGTAGTTACATGAGAAGGGAGGACTGAAACGTATTTTAATAGAAATCAAATACCAGAACAGTTACAAATACCATGGTAAAATAGAAAGCAGACAAGAACAGAGAGCTTACACTACAGCAATTGCCTTGCAAGTCAGGAATAAGGAGATGAAGTACAAAGGTATTTGAGCTGACAGGAATGAGGAGGCACCAAAGTAGACCCATCTGTCTCAATCATTTCATTATTCTCTATTGAATTCATTCTGAATTACCAGATTAGGACTTCAGGTGGTATAGACTAAAGGATTGGGCTGCTTAAACTTTATGTCCTTACAAGCTATGCCTGAATAAAGAAGCTTAGGTTTGGGTGGTTGGTTATTTAATGAAACAACTTCCAGAGAAAAGTAGAGAAAAATGTAATATTAATGCTGCTTTATTCTTATACTGGCCATAAGATATTTTTTTATCTCATAAATGCCAACTGCTTTCTTGGTAGCAGTAGTGATTCTGACTGTCATAGAAATCTTGAGAAAAGACATTATCAACAATTTCCTAAATGGAATCAAAGTGACCTGTATATGTCCCTACTGCACTTTAGTGGAAGGGGAAACCCCTTAGGTAAAAGGAGAAACTTGACAGTTTTTCCAGATGTCTGAAGAATGGAATGCAGTCTGTCCTTCAAACTGAGCAGTGAGGTCAGAGAATTGGGAGGCAGGATATAAACACAGAAGAACACTTTCCCTTGGATATTCTGCAGGAGGAAACTGAAAGGTCTTATTTTGCCAAGATACCAAAAAGTTTTATCCCTATGTCAAGAATGGCTTTCACACAACCTTTGCTTTTTGAATGATCCTGCCTTCAGGATATCCCAATGTTAACTGTACTTGGAGGAAGCACTTGTAAACTGAGTGGCTTGAAAGGTCATTTACTTGTTTTTCTAGCTGGTTATTAGCACAAAAAGAGGCTATCTTTATACAGAATAAGCATATTTCATTTTGCCTGTAAAGAGCTTAAAAAGAGCTGTTTGGAGAGAAGTTCCCATTTTGCAAAGGATTTTGACATTTAAGAATCTTGCTTAAATCTGAATTGGAGGGAAAAAGAACAATATATGGAAGTTAGTGACAGTAAATTCCACTTTGTCCACTGTTTTCTCCCTTAATCTAAGAAAATAGTTTAAGTGTGTCTGATAGTATTTATCGCTGAATATTAAAAAGACCTGGAATATGTGTTCCCAAACAAGGACTGCCCTTTGGATATTATTTTAATTCTCTTATCCCACAGTTTTCCTCCAAAAGGCTGATGAAAACAACCTGGTTTATATTTAAGTTTCAGGAGGAAGAAAGCTGACTTCACTAAGATTTTCCTGACAGCTCCTGTTTACACTTTGCAAGTATCTGATACTGACCATGCATTACTCTCGACTGTGGTTTTAGCTGTTGTAAAGAGAAAGAGATACTAAAATATTTACCTACAGATTTCTGTTCTTTAAAGTCCTGTCAAAAGACATAATCCTGCCCAGGTCTGCCCTACCATGAGCGATGAAAGCTCATTTGCATCTCTAATTTAGCCCAGAGCTAAACTCCAGCTGACTTGAGTGCCAAGGACTGGCCCTCACAGAGCAACCAGCTCTGTCAGTAACAACCGAATAATATGTGAAGTGGGGAAACCAACCTGTGAATCAGACAAATTAGCTCCACTCTTCCTATTAATTTTGATGGCAGAATTTGAAAAGGTGGCTCCCTAGAGCGACATTGCAGGCTGGGTGGAGAAAAGCTGGTTCCCAGAGGCATTGCCCCTGGAAGAAGGATGTGTGGTAGGAAAGGGGCAGAGAGCAGCCAGCTCCTGGAGGCAGGAATTCCAAAATGCACCAAGTGTGAATTAAGCAGCACACTGCCTTCACCACATCAGAGGTCACGTGTGCCCCCTGCTGTATTTTTATCACCCCTCGGAAGAGAGACACTGATTGCAATGTAGAGGAGAACAAATAGTCCTGTCGCTTCCAATGTTCACTGTGCAATGTGTGTTTTCAAAGCTTGGCCAGTGCTGGAAGGAGCCCCGAGCCCAGGCCTGGTACAGCAGCACCTTCCCTGCAAAACCTCTGCACTGCTGAAAGTCTCCCCCTTCCTGACACAGGGTAAAGTCCGAGAAGAGCCAGGAGCATAACTGGCCTTAAAAATGCTTTTTGGCCATTCCTCCCTACAGAGCTCTCTGGTTCAGGTGAGAGTGAGGACCTGCAAGGCAGGATAAAAAGACATCCAGGGCTGTCCTTTCCCTATGTCACTGTCTTTCCAGTACAAACACTTATGCTCTCAGGACTTCGGATATATGAAACTTATATACAAGATCAGCAGGACCTTAAGAATGTTTATAGTATTATGTTGGTCCTTTGATGGAAAAGGAAAAAACAGGAAAGTAAGGAAGTAAGAAAGCAGTAAGAAAGCAGCCCTCCTTTCAGTAGTCACATACTTGAAGCTTAACTTTAATGTGACACTCCAACACACCCAAATGCAACTGGAAGACCAGAAACTACAAAATCAATCCTTCTTTACATTAATTATATGTATCCTTATAAGCTGTAGTTGTACTCACAAGACAGTTTCTACAAAACTTTAAGTAATGCCTCCCTCATTTAAGTAAGATTATGTGATCCTGACATACAGACATTTGTGCTGTGTGCCACTTCTGGGGTCTGAGCAGCTTTACTTTTATAAAGAAATAGTTCTTGGCTGTTTCCCAAGAGAATGGAGCTCTTGCTCCTTCAGGCCCTTTTCCTCCTTCGGAGCTCTGAAACAATAAGCAAGAGCAGTTAGTGATCATTATTAGTGATCGTCCAGGGGAGTGACTCTGGTGGCTTGTCACTGCCTCCTGTTTGTGTCACAGCTGTCCCCTGGGCTACGTCACCTTAGAGGCCAAAATACATGTCTGGTTATTTTTATCATTGAGTTTAACAGGGAGCACCTCCACATGCATTCCAAACATATTTTCCCTTATAGCCCTGAGCCTCAGTGTCTGCTTAGAATGAATATGCCACTCACAGACCAAGTGACCAGTTTTATAATTAGAGACATTGTCTCATTGTACAGAAAAGAATGTAGCCAACCTTAGGTGCAAGAAGAAACAGAGGCGTGATCAAGAGCAAGAAAGAAGAAACTGCACAGATAATGCTTCAGATAGCGTGCACTCATGTCAGTTCTGCAGGATGTGAGCAGTCAGGGCATTAATTTGCACATTCTGCAGTTGCTTATTAACAGTGCAGCATTATGTAAATTGTGCTTCCCTAGTCAAGTGCTGGGAATGTGCAGGAAGGAGAAAAAACCATACAGTTTTGAGTTAATAAATGTATGGCTTCTTAATGCCCTGCCAGCTGACAAAGTTTAATTTCAGTGTTCTTAACTGTTTCAAATGGAAAGTGTTCTCAAGTTAGTGACACGGAAGCCCACATGGTTCCTACGAACACAGAGGTATTTAGCAATAGTCTCTTCCTTTTTCATCTTTGCCCAACTGAAAACAAAAAGACACACATGCCATAGAAGTGACACTTTATTACTATTTATTTATTATCTAAATACTGGCTATTTTGATTCCTACCTATGAAAAAAAAAGAAACTTAACTGAACATGATGTATCTTTGTATAGAGATGACCCTGTTTTTCTTCTGGTTTGTGTGGTAAAGCTTTGACCCAGGGTATAAGGTGACCTCCACCTGTTTTCCTACCACCTGCCACTCCTTTTGCTGCCTGCCTCAGAAATGTCACCTCCTCTGCCCAGTGCCTGGATGCCTTGCTGCTTTTCACCACACATATCCTCGCCTGGCTCCTCCTGGGAAACCTCAGCCATTAAATCACTGTGCAAAGGGATAGTGAGGTGATTTGCCTGACTCCTGTATCACTGGCCCGCCCTGAGTCCTGCCAAGCTCTAGCAAGCTCTGTGAAGCTGCTGCTTTGCAGAGGAGTGAAATACAACTTGCATTCAGCAAGACAACCTGTCCTCAACATCTGCAGGAGGCAGGCAGGAGCTGGAATGCAGTTCTCATCAGCTCCCTTCGCAAAGGCAGGGTTTCAGGGCATTTTCCTTTTCAAAGAGTCAGAAAGCACTACCTTGCATTGAGGCAAATCAAATCTCTTTAAAGAGTGATCACTTTTGAATACCGCAGCTCACAAATAAAACATAAAAAATGTGACATAAAATACAAATCGAGTCTTTTCCATTCGGGGTATTATTGCTGATTAATATGGACTGGGGGGGGGGGGGCTGTGATGTACTGTACTCTCTCCTTTTCCTCATGAGCTTCTCCCTTTCATTCTTCTTGGTCTTTCGAGGAAGGAGAGCCCTTCTCTTCCCTGCCTGCATTGATTTATCTGTGATTGTATTAGTGTGGGAGGCTCTTCATTGTCTGAGGTGGCTGAACTTGGCCACGGGAGTTATGTAGGTCACCGCCGAGGCCGACTGAGTGAAGGGGCTTCGAAAAAAGCCAGAATACAGAGAATTTCCTGCATAATAAGACCATTCCTCATGTTCTCCCTCGTGTTGAGGAGGGATTTGTTGTGTTTTAGTTTATAGCCGTTGCTCCTCGTGCTGTCGCTGGGCACCACCGAGAAGAGCCTGGCACCATCCCCTTGGGGATATTTAAATGTATGGATGAGATCCTCTCTCAGTGTTTGTTTGTTTGGGTTTTTTTCCCTAGACTAGACCCAGTCCCTCGGCCGGGCTCCGGGGTCTCCAGGCGCGGCCCAGCCGTGAGGGGCGTCCCGGCCGCGCTCGGCCCCGCGGGTGGCTCCGGTTGTCACAGCGACGGCGACTCGCGGCCATGTCGGACCTGGGCTCCGAGGAGCAGGACGAGGCCGGGGAGGGCGAGGCCGGCGTGGGGGTCCGCCGGGACGGGGCCGGGGCCGGGGGAAAGCGGGCGGGAGCTGCGACGGGGCTGCGGGAAAGGGAACAGCGGCGGCAAAGGCAGCGCGGGGCCGGGCGGGCCGCGCCCGCAGCGCTCCCGCGGCACCGGAGCCTGAGCCGGGCTGGGGCAGCTTTCCTCACACGCCTGTTTCCCTCTGTCGGACTCAGGCAGGTCCAGCCCTCTCACCCATTCTCTTCCCGCGTTTGAGCAGGAATACGACGGCGATCGGAACGCCGAAGGGGAGCGGCACGGCTATGGGAAAGCTCGGCTGCCCAACGGAGACACCTACGAGGGGGAATACGAGCGTGGTTTGAGGAGCGGCCGAGTAAGACCCCGGCACTGGTTGTGGTTGCGTTCCCCCGTGGTGTGAGTTTGGGCACTGGACTGAAACAAGTGTTTTGTCTGTGCCAAATGTGTTCCAGGGGACCTACAGGTTTAAGAGCGGTGCCCTCTACACTGGAAACTACCTTCAAAACAAAAAGCATGGCAAGGGTATCTTTTTTTATCCGGATGGATCAAAATATTCAGGTAAAACACTGAGCACAGTTGCAAGGTTTTCTGTTACCACAAGGACACATTCACCCCTCCTCCCCCAAATGCGTAGAGATAGTGAATTGGAGAATGTCTTACTTTAGGATGGTGCATTTGCTACAGGATGTTTTCCTTTCATTCCTTCTTTAGTAATGGCTCTGAGAAGTTTGGGGTTTATTCATGGGGATTTAAGATATATTATTATGATACGTATGACATTTATTAGCGGTTTAGTCTTTTCATATCCTCCTTTCAAATGGGATGTTCCAAGTCCCGAGAAATATTAAGTATCTTTTGCAAATAAGTGCAGTCCTCATAGCAGAGAGGATAGTTCCTTATTCCTGGGTGATAATTTGAACCACAGATGTGTTCAGTATAAAGTATTTTAGGACTCTATTAGATCCATCCTTAAAAAAAATATTCTGTTTATTGGAGCCTTTACTCAGGGATTGGGACATCTCTGAAGTTTGAAGTAGTTTAAAGTCACATTGTTTCCCTGCTTGCAGGAGTGTACCTGAAAAACTCTGAATATCAGTTAAGCCTCAAGGGACAGTATTTCCCCCTTTTTTTTCTAAGGTAGACAAGAAAAAATATTCCTGTTGTGAGGGTTAGAAGCTGAGAGCAAAAAGAGCAGCCTAATCTTGCCTTGCAGGAGCATATGCAGCTGTGATTTTTACTTTTTTTTTTTAATAACTTATAATAAGTTTGAATAGAAGAATAATTAAGACACACAGTCTATCATCCTTTTGAGTGTATGTGCCCCCTGTCTGACAGGACAGCTTCAGCAAATGAGTCAAATTAAAGTAATTACCCTTTAAATTTGTGTGGAAATGTCACATTGTCTACTGCAATTGTACTACATTACCCAGTTTAAACGTAGGGGCAGGTTGTTACATGGCCTCCTGTGTTCATAATGATAATGGAGAGTGATAATGGAGACAGACTATGACAGACAAAGGGAAATGGAGGTCAGGCAGCAGCATGAATATATGTGACAGGCTGATGAGAAAAGAGGAAGGGTTTAGAGTAAGGAATAGTAAGGAACCACATTGGTGTCATAGCTTTCTTTTCCTTCTCTAATAATTGTGTGATGACTTTACCAACTGACCACTATATCACACCAGGAAATAAACCACGTCTCACACTGTTTGTGTCCTCTTGTCATCAAAGGAGACTGGGTGGACGACCAGAGACAGGGCCATGGAGAATACGTGTATGCAAATGGAGACACCTACACGGGAGAGTGGTTTAACCACAAGAGGTTTGTTTCATTCTTAGAATTTCATTCTCTGTGCTTTTCAAGTCACCCAATAATGGCATTAAAAAGCAAAGATTATTTTCAAACCACGTCTGACTGCAGCAAATCAAGTCCAGGGGTGTCCTTGGAATTTAGTCCAGCTTGAGTAATTTCAGCTGCTTAGTTAATACAGTTTTAATACCTTAAAAATAACAACTTCATACCTTAAAAGCAATAGCAATCCTTAATTCTTAGTATGCAGTGATATAAAGCAAAATGATGTTTTTCTCTGTAGGCATGGGCATGGTGTATATGTCTATAAAGACTCAGGATCTAAGTATGTTGGTCGTTGGGTAAATGGAATCCAGGAAGGACCAGCTGAAATTATCCACCTAAACCACAGGTTTATAGGCAGGTTTTTCAACGGAAAGGTAAGTGTGCAGCAAAACTACCTATTCCTGTGAACAGTTCGCATAGAATTGCCTTAATATGATCTGTTTCCACTTAAAATAAGAAGCCAGGCTCCTGATCTTCTGTATTATTTCTTGTGCCATATGTGTAACACATAAAACTGAATTAATCTGTAGGACACAATGCCAAGTTTCTCTGCAACGTTGCTCCCCAGCTCTAATGCTACTGACTGTTTTGTGGATTTTGTATTGAAGGTTATTATACATTTCTGTGCCTAGAATGAACTGTTTAGTTCTGCTGATGTTTTTGTATCTTTATGCAGCCTTTAGGTCGTGGCAAGTACGTCTTTGATTTTGGATGTGAACAGCACGGTGAATACTTAAAATTGGAGCAGGTAAAAGAGACAGTGCTTCAAATTAATGTTTCTCTGATATTCTCTGAATATTAGAGAACTCAGTAAATCAAATCTGTTGTTGAGTAATCTATAAAATGCCCTGTAGATACTGATGTTGAAGTAGGTCTTACCAGCCAAAGAAGGGTGGAAACTTGTGCATTTTTAAGAACTGAGGTTTTTCATTTTGCTTTTTTCTTTACCTTCTCTACTGTGAAAGCTTTGACAAGTACAAGGTGTGATTTTGCAGTGCTTGCAGACACAAATCATTTCTTCTTAAAGTTTAGGAGAATCAGGACCCTCCCAAAACATTTGAAGGCTCAAACCACAGAAGAGTGTAGATGTATCTGTCTGTACATTTAGCCTGTGTGAATTACACTTTGTTCTGAAAACCAGAAAACAGGGAAAAATATTTCTCCTTGTATTTCTGAGCTGCTTGGTGCTATGTATACAAATGGTAATTTCCAGCAGATTCCTGTTTTTGAAGTATTGTTGTCCTGGTCCCACCAGGAGCATAATATCCACAGCTTCTAATAATTGTAGGGAGCAGCTGGGATCAGGGTCTGTTTTTCCTTCTCCTTCATGGATGAATGTTTTGAAACATTTCTGATTAATATGGCACAAAATAGCTATAGAAATAAGAAATATGTCTTAATATTACTGTTTTGGTTTCAAGATATAATAAATAAAATTTTAGTTTAGAGTTTTCTACCTCTGTTGGCTGACACATTAGTTCCCCTTACACACTCTTTGAAAATTCTCTGATTCAGCAATTATTTCTTAAGGAATAATAATTATCAAACTCCTGTCAATAGTGATAGAGATTTGCAAAGCTTGGAGACTATTTTGCCTTCTTTGGCTAAAAGCAAGAGATCCCCAAATTAAGTATCAGATTCACAGGAGTACCCAAAATGATGTGTATATGGTATTCTCAGCTCAGTTGGGAATTGTTGGATTAGATGTGTAAAGCAAGGGACAGTGCTGCCACTAAAATAAGATTAAATTTTGCCCCTTTACTTTAGTTGAAGTAGTTGCAGAACAAAGTGCATTTTAAAAAAAAATTTGAAGAAATTAGATGGGAATACAGATAATGATTCCATTATAAGACTTTCTATATTTGGATAAAATCAAGCATGATTTTTTCGAATCAAAAAAATTATCTTCAGATTTCAAACCCATAAGCTTTTGTGCAGTACTTCATTGCTTCCTAAATTCTTTCAGAGGGCTTCCCTAGGCAAAGATGGAGGCAGAAACAGCTGGTTTTTGTTTGTGTTCCTGTGTGAGACAGACAGGGCAGCATCTACCAGACAGAGCATCAGGTCTCCCTTGCAGGCACTGAAGAGGAGCCATAGTTGACAGGCCCCTCCCAGCCATTCTGTTTAAGGGAGAGACAAAATTTTGCCTTAAAGAAGGCAAACTGCAAAGTCTCAGTCACTAGTAATGGTCAACTGACTTCATCAAGGTTCTAAGTGTAGTTCTTGTCCAAGATTTGTGGCTGCTGAAGTTCCTCCACCTGTAAAAATTACTTTAAAAGGTGTTGCCATTTTCAACCCAAATAAGGAGGTTTTAGTACACAAAACCATCACTTTAGTTACTCCCCTAATACCCATAGGATGAGATACTGGATTTCTTGAATTCTCTTCTAGGAAAAAGGAGAAGGAGAAGAAGAAGAAGAGGAGGAAGTCCCATTACCTGTTGAACCAACATGGAAAGCAATAGAAATTACCAAATTAACACCCTGGACTCCCAAGGATGAAAAGCCCCCACCTCCCAGAGAAGCCTCCCTGGAGGCAGCAGCAGCAGCAGAAACTGGAGAGGAGGAAATGCCACCAGTTGCAGGTCTGTTCTGCTGGACATCTGGAAACTCTGTGCTCTGACTATGTGACCGTGGTTTTTCGGGTTTAATATCAGGTGGTGGTATTAAGGTTTTTATGTTTTGCTTTGTTTTGGTTTGTCTTTCCTATGATTTTCCATGCATTGGATGTTTGGAACTGCCAAGTCTGTTCCTGAACTGCACAATATGTATAGATCTGTTTCATCTGACGTAGCATAATGAGATACAACTGTGAGTCATTTTAGTCTATACCACACAAGTTTGATCATAAACCCTTAGAGAAGATTGTGTGGGATTTCTCATGTGAGTAACAACTGCAGCCTTCAGTTAGAGTTTGTAGCTGCTGCGTGAAAGCAAAGCCTGAGTGCAAATGTGTACCATTAGTTTTCTTTGGTATTTCTAATTTCTCGTATTTCAGTCACTGAGGAGTCTGCTGAGGGTGGGGATGTTGAGCCCTCTGCTCATGAACCCAGTGAAGGTTTGAGCCCAGCAGGGGATGCAGGAGAGGAAGGTGAGGGAAGAAGAGAGGAGGAAGCAAACGAAGTTCGGGAGGATCAAGGTGAGGACTGGGGCGTCTGTGCTCGTTGTTTAATTAGCAGTCAGGGTTTGAAATGATGCAGGTCAATCAGGTGAAGTCCTGCTGCTGCTGAGAGACCATGGGAATCTCTGCCTTTGTTGAGGGACAGTCCTCTAGAGAGGTAAACTATCATTTACTGCCACAGCACAAATTAAAAGTGCTACACTCCTGTGCAGCATTATCTGTGCATGTACAGTTGACAGCACTTGAAGAGCTGAATTTGTAGGAGACTACATTTCCAAACTGGGGGTTTCTTATACAAAAATGAGAGAGATGATGTCAGACTCTGTGAAGTTCAGGAAGTTTTGAGCACTCCACTTTTCTCTCGTGAACGAAACTATGTATTCTTATTCTCCCGAGTGAAGTTAAAAACCAGGCAAAATAACTCTGAAGAAACAAATTTTAGGTGTTGGTACATATTATGGTTTGATCAGTCTCTCTGGTTCATTTGTTTCTCCTAAAAATTCAGAAGCTCAGATTTTTTCCAGGCTGTTCAGAAGCCTATTTTAAATACACAGTTACTAAGAAGCAACAAAAAGATGCTTCTGTGTTTAATCATATTTAGCTTGTAGGCCTCCACCCAATTGTGTCGATTTTATTTTAGTAAGTGTTAAAGTTTACAAGCTTGCATGTAAATGATATGATGTCTGAAATCATCAGGTAATTTTATCCATTTGTAATCAGTCCATTTTACAGTAAACCGAAGCAAAGCACTGTCCATGGGGGTCAGAAAGTCTGTTGAACCATCTGAGAGTGCCCGGGGGTGTACACAAAACATTTAAGTCAGCTCTTGCAGTTTTCATAGTTTATTTGCACTCAGTGTTCATCTCTGAAGGTGCTCTCCTGCTTCAGGGCAGAGCAACCAGCTGGCTGACCTGGTGTGTGGGACTGACATCTTACAGGATCCCTGGGCTTGGATCAGATCCAGCAGAAATCTCGGCAGGTTTCCTGCATAGCTGTGCTTTGGATTTGGCAAGATGCACTGAGCCTGGTTTGTCTCAAAGGCCAGTGAGCTCAAAGAACCATTTACACTGAGCTTGATTCTAATGAATTTTTTCTGGCCTACCACAACAAAGCAGTTCTGGTTTCCCCACTGGTTTTTGTAGGGACTCTTTTTAAGAACAAATGAACCCAGGTATCTGTCAGATACAGCACAGAGGCTGATACCAGTGCCTGAAAATATAGCGATGTGACATATGTCCAGAATCAAGGAATTGGATGATTATATCCATTTTTCAGCATAGATCTCCATCTATAATTATTTAGGCAACATATTGTTCCCCTTGTCTTTCTGTTTAGCAAGATGAAGTTACAGGAAGAGGAAAAGATATGAAGAAAATATGGATCCTGTGAAGAGCAGATGTAACAAAATCTGTTTTCTTGCAGCCTTGTATTCCCTGCCCCATTACCATGATTTTAGGATGACACAGAAATTCTATCCTTCTTGCTCCACATTGCCTCTGGTATCATCTAAGTGGGAGACATCCTTTGGCTATTCCAGAGTTACATATGGGCTGGCTGGCAGTCAGTGTGTGTGTACTGAGTCTGTCTGCCAGCTGACAAACAATGTAAAACAGTTAAATTCCAGTGTTGGCATTGAAAGGCAGCGGGTAAGGAGGACTGAGGTAGACAACAGAGTCCTGAAGTTCTGTTTTAGGTTGCTGGGATTGCTTTCCAGTGTTTTATAATGCATCTCTATGCCCTTTCTTTCCTTCACCTCCACAGAAACTACTGATTTAGGAGGTTGAATGAGAGGAAACCGAATAATTGGATACAACTGAAGACAAAGTTCCAGAAAAAAGGAAACTTCAAAGTAAATAATTTAGTGTGGTAAACCTGCAATATTGTTATTCGTAAGAGCTTGAGTTAAGATACATTGAATAAACATTTCTGTCATGGTTCTGTCTGGAATGTACATCTTTGGATCTTTTATAATCTCAGAGTCTCATAAGAACTTCCCTTATTCCATGTAGCAGGTAGTCAGCTGTAGAATACAGTGCAGAATTATTCTGGATTCTGTGTCCTCACAACTTAATCTTCTCCCACTCTTTGTAGTTGTTCTCTGTTGAAGCTGCCTCTGGGCAGCTTGTTGAAGACAAAGGCAGTGCTGGGCTTCCCAGCTCTCTCTGTTTTCTCTGTCCCTTGGTCACCATGACAGGCCTCCATTTTCCTTGTTTGTTTGGCTGCTGTTGATGCATCTGTAGAAGCTCTTTGCCCTAAATCTCCCCTTGCCACTTTGAACTCAAGCTGATTTTTTTTTTATCCTCACACAATGAAGCAGCATTTTCAAATTTTTTCTTTCTAGTCTGTTTTTGCTCCTGCTTTCTGTATACTATAACTTTGGTTGGTTGGTTGTTTGGTTTGTTTCTGGTTGCTTTGTTTTGTGTTGTTTTTTGTGTGTTGCATCTCACTTTCAAGTTCCTTCTTTACCATGTGCCCTCCTTAAGCTGTTTCAAGGACACTGTTGGGTGAGGAGGGTGAGGAAGTGGCTCTGTAACAAATTCCCAACACTGTGCCATGCTCAAATCCTTGGTGACCCACAAGCTCTCAGCCAAGATGTTGCCCATATACTGAACAGTTCCATGTGTTCAAGCTGCTTCTTCACATCAAGGAAAATTCTCCTCCAAATTTTCCCTCTCTGTCTTTACTAATGAGCCCTTCATTTCCTAATGAGCCTTCTCTGGAGAGCTCTAGTTGTGTGAGCTGTCCCACTATATTTCAGTTTACCACAGCATGTCCCTGTTGTGCATCTGCCCACAGAGCAGTTCCGAGTTGCTCCCCTGTGCCCAGCCATGGGGATGGATGTGGCACTCAGGGACATGGTTTAGGGGTGATGATGGTGGTACTGGGTGACTTGCTGGTCTCTCCCAACCTGGATGATTCTGGGATTCTAGGATTGCCCTGACCCACGTGCAGCACCGTTCACTTGGCCTTGCTGAACCTCATGAGGTTCTCATGGTCCCATTTCTCAAACTTGCTCAGGTCCCTCTGGATGGCTCCATCCTTTATTATTTCACATGCCCTGCTCAGCCTCCTGTCACCTGCCATTGTGCAGAGGGTGAGCTCAATCCCACTGTCTGTGTCACTGGTAAAGACATTCCAGAGCCCTGGTCCCAAGGCTGAGCCCTGAGGGACACCCATCATCCTCAGCCTCCCCCTGGACAAGGAGCCACTGGCCACAACTCTCTGGCTGCATCCCTGCATCCAATTGCTCATCCCCTGAGTAGCCCACCCTCCAAACCCACAGCTCTCCAGTGTGGAGATCAGGCTGTCGTGTGGGACCGTGTCAAAAGCCTCCCAGGGGTCTGGGCACACCAGGGCCTGCAGGTCTGGGGGCTGCCCAGAGCCAGACAAGGCCTGTTCCAGGTGGATCCAACCAGTTCCAGCTGGTTCCAGGTGGTTCCACCCAGTTCCATGGTTGTTGGGGTGCCAGGGGTGGCCCTTTGTGACAGCACCGTGTTCCAGGCCCTTTGTGACGCGGGGGCCACGTCGTGCCCAGAGGCCATTGTGACACCAGGGGTGGGGGGCACTGAAGGGGTGCAGAGCCCTGGGGTGTCCCCTGTGCAGAGAGCACCTCACTCAGGAGGCAGCAGTTCCCTGAGAGTCTCTGAGGGAGAGGACAATGGAGATGCTCAAGGAGAGGGTGAACCCCAACTCCCAACCTCACAATATCCTGTCACAGTGGGAAGCTGAGGAAATCCAAGAGCTGTCCCAATGGGAAGATGTGGAATATGAGGACCTGTCCCCATGGGGATTTGAGAGATACCTAGAAGCATTGCAATGGGGAGAGGAAAGAGTCTATGAACTGTTCCAATGGGAATTTGAGAAGTACCAAGAAGCATTGCAATGGGGAGAGGAAAAAGTCCAAGAGCTGTCCCAATGCGACAACCAAAGAATCCAAGAGCTGTCCCAGTCAGAAGGTGAGACAGTCCAAGAACTGTCCCCAGAGGTAGATGTGAAAGTCCAAGAGCTGTCCCAATGGGAAGGCAAGAGGGGCAAAGAGCTGTCCCAAGCAGAAGATGACAGGGACAAAGTGCTTTGCCAATGGGAAGGCTCCGTGGAGCAAGAGCTGTCCGAAGGGGAAGTGAGAGTAGACCCAGAGTTGTCTGAAGGGGAAGTCAGAGCCAGAGGAGACCCAGTGTTGTCCCAAGAGGGAGACAACATTTACCAAGAGCTGTTGCAGGAGAACTGGGAACACATCCCAAACCACACCACCTGGGTCAACCCCAAGTACCCAGAGCTCCTGCGGAACCCTCACCCTGCTCCCCAGGGGTCGGCACAGGCAGCAGCTTCTCCTGCCTCGTGGAAGCGGATGAAGGCAGCAGGGGCAGAGAGCCTGAGCCATGCCCCACACAGCCCCTGCTGCCCCCCCAGCCACTCACCTCGCTGTCAGGAGGGGGCTGTGGGGGAGACAGAGCTGCCAGAGCCACAGATTGAGCAGTGGTCCTTCGCCAAGGAGGAGAAACTGTGGAAATACATCACCATCCGCACCATCTGGGTCAACCCCAAGTACCCACAGCTCCTGCAGGACCCTCACCCTGCTCCCCAGGAGTCGGCACAGGCAGCAGCTTCTCCTGGCTCCAGAGAGCATGTGCCAGAGGCAGACACAGAGAGCCAGGTCCCCAGGAAACGTCCCTCCCGCCCCAGGAGGGTGCTCCGGGCTCTGCGCCGGCTGTTCCGGATCCCCTGCCTGGCGGGACGGCCGGAGGATTAGTGCCCACTGCCAGCACCAGGCCGGGCCCCGGAGATGAGAGCTGACCTGGAGCCTGCACAGCTCCCTGAGGGAGCAGCACGGGCTGGCCTGGATGGCCAGGCCTTGGAAGGATCAGTTCCTTGTTGGTAGAACTGCCTGGCTCAGGTTTAGGACTAGGCAGGCTTCAGTGATCCCAGACCTAAGGGAGCTGTAGAAAGCTAATGAGATAAGAAGGGAGGAAGTCTTTTAACCAATAGAAGATAGAATATGAAGTAGTCTATTCAGTTAGATTAATAATATTTCTTTATTAATTCTTAATTGTATGGATGTATTAAAATATAGTCAAGTTTTTATAATTTATAAGATAATTTTATCCACTAATTTATTTACAATAGTTGTTATTTAATATTTTATTAAGAATAATAAAATAATTAATATATTAGGTTAATAAGAGAACCACATAGCTTGTAGCCAGTGAACATTAATCCCTTTGTTTGCTAAAATGTATAAATAGTGAAAAGTGTTGATAGTTGTCGTTTTGACCCTGTGATTTGCCACCCAGCACCCCTTTCTGTACAGAACTGAAATAAATAAAGAAAAAAAAATACCTCAAGTCTGTGTGTGGGGATTGACTTCTTGCACACCGGGTGACAAACCTGTTTTGGGACAGCAGCTTCGCCGTGGACACATTAATAAAAGATGCTGGTTTTCCAGCCGTGCTCGCCTGTGCCTGGTCCATCTCGGGAGCAAAACGGGAGCAGGAGAACCACCAGAGATGGGAAACTCAACGGCTACACCATTGCTGTGGCCAAGACAGTCACCAATGGCCACTTCACCCACGAGAGCCTCTCTGGGAACAAGCAACAAATCCCAGAGGGCACCTCTGCCAGTCGGCTCCCTGAGCCCCTGTACCAAGAAGTTGTCACCCAGGTGTTTTAGGAATCTCCTGTGCCCTGTTGACTCAGCTGTGTGGGGTTGCCAGTTAACACCTGGCCAGGTGAATTCCTCCACAAGGACAAGGGCAGGTCTTGAGGTGTCTCTTGGTTTCTTAAAGAAGAATTCATTGGTGATGCCATCATCGTGGCTGGGAGGCCAAGAGCAGCCTCCCATAATGACATCTCTAACAGATATCCAGAACTAGGGTCACTTACAGTAAAGAAATGTCACTTACATCTATGCTGAACTGGTATATGGGAGATGTTCTTCATCTCTAGCACATCCATGATTTTAGATGCTCAGGATATTGGATTTACTACAGGACAAAATACCAACTAAGTAGCCAGGTGGGCTTTCTTCTTCATGGCTGGACACAGGCCTAGCTCAGCTACAGGGAGGGTACATGGTCCTGTGGTGGACATTCTTTCCATGCAATAAAGGCAGCACTACAGATGAGACCACAACTCTCTCCCTTTCTCCTTTCCCTTCTCACCATCCTCCCACCCATTCCCTGAGGCTGGATGAGCATTGACCATCTCTCTTCAACGCCCAGCACCTGGACACTCCTAAAGAGCAAAGCTCCCAGGACAGCATGTCTGGTCAGCAGACAAGTTCCTTTATTCCCCACAGAAGGGAGTCTGCAACTGCTTCCACAATTGGGGATGCTCCAGCGGGGCACAGCTGGCTCTGAAGGTTTCCTTAACAGCCTCTGCTCCCCTCCCATGGCTAGGAGGGCTCAGAGCAACTCTCTGCATTTAGGTCTGAGCAGGGACAAGTAATATTTCTCCTGCTGTCACAAGTCAGGACCTTCAGCAACTTCCGTCAGGGCTGTCCCCAGCCAGCACAGCCCCCAGACATTCCTGCACCACAGGCTCAGGCTCTCCCCTCTGCACAGACGCTGCTGATATCCCATTTCTCCTCCCTGAGGGTGAACAGTCTCCACAGCTCCTTCTGCAAGTCCTTGGGTGCAGCCCCTGCACCACTCCACAGCTCCCCCAGGGAAGGAGCCCATCACCCACAGCCCTGGGAGAGGCTCAGACACAACATCCCCCTGCCCAAGCCCTGCCTGGGCAGTCCCCACTCATGCGCCAAGGGAACTTTCTTCCCTGCTGCTGGAGATCAGGCCCAGTGGCTCCTCAGCGTTGGTGTCACCCAGTCCCCACTGCTGGGAGGAGAGTTTCTGCCATTCCCCAGTACCCACACACAAGACCAAAAGCTCTGCTTGCTCTTCTCCCATCTCCCAGTGGAAGCAGTGTCCCGACGGAGCAGGCAAAGCCCAGTTCAACACTCCCTCTCAGCAGGCAGAGAATTACTGAACATGCAGCTACTTTCAAATCAAGAATCCATCACTCAGGAAGCAGCCAGTGGGACACAGCAGCTGCAGAACCCCCCTAGAAGCTTCCAGAATCCAAAGGCAATATATAAATAGTAAGTTAAATGTGCAGAGCAAGTTGGAGCTGCACAAAGTGTTGCACAAACACAAAATCCCACAGACAGATCTTTTTCCCTCTTCTGCAAGTGACTAAAGCTGCTTGGAACCTTTTTCTCCCTCATAATATGTGAACAATACCTTATTTATTGACATGTATCTGTCTGACTTTAATCTGCTCTCTCATACTGTGGGAATTTTGATATGAATGCTGATGGGCCTGGAGCCTGAGGTAGAGAGTTACCAGCCAGTAGCAGTTTGCTTTTGAAATAAAACCACAAGTCTTGGCCCATTTGGGATGAGATGTTGCATTGATATTGGTGAAACAGGACTTGCATTTCCTAATTCTTTGCCTCAGAGCAGGAAATCAATATTAATTTTTTTGTTTAGGGAAAAGAGGAAAACATTTTAACAATTTTCCTTTCTCTACAACTCACAATTTCAGCAAAGATATGTCATAAAATTTGAGGGTTGCTGCTAAAATAGATTAAAAGAAAGATATAGAAACAAGTAATGAAACAGAGTTTATTACTTCTTCCATGCAAGTTGTTCTCCTCTCAGAAATGCCACAGAAAATTCCCATGCAATCTCTCCTTTCCTATCTTACATGCTGTTTTGTTTGCAATTTCTTGTTCCACTCAGGTGACCTCAGTGACCATTTTTAGAGGTGGTCATCTTTTCCTCTTCCTGCCTTTTTTGGCAAAGAGAAATGCTGCAATTCCATTGTTACTGTAGCTACATCATGGCTTGATAATATTGTGGGCTTTTTCTTTTTTTTTTTGGTCTTTGTATAAAATAAATTAAAATCACTAGTTTACTTGCTAGTTTTAATATAGTGTACTGTAAATTTGAGAAATATCTGTACAACATATTTCCTAACTCACTTCCATTTGAAGGTCATCTTGAGCTCAAGCTGAGTTCATTCTTGGGTAGTTTATATTCCCTTTTTCCCTGCAGCACTGCACTGTTTGTTAGTACATGAGTGACCTCCAGTGGTACACTGGAAATAAGAAATGCATCCTGTCTGGAATACAATCGGGGAAAGCCAAGAACATTGGGAAGTCTCTCATGTGTTACAAAGTGCTCCAGAGAAGAGGAATTGCTCCTTTTGGAGACCTGGAGTGCTTCTGTTAGAGGAGTCAAAAAATCCACTCAACTGCTTTACTACTCACCTGTGATTTAAAATTGTGCAAAGTGAATGGAAGCATTGACTTCTCTGAGTGCTGTCATACCCCAGCCAACTGGTGGGGAAGTTACTTCCAAGTCCTGCATAGATTTGTTCATTCTTTTAGGAAACACAAGTGCTAGAAGGAAAAAGAAAATGAAATGCTGGTGGCGCATCATTTTTCCTGGGGATAAAGCTCTCCTTGAAGACTGAAAGAGCTCTCTGGAAATTCTCCAGCTCCTTCTGCACTCCCCCTGCCAAACATTCAAAGCAGGGCTAACTCAGAGCAGGGGGTTTAGGACCTTCTTGAAAATCTGCAGAGGTGAGACAGGGACTTTTTAGAGGGACAGAGCGTGACAGGACAAGGGGCAATGGTTTTAAGATAGAGAAGGTGCAGGCTTAGATTAGATATTGGAAGGAATTCTTCCCTGTGAGGGTGCTGAGGCCCTGGCCCAGTTTGCCCAGAGAAGCTGTGGCTGCTCCATCCCTCAAGTGTTCAAGGCAAGTTTGGACGGGGCTTGGAGCAACCTGATCTAGTGGAACGTGCCCCTGCCCATGGCAGGGTGTTGAACTGAAAGAGCTTTAAGGTCGCTTCCAACCCAAACCACTCTGTAATTCTGTAGACAGCTGTACAATCTCAATCCTCTTTCCCTAAACCATCCATCACCAGTGACAGGGACCTGCCAGCAGCCCAAGATTTTGGACAACAAGCCATCCCATGATCTGCACATGCTACAAACCCAAACCAAACAGGCTGAGCTCCCCCTCCCAGCTGTGCCCACCCCTGCCGAGGCCAAGCCATTCCCCTTCCCATCTGCTCCCTGCTGGAAAGGCCAGGCTGCAAACAGGCTCCTAACCCTGCCACGCTGTTTCACAGGGGATGAGCTCCATGTCTGCTGAAGGAAACAGAGTGAAGACCACCTCAGTCCTTGTTCCTTAGGGCTCAGGCCGTCAACCTTTGGGCACATTTCACAGGCACCGCTGACAGACCCAGGAATTGCACTGCAGGGACTGACAGGATGGTTTGAGGAAGCCCATTCCTAAATGTTAGGATTTAGGATGGCTATAAGTCCTGCTTAGAGACTGCAGGAGAAAGGTGTACAGCCCTGTCTCTCGGTCCACCCTCTGGGGTAACAACCCCCTTTATGCCCCTGGGGGAACAATCCTCTCTGGACCCCAAACAATGCCTGGCACGGGGCAGAGGCACTGCTGGCCATTCCCCTCAGCCCCTGGGGACCCCCAAACATGCTCCCCAAACACCCCAGGGACCCCCAAATCCCAGGGCAGGTCCCCCCACATGGGACACCCTCCCCTCCACTGGCCCCCCCAAGCAGGCACCCTCAGGGGCTTCCGAGGGGAAAACCCCACAAAAATATCCAAATAAAGCAACAACAAAAAAAGCCCAATACTTGCCTTTCCCCAAAAGAATTAGAGGTTTTTATTTAAAAAGCATTGCTGTGCTTGGTCAGTATAAATGTCTTGTGCAGAATTTCATTATTCCAGTCCTCACCTTGCTGAGGAGGAATTGAGATCCTGGCAGTCTTTGCAGACTATGTGAAGGGAACCTTCTACTTCATGGAGGTGAAGGGGCGATTAAAAAAGACAGTTGTTTTTCTTTTTCAGTGTTAATACCTAGAATTGGGAAATTGCCCTCCCCAATAGTGGTGTTACTGTTTGGTGCACTTTTTGCTACCAAACAACTGATGTAGTGTCCTCTTTTTTTCTTTCTTAGAAAAAGAAATATTTAAAACCCTTTCCAGTTTAGCAGTCAGTTCCACTGTCCATGGGGGGCTGGGGGTGGCCCTTTGTGACACGGGGGCACCTTCCAGGGCCCTTTGTGAGGTGGGACATGGGTGTGCCCAGAGGCCTTTGTGACATCCCAGACCCCGCCCTGCCCCAGGGGTATATAAGGGGTGCAGAGCTCAGCCCATCTCAGCTGCTCCCCAGCAGCGGCTGCCTGGCCCTCCCTCTCCCTCCCTCACTCGCCCTCTCCCTCTCCCACTCTTTGCAGCACAGGGCGACGCCAATGGACAGGAACAGGACAATGGACAGGAACAGGACCATGGCCATGGATGAGGAGAAGCCCGCCCAGGCCTCCTCTGCCTCCTCCGCCCCCCGCGGATGGACCTCAGGCTTCCACAGGAGGGGGAAAGAACCCCCAGGATCCTGGGCTTCCCAGCTGGATGGACCCTGGGCTTCCCAGCTGGATGGATCCTGGGCTTCCCAGCTGGATGGACCCTGGGCTTCCCAGCTGGATGGACCCTGGGCTTCCCAGCTGGATGGATCCTGGGCTTCCCAGCTGGATGGACCCTGGATGGACCCTGGGCTTCCCAGCTGGATGGATCCTGGGCTTCCCAGCTGGATGGACCCTCGGCTTCCCAGCTGGATGGATCCTGGGCTTCCCAGCTGGATGGACCATGGGCTTCCCAGCTGGATGGATCCTGGGCTTCCCAGCTGGATGGATCCTGGGCTTCCCAGCTGGATCCTGGCCAGATCAACCCAGCTGGATGGACGCTGGGACCAGGATTAACATCCCAGCATGAGGGTAGGGATTGAGGCTGGGACAAGGATTAACCATCCTTTCCTGTGCATAGATGCTGGGACAAGGATCAACCATCCCATCCTGTGGATCGACGCTGGGACCGGGATTAACATCCATCAGCTGGATCAACACCTCCTTCTCGTATCTTTTTTTCTACCTCCTTCCTTCCCTCATTTCTTCCTTCCTTTCCTTCTTCCTTTCCTTCTTTCTTTCCTTCTTTCTTTCCTTCTTTCTTTCCTTCTTTCTTTCCTTCTTTCTTTTCTTTTTTTCTTTTTTCTTTTTTCTTTTTTCTTTTTTCTTTTTTCTTTTTTCTTTTTTCTTTTTTCTTTTTTCTTTTTTCTTTTTCTTTTTTCTTTTTTCTCTTTTTTTTCTTTTTTCTTTTTTCTTTTTCTTTTTTCTTTTTTTTTCTTTTTTCTTTTTTTTTCTTTTTTCTGTTTTCTTTTTTCTGTTTTCTTTTTTCTTTTTTCTTTTTTCTTTTTCTTTTTTCTTTTTTCTCTTTTTTTTCTTTTTTCTTTTTTCTTTTTCTTTTTTCTTTTTTTTTCTTTTTTCTTTTTTTTTCTTTTTTCTGTTTTCTTTTTTCTGTTTTCTTTTTTCTTTTTTCTGTTTTCTTTTTTCTTTTTTCTGTTTTCTTTTTTCTGTTTTCTTTTTTCTTTTTTCTTTTTTCTTTTTTCTTTTTTCTTTTTCCTGTTTTCTTTTTTCTTTTTTCTTTTTTCTTTTTTCTGTTTTCTTTTTTCCTTTCTCTCTTTCTCACTTTCTCTCTTTATTTTTTTCGCTTTTTTTTCTTTCCCCCTTTTCTGTCTTTCTCTAGTTCTTTCTTTTGAGAAATTTAATTCAATGTTATTTGTTCAATATACTAGATAAATGTAATATATAATAATACAGAATATATAACAATGAAGAATAAATATATGCAATATATTTAATAATATTATTCACAAAATCTATTAATAAAAGTTTATACATCTTTAACAAACAATTCCCATGGTTTGTGGACTCTCTGACTCTCGTTGCTCCTTCCCACCACAAGCATTCACCACTCTCAGCTGCTCCCTTTCCCTTATGGCTGGGTCAGCACAACCTGGTCACAAAAGATGCTGAGTTTTCCAATCCTGCTCCTCTGTTCTGGGTCCATCTCGGGAGCAAGGCGGGTGTTGGCAGCAGAAATAATCAGGGAATCACAGAATATCCTGAGTTGGGAGGGACACCCAAAGATCACCCAGTCCAAGCCCTGGCCCTGCTCAGGACACTCCAACAATCCCCCCTGTCCCTCAGAGCATTGTCCAAACCCTCCTGGAGCTCTGGCAGCCTTGGAGCCGTGCCCACTGCCCTGGGGAGCCTGGGCAGTGCCCACCACCCTCTGGGGGAAGAACTTTGTCCTGAGATCCACCCTGAGCCTGCCCTGTCCCAGCTCCAGCCCTTCCCTGGCTCCTGTCCCTGCTCACACCGAGTCGAGATCAGGGCCTGAGGGAACAGAGACTCCTCTCCAGATTTCCTGACCCCATCTCCCTCTTGGCCAGCACTTCTCAGGAATGGGACAGCACCCAGGGAAACTTCAAAACACAAAAAGGATCTGAGTAGGAAATTTGGATCCTTGTTATATCAATTTAATATTTTCTAGTCCTTCTCTTCTCTTCTGTTCTAATTTTCTGCCCTTGGCTGAGGCCAACCTGACTGAAATAAAAACCGCCCTGAATGGATTCTTGGATAAGGGAGAGGTCTTGAAACTGGAGACCAAGATCTGGATTTTTGGGATGTAAAGAAATTTCATCAAGTTCCTGTTAAGGGAGATCTCTGATCTTGTTAAAAAAATAAAGATTTCCTTGAATGTAGTTGCTATGTTACATAGTTTTGTACTTTCTTTTAGGTATGCTAAAGCTTTAATTCCTGAAGTCTTCCCTTTGGAATACAATGACCACAAAGTTATCTTAAAAAGGCTGTTGGAAGAGATTTTATTTTTTTTTCCAACTAGTCTAAACGTCTGTATCTTAGGCTGACTAATTTTTGCTAATAGACCTTGGAATAAGTGGAGTCAACATCTCTGGGAGTGCTCCAGAGGTGTCTGGACGTGGCCCTTGGGGACATGGATTAGGGGTGATTGTGGTGGTGCTGGGAGAGGGTGGCACTGGATGATACTGAAGGTCTCTGCCAACCTTGGTGATTCAGTGACTCTGGGACTGCCCTGACCCAGGGGCACACCTGGCACGTGGCCTTGTGGGACCTCATGAGGTTCCGGTGGTGCCACTTGTCCAGCTTGTCCAGGTGCCTCTGGATGGCCCCGTCCTTGCGTGGTGTCCCCTGCCCCGCTCAGCTGCCTGTCCCCTGCCCCCGTGCTGAGGGTGCACTGGTGCCACTTTGTGTCCCTGCCCAAGGCCCTGAGGAGCCGCGGGGCCAAGGCAGAGCCCTGAGGGACACCCCTCGTGCCCGGCCCGCCCCGGGCCATGGAGACACTGCCCACGGCTCCCTGGCACAGCCACGGGGCCAATTCCTGCTGCCCCAGCCAGCCCAGCCTGCAAAGCCCGGGCTGTGCCCTGTGGAGAGCGGGGGTCGTGTGGGACCGTGGCCAAAGACCCCCCTGGGCACAGCAGGGACTGCAAGGCCACAAGTGCCGGGGCTGCCCCGGGCCGGGTCCAGGCGGTCCCGCTGTCCATGGGGGGCCGGGGGTGGCCCTTTGTGACACGGGGGCACCTTCCAGGGCCCTTTGTGAGGTGGGACATGGGTGTGCCCAGAGGCCTTTGTGACATCCCAGACCCTGCCCTGCCCCAGGGGTATATAAGGGGTGCAGAGCTCAGCCCGTCTCAGCTGCTCCCTATGAGCAGCTCCTTCTCTTTCTCTCTCTCTCTCTCCCTCCCTCTCCCTTCCTCTCCTTCCCTCTCCCTCTCTCTCTCTCTCTCCCTTCCTCACTCGCCCTCTCCCTCTCCCTCTTTGCAGCACAGGACGACGCCAATGGACAGGAACAGGACAATGGACAGGAACAGGACAATGGACAGGAACAGGACAATGGACAGGAACAGGACCATGGCCATGGATGAGGAGAAGCCCGCCCAGGCCTCCTCTGCCTCCTCCGCCCCCCGCGGATGGACCTCAGGCTTCCACAGGATGGGGAAAGAACCCCCAGGATCCTGGGCTTCCCAGCTGGATGGACCCTGGGCTTCCCAGCTGGATGGATCCTGGGCTTCCCAGCTGGATGGACCCTGGGCTTCCCAGCTGGATGGATCCTGGGCTTCCCATCGGTCTGGCCGATGAACATCCCAGCATTTGGATATGGATCGACGCTGGGACAAGGATCAACCATCCCTCCACATGATGGGGATCAACGTGGGACCAGGATTAACATCCCATCAAGCGGGATCAACACTCCCTCCTTGTAAGCATTTTTTCCATCTCCTTCCCTCCCTCCTTCCTTCCTTCCTTCCTTTCTTTCTTTCTTTCCTTCTTTCTTTCTTCCCTTCTTTCTTTCTTCCCTTCTTTCCTTTTTTCTTTCTTTCTTTCTCTTTCTTTCTTTCCTTCTTTCCTTTTTTCTTTCTTTCTTTCTCTTTCTTTCTTTCCTTCTTTCCTTTTTTTCCTTTTTTCTTTTTTCTTTCTTTTTTCTTCCTTTCTTTTTTCTTTCCTTTTCTTTCTTTCCTTCTTTCCTTCTTTCCTTTTTTCTTTCTTTCTTTCTTTCTTTCCTTCTTTCTTTCTTTCTTTCTTTCTTTCTTTCTTTCTTTCTTTCTTTCTTTCTTTCTTTCCTTCTTTCCTTCTTTCCTTTTTTCTTTCTTTCTTTCTTTCTCTTTCTTTCTTTCCTTCTTTCCTTTTTTCTTTTTTCTTTCTTTTTCTTTCTTTCTTTTTTTCTTTTTTTTTTCTTTCTTTCTCTTTTTCTTTCTTTCCTTTTTCTTTTTCTTTCTTTCTTTCTTTTTTTCTTTTTTTCTTCTTTCATTTTCCTCCCCCGGAGGACCACCTTTCTCTCTCTCTCTCTCTCTCTCTTTCAAACACTCTCATTCACTCTCTCACTCTCGCTCTCTCTGTCTCTCTCTGCAGGACAATGGAGATGGCTCTTGCTCTCACTCTCGATAGAGATGGGATGCACAAAAGGAGAGAACAACAGAGATGGGATGGACAAGGAGAGGATAACAGAAATGGGATGGACAATAATAGGACGATGGGGATGGGTGAGGAGAGAGGGGAACCCCAGCTCCCAGCCTGCCCAGGGTCAATGGCCGGGCCTGTGGAGGAGGCCAAGTGGACGTCCCATCGACCAGAGTGGCAAAGGCAGATGAACACAGAAACCAGGATTAACATCCCATCAGCTGGATCGACACTGAAACAAGGACTGCTGCTGGATCAGCATTGGATTCTGGATACAACAAGCATAGGTGATCACTTTTTCTCTTTCTTTCCCTCTCTTTCATAGCAAACAATAATAATAATGAATAACAATAATAACAAATAAATGTTTAATAAAACTCTCTAATCGTTTGTGGACTCTGACTCTCGTTGCTCCTTCCCACCACAAGCATTTACCACTCTCAGCTGCTCCCTTTCCCTTATGGCTGGGTCGGCACAACCTGTTCAGAAAAGATGCTGAGTTTTCCAATCCTGCTCCTCTGTTCCGGGTCCATCTCGGGAGCAAGGCGGGTGTTGGCAGCAGAAATAATCAGGGAATCACAGAATATCCTGAGTTGGGAGGGACACCCAAAGATCACCCAGTCCAAGCCCTGGCCCTGCTCAGGACACTCCAACAATCCCCCCTGTCCCTCAGAGCATTGTCCAAACCCTCCTGGAGCTCTGGCAGCCTTGGAACCGTGCCCACTGCCCTGGGGAGCCTGGGCAGTGCCCACCACCCTCTGGGGGAAGAACCTTGTCCTGAGATCCACCCTGAGCCTGCCCTGTCCCAGCTCCAGCCCTTCCCTGGCTCCTGTCCCTGCTCACACCGAGTCGAGATCGGGGCCTGAGGGAACAGAGACTCCTCTCCAGATTTCCTGACCCCATCTCCCTCTTGGCCAGCACTTCTCCGGAATGGGACAGCACCCAGGGAAACTTCAAAACACAAAAAGGATCTGAGTAGGAAATTTGGATCCTTGTTATATCAATTTAATATTTTCTAGTCCTTCTCTTCTCTTCTGTTCTTATTTTCTGCCCTTGGCTGAGGCCAACCTGACTGAAATAAAAACCGCCCTGAATGGATTCTTGGATAAGGGAGAGGTCTTGAAACTGGAGACCAAGATCTGGATTTTTGGGATGTAAAGAAATTTCATCAAGTTCCTGTTAAGGGAGATCTCTGATCTTGTTAAAAAAATAAAGATTTCCTTGAATGTAGTTGCTATGTTACATAGTTTTGTACTTTCTTTTAGGTATGCTAAAGCTTTAATTCCTGAAGTCTTCCCTTTGGAATACAATGACCACAAAGTTATCTTAAAAAGGCTGTTGGAAGAGATTTTATTTTTTTTTTCCAACTAGTCTAAAAGTCTGTATCCTAGGCTGACTAATTTTTGCTAATAGACCTTGGAATAAGTGGAGTCAACATCTCTGGGAGTGCTCCAGAGGTGTCTGGACGTGGCCCTTGGGGACATGGATTAGGGGTGATTGTGGTGGTGCTGGGAGAGGGTGGCACTGGATGATACTGAAGGTCTCTGCCAACCTTGGTGATTCAGTGACTCTGGGACTGCCCTGACCCAGGGGCACACCTGGCACGTGGCCTTGTGGGACCTCATGAGGTTCCGGTGGTGCCACTTGTCCAGCTTGTCCAGGTGCCTCTGGATGGCCCCGTCCTTGCGTGGTGTCCCCTGCCCCGCTCAGCTGCCTGTCCCCTGCCCCCATGCTGAGGGTGCACTGGTGCCACTTTGTGTCCCTGCCCAAGGCCCTGAGGAGCCACGGGGCCAAGGCAGAGCCCTGAGGGACACCCCTCGTGCCCGGCCCGCCCCGGGCCATGGAGACACTGCCCACGGCTCCCTGGCATAGCCACGGGGCCAATTCCTGCTGCCCCAGCCAGCCCAGCCTGCAAAGCCCGGGCTGTGCCCTGTGGAGAGCGGGGGTCGTGTGGGACCGTGGCCAAAGACCCCCCTGGGCACAGCAGGGGCTGCAAGGCCACAAGTGCCGGGGCTGCCCCGGGCCGGGTCCAGGCGGTCCCGCTGTCCATGGGGGGCCGGGGGTGGCCCTTTGTGACACGGGGGCACCTTCCAGGGCCCTTTGTGAGGTGGGACATGGGTGTGCCCAGAGGCCTTTGTGACATCCCAGACCCCGCCCTGCCCCAGGGGTATATAAGGGGTGCAGAGCTCAGCCCATCTCAGCTGCTCCCTATGAGCAGCTCCTTCTCTTTCTCTCTCTCTCTCCCTCCCTCTCCCTTCCTCTCCTTCCCTCTCCCTCTCTCTCTCTCTCTCCCTTCCTCACTCGCCCTCTCCCTCTCCCTCTTTGCAGCACAGGACGACGCCAATGGACAGGAACAGGACAATGGACAGGAACAGGACAATGGACAGGAACAGGACCATGGCCATGGATGAGAAGAAGCCCACCCAGGCCTCCTCTGCCTCCTCCGCCCCCCGCGGATGGACCTCAGGCTTCCACAGGATGGGGAAAGAACCCCCAGGATCCTGGGCTTCCCAGCTGGATGGATCCTGGGCTTCCCAGCTGGATGGATCCTGGGCTTCCCAGCTGGATGGACCCTGGATGGACCCTGGGCTTCCCAGCTGGATGGATCCTGGGCTTCCCAGCTGGATGGACCCTGGGCTTCCCATCGGTCTGGCCGATGAACATCCCAGCATTTGGATATGGATCGACGCTGGGACAAGGATCAACCATCCCTCCACATGATGGGGATCAACGTGGGACCAGGATTAACATCCCATCAAGCGGGATCAACACTCCCTCCTTGTAAGCATTTTTTCCATCTCCTTCCCTCCCTCCTTCCTTCCTTCCTTCCTTTCTTTCTTTCTTTCCTTCTTTCTTTCTTCCCTTCTTTCTTTCTTCCCTTCTTTCCTTTTTTCTTTCTTTCTTTCTCTTTCTTTCTTTCCTTCTTTCCTTTTTTCTTTCTTTCTTTCTCTTTCTTTCTTTCCTTCTTTCCTTTTTTTCCTTTTTTCTTTTTTCTTTCTTTTTTCTTTCTTCCTTTTTTCTTTCCTTTTCTTTCTTTCCTTCTTTCCTTCTTTCCTTCTTTCCTTTTTTCTTTCTTTCTTTCTTTCTTTCTTTCTTTCCTTCTTTCCTTCTTTCCTTTTTTCTTTCTTTCTTTCTTTCTCTTTCTTTCTTTCCCTTTCTTTCTTTCCTTCTTTCCTTTTTTCTTTTTTCTTTCTTTTTCTTTCTTTCTTTCTCTTTTTCTTTCTTTCCTTTTTCTTTTTCTTTCTTTCTTTCTTTTTTTCTTTTTTTCTTCTTTCATTTTCATCCCCAGGAGGACCACCTTTCTCTCTCTCTCTCTCTCTCTCTTTCAAACACTCTCATTTGCTCTCTCACTCTCGCTCTCTCTCTGTCTCTCTCTGCAGGACAATGGAGATGGCTCTTGCTCTCACTCTCGATAGAGATGGGATGCACAAAAGGAGAGAACAACAGAGATGGGATGGACAAGGAGAGGATAACAGAAATGGGATGGACAATAATAGGACGATGGGGATGGATGAGGAGAGAGGGGAACCCCAGCTCCCAACCTGCCCAGGGTCAATGGCCGGGCTTGTGGAGGAGGCCAAGTGGACGTCCCATCGGCCAGAGTGGCAAAGGCAGATGAACACAGAAACCAGGATTAGCATCCCATCAGCTGGATCAACACTGAAAAAAGGACTGCTGCTGGATCAGCATTGGATTCTGGATACAACAAGCATAGGTGATCACTTTTTCTCTTTCTTTCCCTCTCTTTCATAGCAAACAATAATAATAATGAATAACAATAATAACAAATAAATGTTTAATAAAACTCTCTAATTGTTTGTGGACTCTCTGACTCTCGTCGCTCCTTCCCACCACAACCATTTACCACTCTCAGCTGCTCCCTTTCCCTTATGGCTGGGTCGGCACAACCTGGTCAGAAAAGAAGCTGAGTTTTCCAATCCTGCTCCTCTGTTCCTGGTCCATCTCGGGAGCAAGGCTGGTGTTGGCAGCAGAAATAATCAGGGAATCACAGAATATCCTGAGTTGGGAGGGACTCATCAGGATCATCCAAGTCCAACTCCTGGCCCTACCCAGGACACTCCAACAATCCCCCCTGTCCCTCAGAGCATTGTCCAAACCCTCCTGGAGCTCTGGCAGCCTTGTGGCCGTGACCACTGCCCTGGGGAGCCTGGGCAGTGCCCACCACCCTCTGGGGGAAGAACCTTGTCCTGAGATCCACCCTGAGCCTGCCCTGTCCCAGCTCCAGCCCTTCCCTGGGTCCTGTCCCTGCTCACACCGAGGCAAGATCGGGGCCTGAGGGAGCAGAGACTCCTCTCCAGATTTTCTGACCCCATCTCCCTCTTGGCCAGCACCTCTCAGGAATGGGACAGCACACGGGGAAACTGTAGAAAACCCTGGATTTATTCTTGCCTCATTTCCCTGGCACAACCACAATCTCCTGTGAGTCCAACACTGCTCAGAACAAACCTGGCAGGGCCCCCGTGGTGACTGAGGCTGGAACTGCCCATTTCCTCACCCAGGGGGACACATTTTTAGGACTTCTGCTTAAATGGAAATTGTTTGGAGATATTCCCTTTTTAAAGAATTTAAAAAAGAGGAAACTATACCATTTGTTTGGCAGCAAAAAGTGAACTAAATAGTAACACCACCAGTGGGGAGAGGAGTTTCCCAATTTTAGGTATTGACCTTCAAAACAATAACACAGCTCTCTTTTTTTATCACCACTTGACCTCCACGAAGTGGAAGGTTCAGGGCACAGCAGGGACTGAAGGAGGGGCTGCAAGGCCACAAGTGCCGGGGCTGCCCCGGGCCGGGTCCAGGCGGTCCCGCTGTCCATGGGGGGCCGGGGGTGGCCCTTTGTGACACGGGGGCACCTTCCAGGGCCCTTTGTGAGGTGGGACATGGGTGTGCCCAGAGACCTTTGTGACATCCCAGACCCCGCCCTGCCCCAGGGGTATATAAGGGGTGCAGAGCTCAGCCCATCCCAGCTGCTCCCTATGAGCAGCTCCTTCTCTTTCTCTCTCTCTCTCCCTCCCTCTCCCTTCCTCTCCTTCCCTCTCCCTCTCTCTCTCTCTCTCCCTTCCTCACTCGCCCTCTCCCTCTCCCTCTTTGCAGCACAGGACGACGCCAATGGACAGGAACAGGACAATGGACAGGAACAGGACAATGGACAGGAACAGGACCATGGCCATGGATGAGAAGAAGCCCACCCAGGCCTCCTCTGCCTCCTCCGCCCCCCGCGGATGGACCTCAGGCTTCCACAGGATGGGGAAAGAACCCCCAGGATCCTGGGCTTCCCAGCTGGATGGATCCTGGGCTTCCCAGCTGGATGGATCCTGGGCTTCCCAGCTGGATGGACCCTGGATGGACCCTGGGCTTCCCAGCTGGATGGATCCTGGGCTTCCCAGCTGGATGGACCCTGGGCTTCCCAGCTGGATGGATCCTGGGCTTCCCATCGGTCTGGCCGATGAACATCCCAGCATTTGGATATGGATCGACGCTGGGACAAGGATCAACCATCCCTCCACATGATGGGGATCAACGTGGGACCAGGATTAACATCCCATCAAGCGGGATCAACACTCCCTCCTTGTAAGCATTTTTTCCATCTCCTTCCCTCCCTCCTTCCTTCCTTCCTTCCTTTCTTTCTTTCTTTCCTTCTTTCTTTCTTCCCTTCTTTCTTTCTTCCCTTCTTTCCTTTTTTCTTTCTTTCTTTCTCTTTCTTTCTTTCCTTCTTTCCTTTTTTCTTTCTTTCTTTCTCTTTCTTTCTTTCCTTCTTTCCTTTTTTTCCTTTTTTCTTTTTTCTTTCTTTTTTCTTTCTTCCTTTTTTCTTTCCTTTTCTTTCTTTCCTTCTTTCCTTCTTTCCTTCTTTCCTTTTTTCTTTCTTTCTTTCTTTCTTTCTTTCTTTCCTTCTTTCCTTCTTTCCTTTTTTCTTTCTTTCTTTCTTTCTCTTTCTTTCTTTCCCTTTCTTTCTTTCCTTCTTTCCTTTTTTCTTTTTTCTTTCTTTTTCTTTCTTTCTTTCTCTTTTTCTTTCTTTCCTTTTTCTTTTTCTTTCTTTCTTTCTTTTTTTCTTTTTTTCTTCTTTCATTTTCATCCCCAGGAGGACCACCTTTCTCTCTCTCTCTCTCTCTCTCTTTCAAACACTCTCATTTGCTCTCTCACTCTCGCTCTCTCTCTGTCTCTCTCTGCAGGACAATGGAGATGGCTCTTGCTCTCACTCTCGATAGAGATGGGATGCACAAAAGGAGAGAACAACAGAGATGGGATGGACAAGGAGAGGATAACAGAAATGGGATGGACAATAATAGGACGATGGGGATGGATGAGGAGAGAGGGGAACCCCAGCTCCCAACCTGCCCAGGGTCAATGGCCGGGCTTGTGGAGGAGGCCAAGTGGACGTCCCATCGGCCAGAGTGGCAAAGGCAGATGAACACAGAAACCAGGATTAGCATCCCATCAGCTGGATCAACACTGAAAAAAGGACTGCTGCTGGATCAGCATTGGATTCTGGATGCAACAAGCATAGGTGATCACTTTTTCTCTTTCTTTCCCTCTCTTTCATAGCAAACAATAATAATAATGAATAACAATAATAACAAATAAATGTTTAATAAAACTCTCTAATTGTTTGTGGACTCTCTGACTCTCGTCGCTCCTTCCCACCACAACCATTTACCACTCTCAGCTGCTCCCTTTCCCTTATGGCTGGGTCGGCACAACCTGGTCAGAAAAGAAGCTGAGTTTTCCAATCCTGCTCCTCTGTTCCTGGTCCATCTCGGGAGCAAGGCTGGTGTTGGCAGCAGAAATAATCAGGGAATCACAGAATATCCTGAGTTGGGAGGGACTCATCAGGATCATCCAAGTCCAACTCCTGGCCCTACCCAGGACACTCCAACAATCCCCCCTGTCCCTCAGAGCATTGTCCAAACCCTCCTGGAGCTCTGGCAGCCTTGTGGCCGTGACCACTGCCCTGGGGAGCCTGGGCAGTGCCCACCACCCTCTGGGGGAAGAACCTTGTCCTGAGATCCACCCTGAGCCTGCCCTGTCCCAGCTCCAGCCCTTCCCTGGGTCCTGTCCCTGCTCACACCGAGGCAAGATCGGGGCCTGAGGGAGCAGAGACTCCTCTCCAGATTTTCTGACCCCATCTCCCTCTTGGCCAGCACCTCTCAGGAATGGGACAGCACACGGGGAAACTGTAGAAAACCCTGGATTTATTCTTGCCTCATTTCCCTGGCACAACCACAATCTCCTGTGAGTCCAACACTGCTCAGAACAAACCTGGCAGGGCCCCCGTGGTGACTGAGGCTGGAACTGCCCATTTCCTCACCCAGGGGGACACATTTTTAGGACTTCTGCTTAAATGGAAATTGTTTGGAGATATTCCCTTTTTAAAGAATTTAAAAAAGAGGAAACTATACCATTTGTTTGGCAGCAAAAAGTGAACTAAATAGTAACACCACCAGTGGGGAGAGGAGTTTCCCAATTTTAGGTATTGACCTTCAAAACAATAACACAGCTCTCTTTTTTTATCACCACTTGACCTCCACGAAGTGGAAGGTTCAGGGCACAGCAGGGACTGAAGGAGGGGCTGCAAGGCCACAAGTGCCGGGGCTGCCCCGGGCCGGGTCCAGGCGGTCCCGCTGTCCATGGGGGGCCGGGGGTGGCCCTTTGTGACACGGGGGCACCTTCCAGGGCCCTTTGTGAGGTGGGACATGGGTGTGCCCAGAGACCTTTGTGACATCCCAGACCCCGCCCTGCCCCAGGGGTATATAAGGGGTGCAGAGCTCAGCCCATCCCAGCTGCTCCCTATGAGCAGCTCCTTCTCTTTCTCTCTCTCTCTCCCTCCCTCTCCCTTCCTCTCCTTCCCTCTCCCTCTCTCTCTCTCTCCCTTCCTCACTCGCCCTCTCCCTCTCCCTCTTTGCAGCACAGGACGACGCCAATGGACAGGAACAGGACAATGGACAGGAACAGGACCATGGCCATGGATGAGGAGAAGCCCGCCCAGGCCTCCTCTGCCTCCTCCGCCCCCCGCGGATGGACCTCAGGCTTCCACAGGATGGGGAAAGAACCCCCAGGATCCTGGGCTTCCCAGCTGGATGGATCCTGGGCTTCCCATCGGTCTGACCGATGAACATCCCAGCATTTGGATATGGATCGACGCTGGGACAAGGATCAACCATCCCTCCACATGATGGGGATCGACGTGGGACCAGGATTAACATCCCATCAAGCGGGATCAACACTCCCTCCTTGTAAGCATTTTTTCCATCTCCTTCCCTCCCTCCTTCCTTCCTTCCTTCCTTCCTTCCTTCCCTCCTTCCTTTCTTTCTTTCTTTCTTTCCTTCTTTCTTTCTTTCTTCTTTCTTTCTTTCTTTCCTTCTTTCCTTCTTTCTTTCCTTCTTTCTTTCTTCCCTTCCTTCTTTCTTTCCTTCTTTCCTTTTTTCTTTCTTTCTTTCTCTTTCTTTCTTTCCTTCTTTCCTTTTTTCTTTCTTTCTTTCTCTTTCTTTCTTTCTTTCCTTTTTTCTTTTTTCTTTCTTTTTTCTTCCTTTCTTTTTTCTTTCTTTTTCTTTCTTTCCTTCTTTCCTTCTTTCCTTTTTTCTTTCTTTCTTTCTCTTTCTTTCTTTCCTTCTTTCCTTTTTTCTTTCTTTCTTTCTTTCTCTTTTTTTCTTTCCTTCTTTCCTTTTTTCTTTCTTTCTTTCTTTCTTTTTTCCTTCTTTCCTTTTTTCTTTCTTTCTTTCTTTCTCTTTCTTTCTTTCTTTCTTTCTTTCTTTCGTTCTTTCTTTCTTTCTTTCTTTCTTTCTTTCTTTCTTTCTTTCCTTCTTTCCTTTTTTCTTTTTTCTTTCTTTTTTCTTCCTTTCTTTTTTCTTTTCTTTCTTTCTTTCTTTTTTCTTTCTTTATCTTTCTTTCTTTCTCTTTTCTTTCTTTTTCTTTCTTTCTTTTTTCTTTTATTTCTTTCTTTTTTCTTTCTTTTTCTTTCTTTCTTTTTTCTTTCTTTTTCTTTCTTTCTTTCTCTTTTTCTTTCTTTCCTTTTTCTTTTTCTTTCTTTCTTTCTTTTTTTCTTTTTTTCTTCTTTCATTTTCCTCCCCCGGAGGACCACCCTTCTCTCTCTCTCTCTCTCTCTCTCTTTCAAACACTCTCATTCACTCTCTCACTCTCGCTCTCTCTGTCTCTCTCTGCAGGACAATGGAGATGGCTCTTGCTCTCACTCTCGATAGAGATGGGATGCACAAAAGGAGAGAACAACAGAGATGGGATAGACAAGGAGAGGATAACAGAAATGGGATGGACAATAATAGGACGATGGGGATGGGTGAGGAGAGAGGGGAACCCCAGCTCCCAGCCTGCCCAGGGTCAATGACTGGGTCTGTGGAGGAGGCCAAGTGGACGTCCCATCGGCCAGAGTGGCAAAGGCAGATGAACACAGAAACCAGGATTAGCATCCCATCAGCTGGATCAACACTGAAAAAAGGACTGCTGCTGGATCAGCATTGGATTCTGGATGCAACAAGCATAGGTGATCACTTTTTCTCTTTCTTTCCCTCTCTTTCATAGCAAACAATAATAATAATGAATAACAATAATAACAAATAAATGTTTAATAAAACTCTCTAATTGTTTGTGGACTCTCTGACTCTCGTCGCTCCTTCCCACCACAACCATTTAACACTCTCAGCTGCTCCCTTTCCCTTATGGCTGGGTCGGCACAACCTGGTCAGAAAAGATGCTGAGTTTTCCAATCCTGCTCCTCTGTTCCTGGTCCATCTCGGGAGCAAGGCAGGTGTTGGCAGCAGAAATAATCAGGGAATCACAGAATATCCTGAGCTGGGAGGGACTCATCAGGATCGTCCTAGTCCAACTCCTGGCCCTACCCAGGACACCCCAACAATCCCCTCCTGTCCCTGAGAGCGTTGTCCAAATGCTCCTTGAGCTCTGGCAGCCTTGGGGCCGTGACCACTGCCCTGGGGAGCCTGGGCAGTGCCCACCACCCTCTGGGGGAAGAACCTTGTCCTGAGATCCACCCTGAGCCTGCCCTGTCCCAGCTCCAGCCCTTCCCTGGGTCCTGTCCCTGCTCACACCGAGGCAAGATCGGGGCCTGAGGGAGCAGAGACTCCTCTCCAGATTTTCTGACCCCATCTCCCTCTTGGCCAGCACCTCTCAGGAATGGGACAGCACACAGGGAAACTGTAGAAAACCCTGGATTTATTCTTGCCTCATTTCCCTGGCACAACCACAATCTCCTGTGAGTCCAACACTGCTCAGAACAAACCTGGCAGGGCCCCCGTGGTGACTGAGGCTGGAACTGCCCATTTCCTCACCCAGGGGGACACATTTTTAGGACTTCTGCTTAAATGGAAATTGTTTGGAGATATTCCCTTTTTAAAGAATTTAAAAAAGAGGAAACTATACCATTTGTTTGGCAGCAAAAAGTGAACTAAATAGTAACACCACCAGTGGGGAGAGGAGTTTCCCAATTTTAGGTATTGACCTTGAAAACAATAACACAACGCTCTTTTTTTATCACCACTTGACCTCCACGAAGTGGAAGGTTCAGGGCACAGCAGGGACTGAAGGAGGGGCTGCAAGGCCACAAGTGCCGGGGCTGCCCCGGGCCGGGTCCAGGCGGTCCCGCTGTCCATGGGGGGCCGGGGGTGGCCCTTTGTGACACGGGGACACCTTCCAGGGCCCTTTGTGAGGTGGGACACGGGTGTGCCCAGAGACCTTTGTGACATCCCAGACCCCGCCCTGCCCCAGGGGTATATAAGGGGTGCAGAGCTCAGCCCATCTCAGCTCCCCCAGGAGCAGTTCCCTCTCCCTCCCTCCCTTTCCTTCCCTCCCTCTCCCTCCCCCTCTCCCTCCCCCTCTCCCTCTTTGCAGCACAGGACGACGCCAACGGACAGGAACAGGACAATGGACAGGAACAGGACCATGGCCATGGATGAGGAGAAGCCCGCCCAGGCCTCCTCTGCCTCCTCCGCCCCCCGCGGATGGACCTCAGGCTTCCACAGGATGGGGAAAGAACCCCCAGGATCCTGGGCTTCCCAGCTGGATGGACCCTGGGCTTCCCAGCTGGATGGATCCTGGGCTTCCCAGCTGGATGGACCCTGGGCTTCCCAGCTGGATGGATCCTGGGCTTCCCAGCTGGATCCTGGCCAGACCAACCCAGCTGGATGGACACTGGGACCAGGATTAAAATCCCAGCATGAGGGTAGGGATCGAGGCTGGGACAAGGATTAACCATCCTATCCTGTGCATAGATGCTGGGACAAGGATTAACCATCCCATCATGGATCGACGCTGGTACAAGGATCAATATCCCATGATGTGGATCAATGCTGGGACCAGGATTAACATCCCATCAGCTGGACAATCACCGCCTCCTGGTAACCATTTTTTTCTTCCTCCCTCCCTCCCTCCCTTCCTCCCTCCTTCTCTCCCTTCTTCCCTCCCTCTCTTCTTTCTTTCTTTCTTTCTTTCTCTTTCTTTCTTCTTTTTCTTTCTTCTTTTTCTTTCTTTTTTCTTTCTTTTTTTTCTTTCTTTCTTTATCTCTTTCTTTTTTTTTCTTTCTCTCTTTTCTTCTTTCTTTTTATTCTTTTTCTCTTTTTCTATTTTTTTATTTTCTTTTTGCTCTTTTTTATTTCTGTCTTTTTCTTTCTTATTTTTTGCTCTTTCTTTTTTCTTTTAATAAATTTAATTCAATATACTAGATAAATGTAATATATAATAATATATAATATATTACAATGTATAATAAATGTATACAATATATTTAATTATTTTATTCATAAAATCTATTAATAAAAGTTAATACATGTTTAACAAACAATTCCCATGGTTTGTGGACTCTGACTCTCGTCGCTCCTTCCCACCACAACCATTTACCACTCTCAGCTGCTCCCTTTCCCTTATGGCTGGGTCGGCACAACCTGGTCAGAAAAGATGCTGAGTTTTCCAATCCTGCTCCTCTGTTCCGGGTCCCTCTCAGGAGCAAGGCAGGTGTTGGCAGCAGAAATAATCAGGGAATCACAGAATATCCTGAGTTGGAAGGGACCCACAAGGATCATCAAAGTCACACTCCTGGCCCTGCTCAGGACACTCCAACAATCCCCCCTGTCCCTCAGAGCATTGTCCAAACCCTCCTGGAGCTCTGGCAGCCTTGGGGCCGTGCCCACTGCCCTGGGGAGCCTGGGCAGTGCCCACCACCCTCTGGGGGAAGAACCTTGTCCTGAGATCCACCCTGAGCCTGCCCTGTCCCAGCTCCAGCCCTTCCCTGGCTCCTGTCCCTGCTCACACTGAGCAGAGATCGGGGCCTGAGGGAACAGAGACTCCTCTCCAGATTTCCTGACCCCATCTCCCTCTTGGCCAGCACTTCTCAGGAACAGGACAGCACACAGGGAAACCATAAAAAAAGCCTGGGTTTATTCTTGAGTCATTTCCTTTGCACAACCACAATCTCATGGGTGTCCAACACTGACCAGCCCAAATCTGGCAGGTGCTCCCGTGGTGACTGAGGATGGAACTGCCCAATTCCTCACCCAGGGGGACATATTTTTAGGAGTTTTGCTTAATTGGAAATTGTCTGTAAATTTTTTTTTTTTTAAGAAAGAGAAAAAGAGGAGGCTATATCATTTGTTTGGCAGCAAAAAGTGCACTAAATACTAACACCACTAGTGGGGAGGGCAATTTCCCAATTCTAGGTATTAACACTGAAAAAGAAAAACAACTGTCTTTTGCAATCGCCCCTTCACCTCCACGAAGTAGAAGGTTCCCTCACACAGTCTGCAGAGGCTGCCAGGATCTCAATTCCTCCTCAGCAACGTGAGGACTGGAATAGGGGAATTCTGCACAATACAGGACATTTAGACTGGCCAAGCTCAGCAATGCCTGCAACAGTTCTTGGTATCTCTCCAATCCCCATGGGGACAGTTCCTCAGATTCCACATCTTCCCACTGGGACAGCTCTCAAACTCCCTCAACTTCCATTGGGACAGGACGTTGGTGTGTTGGGAGTTGGGGTTCGCCCTCTCCTTGAGCATCTCCATGGTCCTCTGCCTCAGAGGCTCCCAGGGAGCTGCTGCCTCCTGAGCGAGGTGCTTTGCAGTGGGACAGCTCCCACCACCAGAGCTCTCCAGTGAAGGCTCATTAGGAAATGGAGGGCACATTAGGAAATGAATGCATGGAACTGTTCAGTATATGGACAACATCTTGGCTGAGAGCTTGTGGGTCACCAAGGATTGGAGTGTGGCACAGTGCAGTGCTGCAGGGAAAAAGGGAATATAAATTATCCAAGAACGAACTCAGCTTGAGTTCAAGATGACCTTCAAATGGAAGTGAGTTAGGAAATATGTTGTACAGATATTTCTCAAATTTACAGTACACTGTATTAAAACTAGCAAGCAAACTAATGATTTTAATTTTTTAGATTAAAAAAAAAAAAGAAAAAACACAATATTATCAAGCCATGTTTGCTTTGGTGTAGCTACAGTAATAATGGAAATGCAGCATTTCTCTTTGCCAAAAAAGGCAGAAAGAGGAAAAGATAACCACCTCTAAAAATGGTCACTGAGGTCACCAGAGCAGAACAAGTAATTGCAAACAAAATGGCATGTAAGATAGGAAAGGAAAGATTGATTGCATGGGAATTTTCTATGGCATTTCTGAGAGGAGAACAACTTGCATGGAAGAAGTAATAAACTCTATCTAATATTTCATTCTGCGATATGACTTGTTGCTCTATCTCTGCTTTCTCTTAATTCATTTTAGCACCAACTTTCAAACTTTTGGATATATCTTTGCTGAAATTGTGAGTTGCAGAGAAAGAGAAGTTGTTTAAATGTTTTTCCTCTTTCCCCTAAACTAAATATTTAATATCAGTTCCCTACTCTCTGCTGAAGAATTAGGAAATGCAAGTCCAGTTTCACCATTATCAGTACAATATCTCGTCCCAGATGGGCCAGAACTGGTGGTTTTACCTCAAAAGCAAACTGCTACTGGCTGTCAACTCTCTACCTCGGGCTCCAGGCCCATCAGCATTCATTCCAAAACTCCCAGAGCACAGGAGAGTCCATTAAAGTCAGACAGACACATGCCAATAATTAACTCCAGACTGGAAAGGCCTCGGGATGGGATTCCCATAAACCAACACAAAACCTGATGCAGTTCAAACTGCACAGAGATTATTTCCAAATCTAGCAGTTTTTCCAAGCTGAGCCTCTCGAGTTTTCACGTTGCAGGTGAACATTCCCTTAGTTCCAAACCAATACTGAGGGCTAAACTGAATTCAGACCAGAAATATTGCAGAGAGCTTTTAATTCAGGCAGCAAAACAGCGCTGGCACAAGCCTTTATCCCACACCACCTTTTGATTTCTCAAACCAATATTAAGCCTGAAGGGGTTTATACCTTTAGAAGCACAAACTACCACCACCTGTGGGAACCAAGGGAGGAGAAAAAGGAGAGAGGAGAAGGCAAGAAATTAGGAGTTTGTCCAAAGGCTTGGAAATAGAAAGCAGAATTAAGAGGTCTAGTCCGGGCAAAGTGCAGCATAACTGCACATTTATCTTGCACCAGTATTAATGATGGCACAAGGGAAAAGCTTAAGAAAAATCAGGATCAGAACACTCATAGAATATTTTTTCATCTTGCTTTTCAGAAGAATTGGACTCGAATGTCTCTCCAAGCTCTTCTGTTTAAAAGTAGTCCCAAACTTTATAAATTTTGGACACAGCATTATTGTTCAAATAAAACTGTTGGTCCTCCTCTTCATCCCTCAATCACACAGGATCTTACTTAGTCCTGTAAGTCTGAGGTTGTGTTTTCCCACAAGGTGTCACCATAGATTAGCTTCCCTGGAGGTCTTTATCAAAAGAAGTTTTATTTTTACTTTTAGGTTGTAAAGAAAACATTCAGAGTCTGAAGGCAGTACTAGAAGCATGTATTAAAGTACATAACTTTGTAATGGAATAGGTCCAATTAAAAAACATTGCAATGGAGTAAAGCAACATCTATTTTTAGAAGTGGAGCAAAAAGAAGAAACTGGAAAAGAATTTCCTATTTCTTTTGCTTAATACAAAATCAACTTTGAAACTTCCCAGAACATTTTCCTCATTTCCCCTGTGTTTAGTGATTAGTCTCATATTATGTACACAGCACATTAGGAATTCTCTCTCTCCTAAGCACTAGACTGTGCAACTAAGAAACCTTGTATGTTTAAGTTATAATTTCAGCTCTGATATTAAAATGTGTTTAGAGGTGAGTCTGTGCTCCCATGGGAAGCCAAAAGCAGGGTCCTTGTGAATAGAAGAGCTTGTCTTGCCCTTCCATCTCAGTCATGAAACTATCTCAGTTACTAAGACTGAGATAGTTTCAATGGCTTGCTGTGTGTGCTGCCTGTTCTTTCTGTTCAATGGAATCAAACACTAGAAATGGAGGAGTCTTTATAAGCTAAATACAATGTTTTGATTAAACATTTGTCCTCATCTACTTAGCATTGTGGTATCTGGATTAGAAACCACCACGAGAGAATACTTAAGTCCTCAAACCCTCTTTCCCACATGCTCAGAAGTTCAATTCCTTGTTTTCACTGAAGTAAAATTCACTGGAGTGCATCTGTATTGAAAAAAAACAGAGTGCAGTTGGATTTTGGTCCGAGTGTTTTAGTGATCTGCCTGTTAAATACATTTAGCTTGTCAATGGTGTTGTCTGTGCCCTGTTGGCATTTGATTAGACATCAAGATGGGGTGAACTGATTGGAACCTTCCCCCATATCCCCACCTGTAAGAGACAGACAGACACTTCCCCCATCCATGTCCTTCTCCCCTCCTCTCACCTGCCTCTTGGGAGCTGCACACACTCATTATGGATAGGAGCTTGATGGACAATAACAGTGTCACAGTGCCATAAACTGGCTTTTAGTAACATGATCTATGCAGACCAAAAAGCTTGAAAAGCAAAGAGAAATATTTCATTGCTGTTTTGTACACCGTGGCAGCAGAGTAGGAAATCTGATTTAAAAAAAAAGGAGATGAAGCAAAAGATTCTGTTCTTATGGGTTACTTTTCACAACAGACCCACCTTGACAACATTTCTGGTGCCACTGGGTGAGGGGAGAGGTGTCGCTTGGTATTTTATTTTGCTTTTTTTTTTAAAGGAAGTCCCAGATTCTTTACCCAAACTGGTGTTTGCAGCACAATCTAAGATTAATATATCAGATAATGTCTAAGAAAAAACCCCTGATATAATTTCTAAAAAGATAGAGGAAACTTTCCCATGAAAGCACATGAAATTTTATGTCTAATGCTTTAAAATGCTTTTTATGTCTATGCTTTAAAAATGACCAGTCTTTTAAGTGGCATTGAAGACTCCTGTCCCTGAAGGAAGTTTCCTTTTTCTCTTTCTTGTCAGTTAGTGCCAACTCCATACCCTGCAGGCAGGTGGGTCATGCAAAAAGGGGAGCACAGGGCTCACCTGCCTCTGTCTGCACTTTTTGTTACATCCCTTGGTAGTTAAAGGGCTCCTGCCTTGGCTGTGGGACATTTGATTTTCACTTGAAAATCACAGCACTGTCAGAAAATCAAGATCTCAAGCAACTTCACCAGAGCTGGAAAGTCAGAATGAGTCATTTCAGGTGCACGGGTGAGACAGTGAAATCTCTACACCCACAGATGAAGGTGCTTGTCAGACACCTCTCAGCCCCAAAGATGGAATGTGGGGTGGGCTCTACCACTTGCCCTGAGGGGGCATGAAATGCAGAGAGATGTCAAATAGGAGCAGGTAGTGAGGAGTGAAAATGAAAACATTTCCAGTCATGCCTAGAGGCAAACATTTCTATTTTTTTCCTTTTATCGAAAGGAAAATTTGTGCTTTCCTGGATGTAGTTATCTGATAACTAGAAATGAACATTATTAGAAAGAAAAACAGGCTGTGGAAAGGCATTTTCCCGCTTGTGCCTAATATTTCAGGGTTACATTGTCTTAATCAAACAAATCACCCAGAGGAGCTGCAGAGACATTTTGGGTGACCCATCCAGGAGATGTGTCACCATTTATACAATTTGGCACAAAACAGCACAAAGCAAAGCTGTTGTCCTGCAAGTGCCATCACAGGAAGGGTTCAGAGTTAAGAGTTGTTCATGTCATGGTTTTGTCACCAGTACAGTAACACACTTTCTTCGTCCCAGCAACAGCAAAACCATAAGTTTAGTTTTCTTCAAAAAGGAGGAATTTAGACCCTTTTGCAATATGGATCCCTCGAGAATAGCTGAATGAGGGGATGCTTGATAGAAAATGAACTCCCTTCATAGAAGAGGTAAATAAAGAGTCAGTGTGGTATTTGCTCTCACAGAACTGATGGAGTGAACAGGAAACCCAGTGGTTTTAGGTAGAGATGATCCCCTCTTCGAGTAGGACATGACTTTTTTCAGTCCCAGTTTTTGTGTTGTCTGAAAATATCCACGTACCTGAAAATAAAAAAAAAAAGGAATTCTTGCTGCAAGTAGTTTGGTCTTGAAAATACAACATTGTCTACTTCAATGCCTTTTGCAGTGGAATTTATAATCAGGTAGTTAGATCCGTGTTTATTAAACATTTGTACTCTCAGAAAAGGTTAAAAGGAACTTTCCTCACCACTAGAAGTGTTATTTGTCACTTGAACTCCAGTACATAGTTCCCCTCTTCTCAGTCACCAAAATAAAAACAAAATTCAGGCACCAAACTTGGAAGTGTTTTTTCTGTGCTTTGACAACTCGGAGAGGGCATTTCCCACCCACTGTGTGTCTTCTGGATGAATCACTTGGCTGTGCTGAACCATAACCTGCCTTTGGCTCATTTTTGACAACTGCAAAGGCAGAGCTGACCCTTTAATCTTCCAGGATAGTATTTCTCCAGTTAAATGCTGCATTTGCTCCGTGAGTTAAGGTCTTCACTGGTGGGTTGACCATCTGCCACTTGTTCTCCTCTTTCAGTTCTTCACAGTAACACATGCCCAGGGAAGGGATCTAGGAGAGAAGTTACCAGCAGAGTTACCAGCAGGGTCATTGCTTGGGCATGAAGGGGGGCCTTTGCTACAGAAGAGAGCAGATCCTGATATTCTGTCTCTTCTGAAATGAACTAAAACCATTCTGGAGGCGTGAGGGGTGAAAGGTGAACTTATCTCTCCACATTCATGTTTGGCTTTGATGACCAGAATATATTCACCCCTTCTTATGCATCGACAGTGGTAGTAAAAATATATCTAAATATATCTAAAGACTGAATAAAACTGTAGGTTACACTCACCATGAGGAGGAGAAGGAAGGCTCTTAGCCCTGTTTCACAGAACCATGGAATCACAGACTGTTTTGGGTCAGTTCCAACCCCCTGCCATGGGCAGGGACACCTTCCACTAGCCTGGGTTGCTCAGAGCTCCATCCAGCCTGGCCTTGAACACTTTCAGGGATGGAGCAACCACAGCTTGGGCAACTTGTGCCAGGGCCTTACCAACCTCATAGTAAAGAATTTTTTTCCTAATATCTAATCTAAACCTACTCTCTTTCAGTTTGAAGCCACTCCACCTTGTCCTGCCACTCCTGGCCCTTGTAAATAGTCTCTCTCCATATTTCTGGTAGTCTCCCTTTAGGTACTGGAAGGCTGCAATTAGGTCACCCCAAAGCCTTCACGTTTCCAGGCTGAAAGGAAGGAGGATAGCTCCAGGTTTCCAAATGTGCCTCTTGGCTGTAGGTGTTACATGGCATTGGCTTTCCGGGGGAGTTGGTTGAAAATCTTCTCCAAAGACATAACTGCTAGTCACATACAAAGCCTCCCAGATGAAATCCTTCTCTTGACCTCCAGTGCTTTGCTAAAACTGCGTGAGATTCCCTTTGGAATGAGAAAGCTGACATCATTGGTATTGGTGTGCTCACATGTCTCCCTGCACAAGCAGGCTCCCTATTAGAGGTACAATAAAACAAAACAAAAGCTTCCCGATGGCAAAGAATCCTCTTACCTTCTGTACCATCTGGGCAAAGTCACTGCTGTCTCTGCTGGGGAGCCCCACCAGAGGCCGGGTGAAAGATGCCAGGGAAGAGCCGTGGCCCACGATGAGGATGACGCCTGGTACACCCAGAAAAAGCAAAGAGGAGTAGTAAGGGAGCTGCAGCACGGTCAGGCTCCTCATCAGCAGATGGGTATGAGGTGCTTTCGGGGCTGTTCATCTCTCCAGACCTTTTTGATCATGTGGCTGGGTGTATTGTGTCGGGCAGAAAAAAAATCAGATGTGTTGTAGCACATCAGCTAGTGAGAGAAGGAGCTTGCTAGTGAAAAAGAAAAAAGCTTTCCAGAAAAGTGTATTATCTTTTGCTGAGCTACAACCCAATGTAGAAAGTCCAAGAAAAGAGCATACTCTTGCAATTTAGTACTCTACTGTCTCTGTTTAATTTTACTTTTTCTCATTTCTAGCTCATAAATTGCATGTGTTTTTACTTCAGTGTAGCCCAGGACTTTCACTCAGACTACTTTAAGCTTTGTGCAGTACCAACAACTCACATTAAATGTGATTCTGCTGGCAAATCTCTGCCACTTCCTGTTTCTGAATGTCTGAGAGAATATACAAAGATCTGAAACCTTCACCTTTGCTGGGGCAGGCGGTGATGATCTGTTTCATAACCACAGAGCTTCGGCTTAAATAGTCTTCGTAACTTTCCGAGGGCACCAGAGAAGAGAGTGGGAAGTTACCCCTGACAACAAAACCACAAATATGTTAATCTAGGTGTCTGCTGGGAGGCTGATAGCACCACTGAGTGATTACACCAGAGAAAAGGCACTTGGTTAAAAGCTTTGTCTGCTGTCTTGGCTGACACACTGTGACCTCAGCTTGCCTGGAGCATTAGCTTTCCACTGGTCAAATGGATAGTAAAGGCTTTCACTCCCAGAGTTAAAAAGAAGGTGTTTCCAGGAGAATTTATCGCAATGTATCCCTCCTAAGCACCTGAGCACTTCTGCTGAGACCAGGCATTTCTTCTTTCTTTTATATGCCAGGGCTCTTCCTGCACTGAATATTTTTCAAAAAAGTAAGAGTCAAACCGCTGTGAATCAGGGAAGCCTCACAGGACTGGTGGGGCTTGGGTCAATGGACAACATTCCCCCTGCACAGACCCATCCTAGGGTTCCACAGCAGCTTCCAGGACACCAGTTCTGCCCAGCCCCAGGAGGAGGGCTGGGGACTGCTCCAGGCCAGCAGCAGCAGGGAAGAACCTGAAGGGCTCTGAGGTGCCCTGAGGTGCCAAGGGTAGGTGGCTGGGAACACCAAATTCCCACTGATGTGAGACCCTGTCAGCCTTCTGAGATCTGCAGGACAGGCAAAATAGGCAGCAGGACCACAGTCATTTGCTGCCTCTCACCAGACTCCTGTCTTTGATACCTACCCACTCAGCTGATGCTTGAACCAGGGCTTTTTGGCAACAGAATAAAACCTCTCCAAACTCATGTCATCCATATAATCTGTCTTTTCCAGGAATGGGAAGTGTTCACTGCTACAGCTGGCAAATCCTTAGCCATGTGTTGTGATACAACAAAGGGTGTCAATATTTTTCTACAAACAACTGTCCCCCCTTGCCCTGACTTGACTGTCTCCTTATTCAGTGAACAGGCAGGAATGAGATTAGATTAATATATTGCAATAAGGTGTGGTATCATAGTGTTCTTTCACAGGTGAGTCCTCAGTACATTAAGTCATCACAAATGGCAGAAGTAGAAAGTATGTAAAATCTAATATTAATCTTGGCTAGATCAGACAAGTCTAGATTGGGGTGCTCAAAACTGGTCTCCATTTTGGCAGAGCTGCAATTATTTTTTTTTAATGTGTTGTCCTGTTGGCATCTTTGTCCCTTCAGCATTAATCATGCTGTTAACCAGCTGTCCTGCCCCAGAACTGAGCATCTCCAGCACCAGCCCAGGTGGTCTCCAGGCTAAATACCAACAGGAGTGCTCAGCCCAGGCTAAGATCTCACTGAGAGTGCTGTGTCCAGCTCTGAGTGCTACAGGCCAAGTGACACGAGGATCAACAAGCAAAAATCCAGAAAGGCCCTGTTAACAGGGGTCCAGAAAGCACAGCCCACAGGGGAGCACAGGAAGAGTTCAGCTCAGAGGAATGGCTGAGAAGGACATGATAACAGTCTGCAAAGGGATGTTGTGGAGAGGGAAGGTTCTGTCCTCCATGCAGAGGATGAAGAGGAAAGAAATAAGGAGATTTCACAGCAACTCGAAGTTATTAACAGCAGGAATAGCCAAGGCAGAGTTTATTTTGTCCTGCTTTGGGACAGGGAGCACAGACCAACCTCTGCTTCTGTGGGAGTGTGAGAGGAGAGGGAGGCAGAGTTAATCCCACCCAGCTGCCTACAACTCAAGTGTCTGGCAAGGTCAGTGGAAATAAATAAAGTCCTTCAGAGGGAAATTCATGCTATCCTAAGTGCCTGACACAGGTTATCTATGATGGAAAATCAGTGTCTCGGGAGTCCCCTTCTTTCCACCATCAAGAAGGCTGCTAGGTAACCATCACAGCCCAGGCACCCAGCTCCTGGGTGGTTTCATCTCAGCACACACCATGTGAGAAGCAAGTATTTCAAGTGCTCTCACGTTGCCTCTTAGTGGCACTGGAAACAGGAAAATTTGAAACTGGTCCACTGCTGACAGGGAACAATCAGGGACCTAACCCAGCTGAAGGTTGTCATTTGCACGAGTGAACATGGTCAAACCAGACCCTGGGACCTGAGGGTTTTTAACCCTGCACGTGGTGGGAAGAAACTGGCAACACACGTGCAAGTTTATAGTTCATCCATCCCATTTTTGCCTGGACCTGAGTGAGCTGGGAGGGGCCTGAACACTGTAGTTAGCATTGCTTCAGAGCTTCCCTTCTGGGCTGCTCAATGCTGTCACTTGCACGCTTTCTTCTGAGGCAGGTGATTTTGCACAAAAAAAAACAACGTAGGGAAAACAGTGTGTTGGTGGAAAAAAAACCACACCAGAAAACCCTGTACTCCAAGAAAATGAAGGATTTTGTTCCTTCATGCAATCTCAAATGCTTGTCTGTAAGAAATGCATTAAGACATAAGAGGTTTCCTTCCCCCCTTTCTTGAATATGTGGGAAATCCCAGAGACACTTGCTTTTATCAGCTGAGTAATTTCCTGGATCTGGCTGTGCACTGCAAACACAGAGCAGCCTGGTTTGAGAGCAAGATGAGGAGCTACACTGAAGTGGAGCCTCATCATTTCCTGCCAGGGTGTGGTTTGCAAGTGCTGAGAAAAGGCATCACCTCTCACCCCACCAAGTTATGAGGGCCCCAAAAAGTCCTTGCTGAGCACAATATTAATATTTAGGAAAATTAAAATAAAAAACCCACAACCTCTCAAACATGAATTATAGTGAAACACTGTTGTCCTGCCTGTCCCCAAAGTCAGGACAGGGGGCTCATGTCAGGCTCACCTCTCCCTCCCCAGACCCTGCGTACTCTGCCCCAGGGTGCACAGAATTTGATCAGGATCACTCCATCTTTGCAGTGTTTGTAATGATTTATGACATATAAAAGGATAAGAAATCTTAGGGAAAAAAAACTCCACAACTTTATCAGCTAGAAATGGAACAATTACCTGTAACTTGTATCTATGTTGTAAGATGCCTCTGCCAGTTCTGCCACAGTCATGAAGTTAGGGATTACTTTGCTTGCTTCCCACTTGGTCCATTCAAACAGACCTGGTTCCACCCTGATTTTGACTTTTTGATTTAATTTAAGCCCTGCAAGAACAAGAAATACATCTTAGGAGAAAGGTACACCCAAAGTGCTGCATTCAGGCTATACATTCTCCCTTGTTTGCTGCAGTACTTTCATTAAAGAAAACAAATTACTTATTGTCAAACAAAGGAGGATCGTGTTGATTAAATGAAGGCACTGTTATATTCTTGTCTGACTAATGTTAAGACAATTCAAATTATTATATTATTATTATTATTATTATTATTATTATTATCATAATCATCATAATTTCTGAAGCTCGCCCTCTTGTGATGCTCTGCTAGAAGAAAAAAAAATTGAAATCTGAATAAACTTTGGACAGGAAATGTTTTTACCATTTTTATATAGCATTTTGCTCAGTGTTCCACAGTGGGGCAGTAAATTGTCTGATGGTGTTAGAAATGGACTTCCCTAGTCAAAAGACACATTTTTTATTTTATTGAAAAGGGACAGGAAATGAAAAAAGAAGAGAGGGAAAGGAAAGGGGAGAAAGAGGAGGAAAGAGGTTCTACAATATGAAGGCATTAAAATAGTTTGGCTTGCAAAAGAAAGGAAGAAATCTGTCTCTCCTGATTCAGATCCTTCAGAGCACTGGAAACATCTGCTTTTTGGCTCCAAATGTTTTCCAGCAGAGGTGACAGTGGTGATTTGATGAGCAGCTACTAATGTTGAATTAAACCTGATGTGAAACGCTTCTGTTTCATACAACATTAGATCACATTTAACTGGTGAGGACTGGAGTTAATGGGATTATATCCCACCAGACTGCACACACGGCAGCAGGTTTGTTGCCGCCTGCGTTATCAGCGAGTCAAAACCACCTTGACTTCCCTGCTTAAAGATAGCCACTAATAACCACAAAATCTTTTTATTTGCTTGTCTCAGAGACTTCACAGAAGTTTGATGAAGATATTTTCGCTGCGGCTGGTTTTGGTGCCTTACCCTGCAGCACGTGTTGAGCTGTCTGTACACAGCGGAGGGCAGGGGACGAGTACACATAGCTGACCATCACCTCCTGGTCCAGCAGAGCTTCCCCTGGATGGGAACAACCAGGTGTGACAGGTGAGAAACTACTACAACATACTTCCTGAAAAAAAACCCAACAGCTTGTAGCTTTGCACTTTCATTGACATGAGATCCACTGACAGTCCCTTTCTATTCATTTTTTCACACTACCTGCTGACCGAGCTCATTAAAAAGCTCGTTCTGGTGGAAACAGCAAGTTTAAAGTGAGTGTTGGAAAGATAACCACAGAAGAATCACTCCAAATCTGCAAACAGCAGTTAGGCATTTGGCTGCCCCCACATACCTGAACCATCAGAGACAGGCATTTGCACCAGGCCGGCACCGTCACAGTCAGGCACCTTGCTCAGGGAGCACAAGCAACTTCATCTGGTGAGTGAATTGAGTCAGACTAACCCACACCACCCATCCTTCATCTCCCTGTGACAATGTGACCACACTCTGCTGACCATGAAGCTGCTTCCTCTGGTCAGACCCTTCACTCCTCACTGCACATTCAGTGACAACTGCACAAGCCATTAATCACTTGCAGACAAGCAGAAGGGCACAAACAGTGTTGTAGCTTCTTTCTTCCAAGTTTCTTTGCCAGGAACTGGCAGTTTGGGCCTCAAAGACAAGCAACCAGCCGTGTCCTCTATTGTACTCTTTGAGATCTTGCAGAGAAGCCCAACCACAGTGAGTGCTGGTAGGAAGTTTTCCTATCACAAGCCAGCATGAGCTTTGGCAGATGGTGGCAGCCTGCTTCCCAAACCCTTAGATTTGCAATAGGATATTATCCAGCTTACCTATAAGCCTTGACTGGAAAATACCACAGCAAGATAAAGGAGGATCATTTTCAAACTGCTTCATGCTGTCTTTCCTCTTTGGCAGGGCAGAGGGGAAGTTCAGATCTGCTCTGTAGTATTTTCCTAAAAAGAGATGGGACATTTTGCTGTGGCACAAGGGAGGCAACAGCTGTATTATGTCAGTACTGCAGACACAGCCAGTATCTCACTGATGAAAAACATCCAGTGCTATTACCTTAAAGGGGTCACATTTTAAGGTCACAACACTGGCTTGGGGAACTACCTGTCCTAACAGAATAGCACCTCTTCTGCCAGCTCAGAAGGAGCAAATGGGGAGGAGGAGAGGTAGAACAGGAAAGCATGAGAATTCAGCTTTGTGGGGCTCAAGTGAAACAAAAAACTCTATATTCTTTTACCATTGCCAAAATGACAGAAACCCAACATTTACACTGAAGAAAAATGAAAACAATGCATTGATTGTACAGCCAGAAGGTGCCCACCCTCCTCATCTGATGTGGATTTCACCCACTGAACACAGGGAATCTCCAGCATAGCAAAGGTGTGACTTTCAGCATAAAGCTCTTGCTTCTGAACTCACACCTTCTTGTTCCCCTCCTTCCTCCTGACACATTTCCATGTTTTGTGTCAGTTTTCTTCACCTGAAAACATACTCTTTGTTTTTTTTTGTTTTCTTTGTTTGTTTGTTTTTTGGTTGTGTTTGTTGTTTGGTTTTTTTTAAGAGAGAGAGGGAGAAGGCCAGGAAATTTGGATTTTAATTTACGTCACTTGCTGGCATTTCATTTTCACCACAGGTTGCTCTTGCTCACCTTCCCCAGGTTGGACTAGTGATGTGTTGTGACTGATCAAGAGACCATAATTCTGACTCGGTCATGGAAAGGTGGAGGGGTCTGACGACCTCCACCTTCTGCAGTGAGTGGTGGTGAATGTGATCTTGTGATTTGTTCATCCACCAGTGAGACACACTTCCATCAGTAGCACAAGGGCTTTGTTTGTCTGCAGGGTTTATTGAGCATAAGCATGAAGGACTTGGGGATGTTATGACCTGGTTAGGTGGAGGTCAAAGCAGTCAAAGCTGGGCCTGCCTTGCAATGCTATTCACTATTTTGTGTCCATGTTTACAATAACGCGTAGAAGATTGAATCTCTTGTACCCATTACGGGGGTGAATTAGCTCTGGTTTGCTAAGATCCTCCTGTTATCTCACTCACCATCTGCAGTCAGGCACTGCTGGAGCCAAGACTTGCCAAAGACCTGGTCAACTCTTTCCCCGTGGCGCATCACCAGCACCGCTCTGCGCAGGGGGCCGTTCTGAGGCAGCTGTGGGAAAAGGGGTTTTCATTATGATGTTACACATAACCTGCATTAAAAGTCTGGATTCCCGGACAGGGTGGATGTAATAGATGCCTGTCTTTAGGACAACAATAAGCCTGACTCGCTCTCCACTGAAGGCAAGAGAAAGAAACAGAATCATAAAATCATTAAGGCTGGAAAAGACGTTCAGGACATCGAGTCCAACCTTTGATCAATCAACACCTTGTCAACTGAACGACAGAGCACTGAGTGCCACGTCCAGTCATTCCTTGAACACCCCCAGGGATGGTGACTCTACCACCTCTCTAGGCAGCCTGTTCCAATGCTTGGCCACCATTTCATTGAAGAAATTCTTCCCAGTGTCCAACCTGAACCTCCACTGGTGCAGCTTGAGGTCGTTTTGTCTTGTCCTGTCAAAGGTCAGATCCCCGACCCCTGTGGGCTACACGAGGTTTTAACTCTATTTACACTAGTGAAAGGTAGTGCTGATAACAGATCTTTCAATCCCAGTGTGGGAAGGAATTACAACTTTAATTTCTATCATATGGTTGATATAAACAAAAAAAAAAAAAAAAGGAAAATTAGCAAAGATTTAAGTGACAATGCCCTTTTCTACATCAGGATTAACACCAAGCTTCTCCTTCTTTTCCTAATGAAAATAGTACTTCTGATTTTCATAACTGTGTGGCCAAGTCAACAGTGAACCCAGATCTTCTATGAGGCTGCTTTTTTTTTTTTTCTCAGACTGCATGGAATTACAAATAAATGTTAAGCGGTTTGAGGTTAGCGTACAACGCACATTAAATATGGACGAGAACATGAGGAACAGGTCAAAGGCTTTAAAACTTTAAAAACTGCATTACTGCTGCAGCCTTGAGTGCATCTTCAGCAGCAGAGAAGGAAATTCTTAAGAAGCTTTATGAGATGGCTATTCATGTATTCTGTTAAACACCATTGCATTTCTGCCATGAAACACCAATCAACCGCCACAAGATCAGAGTTTAAAACCAAGGTTTTGTGGTCTTCCTCTTCTGCTTGAGAGGAAACCAGAGGCCAGGAAGACTCTAGACTGGAGAGGTGCCCATCTGCACAACATGTTCCTCGGGCCAAGTGGTGGCTCTGCCACAGATCTGACCTAGATAAGTGAGACCAAGAGCAACCAAGAGCCAGAGGAAGGGGATGTGACCTGTTCAGAATTTTCTGTCCCACAGTCATACACTGACAGCATCCTGCAGGCCCCAGGTGGAAGTTCCCTCCAGGTGCCCTCAAGTTTCTCTGACATTAACACAAACAAGCCTGGGGTTATCCCCCAGCACAGCAGGAAGAGAGGCTGTGGGGCCAGAAAGCCAAAGGAGTTTCTGCACCATGTCAGTGTGCTGGAAAGGACCATCTTGGCATCCCTGACAGCCAGAGCCAACAGTGCAGTGCAGGTGCAAACGTGCTCTAGGTAAAAAAACAGAGTCATTATTTGCTTTGTTCTTTCTACCAGAAGACCAGTGGAAAACACTGTGAAAAACTGGTAGCTGTTGATTTTGAAAGTCAGACAAAAGTGTAATCCTATCAGTGCTGCTAACCACTCCAGCTAGCTGTTCTGGGCTGTTATTTGCATTAGCTACACATCTAAAAAAAATAAAGAAGAAAAATAAACATTTAAATGTGATCTGGGACAATGGAAACCATGAAGATGACAGCTGTAGAATCTGGACATAAGAGCAAAAATGAACAATGAGCCTAATTCAGATAGAGTTGCTCTGCCTTGAACCCATATGGGACTCAGGAGAAGTTGTGCCTGTGTCTCACTTGTCAGACTTGTCTCCATACCTCTGCAGAGCTTGCCCAGAAAGGCTGTGCTAAGAGAAACTGGAGCAGGGAATTCATGTGTTGTGCCATTATCACAGGAACAAAAAGAGTGTTATGAAAGGCAAGAGGGTATACATCATATATACACTACAAAATATTTATGAGATACTATTCCATACAATAACAGCGTGTGTTTGTACATATATATATATATGCATTACAACATAACATGAAAATGTGAGGGAGGAAAGGGAAACATTTACTAAATGTACATTTACATTTATTATTACACTTACTTTTAATTAGTAATTTATCTGCACAAGCATGTGGCAAAGATAAGAAATGGAAAAAACAACTACCTGAATAGAAAGTGCATTGGTTCCACTCCTTGACATACTTGGATTATGGGCTTCTCCATTCAGCTTTACATTAGATTCCCTTTCAGTTTGGGTGAAGGATCTTGAAGCTGTCCCAAAAACATATTCCCTGCAGAAAAAGCAGAAGCAACACACACACACACAAATATATGAGCACACACACAAATAGTAGAGATTTTTGAGTCATGATGATGTCTACAGGCACTTGTAAATCAGGATTCATGTTCCATTCAATGCTTCTTGCACACTTGCAATCCACTCCATCACTTTGCTCTTGATTTAGAATATGAACTGATGGCACATATTGGGTGTAACCCTGCTAAAGTGGGACCTTCGAGCAGAAAACACTACCTGGTTGCCTCCTCTCTGCCTCTGAGGGTTCAGCAAGAAATGCATCTAAACCTCCCTGCTTAGAAAAATCAGCTCTAATCTACAAGCAGCATCAGCAGTGCTGTCAGCTGCAGAGTGAAGTGCAGGAAGCCAGGCAGGTGCCTTCTGATGGAGGGTAAATCAACAAGATGAGGGTACTCTCAAGGTGGTAGAGCAACCTTTGTGTGGCTTCATTTCAAGTTAACTTTCAGAGCCCTTGAAATGAGAAAAGAGAAGAAAGCAGAGAGCCAGGCTGAAGGCTCAGCCTGCCTGGCAGAATGTGGTCTTTTAAAATTCATTAGGGTGTTCAGGTTGTTCAGGAGCAAACAGGGGTCATCCCTCTAGCAGCTGAACTTGTGAACTCTGGGTGTCTGAGGGTGCATGTCCTGCCTCTTCTCTTTCAGAAGGTGTATTATCATCCCACCCAGACCCTCAGTACCCCACCCTCCTCTCCTCTACCCACGGCTCCCGGCGAGGAGGAACACCTAAAAATAAAACCAAAGTGGCTGACGTAAAGCAACACCCACAAAATCCTGAACTCACCTGTGCTTAACCCACGTGTCTGACTCGTGGGCCTTCTCAGTGTAGTTTTCTGGAAGGAAACCCCTGCAGCCGGTGCGGTGTGAGGTCCCGACCACCCAACCCTCGCTCACGTCGCACTGGTGCGTCGGGTCAACGTAGATGAAATCCCCGGCGTTGATCATGAGCTCATCAATGTTCTGGGGCTTGTACTGGAAGAGGGCCCTCAGCCTCTGCGGGGGAACATGCAGCAGGGTCAGGATGCTGGTTCTGCAGCAGCTCGGGGGATGCTTGTTCACCTCTCGTGGACACCGCAATGGGTTTTATTTTTCGCTCTGCAACGTGCTCTTCGGTGGCAGACAAAAAGGAAGACTCTACCACTCTTGCAGTATGTGTAAAAAAGGCACTTGTTTTTCATAAAAATACTTTCCCTCCCCCCCCCCCCGTAACTAGCACAGACTTATTTGAAAGCAAACACAGCAAAAGCGTTATCAGATACTTTTGTGATCACTTGCAGCTCTCCCTGAGCGTGACTAAAATCCAATGTGAGACCTGGGACAAAGCGATTTACTGACCTGGCAAAAAACTGTTGATCATTCCATAATTTAAAATTAGAAATGAGAACTGGAAAAATGTTGACCGGTTTTAACAAATAGTCTGTCAAGCAGAAAATCGTTAATGAGAACTGAGCCTGCGCAGTTTTCGTCATGGCTGGAACAAACAAGAAAACTAATTTTGCTGAGTGGAATTTTACTGCAAAACTCTAAACTGAAAAATGCTAGCAAATACTCAATGATCATGGTTTCCTGTCTCTTTTAATTTTTCATGCCGTGGTAAGATTATTTTTTTTTCTGCTGGAGTTTGGAATTAGATCTTGAGACATGCAGGTCAAGCAGCCCACCATAAAGGTATTGTCTACTGATTCATGAGTCCAGTTTTTCAATCCAAAAAGGCAATTGAAACAACCATGCTCTTTGAAACACTGTGCTGACCATGCACTGATTTTCTTAAGGAGGGACATATTGTAGCAAAGAGTCCGACCACAGGCTCAGGAAATTCAATAAATGTGATTAAACAGTACCTGGTAATGCACAAAACGCATGTCCCGTGAGTAGAGAGCAGCCACCCACTGGCAGGGCTCCCCAGGGTTAATGCATTTGGCCAGTTGTTCCAAAGTCTTCTGATGGTGAGGATAAAACTTGTGAGCCAGGGTAAGGTGGAACTGCTTCAGACAGGGCTTCACATGGCAGTCTAGGGATGAAACAATAACATCACAATGTAGAAACAAAGGCCATTTAAAGCTCTTTTTGTTTTATACCACATGCTTTGCATGATGCAGGAAATATCACAGTAACTAGTGGTAGAGTAGATCTACTACTACGTCTGCTAAATAATGGTTTTGAAGAGTGTCATGGCTTTAATATGCCAAAATAATTCACAAACACGGACTAGATTTGTTTCCTGGCTTCGCATGGGAGGAAAAAAAAGCACAGGGTTTGACATTCCTCTTGGAATGTCAGTGGAGTGGGTATTAGGCAGAGACAATCATTTCAGCTTCTAGACAAAAGCGCTGTGTCTTCAAAGTCTAAAACATGATCCTGTAGCCACTTTGCTTTCAAATCTGGGGGAGGAAAGGGTGCCTGCTGGCAGTAAAACATCAGCTAAGCTCCCCTGGAGACACAGTAGAGGTTTTCAGTACTGTGCCTAAACATTTGTGCTATGACTCACTCATCTTCCCTCTGATGTTGGCCCTACCTGCCAGGGCCGAAGCCTCTGATGAGAACGCCAGAGCAAAGTCTTTGAGGACGTTGGCATGGGTGTCATCAATGAAGAAGCCAAGGTAGCTGGGGGATGCATGTAGTGTTAGGGAAATGGATGGTGGAAAGCAGTGGGAAAAGCTGTCACCGACCCGCTTTAGGGTGTCATACAATAATTCCACTTTCTGGTCTTCACACTGAAAGAAAACAGAGGAGGAGGAGCAGGTTTTACCCACCAGCTCAACAGCCAGCACTGTAACCTCTGCTATACAGTAGAAAACTACAGGGCATTAAACTGCCTGAGAAACACAAAATACCTATGAATTTGCCTGGAATTCCTGGCATTAAAATCAGTAATATCAGGCATTTTGATCAGGGTGTTGCCCTTGTTCTGTAACAGGAGACAGAGCCTTCAACCTGAGGTGTATATAGCCTGGGTAGTAAAGGATTTTACCGCCTGACAGGTGTGCAGCAACTTCTCTGAAATGAGGAAGGGATCATGACTTCCCTCTTCAATTCTAAGTAATAATTTGTGTTATTGTTACCCTGAAGTCCTTCGCTGAAATCGCTCCTGCCAAAACTCCAAGATTTCAGACGCTGAGCAACACACCCAGCAAAATTCCTGAGGTATCTTTGTCAATGTGATCCAACCACAGCAAAATAAGGGATAGTACAGAGCCACGCTTCCTTGAAAAAGTTGCAGTTAAGCAATATAAGAAGTGAAGAGACAAAGGTGGGATTTGTGCCATCCAGGCCAGAGGGAGGAGGGGATGCAGGGGGCACTGGGCAGATTGGGTGTAGGGGGGCAAGGGCAGAGGGGAACTTACACCAGGGCAAGTGCCAGGAAACTACAGGGCTCCTCCTGGGGCTGACAACTCTGGGAGCTGCAAAATACACGGGAAGCTGGGAAACAGAAGAGGGCAGGTCAGGAAAAGGAGGTCAGTGAGTCTCACTTTCTGCCTGTGAGGTGCCCAGGTCAGCTCTTGTTGACAGCCAGGGAGCAGAGAACAGCCCCAGGGGGTACATTTATCCCTGGAAATACGCTACCTGGAATGGGGCAAAGATGTGCAAGGTGAGGGTTGCAATGCTGTTGTCTTTTGCAGGCAGGCCTTTAAACCTGACACCTTCCAAAAGCATGGCATTCTTTACTAATTAATGATTTTTGTTCTGTACAGTTGTGTTTAATGGCCAGAGACTACCATTCAATATTTTGCAACAAAATTTCTTATATTCACTGTCTATATTTTTTGGCATGGTTTAACGGAATAATTTTTGTCCAGCTGCTCTGGCTCATGACTGTTTCAGCACATCTCAGCTGCAGCTGCACCATCAACATACGAAAACCAGATTCCAGGTGGCTCCAGAGCTTTCCCAGACCAGCGACTCTTTGCTGGACTTTGCTGATCTTGACACATTCACCTATGCAGGAGAGGCAGCTCTGCTGGGAAGTTCTCTAGGGGGTTACCCAGCATACAGAAGGAGGACAGCAGCTTCTCTAGAACCAGAAAACAGCTCACCAGGAGTCCGGCTCAGGAGCAAAACTTCCAAGTTAACTTATTGACAAAGTTACTGACTTGCACTGCTGGAGTCCAGCCTGTCTCCCCTTCCATCCCTGTGACTTTTACCTCTCTCTTTTTCACAAAACCTTCAACAGAAAGGGTAACATCTTGGACGTGCCACCCTAGCAATGACCTGCTGATGGGGGTCTCTGGGAAAGGCAGAGGTTTCCCTGAGATTCCCACAGGTATGATACCAGAGTTGTCTGCATCCTATAACACTGTCCCTGCTGGCTGATCGCAGCCACTGCTGCCCTAGCCAGGAAGGCTTACAGTCCTGGATCCATGAGCCATGGACACAGTCTCTGAAGCCTGACAGCAGCCTGGACTGCACAGGTTTGCTCTAGATGGACACGTGTCACTCAGCTAACCCCAAACATCCCACTCAAACACTGAGCAACACTGCTGGACCCGGGTCCTGTCGTTTGATCACCAAGGAATTCTGGTGTCAGACAACAGCAGGTGGCCCAGTTTCACCAACCATCACCCAGCTGACATTCGCCCCTTGCACGCCTTTGGAGCCTCACCGTGAAGAAATCACAGAGGGTGATGTGGGGGAAAACCTCGTGGGCTCTGTTCTTCCCGCACTGGCGCTTGCTCTCCTTCCAAAACTCTTGCAGGCGGCCGAGCAGGCGGCCGGTGGGACACAGGTAAAGGGCATATTCCTGAGGGATTGGGTCGTCCAGAGAGGGATCGTTGCAGTGGGAATGCAACCTGAAATCAAGAGCATATCGCTGAGACTGCTTACTCTTGTTTTCTGTGGTTGAAAGCATCCATAGCAGACATCAGAAAAAGGAAACACAATTTTATTATTTTCTTACGAACTAAAAGCTGAAGTAAAAGCCCCTTAAAAATTTTCATTCTGAAGTACTAAATAATGGAGAAATTTTTTTCTGCTTATTTTCTTAGTACTTTACGTTTCATTATGTGCCTTCGCTTCTATCAATGTCTGAAAATGAGAGACAACATAAAAAAAACCTTTTTTAGATGTTTGGGGTTTTTCTCCCCTTTTTCATGACTGGGAACAGAGGACTGGAGGAGGAAAAAGGCAATGGGTAGAACATGTTGAAGAGTGACAAAATGGAATGAGTAAAAATTCACTGAAGATTAAAAAATACTCTAGAAGAACCTTTTTATTCAGCCCTAAGAAAAATGAACAAGACAAATCAGAAAATGCACAAGCAAAGGTCAGAAACTCATATTCCATGTGATATCCTTCACCTTGTCCTTCACATGCTGTGTGTTTGTCTTCACAGCTGTAGGATTGGGAGTGATTGTTGGAAACTGTGGTAGAACCCCTGAAAAAAATTATTAGGAAAGAACATGCCATTCTCAAATGCCTCCTCTGACTTTTCACAAAAGGAAAAAAAAAAAAAAAAGAAGAAAAAGGCAACAAAACCAAGGAGGGGGGGGGGGAAAGTAGAACAAAAACCAGAAGAAAATGCAAGGAAAGACTGGATTTAATTTAATGGTGAATTAAAGCAAAAAATAAAAAAACCAATTAACATCACATGAATGACATAAAAACACTCTGTGAGGGTATTGATAGAGAGGAAAACATGTTGTGGGGTTCAAACTAACATATGATTTTGATTCTAATAATACCTCCCTCTGACCACCAGACTTTCAGCTTGCTTTGTAAGCTGAGCCTTTCTGTTTCCCTTCAGCCATTGCCATTTAACCCTATATTGTTACTGCACATGTTTGTAACCCCAGTTATGGGTAAAAGTAGCTGCTTCTGCCCAAGTGTGTCCTTTCCTCCCCTGCTTTTTAATTTACCTTGGACCTTCTGCAAGTAAACTTGCTTCCCAGAATAAGTACAAATACAAATATTTCTCTCTCTGAGTGAAATAAATGGGGGAAAAATAGATGCATGGTTTTGGGGTTTTTTTATGGCAGCTAACTTCAACTTCAGTGACAGGATCAGCACATAAATGAGGATTTTTAACCAGGTTTAACGCAAAAGCTCGCCTTAGAAATCACAGATGCTTACCATTTTGCTGCATCTTCTATTGTCTTTTGTCCAGTAGCAACCAAAGCTTTTTGCCTAGAAAAAAAAAAAGCTAAATCAATTCCTCATAATAACTGAAAGAAAATTCCTAGAAAGTAAAAGTGTTTAGTGACTGTGGTCACCAAGTTTACTTTCCAGCACAGGCAGGACCTTTAGCCACTAGGTTTTTTCCTGGCATATTTTAATGTTCTTGAGACCCTCCAGGTAGCTTTTTCCACCGCAATTCTGTAATTCCTTGACAATTGGTAACCTATCTTCCCCACAGGATCTTTTGTGTTTCCTTAGCAGCCCTACTGACTATATGGATTTCCTTAGGACTAGGAAAACCATCCATCCACACACTGTAAGAGCAGAGTTTTCTTGGTTCATAGGAAAAAAGTTCTGATTCAAGATGCCAGGCCCAAGCCCATATATATAAACAAAGTAAAAAATACTTATATTGGGGTTTGAAATCTGCTCTGAGGGTCTCCTGTAGGTCAGCAGAGAGCCAGATCTAAAACAGTAGCTCGGTCCAAGATGAGGGACAAAGTCTCACTTTTGTCTCTGTTATTGGAACGTCCATCCTCTGGGGTTGGATTTGATTCACATTTCCTTTTCTCACTAGAGCTTTTAAAATGTCAGCTATGTGATTCACGTGAACACGTATTTGTGGCTAACTACCAGGTGATGTGGGGAAGGATTCCAGTGTTGAAGCAGCATCTGCACCCATGAACCCCATTTCCACCCCTGAAACCCACGTACAGACTTCTCAGAAGAAACATGAAGGGGAGGTCGAGACAGTGGACATGAAAAAAAACCACTGAATTACTCAGCATCTGTTCACATCTTTCCTTCTCTCTTGAGGCCATCCTTTCTGGTCACTGCATCCTGATGCCATTGAATCATTTTGCCTCCTCTCATTTTTGTTCTCTATCCATCCCTGCGATACCCAAACATGCATCAGCAGTGCAGTGGGTGCACTGAGCTGCAGGACTCAGGTTCATCCCTGATGCTTCCTCCGAGTCTTCTGACTTCTCTTTAGTGTAAAAACTACACACAGGTTCACTAAAAACATTTAAATGTGTTTATATGGATGTGCAACCGTGCCTGGCTCTTTAGTGAGGGCTCAGCATGGATGAGGGCTGAGGTGAGCCTTTCCACTCAGACTTTACCTTCTATCTTCCTTCTCCATAAAGTAAATCAATTCCCATGGCCAGATCACTTCAAAACCACGAGCTGGCTGGTTTAAAGCTACCCTGTGTCCTCTGTGACTGAACACTGCACGTTTCCCTTCCGTGCCTCTGCTGAGCCCCCTCCTTCTCCAGCACATCAAACACGAACAACCCGTGTTTTTGTCGTTCTCCCCATGCAGCCCTTCCTGCAGTGTCCCGTGGAAGTGTCACTGCCTGCTGCCACCTGGCCAACGATGCCAGGCTTTGTTAACCACTTGTTCCACCTCAAAGTGAGTGTTTTATGGCTTCGTGCCATGCTGCTCTTCCCACCCAGAGACAAGCTCTGTGCAAACAGCCCTGAAGCCAAAATGGCACTTGAGTTCAGCTTCTCTCTACCACGAGGGCCTTCAAAATCATAAATGTAATCAGACAAGTGAGACCTCAGGCCATGAACTGCTCAGTACTATCTCGTTATAACCTTGTGCTCCTCTCTATACCTGTCTCCACCTTTTGTCTCATCATATATATTGGCTCTATGATGATTTCTATCATGGTTTACAGAGCTCTTAGCACTGGGAGTGCATGAGGCTGTGACTAAACATCCTACTCTTCCAAGATGAGCAGTGAAGATTGAACAATAATGCACAGAACAAAATCTGCATATACCAATTTTTCTCATGTAGAGAGTAGGAATAAACCATTGAAAATCTGTATTGAAAGTATATTAAAAATAAATTTACAGCGAGAATAAACTGGCTCTTCCCTAACACAAAGACTGATGGTACAGTTCCATCCTCCATAAGCATCAGGGGAGGCCCAATTTGTTGATCTAGTGCTAGACTTGACCCTCACATATTTGAGTTTTGTTCTTTGGGAAAATGATTCTTTGGCTTGTTGGTTCTACATTATGAAAGATTTTGTAGTACTTCCACCCAGCCTCATACTTCTCAAGCCAGGACATCTCAAAAGAAACTTTTAATTTATGGTTCAATCCAGGAACAACAGAGACAGCCAATAGGTTTTATAAAAACACAATCAAACTTTTGAAGGTCTTAAAGTCAATAAAATTAAATAATTTTTTTAAAAAATTGCTTTTTGATATTTTGTCATTTTGGGTCAGTTGCACAGTATTTCTGCCACTGTTTTTTGGTTTTGACCTGGGAAGCACAAAGCCATCTCAGTAAGAGCAGAAAGTGCTTCGAAGGGGACTGGAAAAGCATGACATACAGGACAAAAATTTGAAGAGCGAGCCTTTACTTTGGGGCAACCAAACTTACAGTATTACTAGAGAAACGACGACCAGATTTTCAGCCCACAGCTAAAATTCCACTTTGCATAACTGGGAAAAAGGCACCCACATTTGCCCTGTAAGCTCTGCTCATCATGTCTGATGTTAATTGCTAACACAGCTGCTCCTAAAAAAGCAACACAGCACTTATAAATGGAGCCTTTCCAACTAGCTTAATTTTCAGTCAAAAGGGAGATATTGCTCTCCTTCGTAAAATATATTTGTGAGGGGTTCTTCGACCTGATTATTATTTCAATAATCAGATTTATTTTTTGAACTGTTGGAACCAAAATGTCTATGCTTTCCCTTCAGAAGTTGGAAAACCCTCCCCAAAACTTGCCAGTCCAATGAGAGACATGTTTGGGGGACGAGTGACCACCATGTTTCTTTTTTATTAACTTAGTTATCTGCCTCAATTAATCTCCCATTCATTTGGGTTGCCAAGAATAAACCCTCATTCTTTCCTATTATATATTCTAGCTAGAACAAGAGTTTTTAGAACAAGATTCTGGTTCAAGACAGGAAGAAAAATTGACAGACTTCGGTGGCATCTTGTTAAGGATTAATCTTAATCCTAATCTTAATTTAAAATTAATCTTTTAGATCAGTTTCCAGCAGGAAACATCCAAACAATATCCAGCAGAAGATCTTTACCAGGCCTGAAAAAACTTTGGATAGAAATTTCATCCACATTTAACTCTCTTATAATAAGAGTGATAAGTAGAAAAAAATGAAAGATGATGTATCCCGAGAGAAAACTGTGGCCAACTTCTTGACTCACCATGAAGACTCTCAGGCTCAGGATGTGGAAGGGTGTACATCTTCAGATATACTTTAGATATATTTATAAAAATTGATATTGAGCAGGTTGGTTTTGCTCTGTGACCAATAAACACCGCTCTACATGAAATTTGAAGCGAGACAAGTCTGATCCCTGTACAGGGACTTCAACCCCAGGAGCAGCACATTCTCCTGACCAAAAAAAGCGACCTGCCTGATGTCAGGGTTTTATGGGAAACACCTCATGTCTTAAACAAATCTCACTGTGCGGAGGCAGCCGAACAAATTACTCACGCGGTATGAGCCGGGAATCCTTTGGCGAGGAGGGACTCAAGGAGGGCAGAGGTGCTTCTGCTCCTGTGCTTGTTGGACACCTTTGCATAGAGCTGAGTCTCAGCCACCGCCATCTCCTCCGCTCGTCCCCTGACCCTGTGCTGAGTGTGACAGAAACTGGGAGGTGGGAGGAGGGTGAGAGGGAGGGGAGGGGGGGAGGAAGAAAATGAGAGAGAGAGAGAGAGAGAGAGAGAGAGAGAGAGAGAAGCAAATAAAAAAAAAAGCCTCAAACCTCTTGTGATCTTTTCTGACAGAAGCTGACATCCTGTTTTCACAGAGTCTGAATTTTTGTTGCAGGGTGGCTAAAAAGGCAAAAGCTGTCTTCAGGTTTTTCCTATCCATCCTGGCAGAACAAGACTATAAGTCCAAAGGTAACCACCACAGTGAGAGTGGACTTGCTGAAGGGGCTGATATGGAATCTTTTAGCCTTTCAATTTAAACTGTCTCCTGAAAGACAAGAAATCCACCTCAGCTGTGACTGCAATGTGTGAGAGGCAAGTGGGGCTGTCCTGCAGCACATAAGAAGTTAGTCTGTAGGCCAGATTCTTTCCTTTTAGGTTCAGTTTTCATGTCCTCCTGTCCCTATCATATGTGGCTCCTGCTTTGGTCTTCTCAACCAAAGGCAATGGGCAACCCAACAGTGTGAGAAGAATGCCAGTGTCCCATCTAGACATCACACCCTGAGGCTGAGCTTGGAGCAGCTCAGGGTGGCAGCAGGGAGAAGAAGCCTGTCCTTTCCACTTGTGCCAGTCCCACTGTGGGAGCCTTTACAGAGTTTCCATGGCTAGTCCCCAGGCTTTTCCAGCATGGCCAGAGCAGGTAAATTGGATGGAGACAGTTTTTTTTCTGACCTGGGCTGTCCTCACTGGAGGTATCACCACTCCCTGGGGAGCACAGGACATCTCACCCCATGGACTGAAAGGATAACCTGAGCTGCTCATCTCCTGAAATAAGCCCTCACTTTGTCCCCTCTTTGGCTAAAGTTTCCCTTGGGGCACCTGGTCAGTTTGAGCTGCTTGTCCAACCATTTGTCTCTGAAGCCTGGTGGGGAGAATGTCAGAGCATTGTGAGCAAATCAAGAAATGCAGATTGTTTTATACATCTTTGTCTGATTTCTTATTTTATTTTTTAATTATCTCCCCCTGTGTTCCCATTTCCGGGGAAGGCTATTGAAAGAGTGATGTGGGAGATGATGAACAATTCTTGATGCCATGGCTTAATTTAACAGGATTGTAATATGGTGTCCTCTCCTTTGGAAGTGCCAGTTTCCATCGTGCACAGTGAAGGGACTGAACATCTTCCCTCATTGCAGCCACATTCCAGGGACATGGGTTTTGTCATGGAAAACCTTCATTTCTTTCCTGGCCTCTCAGCAGCCTTGTTTCACTTATGCTGCCGTGGCTTTTTGCTTCATGTCTCCTCCTCCTTCTTCCTTGACCCCTCCCTCTGTCATCGATCTCTCTTCTTGGTGACAAAAACAAGCCAAATTATTACTACTCTTGAGCATTTGTTGCAGCTGAGAATACATTTTCATTTCCTAAATCCCTGAGTACAAGTGAGTTGCTACTTCAGAAACAAGAGACAACTGCTTGCAGGGTACTTCCAAAACACAGTGCAACATTTAATTACAAAAATAATCCATAACTAAACGATGGGTCTTTTTCAAAACCCCCATGCAGGCACGCAGCAAAGGCTGTAAACCAAGGGAGGGAAGAGCAAGGTGTGCTGAAGAGATGAAGCTCTGGGGCTGCTGCCTTCTGCCACCCACAGCTCTGGACCACCAGGCTCCTCAGCTGCGCGAGCTTTGAGGGAAGATGAGGGTGTGCTGGTTGTGGTGCTCCTTTGCTGAGGGGTTACAGAGAGGTTTGCAAACGCCACGATATTACCTGGCCTTCTTAGGCTAATTAGAAAGCATGCTGAATTTTTATCTTCCCTTTTCCGTAGCCAGGCCACCTGATACCCCTCACCAGGTTGGGTTACACGGGCTGCTGCCGTAACGCCGCACGGAACAGGCTGAGCGGGGCTCGGCAGAGACCGTCCCAGAGCTGAGCAGCTCAGCAGACTCAGAATTTCCTTTTGGCTGCTTTTGATAATGAAGAAAGAAAACAGTTTTGCTTTTAGCTATGACTTCTCAGGAAGAGGTGAGTGAAGTTTTGGGAGCGTGTGATAGCCTCTAAGTGAATGAAACGTCAGCGTCCGTCTTTCGTGTAATTTGCTTCACAATGCTGTTTTGTCTCCTGATGGGCAAATTATGTGCCAGTCAGAAGACTTTTTTTGGTTTTAATATTTAAAAACCGTGCTAACAGGTTCTCTACGAAGTTTTGTTTATTGTCATTGAAATACACGTGTAATTTTATCAAATGAAAGAGCGTAAACCTTATTGCAGTTGTTTGCTGAAAGGTGAAAAGATATTCCAGGTGACTTGAAGATAGTGTCACAGATAAAACACGTATTCTTAGCCTAAAATTTGTCATTGTAAGCCTTTTCTGGAAATGACCATGAAAATATGCTGCTTTTAGAGCAGTTTTTTACAGCAGCTTTTACAGCTGCACTGTCTTTAACAAACCTGGACCCATTTCACACCACTGTGAGCTCGAAAATCTGACCCCTTTTGCCAATGTGCAGAGCCAGAAATTAGCATTTCAAATCTATTTCCCCTGAATTCTAGTGTAGCTCATTTTAATTGTGGGGTTTTTTTCCACTGCATGATAAGTCATCAAAAGTTTACTGGAGTAAAATTCGGGGGCTCCTGAACGAGGATCCTGTCAGGTTCTGTGCAGTTGTCATATTCCTTTTAGTCTCCTGTTTCCTACTGCAATTATAGAGCAGGGGATGGATTTACACCCCCAGTGGGAGATATTACAGGTAGATATGGTGCTTAGAAAAATATGAACAAAAATTAACCTCAATAGTTTGCTGGTAAATTAATTATAAGTGCTCCTCATGTTAACATTAACTGCATAACAATGTACTGTGTCCAGTTCTGGGGTCCTCAGCACAGGAAGGACATGGACCTCGCTGGAGTGAGACCAGAGGATGACACGAAGATGCTCAGAGGGCTGGAGCATCTCTGCTATGGAGATGGGCTGGGACAGCTGGGGCTCAGCCTGGAGAAGAGAAGACACCAGAGAGACCAGTTTGTGGCCTTCCAGTACCTAAAGGAGGCTATGAGAGTGTTTATGTTCAGTATTAGGAAGAAATTCTTTAATGTGAGAGCAGTGAGGCACTGGCACAGGTTGCCCAAAAAAGCTGTGGCTGCCCCATCCCTGGAAGTGTCCAAGGCCAGGTTGGATGGGGCTTGGAGCAACCTGCTCTAGTGGAAGGTGTCTTTGCCCATGGCAGGGGGGTGGAACTGGATGGTCTTTAAGGTCCCTTCCAACCCAAACCATTCTGTGATTCTATGACAACATTTTACAAGGTGATTATGTTCTTTCTCCTTTTTTTCTCTTGTTGAGTCAGGTGCAAGAGACAAATCCCACTACTGGAAGTCTTGAAGTCATCTCTGTTGCAGAAGATGAACCTCCAGCACCACAAATTCAGTTTACCTTCAAAAGATTTTTCTTCATACCACAAGCCAGAGTGGACGCCAGTGCAGATGGACCTGGTAGGGGTATTGCACAGCTTTTTGACCTTTGCAATCTAAGTGGGTAATGCATATATTTAGCCTTGCAAAACTATGCTTGCCCACTCAAAACAATCACTTAGAGGAAGAAGCAGCCCAACCTCCCTCCCCCAGCTGTGAGGTTTGCCAGCTTAGTAAAGTGATGACATCTTGTGTTGGCTTGCACACACAAGCATTTTTCACAGCCACATTATTCACATGCTTCAGCCACGCAGCAAACATTTCCCCAGGCTTTTCAGGAACATTTTTGTATGGCTTATTTGAAATTTTACCAACCTGGAAATCGGTCCATTACAAAATCCAAATATACAATACAGCAGCCTGGGAGTTTGTTGCTTCCCGTAGGTTTCATGGCAAAATGACCATTAGCTTCAACAGAGGCAGGCTGAGCTTCAAGAATGGAGATTTAATTTTCTGGTCCATTAGCTCCTACAGCTGTCTCAGATTTTTGGCATACCAGGCACCAATTCCACTGCCAAAACTAGTTACTCAGCTTCTCCTGAGGGAGCCTGTGTAAGCTGGGATTTACTAGAGAGTCTATAAACCCTGGCAGACACTCCTTATCCTTGACTGATTGCAAATGTTTACCAATCTGAAATTCAAAGCTTGAATAATCAGAGGATGAAGAATAGTATGAACTAAAATTGAAGAAAAGGTTCTGCCAGTCCCTGTGTAGCTGTGTTTGCTATTTCCCCATAGTTTGCCCCTTGTATATCAGAATACATTTGAAACAAGTGAACTGTTCATTATTTTCAGTGGAATATGTTGTTGCCTTCCAGATTGACAATGGCAGGTCAACTATGGAGGTCAGTGGCTGGCTTTATGAGCAGGTCAAGCTCATGAAATGTATTCAGCAGTTACTACCAATCTGTATTTTAACTTTAGATGCATATTTTTTTCACTTGAAAACTCAAGACTCGGCCTTGAGCCATCGCTCAGTTCTCTTCTTGCCTTTATGGCAAAACTTTTAACAGATCACTTTTTCACACAGTTTTCAAGACCAGTTTGGGCATCCTGGTTTTTTGCCAATTTAGCTTTCTATAACTTTCAGTTAATCTTGCTTCCAAGTCCAAAAAGACCAATGAATCTCCTCCTACTTCTCTTGAGCACCTATTTACTAGCTAATCCTGTTTTTTTTTTCCAATATTCCTGCTTCTGTTTGAACCTGTAGGCTCCTCCTACTCATTATTGTGTCTCCATTACCCCATCTTTGGAGGAATGCATCACATGTGGGACTTAGCTCCCCAGTGCATGAGGCAGAGCTATGTGGCCTCTGGCCTCATCCCAGAATTCCCAAAATTCCCAGGATTCCCAGGATTCCCAGCATCCAGCTGGGGCTGTGGTTGAAGGGAGCACTGGGACCAGCAAGAGTCAGGAGACATCACTGAGGAGAACAGTCATAAGGAGGAGACTCAAACCAGTTTGTCCTTTGCTGCTTCCACTGAAAGATTTATTAGTCCACTTGACTTTCTGAAGCCTTCAGAGAGGATATGTGTGCCCTGCACACAGGTTTGATTGCACAAACAAAACTGGTCTGAATTTCACTTTTGTTCCGGGACTCACATTTTCAGCAGAGGTGCTCATGTACTTGAAAAACTCACAGTGTGATGTAACCCCTGAAAATGAAAACTTAGAGCTCACATTCTCCTCTGCACTGAGGACAGGCCAGGTGCTCTGTAGGGGCACAATTCAGAGCCCTCACGAGGCAAATGCTGAAGGGGTATTTGAGAGCATCCCACAGCCCCAAAGCACTTGGAGCCTTCTCAGTCCCTGAGACAGAGGATCCCAACCCTTCCAGGTCAGGTCAGCTCATGAAGTGTACACAGGAAGTTCTAATGCCACCTGGTTTAATGTTAGAGAAATCTTTTTCATTGCAAACTCAGCTAGGTTCAACTTCACAGAAGCTGTTCTCTATTTGCTTTCCAGGAGATATCGAACCACCTTCGATGTGCCATGCTTTTGCCTCCCTAAAATACTTTCCATATATCTGTGGTTTGTTCCTTGCAGTAATCCTAGCAGCTGCCATTGGCCTGGGTGGTGAGTGCCATTAGTTATTCATTAAGTTCTCGCTTAACCGTTCAAATGCTTAATTTTTCATGAGCCTTTTACTGAGAATGGAATTAAACTACTACTGCAGCTTGTTTGCTGAAGTAAAAAATCTTGTTGATGTGATGGCCTTAAATTTTATTTACACGTAGGGATGAAATAGGCCTGGCACTCCTGAGAGGATTGGTGTAATATTTACAACACTGGGGAACACACAGCTCCGGGAAACCTTTCTCTAGTAAAACTTCACTGACTCCCCTCGGGTGATGAGCTGAGTTTAGAACCTGGGGGAGGCTCCAGGTAGCTCACACCACACTTTTGTCCTGTAATTCACTTCTCTAAGCTTGCTTTCAGAGAATTAAAGAACTGTTCCCTATCAAAACCAACTTCTACAAAGGAGAAGAAAACGCAGAATGAGTTCAGTTGCAACTGGGAAGTGTGACCCTCCCAAGACTGGGGGCCAAATACGTGGATGTGTCTTCACACCTGCAACAGGGATAAGGTCAAAGGAGGTTGAGGCATCCCCTTGGGAAGACCATGCTCTGGCTCTGTTTTACAAGGGTGTCCTTGCTTGGCTGCTGAGGGACTGAGGTACCAGGCAGCAACTTGCCCTGGAGTGAAACTTAAACTGGGTAGAGGGATCTGGGAAGGAGTCAGCACAGACAGCAAGGCTGACTCCTCCTACGAGTCATTACTAATGGATGAGTTTAACAGCACCAGGTAGCAACCTCCAGGTTCTATTTCAAAAGTTCCTAGAGTACAGGAGTTGCCTTGTCCTTAGCCAGACTGAAATCTGGCCAGATAATGGAAGCCAGAAGTGTTAAATTAATATCCAGGTGTGTTTGCATCACCTTGTTTTCTTTCATTCTTGTTAGTCCAATACAACTGCATTGGGAAGTTTCGCTGTCGATCGTCCTTTAAGTGTATCCAGAAATCAGCCAGGTGCAATGGTGTCTTCAACTGCAAAGAAGGGGAGGATGAGTACAGATGTGGTAATTTAAATTTGATTTAAATCCCTCCTACCTCCTCCTGTAGCACTGGCACGATGCATGCTGTAAAGAGTTGGGGCAGTTTGAGACAAGAAAGATAGAGAGAGATGGATTATCTAAATCACCACTTCAGAGGAACAACCTCTCTGAGGTACTGATTTACAGTTCATGAGAAATCAAGCTGCTCTTAAGATAAATAAATGTGATGATTCCTAAATATTGCAACTGCCATATCAGGCATCTTTCTCCGTTAGAAGCCCAGATGCTTTTTGACTGCACTGCATTACGTTCTATAAATACAGAACTCTATATTCACTGGCACACAGTTGCACTCTGTTGGTTTTGAAGATTGTAAAAGCCTGACATTATCTTAAAGGATAAGGTAATGGGAGACATCAGCAACTTCCTTTTGTACATAGAGTGATGCAGAGTTTGCTGCTACATGTGAAATTTATACCCTCTGTCTGAGTTTCTCTCTGTGATGGTTTTGGGCATCACAGGGCCATTTTAAATGGTCCCTCTCTGTCCTGTGCTATGGAAAATTTTTGTGGTGTTCACAGCCACTGGAGAGAAAGGAGTCTAATATTAGTAAAGAGAATAACTAGTTTTTAGATCAGTGCACTTGTAATTCTGGCTCCTGTACCTACAGGTGAGGAGGCAGCAAAAGTTTCCCTCTGTGTGGTACTAGGAATGAAAAGAACCACAAGCTTTTGGTCCCATCTAACCCCACACAAGATGTTCAGCCTTCAGGCCTCTGTGGAGCCTGTGGCAATACCTCTGCTTTTCCATAACACTGGCTCGTGGGGACAGGTGGGAAACCCCTGTTCAGCAGTGACCACGTGCGTGGCCTCCCTTCTCCCTAGGGAGACCATGTAGATGTGCCTTTCCCAGGTCCAGATGAATCCTGGGCAGCTGGGCACAGGGGCATCTCTGCCTGTGCTGTGGAGTGCAGGAGGTGCCAGCCACCTTTCATCACTTATCTTGACCACAAATTTCCTCAGAAAATTCCTGCCAGGAATCTGCAGCTCCAACCCACTGCAGTCAGCAAGAATTGCTTAGGCTCGCTGGAGGGCAAGGCAGCCTTCTCCACCTGTATTAGAGCTGGCATTCCCTACCCATTCCCATGAGATGTTTTTCTCCTGGTGGTTCTAGCTCAGCTAGAACATTAGGGAAGGTTCCCTTCCTTCATGGGGAGGAAAAAAAAAGCACAGAAAAATTCTGTCAAAGAATCCAAGTGATGAAAAAGGCAAGCAGTAAAAATTCGGTGAGCTAGAAAACACAGATACCACGGTGGTGCATTGATGCTGCTGAGTACCTCTTGTGTACCTGTTGTGTGACTGATGGTTCATCTTCACAACTCACTCAGGCTTCTCTTCTCCTGAATCTCAAAGTCAGGTTGAGTGGCAAGAAGGCAGTGCTGCAAGTGTTCACTTCTGGATCCTGGAGAACAGTCTGCTCTGACGACTGGAGAGCAGAGTATGGAAATACTACCTGCAAACACCTGGGGTTCTCAAGGTATGAACAGCAAATGCCAGAAACTGTATTTGGCATTTTGAACAAACTCTGATGTTTTCAGTGTTTTTAATGAAACCTTGTATTAGCTCATTCTTTAAAAGAAAAATGTCTTAACAATTCACATTTGTGAGATTCACACTGAGATTTGAGATGATGTGGGAAATAGTCCTGAATAATTGGGCACTGCAAATGGCTTTTATTACTGCTACAAATCCTGCATGATGGCTGAATACAGTGGTTTGGTTAAATCTTGCCTGTGGGGTGCAAGTGCCTGAATCCTGTCTGTCACTCCAGTAGCTTACAGCCCGTGGGGAGGCACAAAAATCATATGAGCATTTTCCATTTCTTTTACTTCCTCTGTATAAAATTTGTATGTACAAGTCATGTCATGACATCTGGTAGGATTTAAGGTCCACCTTACAATTACAAAAGAACCTGGTGACGTGGTTATTGCTGGATTGACCCCATTCCTGAGAAAGCACCCTTTCTTTCACAAACTTTCATAAAACTGAGAAAGAGTTGGAAGTCGTGATTTGCCATGATGTGCTGTTGTTTCTTACAACAGCATCATTCTAATTTCTGCACAATGTAGTTAGCACTATAAAGCCTCTTTGAATAAACTCTTGTTGCCTTTAGGACAAAATGCCTCTCAGTTGTTCAACAATGAAGACAAGAGAAAATTACAAATTATTCATCCTCCCTGCTGCAAAACATAATTCTAGGAAAAGGAAACAATGAGCTTGTCAGTGCCTCAGGAAATGTGCCAACCACTTACAATAAAAAGCATTGTTGCAATACTAGAATTAAAATTTACTTTCTCTGCCAGTTAAATGCATTTCAGCATGTGTGGCTTCCACACATGATTATGTAAGAAATACATGCATGTTGTAAGAAGCATAGGGGGAGGATAGAATTACCTTATCGAGTGTCAGAGTCTGATTATTGTGGTTGCTACGCTGGGTTTTCATCAGTGGGACTGCTGAATTATTTAAACAGATTGCTGAAATGCTGTCTGAGGGAGCTGTGTTTATGGTTTATTTGCAGTTACGTGAGTTCAGGTTACCTGCCCGTGGCAGCGGTCGAAAAACAGTTTCAAAGACATTTTGTATCCCTCAGCCAATGGTTTTCAGCTGATCAAGTGACATCCCTGCACAATGCAACAAACCTCAGGTATGCCTTAGCTCCTTCCTCCTGACAGAAAGAGAGAAGTCAATAAAAGGGGAATTACTAATAGTTTGGGATTCTTGCTATTTTTTCAGGCGTGTAGTACTTCATAAGGGGTTGGTGGTGTTATGCATCATAGACCAAGATTCAGCATCAGTCTTGCTGGAATATGAATTGAGTCTGATCCAAGACCCATTAAAATCAACAAAAGCTTTCAAATGAGCTATTTGAAGAGACTATTTGTCCCAAGATCCCATTTTTGCAAATGGATAGACACCAGGCACTTATCTTTTTCCATTATGAAGCAGTTTGTTTTGGTTTACAGATCCTTATATATTTCCCAGTGGGTTTATGAACCCTTTATGGTCCATTTCTTCCTCCTGACAGATGCTTGTTTTTCTTAGTTACCTTCCACTGAGAAGGAAGCTATGGATCCAAGGAGACTATAGATCACATGTTGAAAACTGCTGATGAGCCTTCCTTCATGGAAGAGTGAACCACTCTTCAGCAGGGCAGCATATGGTCTGCAGGCTCCTGGTGGTGGCCAAGCTCCTGACTTAAGTATTTCAGTTTAATGCCCTAATTAGGTCGGATGAGTTCATGGCTTTGTACCTCTTTCAATGTTTGAGTTACTTATATTTATGTGCACAGGAAAATGACATAATGCTGAAAAAAACCCTAAACCCAGTATTTGTGAAATGGAACTAATGTTGCATTGTCTTTTCATCTCAGAGAAGAGTGCACTTCTGGCAATGTGATCATCTTAAAATGCTTAGGTAAGGACCAGGAAAGATGAAAATGAAAATAGAAACTGTTCTCTGTCCTTCTTTATCTGCTGCATGTCAAGAGCTGGGAGGAATTCTGTGCTCAGGGCATACTGTACTATCAGTTTATCACGCTAAAGAAAAATTATATTTCTTGAGTAAAATTTGAAAGAATTTCAGCAAGTGAAAATAGTCTGGCAGTGCAGACTGGGAGCATCAGATAGCAGGAGTATTTTAGTGAGAATCCCAGTAGGAAGTAGGCATCTAAAAATTGTGAGTTGAGTCCCTGGACTGATACTGTTATTCCTACTCTTTGCCACCTCTTCAGGGAAAGGGAAATTCTGCCTTAACATTTGAGCTTTCATCTCACACTTTTCCATGTCATCTATATAAAAAAATCAAAATACAACAGCAAAATCATCACCAGGGGAGAGGAGATGCTTCAGCCTGCCTGTGTGGGACCTTTGCATGTAAGAAGGGCAGAGCAGTGGGTCTTACAGCTCAGCTGAGCACTCCCTGCAGGGGAGAGACCTGACCCCCACAGCCTCCAGGCCACGAACGATGCTGCAGGGATGGGAGGGAGGAGGATAAACTCCTGGGAGCTGCCACAGCCTGGTGGGGTTGGGATGGGGATGGTCTGGCTGCAGAGACCTCCCAGCCTCCCAGAGGAGGGGCTGAAGGTGACCAAAACCAGGTCTATGTTTCCTCCACGGACCGTAACCTTTGGTTCTCGGCAGCGTGCGGGACACGGGCCAGCTACAGGCCGCGGATCGTGGGGGGCAACGCCTCGTCCCCCCGGCAGTGGCCCTGGCAGGTCAGCCTGCAGTTCCAGGGGCACCACCTCTGCGGGGGCTCCGTCATCACCCCGCGCTGGATCCTCACGGCCGCCCACTGCGTCTACGAGTGAGTCCCCAAATCCAAATCCCCCCGCTCGGGGTGTCCCACTGCGTGTGGGGCCGCCACTAATGCACCCCGCTGTCTCCTAAAAACAAACTGCAGGATTGGGTTATCCTTGCTTCCTGGGCTCCATAACATTTGAGCCATCTCTCTCTCTTGTCACACGAGTCTTTATTTAAAAAAAGCCTCCCCTAGAAGTGATCCCAGTCCAGACCCCCTGTTTTCAGGTGTTCTGGTCACTCCCAGCTTTGTGGGAAATCAGCTTACAACCACATTTAAGATTTTAAGTATCCTGATCTGCAATTTCTGTACATTGTATACGAGTTAGCAGCTCAAGAGGAATTTGTATTTGGCTCCTCTGATCCACTGTAGCTCCAAAATAAAAAAAAAAATCATTTTTCAAGGTCACAGGATCAATCAGTGGTTGTTAGTCAGAGCTTTGTAGCCTTTGCCACATACTCACTGCTCCCTTTCATGCAGTTTGAAGAGGTCTTATAGTTGTAAATAGATGATAAACAGTAATTTAAACTCATCTTCTTTGTGAAGTTTAAATTCATCTTCTTGACAAACATTGCCCTCTCATATTTATAATAAGCTGTCTGGGTTTACAGTCTTGTTTGATGCTAATAGTGCAGGAGAGCTCTTCTTGCCCTTATAAACTCCAGGTCACTTTCACCAAAGACATTTAGACAGCTAAAATGGGATTTTCCTGACCACTTTTAAGCACCTACAACATGGATGCCTTCTTCTGAGCAAGTCCTCTAGTGTGTTTTTAAATTCAGTAAAGAGAAAGGATGGGACAGACAAATCCCACTACTAGATCCTATTTAGAGCCCTGTGTTGCCATAAGAATAATTACTTAGGAATTAAGCATTTTAGGACTTTTGCCCTTGGCTCTGTCCCCCACAACCCAGTTGGTCATGATGTGTTTAAAGGCTGATGGGGATGGGAGCTGGCAACACAACCAGCATCCCTGGAGCCTTTTCCCAGCTGTTCTGCTATGCCAGTGGGGTGAAACCAGGAGAAGAGGAGCTGCTCATGTGCTGGAAGCTGAAAGGTGTGCTTACTCATGAACTGGGGGCAGAAACACCTTCCAGAAGGAAAGTTTCTCCTTGAAAAATGCCTTGCCACAAGTGGGGGGGGGGGTATGGCTGAGCAGAGTGATATGACAAGCAGCAGCTGTGGGGTCTCATAGAAGGTCAGACAGCTGGGCTAAAGCAAAACTCTCATGTATTTGTGGAAATATACAGATATCTGCACAGATAATATATCAGTGACCCAATGTCTTAATAAGATTAGTCATCGTTTCTACATTTTTAAAAGTTAGGTGTAAAACATAGCCAATATTAATGGACAGGTAAGCAAATACAGCAGACGAGAGCTATTTGAGTGTAGAGTTTTATGTGGTCCATAAGCTCAGAGGACAACTAGAAAACCTGAGGGTTTTCTTGAAGGTTTTTCACTGTCTTCTACATCTTTATTTCAGCCTGTACTTGCCGAGCTCATGGAGCGTGCAGGTCGGTTTTGTGACTCAGCAAGACACCCAGGTTCACCCCTATTCAGTGGAAAAAATCATATACCATCGAAATTATAAACCCAAGACAATGGGAAATGATATAGCCCTGATGAAACTGGCAGCACCACTTGCTCTCAATGGTAATTATCTCTGTTAGCTTTCACTAGACTTTCTCACCTTTCCAGCTAAAAGAAAGAAGGGTCTCTCCTGGTACAGACAGGGAAACTTCTGTTGATGCCCATGCCTGCCCCAGGACAGTGGAGTGGATTCCCATCCCCTCTAAAATCAATGAGAGATGTGCAGTGTAGATGTGGCCAGACTGCTGCTGTGATGGCAAGGCAGTGATTCCTGTTCAGACAACACCAGCAGAAACCACCAAACCACCCTGACCTGTATCAGGAACTCCTCTGTACTCCCTCTCCAGGCATGGACAGCAACAACGTGCTGCAAAGTGTTCCCAGTCCACCCCAGTATTGATTTACTGAAGGCATTTAATAATAGGCAAACATTAACTTTATTATTTCTAAATATTTTTCCTATCTAAAATAAACGCCCTGCCTCATTTTACTTGAAGGTCACAGAGATTTTTATCATGTCCCTTCTGTGAGTATCGGGATATCCAGCAGTGTCCAAAGCTGAAAATCAAGCATGAATCTCAAAGAGGAGAAAAGGCAGTTCAAATATAGTTATGTTTTTAAATTAAAACTACTTTTATTTTCTCAGCAGGATGCTACCTGCACCTGAAACACTGAGTTGAAATAATATATAATAATATTGAATGAATTTACAGGATTGCCTGCCAATGCCTCCTAGTCACAGTGAGCTCTCTGCAAAGGGGAGCAGGTGCTCTCTGACACATCTAGATTGTCAATTCCAAAATCAATTCTCGTGTAATACTTTAAACTTTCACATTTAATGAAAATTAAGTTTGATTTTGTTCTGGTTTATATCTCAGTTGATGCTGTTTTCTTTTGCTCGGGAATAAGTTTGGGAGGCTGCCAAGAACAGCACCTGAGAGAGATACCCACCATGCCCCAGGGGGCTTGGATGGTCCATGCTGGGGGCTTGATGTTTGAGCTGGGGCCACTGTGGAGAACTGAACCACTTGGAACTGCCCAGTAATACATTGTATTTTCCCTCCCTTTACTCAGCGCTGGCTCATCTTGACACACCAGTTTGTCCTTGCAAGGATCAAAAACTGATTATATGGCATGACATCCCATAACCCAGAGCACAGAGACACAGGAACTCCGTGAGCTGATGGGTGGGGAGCAAAGAGCCCCCTGGGGTGTCTGGTTGCCCTTTCAGAAGAGCACAGGGAATGCACAGCTCCTTGTCTCACCAGAGCAGTCGTGCCGTGGGGCCCCTGATCTGCCCATCAGCTGCCCACACCGTGCATTTTGTGTTTGCTCTTTCTTCAATTTACTGACCTTCTGACATCTCCTTCTGCTGCTTCATACTCAAAACTCATTGGGCCCGGCGTGGGTGTTGTTTCAAACCCCTCATATTGGCCATGAGACAAGAGACCTGATAAACTGCCAGGCTATTTATGTGGGGAGTGGGTGGTGTTCATAACAGCTTCACTGAGAGCCAAATCTTCCAGTTTTTCTGAGGCATAATTTTTTTTTTTGCTAAATTATAAAAAGCAATTCTCTCCTCTCTCTCTCTCTTTTTTTTTTTTTTTAAATAGGTCACATAGAACCAATTTGTCTGCCTAATTATGGCGAACATTTCCCAGCAGGGAAAATGTGTTGGGTATCAGGATGGGGAGCAACTGTGGAAGGAGGTATTTTAAATGGTCTGCTGCTGATTACACTACATATAAACATCTTACCCACAGTAAATACAGGACTTGGTTGGGGCATTGTTCAATGTTTAATTTTCTGGAATATCAGTGGGGTGGGAAGGGGGAGAAAGAATACATATTCCTAAATTTTATGGTCATCCTGAACTGCAAAAATTGTGTAGAAACATTTATCACGAGGAATGGACGAGCACATCCTCTGAAACAGAGAGGCTGGGCTCTTTATAACTTCAAGCACAGAAAACACAGCAAGAATGCAAGAATTGACCATCCCTACATTTTCAGGCAGGTTGGGTGATGCAGAAATTGGATCTGTGAATAACGTGAGAAAGAAAAGGGAATTATTTTTTTTTTTTATTACCATGACTCACAGGTCATGTTAATCAATAATTTACACTGGATCACTTTCATGTGAAAAGACGTGAATTCTCAGGTAATTGTTCTTTATCATTCCTCGTTTGTGTCATTTAACGTGTTCCCTTGTTCAGAGAACAAGAACAGAGTGTTACCTGATCTACAGATAACAGTGAAAGGTGGGGAGAAAATGAAAACAAGGCTTGCCACATAAAAAGTCAGCTCTGATCTGACAATAGGCAATGTGCAAATACTTCCATTTGTGGCAATGATCTGTTCAGGCTCAGAATAAAATAAAATAAAATACATACTTATAAAAGAAACCAGATGTTTGCAGATGATTCGTTGACTAGCAGAACAGGCAATGACTTTGAAATTAATTTTGGCACTAGTATTGCAGGCAATGTTCAACCAGTTTTTTTAGTTCATTACTGTCATTGATTGTCTAGTTTGAAGTGGAAATATATAATGAACAGATTTTATTATACACTGTGATAGTTCACAGCTCTATAGAGTGGATAGTTACTGTATTCTATAAGTGATGAGACACCAAGTTACCTTACTTGTCTGTTGTCATTTTAACTGTATTTCTTTGATCCTTGCTTGCCAATTCTTTGTATACTAAAACATATTCTGTTTACAAATGGTGATTATTTTCAAGGGCGGAAAGTTTTTTTTTCTTTTTTTTCTCCTTTTTTTTTAACAGGTGATACATCTGACACCATGAATTATGCAGGTGTTCCTCTGATTTCCAATGCAATTTGCAATCACAGGGATGTCTACGGTGGGATCATAACTTCTTCAATGCTCTGTGCTGGTTTCCTAAAGGGAGGGGTGGACACCTGCCAGGTATGGAAGTTTCCAAACTGCAACTGTGCTCATTAACACCAGCAATGGAAAAACATGAGTGATAAGTTATCAGAAGGCACTCCCAGGCTTTTCTTGGGCAAACATTTGGGTTTGTGCCATTTATTCTGCTCACTGCGATTATCAGTCACTGACTGTGCCTGCGTTCACATACTACAATTTCCTTTTTATGTTTCTTCAGTGGACTTTATCTGCTACTTCTGAAGAAAAATTTACTTAGGGCATATTTTGATTAGTTGCATGTGCTGCAGCATGGTGCCATCCTTTCTTTGCCTTGGCTGTGGCCTCTGCACTGTGCTGGGTTGCACTTCCCTGCACTGTGAGCAGCTCCAGAGACCTGCCAGGTGTGGAAAGCCCGTGGGGAAAAGCAGCCAACACGTGTCTCAATAGAGAAGCAGAAATGTGTGATTTTGAAAAGAGCAGTGAGAGGGGAAGGAAGAAAGGGAGAGGTGTTTGAGTAACTCAGAGGGCTAGTGATGACTTTGGGGGAGGGAGGTTCAAAGCAGTAGTGAAGCAGAGCATCCTTCACAACAGAGATTGATGATGATTCCAAATCACTGTCAAAGTCACGATGGTGCCAATCTTATGCCACGTCTCATTCACATCCAAACTGATGTGGACTCGCCTAACTAGTCATGGAGCAAGGGCTGGGGAGGAATTTCTGTTAGAAGGTGTCCTTGCCCACAGCAAGGGGGTTAAAACTAGATGATCTTCAATGTCCTTTCCAACCCAAACCATTCTGTGATTCTGTGAACTTCATGTTTTCCGATTTGCTCGGTCTCAGTCATGCAAGGGACAAAATAAAGCAAAGGCAGTGGGTGCATAGATCTTCCTTTAACCCTGTGTTTGCACATAACCCCCCCAACAAGGTACCTGGCACCAGCACATCGCTCTGCCTGGGACTGCTGCCCAAAGGCAGCGTGCTCAGCACACAGCTCCACGTGACACAGGGAGCCCTACTCACCACTGGGAGAGGCTTGTTACAAATTCCCTTTTTTCCTGTTGTTGTGCTGGCTCTGATGCTCATAGGGCAGAGAAAACAAAAAAGAGAGTTTTCAGTACTTAGTTGTGAGTCCGCTGAGTAATATTGGCTTAGCAAAATGTCTGAGAAGGGCTGGAAAAGAATGTGGGAGCAGGCAGGCAAGGAGGTGAGATGTGAGCTTGTTGTTGCAACCCTGGGCTCAGCTCAGCTCAATAGCCATGAACCAGGGAAAGAAAAATATGATCTAATACACATCTCAAAAGTCTCCCAACTTCTACTGTAGCATATGCTTTTCCCAGGACACGGAATAGGGTAGAAACAAGAAACTTTGAATTACTTTGAATTAGTCTCTCCCCTACCTTCCCAAGGATATTCCCCTCATTTTCTGGGGCGTTGACGTTTGTTTTAATTCTTTGTCCTCCAGGGAGACAGTGGGGGCCCTTTAGCATGTGAAGATATGAGTATCTGGAAGTTGGTGGGGACCACCAGTTTCGGAGTGGGCTGTGCAGAAAAGAACAAGCCGGGTGTCTACAGCCGAACTACTTCCTTCCTGGACTGGATACATGAACAGATGGAGGTCTGGTTTTGCCCTGTTCCTCCATCTCTGGTTGTTGCTTTGCTCCTCTTGTGCCACACAGGGCTTAGCTCATATTTGTCACAGATGAGTTATGTTGCATGGACACGTGTGACTCAAGGGTGCGTTCAGGGATCGGGGCAGGTCCTCAGGCAGAGCAGGGTGCAGGGGTTTTAGTGAGATGCTGGGAGCACCCTGCAGGGGTACAGAGGAGAGGAGAGTATGTCAGTACAGGTGGGAATGACTGGGGAGGGGACCTGGAGACAGAGCAGGGAGGTGTGAAAGGGCTGAGTCAGGACGCCAAGGGAGGAGCTGACAGGGGACTATGCTGTGCACAGTTCTGGTGCCCCCAATATAAGATGGACATGGAACTATTGGACCAAGTCCAGAGAAGGGCCACAAAGTTGATAAGAGGACTGGAGCACCTCCCCTATGAAGGCAGGCTGAGAAAGTTGTGCTCTTCAGCCTGGAGAAGAGAAGGTTGTGTGGAGACCTCAGAGCAACCTTCCAGTATCTGAAGAGGATGCAAGGGAGCTGGAGAGGGACTGTTCATCAGGAACTGTAGTGACTGGCCGAGGAGTAATGGGCTCAAATGAAAAAAGGAGGAATTTACATTAGATATTAGGAAGATATTCTTTACTGTGAGAGTGGTGAGGCCCTGGCACAGGTTGCCCAGAGCAGCTGTGGCTGCCCCATCCCTGGAAGTGTCCAAGGCCAACTTGGATAAGGCCTTGAGCAGCCTGGTCTAGTAGAAGGTGCCCCTGCCCCATGGCAGGGGGGTTGGGAGTAGGTGTTGTTTAAGGTCCCTTCCAACCTTTAGCATTCTGTGATTCTATGGCTTTATTTGAAACCGTGAGGCTGCTACAGAAAATCCTGGGGAGTGAAAGCCAAGTGGGCCAAAGAAATTGCAGTGGGAACATGTTGACTGGAAGGAGAGGAGGGCAGGGGCAAGGAAGCTGGGGGACACTGCAGCCACCTTCACCTGACCCAAGGGTGGCCCACTGTCTGGAGACCAGGTTTGCTGCAGTCAGTACTTCCCCAGTGCTGCCAGAGGGACGCTGGGTTCAATCAGCTGAGCAGAGAGAGCAGTTGTGCTTCAGGTGGGACTCCCAGGCAGGGTTCCATTGCCTCAGCAGGGGCATCCAGAGCCATTTTAGAGACCCTGGGCTGTCCTGCCTGGCTCACAGGTATTCCTGCAGAAGGACAAGGATCTACAGCTAGCCCTGGGTTACATCTACTGTCCCTGTGGGGGTGGCTCAGATATCCTGCAATGGCTCAGGTAGATATGGGAGATCTGAGACCTTCCAGACCAACTGCTGGAGGTCAGGTAAAGTGCAGTAAGGCACCTCAAGTGGCAGTAAAAGGTGAAGTGAACCATCCTCCACTGCCCTGTAGGAGCCTGGGCATGTAGCTCCCAGGTAGACACCTATGCACAGCCTCTTAATGGTCATTTTTTGAGCTTTGTGGTAAAGCCACACTAAGCACCAAAGGGTGCATCCCATCCTACTCTGTCTCATAGACAATGCTGCCAGTGCTGCTATTCCAGCACCCAGCTTGCTGGAATGAGGGAATGAATGAATAGCAATGATGCTACTCCAGCACCAGCAATACAGGCACGTGATGAGACCACTCCTGTTCCCATCTCATTTATTTGTGAAATATGTGAGACTTCCTTCTCAAACCAAAATGCCAATATCAAACATTCACTGATAAGGAAATGCCCAAAATAAGGTTATGTGTGCAATTTCAGCCCAGCCCACGTCTGTACATTGTATGACACACACTGTTTTCACAACTTATATTGCACATGAAGATTTAGGCTTTCACAAGCCTATCTGTCACTCAACAAAGTTAAAGAAGACAGGATAACATTTCTAAATCTGTAAGACCTCTAATATTACTTGATTTCCTCCCCCTCAAATGTATACATCATTTTGATTCATTTGCATGTACAAACACCCAGACATTTCAGATGAAGAGCTCATATCCAATGAAAGCATAGATCTCCCTTATAAAGTGATCAAAGGCTTCAAAGAGGAAGAGAGTAGGGTTGGATTAGATACTAGGAAGAATTCTTCCCTGTGAGGGTGGTGAGGCACTGGCACAGGTTGCCCTGAGAAGCTGTGGATGGTCCATCCCTGGAATTGTCCAAGGTCAGGTTGGATGGGGCTTGGAGTAACATGGTCTAGTGGAAGGTGTCCCTGCCCATGGCAGGGGGTTGGAATAAGATAATCTTTGAATCTTTTTGAAACTAGATGATCTCCAATGTCACCTTCAACCTAAACTGTTCTATGATTCTATGATAAATGCTCCTGATCTGCTCTCACCTGCTATTGCTCACCACAGACTGGGTTCACTTGGTCTCTCCAGAAGTTTCTGTGCTTTATTCAAAGAAAATTAACTCCTGTAGCAAAGGCTTAGGAAAGGAGTTAGGAAAATGATCCATTTAGATCTAAGAGATGCAAAATTGCAAGATGAGGAATTTGGCCATCAGCATGCCCTTAAAAACTCTTCTTCTGGAAATTATAACAGCTCACCTGTTAGGGCTAATCATCTAATGCAAGGCATGACCAAAAAGAAGGCAGTGGTGCTTTCTGATCTTCAACTTCCAGTAATGGAAGCTGAATAAAGCACTTCTGTCTCTCAGCTTTTTGGGAGAATTTTGCTAAAGGCTCTCTCCTGTGAGTGCAAAGAAACAGGTTTTTTTATTGTTTTCCACTAAGTGGTGAAAATAATTTATGTCCTTTAGCAAGATGTTAATCCAATATTGTGAAGAGAATTTCTGCCACCTTCTTTTTGAACAGCTCTCCCACTAGGGAAGAAGCAAAAAGTTTATAGCACTAAGGGGCGTGCCAGTGACCCACACACATTTCTGTCTGAGGAATACTATGCTTCAACTGTTAAATCTGAATAGACTTGAAAGGTTTCCCCCTAGCCAAAAAAAAAAAAAAAAGGAAAAAAAAAGGAAAATCAGCAGTGGAACAACTGAGAGGAAACAAAAAAACCTCTTCAAGGCCTACTTAGCTCCCTGTATGAATTTCTCATGCATGCAGTATCTACCACTCTTACTAATATATTCCTCCACCCCCCACAACCATATTTCTTTATGAGCCTTATGTTCCTGTCTCAAGTCATGTAAGGCTGAGTACCAGTGAACTCCAGTGGCGACAGGAGCTGATGGCATTTGCTCAGATTCGTGGGGCCCACAGTGGAAACACCTCTTTTGTCAATGTGGAGCATTTTGCTGGAGGATTTCCTTCCAGTTCCTGAAGGGAGCCTACAAGAAGGATGGAGAGAGAGTTTTTTACAAAGTCATGCAGCAATAGGATAGGAGGAAATGGCTTCAAACTGAATGGGAGTAGGTTTAGATTAGCGAGTAGGGAGAAATTCTTCCCTTTGAGGGTGGTGAGGCCCTGAACAGGTTGCCCAGAGAAGCTGTGGCTGCCCCATCCCTGGAAGTGTTCAAGGCCAGGTTGGATGGGGCTCTGAGCAACCTGGGATAGTGGAAGGTTCCCTGCCTATGGCAGGGGTTGGAACTAGGTGATATTTAAAGTCTCTTCCAACCCAAACCATTCTGTGATTCTGTGATTCAGCTGGCAGGACTGGCTCCAGCAGCCTCATGGTTCCTTTGGAGGCCTTTGTACAGCAGGAAAACCCCTTCGGAGTACAATGGGCAGAAACATGGGCATTTGCAACAGATGCATAACTGGTTTTTCTTCCCAGAGAGAAGAACTGCAGACCTGAGAAGAATGGTGATGTGCTGGGCTCCTGAAAACCCACATCACGCTCCAGCCCCATGGACAGACCCACCTCACTCCTCTGGTCACCTGCTCTGAGCTTCGGGCCTTCACAGAATGCTTTTTACCATTTATTTTTGGTACTGGCAACTGTACTTGATGCAGGCTGTGGCACACTCAGCCTCTTCTGGATGGAAGAAGCAGTAGGATGATGGATGGCAAGCATGTGTGTTTACTGTCAGCTACAAATTTCACATGTAGGAAAAAAGCTAAGGTTGATAACCCAGGATGCTGTCACAATAAAGTTTTGCAGGCACCATGAGCAAAGGACTAGAGCAACTTCAGATCAGGTTGCAAGATATCATTTTAGTACTTACCTTCCAAGATCTGAACCACAAAAAGAATTTTTCCTCCTGGCAGTTTTCAAATATAAGGTCTATGCTCTGTTGCACAGGCAGCAGCAGCTTTCTTGGAAGCCAGGAAACAAGCAGGAAGCAGGCAGTTGGTAATTTTGGCAAGTATGTTCAACTCCTGTTAGAAAAAAAATCTCAAAATTCAAATATTTTATCACGTGGCTGTGAACGAAGTCCCCAAAAATTGAATCTTATGTGCTTTCCTGTGGTAAAGAGCTCTGAAATGACCAACACACAAGTTGTAACTTTACTGAAAAAATTCTGAACTTACTGAACAGTCTTAAAGGGAAGAATAGCTTCTTTATGGCCTTTTAATAGGCTGGAGAGCCAAAATCATCCCTCTAACTATGGTGCACCATGTAGTGCAATAGCCACTGAACATTCCCAAGCTAAGCACCACATAGTACCATCACCAAGGCTCTCACACTCGGTCACCTTCCCTGCTTTCCCTCCTTTTCTCTGCTGATGAGACAATATAGATCCCTCAGTCTTTGTATCCATTAATGACATCGGTGTGTGGATGGACTGATGGCAGCCAGGCAAGGGACAAAACATCTGAAGTGCTGCTGGGGTTTCCTGATCTCAGTTTTAATATAAGTCTCCTGTTATTAAGGCTGGGAAATCTCTGGTTGTTCTGTGCTTGCCCTTTGTGAAAATCCTGGGATGAAAGTTGTTAATTTTGGAATTGATCGCCGGGGCTGAGGTAGGATGAATAATTGATAATATTGTCAGAGCTTTTCAATATCAGCCAAAGGTGATCTTATCATCTGATCAAGTGCTGATGATCTGCTTGAAATGTGGTTTTGGATGTACTCTGTATGCTTCTAAATCACCACTGCTGCAAGAAAACACCAGCAGAATCAGAACTTCATTCTCTCAGCAACATGTCGGGTCAGAATTGAGAAAGAACAGCAAACCCACATGAACTGTCAACCTCCACGTTGTTCTGTGGATACAAACCCTGACATCACAGGACACTGCATCAAAAGTTTTCACCCTGGCTAAAGAAACTGCAGTGCAGTGGAAACAGCACTTCCCAAACCAGCATGTTGTTAAAAAGGAGGAAGCATTACTGCAAAACTGACACAGAAACTGGAATTAATTTCAACTTGACAGAACCATGGCAGAATTAAAACAAAACCCTGAGACATTTTCAGATGAGTTTTAATGTTCACTGCTTGTTATCACGACATTTTCACATCCCAACGTGGCTCATGTCTTAACACTATCAGCAGTCTGGAGATGAGGGCGCTGCTCTCGGAGCTGACAGGGTTGTTGTTTCACAGTTCTGAAAGGACCCCTGAAAATTCCTTTTGAACTCCTCTATTTCCATAAAAAGACTGCATGATAAGTATCCATTGTGGTCTGCTTTTTTCATTAAAGAGAAATCCAATGTAAAATGTAGAAAGCTACTGAACTCTTCCCAACAAGAAGTTGCAGTGATCCTTAGACCAGTGACAGTCAAGTTATGGGTAGACCCAGCCCAGTGAGCCTGTGAATCTTCCCTCTGATTTCTGTTAGGCCCCTTGCTGTGATGTCTTAATTATGCATAGGCATGATTTAATATCATAGAATGGTTTAGGTTGGAAGGGACCTTAAATATCATCTAGCTCCAACCCCCTTATCATATAAAAGAGTTACTCTGCAAAGCTGGATTTTCCTCCCTCACCTTATGTCATTAACATGCATGCCAAAGGTTTTGAAATAAACATAATCACAATATTAGCATATTTCTCTGTGTTAAGCCAGGTGAAGGTACATGGAGGTTTAGGACATTTGCTGTGGGAAGGGTTTTGTACCAGAGATGGTCATTGTGTTTATTCAGAGAGAGGTGGGACTGATGAACTGGTCTCTACTAGTCATCAGTATTACAGCTGGAATGAACTGGTACACAGAAAAGTAACTTTTCAAGGAGGTTTTATGGCAGGTTGCCAAGCCTTTCCTTTTCCTTGGAATTTCTTCTCTTCATTCAACGAAAATAACTTGCTACATTCATATACTTGTAGAGAGGCCTGCCAAGCCAGGTGGGGCTGAAGGCAGCTCTGGTTTAATTAATGCTGATTAGGAGTCTCATGGTAAACACCTTGGAAGTGTTTAAGGTCTTTATACTGGGGGAGTATAATATTTGCCACATTATTGAAGAGGCTGACTAAACAGCTTCTGGCTTGTGAACTCAGATCACTGGTTGAAAGGGTTGCTTTAACACAGGATTGTGTTACAGCCACGGTATCCCTTGGAAATACAACCTGCTTGCAGGCACAGCATTGCATCACCACGTAACAGACCCTCAGGAAGCTAATCCAATGTACAGCTTTGCAAGAAATGTCCAGCATGTGAAGAAAAATTCCTTTGCCATTCGTCATTTGTTCCTGTCATCGTGACAGTTAAGTTTGGAAGCTGAGACAAAGCTGGTAAATTTGGGTGAACCAGATGTGACTTTTATTCAATATGCAGTTTTCCCAGACACCCTGAAACACATCACGTGGATAAATTCCACTTTAGCCAGTCTGATGTTTGGGGTTTTTTCCACTTGAGATGTACAAATAAACAAGAAATTTCTGTAAAGAGTCAGAGATAAACATGAAACAAGTGCCTAATACTGGTGTCTGAGGATGTCAAAGTCCCTTCTGATGGGTAACATGCTATTAACATGCTTTTGACATGCTGACACAGAGGTGGGGATGCTGCACAGCTCTGCTTGTAGGGCAAGATTCAGGTAAATCTGTAAATGCAAATCCAAGAATTGGACATTAAGCTTAAAAAAAAAAAGATCTGGCTCATTTATTTCTTTGAGTGTCTTCAATATCCAGAGAAATCAGGTTGAAAACTAAGCGCTGCACTGTGCATCCTGCTGGTTTTACTGACAAAGCTAGTTTGATCCCTGAAAGGTACATGCTCTCCAGAAATCTCTGTGAGTGTAGCACTGGTTTAAGATCTGCAGGTTAAATTTATTTACCTCAACAAATAGCCCAGTATCACACTTGTGGGCAGCAAGAGCCCGAGATTGCATAAAGCACAGTGAGAAAGGAGCTTGCTTGGTCTGTTTGAGTTTAGGGAGGGTACAAGGAAGTGTTTCTTATCTGAACCCAAAGAGCACACTTGATCATTGCCTTTAATCTCTCTTTTTATGTATTTTTCATGAGCAGAGGCTTCCAAGTTTGTTTTGTTGCTTTTGTCACACGTTTTCTTGCTGGCAGAGCTCCAGCCCCGGTAGAGGAGAGCAGGTTGTGGCCCCAGCATCGACATGGGTTAGATGGGTAAGTTTTTGAACAGTTTGCATCAAGATTTGGCAGAGGAGAGGTAAAAATGCAGTATTTTGGGATGTCAAAAAACGACCAAGCCAATTTTTCCTGATTAAAGGAAAACTGACTCCATCACTAATTCATTTTCCTGAAGAGAGCTTTGGTAGCTGATAATCTGAGCAACATAATTGTAAAATGCTATGGGCAGGAAGGAAAAAAATAACAGTGATTCCCCCATCTTTTAATGCTGGAGTGTATTTACTCAAGGCAAATGCAGGCACAGGGCTGGCAGCTGAACAAGGAGCATGGCTTTGCCTCAGCCACACACATCAGAGCTCTGCTCCGGGGCTGCCAGCCATAAATATGGTCCCCCTGAAGCTTTCAGGTGAGAGAGGGAGGGCAGGATGAAAAACAGGATGAAAAATGAGAAGGGAAGAGAAAAGGACAAGGGTGTCTTGAAGCACCACAGAGTGAAGCACCTAGAGGAAATAATTTGCACGTAAAAATAAAATCACCAGTAAATCATAATTCCTTCCTACGGGGGGATAATCATAATTCCTTCCCACTTTTTGAAGTGGGTTTTACATAGAGGGCCAAGCGTCAGGGAGTTTTAGATCCATTTTATACAACTCCATGTAGGGCATCCTCGCTCTCAGCAGCATTACCTCTATCAGAAAAAAGTCTGAAATGCTTATGAAAATATTAAGCCCACAGCAGATGGCAGCAGACAGCAAAATTTTGCCTACATCCTCTGTTGAAAAATAAATAAATAAACACTGAACAGTTCATGGCTCGGCCACCAGAGGTGGATAATGTGAACACAGTTACAGTCCCCATCACACTCTTGGCTGTTTGAGGAGAGGTTACCGAGGAGGTGCAGCGTCCCCAGCACAGGAGGGGACTCCCAGGCACCCGAGAGTGTGGTCAGAGCATCCACAAACCTTCACAGATCTCCTCTGGTGGGTGCTGGGCCCGGCTCCCCAAACTGTGTGACTTCTTTGGGCTAGTGCTGCTGGCTCCTCACGCTGTGGGATGCCCTGGAAATCACAGCCTAGGCCTTTCTCATGCTTTGATATATCTAAAAGTGATGTATTTGTTATTTTTAAAATACTGAAAATTTACAGTGGGCTAGACATTAAATGTTACTGCAGAGCTGGTTTTGATCCAGAGAGATCTGTTGAGCAGTATATTGCCCACATCTCCAAATACCTGGCTAATCCCATCTGAGACTGAATTTATAATTGGACAGTAACAGTGAAAAAGAACCTTCTGCCTACAAATTATTTTGTTTCACTCACAAATGGCAGGAAAAAAAAGTTATTTAGAGATTTAACAACCTTCCTTTTTGTTAGCTTTACTACTACCTGGTATCACAATTTACAGACCTCAGGGCAAAAACATGACCATAACACAAAAATATTTCTGTACAGGTAGCCAGGGCTCAACACTTACAGCCATGTACAGATACCCATCACATAGATTAATTTCAAGGAACTCTTAAAGCTATTGGGGAAGTAGAAGATAAACTTCTCCAGAAACAAATTACTTTGTCTCTCTGTGGCTGCAGCAGGAAGGAAGGGAAAGATGGATGCCTATTGAAGGTTTCCTTCACCTCCTCATGCCTGCAGGAGGAGTAAGGCAGGGCAGTGGCAGCCAGAGACTGTAAGGCTGTGTCCCTGCCCCTCCGTGGCTCTGCATTCCTGCATCCACCCACGCCACAATAATCCCTGCTTTTTATAGTGCCTCCTCTGCATCGCCCCGCGATCCCCTCCACCTCTCAAAGACCTCCTTGCCTCGCAAGCCCTTTGCTTTCTCCACCCGTCTGTATCCCTAAGTACCCACCTTCCCTCCCCTGGATGTCCCTCATGTACCTTGCCCATGGCATTTGGCTGGGCAGGAGGCAGGACAAGCGCCAGACAACCAGCCCAGTGCCAACCCAAAGCCTGAAACATCCCTCCTTTTCCTTCAGTGGGAACAGTCACTCAGATCACTTTCTTCCTGCTGAAAACTTGCACAAAACTTGTCAGAAGTTTTTATGACTGTTTCAATAGTTTCTTCTTCAGTTTCTCTCTCAAATTCTGTCCAACAGGTTCAGGAGTGTTGAGGTTTAACTCCAGCAACTCAGTACCACGCAGCTGCCTGTGCATTCCCCTCCCTGCCACGGTGGGGAGTAGAACTGGAAAGAGAAGGTGAATCTTGTCAGTCGAGATTAGAAAAGTTTAATAATTGGAAGGAAAAAAAACCACCAAAAATAATAATAACAACAACAACAATAATAATAATGAAAAGGAGAGAGGGAGAGAAAAATCCTCAAGAGAAACAAGTGATGCACAATGCTCACCACCCACTGATGGATCCCCAGCCTGTCCCCCAGCAGTTATCTGCCCTCAGAGCAGCTCCCCCAGTTTGTCTACTGAACATGACATTCCATGGCATGGAATATCCCTTTGGCTCGTTCAGGTCAGCTGTCCTGGCTGTGCTCCCTCACGGCTTCTTGTGCAGCTCCCCACTGGCAGAGCATGGGAGACTGAAAAGTCCTTGGCTTAGGGTGAGCACTACTTAGCAACAACCAAAACATCCGTGTGTTATCAACATTATTCTCACACTAAATCCAAAACACAGCACTGTACCAACTACTAAGAAGAAAATTAACTCTATCCCAGCCAAAACCAGGACAAGGAGTGGTTAGGGGACTGGGAAGCCTGGCAGGAGGAGGGCAGATGTGCTGCCTGCTTGCAAGAAACAAGGAAAACCCCATGGGTATCCCCAGGGCATGGGATAACTTCAAACCTTCATTCCCTTCCAAAGGCAGCACCCTCTCCTTCTCCTCAACTCTTCACCCCCTGGGGCTTCACCCCTCCTGTCATGCTGCACCTCTGCCCCTGTCACAGCCCGAGTTGGTCCTTGAGCATCTTTGTGCTTTTCCTGCTGTCCCTGCACAGGCGTCACTCACAGCAGATCCTGGTCCCCTGCTCCAGGGAGAGGTCCCTGCGGTGGTTGTGGTGTCTGTGTTACAAACATTCCTCCTTCCTAAGGGAACTGTGGCCCCACTGGCCTCTCTGTCCTTCAGCCTCAGGGAACTGAGCCTCCAGGGTGTTTGCCTTCTTGGGTGAAGCAGAGAATAGAATGAAGCCTCAAAAAAGCAGGTAGGTTTGAAAATAAACATAAGCCAGCAAACCAACAAAAGGAAAGGAAAAAAAAAAAGCCTTGGAACACTTAAAGAGCTTTATGTTTGTGGTTCACTACCAGCATCCCCCAGGACCTTCTGCTCCCCCTGTTTCACAGCCAGAAAAGGGTGTGTTTGGTGGAGATTAAACTCCGCAGAGAAACTCGAGCCCAGGTCAGTGGCTACAGAGGCAGAGCCCATCTCACTGCCTGAGGGGGCTGCAAGGACCCCCGTGGTGGAGCCCCTGCCTCCATCAGAGGGACTCAGAGCTGTTTCCCTCCCTGCCAGCAGCAGGTAGAGCAAACTGGGAGCATCCCAGTTTACGTGTTCCCAAATGCGAGCTCTTTATCGCTGGCAGCCCTGCCTGCTGTGCAATGCCAGGTATCCTGCATGTGTGCTGCACTGGGATCAGCACTTCCCACCTGTCTGATTCCGAGGGCCACAGAGTCATTTTAAACAAAGCCATGGATCATCTTGTACCATGCAGCCAAATGATTTTTTATTTATGGGTAGAAATGCTTCTTTATTTATGCAACTTTTTTTTCCTGTTCGCCCACCTGTATGTGTGGGCATGTGTTCATATTTCTAAAGATTTTTTTTCCTTTTTTCTTTTTTTTTTTTTTTTGGCAGTTGCTGTGCAGATCACACTCTAGTCACTGACAGGCTGGGACTGGAGACTCAGAAGTGCTGTTCCAGGTGATTAATTAATCCCCTTCCCATTGCAGTAGGACAGTAAGCAAATGCTGACTCCTCTGGGACCTGAAGTTCCTGGTCCCTGCCTGGGACAGGGATGAGCTGGAGAGGAGGGTGGTGACTGCATTTCCTGGCAGTCCCCTGAGCACTGCCAGCATCCCTTTGTGAGACACCAGGCATGTCACTGTGAGACTCATGCAGGGGGAGACTTGTCACTCATGAGAATCACAAAAATCACACACACAACTGAAGCACAAAGACTGTGACAGAGCAGGGACAGACTCAGGGCCATTCCAGGGGATAGGCCAGCCAGTGCCCACCTGGAGCTTGGGGAGAGCTCCCAGCCCACGCCACAGCCTTCCCTCCAGGGTTCCTGCTGCCCTGTAAGGGCTGCCTGTTCCCAAGGGCTGCCTGTTCCCAAGGGCTGCCTGCTCCCAAAGGCTATCTGCTCCCAAGGGCTGCCTGCTCCCAAAGGCTATCTGCTCCCAAGGGCTGCCTGCCCCTGGCTTGTTCCTGCCTGGGGTAACCCCTCCACCCCCGTTCTTGGCAGGCAGCAGCGTCACCTTTCTTACCACACTGACGCCACCAGCTCTGCAATGTTGACTGAGCTTTTATCACCCCTTGTGGATAGCAATTAATTATAATAATTAATAGTTATAATAAATCCTTTTAATGGCCTTTCCTTAGGCCCTGTTGAAGTTCCTGGGAAGCAACAGAAACCATGGATGTGTGCAGGAACGTGACTGCTTCTGGACAGTTTTGCTGCTGATGGTTTGGCAGCATGAGGGAGAGAAGTGCAGCTCCACCTGACCTGACCCGTAGTTCCAGTTTTTCCCAGTGCTGCAGACAACCTGTGCATGCTATCCAGCACAGCAGTGAGCTGGGAGTGGAGGAGCTGCACTGCTGCTCCCCTACCATTTACCTGGGAATACACACCCACCAGACACTGAAAAAGAAAGGATGAGGAACAACAAGCCCCTCTGCAAATCCTTTCTCATTTGGCTCTGTGCTTATGTGCTTCACTGAAGAAGAAACCCCATTTCTTTCTTTTTTCCCTGCACTTGCAGCCCCTGTTCATTTTGTCCCTGGACTGAACACTCTTTGAAGGTTCCCCATCACGTGCATAATTTAAGAAGTAAATAAAAAATATTGCTGTACATACATATAAAAGCATTAACTTGATGATTCACCACGTTGAAGATAACTTATTTAGCAACTGGTAGAACACACACCCAGTGATAAAGGAGAGCCAGGCTGGTGAGAATGCCAGTCTGATGGACAAACCTCCCTGACACACAGACCTGACACTGAACTGGGAATCTTTGCCAGCCTTTGCCCAGGATCGGCCACCTGCCTGATTGTGGGACACCAAATGTGCTAACAGTATGTCAGACAGGAGTGACTAAAAAACATAAAACAGATAAAAAAGCAAATGTCAATCAGTATGTTTGGACAAGCACAACTGATGTAAAATAAAAGCCTCAGAACTGACTGTTTCCTTTGGACACACATCCTGCCTAAAGCCTGCAGATAGACATTATCCTGACTCCTCATCTCCTTCTTGGCTGTCGGGATCAGCAGAAACCCAGAGATTAAGCTCATGAGTTTCTCCATCAGCATCCAGGAGTTGTGCTGGGTGTAAAATCAAGTATCTGAAATTAGCCTATGCTACTACAGAGCATTTTTTTCATAGGCATCTTGTTTCATTATCAAGAAAAACTAAACGTTACGTGAATATTGTGTTCTTAGGTAAAATGTAATTCAGTACAGGATCATGATGGGAATAGGCAATGAGGACACTTCCAGCATCATTCCTGTGAGAAGGAGGGAGGATAGAATTTGGAGTACCAGTGATCTGTGTTTCTCTCAGCCATGGTAGCACAGTCACATGCAGATCTGCTTTCCCAGCAGTGCTGCTTTTCAAGCAGTTCAAAACTAACATTTTTCTGAATCAGCTCAGGAATTACTGCAGCTTTTTTCTTTCTTTTTTGTGTTGCTGAAAAGCTGATTTAGTTTTGGATTTAGACCATTCTGTAGCTCAAAAGGAGCAGCCCCATTCTACCAGCAGAGAATCAGGGAGTAAAGCTGTTCAGCTGCTTTCAAAATGTGTATTGGTGCCTCTCACTCTGTTGTGTATGTGGCATCAGGAAAAATAAAGGGGCATTGAGAACATCCCTTAAGGGTTATGTTAAAACAGATGAACAGATGAACTCAAAAAATAAGCCAATATTCATAAGGAAAATGGATTTTTTTATATGTTTAGTTAATCTACTGCTAATAATGTAAGTCAGATTTATTTAAATTAAGTTTCTATGGCATCATCCCGCATAATCCTTGCTGCACAAAGCTCAGAAATGTTCCTTGTCCTTGTCACCTGGAGCATCCCTGGCACATTGCCCACAGTCTCGATGGCATCACTCTCATACCACACCCAAGTCATCCCTTGTGTTTACACCTACCCAGATTTTAATAGCTGATGTTTCCAGCTTACCAGCACTGTCAGCAGGCTCTTTCCACAGGGAAGCAGAGCAGCACAGTGTCAATCCCTCAGAGGCTCCTCGGGGTGATGTTTAGGGTCATACCAGTCTGCACAGCAGTGTTATGACTGTGGGCACAGAGGGGTGCTGGGGACTGGTGTGAGTGGAAAGAACCATTAAACTGTGAAGATTAACATATTCTGCTCCTGATAGCAGGCCAAGACCACAACCCACTTCACTAAGTAGCCCTTTGCTTAGGGGATTGACCTGTGCTGTTCCTGTTTATAGCAGAAGGAAATACATCCCTGAGTTCACAGTTATTCTTGACAATTGACCAGGCAACCCTGGAGCAGCTGCACTGATTAATTAGGAAAAAACTTATATATCTCTATGTTTTTATAAATTTTTATATAAATGTATGTGTGTATATGTATGCATATGTTTGCATGACATATATATATAGATAGATAGATACATTTTGTTTTCCTTATATTTTGCTTTAGATAGGCTGTAACCAACATGGTGTGATCCCAAAAGCTAAAAGGAAAACCATGGGTTTCTAGGCATCACAGAGTCATCATAATGCTTACAGCAGATGTGTTGTTTTGATCCAGCCATTCCAGATGTGCCCTGGTGCTTCATACTGCCTCCAGGAGGTCAGTATCCATGAGCAGCACTGCCATTTCTCCTCAGTTTTTGATGGCATGCAGCCTTCAGGTCCTGGCAGGGAACAGCCTGTGGTGTGGTGCAATCTTGGTGCAAGAACAAGGGCTAGGAAGAACTCAGGGTGATCCATGTACTGGCTGGAGCCAAAGGAAAGCAAGTCTATCTCGAGGTCATTAAGTACACAAATTAACTAAAAACAAACGATTCCTTTCTCCTGCAGCAAGCCTGGCGCCTCAGGGTGTGCTCAGTTGCTGCTGGAGGGAGGGAGGGGAAGAGGGAAACAGGATTAGTTCGCCAGTGCCTGGGGTTTATGGGAATCTTTTAAACAAGCAGCATTAGATCACCTGTTTACATGACAGGGAAGAGAGGCTGAGGGGTGGACTGGGGTGTTGGGTGACCTGTGGCAAATTCCTCAAGTCCTGGGTGGTACCGACCAGCCCCCAGGAGTGCTGCAGATACCAGGGGATGTTGCAGTGGGGACTAAGGGTGCAGACAACCAAGCTGAGCCCTGAGGCAAAGCTTTCAGAGACTCTGTCATACCCAAACCCACAGGAAGGAAGCATCAGGGTCATTTCCCCAGCACAACCCACAGAGTGGGGTGTCTGCTTAAGGAGACCATCCCACCAGGGTCCACAGAGGCAGCTGGGGCAGGAGGCTCCTGTCAAAAGAGAGGCACGAAATTTCTCTCTCTGAGAGGAGCTGAAGCCCCTCTGGGTGCGTGAAGAGAGATGGGGAGAGCTGGGTTGGTGCTAGTGGGACCAAGAGGGGTTCAGAGCAGGCAGGGCCCCCCTTGACACCACCTGCTCACAGCCAGCTGCCCTTCTGCAGGGAACCACCATCTCCTCTTCCTCCCTCCACACAGCCAGTCCATGTGGCAGAAGAGGGAGTGCAAAGCCCACTCACAAAGCAGGGCACAGGGCTGTGGATGATCAGTACTTCCTAGACTCAAACTTGCCCAATTTGTAAAGGAAAAATAAAGACCTCTATCTCCAGTAATTAGTCCCTTCATATGTCCTGTCCCAGTATTGCTGAAGAAGAAAGAAGCTGGAGGAAAGCACGGGGTTTGCAATTATCAGCCCTTCCCATGCAGCCCTGAGGGCTGGCAGGGCAGGACTGGCTCTGGAGCTGCAGCTCCCTGGGATCAGGAATGGCCCCAGGACCAGGGCTGGGTACAGGCAGGGACTGTCCATCCACTGCTGCTGCAGCTTCTGCTCTCCCTGTGGCTCAGTTAAAGCTGAAATTCTGCTGCTTTATCCCTGGACACTTGTGTATTCAGAGGTAGTGGGGAAAAAAGTGTAGGGCTCAGGGTTAAACCTGCAAAATGGAAACCCTGTGACCCCATCCTTCCCCGTATCCTGCAGGGATCTTGCGTTTCAGAGGGGGTTTCCTCCCATCACTTCAACCCTGAATGGTTAATCCCACCCTGCAGCCTCTGGAAGAGCATTTCAAAACCAGTTTTGCTAAATTTTAGGCCCAGAATGCTTGCTATGGAGAACCAGAGAGGAAAGACATCTTCCAAGTTTAGCTGAATGGGAAGGGAATGAGGCAAAAGTCCTGCTGAAATCCACTTTTCTCTTGCTCCATTCTTGCAGAGGGCTTGCTGCTGCTGTCCTCTGAGTATATCGGGCTAGGCAAGACCTTGGGGTGAAAGACTGGCACCCTTCAAAAAGGGAGAAACCCTCACTGCCAAGGTTACCCTTTGCAGGACTTCCCAGCTGTCCTGATGGCACCTTCCACCTGAATCTATTTGCAAGCTGTTTTTCAGGAGTATTTTAGCTGAGGGTGTCTCATCGGAGTCACTATTTCACACCATCTGCAAGTCTGCAATATCCCAAATAGGGATCTTTTGTTTTGAACATTGAAAATCTCTGAGATTAATTTAATACAAAAAAATAATCAAAAATCACCATATTAGGCCACAATCACCTTGTTACATCATGCAGTTACAATGGCCAACGTTATGGGATGAAACCTGACTGAAAATTCCTGACCAGTGTGTTCACTCTCATAATTTGCAGGGAATGATCTAATCAAAGTTTGTATAAAACTACTCTTAGGCATGGCAAATAAAGCATTTGCTAAATAACAGTTGTTCTGAACAGATCCCAACACAAACATCAGGGCTTGCAGAGGTGGCAAAAAATAGTTTAAGTTAAATTATTGGCAGGACCTTGTCTCACTGCTAATGCAATTTCACTACATAAAATATTTTAAAAGGGCAAAGGGGCTGAGCCAGGGATTTACCTCCAGTCCAGGCTAGAGGAGAGAACGAGGGGAAAAGCCCCAACCCTGAAACCTTCAGGTGAGGGCACCTGGTTGGGGCTCCCAACTTCCAAGGCTTCGTTCTGACTCACATATTACCCCTCTCAGTTTCTCCCCTTGCAAGTGGCCCTCCTTAATGCAAACAATTAAATGGGCATTAGGTGAAAGTGGCTGTTCCTATTGCCTAATGAGGAGAATATATGGTAGGCAGGTAAGGGTGCCTGGCTTGCTGTCCAGAAATCAGGCCCTTTCTTACAGGGGCCTCATGTTCTCCGCGCTTCTAAAGTTCTCCTTTGTTATCAAGGAGCTGAATAAGGAGGTTTTGAACCTCTCCAAACAAAGTCCAACCAGCCTGAGACTAAAACCCAGGAACAGTGTTTGTAGAAGAGAGGAACAGGAGGTTCCAGCAACATCATCCAGTTTACAAGCAATTAAACCCCGCTGGCCTCCTGTCAGCAGTGAGTGCTGCCACTGCAGAGCCCTTCACAGGATGGGTCAGGTTGGAAGGGACCACAGTGGTCCAACCTCCCTGCTTGAGCTCATCCCAGAGCACATGGCACAGGACTGAGTCCAGACAGTTCTGGAATATCTCCAGTGAGACATCCTTGGCTGCAAAGTGCTGTGTTCCTGTACTCTACACCCATCACTGGCTCAGGATGCGACACAGAGAGGGGCAGGGCTGGTGAGAGGGGCTGGGCTGCTTTCTCTTACCCTCCTGGCGTGAATGTGCCTGTAGTGGCTGGGCAAGAGGCTATTCCTGCTTTGGGAAAACTGGTTTCACTTCAGGAGAAAGGCAGTGTTTGTTCTCTGGCTGGAGAAACGGGGAATGCCACGAACTCAACCTGAAGTCCATCAGGCTGGCATTAAGTTCATCAGTGGCAAAGCCTGCTCTCAGCACATGTGTTGCTTCACAGATGTTGTTGCTGTTGCCCTTCCAGAAGCCCCAGTGGCTGTTACAAGTCCCTGGAACTCCCCAGAACTTCTTGTCAAGACTGGTTGTGGTGAATGTGCCTTTGCCTGTGAGCAGGGTGCAGCTGAGAGCTGTAATGCAGAGACCACAGGGCCTGGGGACCAACAGGAGAAGGTCAGGGACGGATGGGTTCTGTGCACAGCTGATCCCAGCACCATGGTCCACACCTCCTACAGCCGTGTCCTCCTCCAGCCCAGGGTGCAGATCATCCCCAGCATCCATGTCTCAGTGTAGCCTCAGGGAAGCAGCAGCCCCTGAACTCCCCAGAAGCCTTCTAGAAAGCTTGAGCCAAGCCAGGCTGCAGCATGGACTGTCAGGAAACAGCGACCTGTTGGGTGACTGCTGGAGCAGCCAAATGTCACCAGGAGTAAGAGCGTCCAGGATGGCGTGGTGCTGCCCTTTGAGAGGGATCTGTGATGTTACTGGGCAGTTCTACCTGGTGGGGTGGTTTACTGCCCTTTTGGTTAACCAAAACCACCAATGCAGCCCGTTCTTTTAGAAAAGGTAAAACCCTGCAGGACATTTTTCAGATTCTCCCACCAAAATTTCTCCCCAAGTGACATTTGTTAGGGCTGACACCAGCATGCCCCCAGCCCTCTCCCTTCATCAGCTGCCCCTCACACCACCACACAGCTGTCTGAAACAGTGCCCAGCATGCTGCCTAGTTCTTTTTTTTCCCTCTCTATTCTTATTTGCAGTCCCTTCATCATTAGTTCCCACAGGACTATCAATAGCGTATTTGTCTGACACAGACAGTTTCACTGCTATAAATTCTCCACAGCCCATTGAATAGAGACTTTTTAATTAGGTTTTAAGGATTTTTCCATTAGCAGAGAGACATTGAGAATTCAGGTCTCACTTCTGAAAAGCAAAATACGTTAGAGAGGGAAGCTGCTTGATTTACTGCAATATTAACATTTTCCTCCCTGTATTTACGGGCGTGGATCAATTGCTGTTTTGCTACTGTGGACAGATATATGTTTGACAATTTGCTTTATTGTGCCACAAATGAGAGATTTAATCCAGTGATCCAGTGAGAGCCCTCTTGGGGTGCTGCATTTTCTGTGTGACACGTATGGAAGATGTGAACAATGTCTTTCATCATCAGAATTTGATTGCTTTCCTATTTGCACCAAACTGGTTTTTTGTTCTTGCTGTCAAAGGGTTTTTCTGGCTTTAGCTTTCACTTTGCCTGGCAGATCTGAGATAGGGCTTCATATGAAAGTGGAAAAGATTGAGCTGGTGCCAGCTCCTCAGCAAGGTGTCAGGGCAGAGCTGGGCTGCCTTGGGCCCTGGACACGCTTGGCCACAAGGAGAGGGCAAGTGTCCCCTCCCTCCTAGTGTACTCCCAGCTGCTGGGTGTTCCATACTCGGGGAATTCACGAACCAAGTGTGATATTTTGGGGTTTTTTAAAAGCCCAGATGGATTTTCCCTTCCTGGAACTGTTGCAAATGGCTTTTTGTTGAGCTGACAGAGCGAGCCTGCTGTCTGTCCCACCCCAAAACACCTTCAGGTCGGGAAGAACTGTCACAGCGGTGCTTTGCCGATGAAATCCTTGCAGGCTTCAAGTTTCTATTTCAATCTACTCATCCTGACAAAACTTTATGTTGAAGAAATCCCAGCCAACTCCAACAGCCATGTTTTAATCCTGCTGGGTACATTTAATCTACTTCTTGCACCTCAGCTGTAAACAGTGGGCTGTTGCATCATTTTTTGTCAGGTTACCCCAGGTAAGCAGGACACAGCAAGGGCAGCCTCAGGTGCTGTTTCATCTGCTGTGGCATCCTTCATCCCAGCTGGAGACTGCTAACATGCCTGTCTAGGCCCAAGCTAAGGACCTGTCTGGTTTCTGCAGTGCTCTCACCTGCAGTAACTCATTATATAAAACACGGCAAAGTAAGGTGTTAAGATTTTCTAGTTTCAAGAGAATTTTTTCCTTTCCTGATTCTTGCCAGAACTTTACAGTTCACTTTTTATGCTCACTCTCTTTAAAATCCTTACAAGAGTGGTTTCAAAGGAATTTCATAGCTAGCTTCTTTTCTGTTGAAATTTCCACTTTTTTTTTCTTTCTACTCTTTACTTTTTCTCTATCATTATTTTGTTAAATCTCTTGAAGGACTGAACTATATAGAGACACAGCTTTCCCCTGAAGTAGCTCTCCCATTAATCCTTGTGTACTCTTGCTAACACTGGAGCTTAATATTTCCCCCTCTATTTTTAACCACATTTAATTGGTGCAGAAGAAACACTTCCTGGCCAGTATTTCCTCCCCTCAGTGTCATCAATGAAAAGAGCAGTAACAGAAACTCGCTAAAAGTACAATTGTCTTGATTCCACCTGCCACCTCTGTAGGCAATTTTTGCCAGCAGCTCAGCAGAGCCAGCCCAGGTCACTTTCTGCCCTCTAATTTTTTTTTTGCAGACCCTGCCACACTGTACATCCCTCTGAGCATTTCCAGTCCTCACCATCAGCTGGAGGCAGCAGCTTAGGCAGTATTTTTTCACTGCCCACTTTTGAAACCACCAGGAAAAACTTCTCTGAAATGACCTTTTCCCACCACACGGTGTCTTAGGTTCACTTATTATTTCCTAGGTTTCCTGCTTCTGCTATTTCAGGCTTTTCTCACTTTGTATTTATCTTTTTAGCTATTTGTGCCAGAAATAACCTTACAGCCCTTCCGCTGCATTGCCTGGTTTCAAAGTTTTGATCACCCACTGTTCCCATAGTAGCAAATGAGAACTATGGATTTTTTTTTTTCATTTCTCATGTGTCCCAAATAATATTCAGTCCTTGACATGTAAGGTGAAACCCAGAGCTCATGATCTGCTCTAAGAAGCTGCAAGAAATCTAAGAGGGGAACATTTTCCTTTAGCTTGCAGGGTGAGTGCCTGCTGAGCACTGCCTGCTCCTATTTGTTACCACTTGCTCTGACATTAATTAATGAATTATGCTAAAATAAGATAATATAGGCAATATTTGTCAGCTGTTCCATGTCATTGCCCTCAGAATGTCAGCGTTTGGAGCTGCTGAGTGATCTCAGTGACTCCCTGTTCCTTCCCCTGTCCTGGGTGCAGATGGGAGGTGTTGGTTGGTACCCCTTGCTGGCAGGTGATGCTGTTTCGCAGCACCTGCAAGAATCTCTCCCTCCCAACAGTCATTTTTACCAGATTCAGTGTTAAACCCAAACTAGATTATCTTGGTTTTAATCTTGAAACTTTCACCAGGTGATTAAAGTCACCAATTCGGGAGAGTTTGAAAAGATGCCCCCAAGAAATGATGGAAATCAAACGAAGCAATGATAAAATCGTGGGATCAGCCAAAGTTAATCCATCACTAGCCCAGTTCCCTGTGCCATGAGTGGCCAGTTACAGGTTCTTACAGAAAAACTTCAAGGAGTAAAGAGAGCACAGTCATGCACCATATTCTTCTCATTTCCCACCCCTGCCCCATCATTTTATTGAAAGCTTTCTTGTGGTTGTCTTCTGAGAAATGACGAGTAACATTTGCTGAAGTCCAGCCAGCCCCAGGCAGTGATATTTTCACAGAACACCTTTCCAACCTCCAAGGACTTGCAGCTTAGACATTTCCTAAGACAGATGTGTAGTTTGAGGATTTAAAAACCCCAAACAATTTTTTTTTCAACAAGTTGACCCAGTTGCTTTTCAGACCTGTGGGAAGTTTTAGCATCCGTGACGTCCTGCAGAAGTGAACTCCACAGCTGACTTGCTTCACCCACGTGCTCAGTGAAGAATTGTCTTAGTTAACAGGCTTCTAACCTAACAGTTGGACTTTATGTTAGATGAGACCACGAGCTGTGTCTCCTGTAACCTGTATGGAGCTTGCAGGCCTGGAGATATGTGAGCATTCCTGGTGTGGATGCTGTCCCACACCACCATCCCCACCACGGGATCTCTTACACACTGGAAGCCTAGAACACAGCATGAAAAAGTAGGCATAGTTTTAGTCTATAAAATGACAAAACCATGTGAATCTGTGATTCTCTATCCCTTGACTACTAATTGTTAATCTGCCATTTGCTTCTCTCACGGTTGCTAAGCACTGAGCTGGTGTTTCCATAAAGCTGTCTGTTATCTTCCATATGCTCATGTCACTCTTACACTGCACTCACATGAACCCCAGTGATCGTAATCAGCTCAGGGCCCATCATTTCATTTGAAAAGGTAGGATTGCTCCTTTCCCAGGTGTGCATCTCTTCATGTTTACAGACATGAAGCATCACCTGCCATTTAACTCTGCAGTCATTCCATTTTGCACAATCCATCTGAGCAACTGGCTCATAGTTTTACTGCCACAGAAATACTGTGTCATCAACAAATTTTACCCTCTTGCCCCCTCTTCCAGATGGTTTATGAGTTTGCTAAGCTGCAAAAGTCCCAGCATAACTCTCTCAAGGAGCCTCTTCATGACCTCTCCCCTCAGTGAAAATCATCTGTTGGCTCCCACCCTCTGCTTGTTGCCTTGTTTTCATCCAGGAGACAATTTCCCCATCTGTTCTGTGACAACTTAGTTTGTAAGATCCTTACCCTCTTCAAAGTCTTTTTCCACAGCTCATTGCTCCCACGAGCCAGAGGGATTTTCTCAGCATCTCTCCTAATTACACTGTCTCCTTTTTAACTTTGGGCAAGCAGAACGCGACGTGGGCATGGGAGCAGCAGGGACTGAGGGGCGGGGGGTATCAGAATTATGTTTTCTGCTTTGCACTTGGCCCCTTTCCTAATAACTGCTGAAACTCAATTTGCCTTTTTGGCACTTTGAATGTTCAGTTGGCATATCCACAGTGATGCAAAGCCGCGTGAGTGACAACAGATAATTTAGACCCCATCTTGGTGATTATATAGTTAGGTTACTCTTCCACCATGCACTTTACTTTGCACTTCATTTGCCATTTATCACCCAGTCAATCCTGTAAGATACCTCTACAACTGTTCAGCTAGCTGCACTTTTGAAAAAATATGAGAAATAATTCTGAATCATCAGCACATTCACCACCTCATTATTCACCAAGCTTTCCTGATCATTTATGAATATCTTGAACAATAAAAATCCTCCTCTCTCCCTTGTGATTGCTGACCTTTGTCTCCTATCTGAAAAGAAGTTATTTGTTTAGCCCTTTATGATTTTACTTTCCTACAGTCAGGGTTTTTTTCTGTTTTCTTTATTTGACTTTGAAAAAAAGGTCGTTTTTCTTCCAGTAGCTTCCTTTACTCTCTCATTTAATTATTCTGGGTCTATATGTGTGCCTGAGGACACTCTCTTCATAGTTTTTGTGCGGTGGTAAATATTTACTTAATCTTTCATATTGTGCCTTTCAACAGCTTCCTGCAGTTTGTGAACATTTCACCCATTTTACTCTTCCTTTGAGTTCCATTTAATAAGTCTTCTTGGTGTATGTTTCCCTTTTTAGAAGGTAATAAGTCAGGATCTGGACTTTCTTATTGCCTGGGGCATGGCAAGCTGGAGTGCATCACAACCACTATCGTAAAGAGACCTTGCAATGGCCACATCTTGAATCAGATTGTCTGCATTTCTCAGGAGTTTCTCTCTGGGTCACTGTAAAACTGAGGGGGTCTAGAAAAGAAACAAAATATGTATTTCCCTTCTTGGCTGGTCACAGTCAGTGTGTCCTTGTCTCCACAGGCTGGTCTACATCTCATCTCAGGAAAAATAAGCATTTTCTGGTGTTGCTTTGTCCTGACAAAAAAAGGGCGAATGCTGGCAGTGCCAATATCAGGGGCTGCTTGGAGGTCCCAGAAGCATTAGGGAAAATTACAGGCTCAGATCTGTATTTCTAAATTGGCACTGAGCTTTGCAGTCACAACCAAACCTTTTTGCAATGTGTTGGGCGCTGAAATTCAGGCTTTCAGATCTGATTCAGCTCTAAGTTGTGTTTTTGGATAACCTGAGGTAATTATCTTTTCCATTTTACCTTGTTCAAGGATGTTGGCCATAGAGATGCCACAAAACCCCTCTGGTTTGTAGAAATGACATATTCTTTTACAAAATCCCCCCGAAGTAGTTTGAACAGACCAGGTTAAAGTTGGTTTTGACACCTGCATTATCAAATAGGAGGATCTCAGTGGTTACTTTGAACTGTCTGGTCCCAGAATTAAGATGTAGGGTTTTCTCTGTTTGTTTTTTGAACCCACAGTGTTATTTGGTAGACAGACAGATATCATCCTCGTTTGAGGGCTTTTGTGGGTAACTCATTTAGTCAAAATATGTGGGAGGTTAACAGCCCTCTCCCTTATTTACCCCAGGAATGACAGGGTAGGCTCGCTGCTCCCAAGCATTGATCTGTAACAGAAAGATTTGGGTTGGAAAGGACCTTAAAGATCATCCAGTTCCAACACCCCTGCCATAGACAGGGTCACCTTTCACTAGCCCAGGTTGCTCAGAGCCCCGTTCAACCTGGCCTTGAACACTTCCAGGGGTGGGGCATCCACAACTTCTCTGGGAAACCTGTTCCAGCGCCTCGCCACCTGCACAGGCAAGGATTTCTTCCTAATATCTAATCTAAATTTACTCTCTTTCATTTTGAACCCTTGTCCTGTCAATAAATGCCCTTGTAAGGGCATTTCCTTACAATGCCTTGTAAGGGCATTTAGTCCCTCTATATGTCCCTCTCCATCATTCTTGGAGCCCCTTTAGGTGCTGGAAGGGGCTCTAAGGTCTCCCTGAAGCCTTCTCTCCTCCAGACTGAGCAACCCCAACTCTCTCAGTCTGTCTTCACAGCAGAGGTCCTCCATCCCTCTGATCATCCTCCTGGCCTCACCTGGACTTGCCCCAACAGGTCCATGTCCTTCTTATGTTGAGAGCTGGAGGCAGCACTGCAGGTGGGGTCACACCAGAGCAGAGCAGAGGGGCAGAATCACCTCCCTTGACCTGCTGGACACACTGCTTTTGCTGCAGCCCATCAAATGATGCAGGATATCATCTATGCAGCAAAAGGTGCAGTGTGTCGTGGATGTGTGATACCCACACATAGATGGTTTGTGCTGGTGCCACACAAACTGCTCACATAACTCCTCATGGGCAGCCCCACAACATGGTCCTATGTGCCCCATGGGAAGTACACCCTGAAAAATACAGCCTGGTCCTACAGGCCATACCATGGGGGGAGAGCAGCACCTGCACTGCCTGTTCCCCACACCACCCCCTGTGCACCTCCAAAAAGGGTGGAGGAAGAGAGACATAGCAGGGCAACAGTGGCCACTGTGGAACAAGGCAGGCAGCCTAATGATAAGGGAGGAGAGTGCTACTCATTGCTGTGGGTTCTAGAAACACGTTCATAAAACCCAGTCTTGCAGTGAGTGAGTGGCATGTGATGAGCTTCACCTAAGTGGTTTTTTCAGACCATGCCTGCTCCTGAGTCCCTCCTTCTGCTAAAAGCCCTTTGCACAGCTGGCAGGAACAAAGTGAAGACACACCTCTCCTTTGCCTCCATTTTTTTTTCCTCTTTTATGATGATTTATTTCAGGGAGCACTCAAAACTTGGGGTGTATTTTGTGGGGTCACACGCAGTGATGTTCACCCAATGACAGATCTCTCAGGTCAGCACAGTTACCACTGAATGAAATTCCCTTTAGGACAAAACACTCCCTTTAGGATGAAAAATCTGAATTGTACTGGTTTTTGCTGGATTTTTTATAAGTGAAAAGAGACAGAAAAAAAATACCAACATCCTTTAAAAGTTCTGGATTAGCAGAATAAAGAATTGGAGGCTGTTACTGATCTGCAGCAAGATCCTTACCAGCCATGGTGATTTCTCCGTGTCCTTGCTGGGAAGGAAAAGAGAGCACCACAGTAAGAGCCCCGTGGGACCAGAGGAGGATGGTGAGGGAGGACATAGAGACTGGAGAGGAGGAAGGAGCCCTCCAAACCTTTTCTGGCCACGGGCACTTGCAAAGCCTGGGCACTCTACACTGAGTTACCAAAAAGTTTAGGTTGGTGCTGGCCTCACTGAAGGAAACATATTACCAGGGAAACCCCAGATAATTTCCAAGGCTTTGCTATATAAACATATTAAAGATCTTAAAGTAATCCCCTGGCAGAAAGCAAGCAGCTTATTTCTTTCGCTGTGTTTGCTTTAAGATGCCAATCAAACGCTCTTTCCGCAGCAAAAGCTCAGGGGTAGATTTGCCTTTGTGCCTGTGGTTGGGATCAGGCCCAGGAGGTGACAGCCAGCAGATAAGGACTTAATTAATGTCCAGAAAGAAGCAGGAGGGACGAATGTTATCTGCAGTTTCACCTGACTCACACGATGGGCCGATAACCTATTGAGAATTCCATGAAAGTCCAAAAGCAGCACGTTGTCCCGTCGGGATGACAGCTTTCCTCTCGTGCAGGGGCAGCATTTCAGCCAAACTCACTCCTTGCACCATGAGAAGAAAGCCGATGGAAAAATTACTCATGACTTTTCTGGATCAGCCATCATGGTGGGCCTTTGGGATCAATGTTGATGTGGCACATAAGGAAAAACTGGATTTTTAAGCTTTACCTCTGATGTTTTCTCTAAGTGATGAAAGTAAAAAGTGTTATGTGGACTGATGAGTGATGGAACATGGTCCTCCTCTGCCTGCACCTTGGTCTCTTGTGAAATGAAGGATGCACAAAATGTCTGGTTTATGAATTGTGGCTTTCAATGAGAAGTGCCATCCATGTCTTAAACAGAGAGGGATAAAAATAAACCCCATGAAGTATTAAATAAATTAATGATCAGAAAAATGAGCTCTATTATTTGTTTTCCCTTTAGACCAAAACCCCTCCTACTTTGTTGAAAATACTTTTCAATAAATAAATTACCTCCAAAACACAAGCGTAGAAGTTGAAAGTTCTCACTTTGAACTTTGTCAAAGAGAGAGGCACAAAACAAGCTCATATACAATAATCAAAGGCGTGAAGACACAATTCTGTCAAAGATTAAAAAAAAATGCATTGAGTCTCCTTTTTTGGTGAGGAACAGGAAGAGTTACCTGGTGGTTTTCCCATGGGAAAAGTGATGCTGCAGAGCACTGAAGAAGTCACAGCCAGCCCTGCTTGCTCTGCAAGTGCTTCCTGTGGGAGGTGGTGAAGAGGCAGTCCCACCATCCCACTGCTTGTCTCCCCCTCCCTGGCACTCTTCTGTTTGTGCTTAAGATTGAGAAGTAGCTAGGAGTTAGGAAATGTTACAGTAAATGGTAGAAAAATGTCCAAAAATGAGATTAAAGCCTTGGGCAACCCAAGTCTCAAAGCCTGTTGTCCCAAGCAGGGAGGCTACCCTTGAAATCAGGAGAAAAACAACTGGGAAACTAATAGATCAAACGTGGTGCTTCAGAAGTTTGGGTTTGGCTGGTGGTGTTGGGTGGGTTGTGAAGAAATTCACTGCTTTGGGGATCGGGCAGAGGGGATGGGAGCAGCCCCTGCCATGGCCCCCCTGAGACAGGACCTTGTGCAGGTCAGCAATTCTGAAATACTGGCTGGGACACTCAGGTCTGACCCCTGGACGAGCACAGTGCCTGTGGGGCAGGCTGAGATCATACACGGCCTCTCCTTCCTTCTCTTGAGTCTCTGTGCTGTTGGTCTTGGACTTCTGTTTTTTTTTTTCCCCTTGATCTTACCTTCTTTTCCTATACCCCCCTGTGTGGAAACCAACAGTGGCCTAAGCTGGGCTCAGTATTTCACAGTCACACCTTCCACCTTCTGTGTTTATGCGTTTCTTCAGGTGCATGGTTTGCCCTGTGGTCTCCTGAAGCTTGGAGGTGTCACACCTCCAGCCCTCCTGCCTTACCTGCTTCAGAGCAAGCATAACCAAAACCCTGAGGCCAGGGAAAAATTCAGGCAGGAAAGATACACTTGGATTGGAAATGTAGGCACACATCTTTCAGTAGTGCCAACCATTTAAAGCTACACAGAGGTCTGAAATACTCTGATGGCCATGAAATCACCCGGCACCCAGAGCACCCAGAGCTCAAAGCCAGAGCCTCTGGCACCCAGAGGCAACCAGCAGCATCCACTTAATAGATCATGGGATCACGTAATAGATATGTATCTATAGGTACGTAATAGATTCATGATCAATAGCTCAGGGGAGCCCAGAAATTTATCTCATGGATATCATGATATTCATGGCAACATTTCCTAACTAAACAAAAGAAAACCCAGCCTCTGGGTGAAGCATCAGATGGAACAATGTTATCAGACCTCACTGGGCAAACATGGGGAGTGTATAAAACCAGCTGCTCCCAGGGAAGGCAGCACCTCTCTGCTCTACCCACCTTCCAAGAGCAATGGATCTCAAGGTGGTCTGTGTTCTCTCTGCCACCCTCATCATAGCCCTCAGCACCTTGGCAGAGGGAAATGCACCACCAAGTAAGTACATTCACCTACTGTTGCCTTCCAGGTATGTATGGGGGGGCCTGGTCCTACCAGCTGCAGGCAGAGCCTGTCTTTATTAATGTATCAGACAGCAAACGGCTTCTTCTGGTGAGACTTATCACCAAAGCTGGACTCTACTTTTCAATTTTTTCAGGGAAATCTATGGCAAAATGTTAAAGACTGCGGGTGCACTCCTGTGTTGGTGGAATAACCAGGAACCTGCTGCAAAGGCAGGGGGACAGACATGCCCAGGAGCTCTCTAGAACAGGACCACGGCTGGAACAGGAGCCGGTTTTGCCTAAATAGTCTTCTGATAATTATTTTTTGCTGTTTTGCCATGTGAATACGATTTCAAAGGAGTCTATATGCCTCCTAATTAAGAAACAAGTCATTTAGACAGCTTCAGAAGTGAAAAGCAACTCAATGACACCTAGGGACAGCTCCAGAATGTCTTGGTTGTGGATGACTGTGCAGCAGACTTAGAATGTTAAAAGTGTAGTCATACCTATTTGCACAGAATAATACGTTTTTATAGTCACCTGACAAGAATGCAAAGATTTTGTATCTTTACACCTGTTTGAATATCCACTGGACCCTTAACTCTTTTTCTCTTCACAAGACCTGGGCAAATCAGCAACATTTAGGAGCATAATATTTGAAGTTCTTAGGTTTTCCCATTTGATGTGGTCAATTCAAAGTCCACAAACTGGGCTGGTTTGGCTGCAAGTGGGACCACAGACTCTCAAAGGGTGCAGTACAGCCCTTGCCAAAATCAGTGAGAGTTTAAAAGCAGCTTTTAAACCACACAGGCTCTGGTCTTGGCAGGGAACAGAAAATGTACAGTTGCACAGATGGACAGAGTTTAGGAAAAGAGCATCGTTCCCAGTGGTCATCTGATAACTGCACCTCCACAAAAAAGTGTGCAAACTGACACCCAGTAACTTGCTCCTTCTATCCTGAACAGCAAAATGCCAGTGTAAAATGCTCCCAAAGGAGAGGAAAAACTGTGGCTACCCAGGAATCTCAGCAGCAGAGTGCAAGAAAATGGGGTGCTGCTTCAACTCTTCGAACCCCAACGTTCCCTGGTGCTTCACTCCTAAACAGAAGAAAGGTAATTTCTCTGCCAGAAACACTGATTTACCTCGTGTTTGATTATCTAGAAATGTGTACGACCAGGGGGCAGTTCTGCTTTTCTTCTGAGGTGAGAAAAGTGGGAGCAAACCTCTGTTAGAAGACCACTGGTAGTAAAACGCAAAGTCAAGCCTTACTTACCCACCAAACTTCTGCCTCATCCTCTTCACACGATGTATTCCTTCTACCTTCAGGCTTCTGGTTCTCAAGCAACCCATGCTGATTATTTAAAACATTTCACTGTCATTTGTGAGCTTGTTCACTGGTAGAGCAAGGGATCCTCAGCACTTATTTCAGTGGTTTTGCTATGTGGCTGAGGAGGACTTCTTAGATACCTGTACAAAAGGCCACAGGCATCCTCTAACTGCTAGGTTTTTGCTCTTTTCTCCAGCCTGTTTTGCTAATTGCTACTTCCTTCTTCTCCTTCATGTTTCCCAGCATAGTTGCACTTGGTTGTCCCTTTTTCTCTGCCATTTTTGCTCCCAGTCTTCACTCGATGAAATCTCCAAAATATCCCAGGGAAATCCTTTTCTCCATTAGTTTCTTCCTTCTAAAGCTTCTGAAGTCCTGTTTCCATTTGTTGCCATTGTTTTCTCAGGAAGGGGAAAAGCTGCCCTCCCACTCTTTCAAGGTTCGGGTGTATATTTTACAGAACTGTGTTAGATAACTGCATTAATTGAGTGTAAGCTACATTTGCTGGGCTGACTCCTTCCTAGGAGAACTTCAGGGCAGTCTCAGCAGTTGCACAGGTGAAATGAGGGTGCAAAGGCAACGTTACCCAGCAGAAGAACTTGATATAAATCAAGATTGGTCAACAGGGATCAGAATTGCTGGAGGGGAAAAAATGTTTTTGCTTTTGAACACTGTTTGCATTTCCTGTAAATCTTGAAGGATGAACAGCAGCACCTTATGGTGCCATTTCATAGAATTGCTTTTCTGAGCAGAACTGCTTTGAGAGAGAAGAACAGAGTATTCCAGCTGGGTGGTATAACCTCTTTACTTGTGATTTTACTTCTAATTGGTTGGAAGAGCTGTGATTTCCCCCTAAATGACCCACCTCCTTTGTTTGAAGTGCTCAGTAACTCAACTGGCATGCAGAGGAAGCTGGGTTGTCCCATCCCTGCATTAGCCAGGCTGCTCTGAGGTTAGCACTGGGTCAGGTCATGGATATACCCTGGCCTGAAGCCAGTGGATGTGTTACCATTATGGGAGACACATGGCTTTTCACCCCATTGCTGGATATAGGAAAGATAAAGATGAGTTGCTGCATGACACTTCTAGGGGTAAATTTTGCCTCTTCTGGTCCCTGAGTCACAGCAGCAATTCATCACCCTTTGGTATTTAGCTTTGCCTAACAGACGTGGTGAGGATTTGGGTGAAACTGTTCATCATGGCTGTCACATCTTTTATTTGTGAACTACATCACCAGGTAAACGGAGCATGAAGTGACACGTTCTCCTTCCTTCCTTTGTTTTTTTCGCTTCACACAGTTAAGAAAGTGTGTCCCAGCGATCCTTACGCCAGGATAAACTGCGGCCACCCCGGCATTACAGCCAAGGAGTGCACAAAGAAGGGCTGCTGCTTCAGGGCACGTCCTGCTGGGGTCCCCTGGTGCTTCTACCACCGTGTCACGGAGGAAGGTAATGAATGATCTGCACGAGACATCGTCCCTTGTGTCCCTGTGGAGGCCCCACAGCTCCTGGCAGGGCCTGTGCTCTGCCCAGGCTTGGTGTGCTGTGCCAGCCAGAGATTCCCTGCTCAGGGTGTGAGCAGGACAAGGTGGCTAAACCCTAAAAAAGCTGCTTCTTGCACAGAGAGGGGGGTGGTGCCAATGCATCTGAGCCAGGGAGTTTTAGGCAATGTGGCTGCACAGGTAGTGCAGGCTCAGGTGTGAACTCAAGCTCTCAGCTGGTGCCGTGGTAGAGGTACAGCTGCCCAACTCACATCTGCTTCATCATCATGGGAGATAAAAGGCTGTGCTTTGGAAATGTGGAATGAAACTTACAGTAATTTCTGATCCTCTATTGACTTTTTTTTTTTTTTAATTAGAATTGAACCTTTCAGCATATCTAATGTAGATAACCAATAGCCTCAGCCACAGTGTGTTTTGTACTGGGTACAATTCACCATCATATGGTTTTACTGATCTGAGACACAGTTAGGGACAACATGTACAGATGGGGGTTGGGGGAAACTGCTAAAAAGTTGCCTTTTAGATGTCCTGCATCTAGGCAAAACAGTTCCTAGCATCTTCTGCAATTTACAGAGAAAACGTGTCACTTAATCTGCTTCTTCTCTTCAACTCTCCAGCTTGTTAAAGGAGAAACTTCCATCAAGAACTTTCCAAACTTTGGATCTACTTCAATGGAACAAGAGACGGAGGTCCCAGTTCAGACTTTGTATTTTGCAACAGCCGTGATTTCTAGACTGTTTTTACCTGGGATTGACTCCTTTTGGATGTAAAGTTACTGGTAGCTTTTAGTCTCTCAGTAGGCTAGTACCGCACAGGTTTTCACTGTAATAAAAGAACTAAGACACAATTTGTGGGGGTTTATGCTATCTTTATCTTGAAGCTGTGTATTTCTCTGTTTCCCAGGAAAAATTTGGCACCTCAGCAACCTGTTGATGGCAGAGCAGTCACTAACACTTCTGAAAGGAACATGGCACTCAGCTTTTTGTGTTAGTTGCACTTCACACTTGCAAGTGACTGCTTGAATTTGTTAGCTGATCCATGGCTTCACACAGGCCACTTGTCCTTCTGAACACTGAGAATATTCAACATTTCCCATTATACAGATATAGCTGTGGGTTTGGGGTTTTTTTCCCCTCTGAGACATAGGGAAGGGTGCCTTTGTTAGCTGATCTGACTGGTCTGACTCAGACACCTCCTGCTCTGTGCATCACTCTGGTGCTGCCAGACCCTCAGTGCTGCTGCCAGCGGGGCATGGAGCAGCTCAGGAAGGCAGGAACCCATCTGGTGATGTGAAAAAAACAGAGAGCCCAGCAAAGAGACTTTAAAGGCATTGTTGAACCTCTAAGAAATCTGTTGGGGAACAAGATGGGTAACACGAGACTGCTGTGGCAGCAAGGTGTGCTCAGGGCTTAGCAGGGAAGAACAGTTGTATAGGGTTGTGCTGCAAGCACAGAAAAAAGAGTGGAGACACATAGAACCATAGAATGGTTTGGTTTGGAGGGACCTTTAAAGGTCATCTAGTCCAAACCTCCTGCAATGGGCAGGGACACCTTCCACTAGACCAGGTTGTTCAGAGCCCCCCCATCCAACCTGCCGTTGAACTTTTCCAGAGGTGAGGCATCTACCACTTCCCTGGGCAACTTGTTGCAGTGTTTTACCACTCCCATTGTAAAAAGCTTTCCCCTTAACATGCCTCCTTAGAGATTTATCCCAGTACACTATTGTGATGAGTATGTTTATCCAAACAGGTAAAAATTAGTCATTCATAAAGCACTTTCAAAGGCTCAATAATATGATTTGAATTGGTTATAACGTGATTGGGTAGTAACATGGATATTATGATAGGATATTGGTTGTAATATGAGCAATAAACTGGCCAGTCTGCTGAAGGTCTTTGGAGGTGTTTGCCAGGGAAGGTTTGATGCTGTAGCCCAGCTGAATTCAGAAGGCCCAAGCACAGCGTCCTCGTGGTGATACTGCACTGCAAAATCTGGTACCACAACTAGGTGCCTTCACCAGGTAACAGGGCCTTCACAGGAGTCTTGTTGGGAGAAGATGAGAGGCAGAGCCAAGGCAGAGCAAGGGGAGATCCCAAAACGGGAATGCACATTGAAGAGGAGTGTGCAGGACCTGCAGAGATGTGGCTACAGAAGGAGGGACCTTCCTCTCCTCCTCCCCTTCAGGGTCACTCTGAGGGCTCCCCTCAGCTGAATCAGTGTCCCTGGGCCCCATTCACAGCCCTCAGAGAGAAAAAGACACCTTGTGGGAGTGCATTCCTCATTCCCTTCCTCAGGCTGGCCTATGATCCCAGGAAAGCTCGTTAGGCCTTGGCCTTGATTAATGGCACCTGGGCAGTTAAACTCCCCTTGAGCTTATCAGAAACACAGTCTGCTCCCAGAGCTTCTGTTGTCTAATGAGCTTCTGTTTTCCAGCAAATAGCCATGAAACTTTCTTTTCGTATGAATAATAACCTGAGAGGAGCAATAGTGTTGTTATTGGATTTTTTGAGGAAAATTCCAGTATCTACTGACCCAGACTTTGGCCAGGATTAAAATTCACTGGTGACTAAAGCCAACCACCTTGTGACCCTAAGAACAGCGGTCCTGAGTGAGGCCCTCAGAGCCCTCTGTCCAACAGTGACCCAAAGGGTTGTCTAGGGAGAGGTGATGGATAAGCACATAATGAAGTTTCTCTTCTACCAAAATGCAGGATTGTCACAAATATGAACCAGTTTTAACAAGCAAATATTAGAAGCCCAAATGAAGACTTAACCTTTCGTATCTGCAACTCTGTCTGCACGCCCACATCACTGCACAGTGAGGGCTGAATAGGTAAACAAAGTTCTGAATATTTTTCTGGAGAGGAAAAAAAGTAGGTCAGCAACGTGATTTCTGTCAGCAAAGGTGCTACTGTAACAGGAACTCATTTGTGTCAATTTGTGACACAAAGGCTTTGTGCTGATGAGGCCATTAGGCAGTGAATGACGTTTAAAATCACAAATGCCCAATAGTCCTGAACTGCAACCATGGCAGCTGACTGCAACCAATGCTTCAGCTTCTAATAAAGGCTGAATAGAAGGTGATTGACATTGCAGATTGATTGCCTGTGGTTCTTCAGCGAGTGAAGATATTCTACCGGTCTTTAAAGCAATTGTAGCCAAGGGAAAGGTCTCAGGAATCATTCATTTTGAAGCGGTGGAGGAAAGCTGTATTTGGCTGACATGGAGAAATAACAGGGGAAAAAACTAGGACAGACAAGGAGCTCAGAGCAGATGGGTGCTGGCAACAAAGAGCAAACCTGTAGCCATGTGAAAAAGGGATATAACTGCAAACACCTCCAAAACCGTGGTTTTTAATGTGCCCACTTAGTTCACATCCTGGTCCCAAATGTCTCTGGGAAGGGTGTGCATCCTGCTACAGCAAGTATCACACACTCCTCTGGCAGAGCTCGTGTTCAGAAGGAAGGTTTCAGACAAGGTGCTAAACTGAAGTGAAAAAGAATATGGAAATTGAAATCTTCCTCTGTTGAGAGCAGCTAAATCACATGGTGCTGCCACAGGTCTCTAGAAAGTTAATGGTTTTACTAAAACTTGAAAAGACGACCAAGAAAAGCAGAAGGTAAAACAAAAGAACCAAACCTGACTCCTGCATCAGGATGTCAGTCAGGACATCCCAGGTAGAATGATGACCCCAAGATGCAGATTCAGTTTCCAGGAGATTGCCCTCACTGCGAGACTGAGTCCAAAAGGGAAAAATCACTGCTCTGAGGTGCGGGCTGCAAAACCTTCCTTAAGAGCAAAGTTCAGATGAGAGTTTCAGAAGCTCTCAGGTGAGTTTCCCCAAGAAGAAATCTGCCAGAAACAAAAGTCCTCCTTGGGCAGAACAGTCTATTATTATTCTATAGACTTTTCCCCATCCGAGCCGCCTTCTAAAGCATGTGAAAGCTGCCAGTGTTGGTATACAAAACAGTGACTGCCTGAGTACCTTAGACAGCAGGGATGGTCCCTATCCCAGTACACCCCAACATGTACACAATGGGACTACAAATGTGTCCTCAGTGCTAGAAGACAACAGGTAGCCAGCCAGACTTTGCTGTAAAAGGTGTGCTGCAAAGCAGAATGCATTCAAGTGCTAGGACCAGCTCAGTAGCACTCACAGGGGATGCAAAAGAGGACAGTGGTTTATTCCAGTGTCTTATGTCTTAGGGTGCTCCTTCTCCTGCCAGTGAATGGTAAAATTTCCATTTTTTCATTTAAAAAAAAATTTATTTCATAAAATTTCCATTTACTGGAGGTGGGCAGGGTAAGAAAACAAAGTACTTTTCTGCTGGAGACCAGTGTATCTATTCATCCAGCTGTGATGACTCCCTGTGCTTTGTGAGCAGCCTTTGTGGCACCCAGAAATCCCCCCCTGGAGAAGACACTAGACAAAGACAGGCTCTTGCAGGGTCCTGGTCCCATCTGTCTCAGAATTGGGGCTCCCGGGCTTCCTTCCACACATGCTTCCATCTCCGAGCACAATAAAAGGTTGTTTTGGTAAACAGAAATTTCGAGGGATTTAATACTAAAATACCACAACTGAAATGAAACTTTGGAAGTTTTGAATCAAAGCGTTTCACTGCAGCTGAGCCTAACACCTTTTTTGTTGAGCTTGTTGCAGAAACTCTAGGAAATTCTTCAGGTTCAAAGCCCATGTAAATTTTTTAGGTATGACTCACTACTGGAGTGGACTGATGGTTGTTTAAAAGCAGTTTTCATCAGTTCAATGGTTTTGGTCGATGAGGTTCCAGAAAGCTTCTTGAGAGGTAAATTTGGTAAGTAAAATCCAGCTCCTTCCTGCTACAAATTAGGATTTCCCCTGCTTTTTCCCCTTTTTCAGACTTGGTGTTACACCCCATCAAAGGGACGCTTCACCAAGAACAGAATATTAGTTTTGACAAACAGAAGAAGCAAAATCAAAAACCTTGGTGTAATTTTTGTTTCTTCTGTAAGTACTTTGGGGTTCCTGCCTGATTCTTACACAGGAGAAAGACAAAAAGCATCTTTAAGACTCTTGATGAAGCCATGAAATCTTCTTCATAATTGACTCTACAGATGCCATGGGGATGAACAAGAAGGTTCTAGGAACAGGTGGAGCTTTATTCCACCTGCCCAGCAGAGCAGAATGGGCAGTGGAGTAAGAGAATAATTGTGCTGGAAAGAATTAGGGGGAAACAGTGCAACTCCATGGGGTGTTTTGCAATCAGAGGCTGACAGTGGATCAGCTTCATGCTTTGATAATACTTTCCACCTGTGGAAAAGATCAAGTATTGACTTCCTTCTCATCCTTCCCATGTGTGTGAGGGCACACGCACAAAACTGGAACATCAGGAATCCATCAATGCCATCACACAAAGTTAACAGTGCATAACAAAATCCACAGATCTCGAAAAAACCTTCAAGGCACAGAAAAAACATAAAAGAAACCAAATGAGGCTATGAAATTCCAAATACACTAAATAACAGAAATTGATGCAATTAATGTCAATTTGACTAATCCAGGCCTTGACAGCTTTTCTGCCCTAAATAGAGCTGGCAACACACACTTTCCCACCAAGCCCTTCATTAAGGCTCTCCCAAGGGAAGATGCCAGTGCTAACAACTGACAGCACAGCAGCTGCTCATTGCTCACCTGGGCACTGCTCAGATCCCTGTGCCCTCCCATGCTGAACAAGGCCACCCTTCTTACTGCAGCCCCTTCCCTGGCTTCCTATGCCTTTCAACCTGCATTCCAAAGCAGGTTTTACACGGATAGCTATTAGAAAGCGCAGCATAAAATTTCCTTTATTTCCAAACGCTCTTTATTTTATGAATCTACTTGGAGTACACAGTGGATGGTAATTGCATGTGAGGTATATTAATTTTTGCAGCGTTGCTAATGAGAAGTTTATGGTTGGCTTATTTCATAGCACTGACTGCAATATAAAATACTTAAAAGTAATTTATGTTGCCACTCAGGCTATGAAGGACTACTGTTCCTCCCTTTCCCTTCCTGATCTACAGATAATAGTTGGCACAGGGAGGCATTTCATTCTTGGGACCATAATTCTCTGACCCAGTCTTATTTGCAGGCCTATAAAATGTAACATAAAGTATGATCTCTGTTATAATTAGAAAAATGTCTTGAATATGCAATCCTGTTGCATCCTTAGGACAATTCATCCTTTAAGCATCACTGCTGATGTTCTTCATGACTGGACACTTAACTAACTTAAAAAAGCTAGGGCTGTTATCCTTGAACTGTGGTGACCAAGGCAGGTAATTTTGTTGCTGTGGTGGTCAGGAGGGATGGCACAAGTGATGTTGTCTAGGCTTGGCTTTAAGTCCAACATACAAACACTACAAAACAGCCTTACAGCTGCATGAAAAGCCACCCAGCCAAACTAAATATATGGCGAAACACAGGACACCAACACTGGAGCCTCCTGCAGACACTGCAGTTCTTCAGGCCTTACACAGGTCGAGTTTTCTGCCCAAGAATTTCCCTCCTGGTGCACCAGGAAGCAGCAGCCCAGCAGAAACAGCAAGCAGGTCATTTCTTGGCCAACGTGGATCTCCAGGAGAAACACGACAGGAAAAATACTGGCTTTTGAAACCAGTTGAAGACTTTCATGGTGACAGAAACGCACAGAAGACTGCAGAAGAACACAGCACGGGTGTGGTTGAACTGTATTTGGTAAAACAGGGAATGGAAAGGTGTGACTGGCACAATAAAACGTGGTTTCTCTTCAGCAGGGAGGAAGGGAGAGAGAAATTCATGCATTCCAGAAGGTAAACAGGGAATGATCCTTTGCTGCCTTTGCCTCCTGCTGCTCCTGTAATGCAAGAGCACGGGGAACATCTGTTGACACTTGCAGGTGGCACAGACAAGATGAACAGCAGATTAGTCTGTGGAAGAAAAATCCATCAAAGATGGCTGAAAATATAAAGCTTATCAATTGCACTGCTTCAGGAAGTCCTTAAATTGTGTAGGGTTTCTCAGAGAAGCACCCCCATTTGGGTTAGAAGGGGCATTTAAGATCATTAAGTTTCAACCCCCAATGTGACCACACTTAATGTTTTTAAGAATTTTAACTGTCAGAATCAAGGGGCAGGCAGTGAAAATGTTATCACTACCGACACACCTGGCACTTCCCTCTGGGAGAGAACAGGCACAAAGGCATCTCTCGGAAAATAATAACACTTTATTTGATTTTTTTTTGTTTGTTTGTTTGTTACATTATCATAAATGTTCTCTAGTCTCAGAAAACAAAGCCCTAGTTTGGAAAATAATGCACATACAAATCTCTTCTTACAGGTATTAAGTATACAGAAATATACAAAGATTTCTCTATTACTGTGATATATCATCAGAATGCCCCACATCCCACATTTTTTACTCAGGTCCACTGTACCGGTAAAGCGTAAACTACAAAGGTAACAAGCAACCTGAAAAAGACATGGTTTATATAATATAATTACATATATGTATATATATATATCTACAACAGTGCAAATATATCACAGCGTGCAGGCAGCGACAGTCTCTAGAGAAGCATAATAAAACTGATTCATAGTAATGCAAATGCATTACAGAAACAAGAGACAACAATGACATATTAGATATACAGAATATGCACACTTTAGCACGCCGATTTAAAATCATACCTTGCATTGACTCTTGCTTTGAAAACAAAAGAACCAAATGTTAAATAATTCAGTAACAGATTCAAGGGCAGTATCTCACAATAAGGTCAACTGACTCAGATAAGGTGTTTGACAAATCTTTACTGACACAGGTAAAGGCTTGGCTCCACTGCAGGATTTGTTGTCTTCTTTTTAGATATATCAGTGTAATCTTCTTAGATTTAATTTACTTTTACTGTAATTTAGGAGCATTTTTTACATATTTTTAAAAAATTGTTCAACAACTAATTCACATTTTTAAAGATTGGTACAATTATCACTGAGGTCAGGAAAGCTGGTTGCTGGAAGCAATAGAAAGGAGTTTGTGTAATGATTACCCTCAATGGGCTACTAAAATAAGCTACAATGGGGTCAGGAAAACAGACATCACAGATGCCACTGAAGTAGAAAACCGCATCAACATCAGAAGTAAAAACTTCCTTGTTGCCTTACAATCTGCTTAGAAAGACATTTTAAGGTTTTTTTTTTTTCTCCTTCTTGAAAGAGTAAAGCACACCCAGAGATCCAGCACATTGGGTATTTGGTAGCTCAAAGAAGTCTAAGAGTCATCCCTCCACCTCTAACTATCCCACATGGTTCCCAAGCAGCTCATTTTCCCACCCTCACGTGGACAGCAACCACAAATACCCAGCAGTAAGGACACGAGCAGTTGGTAGGCATGGGCTGAGCTGCATGAAAGCCCCCAGAAAGGAAATGGGTTGACAAAAACTTGTTTGGATTTTGAAGGCATAAACAACGCAGAGAAGAACGCAGGCTGAGCCATGGGCATGTCTTGTGCCAAAGGAGACACATTTTGACTGGTCACCCTCTGTTTTACTGTGCTGGCAACAGGTCTCAGCAGAAATCTAAACCTCTTACAGGAAAGTCCTACAGTTGACAGCTGCATAAGATCATCGTTCATCTTAAGACTCCAAAGTAACAAGAACACTGAAGGTACATTTTGTGCTATTACTCCTTCAGAAACGCTACTTGAAGAATGTACAGAAACAAAGTATTAAACAGAATTAAAATGAAACTTGCTGTGCTTGCATGCCCAATGTGCAACTTTTGGACTTGTAGTATGAAGAATGATACGTGGGGCTATAAAAATCACTCAGTGGGATACACTACAACAACCTCTTGTATTATGAAAATGGGTATTTAAGAGGAGAATAGCAGGAGATGATTCCTGAAAATTTTACTGCCTCTGTCCACTAATAGCAGAGCTGATGACTAACTTCAGTGACACTCAGCACTTAATTTATGTACTCACTAGTGCTGTGTGGTAGTGTCACAGGCACCACGATGATCAGCCTGTCACAAACTGTTACAGAGGACATGACACGGTGTCATTTGCTGCCCACTTCTAGTTCCCAACAGCTTTTCACGTGATCATGCTTTATAAATGCATCTCCACACAGAACTAAAGGAAAGAAATTCCTGAGCAATCCCTGTCGGGTTGTTCTGGTAAGAAAATGGCATCCAGTAGAGGATGGAGATTCTCATTAGTGCTGTATCTACAGAAACATTTTCACTGACTTTTACAGCAGGAGCCAGATTGAGTTCTATTTGGGGTTTGGCCCCTTTTAACTTCTCCCTGTGTAGCCTCACAAATAATTGCCTGACCCTTCTTCCAAAGGTGATACACTCTTACTTTGTTCCCTAAGTTCCAGCCAAAGCTCTCTGCTCAACCAGGCTGGTCTTCTTCCCCGCCAGCTTGTCTTCTGGATTTCCTTCTTAAGAACCTCCAGCCTCCCTGGACATCTCTACCCTTCAGGATGGCCTCCCAAGGGACTCTGCCAGCCAGGTTCCCAAACAGGCCAAAGGCTGCCCTCAGAAGTCCAAGGCAGCAGTTCTGCTGATCCCCCTCCTTATTTCCCCAAGAACCAAAAACTCTGTCATTTCATGATGTGCCCAAGACAACCTCCAGCCATCACATCACCCACCAGTCCTTCTCTGCTCAGATCACCAGACTTCTTACAGAGTATTTCACCTGCCTCTTCACCCTGCTTGGGTGGTCTGCAACAGACTCCCAGCAGGGTATCTGCTTTGTTGCCCTTAGATCCTCAGAATCAAGAACATCCATCTAGTGTGTAAACAGGACAGGTAAGATCTCCTCTGTGAGGATCACTGGGGTGGCACAGGTCAGTATATGCCACACTTCTTTCCAGAAAAAAATGTTTCGTAAAACACTCATTACTGTTGACAACACAGGCTTTGACACAAAAGCATCACCTGATACATCCAGTACTTGGACTCAAGTGTTCATTATCTCCCACTTACATAACCAGCTCTTCTATTACATGTCTACATATTCCTCTCTTTTAACAAAAATCAATAACTTGGGCTCCAAATTCTAAGAACTGAAGAGCATTTCAGCACCAGTCTTCTGTTACTCCCTTTGACCTATAAAGATGAAATTTTCTCAATTTCTTATGGGTAGAATCTGCTTTCCAAATCTTTTATTTAATTGTAAATAATAATGTTTCAAATAATTTTTAAAATCTTCCAAGGTGTTTCATATTATACGCAAGTTTTCCATAAAGAAAAAACAACAAAAAGAATATGAAGCACCTAAAGTCTTAACTGATGCACATAGTAACCAAAGCAATATGTCAAAACAAGTAAAAATATAATAAGGAGGCCAACAGGACACTAGAGTCTTCCTGCAATCCAAACAGAAATCATACATTCAGTCTTCAAGTGACCTTTAGAAACCTTTAGCCTCTTATGCAACTTTTAGTCAGACTGTGACTGATTCAAATGGTGAAAATGGCATTGATTTCAAACTGTTTATGACTCTATACATGGCTATACAAATTGAGGATTTGAAGACTTCAGAACCTTGCTGGCCTTATTATTCTTCCACGTGAAGCCTCCAGAGCTTCACAATGTGCTGCTTAACACAACAGCACATGAATGCTCAGCCTTGAATGAACAGGAATGCATTTTATACCAGCCTGCTAGAATTTATTTCTTTCCACATGAAGAGAAAAAAGCCAGCCTGAGACTATGTTAAAAATCTTTGCAGTATATGAAAACATAATTGGGATGGATTTTAAATACTTCTGCCCCGCAGTAGCGACAAAAGAGAGATCATTAGTTAATTTGCAGGCTAAGGAGGGAAAGAACAATTACCTCATCTATGAGTACCACTGAGTTCCCAGAGAATTATTTCTTTACTGGGATACTACAGTCTGAAAGTGTTCCTTAGAATAGTAACTTCTAGCTAAGCGCTGTCAGTAGATGGCTGGGAAAAAGCGCATCTAACAAAAAAAGGAGAGACAAAAAAATATTCCAGAGCCTGCATTTTCTTATTAGGAACACCCGCCAGGACCAGACTTTTGGCTACCATAACACATACAAAGTTACAGTACAGGAGGACATGTTGCAGACTGAAGAGGTAAGATAAGAAGGTCTACAGACAGAGGAACAGGCACAGATAACAAGACAGCATCCAGGGAACTTGTACTGCTAAACTGGTCTGGATGGGAGAAAACAGCATCGTGTATCACTGGTGTTGGGATGGTCAGCAAAGTGACCTCCTTTGGAACTCTGCAAGGGATTTTCAGTGTGGTATTTGGTAAATGGTGCTGGTAAACACAACACATGAGCCCTGAAGGTGTTCAATGCCCTGGATGTCACAACTCTCTCACACTCAGCCAGCCTGCAGCTGGACCAACAGTGTGCAACCAAAGAGTCATTTGGCAAATGTATTCTTTGTCTGCCTGCAAACAGCGTTTGAACTGCCTGTAAAATATTCACAAATACTTTGAGGGTCTTGAAATAATCAAGGCACGTCGTGCCGAGGGATTTCAGACTTGTGAATTATTTACAAACTGTTCACAGTTATGAGTATTATTTAGAATAGCTAAAATTCTTAATTTCTCAAATCTGACAGCCATACAGTTCCATACCTGCTTGTGATTATGCCTGGAAAAGCTGCAGAGCTGTACGAAAGATTTTGGAGAAAAAACAGCCACAAAAAATATGCAAAGAGGCTGTGAAAGGATTTTGGTTTTCTTCTACACTGAAGATTGACCTTGCTTTCGAAGGCCAATCTTACTTTCAGGGAAGGTTCAGCTAACCTTCCCGAAATATGTGACTCGATTTAAAGTCTTCCAGAACACAGGTTTAATTCAAACGTCCTGAGTTTAACAGATATACCTGGTCTGTATTGGTAAATTAAACAGAGCCTGGGCACAGGCCAGGAAAACTGGGAAACAATGGCAGAGCTGCAGCCCAGCACAGCCAGAGCTTTTCCAGACAATGGCTCTGTTTAGAAGTCAGTACAGGGACCATTCCTATCAGCCCCAGTCATTTGAGGACTAACAGAGCTGGCCCTGGCACTATTTATTTCACTAGTATAGACGTAGCCATGGAGTCTCTGAAAACAGAGGGGGCCAGCAGATGCACGAGGTCTCTCTTATCTACTCTACCGCCACGAGCTGTTGAGCTCCTGCATGTTTTGCTGACATTGAGCTGCTTCCAACCTACAAAACTTCAGCATCCTGACAGGAATAATACATTTACAGAGAGTGTGGGTCTCACTCAGAGGTTTGGGACACCAAGATAAGTTCACAGGAATGGCAGAAGGTGGTGGAATTTGCACTGAAGTTCACCAAGGTGTCCAACACGAGTATGGGCCCCACGGTTCCACTTAAGATTTGAAAATCCAAACCCATCAAAATTGGTGACAAAATTCACATCAGCTTGGAACCAGAATTCCCCCTACCAAATTTACACAGCTGAGATACACAAAACAACAGTTTCATTGATGTTTAGATGAAGTAGCTATTGATTCCCATGTTGTGCACGTGGACTTTAGGATGAGAACAGAACTACCTGGCATAATTAGATCTGCAGGATTACAAGGTCATCTGTATGTTTCAGGAGGGTTCCACACAGTGCAGACAAAATGACTCCTGCTGTATGAGGCAGTCACAAGTGTTTTAACACAGTACCCCAGGCTTTGATCTCTGGACAACTCTTGCACTCCATCAGGCTTTAACAATCACTTTAGGGACAAATTCTGCTTTCACAATTTAAGAAAAAAATGAGCCTTGGAGTGCTTTGATTTTTATATTCACAGGAGGTAGATCAAACAGGTAATGAGCAGAGTTAGTATTCTGAATATCACAAATACCAAGGATTTAAAAGACACTGCAAAATAATGTTTTTTTTCAACCGTTCAGTGACAGCTTGAACATGTCTAACTGCGTGTGCTATTCAGGGATGCTTCCAAATAGGACCAGAGGTTTAGTGCAGACTCAGAATCTGCCTTTTCCTCCTATTATTACAGTTTTCAGATATGAGACCAGCTCGACAAGTAAAGCACCAGAATTCTAAATTCAGACAGAAACAAAAATAATTACTTGAATCACTTTAGGTTTGCTTTAAAAAAGTATCCATATTAAAAAGATGTCTTTACCTTATTAATACATTTACAGACTTTTGGCCAGAAGGGGTAATTCTGTGGAAAAGAATTGCAAAATAATATATAGAAAATTCCGCAAAGATGAAACTCTAGATTTAAAAAGATGAGAGAATCCTATTTTCATTGCATTCCTCATTTTGCATCTCATTACCTTGTCAACTAGAGAGGACATTATACTATTCTGGCTACCAGGACTTATATCCCAGCAACCTTATCCCGAAATTGGTTTTCATAAGGAAAGCTCCTGCAGGCAGGTTTTTTATTACAGTTACACTGCCTCGGTTTTGATACTCTGTGGTGTAAAATTCCCTTCTAGTTCTTCTTCCTAGTTAAAGCTAGAAAGTGTAATGAAAACATGACCCAACCCAACTGGACTGATTGGCTTAACACTGTATGTCCACTATCCCATTGTGGCTCTCCATGGGCTCGGTCAGAACAGCATCTGGCTGGGCACTGGGGACCAGCCTGCCACAGTGAGACAATGTCAAGTGCCCTCTATTGCATGTCTAAAGATCTCCCTACTGCATTGGTTCAGCTGATTCTCCTTTACCTCTCCGCTCGGATTTTGTATCTGAGAACGAAATAGGCAATCAGGCGCAGAGAGAAGAAGAAAATTCCGAGAACAATGAAGTCCAGGTAAAGTTTGGCATTTTCTACATCCAGTTCTCTCAGGATGGCCTCTGATTTTTGAAAATGGCAAGTGTCGTCTTTGTCACAATGCAGATCTTCCCGATCCAGTCCATAGATGGAGAGAATAACTCCTTCAAACCCGTACCTGGAAAGAAGAAGGATGATGGATTACAAGGAAAAGTCCTGGTGATCTGTTCAGAAACACTCCAGCAACACAATCCCTGTGAGGGCTCAGCTGAAACACTGGGGGGTTCGATACCATTCTGACACGTGTCTCGGGGCAAAGTTCTATCCCTGTCACAGTCAAGCACATGACACGTCACTGGCACTTTATGTAAGATGGAACAAGGACATAAGTTGTGCCTTTAAATGCTTCAAATCTGTGTATGGTGCAATTTCTCCAAAGAAAAGCGTTAAAACAGGAAGCAGCCCAATTTCAGCTCATAGCCAGAAGTTTCCTTTTTAAATGTGACATCACTAACTTACTTTCCTTTTTAAATAAGCAACAAGGATGCAATTATGGTTCGAAGTCAGAAATATTAAAACCAGCATCAATCTGGAACGTGTCTTCTGTTTCCCTCCATGCACTGATGGTTCCACTAACAATGTTCTCACGTCTCCCCTGGCACTGGGTGCACCCAGCATTTGATTTTTCCAAGCAGATAAGCCCATGATGGATCCCATGCACATGATAGCCCCCTCCAGCTTCAGGAGCCCCCACATGGGCCTGAGGCCTCACCTTGAATTCTAGGTGTTAATTGGGGGGTGCAGTCTCCTTACCTTTGATAGGTGTCTGTGTAAGACCTCACTTGCCAAATGAGAGGGTATTTTTGCTTGGGTTTTCCCAGTAGTGGTGTAGTTTGGGCAGAGTGAGGAAGAGGGAGGTGGGAAAATTCACCCCTCCTAATTACAGCTGTAAACATTTCAGTGTCTAGTCTAAACTACCCATGCCAAGCTCCAGAGGTTTCCTGATGGGAATTGTCCCATCTTAGGATAGCTGCGTCAGACAGTGAGAGTGACAGACACAGATGGGATACAAGGTGCCTATGGATCTTAAAACACAAGTTTAAATTACAGGTGACACAAATCCCATGTCTCTTGTGGCAGTGCTACTGGAAAACTCAAAAACATAGTCTATCTAGGATACAAAAGTCATTCATACAACATTTTCTTCCAACATGAGGGGCTGGCATCAATTTCTCAGTTGGGGGAACTGTCCCCATTATTTCAGAAATCCACTGTTGCAAAATCCAGGAAGAATCCCACTGACTTCAAAGGGACTGACATGGACTTGTGGCCAATAACCTGCTCCTTTTTATTTTACAACACATACAACATAAAATGCAGTGACATGATGTGGTTTACATCATATGTATGTTTATACTCTTGAAAGAACATGCTGTGAACAGTCTCTCTGGCACCCAAAATAACCAACCAACCAACCAAGCAAAGGCAGGCAAAGGAAAGCATTTCCAGATGGGAGGTTGAAGGCCTCCCTAGCAGTACCTGACATAGGAAATGTAGGACATCCACTGGAGGTATGTTGGGATGGTATCAAAGCTGACAAAAAACCCAGAGAAGAGAAGAACTGGGATGGCAGTAACTGGGCCCACAAATGTTGCCACCTGTGAAGAAAACAAATGGCAGTTTCTCATCATAAAGGGAGCGGAAAAAATTAACTTGGTTTTTTCATTACTCTTGTGAGTAATGCTACTACCCAAAATTATCACAGTTCTGAACACAAGAAAATTAGTGATTTCTTTTTTCTTATCAAATTTCTTGTGAGGAAGAGGTGTTGTTAGTGGAGGAAAAGGGGTCCCTCTCCTCTTCCTAAACCCTTTTACTCATTGACAGCACTGTTGTGCTGGGATCTGTCCTTCAAAGGACACGAACCCACCAAGAAGTTTACAGAGCCAGAGGAGCACTGGGATTCCTTTGCTTCTCTGGGTATAAGACCCCTCTTCTAAATATTATCTTTTTTCCCCTCACTCTCCTCTAAGGACACAGATTTCCTTCCTCACTAAATCCCACAAAAACAGTAGCTTCAACTGGTCCTAAAACACTGTGAAGAGGATAAGGAACATCTCCAGCTGGGTGGCTTTGGTGGGGATGACAGAGCTGGACCCAGCTCCAGCCTGTCCTCTCTATATTCCCTTGAGGGCAAAGACCCATGTAGGTATCTCTGGGAAGAGCAGAAGCACAGGGATCACACAACAGGGCTATGCTGGTCTCCACAGGGTGGGCACAGAGAGGGAATCAAGTCTTCTACTGCAGAAATCTCGATATCCTCAATGCATATTGAAGTCAGTATCATCTGTTATCACCCAGAACAGCTCTGCTGTGGAATGGTCACCTCAGCACATCTCCTGACGAGAAGCAGAATGGAGTTACACAGCCAGCTTCCAGTCATGCCAACAGCTGCTTCTCTCCCTCCCTCTGCAGAAGTTTGGTTTCTGGGCAAGCCTTTTCCTACCTTGCCTCCTGCAACCCTTTTTGATGTGTATGAAGAACCTTCTCCTGAGATATTGATCCTACCTCCACTTTGTAGGGGCACAGAAGTGCACCAGTCCTGCAGTTTCCAGGACCTGGGATGAATAGGAAATGACAATCCCCTCAAGCAGGGACAGGCACAGCCCTGTTCAGGTGGGGAAGGAACTTCAGAGCCTCACATGTTTAAGTTGATGCTAATGGGAAACATCAAGAGCTCCATCAGATCAAGACAACTTTTTGCCTGTCACCTCTCAACAAATATCTTGGGGACACAGCAGCAGCCACAGCAAGTAGTGTAAGGAGACAGCAGGGTTCCTGTGAGACCACAAAACACCATCAGTACCTGGAGGGATGTAGAGGCTGCACCTATGAGAAGGCCCAGGGACTGAGCCACCAGGGATGTCATGGTTCCCAAGGCTGCGAAGAGGACAAATCTGAGAGCATCAGATGGCTGTGAAGTCATCCAGTACACAATGCTGCAGTAAGCCACAGGGAACATGATCTGCAGGGAGATACACTCGGAGTTAGTCCACTAAAGCCAAACATTTGCTTACTCTGAGTAAGACAAAAACATGGGGAGTTCTAATCAACCCACAGGTCTCAGTCTTTCCATTACACGACATGGCTGAAGAGAGTCTGCCACAGACTGTGATATCTATCTTACTTGGGCATTAGAAAACAGATCCCACTCACAGCCCTTCTCAATCCCCCTTCTGCAAAAAAAGCAGAGATGGTCATCTATTTATGAAAAGAGTATTGGGTCAGGTCTCAGCTTTTGTGAAGTCCTGCACTCTTAAGGTGCTTCTGATTTGGCCCTGAAGCTTCAGCAGACATGTATAGACAGTTAGTTTGTCCACTATTCAGATGGATAAAATACCAGTACTAATCTTCCTGGCAAGTGGGCTTGTCATGAACTTAAATGGTTCCTACTATATTGAAGAGTAGAGCATATACCTGAAAAGGAACATCAGCCATGGTTTTGGCGAGGTAATAGGCTTTCAGGCTGTACCAGTAGTTCAGATGCTCTCTGAGAAACACTCCCATCTCAAGGGGAACTGCAGAGGACACAAATTATTAAGTTGGATTGCCAGTGTGCAGTATTGCTGCACATAACAGCACGGTTTATCCATATCTAATCCTGCACTGCTGCAGTCCCATGGTGGGACTGGAACTCTCAGGTCTCTGACAGAGCAGCAACAGTTCCAGTGATTTGTAATGAAATGTAAGGGGTCAGCCCTGAGAGCTGCTCACTGTTTGGACTACAGACCAGTCTACTCAGTTATCTGAACCTCCCTTAAAGAGGATTTTTCAATTAAAAGCGGTGTCAAAAACTTAAAGAACTTGGTTATTCCTTTTTGGTCCAACAGGGAATCCAAAGTAATAGCACTCCCAAAGGAAGTCCTCTGCTCCCAAGCAGCCCATACTGCAAGAGTTTGCTTCTGACACCACATGAATACGCTGATTTTATGGAGAAGTCATGACTCAGAAGTCCTAAAGAAATTATTACATCCTCCCCAAGACCAGTCACAAGCTCATCTCACTGGTTGAGATGCACTTGGCACAAGGGGAAATTCCAGCCCAGGACTGTGACAGTGAACTAACTGTCTGTGTTGAGAAACACTAACAAAAGCAGGGAGAGAGAAGTGCCACTGGCAAAGCTTTTCTCAGCTTGCAGCAGTGCCTCTGTGGGTGCAAGATTTATCCCAGCACCTGTCTTAGAAGTAGAAGCACAAGTCAAATGTTCTCTTACACAAAACAGATTCATCCAAACACCCTCCCACCTTTCTGCAACTCCTTCCCCGTCGATGTAACAGAATTACTGGTACTCACAGGTGAGGACAGTTGGCATGAGCGCAGCAAACATGAGAAACAACATGGAAAAAAAGAGGAAGCCGGAGTTGCTGAGGACTTTTTTAGCTTCGTTGCCAATGCCCAGGTAGAGCAACCCGATGAGCAGCCCGATGCCAATGTGTGAGGTGATACGCAGGTGTGTCAGGACCTACGAGCAAGGAAAGAGGGGTATTTCTGATCAGAGAGTCTGGGCTCAAAAACAATGGCAACGTGGCTGAAATCAGATATACAGGCTGCAGAAAAGGAGTACTTATGTCCAGAAGAACTTGCACAGAAATTGTAGAATGGTTTGGGTTGGAAGGGACCTTGAAAATCACCTGGTTCCAACCCCCCTGCCATGAAAAATGTTCATTTCCTACTGGTAAACTGGGCTTCAGCCAAGAAAAATTATGAGTTTCCCAGTTTCCATCCGACACATGAACATTTCTTCCAGTAAATACAGGCAGAAGCTGCAAATGCTGCAACCTGAAATCTTACTCTGACAATGTCACTGGCTCTCATTGATCAGGAGAAGGAGACTTTCTCTTTGACTAAAATATAAATTTCCCAGGGCAGAAGAGAAGCAGAAAGGTATTTCAGGCTTGTATAGACAAAACTAACTTCACCAGGCATACATTAGCTTTCTGTGCCTTCTCTGCAGTACTGTATTCCTACAAGAGGCTTGGAAGAACAAAAGAAATAACAAAATCTGTAGCTGCAAGCCTTTAGACCTGAGTAGGAAAAAAAAAATCTTAAAAACAACAATGTTCTTCAATCTATGCATCAGAAAATAAGTTACAGTTTCCTGTGATCTTAATTCATTAACTTAATGAATTCTTGTTGACAAATGCAAAGTAAATTGCAAATGTAAGTGTAAAACAGTGAGAGAGAACAAGTTATGGCAAAGAAACGTGCTGGCAAAACAACTAGGCACCCAAAACATTTACTGAACAGATACAAACACTGCAGGGTTTGGGATTTTGATGGACGTTGTTTATTTTAAGAAAAAAGGTGGAAGATATGCTTCTTTTTTTCCCTTGGGAATGAAGAATTTCATTATGACACTTAGTTCATCTTGATATTAAATGTATGAAAACAGAAATGTTCCCTTTTCAGGGAAGCAAAATTTTTATCTCCCAGTTGTCTGTTTCCAAGAATAGACTTCAAGTATTAACTCTTTACATCACACTGAAGTTATTATTTCTGTCATCCTGAATTTTCTGGAAAACCTAATTCTGTGACACACTAGTACAACCACTCATTCACTTTTCAGTAGGATTAATAGCTGTATAAGGAACCTGCCAGCACAAAGGGGATTTAAGCTTCAGGTTTTTAGGCCAGGTGCTTCTGAGTGCTGTGAAGAAAGCTGTTGTTCACAATGAAAATGGTACAGTTAACAGCAAGAGTGAAAGATCAGTCTCTTTCCTTTGAAATTCTGTGATAATCTTCATGGATGGGCTGTTGGACATGACCTTTGAGGACTATTACAGTATCTCACACCCAACTGAATAGACCTTTTGGCTACAAACATTATTATAAAGGCAGTCTTACCGAATCCCTCATGATGGTGAGAAAAGTTCTTTTGAAGAGGATGCAGAACTGGGTTAGGCAGCTGGCAGAGAAGCTGTGGCAGCCTTCTGTGGAGGAGGAATCCTGCAGGAACACATCACAGGATAAACTTCTTTCTTTGCAGTACTTTGCTTAGTTCTCATTCACAAAACCCCACTCGCACCCTCTGAACGTGCCCAGAAACCTCCGCTGGCCAAGGTTTTAAACTCCCTTCCTTCCCCTCCAGCCTCCAGCCACGTCCAGTAGTTGTGATGCACAAAATACCTCCTCAGAAGGCCGGTGCCAGAGGAAGGGGTTCAGCTCGTTCTCACCACCCACATCCCTCTTGTAGTCGGTGTCACAAATCCTCTCCCGCACGGCCCTGACCAGCCGGCTGTTCTGGTCCCCGTATTCGCCAGATGCCACTTCCATGACTACAAGAAACAGAGTTTAAGTTGCTGGTTTGCACTACTGACAAGCTACAGGCTTTGTTATTGATTCTGCAGCACTGACAGAAACAGAAGTTTGGCCTAGAGCAGGCCCTAAAGCGCCACATGCAAATTCCCACGTATACACACAACATTCAAATCATCTTTCTATAAATCTTCAGAGAGGTCTCTTCATCCTGGAAGTTAAATGAGCCATTTTAGAAGATAGTCCTGGTAATAAAAAAAATTACAGAAGTCTATTTTCATGGTCCTTACTGCTTCTTCAGAATTAAGAAACAACACTGAATAAAACTCTCAGCGTTATTAACTCTACAATACCACAGTGGAATTGTTCAAGATTAAGAACAACAGAATACTGGAGCCACTTTGAAAAGCCACTGATTACTATGAAACACTAAAGAATATGCTTTATCTTTCATCTCCTGAACCTGGACTTCCACCAGAGAGAAATATTCACTAAATTGCACCACTAGATGGCATTCAAATTACTTAGGAAAAAAATCTGAATAATTTTATTTTGAATTTTGGTACATATATGTACACGTGCACATAAGAATATACATGCAAAAGTGTACCACACACCATGGTCCCCATTACCCTGAAGGTACCAAGCTAACACAAACTAATTTAAATGAACTATTCAAATTGTCCTTACCAAAATCTGCTGGATTGTGGTAGGTTGGGCAATTCAACCCCAAATCTCTCAAGTAAGGGACTAGGTTTGTTACCTTCCCACGGTAAATGCATTGACCTTGACTTAAAACATAGAGCTGGAAAACAAGGCAAAGAAAAAGAAAAGGAAGAAAGAAAAACGTGAAATAGTATCAAAATATTTGAACCTGCTACCTGTGTGACACCAATCCATGAACCTAATGATGTCTTCTTGTCCGTGGGGGAAGAACACCTTGGGAAGATTTGTCACCACTTGAAACTAATTTCTGTATGAAATTATAACTAGTGGAAAATTAAATGCTTAAGGTTTGAGTTCTGCAAACATTCCCTCCAGGACTTAAAGCACATTAATATAGAAACACACTAATTCCAGCCTCAGACATATGCTGAAAATAGGCAAGAAACTGTAGAGTCAAGCCATTTAATTTCTATTTAATTATGGATATTTTGGGCTGGGAGATGAGGCTGGTGAATGCAGTAATGGAAAGAGAGGTGGGACAGTACAGCAATGGGAAACAGCTTGATTAGTCTTACTTTTAGCCATACTATTGGCTTTAAATAAACCTCCCTGGCAATCTGCAAGAGCTTCTTCACCTGTGGTGTAGTAGGTTTTCTCTCACCTCTCAGGGGTCTAATCTAAATCTCCTAACAAGACTAAAGTAAATTTATATCTAGTCTAAACACACATGGTCCACATCCCATTGTTAGGTTGGAGAAAAGTTCTCCAACTGACTTCATTTCAATTATTATCATTTCATGTGAATAAGCTCTTCTGAATCTATACCCATGTATCAAGGATGAGAATATCTACCAGCAACATTGCAGACACTGACATTAAACCTTTCCTGCTTTTATATTATTCCAATTTACTTTACTGACAGCCCTCTGCACAGGAGCAGTGGTGAGTGAAGGCATGATAATCACAAGCACAATAATCACGATTTCACAAACATACCAAAAAGATTCTCTAAAAATATTACATGCAAATAATGGAAACAGGCAGACAGAAAGGAAAAAAACATACCCAAAAAGTATGTTTTGCTCTTATTTAATTTCTTAATTTGATTTGTTGCCACAGACCAAAATTATTCACGTTTTCACTTAAAGAGTGTAGCCTTGAAAGTATAATTTACCTAAACCATGCATAGGGAGGAAGTTTGAGAATAATACCTGATCAAACAGCTCGAACAGTTTTGCACTGGGCTGGTGAATGGTGCAGATGATGGACCTGCCACCCTGGGCTAAAGCCTTCATCAGAGAGACAACCTGAAAACATGATGCACTGTCCAAGCCACTGAATAAAAAGAAAGAAGTTTGTTATCCACAGGTCCATAGGCAACACTCAAAACCAGCACATGGATTTGCTGCTTGGCCTCTCATTATTATCCTTTTACAAATTTTCTCTGTAGCAGTTTAATTTTATCATATGCCAACCTTATGCTTGTATTTCTCCATCGGTCTTTTAATTAAGTTGGAAGCATGCCTGAGAATGAAAAACAGAGTATTCTCAAAGCTGCCTTAAGGGACTTCTTACATTTTAAGACTGCAGATTTAAATTCTCCCAACTTTAATGAATAGATACATATTTATAGCTTTCCCAGCCTCCTCAAAGACTGATCACATTCATTACTAAGAATCACATCTTAAAATGTTTATATTCAAGCTACCTTTGCTTGAAAAAGAAAATTCGTGCCACAATCTGAAAACATTTTCCTCTCTCCCTTCCTGCTTCAGCTTGTGTCTCCTTTAAATATTATTTATAGTCCCATGGTCTGGCAGTTACAGCAGTGACCCAAGGCACTAAGTACCCAAATCAAATTATTTCTTGTGGCCTTATTCAGTGCTTACAGGCAACACAAAATGAGCCTTTTCCAAGGACTTAGAGGTGAACAGCTTTTCTGTAGGGCTGTTCTGCTATATAAACCAATATTTGCCTTTCTTTAATTTCTGGCCTTGAAGTACCTGGTTGGTTCATCAAAAAACATGACAGGGGGGTTGTTCACCAGCTCCAAAGCAATGGCAAGACGCTTTCTCTGGCCTCCAGAAAGGCTCCCAGTCCTCGTGTTGGCACAGGTCAGCAAACCGAGGGCTGTCAGTATTTCCTTTACCTGCAGGAAACAAAAAAGAGCCTCTTTACTGATCTTCATGCAGATTGCAAACTAGCTCATAACTTTGTTTCATCATCCGTGCACCGAAGCCTTTTCCCATCTAATGTAGCATTTATTAGTTTCAGTGGGGCTTAACAAATCTATCATTTACTATTTCGACCCAAATTCTACCTGTTTGTCCTACATGACCTCACTGCTCAGTAGAGAAGCCTTGCCTGTGAAAATGGAGTGGAAATCAGTTCTCCTACTGCTGTATATATATGGATATGGCACTGACATCAAAAGAGCTGTGCAGCATGTGAGGGGTTATTACACAGAGAGACCAAGAAGTTTCTTTCAACAGAACTTCTGGGTTGTATCTACAAGAGACTGGAGAACTGCATAACAAAAGTCAGTGGTTTCTATAGAGCAATGACCTGCTTTATCTAATCTGTTCTTTTCTTCACAGTCTACTCTTTGAAGTGCAGCCATTGATTTTAAGTGTTTTCATGCTCCCCGGAGTCAATTCAGTTGTCACAGGTACTCTCAGATGTTCGGGATTTCCTCAAGGCACAGTCCCAGGAAGGGCACAGCCTGTCCCAGGGTCTTTGGAGCAAAAGGAGAACAATCCCAGACACTATGAATTTTTCTGTTTCAGTGACTGTAGATCTGGCCTGGCAGAGCTATATAAGAAAAGCAGCTCTCTGGCAGCATGCACATAAAAAATGAGTGAATCCAAGGTACACTGCTCATGCAATCGAAAAAGTGAACCACTTCAAAGGTAGGAAGCAAAACCGGGCATTTAACATTTCACTTAAGTATAAGAAAAGGAGCCCATCATTTTGAAAGTGATAATTGCTTGGATGGGGGGAGTTTACCAGAAAGGGTGGTTGACATGCTAAAAAATGGTCTTTGCTTGTCCTGATTTTAATTTCCAGGAGTTACCTCTCTCAGTGAGAGAGAGTGAAAAAAGAACACAACCCACTAACTCTTGTTGTCAGAGAGGAGACCCAACTACCTCATTCCCTTTATCTCTAGGAAAGATGCCACAGGACACAGGCAGCACGAGTTAGGCCAACTAGAAACATAAACTATGGTTCACTGGAGGATTTTTCACTTGTCCCTGTTTTAAACAAGTAATTCTGCTAGCACAAGTGCATAAAATTCATAATGTTCATCTACGATAAATATTTACACTAAAATTTACAACAATAAAATGAATTATCTAGTCCAGCTCAGCCAGTAACACTAACCAGAAAATGTCCTTCTAACATATGTTGAATAAACACATACAGCACAGTTTTTTTACTCACAGACTTCTTTGCAATTACAGTGACAGAGTAAACAAATGAATTAACTTGCCTGGCCTAACTACTAAAGTGTAAATGACTTAAGACTTTCAAAGTACAAATAAAATCAACAGTTGTTTCTGAAAAATTTTTCCCAATGAAAAATCTGTGTCCAGCTTATTTTAAAAAAAACCAGTATTTGACAGAATCCAATCAATCTTGAGCTATCAAGATTCCTGTTAAGTTTCCCTCTGTGGAGCTCTTTCTGATTTTCAAGGATTCTCTCAGTCTGGAGAAAATGTCAATTGCTCCAATTTGGAAATAAATACAGACAGAGGACAGCCACAAAAATAGCTGCTCTACCTAGGAAGTCGACACAGTTTTCACATTTCAGGAAAAGCGTGCACTTTTCCCCGTGGATGGTTGAGAGGAGCACACTCCCTAGTGCAGGTCCAGCTGGGTTACAGGTCTCCATGGGCAAAAACACACCAGGACTCCTCTCCCCCTCAGGAAAGCCCTATGTCAGCAGGAGGCAGAAGCAGGGCAGTGCAGCAAATGTGCAGCTCATCCACATGTGCATGTTTTATCCTGGTTTTCTGCTTGTCCACCCCGCAGTCACCCAACACAGCTCCAAAATACATTAGTTGCAACTGCATTAACTTGCCCAGTGTGACAACATGCCCACCAGCACAGCCATAAAGATCTGCTCTTTCAACCATGAGCACAGAGATTTCTGCAGCAGTCACAAGAACTGCTGAGCTTTTTATCAGTCCTTGGAAAAATTAAGGGCTACACTCACCATTGCCACACGTGACTGATGTATCTCACCACACACGAGATGCCTGAGCCCTCAGACACACACATAAGAGAACCTAAGGTGCTAAGGTACATTAGAAGGAATCCTTCAAAACCTGTACATTTATTTCAGTAGATCTTCTACAATTTTCCAGTCTCATACTGAAAGCAGCTTTCATGGAGACTGCAGTTAACAATCCCTCCTAATGACACCTGTCAACTTCGAGGTTGTGATTCATTCTGTCATCACAAATCCAGTGCAATTCTATGTCAGATAAAAATGTCTGCTTTACAGAGCTCACTTCATGGCCTTGGCATCCCCCAAAATTCTAAGTTTGACGGACAGTGTACATACCATTTCTCTCCTCCCTTCATCTTTCTCTTGAAGTTTCAGATGAGCAGATACCTGGAATGCAAAACCAATGCAATTGGATTTTCAACCGGTCTGAAGCACAACCACCAGTTACAGCAGATGTCTCAGGCACAACATCCCAATGTCTAACTTAAACAACTTCTTTAAACACATTCAGTAAATCTGAAGTTGAACTATAATGTTCAAATCACAAAGCATCACATATGCCTGTGCACTAACTGAGTGTAATTTGACTTAATCAATCACTGGAGCACCTGACAAAAAACATATTAGAAAGGCCACTCTGACAGTCAAAGAGCTTGAGAAGAAGATGAAAGAGTCATGTTTTTTGCACAGCCAGTAAATTCTCAGGCAACACTGGAAAAAAACAGTTTATTTGTGCTTCATCCATATCACAAGGATAACTGAACTCTGCCATTCTCTAGGATGCAAACAAACAAGCACAGAAATAAATAATCTTGTGAAAGATGTCATCTGCTGTCCTGAGAGGCAGCTCCGCAAAACATCATGATTAACCTTTATTAAAAGCAATTAAACTGCTAGGTAATTATTTTTGTCAGAGCTTTGATTGATTAATTTAGACAGCAAGTATAATCTGGGCCCAATTCTATGAAAGTGGTCCTGTGGGATTCTGACTACAATGCTCAAGTAAACAAAAGAGAAGAAAAACTTCATCACAGAAAAGAACTTTTGTAGAAAAATTAGCTACAAAAAAAACTACAGTGATTTTTTTTCTGGCCTTAAAATTTGTGAATTGATGCCAGCATACAGTGTGAGCATCCTTAGCCTTGTATTGGGAACAACCTCTGAGAAAAACTGGCTCATTTCTCAGGCTGAGTAACAGGCACTTCTAGACTAACTGGTCAAGTTGGCAATTTGCAAACTTCTTAATGCCGTGAAAAAGAGTAAGAAGAATTTACGTTGCCTGTATATGTTGGAATTATTCTGTTCCTGTTGTTTTCCCACGAAGAAATGAAAGAGATTTTATACAATTCCTTTATTAAAGAAAAGGTACAAAAGAGTAGAAAGCACAGAGAGATCATGCTAAAGTAAAATAACAATTAGCAGTCAGAACATGGAAGATGGGGAGAAAGAGACAAGGTTACTCATCAGGTAAGAACAGATTGTCCCTACAAAGATGTATTTGTGAAGAATTTCAGGTTCCGTTCTCTAGGAGGTGTGAGAAGAGCCTTAGATCTTCTTCTACATCACAGTGCTGGTCACAAATTGAAAACCACAAAGCTAAAAAAGCTCGCACAACCCTTAGAAGAATGAGCCTGAAGTGGAATTCAAGGCAACACTAAAGTCCAAGCACTTTCACCGGAGCAGGATCAAACACAACTCTGTGGTGTTGCCAGAGTGAGAACACGTGCACAACACACAGAGATTTTTTTTTTTTCCATTTTCTCCTGCTCAGATAAATTAGAACAAGAAAAAAACCTCACCATCATAGCTTCCTGGACGGTCAGGTGAGGAAGGAGCATGTCATCCTGCATGATGTAGCAGGAGACTTTGCGGAAAGAGCGCAGGTCCCGGGGCTGCCCATTGATGAGGATTTCCCCTTTCATTCCCGTCTCTCTGAAACCAACCAAGAAAACAACCAGAGGTGAATCCTGCCTTCCCTTGTGCTGCCAGAGGCCTCAGTGTGTGGAAGTCTTAGCTAATTATTGCCACCATGAAATAAAAAGATGCAGTGGCTTGAAATCATTTCATTTCTTGATCGTGCTCTCTTTCATACAAGGTTGCTTGCAATGCTGCTGAAAATTTTACTCAAGGTTAGTGCAAAATGTGTGCTGTCCTATATCAGTGCCTAAAAAAATATCAAAACATTAAAAACAGGGTTTTTTTAGGTTTCTCTATCCTGTTCCTTATGCCCCAAATGACAACAACACGGAGACACTTCGCGTTTGGCCATACAGGAGGGGATTCAGGAGGGTGAATCACTTCAGTCATTGCAGTTTGGTCAAGGAGACATCAACACTATGAAGTGGTGACTAAAGAGAGTAATTTCTTCAAGTGTTTATAAAATGTGATTTAAAAACCACCACAAACATAAGACACTGAGTCAGATTTGTTACACAGCCAAAAAGGAGATTTTTAATTTATTTTTGTGTGTGTGTGTGTGTGTGTGTGTGTGTGTGTTTTGGATTTTAAATTGCTTCTTATTTTTGGATCTCACTTGTTAAGAGATAAATTCCCAAGGGAACAGAATGGGATAAACAGAAACAATATAAGCAGTAAGAATCTAATCCAAAATCTGTGAAATACCTATTTTCTACAAACACTGGGGTAATATTTCCTCTGCTTTTCTGAACTTGGGATTTTCAATGTTACCCACCTGTATCCTGCCAGAATGTTCATAAGTGTTGACTTCCCCGCTCCTGAAGGACCCATAATTGCAACAAGTTCTCCACTGCTGAACTTCCCTGAAATTCCTTTCAAAAGGGTCTTATAACCTGGAAGAAGAAAGAAAAGTTCACCCATCACGTGAACAATCACATCTGGGGAGCAATGACAGTTCATTTCCACTGATGCTGGTGACAAACAGGCATTAGCAGGCACCTGCTGAGAGGTTGATGCCTGAGATCAGCACACTGCAAGAACTGTCAAAAATATCTATCAAAAGCCAAATTATGAGTGGGAGCAGCAGACTCCTCCTGCAACACAAGTAGTATAGTGGGATTACAGGATCACAGGCTCTTGGTTCACTCCAGGAAGACTTTTAAACAGGGCTATGAAACCTTGCTGCCATTTTCTAAGTGTCTTCTAACAATATTTTACTAGAATGCTGTGAAAATATCTAATATTCCAAAGCTAGCATAACTCCAAGAGCCTTGGAGCAGACTGCCCTCCAACCACTGCAGCTTCAATACCAAAATTCTTCACCAAAACAACAACTTCTTAGAGAAAGCAATAGCCAAGACCTCAAAGGCAAAGCCCTTTGCCTTTGTTCATTCCCCACTAAAAGAGGCATGACAAGAAATGCAGCAAAAGGAGACACACAAACCTGTTCCAATATCTTACCACAAGGACTCTCTTATCCTAAGAACTCCAAAAGCTTGTCTAGACAGGGAGACTGACCACAGTAACTCTGTAAAAACAACTCCTAGGGAAATACTTCCTCTGGATTAAGAACACGCAGGTTTTTTCTCATTTAAATTAATTCACTCCAGAACGTCATGCCACGATAATTACATCCTCAGGCAAAGATGTTCTAGGATAACACCTCCTTCAACTTATCCCTGAGTGAATTACCTTTGTCAATAAACCTTTTATTTAAAGCCTAAACTCCATGTTGCTCTAGGTGTAAGCAAACTGGGCTCCAGTGAGAATTCCAGATTTGGACTAGTTGCATCCACCTTGCCCTGCATGATTCCCATGTTAAGGCATAAGAACTCTATGGGGATGGTGGAGAGAGCCCTGACCAGCATTTAATTTTTCAGGAACTCTTCCCCTTATATTTTTTTTTTTGCTTGCTTACTTCATTTTAATTTCAAGTGCTTTTAGTGAAAACTTTTAATAATAAAAGAGTTAAGTAAGGTGTCAAAAAACAACCTCCAATGTTGAAAATGTTCCTGTAGTTAAATTAAAACCGAAACAGAAGGGTGGAAAATCCATTTACATGCAGTGTTAGGATTTGACAATACATTTTGCCACACTGGTGCATATGCAGGCAGAATTTATATTTCACATGTAAACTATCCCAGTCCTTTGATTATCTCTAGCACAGGTTGTAGCTGGAACACTGAAATGCTGTAAAAAAAACCCAAACAACCTCATTGTCTGCAAGCTCCTAGAAAAAAGAATGGTGGATTATCTTCTTCTGGTTTATATTTCTTCCTAACTCCATGATTTGTTTTCCTTTCATCTCCACTTAGCATTCTCTTCAAATATTCTTCTTTTCTCTAGCCTGAGCTCATACTCCTTCCATGCCACAGAGAGCAAATTTTGCACTAAAAACATTGTCATGCTGCCATGGGGTCTCCCAAATCCACAGCAAATACCCTTCCTTGAGCATCCCCCAGCCCAGGGGGGAAACAGGAGCCACAGAAACTCTCTAGAAATATCTGATCCTACTGTTTTCATGGCAAATGTCTTAGAAAAAATAACTGACTAAATGTCTCAAAATAGTCATTTTCTTGAGTGCCATTTTTTAAACAGGCCAGTAATTTTTCACAATAAATCCTCTCCTGGACCCAAAGAAAACAACTTGTTTGGAAGCTACGAGGTAGGACGGGTATGAAAATAGCAGTGCACTCATGTTGCCTGTTCATGGCACAAGTTCTAAGAACAAAAGCAAGGACAGTCTATCAAAAGGAACAGCTATTTCAAGAGAGAAATTCATGGCACCCTGGCAAGGCCAACAGGCTTGTCCTTCACACCAATGTCACCATCCAAATCAGCATCTGAAGGGCAAGTGCAAGGACAGGCCAGACCTTTCAGGCATGACAATATTTAATAAATAGGATCTAGAGAGACAAAGTCCTTCATTCTATCCCTCTCGTTACAGAGAACCAGCTCCCTCCCAAGCCTATTATTAAACCTGTAAAGGACTCAAACACTAGACTGTACCTCCAATTATTTGTATTATGCACCCACCCATCATGCACACAGGTTATGTGCAGCTGGGAAAGCTTCTCACACTGGTCACAAGCTGGCCAAGGTGCCTTGTCTTGAGCTTCCACTGGGACAGGATTTCTTTCACCAGGTCCCACATGCAGTGCACGGGTTAGGTGTCTGTCTCTATTCCCTGTCTGCCCTGCAAAGCTGTTTAACATGACAGAACATCTCATGCCAACTTCACTACAACAATTTCTATTGCACGGGTTTGTTCTGACCCATTTTTACAGGGGAAAGGGTTCTTGTCAGAGTTCTGTAGTAGTCAGCTCACCATGAGTTTCAAGATCAGGACAGTAAATATTTCACAAACTTAACAGGGAGGATGAAAACGTGTACTGCCATAAATGAGGAAGGTGCCACCTAAAAAACACACTCATTGTCTGAAAAGGTGTAGTAATGTATATACCATTACCTAAAACTGAAACCTTTCCTCTCACTACATATGACTGTGAGATTTAACATCACATATATTAAACTCATGTTTCCAAACATAATCTCACAAATGATGATCAGTCTACCTTTAATTGTAGTATCTTCCCCCTCATGACCTGCTCTTGTTTCTGCCCCTCTGATGCAGGTTTCCATTTTAAGAATCCTGCACACAACATTAAATCAGAGCAGGGCACATCACAGAATCAGGTTGAAACAGAACTCCAGGATCATCAAGTCCAAGTTTTTGACTGATCACCACCCTGTCAACTAGACCAGGGCACTAAGCACCACATCCAGTCATTCCTTGAACACCTCCATGGATGGTGACTCCACCACCCCCCCAGGGTAGCCCATTCCAATGCCTGACAGCCCTTTCTGTGAAGAAATTCTTCCTAAAATTCTCTGCAAGTCATTTGCAAAACAGTAGAAAAACATGCTTTAAGAAGAAATGGAAAAAAAAAAATTATGAATTTTAGATTAGGATCCCAATCATTGGCATTTTAAGTTGCTACAAACTCAAACCCGTCTCTTCTTTTGACTGGAAGCGCATAAAAAGCTTTTCTATTACAAAGGTTAATTTAGCAAACCCACAGAAAGATTTGACACTGTGGCAGTAGTGTGGTGCCCAGTATAATCCTTTATAAGGAATTAAAGTCCCTGAGTAACTACAGTCTTCTCTTTCAGAATATCGAGGCTAATCTTTAACAGAATCAGTTGACCTAAAACTTCTATATCAGGCCACATGTCTTTCACGAGAAACAGATTATGCATTTGAAGGGGATTGCATTCTTACAGTACAGGGACTGTTTCATGTCCATCTGCCATATATTAGGAATTTCTGGTTACCTTTGATTCCAGACCACCTCGTTTTCCTTAGTTCATGATCCATGCAGGAAGGAGTTTAAGTAACACAGAGTTTAGTGAAAGGCTGAATCTCAAAGCCAACTCACCCCAAAGTGGAAGCACCTTACAGGCCATTCAGTTCCAGCACCACAGCAGCTGTTTCCCTTTGGACTGGACTTACATCAAGAGCAAGTTTAGCATCTTGACTTTCAGTTATTTCTCTTAAAACAGTTTTGATTTCCAATGGAAAATTTAATCTTTCAATTTTCCAATGTCCCTTCCTGAAGTTATTGTGACATCACCATTAAAAATATATTTAGGGGCCGATAACCCTTGGGAATCCAAATACAAGTTTTCAAGAACTGCTTAAAATACAGATTCATTAACAGGACATTAACACACCATCACCAATCAGAGCAAGTACTCTGAAACTTTCTCAGTCCAACACACCAAAAATTGAATACAAAAGTAAGAAATCAAACCCTAAACAGAAAATTCGAGTGATGCAAAATGTTTTGGTCTTAATTTAACCACACTTTGCATTCCACAGTTCAAGGTTTTGCTTCTCCTGAGAAGCAAAATGTGTGGTTTTTTTCTCATGTTAGGATTTCCCACGAAGGCAATGTGAGGCACTGTGATATTAGATCATATTTTCAGCCAGAAGCACCTGACTGGTCTGACCAGACCCCCCCATTCAGGAGGTGGGTTTCCCTCTCTGCCTGGCAGCACCACAAAACCCACAGGCAGCCCCTTCTTCAACGAGCAGAGGGTGACCTGGTGTCTCTGATGAAGATGCTCCCATTGCTCAGGTCTGCAAAGCTCTTGCTAATGGATTCAGCAAGAGAGAAGCGTGTTGATGGTTTTATTTGCTACCTCCTGGATTTTACCAAGATTTATGGGGAGATCCGGTTTTCCCATTCTCAGAGAAACTATAATCAACCTGGAAAGAATCAAGCAAGCCACCCCCTCCTCATCCTCAGGGTAGGAGCATATGCTTCAGAATGTGTATGAGTCAGCACCAACAAAAACATAACCAAAACTCACTCCTACCTGACAGTGAATTTCCTCAGGTAAACACTGCCTCTAGGTTTTTGACTGAAGTGCTTCATTCATTTGCATTTCATTGCCAGCAACATACTCATTTGTTACTCAGAGAAATGTCACACAGACTCCTAGAAGTTTCTAGGCTTTGTAGCCTAATTCTCCATCCATCAGTAGGCACCAAGGGCCCGTCTCAGGTCCCGGGTGAGCACAGCAGGCTTTCCCTGCTTGCTGCAATTAGAGCAGTGTTTGCCCTTCCCGATGTATTTGAACTGCTTCTCTTTCATCACAAGCTCTTCTGAAGGCAGGAAATCACCGCTGTTGCCCTGCAAGTGCCACTGGCCTGACACAGCTCAAAGGCTTCTCAGAAAATTTACTATAGCAAAAGGTAACATAGGAAATTTCAACTCAAAAAGTCCACGTGTGGCAAAACTATAAAGAACTGAAAACTGAGCCACAAAGAAATCAGCATTTGGTATTTAAAAATCAAAATCAGAGACATCATAGCCTGCTCTTTTTAGACTCCCTGACAGGTAAAAATGCAGCACTAAAAAAAAAAAAAAAATTACAAAAGGACTATGTTTCCTTGTATTTTTGTGGTGCTTTTTTACATAGGATGTGAAATACCCAGCTGGAAATACAGAAGACACCCCTGGCAAGTACTGTATTACTAACCTGCTTCACTTCAATACCTTCAACAAAAAACAGCAGTTTAAGTTTCAATACACAAGTTTGTTCTCTTACAGTATCATTGGTCAAATTGTTTCTTAAATCATTACAGGAAAGTGCAGCAATTTCTTGACACTGTATATTGACCCTGTTCCATTAAAGAAACTCCACTGTATTTTCCTATTCTAAAATTTTTGGGCTTAACCCTCATCTCATTTCCTCTTGTTTCAATCCAAAAAAAACCCCCCAAACTATGTCAAAGTCCAGGGAATTCTCCACTGCAAAACCTGAATAAGGGAAAGCGGAATTGAGGAGTCACACCTACATCTTTCCCCTTGAGTCAGGAGTGGGGAGTCCTCCTATTATGCAAAAACGCTCCTAGAAAAGTCACGACTTCACTGCTGCCCCTGAGATCCACCTCAGTCACACCCCGATGACTGAAGGCCATTCTCTGATTCAGGTACTGGTCTACAGCTGCACAAGTGAGGGAAAAAACAGGCTAACTCAGCCAAATATGATATTAAAGGGCAATTTGGTAACTTATGGATTAGAGTAAGAGCTTGCAGAAGTCCATCCAGACATGGAAAACCATCCTCGTGTTACGTGGCAGACATTTAATTTGTAGACTCCTTAGATTTATATCAGAAAACTGAACGGCTGGGGAACACTGGCGGAAACTCTGCACAAGATGAGAAACACACACACACACAGAGATAACAGCTCGAGGCCAGATTTGCACTGGAAACATTTGGAGATGTAATAAAACACTAGCTAGGAAACATTTTTATCGTTTTTACATCATCATTTTCCGCACGCTGAGGTGTAAATATGCCAACAAAAAACTCTCTCGTCTGCTCCTTCTCAGCCTATTATTCACTTTCTGCATCTCAGCCCTTTTCTCACTCCTGAGAAGCCACCCTCTGTTTACCAGCAGAGACTACACCAACCTGCTTCATCTAATTTGAACTCTGTGGGACAGGGGTAAGCAAGCAGTGGCAGCAGAGAGATTTATGTGGAGTCCCTGGAGAAAGTTACCCCATATTGCCATCCCACGGAGTCTCTCTTGTTCTCCTCATGCTTTACTCCCCCTGTTCCCCCCTGCACTCAGTGAGTACCTTCCCAAACCCCAGAAGCAAGGTCTGCACATGCAGCAGAGCAGCAGGCTGGCACTGCAGACCGCTGAGGGCAGGGACAGAAAACACCCTGCATTTGCTGTGCCACTTTCAGAGCGCACAGTCGCGACTACATTGTCTGTCTGCACGTGAAAAGAGGTGCAGCTTCCTCTTCTGAGCACATAAACAATGCAACTGCACATGTGAACTAGCTCCTGGTGGTTTACAGTTCCATTTGACAACTCAGCAGCCACACACCCCCAGTTTGTGCCAGCAAACATGATGCAGCCATACGTGTTCCAGGGGATGTGTGGAGTGACCAGCAGCCATTGCAAAGCACTGGCCCACTTTGTGGGTCTGGGATATCTGGAACATGCAGTTTCAGAAGCAGTTTACAGCACCAGAATATGATGTTGTTCTGCCCTCTCTCCCCAGAACACCTTCCCTGAGTTGGCTTTCGAGTGCACCTACAGAAGTGAGGAACAACCAAGCCCATCTACCTGGAAATCTTCCCTGGGAAATTAGAGCAAAGAGGGTTTGTTTCCAGCTGCTCTGCCTGCAGGACTGTCCCTGTCTGCCAGGGCAAGTCCTGGGTGGAACAGGGGTGGTGGGACAGTCCTTTCAGCAGCTGGGGCCCCTCCAGCAGTTTGTGCCACCCAGGAATCACTCTCCCAAGTCACCTTTTCCATTCTGAAAGACAAACAGGACTTAAATTAAATTACCCCTTTACTCATTACAATTCATGCTGGGCCATTCAAACCATTTCATTCCAAACTGGACTGCTTTTTCACTTTGTTTTAGTATAAAACAAAAGTTAAATCACTTTCCAGTGATCAGATGAAGTAACACGAGGCTTTTCACCTAAATCACTGCTAGTACAAAGGCAGGGTGTTTCCCTAACCTGGCATATAGTCAGGGAGATGTTTGCCATGTATTTCTAATCCTGCTATTAACCAGCCAGGACACCATGTTCCCCACTCACTACTGGGAGCACAGAATGCTTTTCTCTCTCTCAGTGGTACCAACAGGGTTTGTTAATGTTTAAGTTTGTAAATTCTCAGTTGAGAGGGATTATCTGTATCAGTCGATAATTATTTAAATAATTTGAATTTTCATTCCCAAGCTCCCCACTGAGTTCAAACAAGTTTAAGTTAAAGTGAATTACAGGTACCGATATCTGGGAAGAAAAAAAGGCACTTTGTAACTTCCAGAAAATGTAGGGGACAGAAATAACTTTCCTGACAAACAGAGTGAAAAAAAATATATTGCTTTAATAACAAGAACCTTCTTAATTGTATATTGGCCTGAACTGTACCCCTATAAAGCCTTGGGGGGCAAAGTCACACTAGAAGGAATAAACATGTTTAAGGTAACTGTCTACCAAACAAAACCTATACATAAACTCATACGTCTTTGGTTCATGACTTCCACCATCCATTGTGTATCACAAGTGAAAAAACCTTTTTATGAATCATTTTTCCATTCCAGCTTTAGAATCAACCCATCCATATATTTCAATTCTGTTCACACGTCTCTCAGGGACATAGAACAATAGGATTTTCCATTGTCTAAGCTCTGAGCCCTGCTTTAGGACAATTAAGGGAATTTACAATTGTAATGTGTTCTTGTACCTTGCCTCAGAGAAACGACCTTCGTTATGTAAATGTCTATAAAACAGCTTGCCAGGCACCAAAACATCAGGACAGAAAGGGCAGAAAAGCTAAGTGAGTGCTTGAAGTAACCAAATCAAATTCCTCCGCCTCAAAGTCCTTTCCAACTCAGAAATGAGGAATTCATTCCTCTCAACCTAAAATAATAAGTCTTTCAAGCCTTAAAAAAAAAAAAAAAAGAAAGAAAGAAAGAAAGAAAAAAAAAAAAAAAAAAAAAAGAAATTCCCCTGTGGGCAGCAAAGTTCTTTCTTTGTAGTGGACTAAACTGCATTTCTTAATATAGCCCACGGCCAGGCCTTCTTAAACATATTGCTCTTGATCCACAGCCGATTTCCCACTTAGTGATCATGGGACAGATTAGTCGTAACTCAGATGGAGAGCTTAGCCCGTGCTCACAGCGAGCCTTGCAGCATTCAATCTACCTAATTTTACACATCTAAATGTCTGATGCTTAACCTAAATTCATTTTTAGGACCTGCAAAATATCAGTAGATAGAAACCAGCACACCTCATGAGTAATTAATTCTACCTGTTTTGCATTCCTGTTCTGGGAAGGGATAAATAACCCTCTGGAAGGGCCTCTTTCTCTTAATTATAGTAGGAAGTTTAGGACAATTAGCTTAGATGAGACACCAAGACTCTAAAAGCTGTGAGAAATCTCATCTATTGCCAAGGAAATTACAGCTGGTTTTAGTATCAGTCACAAATAAAATTAATATCAAGACATTTTCTGTGGTTTTAAACATCAGTTTTGATTGTGGTCCCTCAATTGCAGCAGTTAAACACACCAATTGCACAGTCCAAGTCTCCAAGTTGGATTGACACTTCACATATTTAGATGCTTCCTAGGATGTACAAACCTATCAGACACTGTGTTTTCACTCTGTCTTTAGTGGTTAGCACTTGCTTTGCACTCTGGTAACTGGGGACAGTTCAAAACTGCAATTTTTTTCTTCAAGTAATCTACTAGCTCAAGCACACAGCACTGTATTGCTAGCACTGGGTTCAAACTTAAGCAAAACAGTTTAGAGACTGAAAAATCCAAATATGCTTTGGAAGATAGAGGTTAATGGAAAGCTAAATGTATAAGAACTAATTTTAAAGCAGTTTTTGAATTTTGTTTGCATGGGTGCCTTCAGGTTTGACTTCTATCAGTGCACTTCCCTTTGTGTTAAACGTGTCAGCTTTCCTTCTGTGGCCACACAGTAAAGTAGAGCCTAAAGGGAGATCATGAGCCCCCAAGCCAAGATTTGTGACACAAAATCCCTGGTTACTCTGGGCCATGTTTTATAATAACAGAGAAAGATGAGAAGATTGCAATCCAGACAAGAAACCAAGTTCTAGCAGAGGGAGAATCTTAAACTGCAGATTATAAAGAATCTGAAAAGTCCCTTTAATTGTTCTCTCAGATCCCTGGACTAGATATTAAACTTATGCAAGACACTGGATCTGACAGTTCACATTGTGCAGTCAAACAAAAAAAAAGCCCTGACTAAGTAAAGCTTTCACTCCTTTGAAACTCCGAAGAGTTGTGTGCACCATGCTCTTTCTCTGTTATCCAGGCTGCTCATCACATTATTTTAGTATCTGAATACTGCTCCTCTTCAGAATAACTAATTAGATCTGACACTCTGTTGGGCTGCAAGCTCTGCCACCTCTTAATTTTTAGTTTGAAGGTTTACTGGACTATAAACCCCCCACTCCCTTTGTCTGGTTGGATTGCACTGCTGGCCAGGCAAAGTTTCTCTACAAAAAAGTTTGGGTCTACGTACAGAGAACTCAGACCTCCAAGTGACAGGAAACTGAAGTGCTTCTCCTGTTCTGGACAGAGCATTCACAGACTTTCTTGACACACGTTTCTCCAAGAGTACAGAGGAGCAGAACAGGTGTCAGCAGCACTGTGGGTAAAATTTCTGATCCTGCAACTACTGATTACACCTCCCCACCACGATGTGAGATGGATGGGTTTGTGCCAGTGCCCTTTAATTCTATACTCTTTACAGCTATAACCAGGCAGAGCTGAAGCCCTTAAGTAACCCGCATATGCAACCTGACCCAGTAAGAGGCCAGGTAACTACCAGACACCCTTCTTGTTACAGAAATATCTCATATTGGCTGATAATAGTTCCACTAGGACAGCTGCTTTGAGCCTTTCCTCGGATTCACCCTTTCTGTATCCCTTTATCTGGTCTTAGAGTACAGTTACAGCCTTCTGCTGAGGTTTACAGGATGCTTATGCTCATATATGGGTCCTATCTATTATTATTATAATTATTATTGTTATTGTTTTTATCAGATACATCCACAACAAGACTCAGTTCTTGTCGTTTTTTCTGTTGGATGTTTCTGCCTGAGAGAGTTAAAGCTGTTCCTCTCTCCCTACACATGCACATGAAGCCATATGCCTGCAACTGAGGAGAGAGAATGACAATTAAATAGGTCAATGAACGAGAGTAACCTTCAAACATGAATGCAAATAAATCTCTACTTGCAGCAAGACCTGATGGCTTCAGAAGCAGTATTTACATGTTGAAGCATTTGGAGATCTGGGGCATAGCTTGTACTTCGCCTGCACAGAAAATAGCTACCCTAATTTATCTTCAACCCTTAGGAAATATGAAAGAGGGGGAGAAAAAAAGTATGAATGACGCACAGCTTCATCTTTCTTATGAATCTAGTGGAAATGTTTTTTCAAAGCAATATCCATAGCCTAATCCTTGTTTGATAATTGCTTTTCGCTGCCTTTTTTTTTTTTTAATTGCCTTTGTTTCTGTTACTTAAGCCCGCAAGAAAGGTCTTTCCTGACAAAAGAAAAGCCAACACAATCTGAAATGAAAGGCTGACACATTTCCTCGAATGACAAACTGAAGTCACGAGCCTGATACACACATTTTGAGATGAAAGCTGTTTACGTGTGACAGCCGGGCAGAAAGCAATTTCTCATAAGTACCTTCATACCTCCAAGTACAAATAGTATTATTCACAGTCTTACAAACAAATAAAGCCAGAACCCTTCCCAGCATCCCTTTCCTTTGCAGAAAAAAAAAAATAAAATCTTCAAATAGGAGACATTCCAAAATAGCCCAGCAGCTGTTGTGAACTGCTCTGCCCCATCTGCCTTTATTTCCAAGTGTGGATCCAGCTGGGTCACTCTGCAACAAGGGAGACAGAAAACCTTCCTCCCTCAGAGAACACTACTGAGTCTCCTCTGTTGATGTTCAGAGTCCTCTCCCTTCCTCCTTCCAACTTATCCCCACCCACGTGTACCCAAAGCAAGGGGGGAAAAAAGCAGAAGTAAAACTTTGGCTCTCTCCTCCTACCCACCTGTGTAAGGGCTAGAAAAGAAGCCCTGCGGCTTTCTAGAGTTACAGCAGAAGCAGCTGAAGTTATTTTGCATCTCTTTCCTCCAAGCTGGGCTTCATGGCAATATCTAGTCCAAATGGTGTGTAAAGAAAAGCTTTCTGTGTACATGCTCATCACAAAGTCTAGGTTAAAATGGAATGTGATGAAATGTCTCCTGTAAACTGCATAGGGAAAAAACCATACGTTTTCCCGGAGTGTTTGAAACAAAAGTCGTCGTCTGAAACAGACTTCTGTGATGACTCACACGCTCACAAGACAACACTCTGTGCCCCTAGCCCTTACAGACGTGAAGAGATGCATTTCTTGGATTTTTGAAAAATGTTTTCAGTCGTGGTCGCCACAATTTAAAAACCTGTCACAGGGTCTGAAATTTAAAAAACCACCACAGTTCACAAGCCAGCTTTGATAACTCAAAATATCGCATCTGACTCCAAACAAATACCATTTTTTTCACATCAGTCTTATTCAACTGCAGTAGTGATGACGGTCTGGTGAAGGAACTTTCTCTGAAGAACAGGCACCTGCTGAGCACCTCGACCATCTGACCCTCTAAACTGCACATCCTTCTCCTGCCTTTTCTCACACTCTCAAACCAATTCCTCCCTGCCAATTGCAAGATACACTTCCATCCCCTCACATTCCCACTGCTCCCATCCCCATTCTCTCCCACAGGCAGGCTGAGGAACGCTTGGAGCCAGGAGGACCTTCTGAAATGCACTCAGAGGCAAATACCAGAGGTGTTTCGAAAAAGCAAATGTTAAACTCACGCACTGAGTCTTTAATCCTACTATATACACCCAGGAGCAGAGGCAGGGATAGAAAATTCCGTGATCAGCCTTCCAACCTGGAAGAGCCCGGTGAGTGAGAACAGGAGCTGTGTTTGGGAGAACTGCTGAGGCTGAAGAAGCTCCTGTGGCAGCAGGACATCCCTGTGGCCATATGGACAGCTGGAGCACAAGTCCTGGGAGACTTCTATTTTCAGAAACAGCCGAACTGATTCTGATAATTTCTCCTCAACACTTTAATGAAACAAAAACACAGGATAACATATTTACTTTATTTTAGCACTGATCTAGTAACGGATACAACTTATGAGCCTGAATGTAAAATTATAGGAAAACCTGAAGCTTGTGCCGAAATAAACCCTGGATTACCTCCAGTTCTTGCATTTTACTTAGAACAACTGTGGTTTTGTCTCTCTTCTAGAATATTTACGCTATTAAGTTGCCCAAATTAAAACACTTTTCATTGTCAGCAAACTAAATATAAAATCCTCTAAACACCACTGAACTAATTATCATCTTCTGTGGCATGTCAGTGTTGAATATGTTACAAACAAAGCCCATTGCACAGGGTATTGATACTTCTGGAATGGAAATGAGGTAGCAGCCTGATTTCTGCTTTTTTTGCAGTTTGGGACTGGAGAAGTTGGCAGCCTTGCTGGGACATATATCCATTGGACTACCTTAAACTACTAAATTTCCATCTGTTTTTAAAAGCTCCAGCTGACCTACATTTTACGTTATGGATTAGTTGAAGCTTATGGAGCAGCATGAAGAAAGCTAGAGTGTTCCTGCTAACCATATATCCCAAGCAACTGAATGCTTCCTCAGTAATATGTCCCATGTAAGGTTGAGAATTTTCAAGAGAAAAACTCAACATTTCACACACAAAATGGGAAAAAAAAAACCCACCTAAACGTTTTTTCAGATGCATTGAGATTGCAGTGCAGGTATCAACAAACTGATTAAATTTTACTTCACATACCCAAAAAATTCAAATGTACAATGAAAATTATCGGAAGGGTTTTTTTTAAAAAAAAAAGCCTAATGAACTTTTATTCATAACTTCAGGACATGCTAAAATAAGGCATCGGAATCATTCAGCATTTTGGAAATCCTGTCTTTTCTAAATTATCTACAGAATTATTAGTGAAGCAAGTTGGGAAGCGGGAACTCATTTCACAAAAGCATGATTTCCACCTCAGATTTCCATTTTATTCGTATTCTGAGGTAGAAAGGAAATTCAGCTTTGAGGTTTGGTGGCAGATTTTTTGCTTGGTTGTGTTCTTGGCAAACCAGAAACAAGCCAGTCCAGAGGCCAGTGGGACTCACTGAACCAAACCTAAGTCCTTGAGTCAGATCAAGAACTCCAACTTGGGTCTCTTACAGTTTCAAGAGATCTGGTCACATCCACTTGACTGAGGATTTTCTGTCTTCCTAACTACAAAGTCCTCGACCCAACAAATCTCCATGAAAATGTAGTCAGAAAAAATATACAGTGAAGAAACAACATGCTTCTACTCTGATGCACCGTCATTTTAGAACCAAAAGAGGATATTGAAAATTTCCAGAGGGACTTTCACTATCAGGAGGCCCTTTGTGTTAACAGCCCTCTCCCTCATACTTTTTTCTCTGCATTGGTTCATTTGCCAGTAACAACTGTAACTTCCTTTGACACTTTCTGTCCTTCTTTACAATTAGGGTATTCAGCTGTTCAGTGAAGAGGCAACGGGCAAACTATGGACTGACTTAAGCTGGCTGATCCAACTGGTCTAATTAGACAGGAAAAATTTGGTAGTAAAAGCAGCTGCTTCCTCCACAAATTGGAAGTCCATCAAAAGAGATGAGCTATGTCAATGGCCCGAAGGCTCATGTATATCATTATAAAAGAAACTCACATAAAAACTGTTGGTCATCTCACATCCTTCTAATTAGATGCCTCTATAAACCATATTCCAAAATACATTTTTTCCAAAGTCAGGAGAACATGTTTCCATTTTTTCCTGGCCACCAACTAAACTGACAACGACATTTAAAAAAAAATATTGGTTGGATACATTACTAGAAAATTAAATTTGACTTGTCACTTGACGTTTCTTTATGATTTCTTCCTATATGATTTTATATCAGTGGACCACCTATACTTAACATACTTCTGTAAGTCATTTATCTCTGCTGCCTATGAACACACCAGTACACAGAGGAGAGAAAAAGGAGACAAAGAGTCCAGGGTGTTTACATGGTTTTCCTCACGAATACTGTCACTTTAAATGTGATAATGAAGAGACACAGTTAGAAAAATATCCCTGTCACCTCAAAACACATGCTTTGATCCTAAAAATCAGAGGCCCTCTCCAGACTCGGCTCCTGTCAAGAAACATGGCACCACTAAAATCAATATACAGCAGCACAGGCTTGTGCTATTTCAGCAGCTGACACAGGCTCAGGGATCAAAAGCAGGGGTTCATGACAACCTAGACACCAGGCAGTATTGCAAGGATTCAAAGACTGGAAGATGGAAACCTTCCACATCAGAATACTGATATAGCAGGAACTCAAAATTTCAACGTGAGGTTTTGCTGCAAAAACCTACAACATAAACATTTAATGTGAGCTGTTCTACTGGGTCTGGCTGGGACGGAGTTAATTTTCTGCAGAGCAGCCCCCAGGGTGCTGCTTTGGAGCTGTGACAGCATTGATAACACAGTGTGTTTTGGCTGTTGTTGCCTGGGCAGTGCTTGCACAAAGTCAAGGCTTTCTTCTTATAGCGTAGGCTGGGGTGTGCCAAAAGCTGGGAGGGGCTTCAAACTGAGAGTAGAGTTCGATCAGATATTAGGAAGAAATTTATTACTCTGAGGGTGGGGAGGCCCTGGCACAGGTTGCTCAGAGAAGTCGTGGCTGCCCCATCCCTGGAAGTGTCCAAGGCCAGGTTGGACACTGGCCTACTGGAAGGTGTCCCTGCCCATGGCAGGGGGGTTTGAATGAGATGATCTTTAAGATCTCTTCCAACCCAACTTCTATTACTCTGTCAAGCCTGTTTCTCACTACTGTGAAACACTCAAGGGAAAACGTGGTGTGCTACCCACTAGGTACAACCACTAATGCAATCCATGTATTTGAAAACACCTGATAGACCTTAATTTAAAATCTCACTGTGAGTTGAGCAGCTCCATTACACACAATGATAAAGCCATTGTGGTCTGCCAGGCCACAGACAGTTCTAGGGGCAGCATGTTCAGTGCCATACGGGTGATGCTCAAGTCTGAAGTCTTCAAGTAATTTTTTCTAAGTGGATGTGACAGAACAGGGGAAAGTAATGACAGCTGTAGCCTGTGTGCAAATGGAAAAATAAGCACCTCTAATATTGCGAGTTTTCATTTCAGTGCTACCTAAATGCTTTTGATCATCATGTGCAAGTGATGAAGGCACCACCTGTGCCTTTTCTGTCCTTGTGCCAACAGGTGAGATTACCTTATGCTGACAGGGGCTGCAACAATCTGGGTAATGGCACAAGTACAGAACATTACTCTCTTACCAGATCACAGTATTTTCAAAATATTGCTGTATTTTTAAATTTCAGACCTGAGCGAAACACAACAAACTTTTTTTAAGCTCTGCTATCTGCCCTCAACAGAAGAGTTTCTACTTCTGCATTTGTGGTATTTGGAAGAGTTCTTTTATATTTACAGCTGATATTACTGTTAGATATTACTGTTAGCACAATAGCTTCCACATGCCCTGGCCCCATGTTCTCAGTCTATTGACATGAACTATTAAGATCAAGATCTTGGAGCAGGGACAGAATCTGATCTACTCTCTTCTTCTCTCCCACACTCTCCATTTTTTTGCTGATGATAAATTGTCCTTATACAATTGAAGGGTTTGCTACACTTCCTAGAGGAATCCAAAGCAGTGCTCTCAAGACCCTCATATGTCAGTAAAGATCACACCAGGATTAGTTTCACATAGAGGGGTATATTCAAAACATAATCAAATTTAAAATTTGGCCTTGCCTACAAATATCCCACCATCTGTTATGTCAGAATAATGCTTGGGGAAACTGCACAAGGCATGCTCTTGTAGAGGGATGTGTGATGAACCTAAACCAGAAGGTCATATAGGAACTGATGCAGAACCAACATGAGAGAATCGGGCATGGGTCCCAACGTACATAAAGCCCAAGAATGGGACCTGGTCTAGTGGAGATAGCATGGATGATGTGAAACCAGCAGCCTTTCTCCTCACTGAATTCCAGCAGAGCACAGAGTTCTGGCTGTGCCAAGCCAGTCCAGGGACAGCAAGGACAAGGGTCACTGACAGAGTTCTTCCACGAGTCAGTGGTTTGGGGGGCAAAAGTCTCCGAAGGCAATGCATGCAAGGAGAACAGGCAACTGCTTTTGGGGAGGTTTACATCTGTCACTTTTTCCATCTTGCAAAGCCACAAAGAAAATGGTGTAGGTGGACGGCTGAAGATTGCTCTTCTCAAAGGCTTCCTCCTGAAATGGGTGCCTACGCTGTAACACTGACTAAGCTGCTGGGCTTTGCTTCTGATCTCATTAGATAATGATACTGTGATACAAAAGGAGAGGTTAATCTTGACTATATCCCCAATCTCCTTTCCTTGTGTACAGCTGTAAACACCTTGGAGGCATTTGGAGCCACTTCTTCTTATGTGTTCAGTGTCAGCACTTCCACAGAATGGCTGTGAGTGTGGATAATTAGTGGAGCTGGAGGAGACAGGAGGGACCATCTTCTAAAACACAGTAGGCAACTCACACAGATCACGAGATGGATTAGTGCCAGTGTGGCTAGCAAAAAAGAAAGTGCCAATACAGTTCTTATCAGCTCTATCCCACTCCCCTCATCCCTGTGAAGAAGAGACCACGGAGCACTCCCGCTCACACCTCCGAGATGTGTCAGGTGTAAGGGGTACCCAGTCTGGATCCTCCCAAGGCTGACAATATCCTCACCAGCCCTTTCCCTTCCACCCCCAAGGTGCTAAGAGAAGGCAAATGGAAAGTTTCTAGCCCCCAAGAAAATCTGCCAGAAGAACATCTCTGCCACATTCCTGTTCCTTGCACCGTTCTCTTGCTGGCTCTTCCAAATCAAAGCACATCTCTGTTTGTCTGCATAAAACCTTGGTATTTTCCTTTTGCACCCCAAGATACACAACTCCTTCCAGTTTTCATCAGCAAACCACTGTTCAAACAAACAGAAGTAGCACTCGTTTATCTGGCACATAAGCATACTCTCCTTTACACCCAGCAGGAAAGCAAGTTGCAATAATGCTCAGCTATGTAAAGAAAGAAATTCAGACAATGATGTCAACGGTTATAAACAACCCAAATTGCCCAAACAGGTATGAATTGGACCCACCACTAACACATATGAGAGCTCCAACCCATTCTTTCCTACAACTTCTAAAGAAAACAGGAACAAAGCACAAACAATATGATTACGAGAGAAATGACTGAGAATAGAAAATTACTCAGCTTATGTAATGTAATAAGTCCCTATTGAAAAGCATCCACAAAATGCTGTCTTTTCTTTATACCATTCTTTACACCACTGGCACTCAGGTAGATAAAACAGCTTCCATTTTACAGTCATTTTTTCTGCTATTTTAGCCTGTTATGCTGTTAATCCAGTAGCAACAGACCTGAACCACTTCTAAGCAACTGATACTCTTCTGCTTTTCATTTAAAAGAAATAAGGTTGTTGCTGCTTTCCTATAATTACATCATCTTGTCACTACAAAGGAGGAGGAGGAGGAATATACACCTCTATAAAAATGTTATCTTCAAAATATTCGTTATAGTGATACACAGCCAGTTTTTGTACATAAATAAACATATCTGAGTGTATGGGTGTATACATACATCTATATATATGAAAACAGAGATAACCTGTATGTTTATATACTCACACACTTATATTTACAGGTATCTGTATGGAGATATTAAATATAATATTGAACATGAATTGGACGTTGCCTGCTGACACATTTCCACCACCGTATAAACATTCTTTGCACTCTCTCACTTGTAATGGTGAATATCTGGACAGGAGTTGGAATCCAAGCCAGGGCAAGTTTTCTTAGATTAAAACTTGGTGATGGGAGGGAGTGGGGGAAAAACGGCCTTTGATTTATGACAGTGGTAGCCTAAAGTCTATTTGGCCCAAAGAGCATATTGGTGGCATTCAACACTAACATTTAAAATGAACTGCACTGGCTTCTATATATTTTAGAATGCAGTTTTAGCAGTAAAACATACAAATAAATGAAAAACTATCTTCTGGTATTAGGCCATACTCTTCCTTCAGCAAGATTTATTCATTTCAGAGAGTTTATATCAGGAATGAATTTGGTTCAAAATGTTCTATCATAAGACAACAGTCCTGGCAGAATGCTGATACCTGTTCCTTGGGTAAACTCCATCCAATATGCCACTGCAGTGATTTCAAGGTTCACTTGGCCCTGTACTTTTAAAGCAATATAGTATGAATGTCTGAGATGAATTGTAGGTTGGCTTTGAAGTTATTTTTATTTACTGCAGAATGTGTGCCACCTTTTATCCCAATTCACTTTGCTTGGGGAGCTTATTTTTACTGCCTGCCAATAGGAATCAAATGCTGAGTGCTAAAATGTCATATCCATGCCCTATATGGGGCAGGTTGCTTTATTTTTATTTGTTTGTTTGGTTTTATAATGTGCACGTGGTATATTTGGAATATATGGGATTCAGGAGACCAGTGCTAATGCTTCTCTTTGGAGATTAAAGGGTAAATATTATAAGTATCATTATGTATATTCTTAAGTTTCATCTTTCTTTTGGTGTCCTCAGGTGTCAAACTACCACTGGACAAGACATAACCATTCTTTATGAACACTAAGCCTTACAGTAATCCCAGGGTTCATGGGCTTGTGACTACTTCAGGTAATGCATTTCTCCTTGAGGTTTACATCATCTTTCTCCCAGACAAGAAATCAAGCAGTCAACCCCCTTCAGCAGTGTCTGTCAAGCTCCTCTGACTGTTTTTGATATAGCAGCTCACACATACTGTCACAACTCAGCCTTTAAGACAGCAGAACCTGATTTATTATAATCACAAGTGGCAGCAACTCGATCCCCCATTTGCAGTTACTCACAACTTCCCTAAAACTTTCACATAAGAGGGTAAAAAATGTGCCAATGTGAATTTCACTTCTATGATGATATATAACACAGGGAAACTTTCCGTGAGCTCAAAAAAAGGACTGCCAAGCCTTACTTTTTCATTTGTTTTCAAAAACAAAGCTTAAAAAAAAAAATTGAATCAGCCAAGAAGGTCTAAAATGGTCTTTACTCAGTTATGAGATTAAAAGCACCAAGCCTACAAACTTACCCAGTGCAAACACAGCCCCCTGAATCAGCCACTCTGAAGATGCTCCAAGGAAAAGGACTGGACTGCTGTTCCTGGAGGAAAGCCCACCAAGATGTGTCTAAATGGGGATTAAAGGGGCCAGACACATGTGAAGGGGTGGTTGGTCAGCACACCTGTCTGACCAAGATCCTAAACACTGCAATCCAACTTGCACTCCTGCTATACACTATTCCCAACTTTCTACTGTGTGAATGCACTCACTGCTGTGAGCTCATGTGCATAAAATATCAGTGGTGAGTAGCAGAAGTTTTCACATCAGCTGCTGGAGTGAGAGGTTGCAAACCTGAGGGCTTGTAGGTCCAGGTACCACTAACAGAAAGGGACCAGAGCCCAGGCTAGTGTTTGGATGGACAGAGTGTCCAAAACACACTGGTGGAGAGATCTGCCTTGTCTGGGGGTGTGTGTGTGCAGCCCACAAGCTGCCAGAGGAGAGGAATGGTCCCAAAGCCCCACAACTTCTTGGGAAGAACTCACAGTTCTGATTACAAAACAGACCCGACCCAATGGTTTTCCAAAAACGTCTCCCATCAATCACCTGCACACTTCATATCTATGTACTGTCAATTTGTTCCTCTGGGACAAATTCTCCTTCAAGTAATTCTTCAAGACTCAGAGTCAAAATGAAAACCCAGGGGAATAACTCTTCATGGCCAGCTGTGCACAGATGTGTCCCTCTGCACTGTCCTTGCCTTTCTGACTCCTACATTTCTCTTCTGGCAGCATATGACCTTCACCTCTCTGAGTGGAGACAGAAGAGAAACTCAGTCCCAGCCAGCCACCCAAAGACTTCAGCTCCATGAGCCTCAAATAACTATTTTAGATAATCAGGCCTTGATATTCATATGCAATAATCTGGTAGAAGCTTGTGGTTTTTTGACCCAGAAAAAATAACTCCCTTCCTCTAATAGCAAATTTAGCTTCAATCCCCTTTCTTTTAATTGTGTACTCATTTACCAATTCCAGCCCTGTCATGCTGGTGTTATTAGAGTGCTTAAATTCCAAAGCACTTAAGGTAATAACTGGATCATGACAAAAAAAAAATTATACTAGCCATGCTCTGTTGGTGCAGCCTCATCCACTTGACTGCTTCCACAAGAACAAAACAGATGCAACAGGACAGAATTTAACTCCATTGTTTGGCAAGGGCATTAAAACCTTCTGATTTTTTTCTTTAAATTTATCTTTACCGGGTGCATGACTTCACTTGAAACTACTTTCTTCTCCTGTGTGGTATAAAAGCCTACCCTCTAAAGATCAGCAAGAGACAGAGCACGGGTCCATTCTCATTCCCCCAGGAACCTGACCACTGCATGTTCTATCTTCTCCTCTCTCCCGTAGCAGATGTACTGCAATTATAAACAACATTTGTCATTAATCTAAACACGCTAAGCAGGAAGAAATATGATTCTTACACAAAAGATGTAGGCTGTAGATGCTAGATGAGAAGCAGATGGTAAATTAGCTTGTAAAGCCAAGGTCTCTGCCATTTATTTTTACTTGGAACAGATACATAACAAAAAAAAAATGGACAAAGAACAAGAGGTTAACTCCATCTGACTATTATGTAATTCCAGATAGTTCTGCCTGATAAGAATTTGGATGGCTTCAGCCCTATACCCTCTGAAGAGAATTAAGTCTTCAGAGCACATCTGTTTCTTCCCCTGAAATCAGCAAAGTCTAAATGAACTGGAAATGAGAATACAAGCCCAACAGCGACAAGAAAGAAAAGTCCAATCAGGAAATGCAGTTGCACAGGTTCCCACAGCGTGACTCAAGACATATTGCAGCATCTCCAGCCACGCCATTTCCTAGACAGAATTATTTTGTCCCCGTTCCAGAGACACTTACACGGGACTAGTTCTTCCGGATTTTATGCCACCACTTACATTCTGATCAAATATTCATTCTAAAATCATCTAAGAGACTAAGTGTCCAAAGGCCAAATTAAGCTCAAATGTCTGCACTGAAGCACATAATTCACAAGGGAGCCACTTTCAAAGATCTGAATCATCATTAATGAGGTATTTCCACAGGCCTCCTGATGTTTGTAGGAAGCTATTGAGATTCAAACAGCCACTGAAAACCACCAAAACTGGCCCTTTATGCATGTGCTGTTACCTCTTGCCATCATCCTTGGGGATGAACAAGTCAAAGGATTGGTTGAAAAGGGAAGTAATTCTTCCATACATGTTGTATTATATGTTCTTTTCATGAAGTTGGTAAAAAAGTGATTACATTTGGACAATTTGAGGACCCTCAGTCTTCCCATTTCCTATTCAACACAGACTTTGATATCAAGAAGAACATGCCTATAAGGTTCGGTCCTTGGCTTGGTGAGGAGGGCTTTGCCAGTCCTCGGCACCAAAGCTGTACTTGCAAACTGCCTTCACACCAGAGAACCAAGTTTTCCACATGGCACAGTCTAAGTAAGGGCTGGTGGATTTGCTGCCCTCTGTACCAATGTTAACCAAAAATTGCTAACTTCTAGGTTCAAATCTTGCACAGTGGATAGGCAATCTGAACTACTAATGCCTCAGTTTTTTGCTGTCCCAAAGCTTTTGACAGAGAAAAAAGATGTTGTGCAGAAGCCTCTGATACAAGATTTGGTCATATTAAATGCACGTGACGTCTTTTGGAAGGAATACCTAAAAAAAGAGGGGCATTTTGTCATCTTACATGGATGTCATGTTTCAACAAGGTCTTTCATTAAAGCTCTTAAATAAATTAACCTGACAGGAAGGTAGATGGTCGGTTCTCAAATAAATGAGAAAGCAGATAGAGCTACAGGAAACAAAAGAGTAGGAGTCAGTGGTCAACCAGTGAAGCAAGTTTACCCCTGAGCCTCAGGGAATTATGTGGTGTTCACCCTACTGCTGAATGGTTTGAAAAAGCAAGGCAAAGAACGAGGTGACAGCATGAACACAAAAGGTTCAGAGAGCAAGGGAATGATTTTACGAAAATAAAATCCAGTGAGAGCTAGAGCTAGGATACACAGAGATACCAACCTAGATGAGGAAACCTCTGAGCTGCAGGTTGTGGGAACCTGCAGAAACACTGCTGCACACCTGCCTGCATTTGATTTGAACTCTTCCCCACACACTCAGCTCTGCCTGCTGTCAGAGGAGCGATATATGGCAAGCTGACCAAAACTCCCACCTTGTATTTGTCAAAAACTCAGTCTCAGCTTGGACATATATCCTTATGCCCCTCAGCAGAGGCAAGTCACAGAGGTTCTAGGGGTAAACCATGCCTAAGGCGTTTAGGTCTTGCCCCAGGGATGTTCATTTTGAGAATGAACAGCCACTCTTCAGTTGGCAATGCTTTAATTTTAAATCCAACCATGTGCTCAGCTACCATGCAGATTTTGCTGGGATTCTCCTTGCATGTTGTTTTGTGTGTAAGTTTTGAGATCTTAATTGTAATAGCAAGGTTAAACACTGTTTTCTAACAGAGGACAAAGGTACCCATCAGTTTAATGGACACAGCAGTGAATTACAAAGCAGTTGAGGTTCTGTCACATTTTGAGTAGAATCATGTTCCCTGTCTTCCCAAAGCCAGCCAGCTTACCTACAAGAACAATGCTACAGGGAAGTGTGAAGCAATTAATTTCTTAGAGAATACAGAGCTGAACTCTGAGGTATTAAAACCCCTGTGAACAAAAGATCTGCCCTAGTAAGCTGGTTAAGCTTAGACCCCACGGACTTCGAGAAAGCACTTTTTCAAAATGGCATGTGAATACACAACAAAAAATAAACTTGAATGGCATTTTCACTCGAGCTAGTTTCTATTCTTGTCTGCTTTTGTGATTTCTCTTTCCTTTTAGGGAGGTTATGGAGAACTGTGATCAACCATGTGATGTCTGAAGGCTTCAATTGCAAAATGAGTTTTGCTTCATCTTCCTTCAGACTTCTTCAGACTACGGAAGCCAAAGCCTACTTTGAAATGAGAAAAAAGCACCCCGAGATTGTGGTGCACTCCATCTCTACCTCCGCAACACCTCGAGCAAGACATGACTGCCTATGGGCAGAGGACAGCAAAGCATTTCATCAAATCCCACTCAGCACACAGAAAGTTGTAGTGGAAGGCTGTCAGGGTGAGTTACAGCCAGCCCCCAACACACAGTTACTGGGAGATGGAAACAGCAGAGACCACAGCTCAGACTCCCAACAGCTCGCCATCACCACTTCCTGCCATATAAATTCTGAAATGTTTTAGTTGCTCTCTCTCTCTTTCTCTCTCTAAAACTTCCTTCCTCAGTCACAAGTTTTCACAACAGGTGGTTAATAAAATTTATTGTATTAAAACACGAACTAGAATTAAAAACAGTCAGGTCATTGTCATGTTTACTTTTAATAAACAATACAGCAAGGAGAAAGAAGAAAAATAGGTTCTACTCCCACAAAGACTCAGTGACCAAAAATCACTGAGTCAAACTCAGACACATTTCCAGGCCCAAAAAAAACCCCAAATGAACAAACAAAAAACCCAAACCCCAACAAAGCCAAACCCACAATAACAACGGGTTCTGTTTGGAGGAAAATAAGTAATGCTGAAGTAAGGTCTTACTCAGCTGGGAAAGAGGAGAAGGATCAGACAAAGGGGTTGACCAAGATTTATTCCCAATAACCTCTATTTTATACAACCCATGCTATGAGGAGTTATATATCACTTAATAAAACACTGTGAACTATTCCAGCAACAGTGACTACTCAGTATATTTTTACCACCTTGAGACAGCTTAAGTGTTAAAAAGAAAAACTGCACGGATTTTATCAAGGTTGAAACGCGCGCTTAGAAATCCTCCGCTAAAAAATCGCGTTTTCTTTTTATTTTCTCTAATATTTTAAGCCACCGAAAAAGAATAGTTGGTCACACACAGTAGCTGGCCACAGAGATTTTTACTAGGGTTGCAGCCTAACTTGCTTATTCTTTCCGACATATGGATCTCAATTTGCATACAGGCATCTCTCCGAGATGATGAAAGCACGGGGTCTCTCTCAGACAAAGCAGGCGAAAAAAAAAAACAAATGGTCGAGAACAATACAACCCATCTGTCAGAGGCAGGCGAGGAGGGGGAAAAAACAACAAAAAAAAAAAAGAAAAAGAAAAAAAAAAAAAAACCAACACCAAAAACCCCCAAACCCTGCTTTCGGAAAGTGGGTTTAGCTCTGCATCTTTTCCTTCCTCCCATCTTAGCAACAGAGCCTGGAGCAGCCAACCAGGCTGGCGCGGGTTACTGCAGTGCATTGCCCGCCAGTAACCGCGCCGGGCTCGCCCGGAGCGGGCATGCGGCACCTCTACCGCAGTGCACCTGCCACGGATGAGGACAGGCTTTTTCCGACTCCTCCAGCAAGGATTAGCAAATAATTTAGGGCAAATCCCTCCCTGCCGCCCACCCCCCCCCCTCCCCAGCCTCTCCTTTTCGTTTGGGTCTTTGGATAACTCCGGAGCAGGGGGTGTGAAATCTTTTAAATGAAGTCACAGAAAGGATGCTGATGATGCTGATGCTGGGGAAAAAAAAAAAAAGCCCCAACTAAATAGAAAGAAACGGGTCTGTCCGAGTGCATGTACCAGAACTAATTCGTGAGGCAGCACCGAGGCAAATCAGCAAAACCCAGGCTGTTTAAATCTCTGCTGATGATTTGACAGCGGCTGAAGTTTCCATCTTATGCAGGGAATAGCATTAACATAATACACAGCCCTCCGAGCTGAAATGCAGGGATCTCGCTGTTCCGATGACACTATCTCGGACTGTGATGGCCACTTTTCACAGCTCAGGAATACCAAACAACCTGCCAAAGACTCCGTGCTTCCCCACCGGACACGAGGGAGCCATCCAGGATAAGCCCGGTCCCTCATTCCTCTCCTGCCACTCCTGAATCTCAAAGCCACGAAACAACAACCTTGACAGAAAAGACAGCACCCCTCCAGCTGACTGCTTCCACGGGGTTTGAGCCATTAGCACAAACCCAAAATAACAAGAAATAGCACATTTTTTTCTGCTGACCATGAATTTCTGTGTCGGTACCAAACCCACTCCATAGAAGCGCCCGGCTGGATTGTGACCGGCTGAATCCCGCTCCCTCCGAGGTTACTAAAGACCAAATCCTAGCAGAACTTACTCTTGAACGCAGCACAAATGAGTCATTACAGTCCTAAAAATAACAACGGAGAAATTTCCAACTAAAACGTTGCCTAATTAACCATGAATACTGACAAGTGGGGGGGGGGGGGGAGGAGAAGGGGAAAAAAAAAAAAGAAATCCCTGAGTTGTTGTGGAGTTTTGAAAGCAAATTTATTACTACTTTCTTCCCGAGTGCACTCGAGTTCTATAGGAAGAATATTTCCATTTCCATCCTGTATTATAGCAAAATCACCTAGAAATAATAGAAGAAATTTCCTTTGCTGGGTATATAGAACATATGTATCTTTTTTAGGTAAAGCTGAATGAATTTGACCAAGACGGAAAGCTCCAAAGTACTTTTCCTGCCCTCTTTGTATGTAGGTCTATACATAATTCATCCACAAATCACAATTCAGATTACTTTATGGTGCCTTTAACAAAAATGGTAGAAACCTGAGGCATTGACTTTTCTATGAAATCCCCCTGCAAACAGTTTTCAGGCAGTCCTAGTACTAAAACCTACAAGTCTCTAATTTTTCTATGAACTGGTAAAACCAATCTAGGTTTCTGTGGTTTGCATTTCAAACTGCAGTTTAAACAAACAGCTCAGAAGCCAAGATAAGACCCACTTTCATCTCTTTCTCAGGCCTTACATAAATGGCTTTGTTATGAGACAGTAAAACTTTTGGTCACATTTTGTTCTGAAACTCTGCAGATCTTGCTCTTTCCATATTTAAGGAGCCACACTGGATCTAACATAAGACTCTCATTTTTCTCTTCACCTCCAGGCCAGCTGGCTCCCTTGTCCTAAAAGAAAGGAGAAGGCATTCTTGGACTAACTAATCTTACAACAGTTACTCCAGGAATCCTGCACCTTTCTTAAATAAATCCTGAAACTCGCTGACCCACAGGAAACCCCCAGAAAATGCTTGAGCAAGGACTGAGACACATTTTCAGTTATGGAAGATCCTTAACCTGATCTGGATCAAGTCACTTAAAAATCCTTCAAAACTAAAGAAACAGTTTGACTCTGTTGACTGGTTCCCTAAAAGCTTTATGGGGAAAACGCCAAAGTCATCTGAGACCTTCTGAAACTTTCACCTCTGTCAGCTTTTCCAAATTCCCATACAGGAGCAACAGCTCCTCCTGAATGGAATGGGTCACATACCATTCCATCGAGTTTTGATCTAGGACTGACCTGCCACCTTCCTTCCCTGTAAATGCCCCTGACCACAAGAGGAATTACACCAGGAATGAATCAGCTCCAGAGTCACACCAATCTTTGCTATGAATTTGATAAAACACCATGAGCAGAGAGGCATTTATCACATAAACCTTAGAATCAAAATGCCCCTCCCTCCTTTACAAGAGAAAAAGAGATTCAATAGATAAATTAGGCATTTAAAGGCTGACACATAAATCAATGAAAAATTCTAATTTGAAGTCTACTACAGCTTATTTAGCTTCTTTCTTGTTGACAAGCAATGCAAATTCACCTTTCTTTGTGCTTTTAATGAAAAGTAAATGACATGACATACCATGAGTTTCATTGTTCTGAACAATCAAGCTAAGTACAGAACAGAGTGGCAGCACTACTAATTATTCCTCCTTTTGTTAATCTGGAGCCTAACCTTAACATCATTTTGCAATACCATCTTTACTGAAGGGAGTTGCTCTTTAGCTGAATTCCTCTCCAACACTCTGGCAGGAATCAGCTTTGTAAGGAAACTATGCTTCTGCCTTTGTGATCCAACACTCTTGAAGGGGTTTAACTAATTCATTACAGTCATGGAGAATGATGTAGAAATAGTATTTTTTTTCCCCAAGCTCCATTTCAGAATAGAAACACCATTAATTTAAAAGGCACATTTTTGAAACAGCTTCCCTTATCGCTTCTTACCACAACCAGCACTCAAGAACAATGTGAACTGAGACATCTCCCTTTTTTTTTTTTCCCAACTTATGCACACAATTTTACTTCAGTTGCATTTCCTATACTGGACTGTCCTAGTGTTTTCTGCTCCTCTTCTCATAAAAAAGTGAATTCAAACATTTCACATCACATCACTGAGAGAGACTTTTAGCACAGGGAATCCACAAGGAGTGTAGAACTATGACCACCACCAGTGTTAGGAGGCCCACTATTGCCCTTCTGTTGAGCAGTGGCAGATTAAAACCCACTGAAAAGTCCCATTTTCCCACTGGAGGAGAGACCAGTATAAGGCATTCAGAACAGTTTTACATGCAATGCATTAATCTACAAATCCATCAGTTTGAAACAGAGAATATCCCAAATTGCATACACAGAAAAAAATTTACTTGCAGAATCACTAAAACAATTCAAGGAATCTGATAGTTTGGGCCTTACCTTCACTGGAGACTATTCAGGCAATTCAATTTTCTTTTCTAGAATGAAAAATCTCCTCTATTAAGACCAATATATTGAGTTTCTTCAGCTGTTCTTCGTAGGCCCCCTGAATAATTTTTTACCTCTCTGACAGACCCTTTCCAGTTTCCCAATATCTCTGTGGATCTGGAGGGCCCAACACTGGGTACAATATCCCAGTTGTGCTCTCACTGATGCCAGGAAAGATAACAACTTGGCTCCACCTGGCCATGGCCTCCAAAGGCAGTATATTATATAGTTTATCTTACTGGCAATGAGAGCACACTTTGGTTCACAGTCACTTGGCATGGAGTGTAGACCTCCCAAAGCTGTTTTAGGTCCTTGTCAAGAAGAAGAATGCCAAGCCCTGCTGGCAGACACAACCTCACAGCCCCTCTGAGGGTGCCCTTGGTGGGCCCAGGAAGGACACACGGTGAGGAGAGAATATGAACCCCTGCACACAGACAGCTAGAAAAGTTTAATCTCCTCTTTCAAACCTAAGTGTAGTGACACAGTCATAGCCATACTCTAGAGCTAAATACCTCAACAGGTCATTTTCAGCAGCAGGACATTTTGCCAGGACGTGCCATTCAGTTCAAGCCAAGTCAAGGCATGTCAGCAAATGTGAACAAAGAACCCCCTCAATCATTTCTGGCCAGTGAGAAAGACATCCAGTTAGATATCTCAAGCTTTTAAATCTCACACGAGACATCTTGGCCTTGCTCCATTTCGACGTTTGAGTTCATTCTGATAAGATAAAACATAATTTTGAATGCACCAAAGTTGCTGCCAAACCAATTGTTCTCCTATGGACAGCATGGCTCCATGCAATTTTAATAGATAAATAAAAGATGGCCAGTGTGTGTACATACAGTTCTGATGTTGAAAAACCCATTAAAGCATGAAATCTGCAGATCCTTCAACAAATGAACAATTGTATGCACAGGCTGTCCATGTACAGTAGCACTTTCATGGCAACAGCTCCAGTGTTTTTCATACCACACATTTTTAGACCATTAAGGCCTTGATGTTGTGATAATGACACAATTTCCAGACAGCAGCAATGTACTTTGTGAAACAATTTCAAGTGTAATGTTTAAGCCACTGGATTTATAGATGCAGAGCCTGTGCAGGTATGAAGTATGGCTCAGGTGAGCAGTCCATTGGCAGGGGCTTATCTCTTAAAAGAACTAAAGCACACAACCATACCAGTTTACATTACTGAGAGAGAATTCCTCAAGGAAGAGCAATTATGCCATTTAGTACACAAAATTCTCCCACAGATTTCAATAGTTTCTCTTGGGCATACTTCTTTTCACTAGCAGGAATTTACTGCACGACCTAGTTTTCCTTTCAGAGATGACTAGTCACATGCACACACAAAACCCAAAAACTCTCTAGGAAACACAAGGCTACACAAAGCAAGTGAAGGTATAAAAAGGAATGGATGCCAAGCCCGGGAGAAACGACAGAGCCACCTTACATCCACCTTTCAGAGATGGAACTGACCAATGGCATATCAAGAACAGAGCTGAATATGCCCTTCTTACTCCCAATGCTTCTCTTCCTGAAGATGCTCCCAGTATCTGTATCATTTTGGTACACCCTGTGTTGTAGGCTGTGAACTCTTTGCTGTGTATATCAGCAAAGGAGGTAGCAAAAGAGCATTTTTGTCTTTGACTAAACCTCAGGATTCAGTCCTAGCAAGAGCCAGTGATTCCATCAGTTAAAAGGAATTATCAGCTCAGAGAGATCCCTCGTAGAACACCAAGAGGCACGGATGGGCTGACATTCCTACAGCTCAAAGCATTTATTTCCAAGCTCAGCATTTTAAGAAAATGTTTTTTATCCTGGTGTCAGATGCCTTCTGAAATTCTGAGATACTCGCTGTTCTGAAGGAGTACTGAAAAAAATAACCATTTCACAAAACAGCCAGTTGCAAGAGTAAAAGAAAAAAGCCTCCTCTTTCCCCCCCACCCCCATCTTTAAACTGCTGCATATTCTACCCACCCTCAACAATAAATTGTAGACATGCAAGATCACAGGACAGATATTTGGCAGCACAGCAATACCATATTTACTTCAGATACTTTAGAATTGGGAGGCAGAAATAAGCAGTTGTACAAACTGCTGCATCTACAGTTTCTTGTAGATGAAGCACTGTCTTCCTCACCTTTCTTCCTCCACCACGGCCCTTCTTGGATGGAGTAGGACAGTTCTTTAAACTCAATGTTCACGGCTGGTCTGCGGGGTAGGTAGGAGAAGCGGTGAGCCTCTGTCAGAGCATTGTCCACCTTTTTTAAGTGTCCATTCATGAGCCGGATGTCTTGGGTGTCTGTGCCGTTGGAGACCACTTCGTCCACCGAAACACACACCGACTTCGGCTCGGCCATGGTGCACCCGGAACTGCTGCCGTTCTGCAGGGAAGGTGGAGAGAGCTCAAAGGCTTCTGTTTAGGAACACACTTCAAACCCCCCTGCACTAGAAGAATTATGATCTAAATAACACCAGAATCCAGCACAGTAACGCGCTGAAAGGCGAAAGAGGAATAAAGTAAAACAATCTTTTGTTTGTTCTGCCTGAGCATTGATAGAAGAGGTGAAAGAGCTCTTGCAGCACACAGTTCCTTTAGAACCAGTTTCCCTTTTAGGCCTTGCACCAGATTAATACATTTATAAGTTCAGTTCCCATTGTATTTGGTTTCTCATGCACTCAAAGAATTTGGTTCTAGTTACTCTGGTTCCAGGGCTTGTATTGGGACAGAGCCGAAGGGGGAAGGGAGTTGGGTGAACAATTATTTGTGCAGACCTTTCAAAAGACAGCCACTCAAAAAGTCTAAGAGCTCTTGTTCCTCTGGATCAGAATATACTCTGCAAATGTGAAATGTGTTTTATTTCTGCAAATTTTTAAATGCACTATTTTATGCCTTATTTGCTCCTGCACTGATGGTTCTGGAGACTTTGCAACCTGGAACAGTACAATTTCTTTTCTGGAGGTCTTTTAGGAAAGCACACAAGGCTTTCCACCCAAAAGCCTTGTGTGCTTTCCTTGTTTGATAGTGATCCCTAATGGAAATCTTATCAGCTACATAAACATATTAAACCCTGCTCCAGTACTTGCACAGCTGACACTGTAAGGTCAACTGTGCTCACAGCCATACCTTTGCTGTGCTTTGCCCATTACAGCACTCAGTGCAATTCCACTTGGCATTTTTTGGATTGAATCCCCTTCTCCTCCTCTCCTGACCTCTCATGACAAGGGCCTTTCAGCTGCCTTTCTTTTCTTTTTTTCACTATGCACACAAAATCTGGACTTCTTCCATTCCTTTTACCTTCACAGGTAACTTGCATCAATATCAACAGAATGTGTGTAAGGTCAAAAGCAAAACACTCATGAATTTTCTTCAGCTGAACATACTTTTGAAGAGTTCAGAGGCTCTTCACTGTCATCTGTTGTTTGGAGGGTGTCATAAGCAGGGCCCAACATCTGCACATTTGTCTATTAGAAAATTCAGTATTTTTAATGCGGATCTGTATTGGAAAAGACTTCTGTAGCTGGTCAGGATTTCCATGTTGGTCCATCTGCCCAACAATCTACATGTCCCCAAAGGTATCTCTTGGAAATCATATGTGCTGCACTACTTTTCAAGGCACTGGTGTTGGACACCCCCAAACAGAGCTGCAGGTCCTGCCACTGTTTCCCCCTCTTTGTCCTCCAATGCAACTAAGAAGTCACATTGCCTCCTCTTCACTGTGCCACTTCCATCCTCTCCCTCATGATTTCTGTCTTCTCATTTATGCTGCAAAAGCAGTGCAGCTCAGATCAGTCAACTTGTCATGAATGCTGATGAAAACATTAAAAAACAAACAGTCCTACATAATCACTGATGAAAAAAAGTAGTCCTACATAACCACTCTGCAGTTAGTGTCTTCACATTCATGCACAAGCACCAAGTTCTGGATGTAAAAATCAGCTCTGCTTAACACATTTTCCCAAGGAAAAGATTTTAGCTGTGCTCTCAACTTACTCAGAGGTCAGGTATCCAGTAACACTTACTCTCAATTTCTTAAACAGTTGACTGCAATGGTATGTAATTTGAACATAACAAGAGTAACGTGAAACATCTCAGAACTCAACAATTAAAGCAAGGAAACCTCCCTTTTCCCTAAAAACCAAGAGAAGGCGAGTTAACAATATTCTTCCCTGAATGTTTCCAAGGCTTACTTTGGCACTCATAAGCTGTTTTGTTCAGAGGAACCACTGACCACCTTCACGCATCAGAGGGAACACCCAAAAACTAACTCTCAACGAGCAGGTCACCTTGATTATTCAGGTGACAGTCAGAGCTCCTGCAGTTTGGATCAATTCAAACACCAAGCATCCTTTGGACAAGCTCCTTGTCTCTAACTACTTAATCATCCGGCAGTAGGAAGCCAGAGGCTTTTGCTACCGGGACAATAAACAATTTCAATCACTCGGTGGACAGAAATGCCTGTTGTCAGCAGCCTTTTGTCACACACCTGCCTCCTCTCCAGGGACCACCTGCTACGGGTGAGGGTCCCCCGAGCACCTGGCACGGCACCAGTGGCTCCCAATCGCTTGGAAAGAGACGACAACTAACTCCCTGACCAAGACACCCACGGACTTACCCGAGCCCTTCGTAAGGCACAGACACACCTGAACCCTCCGTATGCCCCAAACACCCGAACCCTCCGTGTGCCCCGAACACCTGCAGACCGCTGTGATGCTACAGCCCCGCATCCCCGACCCCTGCGCTCCAGGCACGCCGAGAGCGGCTGCTCCCCGCGACCCCTCCGCTCACCTCTCCGCTGCTTTTACACAGTTTTGGTTATTTCCCATGTAGTTTCGCGTCTCCCGTGAGGGGCCGGGCCGCTCGGGGCGCCCGGCGGGGACGGCAGAGCCCGCCCGGTCCCAGCGGCAGGAGGGTCCCGGGGGCTCCGCCCGGCCCGTCCCCCGCGGGCACCGCGCGTTATGCAAAGGTTACGGTCCCTCCGCAGATCCTCCGGGAAGCCGGCGGGGCGCAGCGGCGCAGGGAGCATGCTCGGCGATAATCCCCCCCGCCTTAGCTACAGACAGAGGTAACCAGCGGTCAAGTCCCGCCGTGCGCCGCCGGCCCCTCGCACACCCGCATCCCCTGTGCATCCCGCACCGCGCATCCTGCACCCCGCATCCCGCACGGGGACCCACCCGCCGGCCCCGCTTGCCACTCGGGGAGCGTCTCAGGAAGCGACTCGGGGATCGCCCCGCGGACCCCTCGCTCCACCCCCCCCCCCCCCCAAGCCCCGCACCCCTCGCCCCCCGCCCGCCCCTCGGAGGGAGAGAGGGCAGGGCGCGCCTTACCAAAGCGCTGCCCAGGGAGAAAGCCGCCATCAGACATGCCATGTGTCCCTCTGCCCGCCCGGCTGCCGGCGGAGGAGCCCTCGAGTGCCGCCTCTCCGCCCCGACTGGCTGCGGGAGGCGGGCAAGGATGGGGATGGGGATTGGGATGGAGATGGGGCCGCCTCCGTCCCGGACCGCCCCCGCCGCGGGGATGGGGAGAGCCGGGGGGTCGGGGAGCTCCTCCGCCCTGGGGAGGGTGGGCAGCGCGTCCACATCCAGCGTGTCCCCATCCGGCGTGTCCCCATCCCGCGGATGGACGTGGCTGTCCCTCAACCCAAACAGGCGGCAGACAATTGTGCAGGGGGCTGCGGACCGAAGGTCGCTCACCGGGACATGGGAAGCTCATGACAGGCACAGGTCGCCCTTCGCCCAGCTTCCCGATGGGCTCCCGGAGGGGACTGGGATGGCATTCCCTGAGGAAACGGGTTTCGAAGCACCGTCTAATTGCGCCCTGTGCCGGCCCGCCCGGGGATGAGGACGAGATGGGTCTTCTGACCCTGGGACTCGCACGCCATTGATTTACAAGCGAGCCATAGTGGTTCAGAAATGGAGAGAGAGGAAAGTTGTCACTGAGTTACAATCCCTGTTCGTTTATTCCTAAAATCAAAGACCTGCATTTCGGCAGGGTCACACAGTCACAGAACGGGTCAGATTGGAAGGGAGCACAGTGGGTCATCTGGTCCAGCTTCCCTGCCTAAGCAGGGTCATCCCAGAGCATATGGTACAGAATTGTGTCCAGACGGTTCTGGAATAGCTCCAGTGAGGGAGACTCCACATCCCCTCTGGACAATCTGTTCCAGTGCTTGGTCCTCATATCCAGGTGGAACTTCCTGAGCATCAGTTTCTGCCCGTTGCCTCCTGTCCTATTGCTTGGAACCACCAAGAAGAGCCATTAGGGCTGTGTTGGCACTGCCGGTTTGAATCTAGACCCATGACTATGTTTTGATTTAGATTCACTAGCCATGCTGCCTGTTGGCAGAAGGCTCTGCCCAACCACTTCACCAAGAATCCAGGTACTGGAAGACCCACCAACCCTCTGAATGCCCCCATACCCGCTGGGCCTGCTTTTGGGGTGTGCTAAGACACTCTGGAAGTAGCAGCAAGAGGGAATAAATTATAGCAGGTTGTCCAAGAACTGGATTCAAAGCATCTACAAAACATTATGTACACGAGTTTATAATCTGTGAGGAATCTCCCAAGCAGGGATCTTACCATAATGCTTCGTACTCATGTAGCATTGTACAGACACGGCAGTAATCTTCACAAAGCCCCTGGAGGATAGGTAAGTATTTTATCCTTGCTGAGCTGTGGAGGGGTGTTTACTGCAGGCAGCAGGGAGGGAACTGCTGCACAGAACATCTGTGCCAGGTCAGATGGGGCCCATCTCCTGCAGTACCCTCTCTCCTGGCAGTGGCCAGGAGATGGATGCTCAAACAAGCGCTTAAGCACAGGGCTGGCTTGTATCAAATCTCTCCCTGTTACTCTCACAGCCTACAGCCCTTTTTGGCTCAAGGATTTTTTGATGTGGTTGTCCCTCCTGAATGTGTTAATAACCCTCAGTATCCCTTCCATGAGACAAGGCTCCCCCTTGGAAACGCAGAAACTTTTACCATCCACTACAGCCTATTGCCAAGGAATAGTGTGGAGACTTACTAAGCCTTGGATTCAGTCCCTAGATGTTGCAGAATGTTATTTACTTATAACTTGTGTACTGATGAAGAAATATCTACCTGCTGTGGAATACCACACTAGACAAGGATGGGCCCACCCAAAAGTCCTCACTGAAGGCTTAAACTCTGTTTGAGTAGAAATTTCAAAGATGATTATCTCCTAATATTGGGAATAAAGAGAAATTATGGTGCATTCTTCAAGTGAGGGTCCAGGGTTTTAATTATCTCGATTCAGAACATGTGTATAGCACCTAAAATTTATTCAAGCTTGTGTCTTGTATTGTCCCTTAGAAACATTGAGAAAGCTGCTTTATCTCCCTACAGGACCTGAGAAGGGCTGTGAAATACCGATATATATGCTTAAGACATTTAGAGGGTAAAACATTATTATTTAACTGTGAGGTGGAACTAGATACAGAGAGAGGAAATGTACAGTACTGAGATCTGCTGCACAAACAAAAGTTTCAGCTCTGTCTGTAAGCAGTTTGTGGTCCTAAGGTACTGCCTTCCACGAAAGTTTATCCTGGGCAAGAACACACGATCAGATCCTCAGGACTTATTTTCATCATGGTGGCTGCAGTATCAGTATCTACAGGAGCTTCTTGTAGAACACAGAGACATAAAACAGGTTTATCAGAAACCAAGTTCTATTTGGTATTTTGGTATCTATTTTGATACCACACAGGAAAAAAAAAAAGGATTACATAAGATGAAGCATGCTAAAAATAGCCATCTCCTGCATTCCTACATTCCCTCATTAACTCTTCCATTAACTTTACAGGTGATCCCCTTGTCTCTGCAGACAAAAAGATCAAGAACACAACTCTGTGGGAAAAAAAAAAAAAAAAGAAAAAAAAAAGGAGAGATATAAAAGAGTGTTTAAAAAAAAAATCCAGGGTAAAAAAAAAAAAAGAGAGAGAAGTTACAAATGAAGGTGAGAAAAAGCAGGCAGGGACAAAACTGAACTCCCAAAATAGATGAGGAAATAGTAGTAGCTTCCAGGCTTTACAGCAGGATAAGCATTACAGACAGTAGATTGGTGCAGCCCACAGGAAAGGAAAAGAACATTGCAAGCAGAAATGCACTGGGAAGGGCAGGGAAAAGTGGAAATGCACCAACGGCAAGAGAGGGCAGATTTACAGCAGAGCCACAGGAGGCATTTTAGTGCAGCACTGATGGCTCTGGTGTCTCCACAAGAACTAGTTCATGTATAGAAGTGCTACAGCCTGGGGAAATGCAGAGGCCAGTGTGGACTTCACTGCTGAGACAGAACGTGTGGAGAAAGTTCAACCAAGAAGTGTGGAAGAGGCAGATGAGAAAAAGAAAGTTAGAGCTGTAAAAGGCAAAATATTTTAGACTGGATTTTCATTAAAAACATGCCTCAACTTTAATAATTTGCAACTTGCTGTTAATTTAAGCTGGTCTGGATAGAGTTTAAGAAAGTCTATGGAAAATATTCAAGGATAAATCTGCATAAAAAGTCAAGCTGAGAGCACAAAGAAACAGCCTATTGTGAAATTCTCATGCAATTATTTGCCTAAATAAAAGTCCAACAACAACAGTTTATCCTGGAGCGTCATTTTGCCGTACTGGTTTGGATTGTTTCTGAACTAAGTTTCTGAACTTCTTCTTATGCCCTGCCCCAATTATTTCCATAGGTTTAGGGAAATAAAAGTGGAAAGAATATAGGTTTGAACAGCCTAAAGATGAAGTTTAAAAAAATTTCTTGGTCTGATCCTGAGCAAGGCTGAGCCCCTGGGTTTCTGGCAGCTGGTAGCTGTGGGTCTGCAATGCCCTTGGAAAAAAGGACAGAGGAAAGGAAAGTACAGTGAGGAAAACAAATCAGTATCTTTCTGGAAGAGAGTAGTTTTAACTAGAGATATTTTGTCCTTATCCTGGAGAATTTGGCTGGCTTTCCTGAGGGGAAGTCTGTGCTCTGCTCTGGCTCCTTGCCTTCTGCTGCTGTGGGGCTTCAGCTCCCTCTTGGGCACAAGGCTCAGATCCTTCACAGTTTTGTGTTGCACTGGCAGAGATCTGCTGGGGAGGTCCTACATGGTGTCCCCACCACCTGTGGCCTTGGCAGATCCACATTCCAGCCAGCTGGGCTAAATGTTCAGTCCAGTCTCCCCATATGTTCAGTCCAGTCTCCCCATATTTCTATGATGGTTCCCATGAGCTCTCTGGGCAGGGCAGCCCAGACAGCCACTGGCTGGGATTGAATCCATGACCTCGGCATTCTTAGCACTGCGCTCCAAGCAACTGAGCTAAATGCTCAGCCCCATTCCCTGTGGTCTCCCTACATCTATGTGCTGGTTCCCAGTGATGGCTCCCAGTGTCCCACAGGCTCACTGCTCAGGGCACCACAGAGGCACAAGGCCTAGCTCTGCCTGTCCTGTCTGTGGTTCACCTGCATCTGCCCGAGGTCCACCTGTGGGAAGAGGTGGAATGGGATGGAAGAATGGGATGAGGTGGCTGCCTTGGCACAGTGCCCAGGCAGCTCCATGAGGACCCATGGAGAATGGAGCCCACGCTGGAGCAGGTTTCCTGTAGGACTTGTGACCCTGGGGGGGACCCACGCTGTGCCTGAAGGACTGCACCCCATGGGAAGGGACCCACGTGGCAGCAGTTTGTGGAGAACTGCTGCCCATGGGATGGAGTCACATTGGAGAAGTTCGTGGAGAACTGTCTCCCGTGGGAGGGACCCCACCATGAGGAGGGGAAGGGCTCCTCTCCCTGAGCAGTGGCAGGAACAATGTGTGACGAACTGACCATGTTCCCCATCCCCATCTCCCTGCGCTGCTGGGGGGAAGAAGATAGAGCTGGAAAGGAGGGAGGTGTGGGGGGAAGATGTTTTTAAGATCTGCTTCTTCTTATCTTTATCATGCTCTGATTTTGTTAGTAATAAATTCAGTTAATATCCCCAAGTCTGTTCTGCCCGTGACAGCATTCAGTGAGTGATGTCTCCTTGTCCTTATCTCAGCTCATGAACCTTTGTTATATTTTCTCTGTCACCTGAATTGCTTGTTGCATCCATGATGGGAGACTGTCTTGCATTCCACCTCCATATTCTCTATTTCTATTTAGTAATACATATTCATAAGGTTACCTGGTATGTTCTGTTATGAAATTCTGCTTTCAAATAGTTGTCATCCTGTTCAGCTTCAGCCACTGGATCTGAAATTTTCTATCTTGAGTTTCTTGGGGAAAGAATCTTCAAACAGGATAAAATCATATTGGAGACCAAAATAGAAGGAGAGTCAGATTTTTTTCCCCCATACTTTATAACCATCGTTTGAGAAACTGTCTATGGCATATTTGTGATGTGACACTGTGGCTCTTGCCAAACCTAAGAGAGTTTGGCCAAATTACAGACTTTTTGGGGGGAAAAAACCAGCGTGGGGTAGAGTATAACTTCACATACTTTTAACAAAATCTTGTAATGGTTAAAAGAGACTGTCTACCCTGAGTGTGCTTTGATTCTGCCTTTTATAATTTCAACGTTACCTTCCCTAGAAGATTTTATTTCACAGCTGCATCCCTTCTTGTTGTTCCCCTTTCCTGTTTATTGGAAAAACAGTCAACCCCTCTCAGTTTTGTCCCATCTTTTTGCACATGACATTAGTATTTCCCTATCCATACTGGAAATATCCACATAATGCTATTTGAGAAGAATGTGATCAGTTAGTTTAAACAGATCTGCCTTCAGATTTATTTAATATTTAAGAACATAATCAGTCATTCCTTTCAGGTTGGGTATACTCTGTATAATGGGTGGGATTTGTCTCTAATTTTAGCTGCATAGAAAATTGGCACCTGAGCTAGTCATGAAGATTCTCTTTCAGTCAGTGGAGAGAAATGGGCATCCCCAAAAGAAAATTCAGGCTTTCCTTTTTAAATATTCCCCTTGATTTGGGATAGATTCTGGGTCCATCTTGTCTTCCCTGGAAGCTGGGGAGGGCTCCAGACACCTGACTTGGAATAGCCATGGCCAGTGTTACAGAGACAGATGCCACCTAAGCTGTGCCCTTACACCACTTTTGTCTCCAACTGACATTTCCAGATATAACACAAGAGGCTTCATTTACACAAGATTTTACCTGTGTTTTTACATCTGGGTGCTGAATGTCCCTCTCCTGAGATCCAAAGGTAAGAAATTCAAGAGCAAAATACCAACCTATTGCAGTTCATGTCTGTGGCTACTCTCTGTGGTACTCATGGCAATCAGTAGAGTGTACAGCCCTCCCCTGGATGCAGGGGATTTATTTGTCTGAACATCTTTGCTCAAGCAAACTGAAAAGGGGTAACACTGGAAAGAAGTAATAGTAGGTGCAATGGCTTGGCTTAGCTCTGCAAGAGATGGTGGCTCATTAGTTTGTATCTAAGTAGCCCTCAGTTGCCAGCTGATCCCAAGACACACTAAGAGAGAGAAAGAAAACGCACTGTCAGACTTCCTGCTGCAACAAGTAGAGTTATTTTGTCAGAGATTGAACATAATTTATATGAACTCACTAATTTCAGTTGATGAAAACAGAGCACGCTCGCAGCAAATTTACTTTTCCCACAGTTATCATGAAAGGAAAAATAGCAAATTTTTCTGCCGTGCAGAGATCATGCTGGGAGAAGACAAGGGCTGTAGGGAAAGGGTCCTCAACACAGGGGCTATTTTGGACATATTTCTGCATTCCTACAGTGCAGGCCCCCTCAGATCATACTGCCCTTGTTCTAACCAGGCACAGGTGCACATTGCTCAGAGTAATGACTGAGCTGCTGGATTTCAGGCATCATGTCTCCCCAGACTCCACCTTCCCAGGCTGTAGCCTCAAGGTCTGGGCAGAAGGGAGCAAGTGATAACACTATCACTCATGCAGTGATAGCCAAGGGGAAAACACTCAGCAAAACTGTCACGAGCAGATTAGGTGAAGAAAATAAATATTTTCCCGGTCTGATGAAAAGGCTGCAGTCTCGATTCACGAGGCAATGTGAAAATTAGATATGGCACCAATCTTCTGAAATCCTCTGGCTTATCCTCCCTGTGCAGTGCCAAGGGACAGAGTTAAGCACCTGGAAAAGGGATGCAGAAGGAAATGCCAAGGAAAGATTACCCAGGGGACTTGACTTGGAGTTAGCACCTGTTTCCAAAGGGGATTCTCAGCCATGACACAAACTTATGTTTTTCTCACCAAAAGCTGCAAGCAGCACCTATCCCACAGCACCCAACAGCCCTGCCCTGAGCACTCAGCCTGCAGCTGGAAAGTGAATTGCAAATTCAATCTCTGCTTGGTTGCCAGAAAGGTTTTGGACATGCCTGGCAGGACAGGACAAGGTCTGAGTTACTGCTAGCAAGTGCTTTATGGGGAAAGTTTTGCCTGTCTCTCCCTTCAGAGTTGTTCTGCTTTGAAAATGCAACTCAACACCAAATGGGGAAGGGATGTGAATGCCAGCTTCCTCTTTGTTTCTGTGTGAAGTGAAACAGCTTTGTAAAGTTCAGGGTTTCACCACAAGATATGCAGCTCTTCTAGAAAGAGCAGGAGACTCTGAATAACCTCACCAGTTCCAGATTCAGTGGAGCAGTGACTGTGCCTGCCAGATGGGCGCTCTGACCATCCACATCAGAAGGAAAAACAGTCCTTTTCCCACCCTGTTGGCAAGGTGCAGGTGGTTTTGTACATGACTGGCAGCAGAACCGCAGAAGATTTGGGATTTTAGACTCTTTCTGAGGCTCAGTAGAGAATTCTGATTATTCTCCACAACCAAGCCATCTGGTACATCTCAAAGATCATTTTGTAAGTGACATAAGCCTCCCTCAGTGCTCCCTGAAGATGTATACATTTATTTCCTGCAGAACTGAAGTCCCTGGAAGATAATGACCATGATCACCAGGCAACGAAACCAGTTTCAGTCTTAAGGGGAAGTTGCATATTCTGCTTTAGCTGAGGGGAAGAAAGCTGCAAACCCTCTCAAAACTGTAGTTAGCAACTAGGCTTTGGAAAAGTTGTCCCACTCTCTCCTTCCAGGAGCCCACACGAGACTGACAGGGGAATGAAGCACTAACCAACTTTTAGCAACCAGCTCCCAGGACTGTGTGCAGAGAGGAACATAGCAGGAGCTGGTAAGCTTAGTACATGTGTGTTTGCCTGTTACTTGTACTTGGTAGTGCTTTTGTCCAAAATTCCATCTAGGAACAGGAAATGAGTGTGATGCACTCTGCAAAAGGTGCCTGGTTAGCAGGAAGCCTCCCAAGGAAGCAGAGCTGCCATTACCCGTGAGGGAGCCAACCTGCAAACCCTGGGCTTCACTCAAATTTGTCATGGTTATTGCAGTGACAGTCTGTCAGTCTGGAGAGATGAGTTCCTTGGAGTCCCTGGCACAGCTGATAGAGGCTTGAGACTGGCGAGTTTGGAACCCTGCAAATGATTTCTCACTGTCACAAACCTCACAACCATAGAATTCAGCAGTGCCTGACTTCCTTGGTCAGTCCACAGGCCTGACATGAAAGCCTTTGACGATGAGCTTTTCCTAACTCACACCTATTTGGCCACTGACAGGCTGGTGCATGTCAGACTAAGAGGCCATATCTGCTATAATCCAGTCCCTGGAATCTCACCAGTCCCTCATCCATGCAGTTACCCTGTGTGGGAGTCAGCAATGTTCCATTCTCTCCTGGACAGCTATCCTGTCTTTATTTTGAGGTATCAAATCAAAGAAGAGCAAGGTTTCCTTTGATAGTTTTTTCTCCCCCAGTCTGTCATTTGCTGTTAAATAATCTGTGGAGTATTTACGTATCTACTCAAGTTTCCAACTATTTGTTTACATGTGTATTTAACCACGTTAAAAAGCCCCTTACAGCTTGGTACTTTTCCCTTTCCTGGTTCCAAGTAAGTAAATACTTCACAATAACAATAATAAAGACATAATCAGATTGTGTCCAATCTTCTTTTTTTTATAAGCTACATGTACTGAACCCTTTAGGGCTCCCTCTAAGGCAGTTTCTCCTGCCATCTAATCATGCGTGGTTCCTTTTTTGTGCATTTCCAGCCCTTCTTTAGAGCAGTTGATGCCAAAACCTGATGTAGCATTTCAGTGTTGATCCCACTAATGCCATGCTCAGAGTGAACATTACCCTGCTTCTGCCCTGCTTGTGCACTGTTAATCCAAGCATCCCATTAACCTTTTTCAGCCACTGTGGGAGCTCGCACTGACCTGCTTATCCTCCCACTGCCAAATCCTTTTCTGAATCCATCTCTGCTGGGATACAGCATCCTGTTCTGTAGACATGGCCTTCATTCCTTGTTCCTAAAAGTGCATTTGTGCAGTCAGCTACTTAAATACTTTTCACTTAAGTGTGTCAAGCTTATCAAGAAGTCAAGATCGTTGCATGCAACCATCAAGCCTCTTTGTTTACCATTCTGCATAAGTCACACACCCTAATCAGTGGAGGAGTTATATTTGCTTCCAAATCACCGATTCAAATATTTAATCACTTCAGGCCTATCACTACCTACAGTGTGATCTTAATCAAAACATGCCCATTTAGAAGTTTCCCCAGTGATAACTGCCTTGAGGTATTTAGTTTACCCTGTTTATGTTATTTTATGATATTGTACAGTACTGGACAGATTGTCATAGGATGCTAAGTTAAATCTCACCAGAATGTAGCTATATCATATGTAAACATGCATATATTTTCCTAATTTGGTTTCATACCTACTCATAGAAAAGGTCTGGCCTGGCTTAGGGAGACTCAGGAAAGGACAATCTTCTCAACACATGGCATTACTCATTTGTTTGATAGTGTAGTTCACTATAAAAGCCATTCTGGTTTTTTGCCTTGATCTGATGACCCCAATCTAATACTGCCATTGCTCCAGCCTTTTCTGAATTCTGATGCAACATTTTTAGGAATGGTATTTCCTCAGGAATCCATATTTTCTTCAACGTGTTCAAGGTTTTCTGTAGACATATTTTTAGCAATCACAACTGTAAACTATCCAGGCCATTGACTTACAAGTTTACAAGTGCTATGTAACATCATCTTCATCCTAAGGGTCTGAAAAGCACTTCTTTGTCTTCATTGATTTACTCACACCATGCAGCTCCTTTCCAAGTTTTATTAAATTACTGTGCTATTTTCTGCATTGCTATGAGTCATGTCAGGTTCAGAGTGGGTCTGTCCCATATACAGAGCACTGCTGGGACTTGATTCCTGTTGCCTTACTTGTAATCCAGGCTGGGGGATGAACAGACCATGAGCAGCCCTGGTGGAACGACTTGGCAGTGCTGGGGGGTGAGAGGCTGGACATACCCCAGCCATGAGCTCTGGGAGCCCAGACCCCCACGTGTCCTGGGATGCATCCAAAGCAGCATGGGCAGAAGCTGTGGAGGGGATTCTGCCCCTCTGCCCCCTCAGGTGAGACCCCAGCTGCAGAGCTGCCTCCAGCTCTGGGGAACAGCACAGGAAGGACATGGAGCTGCTGGAGAGAGTCCAGAGGAGGCACCAAGGTGATCAGAGGGCTGGAGCAGCTCTGCTGGGAGGAAAGGCTGGGAGAGCTGGGATTGTTCATCCTGGAGAAGAGAAGACTTCATAGTGACCTAACTGTGGCCTTCCAGTACCTCAAAGGGAACCACAAGATAGATGGAAAAAGACTATTTACAAGAGTGTGAAGTGACAGGATAAGAGGGGATGGCTTCAAACTGAAAGAGAGAAGGTTTAGATTAGGTATTAGGAAGAAATTCTTCCCTGTGACGGTGGTGAGACCCTGGTACAGGTTGCCCAAAGAAGCTGTGGCTGCCCCATCCCTGGAAGTGTTCAAGGCCAGGCTGGATGGGGTCCTGAGCAGACCGATGGAGTGGAAGCTGTCCCTGCCCATGGCAGGGAGGTTGGAACTGGATGATCTTTAAGGTTCTTCTCAACCCAAACCATCCTCTCTCTCCTCTCCTTTCCTCTCCATGCATGTGTATGCCCGTGGTGTATCACACACTCCATGCCAACAGGCTGTGTTGTTAAGGGCAAGAGCACACACATGGGGATCCCAGACTAACACAGAAATTCCTCAAACTTGGCTCAGACAACTATTCTGTGTAGAGGAGGACAGGCCCGATAGCCATGACCCATAACCCCACAATGGATCATTTTGTTCAAGGTATTTTTATTATTATTTTACTCCACAGTATCCTTTTATTCAAGACATGCTTCAAGTTTTGTAAAGCCTGCTAGCTTCTTGCTGGGAAAGGAAGATGATGAGGAGGAGAAGATGGTTAGGGAAAGAAGGAGCCTTCAGGCAAGTCATGGCTGGAAGTTTTCACTGCTGAGCTCCCCACCCAGCCTTGCTGGCGCAGTGGATTGAAGGCCAGAACCTGCAACCTCCCTGGCCAGTTTGAGCTGACAGGAAAACCAGCAGGATCCTACAGAGCCTTTTGACTTCGGCAGTTTTCCAGGGTAATGTTTTTGACCTGAAAAAAATGACAACTAGTTTTGGACTCTGAGTCTGTGCCAGAGGTAATTCCAAAACTGAGTAGCCATTTCACTCTCTTTTAAGCCCCTCAACTTCCCCAGCTCTTTTAAGAGCTGAGTAGTCCCCCTCCCAAAAAAAAAAAAAAATCACCATATGTGATGATCGGAACCTTAATGAAAGAAAGACTAATTAAACTCATAATGAAACAATTACAGACTGCATTGTACAATGTAGAGAATGAAGAGGGAGACTGTTCCCAGCTGCCCATGGAGAGATCATTTAATAAAAGAGAATGAGACAGAGACAACTGCAGTGTAAGCTGTAGGACAAAGCAGGAAAATCCATTTCCTCATATTTAAGATATCAGTCTCTTCTGACCGTTGCACAAGCTGAACAGAATCAGATTCCCCTTTACAGTGACCCAAGAGCTTCCTTTGGCAGTGACAGCCTAGACCATATTTTCCTGTGAGTGAACTGTAAATACCTCGCACGCATTTGCACCAACATATTGCAAAAGGCATTAAGGACAACCCAAACACAGAGTTGCTACAGCAAAGCAGGAACCAGTTACTGGCATGAGAGTGAACAACTCAAAGAAAAATGAGTTTTCAAGCATGGCATAAAAATGCAAATTCCTTCTCTCTTCTGACTAAGTTTTTCAGCACTTTTTTGCCAGAATTGAGGAAATTTTTCAGAGAGCAGTGGGAGCATTCTTATTATTAATAACAGGCCAACCACAGGCCTTTGTGCCTACATAAAGCATAAAAGAAAACCAAGAGGAGGAGGGGTTTATCTGGTTTCCATCACAGTATCAGATGAGACACTGGCTGCTGCTGGCTGCCTGTCTGAGGCAGGCAGGATGCTGGCAGTGAGAATCAGAACAGGTGTCTCCTGTCAGACCTGCACAGCCATAACATGTCCCTGCTTTCTCCCTGCTCCAAGGGCTCCATGCAGGAGGCACACCACATTCACAAGGCTGGGCAATGATCTGCCATGAAGGACTGAGGCAGTCACAACTCCCCTTAGCTAGTTTTCCTACCTCTACCCATCTGCACTAAGTTAGCATTAAAGGAATTTTCAGCTTATCCTTGCTTTAATCCTTTCTTTCTGTCTTCCTCACTCCTCCTACATAATCTGCACACACACATTCCTTTGTTAGCTCCTGGGCTGCCCAGTCTTTGCTGAAACACAAGACCTGGCTGCTGCTCTACGTGCAGTGGGGACAAGGGCACGGGCAACAGTGCCTCTTCTGTAACATGTGTGTGTTGGGGTCAAGATGCATTCTGGCAGGCATGGTGAGAGAGATATGGGATGTAAAGACAAAAGGGATGTATGTGCCATCCCACATGTCTTCCCCTATGGCCAAAGTCCTGTTAGTGACACCCATCCCTCTCAAACAGTTATTCAGGACTAGAGGATGTAGCCTCAAGCTGCACCAGGAGAGGTTCAGGTTGGACAGCAGGAGGAATTTCTTCATGAGAAAGGTTGTCAAGCATTGGAACAGACTGCCCAGGGAGGAGGTGGTGAACACTCCTGGGGGTGTTCAAGAAATGACTGGATGTGGCACTCAGTGCTCTGGTCTAGTTGACAGGGTGGTGTTTGGCCATAGCTTGGACTCCATGATCTTGGAGGCCTTTTCCAAACTAAATCATTCTGTGATTCCCTGATACTCCAAACAAAGAGGGGAGGAAAAACACCAGTCATGAAAGGTGCTGTGGTAAGTAGACCCATTATTGGCAACATCCTTAAAAAGAGAGAAAAATTCTTGTGCCAGCTGCGTTCCTGCAGAGCCACAGTCTCCCAGGTATGTGCTGCTGCTGCTGCTGACCTCCCCAAGCTTGCAAAGATTGCTGCTCTCTCTCCATGACCCAATATAATGCCTTTCCCAAGTCTATAATGCCACAGATCTCCTGACCCACCCCACCAAGTGCTGGCATGATGGACAAAGCTGGTGCCTCCTTCCAAGTCATGAAAGCTGGGGAGGGGGGCTTTTTCTGAGGCCCTACAGCTGTCCTGTAATGGGGATGTCTATGACTTAGTGTTGCTCTGGATTCCCTTCAGAGTCAGTGGAGGGAAACAGCCATTTTGGGGTGATTTCATCTCATCTGAAGCACACACCTGAAGCAGGGCAGATGAATTATGTCCTGAAGGTGCTCATTTTCCTCTGTTGGCAGCAGAGGCCAGCCTGAAGCATGACAGATGGGCTCACCCCTGCCACAACATCACACAGCAAATACAGCTGCACCTCTGGGAAGGGACAAAGCTGTGATTCCTGCTCCTTCCTCCTAGACAATCCTGCTGGGTGGCAGCACCCATCCCCACCCCTGGCCAAGGATGAGAGTCCTTCCTGAGTCCACTTATGGAATGACAGAAAGGAGAGCCAAGAGATTATTCCACCCATCCCTTTGGCCCTGTAGGGCTGTTCACTAGTGAGTAGCTATAGGGTTATGGCAAATTACCTGCCCTATAAGCTGAGCAATCCAGCAGTGACACACCCGAGGCCTCCTGTTGCCATCTATTACCATTCATACATTCTTATTTCCTTGTTCCAGGGGTGAATTCAGTGAGTACCAGTCATGGATTTAGGCCCCATTCAGCAGAATTGAATAAAAAGGACCTTCCCCTTAAATACTAATTAGTATTTGATAACTACTGGCACCATAATCAGGCTCTTGTATGTGATGCTCAAGCTCACTGATAGCTGGCACTCTGCAGCTATCCCTTTCCTCAGACAAGAGGAATGATTAGACATGTGAAATGACCTTAGTGATAGTCAGGGAAAATGACAGTTGGACTATCACATTTTTTAATTAGCTGAAAGCTAATATTTAATTACATTTGTGATTCATCGGGCGGTTCTTTACACAGATAATTTGGCCATGCTTGTGAAATTTTATCTTTTCCTTTTAATAATAATTTACTTAAGTTGCTGATTCGGTGAATTCAGTGTGAAAAATTTCCACAAGAAACAACTGAAAAAAAATAAAGATTCTGTACTCTGCTTAAACTTTCTGATTATGAGAAGGCAAATCAAATCAGGATTTTTAATTTGCTTGATAGACAATTCGCCTTTTAATCAGTTGAATGGTGTGTTTGTTGTTGCGACGAGATGAGTAAAAGTTCAGGAGCTGCTGTCAACACCAGACCACGGCGATAACAAAGTGGTTTTGGCAAAGTCCAACAAACACGTTAATCCCTTGCCCGAGGGGAGAGTCAGGTGACTGCTCCCGGTTCCCTGACTCCAAGCGTTGGGATGTTCTCGCTTCACCTTGCGCCAACCCGGGACATACAAAACCAAGTGGAAGAGGAATTTTGTGGAGGAAAAACAAAAAGATTTTCTTCCAGTGTTTCCTCGGGGTTCAGGGCTGTGCTTTAAGCTGGTGTTTAGGCGCTTGAGAGACAGGTAGGGTCACACTGAGATCCCACAGACACCTTTATCCCTTCCTCTTTTGGCTGTAATTCCCGCATGAGCTTAACTGCGGGTGGAACCAGGGAGCTGCGTGGCTCTTCATGCCTGTGACAGCACGGCCACAGAGGCTGCTGCCAGGACACAGCCAGGGTGATCCGAGGGCAGCAGAAGCTCCCGTTGTCTGTCCAGGCTCTCTTTGTTCCATGTCCCCCCCTCCAGAGTCATGAAACTTGGTCATCTCCCAACTCACGTGCTGGAGAAGAAGACACGGCTTTAAGAGAGAACTGAAGAGCACTTTTAACCACTTCAGGGAACGGCAAGCGAGTTTCCAGGCTGCCCTGTCCTACAGACTGAGCCAAAAATTCGGGAATTATTGAAGGTTTTGGTGCAAACAGGTCTTGGAGCAGCTGATACAGGTGCAGGGAGCGCTATCTGGTGGTTCCTGCTGAGCAGCGCAGCACTCTCTTGATCCTAATCCTTCGTGAACGTCTGATCAAGGTTTTTGGAAGCTTTTTGGAAGATTTTTGGAAGCTCAGCTGTAGCGTTTTATTCATTCAGCCTCCCCGTTTCACATATATTCCACCATGCGAAGATCAAGTGTCCCTCGCAGCAAGAGCAACTGAAGAGAGATGTGACCTGCAGCACAAAACAGCTTCACTTCCCCAGGGCAAACTTTTAACTGGGGCTTTGGGACAGCCAAGTGGACACGAACTGGACAAATTCCAGCTTTTCACTGCAAGCTTTCTAATCAAAAATTGAGCACAGCCCTAAATTTCTTGGATATTTGGAAACTGAGTCCTTAAAAGAACCCATTGACACTAGAAACAATAGGCAGAGGGGTGTGTTTATACAGCAAAAATGTTTAAGTCAACTCCTTTTCAGCAGCAGCGCTGTCTGGATCTGCACAGAAAGGGAAAACTGTGTTTCCAGCAGATGGATACACCAGCTTGATCCATTTAATGGTAGCTAAACAGGAATGTTATTGATTTGGATCCCCAGAAAGCAAAGTCCTGGGACAGCCCAGCTCTCATAAAAGTGACTAAAATGACACAGGTCTGCTTGGATTACTAACGGCAATGTTTCTGTTCCTAGATTATTTCCACACTATTACACTTGAAAGCAGATGTCAGCAGCTTTTTTATTACAAAGTTAGTCATAAGGACTAACCATGGTCCCTAGTAAAGCCAGGCAGTAATCCTGTGCAGGTAATGTGGCCCTGAGGAGCTGCTGGCTGATGTTTCAGCAGCTCGTGCACATTTCCAGGCACCAGCTGCCAAGGTCCTGTGCAGACCCAAATCCCACAGTTCATTTTTCCAGTCCGTGCTGAGTGCACACATGCACTCCTTGCTCTATAGACCAACAAATATTTAGCATGTGCTGAAGTCCTACAGCATTTTCTTGCTGTTTGAGAAGAGGAAAGCAAGTAGCTAAACTTGGGTAAGGCACAATAGGCTATTGGCTTAGATAGTCTGTGGCTCTGACCCCTCTTGTTGCTAATTTGTCTGATTTGAGTGTCTTTAGAACCTTTAGTTTCTCATTCCAGTGTCAGCACAGGGTAGAGCCAGCTCTCTGCAGAGGGAACTTCTGGCTCTGTGGCTTCCCCGTGTTCACCAGCCAGTTCCTTCTGTTCCTCTGGCACTTGGCTCACAGGCTGGGGACAACAGGGGAGACAAGACATTCCCAGTGTTTCCCAGGCCTGTCTTATTAAGTCTGAGAGCATGTCCTGTTGCTTTCTCCTCCCTTTCAAGGCGTTGTTCCTGCTCTCCATCACGAGTCTACAATGACAAGGGCACTAAGAGAAATTCCTAGCATAGCCTACATAATCCCAATTGGATAGAAGATGGCAACTGCACAACCTGCTCTTCCACAGCATGGCTACATCCAGTCCCATACTGCCTGTGCCCATGGGACTGTAGTTCAGTGACTGAGCATGGTCCTGGTTTCAGAGCACCATCATTTTAACCACAAGGTCTAAAACACACCCATGAAGCTGGAGCAAAGCTTTTGGTTATTGACAGCGAGGGGAATAATAAATTGTGGCAAAGGGAAATTACTGAAAAATCAGCAGAAGACTTGAGTCTCATCTCATCAGTTCCACGGCCACCACATGACATGACTGAGGACAGAGGCTGGCTGGGGCCTCAATCCCACCAGGAAGTCATGTGGGACATTGCTATGGGTTCCAAAAAGAACAGAACACAATATTCCCTAAGACCTTGGTGGTCCCAGCATGCGTGAAGGGATTGGTAGGTTCAGTGACTAGCACTTAGAAGTTAGCTAAAGGCTTGAGCATCAGGGACTGATACCACCCACTGGAGGATGAGATCCACAAATGAGATTTCTTATTACAAAGTAAATCATAAGGAGCTGTTGGAACATCCAAATACTGGAATTGTTCCAAACCAGGGTAGAAGTTTAAAATATGTGGTGAACATTACCTGATAGTACCATCTGAATGCCAGCTCAAAGGCTTCAGAGGCCACATATTGCAGAGGCTCATGTGAGCAAAGTGTATTAACTGGCTACATTTCTCCTGTCTCTACAAAAAATGGGGGATATATTAAGCTCTGGTTGGTGTGTGCTGTTCAGTGTCCTGCTTTCAGGCACATATTTCATGCTGTCCTACCATACATGCTTTCTAACATTCTTAACTCTCCACTGACCACTCATTTTATTATCTTCCACATTTATGAACTTAAGCAATTTACCTCTAATTTTTCCTGTTTGGTATAGAATTCCCTTGGGCTGAAAATCCCAGCAGTCCTAGAGGTGAGTTGCCCCAGAACCTTCCTCCCCTCTGCACGTGTATCTGCAGAATTTCTTCTGTTTGAAAACACTTTCCTCTCCTCCCACGTGACTGATCCTGTAAGTGGTGAGAGACCCCAATCACCTACATCAAAGTGGAATGCTGAGGGGTTTACATCAGGGTTCAATGAAACAGGAGGCAGGAGAGCTCCCAGGTTGCTTCTCAGATGGGAAACAACAGTAGCACCCCAGGGGTAAGTATGGTGCTACATCCCAGAAGGTGTTGGCCCCAGAAATCCTTGTTGAAAAAAAACTATTTCTAAGGTGACAAGACCTGTGTGACTGAGCTGACAATGGTTCTACCAGCCTATCTGGCTATCCAGCTGCTGACCTTCCAAAAAACTTCTGCAATTCTTGTCCAAGCAGTTAAACTTGAAACAACACGGATGTCTCTGGAGAGAGGCCCAGAGGTCCCAAGGTCACTGCAGTATGGTGGAAATCAGAGACTTTTTATGCTGCTTGTACTAAGGGAAAGCTCAACCCTTACTTAGACTATGCCATTTCTCACAAAAGCAGATTTAGAGGATGAGATGGAGAAGGCAAGAATGGAGGCACTGTGGGAGAAAAGCTGACACCATGGAATGACCATGGACTGGGGGCAGGGGAGGCCACGGCAATGGGAAGGTGTGTTACAGCAGCGATGGGGCACTGAGCATGCAGGAATCCAACCCCTAGGAAACCAGACTTGTGTAGCTCTGCTGTTCAGCCACCAGCTCCTCCCTCTCTCTTGAAGCCAGAGCAGCTCAAGTTTTTCTGGGTCATAGTGTCAGTCAGTTCCAGGGCAAAAAAGTGAGTCTGAAACAAGTAAAGTACCTTTCCTCAGTCATAGAGACCCTGATCTGGGAACTGCTTAAATCCCACTGATATCAACAGGAGCCAGCTACCTAGAGACTTCTGAGTATCTTACCCTCAGCCATTTATTTCTCTGTCCCACTTGCTGGACTTGTGTCTCTCTGAGTAGGGAATATGCATGAGGAGCCCATCTGAATGCTGCTTGGAAGTGAGGAAATGATCCCCTGTGGAAAGGGGAGATCTGGCTCCTCCTGCTCTTCTTTTCAGAGAGTTCTCAGAGTCTAGACACCACAGTATGGTGGTAGGGGGATTTTTATTGGGAAAAAAGGGAAAAAAACGCTATATTCATTATATATAGATTCTGTTGTTTAATCTTGTTTAAAGACATCATCTCTCTATGTAATCATACTGGACCAAGTGTTGACAGCACTCACCACCCTCTCCTCCTGCAGGTAGAAGAGGCTCCAAATTACATGCAAAAATAAGAACAACAGATTCCTTCAGAAGGCACAATTGTAAAAAAAAGATTTTTATTTGTAAAGCATTTTTGAGAAAATATTAAATATATTTTGCATGAACAATCCCAGGATTCCTGCTGTACATGCTTCTTATTTAACATTATTTACAAGGACACCAGAAAGGTTAATGACAATAAGAATTTGCTATTCAAAGTAGATCCCTCAAAACAGAAAGGCAAGAGTATTTACATAAGCAAGAGCACTCTTTTGTATTTTCAACACAGCTCACTAGAGACCTTGAATTTACTGACAGACTACATTGTGGAGTGACTGCTCAGAGCTAACTATATTTGGAACCCACATACAATAAATTTAACAAATACTAATCACACTGACTTTCCACCAGTGAGGTGGGCTGTGGCCCCATATCCCAGACCTGAGCAGAAGGACAGCCAAGCTGGCACTACATGGAAGCAAAAGGAGAGCAAAGCATGCAAAACCCTGTTTCACAGGTCCCTGCAAATAAAAATAACATTCCAGACAGGAACATAAACCACCAGCACAACTTTGTGTGTGAAGATACCTTGAAGTGCTCACACAATCTTCCCTTCTCTGCCAGCACAGCCCATTGGCCTCACACAGCAGCTGCTGCCAAGCCAAGGACAGAGGAGCAAGGCTGGAGGGCACTTCCCTCAGCAGGGTCATGATACAGCCTGAACTAATCAGCCTTTCTGCAGTGAGGCAGCACATGAGATGGCTTCACCCATCTGCTTACCAGGGTCCTCTTCAGGGTTCTCTGAGGAGCTGAACTGTTGCCAAGGAAAGGAGGTATAAAAAGAAAGGAACACTGGCTGTGCCCAGAGGAGAGCAGAGCTGCTCAGGCACCACCACCTTTGTCTGCTAAGGTCTTTTGTCTGCTGAGGTCCCAAAATGTGCTACATTTGTAGGCACCTCCTTTCTCTAACCTGTGCCAACCAACCAGAGCATAATCCCCAAAAACAAAGGCCCTGAACTGTTCGGGAGGTGGGAGCCAGGACCTTGACATCACAGGACATTCAGTGCCTCAACAGGAGTGCCCAGCACAGGCATATTGACAAAGTACACAGACACAGGGAGAACTGGCTTGAAATGAAACACATAAATCCTACTGAAAATATGTACAGCAATATATTGCCCTTTATCATTTGTTCGGCACATTCCAAGTAGGAAAAACTACACCACGGGATAAACAGACTATGACTTCATCAAGACTGCAGCTAACAGTGGTGAAAACAGGTAAAGGCCATTTCTTTTAATTGCTCTAAAGCACAAGGTCTGCTCCAGTGTCACAGGAGCCTTCAGGTTGCTCCTACTGGGCTCTACCTTGGGATTATCAAGACTGAGGTAAAATTGCACTACATGACACACCCTTGACCAACCAACCATATTTGCCAGGCAAAAATAGATTAATACAATCTTTTGGCTCAAATTAACCTATCTAGTAACATGTTTTGGCTATATTGTTAAACCACACCTGTATTTAGCATGATTTACATTTATCACAGAAAGGCAACTGCTTCTTCATAGCCCGACAATTAAAGAAACCTTGAATTCAGAAGCCTCCAGATCAATCTGCTGCTCCATCAGAGACTTTTACAGCAAGTCCATATAAGCCAGATGCATCCCATTTTTCTTCAAACTCCTAACAAACTCCAGTGGCTTGTTCTGCAGCCACTGGAGAGAAAGAGGCATCTTCATATGGTGATACAAACCTCAGGGGAGGTGAATCACCCTTGGCCAAGTGCATAAAGCCCAACTCTGGGCTCAGCTGAGGATTCAGGTAACCTGCCACAGGTACCAAGCTCAGTCACTCTGAGATCCAAACTACACAATACAAGAAAGTATTGTGTAGTTTGGATCCTCTCTCTCTAGCAAATCAATGTTGGGAGTCATTGTGATACCTCTGGGGGACAGGTTGAACAGAGGTTTCTCTGCTCCTCACTCTACCAGTATGGGGAAAATTCCCCACTCCATATCTGCTAAAAGGATGATTCACTGGAGGTTGTTAGGAGCTCAGGAATTTGGTGATGGACATTGGGAAAGAGCAGGTAGAATTAAATTAAGTTAGTATAAACAATTGACATAGAATTTTAAGACAAACATATTAATATTCTGCCTTATTCCAAAAATGAAACATTGTGCATCTTATAAGTGCTTTTAGAAAAAATTTCCCATGAGTCCTGTGGTTTAACCAAATATTTACCCCACCTTTTCCTCATATAGATGTAAAATACTATTGCCAGAAGAATCAGCACTAATGCAACTCCAAGTAAAACTCCAAGGACAATCACTGCTACTCTCCAGCCAGAACTGTCGTCGGTTGGTGACTGAACGGACAGGGCTGAAATTTAAAACACATTTTAGAAATGTTAGCTAGAAACAGTAAAAAGTGGGTGTAAGAAAGCTTGGAGCCCTATGTGACAGCTGTGTTTTACTGTTTGGCAGCTTTGAAACTTCTGAATAATATTAATAATGGGGTTTGTATGTAGTAAAGATTTGCTAACTAGAAAGTTTTATGGACCCTCCTTTCTCTGAGGGTTCTTGTAATCTCTTGGTGACATCCAAAACCAGCAGGTCTGAAGATTTCTGGGAGAACTCCAGTCTGTACCTCAACAAGGAGTCACTCCAAGGTGTGAAAAAGGGCCATGAAATGGAGCTGTACATAATTTAACCACCAGAGTCCTCCTTATACTTTCCTTATACAAGCAACTTTGTGAAATGAATGGGGAGCTGGTCTGCCAGCTGTACTCACACCTACCCTTGTCTTGCCCCACAAGACAGTCCACTGAAATCAAAGTCTTTGAACTGAAAGGCCAAAACCAGAAAGATTCCTGATAGTCAGATGAAGGCAATGGAAGGCCTGTAGCACATAAGCATATGTGGTAAAGATGTGTGTAGTAGTGGTGGAAAGGCACACAGACTGTGTTATAGTGCTGGCCAGCACTTAAAAAGAGAAGGTTTTTGACTGTGGCAGAAGGAGCCTCTGTGTTGCATGAAAAGCCCCTGAGCCATAGAAGCTCAAGGCAATAAGCACATTACCACAACCATGAGCACAACAGACACTGTTTTGCATGTGTGTCCTTCTGCACAATTTGTCCTTTCCCTCTTGGCCTCCCTGCATCTCTGCAGTACTTTTGTGTTGCTAAATCCACAACTGCCCCGGGCAGGGAAGCAGGGTCCAAAGGTTTTTGAGGGTTGCCCAAGAAAAGGGGTGAACCCTTCCATCGCATCTCTATCCAGGGAGGAGTATTGCAGGAGCCACTACACAACAAGTCTCCTCATCCCCATCTCCATTAAAAGCCAATCTTTCAGGATCAGCATGGAGGGTACAAGAAGCTCACATAACCCTCCTTCTATGTGAAGGGAACCCATCCTTCAAGTCTGGAACTGGGTATGTGTAGTGACACTTTAAAACAGATCCATAATCCATGATAGCTGGACTATGTGTCCTGTGAATGTTTAAAAAGATTATCTGAGGTACTTCAATCTCTTAAAAAAAAGAAGCTAATTTATCAGCTTTTGTAAAGAGGAGATCTGACCCTTTAATCCCCACACCATCGCAGAGAAGCTGTTTCAACATCACTTACATCGTACATTTACTTCAGTTTCGTTCCCAAACTTGCGCTTTAATACTTGACTTAGGTGGGTCTGTATAAGATTCGCATCTACGGGCTCTTCTTTTGGCAGCAGAGAAATAAAATCAGCAATCACACTGCCGGGCCTGAACCCAAGCACGGTGACGTTGAAGCGTTCATCCTTCAGTTCGAGGCGCATTTCTCTAACAACCTGTGCAAATTGAAGGGGATATTTATTCCACGTGTCACTCAACTGGGGCAGAGCAGGAATGCACACATCCTACAGGTATCAGGATATTCATTTTGTTTCAGGATAATTGCCTTGGAATAAAGAATAAAAAACTTACTGAAGGAGGATTCCGGAACAATGCATGGCCTGTGATTGAAGGTATAAAATCTAAGTTTGACTTCCCAAGCACCAATCTGTTTAGGTTGTTATCAATGAATAATGCATTGAAACCAGTTGTCCTCCTCCACAAACCCATGTGAGACCCTGACTGCACAAAATTTGGAACCTACAAAGTGCACCTAATAAGTGCACCTAGTTTCTAAAGTTATCTTCAGTGTCCCCCAACATTTTTAACACGTTCAACTAAACTTCAAGCATGGTCCTTCACACACTACCAGCACAGAACTTGATGTGAGAGGTATAAAACATATTTTTTTATCAAAATCATGATGTTACAGAATAACTATGCAAAGAGAGACAAGGATGTGATTTGCCTCTCAGTCATTTTGACATAAATCAAGTGCAATCCCATTACACCAAGCAAAATCAAATCAACTGCACCGATGTCTCTGAAAGTACAGCCTTGCCCAGTGCTTTATTTTGGATATAGAACAAGAACAAGCAGTCCCCTCTGTTAAGTAAGACTGGTTGAAATGTTTCTGTTCAGGACTGATCTTTACGGAAAATCAGTTGTTTGGTTCAACCCAGTAAGAGAAGTTATCTTCTCGTTGTGGATAAATATGGTATTTTACCCGAAAAGTCTGAAAGATTACTACTTTTCATGGATGGTAACAAGCCTTTTTCTGAGTCACTGCTCAGTTATCTACCTCCATCTTTCTCTGTGGGATAAACCCCCACCCAAAACTACATGTTACATTAAGTTCTTTGGCCAGAAACTCCAAAAATACTTTTCTTTCCCTCACCACGATGAGCAGACAAGATAGGAAACTTGACCTATACAGGTCAAAGTGTAAAATTCCAAAACTACAATTCTGGAGCACTGTGGAATTTAAAATAAATAGTTCAAACTGAAGGAAAAAAAAATCAACATAGAAATTGACTGTGTTTCCAGTCATGTTAGAACAGCCTCCCTTTGATTTTGCCTTTTTCAAAGAAAAGCTGCCACGTGGCACAAGGGAAAAGCTTATTAAAAGCCTGTAAAGGGATTCCTGTTGCATTCAGTCATGTTGGAGGAAGCCTTTTAAATCCACTTTTAAATCTTCTATCCATGAAAGGGAGATGCTAGCAGTCATAAGACAAGGTTACCCTTGAGTTGGCGTGGTGAGAACAAATTAATTACCGCTTATGAAATCTGTGGAGATTCTTAGCTAAGGGGTATGATCATCACACTAAAAATAATCTTCTGTATTAGTTATTTAAAGAAGTCTACCCCAATCTTACAGTAGTTTTACCTTCCCAGCAGGCTTATGTACATCAGGATTCCTGAGAGGTGTTTAAGTTGTTAGTCCTTTTCTTTAACATGCTGCTAAAGGCAGCTGAGTGGCAGACTGCTGCTTCTACCTGTCAGCTTTACCAGCTCTAAGGTGCCACTTTTTCTCCTCATTTCTCCCCTGATATGGACCCTTTGATACCTTCTCCAGTCCTGCAGCCACTACCATGAAGCAAATGGCCGGTGATCTGGACTCGCAGTAGATGCTTGTAAAGGTCCCATATTTCCAAGTGTGTGTTGAAATGTTATTTTTGAGTACTATTCTTTTTTTTCCATCTCCACAGGCATAGATTTAGTAAGGTGGGAGAAAATAAAAAGAACAGCATGTTCCTTGTACTTATAAAAATAGAATTTTTAAGCGCCTTTCACTAAATAATTTTAATTTGGGGATGACTTAGGGAACATACCCCTCCTCATCGGCAACAAGCTGTCTCTCCTTGACATTCCTTGTGCTTCCTGTACAGTTTTATCAAGGAGGGATTATCTTTTTCACCTGTCACAGTCTTGATTTAACAATGAATTAAGGAGACTGAGGTTGCTCATAGCAAACCTTTTCTTAGTTCATTCATGTTGACAGAGAAGATTGATCAACTTACGTCTGTTTTGAAACTCTGAGCCATTGCTTTGTATTCTTCACTATCAGAGTTATAAAGTGCATTGTTAAATGTCTGGTTTTTTAACAAAACCCTGCAGGCAAATGCTTGGTTACCTGGGGGAAAAAAAAAAAGAAACAATCAGGTGAATCCCAGGATGTCCCTCCACAATTGCTTTTTGGACTTTATTACCTCGTATGTTCATAATACTAATTGATAAACACAGAAACAAATCAAATAATAAGAAGGTGTATCGTGTGTGTCTAATGCACTGGCTTTGGAACCTTCAGAGCTGAATCTCTTCAGGTGTGTCAGCCATCACAATCCTCACAACTTGTTCATCATTCCTGTATTATTCAGGGTGCATCCCACTCCCTAATTCAACAGCCACTCTCCCATTGATTTCAGCAGAAGTAACATCAGTCTGCTGGATTCTGCAAGGCACAGAGTGTGTTTAAATCCTCCTGAGTAGGTGGATGAGCCCCAAGCCAAAAGAAGAAAGCTTTACATAGAAAAGACCAGGATAAAAATAGGGCTGAAAGCTGAAGTTTGATGAAAGCAGCTTCTTTACCAAAGTGTGAACTTCAGATGCTGTGTGACTTAACATAATAAAGCAGATGGCAAAATACTCAGGAAAGATACTATATTGTGAAATAATACCCCGTAGTTACGAATAAACAAATGTTAAAATTCTATAAACTTACCAGAGCATACAACGTCTTTTAAGTCAGAACAGCCAGTATTTCCTGGTAAACAGAACTCAGTTTGGTTGAAGCAGGAAACAGGATCTGGGAAATAAGTTTAAAAATCAAGATAATCGCTTCTGTGCGTGTGTGGTTGTTGCCAATAAGAAAATTATGGAATAGGTGAAAGTGTTTAATCATGGCCAAGGAATCACCTAAGCAGCAGTTCCTTTGGTCCAGTGAGAACTTAGAACTGCAAATTATAAAAATGGAGCATATCAAAAGAGAGACAGGTGGTGGGTGGGCAGGTGGTATTTGAGAGCTTTACTGAAATAGCATTGAGAACCCTGATTTCTTATGAGAGCTAAAGATACAGGTTGTACTGTTACGTGCTTGTACAACTCAGGTAAACTAGATGGAGTTTTCAGCAGTAAAAGTCATCTGGAATTTAATTTGGAAACAATATGGATCATGGAGTCTCAAAACCTCAGAATGCCTGTCCGGACTGGCTAATCTGAATTATTTATAGTGGGTCAAAACAGCAGTTAAGGGTGGTACAACAGGTTTCATGTGGTTAACTCATTGGGTATAGCTCCAGCTCTCCTCACAGAATTGAGCATAATCTTTAGCTTCACATGCAATACAAATGACTTGGTCTTTACTGAACTTTTCTGGTAGGGCAGGTGGATCCAGGAAACTAATTTTAATTTTATTTTTTTTTCTTTTAGTAGGGAAACTAATAAATGAAAGCCAGTGGACTGAAGTATTGAAAGATTCCAATGGAAATTATGATGACAGTTCCTTGGCTCTGTGGTCCTAAAGACTAAGATAGAGGGTAAGTCCATTAGAAGGAACCCCCCAGTTAACTGTCAGAATAATTGCCCTAGAAGGGTTTTGAAAATAATCAGACAATCCACTAGAGAACTGAAAAAGGGGTTGCAACAAGGACAGTTAGAGGTCAAGAAATGCTGGAAGAAAGTAACGATTGCCAAAAGTCAAGTTAGATCTTTCAAGGGATATTAAAAGAAATTGTGAACATTTTCTCAGCCACTGGGAAAATATGATAAAGTGCAGTACAGTTTTATCAAATATGGATCATGACAAAATAACCTGGTAGTTTCCTTTGACAGGCTGACTTTTAGATCTCTTCCAATGATAGAAAGGCAATATTATACAGTGCCGAGTGGTAATTTGGAAAAGGATTTGTCTAAAGGAGTTGGCTGAAGAGGAGATGGCAATGGGGAGCTTTAAAAGGAGAAACCTTGATTTAGAGGGATATGATGTGTTGTGTTCCTTGAGAACCAGTTTTAGTACAGAGACACAATTAGACAGTCTGTCTTAATGTCTGTATCCAAGGGAGAAATTCAAAAGACAACTGTGACAATTAAGGACTGTCTGCATTCACAAAGGCACGTACAACCTGAACTTCACATTACCAAAATATTTTCTGTTAAATTTGCAGCCAAAATATACTGACTTTTGTACGGAATTTTCTGGCTCAACAACACAGCATGGTCAGAAATTTTACAGAGCCAGCACTTGCTCTCGCAACCAGCTCTTGAATTGAAGTAGTCCTATGAGTCAAATAAATAAAAAAAGACTTACAGGAACAAGAGTCTATGAGATCAAATCCAGATGATACTGTAACATGATACTGAGTGTGTATTTTAATTAAAAAAGAGATTATGGGTTGATTGAGGAAGTACCTGTTTGGACAGTAACTGAAGTCTGGTTATTCTCAGCACAGGATGACACTCCCACATATATGGCGTATGTATGGGCAGGAAGTAGATGTTTAAACACAGCTTTTGTCTCTTTTGTGGTAGTTTTATTTATCTCCTGCTTTCCATCCATGAGGGAGATGCTGTAGAGGCTGCCTGTGCTGCCACCGGTCCAGCTGAGTTGTATTTCTTCTCCAGTCACATTCTGAATTTCGATGGACACTGGCACTGCAAAGTGAAAATGTTCCATACAGCTGAGGGTGGTTCATCTCCCTTCTACACTTCTACACATTTAATATTAAAGAAAAAAAATAAACAATTAAACCAATATAAATTTTTGTGAGTTTTCTTGGAGCTGATTTCAGTTTTACACCTTGCTCTCCCACAAGAGCAGAAATAAACTCTTTGTTCTATAAATGTAAATCGTACGTTAATATACTTTGTTTGATGGCTCCAAAACACAAATGGGTAACATTCCACTTGCTTCTAGTCTTTCTAACTGCAGGCATGGTGTGGTAAATGGTCAGAATCGTACAGTGTTGGTTTAAGATTGTGAAGAAGTGATGAGGCTGGATGGGAAAAATATGAGTGTTCTGATGTGAACTGCTATTTGACTCATACTGATATCATCAGGTGATGGAACACTAAAATGCCACCAGAAAATCCTAAATTCAGAGCCGTAGGGAGACATTTAATAAAGGTGCTTCATGATAAGATTGAGAAAAACCACCTTTGACAGTGGTTTATTCCTGTAGGCAGGCGCCCAGGGGCTCAGGAGAGCTTTACCAAGGAGTAGAAACTTGACTGATATATATATAATTATGTATTTTCAGTTGTTCTATGAGGTTTCCCTTTCTGAAGTCATATCCTGGGATTTTACCTTGCAGCTGATATAACTGATGAACAAGAACACTGTATCTGTTTGGATAATTATTATTCTACAATTCAATATCAAATATTTACTTACTGCAAGGCAGTGATGGAAATGTGGTAGTAAAAATGGAATTGGATGTTGATCCTGTAAATCCAACTGTTTCCTTTTCTGGAGGGATTGTAGTTGTCAGTGCTGTAACTGCAGTTGTTTCATTTTGTGGAGGGACAGGAGTTGTGAGTTCTGTGAATCCAGTTGTATCATTTGCTGGAAGAATTGTAGTTGTGAGTTCTGTAACTCCAGTTGTTTCATTTTGTGGAGGGACTGGAGTTGTCTGTTCTGTGAATCCAGTTGTTTCATTTGCTGGAGGGATTGTAGTTGTGAGTTCTGTTAATCCAGCTGTGTCATTTGCTGGAGGGATTGTAGTTGTCAGTGCTGTAACTCCAGTTGTTTCATTTTGTGAAGGGACTGGAGTTGTCTGTTCTGTCAATCCAGTTGTTTCATTTTGTGGAGGGATTGTAGTTGTCAGTGCTGTAACTCCAGTTGTTTCACTTGCTGGAGGGATTGTAGTTGTCAGTGCTGTAACTGCAGTTGTTTCATTTTGTGGAGGGATTGTAGTAGTGAGTTCTGTGAATCCAGTTGTATCATTTTGTGGATGGACAGGAGTTGTGAGTTCTGTGAATCCAGTTGTTTCATTTGCTGGAGGGATTGTAGTTGTCAGTGCTGTAACTCCAGTTGTTTCATTTGCTGGAGGGACTGTAGTTGCGATTTCTGTGAATCCAGTTGTATCATTTGCTGGAGGGATTGTAGTTGTCAGTGCTGTAACTGCAGTTGTTTCATTTTGTGGAGGGATTGTAGTTGTGAGTTCTGTAACTCCAGCTGTGTCATTTGCTGGAGGGATTGTAGTTGTCAGTGCTGTAACTCCAGTTGTTTCATTTTGTGAAGGGACTGGAGTTGTCTGTTCTGTCAATCCAGTTGTTTCATTTTGTGGAGGGATTGTAGTTGCCAGTGCTGTAACTCCAGTTGTATCATTTGCTGGAGGGATTGTAGTTGTGATTTCTGTTAATCCAGTTGTATCATTTGCTGGAGGGATTGTAGTTGTGAGTTCTGTTAATCCAGTTGTATCATTTGCTGGAGGGATTGTAGTTGTCAGTGCTGTAACTGCAGTTGTTTCATTTTGTGGAGGGACAGGAGTTGTGAGTTCTGTGAATCCAGTTGTATCATTTGCTGGAGGGATTGTAATTGTGATTTCTGTTAATCCAGTTGTATCATTTGCTGGAGGGATTGTAGTTGTGAGTTCTGTTAATCCAGTTGTATTTGCTGGAGGGATTGTAGTTGTGATTTCTGTGAATCCAGTTGTATCATTTGCTGGAGGGATTGTAGTTGTCAGTGCTGTAACTCCAGTTGTTTCATTTTGTGGAGGGACTGGAGTTGTCTGTTCTGTGAATCCAGTTGTTTCATTTTGTGGTGGGATTGTAGTTGTGAGTTCTGTGAATCCAGTTGTTTCATTTGCTGGAGGGATTGTAGTTGTCAGTGCTGTAACTCCAGTTGTTTCATTTTGTGGAGGGACAGGAGTTGTGAGTTCTGTGAATCCAGTTGTTTCATTTGCTGGAGGGACTGTAGTTGTCAGTGCTGTAACTCCAGTTGTTTCATTTTGTGAAGAGACTGGAGTTGTCTCTTCTGTCAATCCAGCTGTTACATTTTGTGAAGGGACTGGAGTTGTCTGTTCTGTCAATCCAATTGTATCATTTGCTGGAGGGATTGTAGTTGTGAGTTCTGTTAATCCAGTTGTATCATTTGCTGGAGGGATTGTAGTTGTCAGTGCTGTGAATACAGTTGTGTCATTTGCCTGAAGGATTGTAGTTGTCAGTTCTGTAACTCCAGCTGTTTCATTTTGTGGAGGGATTGTAGTTGTGAGTTCTGTTAATCCAGTTGTATTTGCTGGAGGGATTGTAGTTGACAGTGCTGTAACTGCAGATGTTTCATTTTGTGGAGGGATTGTAGTTGTGAGTTCTGTTAATCCAGCTGTGTCATTTGCTGGAGGGATTGTAGTTGTCAGTGCTGTAACTCCAGTTGTTTCATTTTGTGAAGGGACTGGAGTTGTCTGTTCTGTCAATCCAGTTGTTTCATTTTGTGGAGGGATTGTAGTTGCCAGTGCTGTAACTCCAGTTGTTTCATTTGCTGGAGGGATTGTAGTTGTGATTTCTGTTAATCCAGTTGTATCATTTGCTGGAGGGATTGTAGTTGTGAGTTCTGTTAATCCAGTTGTATCATTTGCTGGAGGGATTGTAGTCGTCAGTGCTGTAACTGCAGTTGTTTCATTTTGTGGATGTACTGGAGTTGTGATTTCTGTGAATCCAGTTGTTTCATTTGCTGGAGGGATTGTAGTTGTGAGTTCTGTTAATCCAGTTGTATTTGCTGGAGAGATTGTAGTTGTGAGTTCTGTGAATCCAGTTGTATCATTTGCTGGAGGGATTGTAGTTGTCAGTGCTGTAACTGCAGTTGTTTCATTTTGTGGAGGGACTGTAGTTGTGAGTTCTGTTAATTCAGTTGTTTCATTTGCTGGAGGGATTGTAGTTGTCAGTGCTGTAACTACAGTTGTTCCATTTTGTGGAGGGACTGGAGTTGTCTGTTCTGTGAATCCAGTTGTTTCATTTTGTGGTGGGATTGTAGTTGTGAGTTCTGTGAATCCAGTTTCATTTGCTGGAGGGATTGTAGTTGTCAGTGCTGTAACTGCAGATGTTTCATTTTGTGGAGGGATAGGAGTTGTGAGTTCTGTGAATCCAGTTGTGTCATTTGCTGGAGAGATTGTAGTTGTCAGTGCTGTAACTCCAGTTGTTTCATTTGCTGGAGGGACTGTAGTTGTCAGTGCTGTAACTGCAGTTGTTTCATTTTGTGGAGGGACTGTAGTTGTCAGTGCTGTAACTGCAGTTGTTTCATTTTGTGAAGGGACTGGAATTGTCTCTTCTGTCAATCCAGTTGTTACATTTTGTGAAGACACTGGAGTTGTCTGTTCTGTAAATCCAGTTTTATCAGTTTCTGGAGGGACTGGAGTTGTCTGTTCTGCAAAACAGAAATTTGGAGGTGGTGAGTAGAACTTTTTTTTAAAGTTTACCAAGCTTATGCTATTTTAATTACATAAACAACTTTCAAAAAACAGGCCCAGAAAATTTGCTTCTGTTTTTGCCTAAATAGTCAACTGGGGTACCCATTCTCCCATAAAATCCAATCCACCAAAGGCCATTGTGAGTAAATATAATGAACTATTACCTAAGGGGTCAGGGGAGGTAAAAGACCTTATATGCAAATTTTTTAAGTTTTGGTTTTGGTTTTGTGTTGGAGTTTTTTTAATTTATATAAAGTGATTACGTGAAGGCAGATCCTGCTGACAAACTCTCCCTGGAACTTGGGGACTCTTATCTGTGAATCCTTCCTTGCATTGACAGGAATAAGTGGCTCCTTCAGTAATGCACGTGGCATTTTGGGAACAGTCATTTAAATCTGGTTGACAACTATTCCTTGCTACAGTGAAGTTGAACAAACCAGAAAAAGAAGAATGTTTTAATTAGCATTGGGAAAAGAGATAGATAAACTAAATACTGTTTAATTTTCTGCACCCAAATCCCATTTCACTGGATGTTACCATCAGTGAAATATACACTGCTGATTGAATTCACAGTGATGAACAAATTCATACCTTCTATGACAGTCATTTGAGGGTCGACTTGAAATTCTGTACTCTTGTTAAGGGCCTCTGTAAAAGCATCTGAAATCTCTGGTTCTGTTATATTTTGTCCTTCATCAAACACAATGTCATAGAGCACAATCACACTGCCATTCTTGATGCTATTAATTACAATACGCATTTTTGTTCCATTTTTCAATTCTTGTATCTTCTGTGGCAGATGTTTTGTTATCTGCAAGGTAAAAGGTTTGACTTATTAACTATTTTTCTCGTATAGCAAAAGAGTTCTCAGAGCAATCTGCTGGCCATGGTTAGTTTAGAAGCACCTCTCACAGTAGGGGAATATGTATAAACCCCAGACAGAATTTCAGTTAAATCAGGGCCTCAGAGGACAACACTATGAAGTAAAGCTTCATTTCTAACCATCACACAATCTTTCCTTTCCCACATTTAAAATTATTCATGCCCAGATCCTCCTGACTATTTACGTTAGGAAGAGCTCAGCAGAAAATAAATCTTAGTTTAGAATTCCTAAGCAAAATACCTCTGAAATGAACTTAGTTTCAAACTCCTGAAATTCTCTACTTGATTTGTTCTGATATTCAGGCTTGAACTCTTCATTGGTAATCCTAGTGGTTCCACTGTAGACTTCAGCAGCTGTGGGGATATGCAAGACAGAATAACCAGACAAAATGTAGTTATTATTTAAAAATTGTTCCTCAGCTAAGTAAGGCTTTGGAATTAAAGTGTATGGAGCTGGGAGAGACTAAAACATTGAACCACTGTCGTTCTAGTTCAGTCAAGTTTTTAATTTGGCAGGAGGGCAAGTGAAGCTTTAGATCTTAGCCCAATGAAAAATTTGCAGCTGACTTTAAGTGTCTGAAAGTTTGGCCTGCTTTTGCCTATTGATGTCCAGGTAGGTGCTCAGTGAAAAAGGGCTTCATTTTAAGGCCAATGAATGTGTTAGTTTGCCAACAGAAAAGGAAAAGATTCCTGAGGAAATACCTGTCTGAACAGTCAAGGAGGCGCTGACATTCTCAGAGCAAGTTGAAACACCCACGGATATTTGGTATTGCTGACCAGAAAGCAGATTTTCAAATGCAGTACTTGTTCCATTTAGGATTCTCCTCTCCATCTCTCCTGATTTTCCCCGTAGAAGTACTGTGTAAGGACTGTCTCCTGTGCCACCTTGAGGTTTCCAACTGAACTGTATCACTGTACTGGTCACGTTCTCCAGCTGGATGGACAGAGTGATAGGAGCTAAAAAGCAAAAAGGAAATTCCTGTGAAACATGTAGTTACAGTCTGTGTGTCTTTAAGGAATAAAGTATTAATGTGAAAGTGATTGCCTAAGGAAAAATTTAAGTTTCTGTAATGTTTTTATAAAGATATGAAACACAGAATCATATCACAGAATCACAGAATGGGTTGGAAGGGACCTTAAAAATCACCTAGTTCCAACCCCCTTGTCGCAGGCAGGGGCAGCTTCCACTAGTTCAGGCTGCTCAGGGTCCCATCCAGCCTGGCCTTGAACACTTCCAGGGATGGGGCATCCACAACTTCTCTGGGCAACCTGTGCCAGGGCCTCCCCACCCTCATAGGGAAGAATTTCTTCCCATTATTTACTCTAACCCTACCTTCTTTAATTTTAAAGCCTTTCTCCTTTGTCCTGTCACTACACGCCCTTGTACAAAGTCCCTCTTGTAGGTCCCCTTTAGATACTGGAAGGGGCTCTGAGGTCTCCCCAGAGCCTTCTGCAGACTGAACCATCTCAACTCTCTCAACCTGTCTCCATAACAGAGGTTTTCCAGCCCACTGATCATCTTCATGGCCTCCTCTGGACCAGCTCCTGCAGCTCCACGTTCTTCCTGTGCTGGGGACCCCAGAGCTGGAGGCAGCTCTGCAGGTGGGGTCTCACCAGAGCAGGGGGGCAGAATCCCCTCCCTTGCCTTGCTGCCTGCACTGGTTTTGATGCAGCCCAGGATACATTTGGCTGCCAGTGCACGTGGCTGGGTCACGCTGAGCTTCAACAACATGTGCATCAACACCCCCAAGCAGGGCTGCTCTCAGTGCATTCCTACCCAGCCTGTACTTGTGCTTAGGATTGCTCCAACCCATACGCAGGATCTTGCACTTGGCCTTGCTGGACTTCATGAGGTTCACACAGGCCCAGCTCTGAAGCCTGTCCACGTCCCTCTGGATGCCATCCCTTCCCTCCAGCATGTTGACTGCACCACACAAGTTTAGTGTCATCAGCAAATTTGCTGATGGTGCCCTTGATCCCACTGTCCTTGTCACCCACAAAGATGTTCAACCCAAAATAGACCCCTGATGACACCACTCATCACTGGTCTGCCCTACCATTGAGCCTTTGTGAAAAAACAAGTTATACCTCATCACGTGCAAGTGTGTATCTCCTGTTGAATTCCATGAAAGCACTAAGACTCCAAATCCAGGATGGATTAACCCATTAGATTTGTAGAACTAGAATATTATTATGCACTAAAATTGAAGATCATACCACCAATTTTTTTTTCTTTTCTTTGGTGCAGAATATAAAAAGACTGCATTCTCCTCTTTTCTATCTTTGCTTTTTTATCCATTAAAAACGATGAAAGATTCATTACCGCATATTCTTTGAAGTCAGCAGATAGCCCTTTGGCAAAAAACTAAAGATACACCAGAAAAGAATTACTATTGAAACAAACAGGAACTGAGTTAGCACAAATAAATTCAATAGAATTCTCTCAGTGAAGGAACCGCCTCTAGTATTTCAAAAAAGAGAATTTCGAAATTCAAACAAAAACCAATAAAACTTCCCACTAGCATAACTTGACCTATGCAGCCTAACTACATTGCATTTTACATCAGTGGCACACCAGACTGCTTAAACACAAGGTGTGCCATTTCAAAAACAACTGCAGACAGCAGCTGCAGCCTCTGAGAAAAGCATGTAGAGGCAGGGATTCATACTCCTGGCTTAAATTCCCAACTTAAAAAAGGCATTGTGGAAAGCTCAAATTCCAACCAAAAATAGCAAAAATGAAATTGCACTCAGCTCTTCCAAAAATAGAGAAAATTACATTTAGTATCATGTGTTAAAATACTCACAGCAAGTTCCAGTAACAGAAGGATTGACAGACGTCGGCATTTTAAGGTTCGGCATGGATGGGGTCGCCAGGGATGTATCAGGGAGGGAATGGGAGGTCTCAGCACTGGGATCATTTGTCGTTCCACTCCCCTGGTTGATGGTGGGACTTTCCCCTTCTCCAGGAGGAGCCGTGGCACTGTTGCCTGTGGAGGCCGTGGCTGTGGGAGACCAGGGACTCCCCATGGAAGATGGAGTGGTCCCTGCCCCCAGCATGGCCTGTCCCTGTGTGAGGGGTGCAGAGGTGTGTTGAGCTGCTGAGGTCTCTGTGCTGCCGCCCGGGGTGGATGAAAGGCTGGCCTTGGTGGTATCTGAGGCAGGAGAGGTGCCAGAGGTGGAAGCCACTGTCCTGGGGGTAGTTGGGCTGTGTGCCATGTGCCCTGCTGTTGCAGCAGCCGACTGAACACTCGTAATGCCAGCAGTGGAGGACAGAGTGGGGACCACGAGTGTTGTGGACTGGTGGGCTGTGGTGGCCAAGTGCTCCTCAGCAGTGCTGCTGGTGCTGCTTGGCTGTGGACTGGGAGTTGCAGCTGTGGAGCCATCAGGAGAGGACGAGGAGTGGCTGGTCACTGCCGAGCTGGGCAGGGAGGAAGCAGTGCCACTCCCTGTGCCCATGGAAGTGGCAGTGGTGGCAGGCCCTGCCGTAGGGTTGGCTGGGCTCACCACATCACTCCTGGCAGATGTCCTCGGTGAGTTCCCTTCCCCATTTGGCCCTGTGGGCTCAGTCTCTGTCCTCCCTTCTCCACCCACCATCCTCATCGTGGAGGGGGACAGAAAGGATGTGTCCAGGAGGGAAGGGGCTGTCGTGGCACTGGGCTCAGCCGTGGTGGCATTGGAGTTGTGTGCAGCTGGGCCAGCTGTCCCACCTGGTTCTGTGCTCACAGAGCCCTTTATGTGGATCTGAGCAGTGGCAGTCGTTACATTTCTTCCCTCTGTCATTCCAGTCTTGGTACCTGTCACATTTTAAAAATGTGGATTATGGATATTTACCCTCTATTCCTGTGAAGCACTTCAATAGTCTACCAAGTGTAATTTCATTCCTGCGTGACAAGTTCACTTATCTTTCTCATCTTCATTGTTATTCCTTTCCCTCCCCATTTCTAGTTTCATGTTTGCTTTGCTGTTTCTTAACTACTATGAAATTTCTACGTTATTTCCTTTTCCATTTGCATACATTTAAGGAGCTTTTTACCTTACTGATTTCCTGGTAATACTTTTTTTCTGCATAAATTTAGAGATTTATATTTCCTTTGTATATGCTTTGCTGTTTCTAATCTACATATTTTTTCAGGTTTTTTTAGTGTTCTTCTCTTCCTGTAAATATTATTTCATTTACAGTTGGGGCAGGGTTTAGTGGTGGACTTGGCAGTGGTAAGTTTAAGTTTAGACTTGATGATCTTAAAGGTCTTTTCCAACCTAAATTATTTGATCACCCTATGATCTCTGTAAAGTAAAATTTCTAGAGAATTAACAAGGAATATTAAAAATGAATGGAATGCATTTTTCAGCATAATTTTCTCCTTAACTGTTTATGCATATTTGATTATTTCCATTTTTTTATTTTGCAAGGCATTTCTGCCTTTTTTATTTACTGGTTGTCAGGCAGGATAGAAAGATTTTTCTGTGCCTATCTTTCTGTTGATATCCTAAATCATAATAATCCTGTGAAAAAATTCATTGCCTTCCTGTGTTTACCTGTATCTCTAACTATAAATAAATCATAACTTCTTTAGTTTGCAAGTGTAAAGATGACATTTCCAACTCTCACAAAATTTCTTTAAAGGGAAAATCAAATCCTTTTTCTGTTGTGATTAGATAGTCAAGTCAATTTTGGCTCATTTCATTTACTTGATGAAGTAGTTTAACCTTGATTTTGAGGAGTGGCTTTGTTCCTGCTAAAAACACAGACATAAGTCTTCTGTTTCATGCCAGTTTTACTCCTTAGCAACACTTAGTTATTATCCTGGGGCTTTGGTTGTATGAAACTTAAAAGGATTCTCAGAGAATTTGCGCTGGAGTAGCTCAAATTCTTAAGAACCACATTAATTAATTTCTTTTGACTCTACCTACCCGTAAAATTGAAGTGGGGTGCTTTTTTCATATTGTTTGGTATATACATAAAAACTTGTAATGTAGCAATACATACTTTGCAAAATTCCTCCTACAGACTGATATATTTTCTGCATCCAAATACAGTTTGAATTTTAAGACCCTTGTGCTTGTATCCCTCAGATTGTTAACAGCAAGTACTGGTCACTCAAGAAACTTGTGTTCATCTGCATTGAAACAAGACAGCAAGGATAAAATAATGTAGCCTCTGAATTTCTAGATATTTCAAAAAACTCTTACAGTGCAGTAGGAACACAGCACAATTAATACAACCTAGTCCATGTTTTTATGAGTCTTTTCCTGGAGAGTCTTTCAGAGGAGGAAAAATTGGCAAAACATATCATTTAGTGGTCTTGTAACTAAGCTTAAGGTTAAAAAAGATCTGGTTAGACACTGCATGTTTCATCTTTTAGATGAGTTTTCTGAATACTTAGCTCTCCTCCTTTAAACTACTTACAGCTTTATATCCCTACTAAAATACCTGATGAAATACTACATATTCAAGCTAAATTAAAAACAAATAACTGTAAATAGTGCATGCTTTTGTATTTTATGTTTATTTTTAGCCCTGCACCCCCCCCCCTCGCCCTGATTATCGTTTCAAACGTATCTCAAGGACATCCTCCAAACACATAGCAGTGGCAAATAATCAAATAGATTTTGACTTACAGAGAAGAAGGGAGAAGATGAAATGCCAAAGGTAATTCCAAGCCCCCATGCTGAGTTTCCACCTCCTTGCAGTGCTCTCCCCACGCGTGGAACTGGCCTTTTGGCGGGAAGACCTCGTTGATTTAAACAGGGGCGAGGCTGCAAGTGTTCCACCTCGGCCTCTGCAAATCCCTCACACAAGTGGGATCACAGCCAATGTAATCAAATGCTCGCCGCTCACCTGTTCTGTAATAAACTCCAGAGCTTTCTGCCGAGGCATGATTGCTTTTCTTTAATGGAACAAAGTCTAAACGCGATCCAAAAGGGAGTCAAAAAGGAAAGACGGGCAGGATTCAGTGGGCAGTGCATCACGCCTGAACAACTTTTCTTTTTCTTTTTTGGGGGATATTCAATCAGTAAAATATTTCAACAACCTTGGGGCTGTGCAGTGCGTGACTAAGGTACAGAACTGAGGAGCCTTGGATCTGAAAGTCTTGCACTAATCAGAAGATACCACTTTTTTCTTTGTAGAATCACAGAATCAACTGGGTTGGAGAAGACCTCTGAAATAGGTTCAACCCTTGATCCAACACTGCCATGGTTACTAGACTCCTTATTTTCCTGTACTTTTAATTATTTAGGAGCAAATGTTTAAGTATTCAGTTCTAACTTGCATTTTTTAGGTATTAGAATAAAAAAGTGCCAGAAATGCACCAAACAGACACCAGTCATTGGTTCTCCAACACTGGAAAGAGGTTGGAGGGGGTGTAAATCTCTCTTGCTTCACTTCTTTGAGTCAGGTGGAAAATGCTGAATGACCAGGCCTCTCATTTTCAGACGAGTTTATCCCCATTTTCTTTAGTAACTAAGTTCCCCCTAACTAAAGCAGTTGCTACAAACAGACACTTTTGATTATGTCTTTTGGGTCACAACTTTAACCCAATAATGCCAAACCTGCCTCTGTGTGCCTGGGGGTCATGAACGACCTAAACAGTTACGTTGTGCCATATTTTTAATATCCTTTACTGCATGAGGTTTATACTGAAAAAAGCCTCCATCAGGCAATTTTCAGTGAGATTTGTGTTCCAGCCACACTATGGGCAAGGAATGCTGTCTGGAGTGGAGTAGGGTGGGATGGAGTGGAGTGGGGCAGAGTAAGGCCTGAAGAAGGAAGACCATTATTTACTTGATTCTTTTTCCCCATTTTTTTCACAGATATACCAAGACTTGTCATATCTAAAACTGCATAAAATCTAGGTTTTGTTTCAGCAGTTGTTTTCTAAAGGTGGTTTCTTTTTCGTTTTACTTCGTCAGGGAAGTAAAACAAAGAAAATAGTCTCAAAATTAACTTAAGGGTATTATTGTTCTCTGGTGTGATGTAGCAGTTGCAGCTTTGTGCCTTGTTTGACGTAGAAAAACCTGACTCAGATCTCTTCTTAGCAATCACTTGCTTACACCTTTAACTGGAATTCTTAAAGAATAAATATGAGCTATTTCCTCCTGCATAAAGAATTAGAAGTTGCATTTTCCTTTTACTTGGGAGGCCAGTGTCTTCAGGCTTCTCTCTGTTGGACTGCCATAAGCTTGACTCCAGTCTCTAATTCAAATTTGGGCTCTTAGGGTGGTGTCATTCCACACACAAGGGTAGTGTTGCAACCTAAGCCCCTTCCCTGCCCTCTGCAGTCCTACTTACCTGTGAAAAACCTGTGACCATCAATGCTCTTGCAAACTAGAGCCTTCAGTCCTGTGAAGGAAAGGGTGGGATATTCCACTCCCTGTCTTTCTTAACCAGGATCATCTTCCTATGAAATGCCATAGAAAATTGGCTGCAAAGTCTATTAAGTCAAATTTTTAACTGCCTTAGAAGAAGCACCACTGGTTTTCAGTGCACAGTGACACCCAACTTGTGTGGAAAGAGAAGTCCCTTATGAACCAAAAGAACAAACCAAGTTCAGATTTAGTATTATAAGCCCATTTTTATCAAATGGCATATAACTTTAAAAAAAAAAAACCATACACAAATAAACCCCAAAAACAAACAAACAAACAACAACAAAAAAAACCCAAACCCAACCAACAAGAAACCCCTGAACTCTTCTTTTTTCAGAGGAATAGTTACAGCAGGGTGGCTGGTTGTTTTATTACAGTCTGTTGGCAAAGGTTCTGAGAAGCTTCTCTGTTATGCAGCCTTTGACAGTTTCTCTTTTTGCACCTTGAAAATCTCTGCCCCAAAACCAAACTAAATTCTAATTCAGCTCGTCATATACTTTACTGTAAAAGTTGCTTTCTGGTAAATGCAGAACAAGTTTTGCCACATGCCTTAAAGATAAGAGACTTCCCAGTATGAAACTGGTGACCCTTCCCAAATATTTTAAGTGCCTTGTAATTCATCTTACCAACCTATAAGCTCAAGATTTAAATGATCACCTACTTCTTACATTTATTTTTCAAAGCTGATGAGGAAACTGAAGGATGCGCAAGGAAATAACAAGATTGAAGTGACTTATAGTTCACTTGCCAAAACCTTGGCATTCCTTTGGAATGCTCAAAGACTCTGGACTTTACATTGGAAAAAAACTCTTTGACATACTAATTTTCATCTGTTTAACATTACATTGTTAAAAACTTGTTTTTACCAAGGCCTTAGGTTCTCAAAAACCAATGATTAACCTAAAAGAAATACAGAGGGGAGCTGAATTGCAAAGACAGTGTCTTTTATCAAGTTAAAGAATACAATGGGGAGAAAAAACAAACTCTTGTGGGCTTCTGAGCCCCACAGCCAACTTGAATCAGAAACAGCAAATACTGGGGAGGAATGCTAGTGAGAGGTGAAAGATAACACATCCCAAGGTACTCAGTTTTCTAATTTTTCCTCCTGCCAGCCATCACCAAACACTTCCAGACTCTCACTTGCCCATTCATAAGTCAAAATGGAATTTCTTGGGGAAATCACAATTTGGGGGTAGGGGATAATACTGGTTTTAACATCTTTTATCATGTTGTAGTACCAAACTTACATATCCAAGCACTTCCAAGAACATATCAGTACTGTCAGTGAGGATGTGTATTGGTCTGAGGGTGTTGGGAGTGAAAGAAATAGGTTTTTTTTAGGTAAGAAATGTACTTTCCCTGTGTTAAAGAATGTCTGCAAGTTCATGTAACTGTCATTGTCAAAAATCTTAGAATAACACAAAGGGAGATCTGTAACCAACCTGCTCCCCTACAGTAATGCCTGTAAATTAAACAGCCTTAGTTAGAAGCAAACTGTACCTGCACTGTCACAAATTGTGGCCACAATATGGATTTCAGACATTCAAAGCCTCCTGGCTTCTACAGTCACTCAAGATTATTATTTTTATTGTTGTTATTGCTGTTATCCTTTTAATACTATCTGTGGGTCAGTGACATTTCACATGACATTTCCAGCTGTATTATTCAGTGGAAATCACTGGGTTTGCTTCAATGTTAGCCTATTATATATTAACTCAGGACTGTCTCTCAGGTTTTTATTTTATGTTTGCTTTCTCATTAATCGTGAGTCATGAGATTCTTCCTTGTTCAAAACCGCTTCCAGAAGAGCTACCCTCCATTTTGTAATTTTAGTATCAGAGAGAATGCTTTTTTTTCCAACCACTCTCCTGTTCTCAACTGATTCGTGCATTTCTAGTTTGGTGTGATTTCAGACAGCACAGATATGTTAAGTCCCAGAAGTCTCAAGACATTCAAAGTGTTTGGATTCAAATGTACACTCACAACTTCCTGGTCAGGAGGCTTTAAAGTGTTCCAGAGGGAAAAAAAACATGGCTGAGGAGCATTAAAATTTAATCAGCTATGAGAAAATCATATGGTACCAGCACGAGGTGTTCAAAGTGTATAAAGTGTCTTGGCCAGAGACCTAAACAGCACATCCTGTTCCAGCAGGGTCCCTGCTCCCACTTCATCCATGCTGAAGAGCTGGTTAAAACAAGATGTATTCCCCCCTTGCCTCTTTACATTTGGTAAGAAAACATTCTGAGGGAGGTGTTAGAGTGTTCCTGTCCCTCACACCAATAGGAAAACAGTCTACAAGGGACATTTCATGGGCTGTGGGAACCACATAGCTCTACCAGTATAGATATCTGAGATACAGATGTCTCAGATATAACTCTGAGAAGCTACTTGCTTTTTACCACACCGTGTGAGCTCAGCTGGGAGACCTCTCTTCCACAGGGGCAGACTGAGGGCTGGGGGCTATTTATTTACTCACAGTATGATTAGAGGTAAAAAAAAATTCCTAATTAGTAGGCCTTGAACAATCCAGCTGAGAAGAAGGAAGTAAATATTTCCCTCATGCCACACAGGACTTCCAGATACCTTTAGAAGGTCCCTGTTCACTGATGGGCATCTTGGCCATTTGGGGTTCAGTGCAATACAGAGGGGTGGAGAGGGAAGGGCACTCCCAGGTGGCTAAAGCATCTCTGTGGCCTTCTGACCTCGAAAGCACCAAAAAAACCCCCCACCTAATTCAGAAAAACAATTCACATGAGCTTTGAGCTCTTTCAACTTCCATCTCCTCATACCTAACCATGCAAGGTTCAGCCCAACCAAGCTAAGAAAAGTCATGATCTTGTCTTGGAAAAAAAAATTAAGACAGAAACAAGAGGGAAACAAGCAATGGAAAGAGGTACCTCTATCTACCTTCTAGATCTGGGGAGTTTGAAGTTCATGCTGAGACACTTTTTGAGCATTATAATGACTGAAAATTTTGGACAGAGAAAATAGGAATGCTGAAGACGAATGTTTCTATGGAAGCTTGAGGCTTTAAAAAAACATGTGCCATCAAACAAGAAGTTCCAGGCTTGCAAAACGTGTTTCCTAGAGACTATTCCTGCTTACAATTGGCAAAGTACAGTTCCTTTTGTGGAGGAATAAGGAGGCATGTTGCTGAGCTGCAAAGGTAAGCAGTGTGCTCTATCTCTGATGAAATGAAACCCACATTTTCCTTTCCAGTCTTGCATTGGATTATCCTGGAAAGAGCAAACGGAAGAGGAATCAAGTACAAAATACAATGACAATAGCAAACAGGTAAAGAATCACAAAACCACAAAATCACAAAATCAAGGGGCACCATCATCAGAGAATGTTTCTACCTCCACCAGTAGCACTGCAGAGAGAGATACCCGAAATAAGACCATCCAAGGTGGTTCTATAACCAGAATCAGAAAAGTCCTGATAATCTTGATCTATACTAATGACATTATGCTGCTTCTCTGACTTCATTAGATGCTTTTTTTACTTAACCTTGTGCTGTGCACGTGCATCAGTTTGGTTATAGCTGTATCATGGAATAAAGCTGTGTAGTCCCCATAAGTCTGGAAAGGAAAATGAAGAAGAGAAAATTTTTCCAGAAAAGAAATTCCAGTTCTCCACCAAGGAGCATCACCGACACAACATCTGCTTCAGGGATATAAGAAAATAGTCCCTTGGCAAAGAACAAATACCAGTGTTAATTATAAACCATAGATGAAAATAAAGAAATTAGCTGTGGGTTCCAGGGTGGAATTCAAGACAACACTGAGCCAGGGATTATTGCCAAAATAGCAGTATGCTTCAATACATAGGCAAGGCATCCAAAACTAAAATAGTAACTCTCAAGGAAGATACTCCTGTTTTGGAGGCTTGCTGCATGGAATCTGAGGCCCTTCTCACAACCTAAGAGAAATATGATGGTACACAGAGCTCAGGCTTCCGTCAGCGTGGCTGCTGAGGGAGCTGACCAAACTGGTTGATCTTTCAAAAAGCCCTTTTCAACAACTTTTCTTCTCTTCTGAAGGATCTGTTTTAGTAGCAACTGCCAGCTGAACTGACTGTCCATGAGGCCACAGAGTCATGGAGTTTGAAACAACTGCTGGGCACAACAGGTATGGGGATAGAGAGGAGGGTGAGGAGGCTCCTCTTGGCAGCTGCCAGGTGTTGGGTTGGCAGGGCTCTCATGCCCTCTTGCAGTTCAGTGTCACCCATGAAACAAATCTTGATGCAAACCCAGCAACTGTACAGTAACTTTTTTTGCCACCAACATAGTTGAAAACCAGAACTCTCATGCTCTCCACCTACCCTTGTTATCAATTTATTTCTCTGGAACAAAGAACTCATTCAATAAGCAACTTTTTGCTACAGATTGTGTTTCAGGATGTTTTTAAGAAGGGTATTTTATAACTCACTATCTCCTCTTTCCAGCCTTAGTCCATAGAGGTCAGCCATACAATCTTGAAAAAGCAGCAGTAGGTGTGAGAGCCACAGGAAGCCCTGTGTGGTTTCAAGATTTTGAACTTCTAACTTATCTGACTCAGGACTCAAAATGTCACCACTCTTCAAAGAGCTCCTGAAACAAAGTGTTCTGGAAAAAAAAATCAGTCTGAAGGAAACTTCTGGTTGCATTAAGGCTGAACAGTCTGGTTTTGACTCTTATCCAAGTTTGAACACTTTGATTTCCCAACTGTATTACATGGCAATGTTATCTAAAATAAAAAATTATAAGGGTAAAACAAAAAACAAAACCTATTTGACAGTTTTTTGGAAAGAAGTGGTGTGATAACTTCTCCATGGTTATTCCAGTGAAGTCATTCTGCTTCTCAGGGAGATTTCCTTTTGAAGTAAACAGTTTTGGGGTTTTTTTCAACAGTCCTGTTCTCTCAGGAAAAAAAAATAATAAAATTAAAGACCTTTCAATGGAGTAATTTTTTGCCAGGGACTCCTCTGTGTTGATCATTTTCTTTTACATAATTTAGGTAATGGCTATGCAAGAAAACCTCACCCCATCTTAGGTTTTTCATACCTACACCCTTTTCAATGTAAAGCATTAGTTCTACTGCAACACAATGCAGGAAATACCACCACAGCCAGGATCAGGATTCCAGCCTCCCACTGCCTTTTTCCTGAAGAGCTGTGTTTAGCTTCATGAGGCTGCACAAAAGGCACAAGGTTGAGGTTTTACAAAAAAAAAAAAAATCTGTTTTTCTAAGAATGGGAAGTGAAAAAGAAGAGGAGGTGCCCAAAGATCACCATCAACACAAATATCACTAAATAGATGCTATGAACTGCTCCTGGACCCCAAGGCCAGAGAGAAAAACTGGCTCAAAATTACACTGCTTAGAGCTCATCCCTCAAAAGCAAGTTTGTCTTGGAGAGAACCAGGGAGTGAGCTTAGAGTTAAGCACTGTGAAAGATCAGAGGTTTAGTGAATAAACTTTTTCCATGGCTCACTTTTTTTTCAGAAGCATAGATGTCACTGGTGAGAATGTGTTATCTCTTTCTGTTCAGAGAAGACATTTTCTCTGATTTTTTCAGAGAAGGGCTCCAATCATACATTTTCCATTGTCTCACTGACATGTGCAAGATCTGGAAGGTTCAGGACCAGAATTAGAAGCGAGACCATCATGAATAAAACATACCCATGTGAAGGGTTTGTGGGGATTTCTTTAGGATGAGGTTCAAATGCTGAACATTAATTAGTTTCTGTGCTAAATAAGCAATTTCCTCTCAATAATTCACTCTATACCTTTGGCTTAACCAACTGTGTGAGGCAGCTGAATATTCCCTGTTTGAACACAGTTGGAATTCAGCCGAGTTCTTGTAGTCTGAGTTGGATCCCCTGCACAAACAGCACAGGGGCAATGGAGCTACTCCCTGCTAAACAGGCAGAGAGACTGACACTGGATTTCTCACTAGTCCAGCCTGTAGAAGAACACACAGGCTGTTAGTTTAAATTTTCTTTCCCTAGTTTAATTTTTCTTTCACGAAGAATTATTACTTTGGCTCACTAGCAGCAAGGCAACTACAACCTGTTTTTCTAGACAGGTATCATTTATATAGAATCATCCCAGGGAAAATCTGGGATTTATCCTTAAATACTCCAATATCCTTAAATCCTGGTATTTTTCCTTAAATAGAGTAAATAAATGAAGACACAGACAGGTAAATGACAACAGAATGAACGCTTTCAAAGCAATGAGCAGATATAAAAATGTGATAATAGATGATTCATGTAATTATACAAATATAAATATTAAATCCATGGGCAGGGAACCCTCTGCTAGACCAGTTGCTCAGAGCCTCATGCAGCCTGGGTATAGAGATATAGACATTTACATCTCTAGAAATACACAGTATGACTCTCCCACTCTCTGCCTGTCCTCAGCACCACAACAGAATGTCAATGCCAATTACTACAATTAGTGACAAAGTTAATTCCATGAGTATGTGGATTATTGAATGCTTCCAGCTGCTTTTTTACTCCCTATGAAATAACAGTCCCAAGCTTTGTGGATTTTGGAAAAAAAACTTAATTACCTGTAATGACTGTTCGATGTACCTGGCATGGCAGCACAATCCCTTTTTGTACTCTATCAAAACATGACCCTACACAACACAGCTGTGGGAACAAGAAGTTGGTGATGCTTGTGAACAGGGTACAGGCATTAAACAGCCTTGGCTTACGACCATCCCGACCAAGAGAGCCAATTTTTGGTGCTCTGCATAAGTTTGTGAAGGATGATTTAGCTTAAGATGACTTTTGATTTGCCTGTGAAGTTGCTCTGGGGCAACTCAAAGCCATCAAGCTCACTTCTGGGTTAATATAACTTCAAGGGGAGGGCAGGTTGGATGCAGTTGTCCATTTTTGTGAGAAAATATTTTGCAAGTCAGATGTGGAAACAAGGGCTTAGATGAAATGGAAATTATTCTCCTGGGGCCTGCCAGCATTAATGAGAGGAGGATGGGACCCATATTCTTGTTTTGTTCCGTTTCAGGACTGAATATAAAGGAAGGCTCTGTTTCCCTGTTATTGTCTCCCTCTGAGGACTCCAGGGGGAGATCAATGACTAAGACTTGTCCCCTGCTGTATTTCTTTGTGTCTCAGTTCTATAGAATGCTCTTTTCTTCTCTCACTTTCTTTAATTTAGTCTGGTTTTCTCTCCAGAGGGGTATAAATTCAATAAACTTCTAGCCTACATTCTGACTTTGGAGACCTTCTCCTCCTCCAGCCTTATCTGTCCACAGCTTTCAAAATGCACATATGATAAGCTGGCACCTTTATCTAGCAAGGATAGACACAGAAATGAAGGGATCTTATTCCAAGCAAATTAAATTAATGATCCTTCTCCAAAGAACCAGTTCTTTAAATGAAGCAAAACAATATAAATCTTCAAATTCTTCTATAAGCCCTGCAAAGGAAATGAGCCTGAGAAAGTGTAAACCAAACATCAGACACAGTACTTGAAACTTTTCTTCAGATTGTGCATTTGAACCCAGTTATAGCTACAGAATGGGTCCCTTCCAACTCAGGATATTCTGTGATTCTATATCTCAAGTGTAGAGTTGCCAGGACAGCAAGAGTGTCCACGATCACTGGCGAATAAAACAATATCAAAGTCATTAAAAATATTGACAATTAGCAGAGCAAACTCCTAGTCCTCCAAGCCTGTGCTGGCGTTGTCAAAGTCATTTGACTGCAGTGCCTGAAGATTGTGAAACAACCTTAAAGTTTGCATCTCTACAGCAGCTGCCATTTGAGATTTTCAAAGCGTTTTACAAAAGTGATTTGGTTGCATTTCACAGATCATCTGCTCCAAGGATTTCCCCAGGATAGATTTCCCTGGTTTTATTAACAGAGAAACTGAGTGGTTAGGCACCTGGCTTGAGTAATTCCACAAAAGATTTCCTGAAGACTACAGATATCCCTCCTTAGGGGCCAGAAATCTGCCCTCATCTGCCAAGGAAAGCTTTCACATGAATTAGTGCAATTGGTACCACAAGAGGTGAAGAACTGGTGTGTTGATATTTCAAGCACTTTGGACAACTTTCTATTTCCCTGAAGAAAGCTTAAGATCCAAATAAATGTAAGTGATGAAACAATATGAGGATATGTATCCTGTTTATTTACGTTTATGATAGGGATGCAAGTTGAGGAGAGCTGTAGGTGGACAGAAATAGAAGAGCTTTAGGAATAATACTATATTCCTGTGTTAAGAAAAGCCCCTGTTGGGTTTTGAGGGAAAAGCTGCACTACTTTCTTATGATGTATGTGTTACAATTATGGTATGAAAGTAGCCATTCCACTGAATGCATTCAAATTTTGGACATCTCATTAAATGACTGACAACACAGGAATTGGGTTGCAGTATGTGCTAGAATCCATCTCTCTCAGGCACTTCATGTAAGGTGAGGCTGCTCTTCCTGCTAGTCCTGGTATGAACCTTGCCTGTACGTGATGGAAGGGTGGAGAGGAATGTCTTTGCAGGACATTGCCTGACCTACAGGTTCCACTAGAGAGTTTACAATTTCCAGCTGATCAGGTTTGGGTAGAGGCAAGCCCCTGGGCTCCCCTGATCAGACTGCAATGGATGATACCATAACAAAGTCAGCAGTGTGTGAGCTCTGCCCCTGTGCAGGAAGACTGAGCACTGAAGTGTCTGACATTGGTTTGCTCTCAGAAAAGGTTTCCCAAATGATAGTGGTAAGGTGGGATTAAAATGAGAGCTTCTGGCTTTCAAGGAGCACTTTGGAACTCTTGAATTTTTTTTATTTCTTTTTCTGTTATCAAAGCAGCTTTTCTGTCATTTACTTCTCCAGCAAGGAAGATGGAGAAAATCCAGATAGTGATGGCCAATCCCTGTAACACTTATCTTTCATGATAAGGATCCCCTTCAAGTTCCATAAGTTGCACCTGAGCCAGACAGTTCACTGCTTTGTCCCTCCAGAACCAGGACATCACTGCAGGCCCCCAGTGTTAGAAAAGCTCTGTCTTTTGGTCGCTCAGAAGAAACCCACTTGAGGGTCTTCATGGCTGTTTGTGTCCCTGCTGACACTAAACTCCATATTCAGCCTGGCAAGGAGGTGTATTACTGCATGGCTTAAAGATAAACAGAAATAATTTCTATATCAGTGGTTGGGTATTTTACATAATGTTTATTTCTTCCACTGTCCCTTTTTACACTGAAACCTCTTTGGAGAAAGGACAGTCATGAGCTACAAAGTGTCAGCACCAAGCACAGTGACTCCAAGGCCAATCTGCCCTCCCTACTCTACTGTAACACAAATTATTAAAAACACTTGTTTAAGCATTTCTAGTAAACCATGAACTAAATATGAAAACTAGTTACAGTTCTGAATTAGTCTTGCAGGAAGCTGCTGACAAGGGAGCTTACAAGAAAGATGGAGAGAGACTATTTACAAGGTCAGGTAGTGACAGGACAAGGGGGAATGTCTTCAAACTGAGAGCAGGTTCAGGTGAGATATTAGGAAGAAATTCTTTACTATGAGGGTGATGAGGCACTGGAACAAGTTGCCCAGAGAAGCTGTGGATGCCCCATCCCTGGAAGTGTTCAAGGCCGTGTTGGACGGGGCTTGGAGCAACTTGATCTAGTGGAAGGTGTCCCTGCCCGTGGTAGGGGGTTGGAACAAAATGATCTTTATGGTCCCTTCCATCCCAAACTGTTCTGTGATTCTCTGATTCTATGACAACTCTCTGTTGAGCTCTTCTAAGTAACAGGGATGGGGGGAAATGACTCTAGTGGATGAGATGAAAAGGAATGGGGAGACAAGCCAAGGAAGGAGCCTCTCCTTTATTGTGCAATCCCGAGGGCACACATCACTTAGCAGTGCTAACAGTCAGGTGAAAACTGCCTTCAAACCTCCACTTATCCTGTTAGTGACTCAAACAACAGGTGAAAAAAATTTATGGGGAAAGATTTATGTACAAATATCAAAGAAGGGTGCACACCTGCTCAAGGAAATGCAATAACTCAAGTACTCTTGAAGTATATCCCTCTATAGTTTCTTACTGCAGGATTTGTTGGCTGATTGAAGGTATTTTCATAAACCTGACTCCAACTTTCACTGTAGGTGCTGTCCAAACAAGCAACACTCTCTGAAAGTTGTTGTCAAGCCTTTAAAATGAACGTACAAAGGTCAGAACCTGCATTTATTTAAGGAGGAAAAAACCTGCCGGTACCATTTCTGATCTTATCGTTGCAGATCTGTGTTTATTTTTTTCTCCAGCACATTCTTTTCTCCTTGTTCTTGGAGCTGAGATTTGTAAGTGCCTCATGGCACAATCTGTGAGAAGGATTGTTAAGGGCTTTCCCTGTCAGCCATCCTTGTGGGATGTTGTGGCTGACTGCACCGTGCTGGCACAAGGTATGTGAGGGAGGAAGGAGAGGACCAGGGCTACATCACCTGAGAGGAGTTTTGGGAAGAAACCATAGGTTGGTCACAGCCCAACTCCTCCAAAAGCAAGAGGGTAGATCTTGACCAGAGACAAAGTGTTTCCCACTGGTGTGTTCAGGTGATGTGATAAAATTTTTCTTTACTCAAGTCACATTACAAGCACTTTGGTTTTTACTGTGATGTGCAGACACTTAAAAGCATCCTTCCCCTGTCCAAAATGTGGGCCTGTAAAACCCCTCTCCTGATTGCTGCACGTGTACACAGGCAGGATGTTGTGCTGTGAGTCACCTGGGGACAGGTAACCAGATCAGCTGCCAGGACTGGCAGAGCTCTTGGTAAGCAGTGAAGAACAATCTTCAGGCAGCACAGCAGGTCTCCATGAGGTCAGGCTGGCAGAGGCTCAGGGGACCAAGCTTTTAGGAATGAACTCTGAGACTCTCTGGAACAGAAGTCTGCACACGAGGCATACAGTGGTCTGGGGTGACACACTGACACAGACTTCAGCACTTGAAGTCTCAAACCTGTATAGACACGTCTCTTAATCAGTAGAGACCTCACTGGAGACAGTGAAGGAGTCACAATATCATTGGAGTATGCTACAGGTTTAATACACACCTTTTCTGAAAGCTCATCCCACGACCAGCTTCAGTGTCTCAGGCAAACTTCATCAAGATTTTATCTCCCTGCCCTCCTGAATCACCACTCCTTTAAATGTGGGTTCTGCAGGAGAGGAGTTACCTGATATTTTGTACCTCTGCCTTCCATAGTATAATACTCCTTTGGGAGTAGTGGATGCAGGAATACTATTGTTACTGTTCCAGCTCATCCAATTACATAAAGAGGGAAGGTAAGAGGGGAGTTTGGGTGATCCCAGATAAGCAGGTTTGAACTGACAAGACTTAAAAACACAAATCTGAGGCTCCTCTTCAAAAAATAACTAGGAAGATGATCCAGAGACCTTCAGGTCAGCTGCATTAGAGTTTCTGGGAAGTTTGTGGAGCAAATACCCCCGGAAATTTTCTATTCCAGACATATGAAGGAGAAGAAAGTCATTGTGAACAGCCAGTAGTAGATCAGTAGATTGCAAACTGTGCCTTCTACAACAAAATGTCTGGTTCTGTGGACAGGGAGTGAAGAGTAAAGATCCTTAAACTGGGCCTCAGCAAGGCTCCTGACAATTTCTCCTGCAGCATCTTTGCATCCAGCCTGGGAATGTATGAACTGGAGGGGTCAAGCCAAGCGACTGTTTCCTCCAACTGGAAGCTTTGAGGCCACGGTAGAAATTTTGTGTTCAGTTTTGGAACTCACAAGTGCAAAAGACATATTGTGAGACTGAAGCAAGTCCAAGGAAAAGGTCACTGAGCCAGTTAAAAGGCTGTGTACACGATATTTGGGGGCTTGAGAGTGTCCCTAGTCAACAGGTACAAAAGAGTCCTCACCACTGTCTGCCAATGAGTTAGTTCTAAGCTCAGTATGCTCACACCCTGTCCCAAGCTACTTTCCCCACAACTCTGTAAACAGTGCTTTGGTTTGGGTGCCCCAGGAAGAGAAAGGGAGATGGAAACTGTCATCCCATGCTGCTGGAAGACATTGGCCTGGTCTGTGCTCTCTGTTCTTTGTACTGGCAAATGATGCCAACTCAAGGTGTCCCTTTTTTAACCAAGAGAGATGCACACGGATATTGTACAGTGCAAGTGTGGTTAGATGAACAGGAAGGTGCCCTAAGCTGGAAAACCTTCTGCCCTTTCCATACAGATCACTAATTCTAGTTTGAGAGCATCCTGGACAGGTGGGTTCTGCTGTCTCCACTCTAATACAGATAAAGATGACAGTACCACCATACAGACAAAGGGCATTTTTGTGCTCAGGGAAACCTTAGTGGGCACCTTCACTAAGACTGTCCAAAGTTCTGGGAAATGGGTGATCCCTGTTCAGAAACACCTATGGGACCTCTGCTATTTCCACGGCACCATAATTCTCAAATTGGACAAGCTTTTGTGAGATCCCCTCCCTCTTCCTTCCTTCCTTCCTGTTCCCCACATTCGCCCATCACCGACATCGCCGTAGAAGTTGTGTTTGCTCACAACAAATGACCTGTGAGAAGAGGTGTCAACGACACAAAGACCAGGGATGACCCAGCAAAAATTATGCTGCTTTTCTGGATCGCTCAGTGCATGCCTGACTCGAACTCGCAATTATGTACTCATATTTCCTCTTCATTTGTCATAAACCATCTATTTGATTTGGTGTGTTTAAACAGATAGCTTAATCCCCTCTGACACTGCTTGGTCTGTGACGATTTGTGTTCCTATTTACATGTAAATTTATTCTTTACAGCACAATTGGCTGTCTATATCTATAGACAGGCTTGTGGTTTTGCTTTTTTCCTGCATAACAGCACTGGAAAGAAACACTTACCCAAATTCATGTCACTTGAAATTAATAGTTATTAACACTGCTGCCAATCCAGAAACAGAGGGGGTGGAGGGAGGAACAGGTGGAGGTTCATTTTCTGACTGGAAAAATATATTTTCTCTCTGAGGCTGGTCTCCTCTCTGTTAAGTTATTTGTCAAAGACATAATCCTGTAGGATTTGAGAAAGAACCCACTCTTATGTCGTGAAGGCTGAGATTTGACTCATTTTGAGTGGCTTTCCAAACTCCTTTACCATCCCAGAGCTTTTCCTCCTTTCTCCAAGTGAGTAATATCTTCACTTCCCTCTGTGGATAAGAGAACAACACCAGGGAGAGTTCTGGTGAGATTTACCACCTAAATTCTGGTTTCTTGACATCATGAGTGGGTTCATTTGGCTGGTGTAGTGAATTTACCTGCTGCACTCCAACCTTGCCAGAAGCTCAGTATTATTAGTTTTTCCAAGTATTTTCAGATGAACTATTGTTGGCTGAAGAGGGAGACGAGTCTGTCTACCCTGAATGAAAGGGGAAAAGAGGAGAAAAGGGAGAGTTTTGAATCAGCACAAATGAAAAAGCATTTTTAAGTAGTGATGCAATCAGACAGCAAGATACCTCAGACAGCAAGGTACAACTACAATGCAATTACAGTTTTAAACAAGTTCCTCCTCACCTTCTGCTGGTCAAAACAGAAAAAAAAAATGAACAGGTGTAGGACAGAAATAATGACACACCTGACTCAAAACTATCCTTGAGTTGTTCTCCTAACCTGTGGAAACTCCCTGTAACAATGTGAGCAGACAGTCAACAACTTTGCCAGATGGCTATCAGCAGAGAGCTGGAACTATAAAAAGAGTAAATATGTCATGTCTGAAGATCAGTTACAAACACTTCTCTTTTTTTGCATACAAATATGGGAACATACAATGCGTGTCCATCCATGTGTATGAATGCAGTAGAGCCAAAACGGAAGAGCTGAAATATTGCCTCAGGCCTCAAACCCTCTTTAGGCCATGGGCTGCCTTCTGGAGAGGTCATGGACAGATGGTCAGGAGAGTCTCCTGAGAGTATATTCAGATATATTTCTGAGAGTGTATCCAAGAGCACAGCAGAGGGAAAGCTGCATGAAGGAAGCACTGCCCTTCTCTGCGAACTTTGGACCTTCACTTCTCCCAGAGGTCATACTCTGTGCTACAGAGGGCTGCAATTCCTCTTTGGTTTCAAGTCATTTGACCATGAATTTTGAAATCACAGAATAGTTTGGGTCATGGAGGACCTTAAAGATCATCCAGTTCCAACCCCCTGCCATGGGCAGGGACAGCTTCCACTAGACCAGGCTTCTCAGAGCCCCATCCAGCCTGGCCTTGAGCACTTCCAGGGATGGGGCAGCCACAGCTTCTCTGGGAAACCTGTACCAGGGCCTCACCACCCTCACAGTAAAGATTTTTTCCACTATCTTATCTAAATCTATTCTCCTTCCATTTGAAGTCATTCCCCCTTGTCCTGTCACTAAATGGTCTTGTAAATAGTCTCTCTATTTACTCAGTCGAGTGACTCAAAGCCATAGAACAGGATCTGTATTACAGAAGCCATTTCCATTTGAAGAAGCTTAGAAATGACGGAGTATCCAGTTCTGAAAAGAAGTGACATGGCCTTTGATCTCCATGGCAACGTGTCATTTGCCACGGGACAAAAAAAAAGAAGAGAAATCCATAGGCAATGTGTATTTATCAGATAGAAGTACATAGCAAGTAGCAGCAAACTGTGAACAATTGAATTATGATATCTGTTGCTATTTTAAAGGGACAGTTTGAGAAAGGTGTGGAGGAATGAGTGAAAAAATTATTTCCTGAGGTCAGAACCACCTACACAGACTTAAGAGTAGTTACAGGTCAGGCATCTAGGGAAAAGGAGTCTATACATGTTTTGTATATGACCTCTCTGTCACACATGGATTATGAATCAGGAGTTTCTTGTGTATGGCTCTGCAAATCCCTTTGAAAGCTAAAACCACACTTTGAGAATTTACATATATCTGTGGTACAAAATAATATGGCATATAATTTGCAGTAATAAATGCACCCTGCCAAGACAGCAAGTCACCAAGCTTTAAAATATGCCATAAATTATAATACTTTACGAAGTTTGTATCGGAAATATTAAATATATTCACGACAGGAAAAGAAATAACAACAAAAACCAAACCCCTCTTTTATTTACCTGTAAAGAATGTGGGAACCTGTGCTATTCTCAGCATCTATAAACTAATACCTACTCAGCAATAAAGGAACATGTATGTTGGGGCTAAGCACCTCTCAGGTTCTGAGTTAATGTAAAGCTTGGGGGAGCACTCACAGTTTCCCTGTCAGCAATTGCCAAGTGAGCCTTAGAGGCAATTAGCACTGGTTTTGACAGTATTCTTCCATGTCTTTTAGGATTAATTAGCTACATCTCATTAAGAGTGTGCCCCATTTTTTCCAGGCCATTCAGAGACAGAGCTGATAGTATCTTTCTAATAAGTACACCTGTATCTAGTAGACAGAACTTTTAGTAGGTGTGCAGCTTTCTCACAAGTGCAAGAATTCTTCCATGCTCTGCCTTGGTGAGTATTAAGTGAAATGCCTAAACTGACTCAGGTAAAAATGGGAAGATCAACTTCTCCAGCAAAGACCTGTTTTGTAAGTATTAAATGCTACAATACTTGCATTAATTAATTTATCCACAATCCACATGCTCTTGCCAGTAAATAAAATTAAAACATGCATTGATTGATATATTTGGGACATGGTTTCAAACTACTTTGAACAGTTAGTTTATATGTCTTCTGCTCAGCAGATAAACAGGAATAAATGTGCCAGATCACTAGGAAGTTCTCACTGCAGAATGAAACACCAGACCGAGAATGAAGCACTACTTTCGTTTCAGATACAGCTTCCACCTTCTGCTGGGAAGGAAAAATCCATCAGTGTCAAATCATGTGCCAAGGAAGCAATGTGACAAAAGCTCTCTGTCAATGTGTTACCCATGGCTGGCTCACCTTGGCATGTGTAGTAGAGCTGCCTCCCCCTGGTTTCGTGGTTATGAAATCTGGGCAAGAATAGGAGGCAATTGACTTTACAGTGTTACACAACAGGGCAGGAATTAAACAGAAGAGGTTAGCTTTAGGGTTTAAAGTCAGAGAGAATCACTGAATGGTTTGTGTTGGAAGGGACCTTAAAGATCACCCAGTTCCAACACCCTGCCATGGACAGGGACATTAGACCAGGTTGCTGTGAGCTCCATCCAACCTGGCCTTGAACACTTCCAGGGATGGGGCATCCACAGCCTCTCTGGACAACCTGTTTCAGAGCCTCACCACCCTCACAGTACCATCTGTGGCACCATCACATGGCAAAGTAATGGCGGGACTGGAAAAAAAACGAGCAAACACTGCCGACAGGAGGGAAAACAACTTCCATCTGAAAAGGCAGAGGAGGGTTTGCCCTCTCCCTGCAGCAGGAGGAGATACTCACTGCTAGCTAAACATGGGCAGGGCTGAAGGATGGATGGCTGACCCTCAACCAGGGGATCTCCAGGAGGCTGGAGCAGCCCCTGAGCCCTGGGCTGGGGAGGAGGCAACATTCCCTTCAGCAGATACAGTGGCTGGTCAGTGCAGGAACAGCCCCGGGGCAGAACTCAGCAGGGACAGTGATTCCTGCCGAGGTGTCTCCTTCACCATCTGAGTGTGGTGCAAATCAGCCTCCAGAGCCAGCCCCTGGCTTTCATCCAGACACCATGGAGAGGGGAGCAGCTGCTTGGCCAGCCTAGCAATGGGATGGCTCACATCAGTCTCCTTGTCCTTCTGCTGTGTGCCTGCTGATCAGCACCAAACCACTCAGCTTGCCTGGCAAGGAGCTGCTCTGTAAAGCAAATCGAGGTTTTCTCCCTCTGTTTTCAGAGGAAGGTGTTTTATTGGCTTCCAGATTCCTGGTCTGTGCCCGTTCAAATCCCTCTGTGTATCTTATAGTCAAAAGAGGTGCTTACAATTTACAGCTGTGAGGAGCTGCAAATCGTCTCCTAACAAAGCAGAGGCTGAAAGGCACCACTGTGTGTTCTTGGGAGAGAGCACAGAAAACGGGGAAACTATCTGGTATCTCCTGAGACTAAACCAGGTGATTTTTAAATGGACTGCAAAATGTAGTCTCAGACAACCTATCAGCTGAAAATCTTTTGAGGACATAAAGAAAACTCCTCCAGAAGCCAAGAGCATATTGTTTATCTGTAACTCCTGACTTATGTATTATGGATATGGACAAGAGAACTGTGGTATTTGGTTTGGCCCTGTGCTCTGCAAAAGCTGCTCTGTAAAAACTGAAGTTGGATTCAGCAAACATGCTATTCCAAATTCAGCCATATTTTCACATTCTTGGCTGAGTAACTCAGTGGACAATTTACATTCTCTCTGAGCAGGTATGATACAGTGCACAATTAAATGTGCTAGACTAGGTTTAAGATGCTATTCATTTATAATACTCAGTAATTAGTCTCTCAAGGTTGGCACTAGAACAAACACAAGACCCTTCTGTCTCCATGTACCAATAATAGCTGTATTTGTCCAAAATATCAATGTGAAGCCCTTCCTTCATCCTTTCAAATTGCCAGATGCCAAAGGCAGCTAATAAACGAGAGCATTGTTTGTGGCAGGCATTTCATATCAAAGCTAAAGCACTATGAGAGGCAAAGCCAGACATTTCCTCAGTGGATTTGAAGAGTTTCAGTGTTACTGAACATAAGCCATGAAGAATCCACACTGTCAATAGTGCTATTAGCTGCCAGCACATTCCCAGGGATACAGTGATATTGTTTGCTGGAATAATTTTACCTGAATGAAAATTCTTCCCAAGTGTCTCTGTCACAAAGGCAGTCTCTTCTTGGAATTCAGAGTCACCTTCACAGTCCCAGAGGTTTCTTGGTGCTTTGGGATGGATTTGTGTCAGCCTGTTGAGAATACTGCTACTCATAACCTGCCCTGTCTGATCTGCTTCCAAATATCCCTGAAAATAGTTCCCTAATGTCACCATACCTGGAGTTCCCAAACATTCCTCAATGCTTGTATTAAGCTTTCCAATTTTACCCTTGGATTTTCCCAAAGGCTTTATTCAGGTGAAGAAAGAGTAAACCCATGTAGCAAGGTGCCAAATATTCACTGCATCATGGATAAACTAATTGAGGCATATTTTCTTTTCTCATTGTCCTTAGGTTCTACTCCTCCCCAGAGTTATCTGTAGCAAAAACAGACACCATAGAAAAGCAACTGCCAAGAGATTGTGTTCCTTACAGGCTTAAACAGAAATATCATGGAAGAGGAATGCCACTTTCCTTTTTAAATTGGTTCCTTCCATAGCAAAAGCAGGAAAAGGAGAAAATCACTGTTTAAATGAAGGTTTATTACTTCATCTATGCCTACAGATACTTGCAATTTTCCAGAAGGTATAAAGTATTTTTATATGTGTCTAGGAAAAACACTTCTACTAATACTTTCTCTGAAAGGACAAGAAGAGGAAAAGGGAGAAAAGTGGGATCAAATTGAGCTCTCTGCACTCAATAATTGCAGTATTCCTAAACTGTGTTGAACTTTGTCTAACACAAACCCAAACACAAACACAAAAATAGTTTGATAAAACTGTTAATATTTTTTCATTCCCTACAGTTATCATTTCAGCAAATTCAGTTCTAGGCAGCAACACACATTCACCCTGACCATTCCAATTCTTTTATAGCCTTTATTATAGACAGGATTGAGCAGCAGATGATTTAAAGAGGATACTATGGGTGGACATTTCAGGATCCATTGCAAGCACTACACCAGTGATTTATTAGTGACACTACCATACAGCCTTTGAGCTTCACTGCTTCGGTCCTGTACTGCTCTTTTCCTTGCCATCTCCAAATGTGCTGGCTTTTTTCTCAATCCTGCTTTTACACTTGTGCTGAGGTTGTTTTTTGTGTACAAGTCTTTGTGTTAAGTCTCTGAAACTCTTCTTTCTGTAGATTGCAGGAGGGGAAAAAAAAATCACTGTTTGGGGAAAGAAGGGCAGGAGAGGCAGGGAACACCTTCAGGGGAATATTCTGCATGTGGAAAGGTGCTACATTGACAAGTCTCCTGTTTTACCCTCTGGCAGTATCACACCCAGATTATGTATCCAAGAGTGTACACAGTGCACCCTCCAGCACAAGGTGGCAGATGTACACACGGCCAGAGGGAAGTGAGTTGTGGAAACAGGCAGAGATTCCCTGAAAACCCTAGGCTGAAGTGGGCCTGCCTGGGTCATCAGACAGCAAGGAGAGAAGAGAAATCTTGAGGGGAAAAAAAAAGAGAGGGGTCTTGAAGAAAAGTAGAATCTCTATGGAGAGGATACCACTCAGTTGTAGGTTTTCCACAAGCTCTGCAGGACAGATCCCCAGGCAGAGGAGATGTTATGGAGCAGATCAGGGAAGCCCTTAGGTGGCTCTCTTCTCTAGGCTTTCCACCAGGCTGAGACAACATCATGTTTTCAGATCAATTGCAGCTAAACTTTTTCAGTTCCTTTAACTCGTTTCCTTCCGCAGCCTACAAGAAAACTTTCCAAACAGACATTATAAACAGACATTATATAAACAAACATGGCTTGTTTATATTTTAATGGACAAGGAAATTTTCCAGTTATCTCAGCTTCTTGTCCCCAACCCCGCTGGGACCAGAATTTGGCAACATTATAATACAAGAGAAAGGAATAATGGTGAGTGTTTCACTTCAGGTGTCAGCAGTGTTGTGTCCCTGGTGAACATGAGGCCATGAGGCACACTCACCACTGGTCTAAAGTGCTTCCTAGAAAACTATGTAAGAGGTCAAAACTAAATCTTCATTTCTCCATATTTTTCATCCATTGTTTTAAATAATTACCTAGAGCCAGTGCTTTATTACAAGAACAAAACGTAGGCAATGCAGACTAGAAAGAGGAGATGGTCAGTGCTGCTCCTCTAGAATTCTCTCCAAACAATTAGTGCCAGAACTACTTGTTTGGTGAAATTGCTTCATCCCTGACCTGGGGAACTGATCACAGCAGTCTAAAATGAGCCCCCTAAAGCATCAGAACTTTGTCTGAAACGTGGTGAAATGAATCCTGGGGCTGGAGTACTGCAATCCATGGCTATAAAATGTTCAGAAGGGGCTGGCAAGGAAGGAGGGGTGAGAGATTTGCTCTCTGTGTAAAAAATTTGATTGACTGCACAGAGCTGTCTTTGAAAAACAGTGATGAACGAGTTGAGAGCTCATGGGTGAGAACTGGAAGGCAAGCCAAAAAAGGAAACCTTGTAGTGGGTGTTTACTACAGGCTGCTGATCAAGGGGAGTCTGTTGATAAAACGTTCATACTTGCAGGCTCTGATCCTGCTGGGAGACTTCAATCACCCTGACATCTCCTGGAAAAGGAGCACAGCAACCTGTAAGAAATCCATGAGTGTCTTGGAGAGCAACAAGGATAACTTCTTAATCCAGGTAATAGACAGTCCAACCAGAGAGGAAGCATTACTGGTCCTGTTGTTTACCAGCATAGATGAACTAAATGTGGTTTTTTTATTGTTTTGTTTATTTGTGTATTTTTATTTATATTTTTAAATGTTAGAAATGTCAATATTAGCAGCACCCCGGGCTGCAGTGATCACATCCTGGTGGGTTTCACAAGCCTGAGGTATATGGGCCAGGTGAAGAGTAGGATCAGGACACAATTTCGGAAGAGCAAACTTTCTGTCGTTTAAGGAATTAGTGGATGGGACCCCCTGGACAACTGTCCTCAGGGATAAAGGAGCTATCCAGAGCTGGCTGCTCTTTAATGACATATTTTTTAAAGCACAAGAGCTCTCAATTCTTTTGGAGCAGCTGTCAGAACTGTACAAATTAAAAGCCCAGGGAGGCTGGTGTGACAGTAGTTTCAGATTAAATCACTACATTGTTTCAATACTATAATTGAACTGGGAATGTTGAATACTCCTTTGGCTGTCTTTGCTGCAAAGCATGAAACTAAAAACATGTTTTTTCTTTTGTAAAGTTGAAGAAAAAGACCCTTAGTAAGTATATGTATATATATAAAGTTGTTGGTGATTGCAGTCCATTGGTGTTTGGATAAGGCCATGGATTGTGTTTTAAGTGATGTTTGAACATTATACTGATACTTGAAGCTGCCACATGCACCAGTGTACATCTTAATACCTGTGACTAAATCATAAAGGAAAATATAACAGTACAGAAGTCAACAATAAGTTACAAGACTGCTTTTATTAAGGCATGAAAATTCTTCTGAACAGGCTCAGTCACAACAGCAGTTTCTGCTGAGCATCCAAAGCATGGGGGACAAGCTATTGGTTTGCATTTTCTCTAAAGGTTAGTGCTCAGCCCTTGTAAATGGCATAGCTCCACCAAAATCAACAGGCAGATCTCTAGTCCTGTCACCTCCAAGGAGTCCAGGATTGTAAATACTAAAAACTAGAAAAATATTTGTAACAAAATAGCTTATTCTTTCACTGCGTGCAGAAGGCAAACACATTACATATTTGAGAGAAAACTGAGCAAAAGTTGAGAGACTCCTACATAACAAAAGCTAAGGGTTATTTTGAGAAGTTGTGGCCCCCCCCATCTCTGGAGGTTTTCAAGGCCAGGCTGGACAGGGCTCTGAGCAACCTGGTCTGGTCTTTAAGGCTTTAAGGTCCCTTCCAACCCAAACCATTCTATGATTCTACGTTCATCAGACTCTAAGACTGCAAAGATAATTTAGTTTCACCAATGACAACTAAATTTTACATATATATATATATATATATATATATATATATATAAAGATCTGGTATGGTAGCAAGGACAAGTCAAGTCAAAGTGTTTTAATCCTTACACAGTCACCTGAATCTGAAGCCCAATGCAAATGACTAACTCTGAAACGTGAAATGTATTTATATATTTAAAGGGTGTATATAAAACCTCTAAGATCCATTAGTATCACCTTTTGCAAAATGTGGAAGTCTTTTACCCCGTTAATCTTATTACCTAACAGAAATTGGAGTAGGGGGATAGAAAAGCAACTTTCCTATTCTGTTCTGTACCAAAAAATCAGCACCTAAGTGGTATGGCTACTAAAAGTGTTCATGCCTTCGAGTTAAGGACCAATTTCCACTAAGAATTGTTTATAATGTTGTCCATTGGTATTGAGGAGGAATTAGTTTGTTCACTATAAATTGATGTGACCCAGACAGAGCAGACTGTCACTGTGTGGGAGGAGCACACGCAGCAAACAGAATAAAGGGGAGGTGGGACAAATTACACCACCATTTCACTCTCCATCTTCCAACACACTCCCTGAAGTGGAGTTTTGGGGCAGCAGAGAAGAGCACTCCAGGAAAAAATCCTGCAGGAGATGCTTACTGTGTGGAAGTGGTTTTTGCTCCAGTTTAATCCATGTGAACAAACTGTTGTTGTACCCAATGGAGTGTGTAAACTGAGCCTTTGCTGCAGCAATAATGGTCTTGCAGCCAGGCAAAACTCAGCTCAAATATATAAACTACTCAGTTATAATTGGAGTGCTCTCACTTGTGGTTTGACTGTACAATCATTATGGTCTAATTAACAGAATATACAGGTACCAATTGACTTATCTGGGCTGCCAGCAGGAAAAATCGTTTTTTTTTTTTCTCTTCTCTTTTTCCACTGAGTCCTTGTCGATTACAAAATTTACAACCAAACCTCAAAATCAGAGTGCTGAAGAACACTCTGAGCAGGTTAAGCCCCAGATTCACAGTGCCTTCTTCTTGCTTGGTGGCAAATCCGATGCTTGTTCTCCAGGTTCTCAGTATACTTAAGGGGTTGCACAATTAGGTCTTCAACGTTGTTGCAGCTCCAGGTTTCCACCTCACCTTAAGTAAACAGTGAATTACAAAGCGAAAAAGAGATTTCTCTGCAGGTTTGATGATTCACTTCCTGGAATATTTATAAAAACATGCAGCTTGTCAATAGTAAGGGCACAAGTGATGCTGAGATGGGCACATTGTGATGTGGCAGAGTGGGAGAGCCAGATCTTGGAATTTTAGTAATGAGGTCTTTGGTTTTTTCCTTCTGTTTTATCCACGGAAAAAACTGCCAAAATTCACTCGAAGCTGGAGCTGTAGTCATTAATAGTTCTTAGGACACCAGGGAAGAGCCAGATTGCTAAGAAAAAAAGAGGAGGGGGGGGGAAACAGAGTGTTTAGAAGCCCTTTATGTAGGATAATAATTTGGAAGGGTCAGTGTTGCAACCCATCCAGTCCACTACTGAGAAGAGCAATGAAAGCCAAATGTTGAGTGAAGACAAGCTTCAGTTGTCCACGTGATGAGACATGATCCCACTAGGAAAAAGAATTAAAACAAATTAATCATGATTGAGAAATCAAAGAAAGTAACTTTCAAAGAAAGTTAATATATAGGAAAGAAGAGCTGAGTAGCTCCAGCTTCTAAAAGGAGCCATTAGCTGAGACTCCAACGTGGTGTGTAAGCATTATGAGCCTGACAATATCCTTTATGCTGCACTCTGTTTGCACAACTCCAGAATTCCCATTACTATCAGGTGTTGTAAACACCCATGACCACTCAGGAGAGCAGGGTGATGAATACAAGGCAAGCCATTCTTCTCTCTGTGGAGAGACTCAGAGGCTTCATATTCTGGTTTTATTTTAATGAACCTCAAAATGCCCTTTATGGCTCCATGGTGGGACTTGTGTCACTGATGGAACTGTACAGCTGCTGGAGTTAGTCCAAGGAGTCCTGGGTATCATCCCTTTGGAATCCCAACAGGTAGCCCTGCCCAGCCTTTGGGAAGCCATCAGAGCATCACCCTCACCTGCAGCCATCTCCTGGGAGCTGCCCACAGATGGGTGACTACAGAGTGTGATCAATGTGACTGTAAAACTGGCAGACAATGAGCTACTGGTGACTACTATTCAAGATTCCCAAGCTGATAGCCGGGGTACAGTGTTCCCTGCCCTTTCTCTGTGATTTATATCAAGCATTATTGGCCAGGGTGAATTGAACTAAATTATCTGCAAATACCATCATGATGAGTCCAGTAAAATCAGTGTAGTCACTGCCAGCTGCACTGTCATGCAGGAGCCCTCCCTCCAGGAAAGGGTTGCTGACTAACTCTGGTAACAATGTCAAACAAGCCTGTTTCCAGGAACAGAATCTGATCCACGGTAAACATCCTTGAGTTGTGAAGTAGTAATAATCATGGGCTGCCAGCAGCAAAAATTGTTTCTTTTTTCTCTTCTCTTTTTCCACTGAGCGAGGTGTTCTTTTTCAGCCTGCCAGCTTTCTCACCTCTCTCTCCTCCTCTTAAAGAGGCAAGCAAGCCAAATGGTGGTGAGCTGCTAGAACACACTAATTTTTACAGAAAAAGTGCTGAACCCTATGGTATTCTGGGAAAGTGTTAAATTCCCAAGTTGCAGAGACAGAATGTGTTACAGTGGTTAAGTCTCCTCAGAGCTATCTTTTCAGACTCTGTGCAGGCACTTGTGTGCAGTATTCATGCATCATCAACATTTCCAGCTCTTTATGTTTAACATCCCACTATTTTCTTGAAAAATATTTCTTAAAAACAAACAAACAAAAAAAATCCCACCAAAAATCCCCAAGCTATTGCAGAAAGGGAAAATTTCTGAAGCAAGTTTATAAAGAGAGTGCTAAAGTTCGTCTCCTTTATTATGCCAATCCATGGTCCAAAACCAAAAGTGATGTGCTTCTTTTAGGGAAATGGTTATTGGTGTTCTTTTCAAGTGGTGTGTCATTTACTCTGCCTGAGATGGAAGCCATGAAGGAAGATGAAGAACACAGTGCTGTCTTCCTCCTCTGTAGTCCTGCAGCATTGGAAAACAGGCAAGAACAGTTTCTTTCTTCCTTCTGTGGCCTTCACCCACAGCCAAAAGGAGAGCAGGTTCAAATACTCTCAAATAGAGGATGGTCACCTACAAGTATTTCACCATTCCAGGAAGGAGATAAATAGCTAAAAAAAAGCAACTGGTCATAATTCAGTACTTACACAAGGTAACCTGAGGATCTCTAATCGTAGAACACTTGGTAGCTGACGTTGTCAGACTTGATTCTGAAGTTGTATCTTCCCATCTTTCGCTGGTACTGGAAAATGAGAAGGCTCACAACTCCCAGCACAAACCCAACCACAGTAAGGGCAATGAGGATGATGTATCCAACTCCCATTCCAGCCTCCTTTTCTCTCTTCAAATCAGATGCTAAAAGAAAAAAAAAAAAAAGAAAAACCAAGAGGTGCAAGAAAAAAAGCTTTGAAATCCTTGAGTATTTTACTGGGGTAAAAAACAAGCCTTTCCTACAAATTAGCCAGCAGAATCTGCCAGCACAGAACTGTGATGCAGTAGTGTATCAGCCTCCTGGGGAGGGTGATTCTCATGGAAAGGTCATGAGGACAGTCCATGTTCTCCCTTTTGCACACAAGTGTAGAGTCCCTGCAGACATAAGTGTGATTTTCAGTAAAATAAGAATTAAAGAGTCAACACTGGAGACTTTTTGAAAGAAGAACCTTAAAGGCGAAGCATTCTCCCATCTCAATCCTGCCTCTGTTCATCTGTGATTCTTAAAACCCACTTGACTTGCTTTTATCACATATGTAACTCTTCTTCAACCACAAAGTATCTAGGAAAGGATTCTCCATGTGTACTGTGTCAAGGTTTGTGTTGCCAACTGTCTCCTGAGGCACCACCAACCATCAACAGAATGTGTTCTCCTGGTTTACGTTTAGACACTTCCATACATTTGTCCAAATCTGCCAAAAGATACCCCTCTCCCTTTAACGTTGTGCCTCTCTTCGTGTTTGTACATGTACTTATAATTCATTCTTGTAAAGGCTTGATGCACCTACAAAAAAACATCTATTTGTGTGCTTACATTTTCAGGACAGCACTTATTTAGCCAAGCACTTATGTGGTACCTGAGGTGCACAGAAGGCAAATACCACTGCATTCATTCCTGCAATTACAGGCAAGATTTTTGGCCAAAGGGCACTGTTGGCAGCCACAGAGGTGTGTAATAGCTGTGTCCAAGCCACATAACATCCAGGGCATCATTCCTACAGGTCAAAGCAGTGCTGTATAGCATATTCAGTATTATTTCTGAATTTCAACATGAAACAGAGGAACGAAGAAGAACATGCACAGTGGAAGTGGCAGCCTGTATCCAGATACAGACAGAACAGGCCTTCCTAAGAACATGTAGCAGTGGCCTTTGCTATGGAATGTGGCCAAGTGTAGGCAGAGCAGTGAGAGCTTTTTTTGTGTCTCTTTTGTTATTACCTGACATCGTAATTCATGTTTTCTCCTTCAACACAGAGATGCAGATCACTGTCTGGGTCTGTCCTCACACTTAAAATGAGTTGTGAGTGCCCAAACTGGAAATAGGAGACAACCTTTAGTGGTGCCACCTTTGCCTAGGACTCAGTGCAGTACAACCCAAATAAAACTCCCCTCACCAGAGGTCATTTGGAGGAAATGGCCATTTTTCGGTATTAGAAAAGCACTGGAGTCTCCTGTGAAAAGGATTGTGAGAGCTGCTTGTCATAAGAGTTGAAGAACAAAACAAGCTGCATTAATAGCTAAGTTTTTTTTAAAAAGAACTAGTTCAGAAATGAACACTGAAGGCCTATTTGAACAGACTGATATTTGCATGTAATGGAAGAAAAATACAATATGCTAAGTCAGAGTCCATTTCTAGGTCCAAAAGAACATTGTGAACTCTCTATTCACAGCAGCCACATGTTAAAACTCTGATGCTGGCGAGCCCAAATACTCTCAGAGAGTGTTTTAGATTAATAAGTTATGAATGCAAGTGACTGGAGGAGGCCTGATGACAGAAAACATCACAGATCACAGGTGCCCTTGAAAACACCACTCAGAATGCAGAAGGGGCAGGTGCATAACAAGTCAGACCTTGCTTGAACATAATGCTGGTGTTTGCTCTCTATTAACCTGTACTGCACCTCTCCTCCAACGTGCTGTGCATCAGCTGTGCTCTCTGCCACTTCCCCTCGTGGCAGTAAAGGAACCAGTGCCAGGGAGTCAAAGGAAACACAACAACAAAATCTCTTGCATCCTCAGACATTGGACTTCAGAGCTCAATACAATTGCAGACCAACAGCAGGGTAAACACTTGGAAAACCGATTGCAATCTGAAAGATTGGAGCTGCTTTCACACTTCACAATTGAAATTGCTGTTTGATTTTGTGGTTGCTGCACTTGCTGCCCTGTGCAAACAGCCACACAAAGCACTTTATCTTCCTTTCTACATTCCCTTGACAACCTGACAGTCACTTCACCCAGGAGGGCACAGGGTTCTCCACATTGCCACGTGGCTTCAGCAAGAACCCTTGATCCTCAGGAATATTTGCAGAGGGGCATGAAAACCTGGCATCACAGGTCTTCAGCTTCCTTTGCCAGTAAAAGATGATCCTGAAATGACTGTTATGTGGTGTCCCTTTTTTGCAAGCATCTGTTCAGAACTCACCAGCTGCTTTACACAGGGGTCCCCAGGATGTTCTGTGTGTAGCAATGACTTCTCCAGCCTTCAGGAACCGAACCATGGGGTGGCATCTCTGCAACAATCAATTCAAACTCCAACAAGTAATGTGGCTTACTTAATCAAAAATACAAAGCCTTCTGATGAGCATGTGAAAGCCCAGTGCTATTCTCACTCATTGGGGTTTTTGTTTCTTAATGCTGTGCTTTGTTCAACTGAAATTAGCACCAAAAGGAAGTTCAAAGGAAAAGGTATCAGTATGAAATCTGTAATTGGTCACGCTGGAAAACACTGCTGTGAACAGACATTTCACACAGACAATCCCTTTCTTTTTGTTAACTTTCTGTTTGTTTTAAAGAAGCCTTGTGGGAGAATAAACTTATCACTATTTCTACATGCCAGGGTTTTGCAAACATTTTTGTTAGGGTGTTTCTACTGCCCATGGCGGGCACGGCAGATGCTAAAACCAGCACCACCAAAAGCAGCAGCAGCTTTCAGTCCCTGCCAAGCCACGTGTCATTTTGGAGCTACACACAACTTCAGTGACATGTGAATTAATAATCTGGGAACTACTAGTTTGAAAGCCCTGCCCTGTGAAATGCTGGGGATCAGCTGCTTCAGCTCTGTGTGAGCAGCACTTTCAGAACATGCAGCACACTCATCCTCTGCACACTGCCTCGACAGCACTATTCACTTTGTTTGCCCTAAGGGTCTCTGATGGGAACTGCAGCCTACTGGAATTATTAAAAAAATACTGTGGCTCTCCTGGAAGTGCACATAAAACAGAGATACTGCAGCATGATACTTATAATCAGCAAAAGAAAGCAGGGAATTGCAAGGGTGTCCTACCAGTTTATATACACAAGAATATGTTACCACTGGTTACACCAAAAATTCTCTACAATCCAATGCCAGAAACAGTGTCTTTAGCTGGGTCAGTCCCCAGAAAAACACCCATGTGTCTATGACTTTGGCCTACCCTCAAATAGCTTTCCCAGCTGGGTGGATCCATTAGAGAATGTGCTCATATAGCTGCTCCCTGATGGCAATGATTTTGTGGTTCCACATAGCCACGGAGCAGCCACGTTCCACCAGACACCACTCCTCATTCAAAGTCATGTTTCTTACTCATTTCTTGCTACATGGCTCCCCAGCCTATTTCTTTTTACCCCAAACTCTAGAGCACCTTACTCTCTTCCACTGAGAAAACAAGGGGGAAAAAAAAGACAGAGTAAGAAGAGATAATACAACATGCAACTCTCAATTTTGGGGGTAAAGAGCTGAAGCAAACCTGACCTCAAGCAAGTCAACACTGCCTGAAGTAACAGATCAGAGGATCAGACCCCAGACCCTGGGCCCTTTCCCAGCCATCTTACACTATTTCCAAATATACCCTCTTGCTCCAGTTTTCCTTGATCTTTGCACCTTCTGCAGCTCCCACCACCTTCTGTGTAAAAGAAAAAGGTCATCCTTATGTAGAGGTGCCTAATGCTTGTCTTCTCCACATCACAGTTTGGTCTCAATGTAAGATAATGAATTCATTGACTTTTCATGGGGGTAAATTTTGCATAGGAAAAAGAAAAATTAAAAATGTACATATACATATGGATATATGTGTATAGATAGAGATATAGATATATTCCTCCTCAGCTGTGCAGGGCACAGTGAATTCAGGGAGGGCAGCACCTCCTGCAAAGAAAGGCATAGACTGGCAGTTGCTGAACCACTGATTTTTAACATGTATATTCATATTGAACTGCAAAAATGGGAGCCATGTTACCACTGTCAGTCTTGTTTCCTGTCCCTACTTTATTTCTTTATTATTTATTTATTTATTTATTTATTTATTTATTTACTAAATCTGGAGGAAGCTTTATACTTAGAGAAAGGAAACAGGTATCTTCTGGTAGCCACTTCTAATCTTTCAGGAAGAGATTGTTTGCTTTATAATGGGCTGAAACTGTGTTATTTAGAGCTAGAGGAAAGTGGTAAACAATGGAGGAACACCAAACTGGTAATGAAAACATCCTTGATAGAAAAAGAGCCAGGAAGGTTGGCAGAAGAAGAGAATTCCCAACTGTCTGCTATTAAAAAAAAAAATCAGCAAAACATATTTTTTCTTATTTCTATAGTAGCAACACATTTTTAGATAAAGTTATGTATCACTTACTTGGAAGTAAAAAGAAACAAAGAATTTTTTTGCAGCACAGACAATTAGAGACTGCAGTTCTGATAAGAACTGCTTTGTTTATTGCTTTAAAAAGCAATCAGGCTTTAAAAAGCCCTAATAAACTCTATTAGAGCCACAGACCTAGAAACTTAATGCCACTGAGCTTCCTGTCCTGGAACCTAAAGTATCAGCTGAAGCACCAAATCTCTAGAGGAAAAGAAAAAAAAAAAAAAAAAGACAGAAAAACATCCTGAACCAATTTAATCTGATTTTTCCTGCTGACACTGCAAGTATGGGTGCTCACTTTTTTGTGTCATGTCCATCTGAGCTGATATTTTTCTGAACAGTCTAATTTCCAGCCACCCCTATGCAGAAGAGGAAGGTCCAATTCTCAGGTTCCCCAGTTCTGTGAAAGCTCCATGATTTTGACTATGAGCATGAGGAACAAGAAGAAAGGCAGACACTTCCACATGGCTGTAGTCCTTCCCCACTCCCCTCTGCTCCTGGCAGAGAATGAAGGAAACTTCAAGAGCTATTTAAACCCAGTTTGGAAACATTACCCCTTCCATTCCACTGAAAGACAGCATAAGGCACTGAGAAAAATACATATTTTTGGGAAGAAAAATAGCAAAACACTTACTATCCTGCAGGTTCTTCCCGGTGTCTCCATACAGATACGAATTCTGCAGTGTAAGTAAACCACAGAATTGTTGACAAAGGAAAAAATTTTCATCTTAAACTGGGCTTTGCTTGAGTTCCCATTCTCTAGCAGTGTGGTGTACGTATTTGGGATGGGACAGCTGAAAAGGAAGAGAAAAACCAGACAGATAGGGCTAGAGAAGGCAAGCTGTGGCTATAGCACATAAATTGGGTTCTAAGGCCTTTCCTTCCTTTAGGAAGTCACAGCCAGACCCTTCATGAAGCAACTCTGGCAGTGCAGTGATGATAAGGGGGTGTTTGCTGCTTATTGTCACAGTAACCAAACAGAAGAAGAGATTTGAGAAGTGGTCAGAGGGTTGGAAAACAAGGGAGAGAGTAGCAGAAAGAAGGATTTAAACTTGGCTTCACCAAACAGAGGTTGAAAAACCATCACATTAAAAGGAATAGGTTTTGTTACTGAGCAAAAGGATTATTCTGTATTTTAAGGTGGCAGGTGAGCCCAAGGAGTATGACATTGGGGTGACATTAGTGACCCAGACAGGAACAAAGCTCCTCTTTTACCAGAGGCTGCATTAATATCATGTGTGAGGGATTAGCTAACCTATTTATTCATTGATGAGAGGCATATAAGCTCTTGGTAAAGCTGAAACCACAAGAGAAACCTCTGAACCACAGAGAAATAGATAAAGCACACATTTTTTCCAGTGCTCTCTCACTGCTGACTGCCAAAATCACCTTCAGGTAAAAAGTACAATGCCTTGACAAAACTGTAGGGAAGACAAGGAAGCTCAAACAATTATGACTTGGCCCTTTGAAAACCCTTTTCACACCTACTATTGTTGTTCAAAGGTGTGACCAGTCCAAATGGAAAGGGAACATGTACATGAATGACAAGAACACACATAAAAGGCATTTAAAATGTAACACATTAGCAGTCAGTGCCACTGGAAGATCTAAGGCATGGCAGATGCTATTTGTAAGTGGTATTGCTGTACCTGTTGCTGATAAAAACAAATGAGAGGGGATTCATTGAATTATTAGTTGGAGTTGCCCAGCAGTCAGTGAGAACCACCTTGAGCTTGCTGTCCCCTCTCTGGATCCCCACTTCGATCAGCACATCATCACTGGCAGAGACACTGAAGTTTTTTGGTACTGGGGAGTTCCCAATAAACAGCTGCATTTGTGTTCTGAAGTGTCCAGATCCATGCAAGTCCTCAAAGATGGTGTAAAGTCTGAAAAATCAATTAGCCTCCTTTAAAGATCACAGATTTTACTGTATGCTTCTGTAAGTCATAAATCAGTGGCTGTTTCTCCACCTCTTGAGCATATAAATAGTGAAGAGTTTTCTGCAGTCCAGGGTGTCAGGACACTGTTCAAAAGGAAAGGAGGAAAATGCATCCAGTTGGGAAGGCAGAGAGCATGGAAACACGAGTGGGAAAATCCAAAGGGTGGAATGTCTCTGCAATACAAGCAGGGCAGAGAGAGAGATTTGAGTGCAGCAGAAGGGGAACAAGACCACGAGGTCCCTGAAAGTTCAAAATAAGGACAGTAAAAGCTTAGTGCAGAAGAGAAGAGCCAAAAGAAATTATAATGGACAAATCTGAACTCAGTAATCAAAATCTGAATCCCAGAAAGTGAGGGGCATGAGAAAATTATAGAGCTCAGAGAGAAGGGGGCTGACAAAGATTTTGCAGGGGAACAGAAAGAAAAATGTGATGTCTGGACAGGGTTAGGAAGCAGAAGGTGGATTTGGTGCCAGTAGGTTAAGCATGGTCCTAGAGGAGGTGCATTTGTATGAAGGGAGGACATTCCCCATCAGATTAAAGCTTGTGCTGCCACAGTTTCTGTGAGCATGAGCTTGATTTTCTGTGAAGTGTAGATTTGATTGCATCTAACTTGAAGATGGGGCCTTCCATAAAAACCCCTGTGATTTGCATTATGTGTCTTCTCTTTTTCCAAGTTGACCAAATCAGGATTTGTGGGGGTTAATAATTGCCATTCTCAGAACCCACAGAGGAGTCTGCAGTCCCACATCAGGTAAAAAGATACATTATTCATATGTTCCAAAAGCAGGAAAATGCTGTTATTGCTACATGGGATTGCCCAGGAAGGCAAAGGAATTCTGAATTCCTGAGCCTGCACCAGTGGCTCCCAAAGGTTTATTTCCCTCTCAAGCTTGTTGGCTGCTGGATCTAATGGCACAATAGGTGGAGTGGGAGAGAAGCACATAGCAGGAATCTCCTGAGCACTGGACTCCCAGGATGGCAGACTATTCAGCATTGCAAGTACTTTCACTGGATACAGCTACAGCCCCTGGGGATCTTCCCAATGCAGCAGCACTCATCCACACAGGAGCATTTCAAAGCAGAGAGTTGTTACTTACCCTTCTGCAGCGTACCCAGAGGAAGCCAAGGCATCATTTTGAAACACACAGTGAATGGGACTGGCAACTTTTAAGTGGTGGATTATTCCCTGAGCAGGAACGTCGTTCCGAAGGATGGTTTTCACTACAGTATTAGTCATGTTCTGCAACGCAGAAGGAAAAAAGCACAGCTTGTGAACATCAGTGTTTATAGGGATACAGCAGAGCTACAGGCTTACCAGTGTCAAATGCTCAGGTATTCTCCATTCTTTTGGCTACAAAAATCACATTAAACCTCTAATATCTTTGTTGCTGTACAGTGAGACAATGAAAATCCTCGATTCTCCCTCACTTTCCTTCGTATCATGTCATAGAATCATAAAATCACAGAATTACTTGGGTTGGAAGGGACCTTAAAGATCATCCCATTCCAGCCCCCTGCCATGGGCAGGGACACCTCCACTAGCCCAGGTTGCTCAGAACCCGATCCAACTTCACCTTAAACACTTCCAGGGGTGGGACAATGATCCTTCCTTAGCAATGATCATTGCTCCAGAAGGGAATTTCTGTACTTTGGTCTGGTCTGAGCATAGCCTTTGGTTTGGGATCCAAGGAGATAGCCATCACTCTCTGTCCCCACTACTGGTACCAACTGAAGTATTTGTCAAAATGAGACGATGAAATTGCTTCTAAGAAAAGAGGAAGTTCTGACAGCTGCAAAGGGAACCCAGAGGGAAGTGACTCTCAGTTTGGAGAGACTCTTGGAGAGCATTTGAAGGAGGACAAGGACGATGGTGAAGGGCCTTGAGGGGAAGCCGTGTGAGGAGCGGGTGAGGGCACTTGGTGTGTTCAGCTGGAGGAGACTGAGGGGAGACCTCACTGCAGTTACAACTTCCTCAGGAGGGGCAGAGGAGGGGCAGGCACTGAGCTCTGCTCTGTGGAGACCAGAGACAGGACCCGAGGGAATGGCCTGGAGGTGTGTCAGGGGAGGTTTAACTTGGATATCAGGAAAAGGTTCTTTACCCAGGGGGTGGTTGGGCACTGAACAGGCTCCCCAGGGCAGTGGGCACAGCACCAAGGCTGCCAGAGCACAAGAAGTGGTTGGATGATATTCTCAGGCACATGGTGTGACCCTTGGGGATGGTCCTGTGCAGGGCCAGGGGTTGGACTCAGTGATCCTTGTGGTCCCTTCCAACTCAGTACATTCTGTGATTCTGTGAGTTTTGCTGCCTGACCTCAAAGACTCCCCTTCTCTTTTGTGCTTGGCCCCCATCCCAAACAGAGGTAACTTTCCATCACAGGAAGGAGGTTTCTATCTCCAAAGGAGTTTCAACAACTGATAGACTGTGCACCTAACTAAGGGTCTGCCATTGCCTCTCCCCTCACCACCCCCAGAGATAAAAGTGCTCCAGAGTTTCTTTGCACTCCCTGGCTCAGAGGACTTACAGTCTCCACCTCAGTGCCACAGTCTCTCCATCCTGCCTGCAGTACAACGTGGGTGCTGTTGCTCCTGCTCACGTTGCAGTGAGGCTCCCCCAGGTACAGGGAGGCTTCTGGGATGGACTCCTGCTGTAAAAACCTCTTCTGGATGGCCAGGACGATCTTCCCAATTTCACAGAACACGCTCACTGCGTCTTTAATGGAAGCCTCCTGGGCAGGTTTGGCAAGGGGGGCTGGAGATGCTTGAGGAGAAACATCAGGAGTTGACATGGGATCCTTGGTGAGAGGAGGCAGCACCGTGCTGGAGAATGTGGTGTCCTCCAGAGCTTTGTGCTCAGCAGCAGAGAAGTCCAGTGAAGCAGGGGAAGAAGTTGGCAAAGATGTCACAGATAAAACTGTGTTGTGCACGGGTTTCTTATCTGTCACTGTTGTCTTCTGGCTGATAGGAAGTGCTGAGGAGTGTCAAAAAAATAAAGGTACGGTTGTAATTTACAGGTTGATTTCATAAGTCAAAAGCAAGATCCAAGGAGGAAACTCACAGTTACTGGCAGGAAACTAGCTTCTTTTGTTTTTTTTTTAACCTGCTCCACTTGCTGCCAAAGCTGTGGCTTTTTTTAAGAGCCCCAGAGACACACACAGTGCCTGTCAGTAAAGCTCAAGTGCTTTATTTCCTGACAGCTGCAATAGTTAGTGTGTAAAACATGTATATACAGCTTTTGGAAGATCAGTGCCTGCGAGAGATCCCCACCTGCAAGTGGCTCAACAAGTGTTCATATGTTTTTGCTTAGTACTGCAGGAGACTCCACAGTTCTGGGTGAGGTTATAAACAGGAGCAGAGTTTGTTAAAAAAAAACTGGGCCCATTTGTGACCAGTTGCTACCCAAAAAAATATGACCTTGAGCACTTGGAAAACCCATTTTGGGGGAAGTGTGGGACAAACCTCATGTAGCAGACCCACATTGCACATTTGTGTCCTGAGAGAGAGTGGGGAGCTGAACAGATGTGTTGGTAGCAATCTCTAATGGTTTCAGGAAGAAAGCAAGTGGAGAAAAGGAAGGGAAAAAGAAGGACAGGTTGAGATCAGTGTGCCTGTTGAACACCAAACATCCAGCATAGGCTCTGGGGTTACCCTGTGGCTCTTTGCTGGTAGAACCATCCTAATTATTCATCCACCACTGACTTAGAGACCGTGAAGATAATAAACTCCATTTGCACTGAAACACAGAGGATGTGTCTCATTGCACAAAATTTCTCTTAAATACTTTTAGTGGCTTGAACATAAAAATAGCATCTATCTCCCAAGCAACATGTAAAATCTGCACACAAAAACAAACACACACAAAAACAAACACACACACACATATATCTCCTTCTGAAACTCCCCACCTTTCAGAAATGCCCCAAATGAAAAAGTTACTGATTTGAGTAACAGAGGAAGAAAAAATAAAAGCCTGAGCTCTTTCAGAGCTGGATTTCACAAAAGCTTAATATAACATTATTATCTTAGTTAAAGAAAACTGAACTGGTTGGTATCAGTTGACAAATCGATGTGACTTCAGTGAAAGAGTTCCTTATCAATGTGGTTACAAAAGCAAATATAAATTGTTGAAGAAGCCTAAGAGAAGGAGCTTAAAGACCCATCAGACACCAGCTAACAAATGACTTGGGGAAAGAGAGAGGCCAGATGAATCAATTCGTACCAAAAGGAAGTTTGTAATACCAACATTTCCTTCCTCCTGCCATACAGAGGTCAAGCCACCTATCTAGTACTTTCTGTTACCTTCTCTGTTATGTTTTCTGTCCCCTCCTTGCTTGTGCATTCATCATAATCTGTTGAGTGGTACATTTAAGCAGAAGACAATGCTGGAGAGCGTAAAAATGAAAATCTGATAGTTCTGAAACTGGAGAATAGTCAAATCACCGGGGTGTCACGATGAGATCACACCTCTTAGGTGTCATACCCTACTCTGTGTGTCAGGCAGCTGCTGGGTCTAGGAGAGGTGGGATACTGGAAGCACAGTCTAGAGGGAAAATTGCAAGGCACTGACAAACCCCTCCAAGAGCTGGGCTGCCAGTGATGCTCAGTTGATGTTTAAATATAGGCACATTGCTCCTGTCCTCCTAAACTGATCAGCAGCCCAAGGGGATGCTCCTAACCCAGAGGCTTCCTCGGTTATTCCCCCATTTCACACTCCTAAGGAGGTTGTTGGGAAATTCCCAGCATGAGTGAAGCAGAAGAGTTGTGTGATTGGTCCAAATCACCATCTGGTTGCTTTCTTAATTTTTACCTGGCCAAAATTTTCACTTTTGAAAGGCAAAATATGCTTCTACTTCCCTTTCTCTTCCCAAGAGAAAAATAAGACCAGGTAAGGACATACCAACTTAGGTGGGACTCAGAAAGCAGCACCTGCTCTATGGGGACCTGTCCCTGCAATAAACCATTTGTTTTAGCACAGGTTCAAGGGGGACAGGTACTCTACAAGCCCCACCATGAGATAGTTGTGATCCTACTAATTAACAGAACGTTCCAGATTTACAGCTGTGAGTGCAACAAGCAAAAAGGATGCACAGGGCGGAGCATAAACATGTTTCTGAAGTAATTTTGCCTTAGATTCTAATTGACAGTTTTAACAATATTCTTGGGACAAATGCACTACGTCAAGGATATTGTATTTGGTATTTTTTTCAGAGCTAACTTGTGAGCAGAATTCAGCAGCTGTTAGTCAAGAGACTAATATTTCTTGTTACTTATTTAAATTATATATAAAGGAAAAGAAGTTGTACAATCAGCCATTGTGTTGGTCTTGGCAACATGTGGGTTTTCACCAGAACTCCCAATCCACAGATGAGTGAGGAAAACATGTGCTCCCAGTGAAGAAGAATTCACATGTTCATTTCTTTCTTTCTCAGGGTTTCTATCACATGCAAAATTACCAGTGCAAAGCAGAGGGCAATGTGTTTTTCAATCCTTTTAGACAGAGCTAGTTATGGCTGTGTACAGGGACCCATTTCCACTGGTAGTTTATGGACCCTAAAATTTGTGACCAGTGTATCTAACATCCCCTTACATTCTTCTCTATAAAATTGTTTCTAGATATAGACAAAAAGACCAGTTGGTTTTGTCCTTTTGGATCAGTGGTACCTCATTTCCTATGTCATCTATTGATGTTATGTGAAAAAACTTCTTGGATGAATAAGCAGGAGCAATATAAGGAGAGAGAAAGGCTTTCCATCCATCTGTTTTACATACACTTTCACTTCAAAAGATACAGATTAATAATCATCTTTCTAGTTCTGAAGAACTCTTGGGATACAAGCTGCTCCTTACCCTTTATGGAGAGGCTGCTCTTGTCAATGGTGAAGTAGGAGCTGTGTTCCAAGGCATCCCGAAAAGTGGTGATGACACAGTGGATATCCACATCTTCTGCAACCACTAAATTGAAACCTACCACCGTGCTGCCATTGGTAATACCTGTTATCAGCACTTTAATCACACCAGCATCCACCTGCTGAAGAACATCGAGGGGCAGAGATTTATGTATCTGGAATAAAAACAAAAGGCATGTGGAGATGGATACATAGGGGCAATTAAATTTTAGGCTCCCAGAAGAGTATTATGCATTTCAACTGTGCTCCATACTCTAGAGGGAAGCAGCAGAAAAGTGACCTTTTGCTTTATAACGTTTTCATTCTACAGCAGCTGAAGGATGTGGTGTATATTTAACCACGAATATTAAACAAGCCAAGCAATTAAAATATCTCATCTGTCATTTGGCACTGGTCCTTGCCCCTGGTAACAGAAAGGGAGGGAGGAGGCTGCAGGGGAGTTGCCATGTTCTGCCTCTCAAAATGCCTCCAGGGAGAGGGGGAAATCCAAAATGAGGAAGAGCTGCCAATGGAAGTGGAGATGCTCTTGACACTCCACACTGCATATATCTCTCAGAGGGGTCCCACAGCCCAGGTATGTTACAACTTACAGCAGACCACCCTCAAGCCTCTCTTCACATCTGATTTCTCACCAGAGCCAAGCCAATAACACTTCTTTTTAAGTGGCCAGAAGCAGGGTAAAGAAAACAGAAGGGTGTTTCTTTTCATCTGCTCTGCCGAACAGTTCAACCTCCCAGTCTTCAATTTGATTTCAGAAATATTTCATTAAAGTCTTCTGTGAGGAGTGTCATATTTTTTTTGCAACTTCTGACTGTCATCAGGGCACACAGCCCCGACTCTTGATCCTCCTGGAGAGCCCAAGAGCTGGGCTAGGAAATGGCTCTGCACTATTTTAAATAGGAACAGTCAGCCTCAAAATATAGCAGCACCAAGTCACCACTGAATTTAGGTCAGTCTAGAGAAATCAATAAAATAGGTGCTTGCAGTGTGCACAGTCACCTTGGACTTCACTGGTGGCCCAGAAAAGAAAATGCCACCTTTTTCAAAGTGCAGTGAGCCTCAGTCATGACTTGTCTGGGCAGCTCCAAAAGCTGCCTCCTTCACCATGCTGGAGAGGAAGATGGAATGCTTTCTGTGGGATGGGAAAGCACAGCCCTGTGTGAGGGTTTGCATCAGCTTGGCTGCCCAGCCTTGCCACTGCCCAGCTCAGATGGAGCCACCAACCCCTCTCAAAGGCTGCAGCTTATGCTCAACCTCTCCCCTTCCCACCCTCCGAGGCTGGATACCTCTGGAGGGCAGCCAACCAAGGGAACATCTCATCCTCTTCACACAGGAGAGCACTCCATGGGATAGGGCAGCTGGCCTTATGCAGGAGCCCAAGGAGGATGTACAACAGCATTTGCACTTCCAGCATCATTCCCCTTCATCTCTAACCCCAGCACCAGCCACAGGAGAAGCAGACATAGGTCAGATGGCATCATCTCATGGGAGCAACACCAGACCAGACCAAGGCTAATAAATATTAATTCAGCTTTAAAGGACATTTTGAGAAAACATCATACACAGAAATACAGACTGTTTCTGAGAAACTCACTATGAAAAGAGACTGGTAAACATCCACACATTCTCACCCCAGTCTTTTTCCTTCAGTTGCCCCGAAAAGGGGCCTGATGAGACAGCACTGGACTTCCCAAAGGAAAGCAGGGAACACACACAGAGGTTTGCATGCCATCTAACCACAGGCAGAGCACATACCTGAAGACCAGGTGCCTGGGTAAGCCCAGACTGTGTGATACCATCCATCAATGTCCTGAATTTTTCCATTAGAACTGTATATTTTCTTCTCTCCCTCTCTCCAGAAGATGCTCACAGATCTGTGTTTCTTAATCTCCTTCACATGTGTCTAGGAAGTCTTTTTAGATTCTTTCACACTTACAGGTAGAAAGTGCAGCATAATTGGGACATAACTTTCGAGCCTGCATCAGGCAGGCAGGACAGGCTGTTCTGAGCTATGAGTATTAAAATTGCACTTAGAAACTGCCATCAAGAGTGCAAGGGGACACTGTCCACAGCAAGACAGCAGCTCCCAGTAGCACAGGAAAGACAAATCCTGTGCTGACCCCATCAACCCTCCCGAGCCTGGGGTACACACAGCAGCCACCAGCCTCAATGCAGGACACAGAGAGATGGAAACAGCCAAAGAAACACCTACATTTTTTGTGATTTCTCAGCATATTTGCTCTTTGCCTTCCCCCTCCAGTGGCTGTCAGGCTCCCAGGAGAGGAAGGCACAGAGCAGCAGGGCAACCTCATCATAAGGGCCAGACGAGCAGCACTTGGCCCAGGTGAGAGCTGTGCAGGAGAGTCACCTCTTCCCCACACCTCACTTCGCTTTAGACCCTCTCTTTAGGGTACATCACTCACTTCCCTTCCCGTGCTCAGATTTCCAGGGAATTAAGGGGCTGGGTGGGGGCTACACTGCAGACACCTCTTCTTCCTCCACTTAACTTCTGCAGGAAATATCTGGAGCAGGAAGGGTGGACTTCAGCCATGAGTTTAAGGCAGAGGTCGTGCCAGTGGTGTAATGATCAGAGCTGCCAGCAGTGACTCCTGCCTTGCCTCTTCTCAGGGCTTTCCCTGGCAGGAGTCAGTGCTGGGAGCCAGCAGGAGAAGCAGCCTTGTTTCTCTTGCACCCACACGCAGAGCTGGTGCATTTTCTTCTGGATTATCCCAGGTGATCACAGCTTTTGCACACCTGTGTGCCCTGCCTGTTGTGCATTACCCAGCCCTGACTTGCCCGTTATCCATTATCCAGCCCCAGGATTTGCAGGCACACTCATTTGCAGCCCTTCCCTGAGTCATCAGGGCTGTTGTGTGTTGCGTGTGCTGGGTGGCAAAGTAACATTGCACAGAACAAACCCCCTGCATGCACCTAGAAAGGGCTCCCATGTGCCTGCAAATCCCACGTAGCAAACCTTGCAGTGCCCCATGGGGATGGAAACAGCTCTTCCCTATAAAAGCCTGGGCAGACCGTAGGTTGTCCTTGTCAGACCCAAAATCTCCCATTTCACCAAGCTGGGGGCTTTGGGCCCCTTCTCCTCTCTCTTTCTGCTGTTTCACAAGCAGGTACTGAAAAGTTGGAGGTCAGCCCTAAGCTTTCATCTTTCACAGTTTTTGTCTGAACTTCTGGACATTGAATACAAACACCTGTGACATCCTCTTAGCCCACCCTGATTTCATCCTCTTTCCTTATCTATCCTGAAAAATGTATTTTTTCAATTCTTCCTTTTCACAGAATCACAGAATCATTTAGGTTGGAAAAGAGCTCCAAGATTGAGTCCAACCTCTGATCAATCCCCACCTTGTCAACTAGACCAGAGCACTGAGTGCCATGTCCAGTTTCTTGAACATCTCCAGGAACGGGGACTCCTCCTTCTCCCTGGGCAGCCCCTTCCAACGCTTAACAAGCCTTTCAGTGAACAAATTCTTCCTGATGTCCAACTTGAACCTCCCCTGGCACAGCCTGAGGTCATTTCCACTTGTCCTATCAGTGTTTCCTGGGAGCAGAGCCTCACTTCCACCAGGCTCCAACCTCTCTTCAGGGAGTTGTAGAGAGGGAGAAGATCCTCCCTGAGCTTCCTTTTCACCAGGCTAAACACCTCCAGCTGCCTCAGCCTCTCCTCATGTGACTGACTCTCTAGAGTTTGCTTTGTTTCTGTCCTTATTCGTATTTTTCCTCCCAAAGTAGATCTCGCAGCTTTAAGTGTCAGGGGACATTCACTGTACTTGTGTTTAGCCACTAGGTGACACTACAAAACCCTTTATGCAAAAGGCTTCAGGATTTCACAACAGGTACCACACCCCGGGTTATCAAAACAATGCTTGATGAAGGAGGGCTAGAAGAAAAGGGGAAAAAAGAGAACTTTTTGGAAAGAAATATTCAGTACCCTTGGGCATGCGGTTTTCTTATAAGACAAATTATCTTTGAGTCTGTCATTGTATTTACAATTTCTGTAGCACATAAAGGAAACCTGAGCAGAGTAGGAGAAATCAGAATGCCAGAGGAGTCACAGAAAAGGGAGAGAACATGAGCAAAATTAACACCAGCTCCCTTTCTCAGGCAAGAAGAACAGGAGGCAGGTAAAGTCCGTTTTCAGGGCCAGCTGGAAGCCACACTAAACTCAATTTAACAGGATGGAAAAGGCCAATTTTTATATTTTTTTTTTTAGGAAAAGGGAAGTGGCAAACCCAGGCAGCCAGGCTTACCCCAGGGATGGCTGTGGCATGTTTGGTGGGTTTTCTGGGAGCACCTATCCATGGGTCCAGGGGAAATGTCAGCAGCCACTGAGGAATTTAATGCACCTCAGTGAATGTATTTTCAATTCAAACCTTTTGTCTTTACTGATCCATTTTCTCGAGGACAAGCCCTAGTGTCATGATATTCTTCTTGGCTGTTTTCAAAGACAGGATAAGCACACCCCAAGAAGATTAAAACACTCCCTCACCCTCAGCTATGTTGTTTTTCAGTTGCATTGCAAGGAGAATGGTGAAACTACCCTGGACAATGACAGTGCAAGCTGTCCCATCAAGTTTTTACCTCCTTCTGATCTACACATTATTTAAAGGATGATATTTCCATTTGCTGTACTGCCAATTTAACCACATGGCACTTAAGTGCTGGGGCTAAAGAACATTATACGCATTAGGATTTATAAATCCTCTGAATTGTAGATAGTGATTCCAAAGAGGTTTTAAAACATGTCTCAGGCAAAGTGTATTTAACTGGAACCTGATAGTGCTTTTAAAACCCATAGAACTTTCCTAACTCACTTTAAAGGATCCATTTCTGGTCCTCATAACCTGAAAAGAAAATCTGCAGATCTTTCTGGTCTCCTAAACTTCATTTCCTTTGGCTTCTAAAAATGCAACATTTGTAATATTATTTTGCTGTAATATTATTTTGCTGTAATATTATTTTGCTATAGTATTTTTTGTCATATCCAGTAGCTATGCAACTACAGACTATATAGAGTGGCTTAGAGGTGGGAAGGAATCAGCACTAGCACATCTCACCAGCTGATCCACAAAGCTGGAGCGCTGGAAAAAGGAATTAGTTATTTACAATCACAAGTGGTCATTTTCTGCCTGAGTACTTGAGAACCAGGTAAAACTGACACAAAACTTACTTTTGTTCCTTTATGCCATCATTTTACAATTTTTCCAAGCATACTTGTAGCTGTGATTTTCTGGATTAAAATATCTGACTGAATGAAGAAAATATATTAATTTTAGTCCGTTTCAACACTATGCTGTTCTGAAATAGCCCCAGGGCAGAATGTGATGCTGAATGAGAGTGAGGTCAGTGGAGAATTGCTCCCTTTTCACTTTGCTAATCACGTCACTCTGCTTTTTTCACCGTTTTCCTGATGTGACAGCTCGGGGCCGGAGCAGCTCCATGAAAGCTGTGCTGGGCTAACACATCCAGAAAGGTGCAAACCAGCAGCGGCCACTGGGAAGCTGATTTGATATCCAAGAAGACAACATCATGCACAGATCAATGGACCACCCTTTTCCCTCCTTGCAGTTGTCTCTGACCCCACGCTGGCCTGACCTCTGCCCCAACACGCGCTGCCGTCGGGGCACCCGCTGGGTTCAGCTGGGTCTCAGTGCCAGGCTGTGACTCTGCACACACTGAGTTTAGGGAGGCCTCAGCAGGGTTTGAAATTCATACAATTATCAGCAGTGGATTTGTCACCGCAGTTATCAAGGCCTCTGGATAAACAGACAGTAAAGGGGAGATAAGGAAGACAATAAAGCACAACCGGAGGTTTTTTCAGGCGCGGGTGTGTCTGAGTGAGCACCAAAGGAGCAAAACAAATTCCCTACAAAATTAGAAGAGTTATACTGTCAAAGCCAATGCCTGAGAATTCTGAGAGTGTTAAATGTGCAGAGGATATCACTGTGTGCTTTGATATCCTGCACTCTAATCAGAACTGAGAGCAGAGGTGACATGACAAGAAACCTTTCCCTTTCCAGATACGGGGCTACAAAAACAAGGATGATTATAAGAACTGTCAGCCTTGAGGTACTATAACAAAGGATAATAGCAATCATACAGTTAATTAATCTAGTGCTGTGCAGGGCAAAGGTAGCAGAGCTCTTTGCAAGTTCCATTAACTTTTCACCACACCCCTGGAGGAAATCAATAATCCAGTACAACTGGGTGTGAAAAGCAGAGGATATGGAGGCACCAGAGAACCCCCAAACCCTTATCTTCCTCTAAAACACAGCTGTACACTCATCCTGCAGTCTCAGACAGTTGGGGGAACTCAGACTTTACAGAGCTGTGCCAAGGGACACACATGAGCCTTCATGGGAGAAAGACCATACACATGGTTTCTTTGAGGCAGGTAACAGGTCATATCCTTATAAACCACTTACTTCATCAACAAAGAGCTGTGCAAAGGTTTGATATTCCTCACTGCTGGTATTGCTAAAGCCTGGGGAGTATTTCACATTTGTTATCCGAACTGTGCCACTGAGCTTTTGGACAGCTGCAAAGTAAGAAAAAAAAAGACAGTTTAAATTCATGTTCTAGGGATTGTAGCCCATGGACAAGGGTGTGACAGTCTCCAGCATGCCTGGCCACCTGGATATCTGTATGCATCAACTCATAACAGCAGAAAGCTTGAATGGTATCCAAAAGTCATCCAGCACCTTAGTCTGCCCTGTCTGAGCCCCAGATGACTCTCAAGAGGGGCACTGACCTTCTGTAAATCTTATATCTGCCAGCTCTGTCTGGGTTGCTCAGTTAGCTGTCCCACCAGTCCCTCCAGAGGGCAAACCACTGCAGCACCAGAGGAAGGCTGGGCAGCTGCCTGAGGTTGGACATCTACACTTTAGACAGCTGTGGTGGGATAAGATGAATCCCAACAGGCTGTATTCTTTCCCCCTGAAGTCACATCACGTTAAGGCAGTCTCAAACATTTTAGCTTATTTCCTGATATTGCTGGTTTTCCCAGTTTCTCTGGGTTTGGTATTGTTACCACAGATACTGGAGGTGATCAGAGGTCAGATAAAAGGGCTCCTCAAGACATGGTTTGTACCCTTGGCATCCTTTTAGTGGCTTGCCTGGCAAGTTGACTGCCATCACTCAACACTGTGACCACTGCCAGCAACTCATCTTCCCTCTGCCTCCCAGCTGCTGACAGGTCATCACCCCTGGCATACCAAGACCTAATGTTACAATGGTTTATAAAAATATGGGATAGTCTTCACGAAAACCCTCAGGGATTCTGTTATCTGATTCAGTTTAAAGTTGTTTGTGAATCAAGTTACAAGTCTTTGCTCCCTGGTGCAGCAGCTTGCTTCGCTCCCTACACACTCCCATCTGCATTTCTACAGTGTGTAAGGCACCAGGTTACAGCTCTGAGACTGTCAGACTCCTGTTCTGAGTTTTAGTCTCCCATATTTCTGAAACCTTGCTTTACAAGAATTGTAAAGCAGGGTTCTGCATAAACTCTGTGGGCCACTTTACAGCAAAGTTGGTTCTAGTCACATTGGGATAATAATCATTTGAACTGGGACAGGATCTGGAAAAAAAGAAATAGTAATCAAGTAAAGCTTTGCAGGGGGAGAGGAGAAATGCCTGCTTGAAGCAAGTCACTGAAGGAGGCTTCCTTTATCCCAGCATACTTCTGATCCTGAAGGAAACCCCTCCACTACCAGTCCAATCCCAGATTTTGGGCTTGCTTTTTTGCTATGCCTTGTGTCCTGTCAGGTGAACATAGGGATCTGAGGGGTGAATCACATTCAGTTATCTCAGGTGAGAGGGGGAAATGTTCTGAACAATTCTCAAATGAAAAAAAACAACAACAATATTTAAAAGACATGACAGACTATGAAGAGTTGGCTGAGGTTGAGCCTCCAGGTCAGAGATGATGCCACAAGGAGGAGCTACATATTAAACTCCACCAAATATGGATTTTTGCCTTCTAAATTCCTGCCCCAGGCTAGTGAGATGCCACCATGGTGGTTCTTGCTCTTGTTCCTCAGGCATAATCCCTTCACAAGCTTCATTCCCAGCAAAGGCCCTTGGCTGAATATTTGATTCAGGGAAAAGAAAACAGTTTTTTTATAAACTGAACTTGTGTAGAATTCTTCAATTTTTTTTCCAGTTGAAAAAAAATTACCTCTATTTTTTGGTCGGTTAAAATTAGATATTTTGATATTAAAAAAAAAAATTGTTTTCATTAAAAACAAACAAAACCCCCCATTTTTTTACTCATCCCTACACTGAAAGGGGGCAGGGGAAGACAAAGCAAAGCTGTAAGTGAAGGTTTTCAGTTCAGCATAACAGGCTTTTCAGCCCAAAATTATCTGTTTCCTCTCTTTGACCACTGAGGTCCCAAATCAAGTATTTGTCCATCTCTCTTCCAGGTTTCATCCATGCCAAGCAAAGCCAAGGAAGAGAGAAGACAGAAGCTGAGCAGGGCATTGGCAGGGCTGCCCAGAGCGTGTCAGGGTGGCAGGAATGGTCACCCTGGCACTGGTGAGTAGGGCTGGGGGTAGGAGAGGCTGGAGGAGCAGCAGAACTGGCCTTACACGGCTGAAAAAATGATTTTCCAGGGAGAAAGGAATGAGGGAGAACTAGAAGCAGAGCTGGATAAGGGGAGACCACCATAAACAGGAGATCATAGGGGAGGGAGAGAGGAAAGAGCAGAGGTGAGTATGGTTTGGGATGAGAGAGATGAGGAGGGCACCGAGAGAGAATAAAGATAAGCAGAAAGAAATCTGAAATAACTACTGAATAGTAACACACTACAGAAGAAAATACATCTAGTGATAGGCAGAGACAGCAGCATTCCTATCCCAAAAAAAGCTGTAGTTTTAAAGACCAAGTCTGACTGTAACTTTGAAATATGATTCAGCCCCGACCAACAGAAAAATCCCCTAATTAGCTGCAACACATCTGCCCAAACCCAAACAGATTAAGCCCTCTCCGACAGCCTTGTTATTCTCAGTTACAGCTCTTGAAAAAACATCTCACAGGTTTCCAGGCAGCTCCTGCCTCACAGGGGATTTATGGGGGACTCTGACTCATCATCCTCTGGTGAGAGGAATAGGAAGGCAGGTCGTTTGCCTCCCTGGCTCTGTAAGTTAACTCTATAGGCAGCTGCTGCTGCAGTGCCCTGGTGCCAGAGGATGCAGGAGAAACCAAGATGTGTGGCAAAAGGACAAGCAGCAAATGCTGTGATGAGCCACGTTCAGTGCATCCTGAGTGCTTCCTCCTATTTGTGCTTCCTCCTCTATTATGGGTTTCCTCCTCTTTGAGACGAAGAAATGTAACACGGATAAAACCAACTGCCAAATTGCCAGGAAGAGAAATCATTTTGAGAAGCTGATTTAGAAAAAAAAGTGCCAGCTCCTGCAGGAAAACAATTTTGACACCGAAAAACTAGTTTCAGACACCTTCATCCCAGAGCTCTGATTCCAGCTGTGCATCTTTGCCGACTTTGAGAGAGGTTTTGCCTCTCACACAGCTGAATTACTGTGGGTGTGGATCCCCACCATACTCACTGTGATCCATAGCTGGGCCTGGCATCAGGCTGGGAGCTGGAGAGGCACCTGGAAAAGCTGGAGACCCCAGGGATCCAGTGTATTCCTGGGACCAAGAGCTGTTCTCTCTTGCCACCTCCACATCTGCTCCAAGAGTGGCGTTGAGGGTGGGAACAGCAGCATTCCCTGTGGCCAGCAGAGCTGTGCCAGGGCCACCTCGAGAGCTGGCCTGGGGCACACCAGGAATTCTGGTGGTAGCAGAGGCTGTTTGATTTGGAAATGCCAGCAATGGGGAGCTGAGTTGCTCCTGCCCAGCTGTGCCCATGGGAATGTCTGTGAGAGCAGCCTCTGGCCGTGGTGCTCCAGGGGAAGCCTTTTCCAGGGAGCTTTGCTGCCATGGACTTGTGTCTGCCCAACTCTCTGTGCTCACAGCCAGTGCCTTGCTGGCTGTGGTCCCCGTGGCTTTGGGGCTGTCAAAGCCCACCTGTGCTGCCAGACCTTTTTTCCAAGGGGCTGAAGGAGCACTGGTGGGACACACTTGTTTGTCACCCAGGGGCAGCGAAGAGGCCGCTGTCTCAGTGGCAGCAGGAGATGCAAGGCCTGCAGGGCTTCCTTCTTCAGGAGCAAACTCTGTGCTGTTTCTTGTTTCAGGAGCCATTGTTTCAGCCAGAGGATCCACAATCTCACCTACAACACAGGAAACACATTTAAATGGGACCTCAGGCTGGAAGAGAAAGCACCGGGGTCTGACCTGAAAATGATACCAAGGCCCCTCAACCACATGTTAGAACATTGCAGAAACAGCTCTTGGCTATTCATTAACACCCTGTAGCATATGTGGGTTTTATAGGGCTGAATCTTCTTTGTGACTACACAAAGAGGCAGATTTGATTCCTGGGTCTCCTCTTCTGCTTGCCAGGCCATGGACCTTTACAGTGGGAGGAAATTAGCCACAGACACACCAAAAGAGGAAAAATTACTCCTTGTTGCTCATCAGTCAGTTATTTCAGAGGGATTTCATCTGAAGAGGTATATATATATAAGGTTCAGAGACAGATCAGATACAATCTTTCAGCAAAGGTGTAATTACATGAACAGATGGCATAAAAGCAGAGGTAAAACCCCACAACTTATTCCAACATTTCATGGCAAAGAAAAACCACATGCCAGTCTTTTGCTCACCCTCACAGTTCCTTCCAGGTCTGGATGGATTGGTATCCATGGTTGTCTTGCATCTGCACATGTAGGAGCCCATCAAATTGATACACTCTGCAAACACAGAGCAGTCGTTCTCGGTGTGAGAAGCGCATTCATCCCAGTCTGCAGACCAAAACAAGAACATGGGTCAGAAAGCCTCCCTTCTGGCTGCATTAAGATGAAAATAATAATAAAGCAGTCATTTTTAAGTTTATTAATGTGGTCTTCTTTTTGCATCATTTATCTGTCAGCCAAGCTGAGTGATGGAACACACTATCTGCATGGTTATCCTCTCAGATATAAAAGTTTTGCTCTTGTACTCTGAAAAATATTTTCTCTGTGTAAAGGCTTCTTTAACAATTATTTTTAGAAGTAAAAACTTACTTGAAATGAAAAAAATACTGCGGGTTTGTGCTATAGCCATATCAAAAGCACACACTATACCAAGTTTTGTGTACAGTACCTCCAGATACATCAGGAAATTAATAGATCTGTTACCATTAGCTACTAGTAGCTAGTGAACATTAAATAGAGACTTAATCCAAATAATCTTCCACATCAAATAAAAAGTAAATGCAAGTAACTCCCACGGGAAGCACTCTTCCATTCTTAACAAAGGAAGGGCTAAGGGCAAAATCTCTTTTTACACAAGATTTCTTCTCAAATGTAATACTGTAAAACTGTGACCCTCTTTCTGGTAGTCTCAGAAAATAGCTTCTGGTTCATCAGTGCATGGATATGCTCTAAGGATGTCCCTTATGTCTGGTTTCAGCTGCTCTGAATCAGTTAGAGATGCTTCTTTCATGCAATTATAGACCTATTTTAATGCTGAGTCTCTTCGCTCTGGAGGGATTCATGTCTGATGTCTTGTATTGCTTTTCACACCCTGTTCCAGCAAACCTGCAAAGGCTGAGTTAGTGCTTTGGACATGAATAATGTCAGTGAATCCCACGTGAGCCCTCCCTGTGTGCACTCCCTCATGGATACACCTTCCCTGCCTCAGGGCTGTGAGAGAGGGAGAGCAGCAAACCAGACTGAAAACTGTGTCTTGGGACAAATAATTCTAATCAGAGGCAGAAAATTGTTTTGAACAACACATTAGCATAAATGCTTGTTCTGCAAACAGGCAGAGATTAATGACTATGATTATTTGTCCTAAACAAAGGAATGCCCCATTCTGTGTGCATGCACATACATGCACTCCTCTTTCTGCTTGCAGACAGCCTTCCCCTTTTACTTCCTTTCAGATAATACTTCAGTTCTTTTCCTTTCTTTGTCATTAGCTAATTGTTGTGTCCATGATAGCCTCCATCAGACAACTTCATGTGCCTGTGGCCAGCATCTGCTTATTATATTACAGCCTAAGCCACTTAGAGGGAATGCAGAAAAGTGCAGGATTGACTAAACACCAGCAATGAAAGTGCTCTCATTAATTCCTTACTGTGCTGTGAAGTAATTGCGACTCCTGATGGCTTCACACACCATCGGAGAGATGCTCCCGTGCTAATTGCCAAATAACTTACATTCACTGGCTCCATTGTCTCTGAGGGTTTCCTTTCTCCTCACTTAGCACGGCTTTTTAAGCAAATTCCTTCACCTCTGATGGCCACACTCAATCATGCATCACCCCAAAACACTTTCGTTCCCATCTCAGTGCTCACTGGCACCAGTACATCACTCGGGCATGTACGTACACACACACACAAACACACAGCTCTTTTTACCTCTATAACCATCACATCTCAGCCAAGGTGTGCTCTGTGCTCTCTTTCTGCTCTCTTGGCATCTCTCTGGCCTTTCACATTTGGCACTTCCCTACACACACACCCCTCAACCAACAGTCCTGCTCTGAAAATTATAAAAACCCCCACCTTTGTGTTCGCTGTGATTACCCATTATACTTGTAAGGGACACACACAATGGGTAAAAATCTGTGACATTCCTTGCCTAATGATGTTGCAGGTGCTAAAAGCCTGAGTGATTTCACAGGAAACACACTGGAGAAGAAACCCAAAGGAATCATTTTGGATTCAGGGAGTCCTGGAGCTGAAAACAGTTGGTGGGTCAGAGAGTAGTGGTGAGAGGCATCACCTTCACTTGCTGTACTCTTACAGTTCTCCAGGAATTGGCTCCTGGCTGCTACTGAGGATGTGATATTGGGCCTGACTCACCACACATCCCTTTCTCTTTTCTTACCATGCCTCACACAACAGATTTTATTGTCTCTATTCATCATGGCAATAAACTTAATAATTTATGCATCTTCAAAGAGAGATGCAATTCCTCCACTCCCTTCAGTTGTTCTCTCCCTTCTGACTTCTCATCCCTGCTTTTCACGGTTGAACTCACTGTCACTAAACCAAGCACAAAGCCTTGTGGTGGCCAGGCTCCACAGAGGATCCCATGTGGGATTACTGGGTTTACTGCCAAAGGTCACATCCTGGGGCTCTCAAGGGTCAGGAAGCAAAAAATACCCCATTATACAAATCTTTCCTTCGTGTTCTTCACTCCTTATTTTCCACATTTGACTTAGGAAACTCATGTCAAACAAATGTTCCTTTGGGCAGAGCTAAGAAATAACCCGTTTTCTCTGCCCCTAAGGAGGAGTGGAGGAGTTGGCCATGCTCCTGGATGAGAGTGGTGCTACTGGAAGCCACCTGCTTTTCTGCAATCCAAGTGACAGTCCAGAGCTATTACCTTCCTCCTCCACACTCTCCGTCCCAGGATCAATAACAATTGTAAAGTATTTTGGCACACATCAGCATCTTGCAATTCAGTATCTGCTGCCACTGGGATATCTGTGGCCTTTGGATGCAATTTGTCTCTTCTGTTTTTTTCCTGTCCTGTTCTCCTTAACCTCCACATGCTCTGCACCTTCAAGACTCCAGAAGGAGTTTTCCCTGCTCACAGTAAATAAGCTTTTAAGGGCTCAACACACTGGGAGAGAAGAATAACCTATTCTGTTGGCTTTGGCAACTTTCTGAACTCTGGCTGTCTCTGCCAGCTGGGAAACCTGAAGCCAGAACTTAGTCCTTTGAAGATAAAAATGGTGATTGCTGAAGATCAAACAAAGGCCTCGTTTAACATAAATTCCATGTGTGTTTCTTTAGTCCTATTTACAGGAAGGACATTTGGGAATTTCTCTGGCCGGGTTTCCAGAGTGAAGATGTTAGATTTCTTTTCTTAAACCCTGGCCCAAACACAGCCCCACAGTCTTGAAGCACAAAACTGTCTGGAGGGAGTGTGTATCCAAAGGCTGCAAATATTCCACAGTAATCCTATCTGCAATTCAGCATGAGAAAGATATGGCAAATGTCCAACTGGGGACAGAGAGGAGAGGGAGGAAAATAAATAGGGAAACTAAGGGCTCAACTCCTTAAAAACACTGGAGGGAAGCAGTGCCTGCAGGTACCTGGGGACAGCCAATACTCCTTTGCCTGACCCTTCCAGGCTTATGGATAAAGCTCATGGAGGAGCTGTCACATCATGGTTTTCCCTCCAACAAACCACATATTTTTTCTCCCTATAAAGCACATTTTGTGAAGAATACTGGTGAGTGTGATCAAAGCAAAAACCCTGTTTTCTTCTTTAGAAAAATAATAATAATAAAAATTACCTCCTACTGCAGTGTTTTGCTGATCCACCAAAATCATGGAACTGTTGTGCAGGTAGGAAAGCACTGGGGCAAATGTGGAGGCATTGACTGGAAGCTCAGGATCCTGCACAGTGATTCTGAGCCTCACAATGACACTTCCAGCCTGCAGGGATTCAATCTGCAATTTCAGCTTCCCAGATTTGTATAAAGCAGAAATGTCAGGTGGAAATGAATTTTCAAGCTGAGCAAAGGGAGAGAAGCATCGACAATTAGGAAGCCAACAGGAAAACCTCCTTTAAAACTCAATTAGGATGCTACATTTTTAAATATTTATGTATGCACAACATAGAAAATGTTGTAAAACAAGTGCCAAAGCATTTCAGAAATCTTTACTTTTCAGAGATTATTGAGGCCCAAAGTAATGTGAGTCTCCTTGGTGCACCCTTTGAAAATGGTATCCATCTGACCACTGATCTTACAAACCAAACTTCATTTTGGCTCAAGAGAGAAGGTTCCCTCCTGGTCCTGTTTGCCTGGGCCAGAGCAGAACTGGCCCAGCTCATGTTAGCTCTGTATGTCATGCAAGTGTTTTGTCCCAAGCCTCCTGTATACTCACCTCTGCACTCCCAGAATCTGGAATTGGATCATCTCCCCTGTGCTTTGACCAGCATCTGGCTTGATTTTGACTACTACCAGCTAGGAGTCCCCCAGGGAGGGTTTGCCTTTTGCCACAACCCTGGGTCCAGCCCCAACAGGCAATCCCAGTGTGACCACTGTGTTTTGGGAGACCCAATTGCATGGATGCAGGCTAGTTTGTGCCAGTTAGGGTTAGTGCCAGAGAACGGCTCAGGAAATATTTCATTTACCACTGTAGGCATAGGTATAGTTCCTAAGGAGTATTTGGAACTCACCAGTTCAAGTTCATCCTGCAGCTGAGTCCAATAATAAAGAAATCTCAGGGTGAGAGACAAGAAAAATGGCGGTGGATAACTTCAATAAAATGTGTTTGAGACAGCCCAGCCTCAAGGCAACATCACAATTACACCATGGTTAATTACCAGCCTGGTGAGCAGTCACGTCAGCTGAACAAATGGCATTGCTCTGAACAACAAGGCTGGCACACTGCTGTCAATATTTGAGCTGTGCAAGAATTGGAAGTTCTTCCTTACTCCTCTAGAAGGCAGCTCCTTGCTTGAGCCTTTGTTCCTTCATACACCTCAAAGCATGCCTTTGAGCACGCATTGCAGAGCCATAAATCAGCACAGCTTCGTTCCCATTCAGTCAGAGTTTGCTCCAAAAAATTCCTACAAACAAGCTGTTTGACTGGTCTAAGCTCACATCAGGGTGGGGAGGCAAGAAAAGGAGGAGAGAGGAAGTGAGAGGGGGATGTTATGCTCCCAAACACCCAGGGAGGCAGAGACAGCACAGATGGGAAATGCTCCTTTTCCTTCACAACCCCATGATGTCAATTAGATCTGCATTAGTCTCAGAGAAGATTCACTCACCAAAATCCTCCTACACAACAAAAGTGAACAATTTGCAACCGTGGGAAATGAAACCGTGTCAGGAGGTTCAGCTTGCAGTTTCTCATAGGCAAATCCTCTCCCCTGCTGCCTTTGAAAGTAAAGCTCCATTATTGGTGTTGGGTTTTTTTCCCAGATTTAAATTTACTTATATTTATGAGTCACCCTTTGTTTTGGGAAAGTCTCATTTTGGATGGAGATCCCAATTCCTCTGTATGGGCCCTGTTCTCTGCAGCAAAACTGTAGGAGATTGCTCCATCTGAAACTCCCCCCACCTTTTTTGGGAAGCCGAGAGCTGGTAATGGGCTTCATGACTCAAGTTTTGTTCGTGGTTGGTTACACCTGAGCATGGACAGTGGCTACAATTGTGCAGGCAGTGAACGTGGCTGGAGGAGAAAGCCTGATCCAGCCACTTTTCCTAAAAGAAGAAAGAGCTTTGAGAGCAGTCAGACATTTATTGAGACGACAGCGCTGAAATGAATGCCAGGAATGTCATTTCAATAACCCATTAAAAAGCCTCAAGTCAATTTAGTGTGAGTTTATTGCCAAACTAAAGATCCAAGATCCTGTTGCATGCCTGCATTTATAATTCCTTTACTCTTCTGTGGGGGAAAATTCTCATTGGCTCCATTGCTAACAAGGCCAGGGGCTTGATATGTCTAGTCAGTTGAATTTTGTTTTAATTATAAAGAAAGGTCACAGGAAGCAGCATGATAATTTTCAAGGGATATTTCAGCCAGGCATAAAGTCCTCTAGTAGACTAAATGAATCTTAAATGGAAAAAAAATGTATTGCCCACAGATATTTTAATGTTACCTCTGTAAGAAACAGCCTTGAAAATTCTTCATATGCTGAGCTGCTGGAATTATGTAAATCATCAGTGAAGTTGTAGTTGAGAATCCTTAGAGTAACATCAAATATCTGGGCCTCTGTAGGACACAACATTAAAACACACACTGAGAAAGGAGGAGAGGAAAGGATTCAGTCAAAACTGATGTACCCAGACCAAAATCTCAGATGATGGAAGGAGAAGGGAGGATGAAACTGAGAGAGTTTGATATTAAATAAAGAAAATACAGCCAAAAGGCTGCTACGAGTGTCCTGCACATTGAGAAGATGCACTTACCTCAGGCCCAAACAGACATTGAGGTGCCTGATTGCTACTACATGAGAACTGGGTATACACATACCTTTATATGTGGGTATACTCATATCTGGACCTGACCCTACATAACTCCTGACTTGAAATTACATCCAGGGTTGAACTGCCAGTAAGTTCATCTTTGGCCCACCAATCAAAATGTTTTTGTCTATTTTCCTCATCTTGGTAGTATGGATAATAAATATATTCCTAAAGTGAAAATATAACAAAAAGCAGTGCATGGCACTTCTCTGGTGAGCCCTGACAGATAACATAAGGAGCACAGGAGCCAAAACCAAGAGCCAAGGAATCTATAACTGCTGTAGCCTGTATAAACAGTCTGAGGCTGTTACTCTTTGGACTGATCTTTGGAAAACTTTTCTTTTTCTCAAGGGCTCCAGCTTCACATTCTGAAGTTCAGCCCTCTGTTTTCATAACCACTAGACCTCCTACTTTCCCTCTACAAAGGGAGTAATTTCCTTCTGACCCAAACTGGAGTCATCCTTCATCTGATCAAAGGGAAGGCTCTTATGGATAAACATGAACAGCAGCAGTCTCACTGTGGTCAGTAATAAATACTTCACTGCCTGCTCTTCAAAAAAAATGGGGAGAGATTTATTTCTTTATTTGCATGAAGGCCTAGGAAATAATTTAAGGCCAAAGGAAAAGGAAAATTATGTTTGATCAACACACAGGAAGCCACCATCACTGGTTACTTGAACCAAACTGGGTAGGTAGTCTGTAAGCTTTCTTACTCAGCTCTTGTTATTCCCTTTAATCCTTTATTCAGCTGAATCTGCCCTTCCTCCTGGCACTTTTGTTAGCTCAGCTGAGCCCTTGACAAACCAGTTGACTGGATTTCTTGCTAGCCACAGGCATCAGCCAGGAAAAATGGGGCCTGATGGGAGACGAGTGGCAGCAGAATGCAGTGCCAGGCACCAAAGAAATGCAAACCAGAAGAATTCTAGATTAGCCTGATATCTGTAATAGTTTAAGTCAGCTCCAGCACTGCTTTATCAACTAGTGCTTGATAGTCTGGCTTGGACAAATGCTGGGAAAAAAAGTGATGAAATGTGAAGATGATGGGAAATGCTGTTCAGCGAGGACCAAATGGATCATTGCTGAACTGCAGGTGAATGGAGAGCAGCTTCAGGGTGAGAGAAGGAAGGAGAGAGGGAATATATTTTAAGTTGTATATCTATTTCAATATATCTTAAAATGCATGTATATTTGAAGGTGTCTCTTTTACCTGTTTTAACACTTTGACGGGAGATGATGGTTTTTCCACATGTTTCATAGCGGACCTCGACTGAATACATCACACCTGCTTCCAGAAGAGACACATCCATTTTCATTTCCTCTGTCTTCAGGTCTTGGACAGTCTCCTGGCCCTTGAACACTTGGACTTGGAAAGTGTTGTTCAGAGGAGAAGTGACATGCCAGGACATTTCAAAACTGTTGCTGGTAACGCTGAAGATTCGGTGGTTTGTCACTGCAGAAGGATCTACTGACGTCCCAGGAAGAGTTAGCACAGAAAAAGCAGCGTTTCACCTCTAAAGCACTGTGCTATTCTAGCTCCACTATAGACAAACATTTTGACAATCAACAGGGTAAAGGTCCTCTTTAGGTCAGGACAGAATCTGCCCCCCTCACACTGCCAGGTCCCCTCACCCATGAACCATCCCACTGGAGTGGTTAATTTGGTGCTTACTCTTTTCATTTCCCTTTGCTATATGTATTTGTGTTGACTCATAGAACTCTAGAATGGTTTGGGCTGGAAGGGACCTTAAAGGTCATCCAGTTCCAAACCCCCTGCCATGGGCAGGGACACCTTCCACTATCCAAGGTTGCTCCAAGCCCCGTCCAACCTGGCCTTGGACACTTCCAGGGATGGGGCAGCCACGATTTCTCCCGGCAAACTAATCTCCACTGAATGTCTAGGAACAATAATAACCGGGCAGTGAGCTACAGGTGCAAGCAACAGGAATAGTTTGGAAGAGTGAATCTGTGTACTCTTACATGTGTTGACACCTGCTTTGCCTCTTGTCACTTTAATCACCAAAATGCACCTCTTCAGGCAAAGGTTGTCTGGATTTATGCCCGGAAAACCCCCACAGACCCCAGCTTGCAGAGGCTGGGGGCAGAGTGGTGTGCAGCACTGCACCTGTTATTCCTCTCTAGTCCAGTGAAATCGTTGTCATGCCAATGGGAAAAGACAAGACCCTTCAGAGATGATTCCTCCTCGAAGGAGGAGGTGTCCAAACTGGGTAGGATGAATTGCCCTCCAGCAGAGCCAGTCTGTCTCCACTAACTAGAGAGAGATCCCAGACTAGACACCTCTCCTGCAGAAGCTGGGGTCAGGTGAGATGAGCATCACATCCCATGCTAACACGGAGACCATGTCATTCTGCTACCACAACTTCAATTCTTTCATGCTGATGGTTAGACTAAGAAAAAACGTTTGTTTTTGTAAGTTGCTTCAATAATAAAAAATTGTTTCCAGGACTCTGAGCCAGGTGGTTGCCAAACACCCCTGAAGCCATCCCCCCCTGCACTAGAGGTGCCTCAGTTTAATTCCTCTAGCTTCAGCTTGGATCAGAAGATGTGGATGAAGATCAAGAATATCCAACCTGTCTCTCTGAACTCAGCAAAGAACTACTGAAAGCTATTTCCTCTCACAAGAAGGACGGGGTGTTTTTAAAAGGGCTGTGATAACTCTTATCTGAAAGGAATCTAGGAGTGACTGAATTAAAATCAAGACAATATTCATTAAAATCCAAGATAACTTACAGCATCCAGCATCTGCAGATTGGTTAGTTATGGACAAAAGACTTGAATTCATTACAGAAGGAGAGCTATTGCTGGTACTAATGGCATCTACTGCTGAACTTGGAGTAGATGCTGCAAAGCCTAAGGGGAAATAGTGTTATCAAAGAGTTAGAGTATTCCTAACAAAGCAAATCCCAAATAATACCATTCATGTTTTCCACAGCTGGAAAGCAGCAATAGAAGTAACATAAATAGAAAATAAGTACATTATCATATCACAAAAGCATAAAATAATACATTATCTTAATTTTTGAGATTAAAGGATTGTAGAATTGTTCTCTAGCTAAAGTATCGAATCTGTAAGCAGTTACTCATCTCATTAACTTAAAGCCTATTATCAGGCCCATTGATGCCTGTGGGCTTTAAGTACATGCCTCTATATTTTGCTGGGCTGGTACCACAAGGTATTATTTCATCCAGTGCCAAACTCCAGCTCTCTGCAGTAAAGGACTAGGGAACAGTGGAGCAGCTCAGGGTGGGATCATACAACCACTGAGTCTGGGCTGCATTCATGCAGTCAAAATGGAGAAAAAAACTAAACATTTTTATAAATAACATCATTAATTGTTTCCCAGGAGGCTGGGGAGATGCACTGGTGGTGAATGATGTTCTGAGAAGCAGTCAGGGTCTGAAGTTAGAGGTTTTGGCAGATGAGTAAGGACAGTTGAGGGTGAGATAGGAGAAACAGCAAGGGACTGTGAAATAAATACACTGCATTTCAATCAGAAGCAGGTAACAGCTGGCTTATGTGGCATCTCCTCCCAGCAGGAGGAGAAGGGGCACTGAGTCCTCCAGAAATCCTTGCTCTGCAGGTGACTCCTGTGACAGACAGCAAATTCCCACAGAAACTTCCTCTATGTTTCCCCAAGGTGAGATCTATGTTTCTTACCTTCCTTCCTTTGGCTCAGCTGGTGAGGGATGACATGGGCATGAGGGTCACAGCTGTAATAACCCTCCAGGTTTACACAGGTGCTTTTCTGGGGGCAGGCATTGAGTTCAGTGTAGGAACATTCATTGACATCTAGGGAGAGGAACACACCTTGCACAGACACTGATATCAGCATTGAGACTGATCTGCAGTGTGTGTAAACCAGGCTCTGGATATGATAAATTCAGTGCAAATCTGCAGTAACTCTTAAAATAATTCTGGATGTACATGGGTGCAAAGAAATTGGAATCCTGCCCTTCCCCAAAGCAGTTACAACCCTCTCACTTTTTACTCCATTTCTTTGGAATTAGAGGACAGTTAGGGGGCAGCTCCTGCTTACAGCTGCAGGATGTCATCCAAACCTAAGAGATGTCAGCAGAAGAGGAAGGAGACCTGCTGAAAGTGATTCCACTGACAGTTGGACTGAGTAAACACAGAATAAAAAGCATGGAAAGTGGGGCTTATGGATTAACTTCAGGAGTACAAATGTTCAGACAGCTACACAGCAACGAGTAGATTCACAAAACTTAAAACTAAAATACTGAAATGTTTACCTAACAGTTAAAAAGTAGGTAGTAATACGTTATAAGGATTAACAGACTATCAATGTGACTTGTTTCATGCAAGCTACTGATAGCAACACATCTATAGCAATAGAGTATATCTGCTTCCCAAGAAAACACTTTTCTTAAGGGCCTGTTGAATATAACTAATGTGGACAATATGATAAATATGGACACCTTTGCTTTTTCTTTTGAAAATGGGCTATACTATTGGGAGAAAATATATTTAATTGAGCATTCAGGAGCATTCCCTTCTAAACTATTAAATCTAAAATTATTATTATTATTATTATTATTAACTACAGCCCTCTCCATCCTTTAACGGAAATGTCAGGGCCATATTTGCAAATATTACAAGATCCACTACACAATCTTTGAAAGCAAATTAATAGTCATATAAATGAAAATGCAAGTGAAGGGGGATGAAACCTCCTAAAAAAAGCTTCTCCCCTCCCCCCTCATGACAGGATTGTAATCAATGACCTTGCACTTGCGTGTCAATCACTTCATACACGCGTTTCACCACGTCACCCAGGGAAGAAGAGACCTCAGCCAGCAGAGCCGGCTGGTGCAGCCCAAGGAGAACCTGGGAGGTCACTGTCCCGGCGTGTATCCCTGCAGGATTGCTCTGGATGTGGTGCACAGAGCCATTCAAGGGCTGCAACGCGCCAGTGATCTGGAAAACAGGGGAACAAACACTCGAGCACCTCGTTCATTTCTCAGCGCAGCTGAGGCGTAAATTATGCCACGATTATTATCATAATCTGAGTGGAGAAAGCAGCAAATCAGAAAACGTGGCAAAGTGGTAACATTTAGGCCTGTCTTTATGCGTTCTTATTATCACATTTCACAACTAATTTATATTATAGTAGTGCCAAGCTAAGGGAGGTGTGGAGCTGATCTCAAAACACTTAGGCAGAAGGATGTAATCCAGGAATATACGGGAAAAGTCCTGCTTTGCAAAGTCCCAATAGACATACATTACACATGCTGCTACAATTCATCTGTAAAAAAGCTGTCCAACACTTCTGACTTTCAACAGCTAAAAGGACTGCTGGCAAAGGGATAGGAAAGAAAAAGAAGAAAAGCAATAGACTGAGGATGAAAAGTGGGATTGAGGGCCACAGAGAGACCCCAGAGAGAGACCAAGCCACCCCAACTGAGTGTCAGGAATGAGAGAAGGGATGTGGTGGTGGGCCTGGAAGAAATTCCTCTGAATAGCAGCTTGTTAATAGTCCCTATTTCTCTAGTGTTTTACTTTGACATAGCTTGTTTTAGACCAAGATATAAAAGTCTTTTTAGATCCTTGCCCTCTATTCCTTACCACACAGTGACAGGACCAAGATTTTTTTTTTTACAAGGATATGAGAAGGGGTAATTCAGGTGGAGGAAGAGTTACATCCATGCTGCTGCTATCATTTCTATTCTCCTGCCCATCAGTGATGGCAGATTATGGCAGGTGGGTTTCCTTTGCTACTTGCCCACTCCCGGCTGGAAACTGGGGAAGACTAGAAATAAAAATGTAGGGAATTAGGGACCTGCCCTCTTGGGTGCCTTTCAAAGGCCATATCCAAGCCTGATTTTCTCCATGGGAAATGCTTGGGTTTGTGGCCTGGAGGGTCTTGTCCTAGTTTATCAATCCATTTCCTAAGTACCCCTGAGAGGACAGAAAGACCCTCTCTGCCTGAGCAAGGCTTTAGTTTGTGGCCTGGTCCCTCCTGCAGACCCTCCTTTCGGGAAGTGTGCCTCACACCTCTTCCAGGGCTGTGTTTTCCTTGGTTACCTGCGACTCTTCCTCCTTGACACGTTGGGGACAGGGACAGATTTACTGCTGCTAACCCATTCCCAAGGCAGAGCCTTTGGTCCTACAGCAAAAATATGACACTCTGCTGTCTGCCCCAGCCCTGATTCTGGTGGAAAGATTGACGATGCAACACCCTTGTCCCAACACAGTCCCCTGTCCTAATCCTGTTTTTTCACAGCGAAACTTCTGGCACTGCTGAGCCCACGTGCCTTGTACGTCCCGGTGCCAGGGATCGGGTTTGTCTCTTGAAAGGTTTGACTCAAAACTCCTTATCACACTTTGGAGGTCTTGAAATCTGGTCCCAGTCAGTCATAGGTCCAAAGCTTAACTCAATCAGTGCTGGAGCAATCACCATTTAAGCAGGAAAACCCCTATATTTCAGAATGTCTTTAAATTGCCCTTGGAAGAGACGTTAAAAATTTACTAGAGGAGCTGATAAATCAACATCACTTGAATTGCTTAAGGACGCAGCTGACATTCAGTAATCAGAAATACATTAGGGCCAAAACCAAAAATTAATCTGGCAGAAATGAGGGGGAGCAAGGGGTGGCCCCTGAGTAACAGAAACGAGGACACAACAAGCAGCACACGGGATTGTTCATGTTTGTACATACCATGGAGTGCAAAAGGCGGGAATGATTCAGAAGGTGGGAATCCACTCTGATTAATTCATTAAAATCCATTTTCACAAGCACTGTCACGTTGTACCAGAATGTTCTTCCTGAAGTGTACGAAATAGAACAGCCAAGTCATCTGAGGCCTGATGCTATAGAAAGCAACAGAGCTATAGGAAAGCTCTGAGAGAACAAAGCAGGATTTAACTTGGCAAATACGAAGGGCCCAGGTACAGCCCGTCACCTACTGCCTCCTTTGCCATATGCCACCTCTTTTGCAGGTGCCAGCAAAGGAGAACAAGCCAAGGAAGGTCCACGGGACCTGCAGCACCCACACACTGCTCAGTGCTCCCGGGTGCAAGCACTGAAGCTGAATATCATGGAACTGATCCAAGGCAGATTCCCGTATTTGTTTTATGAAGAGCTATGGTAACAGTTTTCCTGCCCAATCCCACCCTCAGAAGGAAAAATTAAGCATATTTCTGTTAGAAGCAGTCCTGAATTTATCAGTAACATACCCTCTGGCATTGGGTCCACACAGCCTGCTCCTTTGGATGAGTTGCAGCATTTTTTGAGCCCTGGACACTCAGTATCGAACGTGCAAGGATAATCAGAGGTTTCCATGTTCTCCATTGGACAAATACCAGGTCTTGAGGCAAACACACTGGATCTGTTGAGTGCTAAGTAACAAAAACATTTCTGAGAACAAAAATATAGAAAATTGTTTCCACAAAATTGTGCTATTTAATTTATAGCAAACACCTCCTCCTCACTTTAGAAGAGCATCTGTTCTGAGGTTTTCACGGGGAGAAAACAACAGCCTAAAAATACCCTTATTTAATTCCAAGGGCATAAATGCTCTCAGATCTTTCTCTCTCTCGTGACATTTCTGCTACAGAAATTTTGGATTTGTAAATTTCCATTGATAATTATTCTAACTTCCCTGGCACAAGGCTGACCTTTAGTTACAGTAATTGTGGGTGTTCCATGAGAGCGGAGACACGATGTAGTTCTCTGGTACAGGTGAGTGGGTTACACAGGAGGACAGGAGAGCAGAACTGAGCCCGTGGCTGCAGCCTGGCAGCACCTGCTCTGTACCAGCTGGCCACTCCAGGAGGTTGGTAGCCCATGCCAGAGAGCCCTGCAGAGAGGGCAGCTAGGGCAGAAGGTTGCTGCTTCCAAGTCAAGGGCAGTCAGTGGTCCTGACTCAATTCCAGGACATATTTCTCTCCAGAGGAAAAGAGAAAACATTTCTAAGCCTTACAATCACTACTTTTACCCACGGTCTCAAACGCAGCTCCATGCTCGGCTCTGGTCTTTCTAATCAACCTGAAAGATTTCTCTTTTCCATTCATCCTGCACCTACAGATTTTCGATCCATTACTGGGCAATTAAAGTCAGCCAGGAGGAAAATTAACCTGATTCTTGCAATGGAAATAGTTGTGGTGCAGAAAAACCACATTTGACATAATAAAGCCCATAGAAAGTGAAAAGTCCACAACAAATTATAAATCTATCATGAATCATCAGTTCTGTGGGTTTACAGTTTCTGTTATCCCAAGACTCTGGATGACAGTAAATGTGAGGTTTCTGAGAAGCAGAAGGGGATACTGATACTGATTTCTGGCCTCACTGAAGTAACCTTCTTAAACAGGGAAATTAATTAATCAAGATTTAAACTAAATCTATGTAACTTGCTGCCACATGCACATTCCAAGTTCCCCCCTCTGCCAGTCTGTGGGAGACTGGAGGTTACTGCAAGCAGAAAGCCTCAGCTTTTTGGCACACTCCATAACAGTTCTCATTTTTAGCACTCCAAATCCCCAGCTCAATCTACAGTTGAGGGATTGAGCTCAAACTATGGCCTGCAAAACTCAACATGTGCAATTTTCAACCATTTACGCAAGTGGACATACAGAGATATTTGCTCAAAGAATTAGGCTATTAAAGCAGTGGTTTGTGTCCTTCTAAGGGCCCACAGTATCCCTGTCAAGGGCTCTGAAAGGTAACTGTGAAAAGTAGGCATAATTTAATGATGGGAGTTACCTCCACTGAAAAACCTTCCCAAATCCAGATGCTGGGGAACAGGGAAGACACTGAGTTGAGATGTCTCAGTAGGATGCAGGTTATTTGCACGCATATTTTTAAAGATCTGCATGTAGAGCACATGGGATGGCATTTCCCACACTGTTTTGTGTTGTATTTCATCTGCTGTGTGCATGTATTTTGTGTGCACACATCCAATGAGCAAAAGCTTTAACAAGGCTTTGAGCATCTTTCACAGATGCTCTTGGTGTGAGACCCACAAGAGCTCTGGGCAGCAAATTAGGAAACTCTGTCCCTGTTCCCAAACCCAATGAATGTCTGGCTGCCCCACAGGGAGCAGGATTTGTCCTGCTACCTAATGCAGCCTGTTATAGGCCTTTTCATGCCTGTAAACCAAAGTAACTCACTCTCTTTAGTCTCTCACAGGACCAACTCTGCCTCCAAAGTTCACTCTGAGTCATAGGCCTCATAGGATAAGAAAAAAAAAAATCGACCCTGTGCAATCTTACTCAACTTACTTTGGGTCCAGCAAGCCCCAGGAATCCTATTCTGCTTCTCAGTATAGACCAGGAACCTCTGCTTCTGGCTCTGGGGCTGGCACTATGGGTTGTCCCTCCAAACAGGTCTTACTTCTGGAAATATTCTTCCTGATTTTCAGTCTAAAATCACAATAAGGTGTGATATGGCTTCGGATGCCCTTAGAGGAGCCTCCCAGACATTCCCAGTCTCATGTGATTGCTCCATCCCAGCCTCCTGTGCAGGGAGCTAAGCAGCCTCTCACACCAGAGCACCAAGGGATTTCCCTGTATTAGTATATTCCCTGTTCATCAGTGCTCCTTACTATTCAGAACCAGGTGGATCTTGGTAAGCTGGACCCAAGCATGTGAATTCCTCCAGCTCTCAGATTCAGGTGCAGTTCAAGCAGGTTTGAGGCTCAAAGCAGAATTTTTTCCACCTGGGTCTCTCTCTCTTTTTTTTTTTTTTTTTTTTTGCTTGTTTAACTGCAGTGTAAATGGCTTAATGAGTCACATGCAGTCTCAGAAAACACTATTGAATCCTGGCCCAGTGCCTCCCTGGCCATTTATCTGAAATCAAAAGGTCATCGTTTTTGGATCAGCGGAAACAGGGATGGATTCACTTCACATTTCTGCCTAATTGTACCAGATGCACTTTGAAAATTCAGTTTATGCTCTCCACTTCAATAACGTTGGGGACAGTCACCTACCAAGCAACGCTGCCAGCACTGGGAGCAAGCCAGCCAACTCCTCTGTCAGTTGGACAAAGTACAGGCTTTTCTCCTCTGTTATTTACATAAATGTATGGAAACAGAGCTGCAGCACCCAGTGCTTAGCAACCAAAGGTCAACTACCAGCCTGCCCACTGGAGAGCCACTGGATCTGCTGTGGCTGCAGGAGGGAGGGATCTCCCTGGAGACTGATGCTGAAGGACACCATTATCTCAGCCATGATACCCTCCCTCTGCCTCCTTCCACCTGGAGGGGACAGGGTTCATCCAGAGGGACCAGCACCCTTCATTCATCTCAGGTATCAGAAGGTGGAGACAAATCCATGAAATTATAGAAAGAGTCCCTGGCAAAGTCTGTTCCAAAGGCAGACTGGAAGATTTCATCATATGTTTTGTGGGACTTTGAGCATTGGTAGACTTTACCTGCTCACGTGGATGTTTTCCATCCTAATTCCTTCTCCAAGGGTTAATTGGGTTGTGTGTTGGTCCAGTAGCTGACTAATATTTAACACCCTTCCCTGTGGAAAGCTCTGTCATCCACTAGAACATATTCAGAAGCCATGGGCTGAAATTTGGCAAGGATGCAGCTGTGGGACAAGGGGGGACCACGGCCTTCAAAGAAAGACTTGTAAGAAAAGACTACTAAAAAGACAAGGACTTTTGTCTTGAAGAAGAGGAGCCTGAGGGGGATGTGACCAAGGTTTACAAAAGCCCAAAGGCAGAGGGCAAGGTGAAAGCAGAGCTGGTTTTCACCAGAGCCCACAGTAATAAAATGAGTAAAAGCACACATTTCTTTACCTAAATGGATTGTGGAGGCAGACAGCTTCAGCGGGCTCAAAAAGGGACAAGACAGTTCCCAGACAGGATTCCCATAAGCAGACACTACAAGGAACAGGCAGGGACAGACCCTCTGATGCCTATAATCCCATTTCTGCAGCTGCTGAGAGCACACAAGGGACCCAAACTGCAGGGCAGGGAGAGACACCTGCTCCTGGGTGAAGTTCCATAGGGCATTTTGGCACCTTCCCACCCCAGGCAGATGCTGTAACGCTGCCCATATGTGACACCACCATCCCATGGCTTTCTGGTGACAGCCCAAGCATAGAGGACAGCTGTGCCACAGCTCCTCACTGCTCCAGCTGGAGTCAGCATGGGAACATCTACACACTGGCCCTAAAATGTCCCAGTCCTGCTGAGGAGCTTCCTGGGCTCCAAAAATGAACATTTTTTACTTTACAGTGGTTTTTCTGAAAACCTTAGGAAGTTATGCAAACAAAGAGCACTCTGATTAAAAGTGTGACCTTAACATTGCAAATCAAACACTCTCAAGTTAAGAAACTCCAGGACTAAAGTTGTCTGGGCCTTCTTATTTCAGGGTGTTTTTCATGGAGGTAACAGATCAACAGTGTGCTTAAGGAACTTGAACTAAAACAGTGTTTTAGAGATTTGTGTGCTTAAAAACCAGGGTTCATTGCATGCTGATGCACTTTTTCCCTCCCTAGCTGGGGATCAAGCAGGGTTAGGTGACAGATAAGGAGCTCTCTGGTTTCATCTTGTGCTGGAAAGTGGGCAGGCAGCCAGTCACCAGCAGAGTAACTATACCATCCATTCAAGCAGCTGGAAATTAGCCTGGAGAATTACATCCTGTCTCTACCTGCAAGATTCTGGGAAAGCTTTGTAAGGTGAAACAACCTTTCAGAGCCGTGGGTTTTGCAGGTCCATGAGCCTGACCTGCAGCCCTGGACCTGCCAAGCAGTTGAGGGACTGCTCAAAGTCACCACTGAGGATGTGAATCTCTGTGGCCCAACCACACAAGTTGTTAAAGGCAGCTCTAAGCACTCTGAAAAGCAAAATAAATTTAAAAAAAAAATTAAAACTGCCCCCAAGGTGTCTGAGAGTGGGCACACAGTGGATTGATCTCAGTATCCCTGCAGCTCAGTTGCCCATCTGTGAAAGACAGAGAACCCCTCTCGCTTCCTGCAGTCTGTGTGAAGACAAATTGCTGCGTGTAAATCCCCCAGGATTCACCTGAAGAGGTGATAAATAATTCTCTCTTCATTGAGAGGCTCAGCAGAGCACTGCACCATGCACTGAATGTGGAGGTCAAGACGGAGTGTTGCTGGGGAGCTCCTTAGAGGGGCTCCATCATCCCTGGGCACCACATGGAAATGTGGTCCTTGGGGCATGGCAGAGCTGGATTAGGTAATTAAAAAGAGTTTATTAATCTTCACAGGCCCAAAGAGAGAAAACAAAGGTTGTTTCATTTAATCCCACCTTTGGAATTAATTCTAGCACTTCCTAACTTTTAGATAATTCACTTTTGTGTTGTTATTTAAAAATGTTGAAGTCATTTGTGTAATGCTGTCCCAATGGATAGATGGGCAACTAGTGAGAACTACAAAGTCATTTAATAATGTAGGTACTTTTTCCCATCATTAAAGAAGTAAGAAAACAGGGCCTGCCATATCCCAGGCAGGGGCAAATGTTTCCTTCTAGGAAGAAAAGGTGAGGAGTGGCCAGGAGCAGGTTGCTGGGAAAGGTCACGGAGACCTTTCCACTCCTAGCAGGATGAAGAGCATGACAGCATGGATAACGTCAAGGAAAAAACAACAGTAGTTCAGCAGCATGCTGTGCAGTAATTTCAGCAGTTCCAGTTTCTCTTCTCATCATTTATTTAAGACTGTGTCTAGACAGTGCATTACCATTCACAGAAATTATGACTAATGCCCCGAAAAGCAAAGATACCGGAATAATGCAAACACGGAAATCACCTAGAAGCCATTCAAATCCTTCTACTGCTTAAAATATTCACAGATTAACTTTGACAGGAAAAAGAGTCAAGGTGACCACAGTATTTCATGGACAAGCCTGCCCAGAGTGCCCATCAGCAACGTGGTAAGGGCGGAGTGGAAATTCTGCGAGTTTTACAGGAGATGTACAGATTTGTTCCTTTTAGATGAAACAAACCCATCAACAGCTCTCAAGTCCAAAATATCCTTAGAGATGCCTCTAAAATACATAGGATTTTTCTAGGAAAAAAGATATTTAAGGTGTTTCCAGGATGCTTTTTTTTTTTCCCAGACAAGAAGATGGTCTTGATTTTCAGAGTTTCAAAACACCTGAGTTTCTTGTGCAAACTGTGATATCCACAACTAGCAAGTGACTCTTCCACATTTAGCTGGCACAGCTCTCTCCTTGCACTACAGAATTGAGGCCGTTTTCTCTGATTGCCTCTCAGACTTGTCATTTGACTCATGCATGCACACACGAATGCACACGTGTGTATAACAAAAAACCTTACTAAAGTAATTTTTCAACAATAATTAGACATACTGGAGATTTTCTCCAGTGCAGAACTGATATTTGGAAAATGCAGATGATTAACAATGGGTCCTTTGCCAGTCTGACAGGACTGCCTGGACACACAGTAACCTGCAGGCCAAATTTTGCTGTGGCTGACACTCCACAACAGCCACAGAGCCAACCAACAGGAGGATACACTAAATTAAGAATCATGTCTCTCTAATTATGCTTTAATTTCTCTTCTATAGCAAATAATTTTAGGAACAAGTAAAACACAACAACTGTGTTCCCATCTTTCTTTTAAAAGCACTTTCCTGCTAGACAAGATATTCTACTACTGTTGAGAAAACACCTGGAAAAAAATTGCTGGGAGGCTCTTTTTCCAAAGCTCTGAAGCAGCTTAAAAGTAGGATGAACACATTGTTCTTGACAGATCCCATGACAGGATATATGGCTCATACCCTCTCATGCCACGTTATATGATCTGGTGCAGGAGCAGGTTTGGGGACATTCCCACAGATCTGAGTCACCCAAGTCTCATGACCCAAAACAAGGGTCAGAGCTGCAATAGGACCTTTCCTTTGCAATCTGCTGTTGCAGTGTGTGACTGTGTAAATGCCCAGGTCCATACTGAAAAGGGAACACGGAGAAAATGTGATGTCACACTGAAAACAGGAGATTAAATTACGTCCTGCAGAACTTTTCTGCATGACAGAACAGTTCAGTGCTGGCCTAGCTAATCCAAGATGCCTATTCAGCTCAAAAGCATGTAACTTTATCCATTAAAAAAAAAAAGTTCCTGTTCCCCAAGGAATCTCTTCCATCTACGTCTCAAGTTCTAATAAAACTGGGAATTTCTTGTTGACAACTGGTAGCCCTGATGTGAGAAGGGGAACAAGCTTCCATCTTGAGACAAAGATGGTTAAGTCTTCCTGAGTAGAGCCTTGTTAAATCTCAGAAGTTAGATTAGATCCACTAAAACGTTCACCACTTTTCATACCTCCTCCAGAGTCGTAGGTAACCAAGGAGAAAATGGGCCCTGGTGTAGTTTTGATTGGAAAGCAGTTGGTACTGACTTGCCCTGAGGTCTCAGGTTGTTTTAAATTTAAACCAAAATTGGGTTTGCATTCTGGGAACAGACCCTGCTTCAAATCAAAGGAGATGTCATCCTAAGTGCATCCTGGATTACTTCTGACAAGAAAGCTCCCCGTGTAAATGGAAACAGGCTCAGAACAGACACTGCACCAGGCACAGGGGAGTTATTGCACTTGGCCAGGGACATTGGCCTTAACCAGGACAGGTAAGGAGCCCCTGGGGGGATAGCAAGGGGGCCCCTTCTTCAAGATCCCCTGGAATTTTAGTGAATTTGTGGCAAAGAGCAAGAATCAGGAGCTTTAGTCTTTCATGTCTACTCCTTACCTTGTTGGACAAAGTTTACTCTACATTTTTGCAGACTCACTGGTTCCAGTGAACAGGAACCTATGTCCCAGAATGGGATGAATGCTCTTCCACAAGAAGCATTTATTTCAACTCTTAATCTGACCAAAACTTACCTAGAGAGCAGTAGAGTCCAACTTGTTCATATCCCTCACAGCAATCTGTGAGAGTGATGGTTTCAGGGACTTCAATGCTACGATACTGGGGTTTATAGTATGTCTGGGGACACACCATCCACGGTATCCATCCTCCACAGGACGTGTTTCTCTCGTAGGACTTCTGGTAGGCAACCATTTTAACCACATTTTTGGTCAGGGTGTAGTTGCACAGATGGTACCCTAGCAAAGAGAGGCCTTTTTCTGGAGAAGAAAAATAAAAACAGGGAAGAAAGGGATCAGCATTAACTTGTCACTCCAGAGCATCAGTTCCCTGCGAGTATCTAGTTGAAAACAGTGTTGTGAGAAAGCAGTGACAGAACCAATAGAGATGAATGATTTCCAGGAAAGCTGATGTTAGGAAGAACATCACTTCAAAAAACAGACAGAAGAAAGAATTAGTAGTGACTGCTTGTCATAGGCATCGCTTTGGTCATCAGAGGATGCAGATTGCCAGAAAAGTCAAAGCCTTCAGGAACAAAGCATAAAAAGGACAATTTAACTCAAGAAAATGGAAAGGAAATTAGTATATGTTAATGGAAAATAGTAGAACAAAATAGGCACTTCCAGGTCAGAGTCATCCAAGCACTTCACATGTCCACTCTGGCCTAATGATGCCAAAGTGTTCATTGCTCTCCTCTGGCTATAAAGGGAATGAAGGGAACTCATGGGCAGATGAGTCACAGTAGATGTCTGGAATAAGACATCCTTCAGACATCACTCCAGGCTAAAACTGGGTCCTCATACATCATTGGGAAGGACTTTCAGGTATCTGACACAGAAGGTATTCCTGGAGCTCCTGTGCTGCCTCTCTGCATTTGTAGCAGACCTTGTTAGATCAGGCCTTGAGACCTGAAGTGGTTCATTGACTGCAGGATAAACAAAGCCAGTGATAAGGTCGTTAACTACATCATTTCACACAGGTCTGGGAACGGGACTCCAGAGTTTTCCAGAGTTCTGAAACCATTCGTGATGAGGAGTGAACTTGTTACATGTTTTACTTAAAACTGAAATACTTGAACAGGAACGGGGATTAAAAAAAAACAACACCAAACAACGGAGAGAAACATCAATGACAGCAACAGATCCAGATGGAGTTTAAGAATTAGCAGTAAGCAACCTACAGTCATGTCACAGACATCAGGCTGGCTCCTAATGAGATATTATGGAAGCCAGAGGGGCTGAGTCACTCTGTGTCCCATTTGGGAAACCGATCGGATAGAATTAAAATGCCTGCATCATCCTTCAGACAAAGCAAAAGAAACTTTAACAAGGATAAACATGAATTAGCTGCAGAGATTCAAATATAGCAGGGTTGTTTTCTTTTCTGAGAGCTCTGAGGGCACCAGGGTCAGCCAACAGACAGACTGAAGCTAACACAGTATACACAAAAGACATACAATTAAAATATTTGCAGCTTCTCTTATTTGTACACTACTGCCTGAAAAGATGAAACAAATAAAAACAATTCAGGAATTGTCAGGCTCTTGGGAATCTGTGCTTCTATCACATTTAGCTTTCCAGCTAAACAAAAGATATGTGCACAATTTGAGCAGGACTGATAAAAGAGTTTTGGACGGGATGACCACAGGGGCAGTCCAGAAGAAAACATGGAATAGATATGGTACCTAAATATGGCCCCAGGGAGCCCAACCCTGCTCTGCCCAACCCCTCTGTGCCTTTCTTCTACAGGAAAAGGCAGAGTTTGACTCCGGGTTGTGCTACAGGGAGCACGTGTGGGAGCAAGAGAATTCCTGGCAGGCTCCAGGCAATCTGTGCTGCTGCTTAGAGCAGGTTAGCAGGAAAATATTGACAGTAAGGGCATAGCTGGAAATCCCACTCCCTGCTTCTTCCTCCTCCCCAGCCTCAAGCAGGGCATTTCTGGGTCCAGTCCCTGAAGCAAGATCCAGAGGCAGAGCCTGGAAGTTCTTCACATCCCTAAAAAGCACCAGGGCTTGTCCTTAAGAAGAGATTGAAAGGAAACAGTCACGAGGGGTAGGAAGACACTCAGACTGTCCCCAGCTGTGAGGCTGAAACCCACACCCAGCCTGAGCCAGGAGAGGACCCCAGTGGCCGGGATGGAGGTCTGACCAGGACTGGGAAAGCCCATTCCCAACTGTGGTTGGGCAGGAGGGAATGGAGGGGGAAGTGAGTCAGGAAAAGTGAAGTGGCCTCCCTCCCCGGATAACTTTAGGATATCCATCTGGGAGAAATGAGAAAAGAAAACAAATGTGGGTTCTGGGGCAGAAATCAGAATGATTTTTATGCTGCTTTTTATCCAATGCATTTGATGGATTAACACTTCACATGAGGCACAAGTGCCTGATAAGAAACAGGGAGCTGTGACTGCATTTTAGAAAACATTCCCTTGCCATGTGTTAAGAGTGCTCCAAGAATACCTATCCCTGCAAATGCTTCTAGGCTTGTAGGTGGGGGGGGGGGAAATAAATCTTGTTTCAGCTTTTTTGCCTTTTTTTTTTTCTTCATTAGTTTGGGACCTGAAAGGCTAAATAACCAGAGGAGAATAGAGAGAACACTTAAATCACTGTGGTTATAACCTTTCTCTAGAAAAAGGGCATAAGCATCTGTTGGTGACCAGGGAAAGCAGAAGGAACGGGACAAATTTTATTCTATGAAAACGAGAGGAAAAAGAAAACACCTCACGTATTAGGGAACCAGACTGTTATTATGTTAGAGGAGAGTAGGAAGAAGACTTCAGCCTTGTTCCTCATCCCTGTGATCCCTCCATTTCCACAGAGCACAGGTATAGCATGGTTGGAGCAAAGCAGGGCCTGGAAGGGAACAGCTGAGGAAGGAGAGCACAGAGGATTCCTGTTGTCCATGCAGAGCAGAGGCTGCAGCGAGGACATAGCACTGGAAAGCTAAAAATTCCAGTGTCAGCTGAGCTGGCTTAGTCTCTACAGCAATGTGCAACATAAACACAGGTATGAAACTGAGAATAAAATGGTGTAGAATTAGACACAGTTTATAATTAGAAGCCACAGCTGTCAGAGCAGATATGAAATCATATTTCATACTTAAACATTGATACTAAGTGTATATATATATGTGTGTGTGTGTGTGTATGTATATATACACTAGATATAGAATGAGGCTGCCAAAGCCAAAAGAGAAGGTTTGAGATATGGCTCTGGTGGTACAAAAAGATGCCCTTACTGGAAGAGTTTGGGCTGAAGGTGGCAGGGAAAGTTGCAGCACGACCAACTTTGGCATCATCCATCACTTCCATACAGTTTAAAACAAGCTTTGACACTCAGAGAGTTCAATTATTAGCTGACAGCAGTTTGCTGCTGAGCAATGTGGCTTGGATCAATCTGGGCTCTTTAGCAAATTGGCTTTCTGCTCTCATTGCTCCCATCTATGGGATTATGGCACAATCAAATGGAATTAAAATGCACTCGCTGGTGTTTCCAGAGACTCAGAGCTGAAGTCAATCCCAAAGCAGGAGAAGGTAGGCACCTGATGTCAGTAGGGCTGTGTTACAATTATCATCTCTGGCCTTCAGTTTTGTGTCTCAGAAACCACCAGCTTTCAGAACTGTCAGGAAGAGCATTAATTTTTTTACGTTAAGCAAGAGCAGAAACAATTAAAGCAAATATTTTATTAATAGAAGAAATAAAGCCTGGAAGAAAAGGCTGCGTAGGAGCAGGCTGCTTATAACTCAAGGTCAAACCCAGATCAGAACTGAAACCAGGGTCAAAAAACAGCAATAAAGAATGCTTGATAGCATTTATGACACAGATACAGCTGCAGTTCTTGAAACTTCACTGTTCAAGTGCCAGAAAAGCCACTGTGAGCTGGGATCTGCAAAATTTTTTCTTGCTGGAGAACAGCAAGAGCCAAAAACAAGCCCTTTTCTTATCTTGATGTAACCTCAGAAGTCATCTGTCAGAAAAGGTTCCCAGAGGGCAGATTCAAGCTCAGCTTTAAAAGGCAAGGGCTCCAAAACAAGAAGAAAAATGAATTAAGAGCTTGATTTTTCTGTGTATTCCAAATTCTTTTTAAAGTCAACACAATTTAAATTGTATTAGAATGGGGGTTCTGCTGACCCCTAACCTGTAAAAGCCTTTTTTTCAGCTGTGACTTGGACGGAATAACAGAAAAGTCTGCAGGGTTCTAAGAAATATGGTTTATATTTAACTGAGACTCACTAAACCACTTAAGCAAAAATATGCAACAAAAAGCAGCCAAAAGTCACGATCTTTTCTCATCTAAATAAATCAAACCAGAAACGAAGAGCAAATTAGGAGTTCATTTAGCAGTTACAACCTAACAACTGGGTTAGGTTTTTCCAAATTACATCCCATACCACAGATGAAAGTTAAGCATGTCTTCTATTTAATTTTATAATTTGCTTCATTTTATGCGCCTCTAGGAGTTTGCCAGGTACATTACTACCTCATTTCCTCTGAAAGTTTATTTTAAAGACAACTTTCATAAAAATTTGCACATTATTGAAGACAAAGCAGGAATTCTACTCATTCATTTCTGGCACAAAGGGAAGAAGGATTTTGCCTGGGGATGAAGAGTAGGGGACAAAGGTTGTATTTTCGCTGGGTTAGATTTTCTTTGTTTAATTATCAATCAGGGATTCTTAAATGGTCACTGAGACATTGCCAGCTCTTCATTGGCTGGTTTATTTCAAATAAAGAGCCATCTCACCTCCAAACTAAACTGTCTGTGTAACAGCCGTGGTCCTCTGACCAGTTTTTGCATCACTCACCTGTAATCTCATCCCCACTTCCCTGCTGTGTGGCTGCCCAGAGGACGAGAACAGAAATAAGAGTGATCCCAGCCATTGCAGTGCCCATCCTGCATAAATCCTTCTTATGGCTTTGTTTCCAAGGTGGTAGAGCCTGACAGTCCTTACATGTAAGGCTTTTAGATTAGGGAAAAAGGTGCTCTGTTCTCTTCCCTTTTGCAGGTGGGTGATAACTCCTGGCAACAGAAACAAAGAGCATCCAGGGGGAATTTTGCCAGTTCTTTCTCCTTCACACTCTCCCCAGGGAACCTGCCTCTTCTGCCTGTTCAGCTGGGCTCCCCCTCAGCCTGGCTTTGAGAAAAAGGCATTTCAAAACTGCTGTTTTAGTCCATGTTTATCCTTCAGAGCACTTATTCCCTCTCACACCTTGGACACCCAACAGTACTGACATACCTCAAACGTCAGATATATGTACCTGGAATTTAGCTTCTGTCCACGCATCAGGTGATTCTACTTTGAAGGTCTTTGATTCTGTACCTTGAAAACAAACTAAGAGTGAAATCAAACGTCTGTGTCAATGTTTATTCCTGAATTTAAGCTGTTTCACCAGTTGCTCTCATTGTGCTCCTCATTTCACTGCAATTTTAGCATCTGACAAACCAGAGCAGTGCCAGGCAATCAAGAGCCTTATTAAGCAGGGCATGAATCAGATTTCAGAAACCAAAATCCTTTTCTTTTTGTTGTGTAAATCCTGAAGGCACATTCCCAAGAGAGATGTGCCTCCAGCTTTACAACACACGACAGTAACTTCAGTGCAGTGTCACTTGGCTGACGCAAAGAAAAGGAGTAAACACTGGGTGATATTTTTGGAGGAGCCGACACTGAAGTATGGAAAAATCACAGGTACAAATCTTGGAGCTGAGGCAATGTGTGAAGAGCAGCACTTAAATACATATCCCAGTATTGCAGACAATTTTTTTAGGATGAAAGAGCCAGTTGTGAGGGGTCTGGAATCACAAATTCCCATTTGTGTACGTTCAGAATATCAGTAATATCACTTTTGTAAAACACTGCTGGGCCATCACTGTGTTGACACTCAAGAGGTAGGAGAGCTGGGGCCCTGCAGAGCATGTGGTGCCAACACAGGAGTCTCAGGATGGTTCCAATCATCTGTCAGAGGGCACAGCCAGAGCTCTGTGTAGCATTGAGGCACTTGTGAGCTGTTCTTCTGGCCTGGAAAATCAAATATCAAGCTCATCAGGGGGTTAAAAAGAAAAAAAGGAAGAAGAAAAATAAAGGACAATTAACCTTTCACAGAAATATTCTTTAAAAACTTGGAAAGTGGCTACTGGAAAAAAAAAAAAACCAAACAAAACAAAATAAAAACCTCCAAAAATAAAACAAAACAGAAGAAAATAAACAAAACAAAATAAATAAAACAAAACACAACAACCAAGCAAACAAACTAATCCCCAAAAAGCCAAAAAAGAAACCCCAAAAAACCAAACCAACCAACCAAAAAAAACCAAACCAAAACAAAAACAATTAAAAAAAAACTAAACAAAACCCCAAACCAAACAAACCAAAAACAAACAAAAAAACCCCCAAATATATATTTTGGTTTGGAAACATTTCTGCTCTGTCAAAGGAGAATGTGCACCTTAGCTCTCCTTTTCCTGCACACACCAGGATGTCTTGCCAGGTTTTATTCCAACATGCACCTCCTGTCTGCACAGGGAAGACTCTGACTGTAGGCTGTGCAGAGGATGCCATCTGACTTAAAAACTCCACTAAGAGATAAATAATTATAAAAATGAGGACTCGAGTCAGTGAAATTCAGTGTTCAAATAGAAATAATTCTCTTCATGATCTAGTGGGTTTTTTTCAACAATCTAAATTTTTCTGGAAAAAAAATCTTGATTTAAATTTTTCAGCTAGCACTCACAAAAAAAAAAAAAAAAAAAAAGGTCTTTAGTCCTTAGAAATTACTTGGCACCTTCTGTAAGAAGTGTGTGTCCTGGCCAATTTCAGATAGAGGTAATGCCAGACTGGCATCTGAGTTGGATTGCATCTGGAGTCTCCCACTCACAGTCCTAAATTGCTGGATAGGGTTGCCATATGTCTTAAGCAGTTGCTGCTTTCCAGAGTTAGTTCTAAAACAAATTTTATCACATTCATCACCGAGGATTCCTGTGACTGAAGTGTGACCTTCTAAATTGCAGTAAAGGATGAACATCCCCGTTCTGAAAGACTCAAGTTTGCCTGTTCATCCTTAGGACTCTGAAAAAACACGGACAGAACTTTGCATATTCACAGCTCTGTCTTGTGGCTGAGCAGCCAGTTCAGGGCAAGGCAACCAACAGGGAGTTGCAACTTCATTGCAATAGTGAATGAAACAGTTCCTGAACACAGAACATGCAGAACCCCCTTTTCAAACAAAAATTTCATTAAAAGTCAGTGGGTGTTTAATCCAAGCGAGAAATGGATACAGAAGTCACGTGAATTTCTTCACATAAAGGGTTGTTAAACATTGGAAGGGGCTGCCCAGGGAGGTTTGGAGACCCCACCCCTGGAAGTGTCCAGGGAAGGGCTGGATGTGGCACTCAGTGCTCTGGTCTGGGGGACAAGGTGGGCATCAAACACAGGGTGGACTCGACGATCTTGGAGGTCTTTTCCAAAATAAATGATTCTGTGAAATTTTTCTCAGTCCTGCTTTGGTGGTGAGGAAGGACAACGGAGGGAGGAATGGAGAAGATGTTCAGAGGAAAAAAAAGCCCTGGCTGTGTGGTGCTGGAAGTGAGCTGGACTCCACTCTGGAAGGAGCTCATCACAGTCCTCCTGGCACCGTCATCCTGAGATGATCAGTTCTCCTGGCTCTGTTGCCTTTTTACTTGCTGCAGTTAGATTTGTAATGTCTGGATTGATCCAAATTTTGCAATTTATACAAGGAAGGTCTGTGCCAATAAAAGCCACATCAAAATCCATTTGTGGATAACATTACAGGATCAAGAAGAAGATTTTTAGCAATAGGATTTGACTCTCCTGGAGTGTACTATCAGTAATTGAAATATTGTGGCTGACAGCTTTCTCATCATACTTTTTAGGCATTTATTTCTTTAGACAGATTCACTTTTGATTTAATTAGTCACTTAGAAGATCTGGATCTTCTTTAGACAAGGGTTTGACACAGAAAGGTCAGTTGTTGGAACATTTCTTTCTTGCTTTGTATTATTTTGCCTATAAAGTAATCACTATTTCAGATGCAGAAAATGATCATGACATTTCAGGGCAGACTGATCTGCATGAGGGAAACAGGACTATGGATTTGAGCTAATTGGGAATATAACAAAAACTCTTCTGTGCTTCAGAAGCCAGCTTGCCTTCCCATAGGTGTACAGGACCTAAAGCTTGAGAACCATTAAATCAATTAACATAGAATCAGAGGATCATGGAATCATAGAATGGTTTGGGTTGGAAGGGACCTTAAAGATCACCCAGTTACAACCCCCCTGCCATGGGCAGAGACAGCTTCCACTAGCCCAGGTTGCTCAGAGCCCCATCCAACCTGGCCTTGGACACTTCCAGGGATGGGGCAGCCACAGCTTCTCTGGGCAACCTGGGCCAGGGCCTCACCACCCCCACAGTAAAGAATTTCTTTCTAATATCTAACCTAAACCTGCCCTTCTTCAGTTTAAAAACATTGCCCCTTGTCCTGTCACTATTTGGTCATATAAAAAGTCCCTCTCCCTGCTTTTTACAAACCCCCTTCAGACACTGGAAAGGGCTTTCAGGTCTCCCCAAACCCTTCTCTTCTCAAGGCTGAACAGCCCCACTTTTCTCAACCTGTCTTCATAGGAGGGGTGTTCCATCCCCCTGATCATCTTCGTGGCCAACTTTGGACCTGCTCCAACAGCTCCACATTTTGCTTATGTTGTGGACTCCAGAGCTGGAGGCAGCAGTGCAGGTGAGGTCTCACAAAGGCAGAGGGCAGAATCACCTCCCTCGACCTGCAGGTCACTCAAAAACCCCTCAAAACCAGCTGTCAGTAAGTTTCTTCCAGATACCTCACCCAGGCTCCCACAATTTCAGCCTGATTACGGCCTGTCAACCTGACAAAGCCCAGGCTGTGGCCACAGCAGACTGTGGGAATAGATGGAGGTGCCACCAATCCTGAGGATCTGACCATGGAAATGAACCAATCCAGGTCAGGAAGGCAAAGGCAAAACCCTGCTGCCAATGAAGGTGACAGGGAATTCATATGAGACTTGGTTTCCATCTGGTTTCTGCCTCCTGACTGCATTCTCTGATGCCTGTGGCTCCCAGTGAATTTTGTCTCAGGCAGTCTTTAAAACCACTCCTGCTGTGACATTTCAGATGTTTAGCAAGGGCTGAGCTCACGTCAGTCTTTTCCTTAGTGGGGCAGTGCTAAGGTTTCTTTCCTCTTCTACATTCCTGATCTTTGTGAATCCTACAGAAACTTGATTGTCTGAGCCTTCAGCTGATCTGTCAAAACTGGCTTAAATCAGTCAGCAGGGCCAAAAGGTGTTAGAAGAGAGAAATAGGCTGACTCAGCCTGAAGTGACCTTTTTGCAGCCAAATACAAAACAAAATAAATCATTCCTGCCATCAGGATACAAACTTATTCCCAATTCTGAAAATGAATCTATGCTGATTCTATGATTCTGTGATTCTAATGGACACCTCAATGTCTACTCCCTGCAGAGAATGGAACTTCTCAGAAACCTTAACTATTCAGTTCTCAGAGTTAAAATGCCAGTCCATGATTCCAGGGACCTGAGTTCCCTGGCGCTGCCACAGACCTCTTGTGCAGCCACAGGTGAGTTACACGGGTGGAATTTGGCTCTGCAATGAAGCCATGGGGATGGGAGGGGGCAGAAATCTCAGTGTTTCAGACCTTGTAAGAGTCACAGCTACAATACTAATAAATATGCTTTTGCTTATGTTACTTCAGAAAAAAGAGAGAAGAGAAAAAGCACTGATTTGCCACTGTATCCTAGACCGATGTTAGGATGGACAACAACTAAACTGGCAATTTTTTGAAGGGGTCCTTTTTTCCCTGAGCTTCAGACACATATCCAAAAAGTGGAATAGTAGCACTTGTGTTTTTCACTGATGCACTTCAGAGAAAAAGGCATTAAAACGAAGGGGCACACACAAATGACAGCAAAAAATCCACTTACAGCCCTAGGAGCTCATTAGCTGAGCTGTGCGAGCAGAACAGTCCCTGACAGTATCCAGTGATTTGTTCTGTCTCACCAACAAACCGTTCCTCAGGAAAATCTTCGGGTTTTGTTCTTTCCCTGAACACTCACAAACTGTTTTAAAGTGACTCATGAGGAAAAAGTTCTTATTCGTAACGGGAGGGAAAAATATGAGTCAGGCGGAGGTCATGCTGAACCTCTGCTGGCCCTGCTGCTCCGATGGGGAGCTGGTTGTGCAATCCCAGCACAGAGAAGCTCTTGTTTGCTCCAGGGCTTTGACAGCAGGGTCCCATTCCCAACACAGGAGCTGGGTACCAGATGAGACTCGATCACACCTCATCCATGATTTAGCGGCGCCGCAGGGGAGTAAATCCCATCTGGGACATTTCGCAGCGTTCTTCCCGGTTTTAACTCTAAACCCGGGCAGTTTTGAAGGAAAGCAGCCTGGGCAAACCTTTGCTATGGAGGTTTACCTGGGAGAAAAGTCAGAGGGTCTCCTGCTTAGCATCCCCCCCTGGGTTACACCGACCTCACACTTCCTTGCTGACCCAATGTCACAAGGCTCAAGAACAGCAACATCTTGCAAACACCAGCCCACAGATTTGGCCCTGCTTCACTGGCTTGTGCTGGTGTTGCTGCCTGTAACCCATTTTTGGCTGAAGGCACTTGCTGCTCCTTTTGGAAAAAGGATGACTTCACATTTTTTATTTCTCCTAAACCCATCCAACATACAGCTGAGATATAGATGGGAAGGACAAAAGACTGTGCAGGCAACTGGCACTTCCCTTTGTGAATCCATCTCTTGCACACGGATGCAAAACCCACCTCTAGTAACCAGATTTGAAGCACAAAATAAACCAACCAAAACACACAATCCTCTTTTCACTGTTAGTCAACATAAGATTTAGCCCTCACTTCCAGCTAAGAGTTACAGAGATACACACACAGACCTGAGTACATGGTTCTGGTAAGATATTTGCCTACATTGTTGCAGAAACAAATCTACAGTCCAAACCCCAGAAACGTATTTCACAGTTTGCGTAAGATCTTTTATCAATGCATTAAATTTAAATGATTACAGGAAGCTTCTCACTTTAAAGGACCTAAAGGCACCTTGTTTCTGCAGGCTCCTGAGCCAGCTCAAATGAATACAGAGCAGCTCATGAAGGAGGAGGAGCCTTTCAAAGCAGAAACACTGGACTAAGGGAACATTCAATATGGAAAAAGTATGGGAAGGCACCTCTCTCCCACTGTGTAAATACTGAGTGAGGAATCAGTAAAGGTTTGCAAAAACCCAGCACATCTTAACCTGGTTAGAGGGTACAAACACTTCAGTAAGTTTGTTTAGAAGGAACAAAGTTGTTCTGGGGAGGTGTTTTGTTTCTTTTTTCATCCCCATTAATACCTTTAATTGTGATTGACCCAGAACAAACACTGGATTGCTAAGTACAAAGGAGGCAAGGAGCTTTTTAAGTGGGTAGAAAAACAACAGATGACTAAAGCAACAAATGATTAAAGACAATATGAAACGGCAGTTTGGGGTACAGGGAAGCTTGTGCTGCAAGAAAAAGAATAAGAGTTTTAATCTTTCTGCCAGAATGGTAATGACTAGACAAGTTATGAGCTCAAATCTCAGAGGAGTTCTGCACAAACAGAAAATTCACTGGTGATCTCACTGTGTACAGTGAGGAAATGCTCTCTTTTTTTCTTCTCTTTTTTTTTTTTTTTGAAGAAAACCCTGGCCTGCTGTGCATCATAAATGCTGTTTCAAAATTATTTCTGCTTTGAGATTGATTATGAATCATCTGTGTGGTTAAAATCAAGGGATCTCTGGGTTTTCCACGCCTTTGCTCATACCTTTCCCCCAGATAAAGATTGCAAACTACTTGTAAGAACCCCTGCACCAGGTGTCTGTCAGAAACAAGCCAAGTCTGAACAAACATCCAGCCTTGCCCAGAAGGCACTGCCAGGCTAATCCACCCCCAGAATTACTCAGCAGCAGGAGGCTACTCCAATCCTGCTCTGACTCTGCATTTTGACACGTACAAATTCGCCACGGCTTCGCCCACCGAGTGACTTCTGTCATCCGAAGCATCTGTTGAGTTGAAGCTTTTGCTTAAACAGAGGAGGGCAGAGCTCCAGCTTGCACAGTGTTTTCCAGCACACCAGCAGGACTTATTCCACCAGTACCTGTGAATTAAGCAGTGGGAGAGGAGAAGTCTAATATTAGCCCCCAGGTGTCCCGCAAGGGGGGCACCTCACTGGACCGTGCAGGCAGAAGGAATCCTCCAGCCTCAGAACATGATTTTTTCGTTATGCTGGAGAAGAACCAGGCTCTGTCTCTGAGGAATTCCTCAGCACTGATATTTCCACTTCTGATGCCAGGAAAAGTGCTGCTCTTTCTACACCCTCTCCTACGTGCAGCCCCTGCCTCAGTGAGACAGCACGGTCGGAATCTCCAGGTACTCAGGAAAAGAGAATCACTCCCAGCTCCCAACAGCATCAACTGCTGACACAAACACTGGCAGTTTCTTTCTGATGCCACAGTGCTGAAAGGAGAAGTTGAAACGCAAATGCTTTGGAATAAAGATTATATATTGCATCACTGGCTTGGTAATCCATAAAAGAAATGATCGATCACCTTCTTTGCAAACCTAATGAGGAAAAAGGAGGGAGAGCCTGGCAGGGAGGTTCAATGTTTGGATTGCAAAGAGATTTCACACCAGGTTTTGGCATTCTCAGGTGAAGAGAAATACGTGGCCATGCACTGTAAAAAGGAGGAAAACCATTTTCTTGATTTTTTCCTCTCCTTCCAGTCTTCAGACCACAAAAACCCCAACTAAAATTATCTCACTCTATTTAACTAAAAAACCCACCACAACAAAACATATTTTGCCAGATATTGAGAGCTGATATTTAAAGCTCAAAAGGAGACGCTTTTCAAAATGTTTATTGGCTTGTGAAAACAGTGGGTTATTTACTGAATCTGTTCTGCACCCTTAATTAGCACAAATGCCAGTAGGGAAACTTCCTGCGTGCTTTCTCCCATGCTGACCCTCTGCATGAGAAAAAATCCCCAGTGAAAATAGATTTTAATTCCCTCCTTGAAATCAAACATCTGGCTTTGGTTAAGGAGGCACGTAACCCTGTCCTTTGTGATATTTGGACTGCAAAAGCTCTGAGACAGGAAGGGTTTTCTTTGTTATTTGCAGCTGAAAAAGATAGGAATTTCAGTTTATGGATAGAATAATGGTAATGCTATCACTGCAGGATGATGAGAACATGGGTTTTGTAATGATTAACATTCACTTGTTGCTAAAATGCCAAGTATAAATATCAGCACACATATTCCATCTCTCTCCATCCTTGCAATTAATTTCTATCATATTCTAAAAACTACTCAATATTATCCTACATGAGAAATGGAGCTCACAAACCAATCTAATGCTTCAAATTCCCATGGAAGGGTGGGAGCCCAGGGTGCATCAGCCTTCCCCAAAAGGCAGCACTGCTGATGCAATTATGTGCATCAGTAAAATCAGTTTAATGAGAGATAAGAGAGTGTGTGTGCATGATGCAAAAACTGGGAGGCAAATGAAATAAGGTAGTATCTAACACATTTTTGCTTGGTTCACTGTTCATTTCTTCTCAGAGATCTCATGGGATGGATGGACTGGGCCCCACTGGCAAAGTCATAGAAGGGTTTAGGACACTCTACAAAACTTCCATGCCTTAGCTGCAATTTATTTCTTCAATGAGAAAGCTAAAGCTCAGCTGATGACAAGAGCAGATGAATGCTTTGCCTATATGCCCCTGTTTCTAAGCAGGAGGAAAAACACTGTAGGGCAACATCACTCCCTGCTTGCAAAAGGTCTGGTTTTGATAGACCTTGTCCTTCCAGAAGCAAGAGGGACAAGAACACTTAACGCAACTTTAGGCACTGGAAAAGTCCACATGATGAGCCCCAAGGGCTTATAAACAGCAGCAGATGGGTAGAACCTTAATCATCAGTCTGAGAAAATCACCCTGATGTCAGTGCTGGAATTTGAGGCTTCCTCAGGATGTGGTGAGTACGTTTCCCTACCGGCAAGGTGGGAATCTCATGCTGTGGAAGGACACAGAAAAGTATCCTCATGGTAACAGACGTATCTCTATGGATAAAAAGGGTCCAGCAAGAAAGGATTTACCGTATGATCCGCAACTAAAGCAGCATTTCCACTTCAAAAATGGCATGGCTGAGGCAGCCAAACACTCAGCAAATTACCTGGAGTTTAATTTGGAACAAAGGGTGATGCACACCTGGAAAAATGGGCTCTGAGTAATTCTCCGATCCCTGAGGCAGAGAAAAGAAGGATTAGTCAGAACAGTTTTGCTTGTAAGATGCTGCCGAAACAACGAGACAAAGGTGGCAAAGGCAAATTCCACCAGTACTGGTGTTCCCTTTCCTTTTGCTGAGCCAAGTACAAAAATGGGAAGTTCAACCTCTTTTTTTAAAAGCGAACATCTAAATTTTGAAGAGTCATGTGCCTACACTATGCAACTACTTAGTCCCTAACAAAACAGGCTGATTTTCAGCCTAGGGTTGTCTAAAAATAGATTTGAGAGGGCTGTTTTCCCAAAAGGGTAAGGGTTATGCACATAGCTCAGTGTCCACTTCAAAAATCTCTTCCACATTCCTACAAAGAGCACTAAAGATTATCTAAACAGAAAGGTCTTTTTCATCTAATTTACTTTTAGGTCTTCTTCTGTCTTTCCCCTTTTACATTTCTGTCAGTCTGAATACTGAATGCAGATGAATCTTTTGCTTGGGTTTGTTCCTTAACATGTCTCTGCCACTATACACATTTATGTTTATATACATACTTGTCTATATTCATACACAAACATGTGCTTTGTATATTTAAACAAATACATTCAGGTACAAAAAAAGCATATATAAGTATATAAACATACTCGTGCTCATGCAAAGATACAACTATTGCAAGTGGAATTGTATTTGATTCAACACTGTTAATATTTAAATTAAAAGTGATGGAACTGTATCAACCTGCTGAGACTTGATCTTGAAAAACCCATTTTTCAAGCATGATTATTTCACTCTTTAAGCATCACAATTTAGACAGAAACCAAATGTGACAAGGAAGGAACAGTTCTGGTACAGGTAGATGAGACAAAAGATTAAAAAAAAAAAAGAAAGAAAGAAATAGAAGTAGTTTGCAACTGTGTGCAATCAGTGAGGAGAGAAACGCTCCCTACACATTGGGTGCTTGAGCTCGATGTTGTAAACACCCTCCAGAAGCTTTTATCCATCAGTTTAGTTTAAGCCTCTACCCTTAACAAGTCTTTACATGTGCACCGTAGAGGCAAGTCCCACAGCACCTTATTAACTTGTTTATTCCTTCCAGCCCTCTGCATTCAAGCTAAATCACATTATGCAGTTAGCTGCTATGAAAACAAAAGAAACTTATTTTGTTTCTCTGTGTTCAAAGATCAGTTCAAAATCTATTTCCTTCAAAAAGCGTTTGATAGCCTGAGTTAGGATCAGTTTGATGTCTGATTTACTTTTCCTGTGCTATGAAAAGAAGCTGCTGCTGAGATTATGCTTAAAACCATCAAGATGCTGCAAAGAAAATATGTGACTCAAACAGTGAATTTTGAGGATTTGGACAACTTCGTCACCTTTCCTAGAGGAACAAAAGAATTCAGTATTTTTAGGAGGTAGGAGTGACAGGGTGCTCTTGACATGCCACAGAGTTCAACTGGCAGCATATTAATACTCGTTTGCATTGAAAAGTCAAGTGGCTCAATTATTAGAAACTTCTCCTGGCAAATAAAGGGCAGCACATCTCGGCTGTGCTAAATGACATCCATTTGTACAGGAAAAGGAAAGAGACAGTTACCATGTAAACAAAAGAAAAACAAGAACAAAATCTCACTCGCTCTGTTGAGCTCATCACCCAGCTAAGCCTAATTTTGATTAGCTCTCCTTTCATCAGCAGGATCCTCTCTGATAGAATTGACCAAAAAAGGAGATTTGGGGATTTACAGTTTTCAGAGGGATTGACCAAATGTTAAAATAGCAATGGAGAGAAGAAACCCAAAGTATTTGAAACTGGTGATTTTAGCGTGGATTTGCTTTCTAAAAGTGCAATAGATCCACTGTGGTTGTCACTGAAACGGTTCTGCATGATTTATTTCATTACTTTCTTCATGGAGTCAGTTCATACAAGCCTATTTCCAGTGTTAATGTATTGCCCCAAAAATGCAGACTGAAGGCACACACTGGGTCTGTGTTCCCAGGTCACAGGAAAAACTTATCCCAGCCCACGAAACCATGAAGGTTCCTGTCCTGCTCTTGGCAGTATATTCCAGGAGAACAAAATCACTCAACTTGTCCTTTTTTATTGCTGGGGCTGAATTCAGTCACAAAAATATCCTAGTCCTACAAGTGATAGTAAATACTGTTGTTCAGGAGTGGATGCAGCAGCTTATTTGCCTGAAGGATACTATGAAATGTTGGTCTTCACATTCCCCTATCAAGCACAGCACATCGTGCATGTATAAGGCTTCCTTTAAACCATACCAAGCAAACTGTATGGGTAATAAAATGTCATCTAGAAATGCATTAGAAAGTTCCTTAGTCCTCCTTGAAGAAACGTAAAAATATTTTTGCATGCCATGTGAAGGCAGGATTATTTAAAAAGAAGTACTTAAAAACAAACTAAAATTTAAATTATGCTATAATAAGCTGTTTAGAGTAAGTTCAAGCTAATTCCCACTGAAAATAAGTGGGATGAATTCAAGAAAAGACAAGTCTGTCAGTAAATATTTATGGAAATACATAAAGAGGAACAGAAACTTGGTCATAAATTTGCCAAGATGAATAGAAGGTGTCATTAATGTTTGCTCTTGCTGTATGAGCCACGGGTTCTTCCTCTTGGGGGAATCACAGTGGAAAACTGTAAACAAATTTTTCTGCACAGCATCATAAAATAAACTCCCAGTTCTGTGTTCAGTGCCGGAGACATTGCCAGGCAACAGGAAATTATTGCTATATCTTGAGAGACTTTATTATTTTTAGGTCACCCGTTAGTGACAAAACGCAAAGTTTTGCCTGGGTTTTATTCCAGTGAGCCCATAATTTAAGCTAAACAGATGTCCAGAAATTTCAGCAGTTCGAAAAACTCAGATCTCTGTAGTCCACTAAACTCTGCAGCTATTGAGTGACAACAATCAGGATGCAGCTCAGAAGGAATTAAGAGTTTGGCTGTGCACACTCAGCGTTATCCTCCAGGCTGCCGCATTTGGAGCTTCAAGAAGATCTGGGGGGGAAAATTCCCTGCTGAAATGTTCCCCCAGGCTCTGGACACAGCATCATTTCTGGGGGAACACGCTGGACACATATACCAGCTGTGGCACAACCTCCAGACAGGGACCCAGCCTCGATGACAGGGAAGCCACCAGGACCCTCAGCAAATTTTTCAAGTGCTTAATAATCCTTGCTGTTAAAATAACCTTCTTTTTCCGTCTTTCTTGAAGCTACAGCTCCCAAGCTGGAAACTTTAATTACCTCTTTTTTGCTTAAAAATATTTTGAGAGCAAATGCTCATTGGTTTCCTAAGTTTTCATAGGAGAGGAGATGATTTTGAAAGGTTCAGGTCTTTCAAGTGAGCAGAAAAGGCAAAGCTCTACTAAAATCTACAAATTCAGTGCAGGCTTAATGAAGGGCTTTGTGTATTGTTTAATTGCAGAGACGTATTACATGATTATAATTAATAGTCCTCTTTAATTTCAGGATTTTAAAATCCCAAACAGAAAGTTTCCATGTAAGTAATAATGACAAACTGCTTCCTTTTCAAACGCTTCCTTCTCAAACGCTTCCTTCTCAAACGCTTCCTTCAAACTGTAAATGCACACACCACCTTTGAACACAAATCTAGGAACAATAAGGCATCATAGATGGCACTTTTAAGTATTAAACACTTTGATGTTCACCATTCTTAGTAGTATTTTATTTTGTTCACCACTGGCTAAACTCCAGCCAGATTTTTCAGTTTTAGGTGGCCAGTGGTACTCTGTTAAACCTTGGTGGGATGTGCTGGTTTAAAAGTTAACCAGCAGGGGGAATGAACTCAACTCAAAGGAGAGATTATAAGTCAGAATAACAATTTATTAAAATAATACAGTAAGTACAATAATACCAACAAACAATTGGTCTCAACCCTCAAAAACCCAAATGTATAACCCAGTACCCTGGGACCTGAACAAAGTGGTGTTCCTTGGGGCCCGTTTGAGTCCAAAGTAAAGGGAGAGGGGAAGAACCTGCTGGTGGGAGAGCTGCTGCAGTCTGGCCAGAAGTGGTGATCGCAGTCCAGTGGTGGTCTAAGTCTGGTTGAGAGCGATGAGATGCAGCCGTCCTCTGGATCCCACGAGTGGGTTCAAAAATGTTCCAAAACTCCAAGATTATATATCCTCCAGTTCAGGCAGGAATGATCAGTGCTCCCCTCAGAGTGGGGAGTTCCACAAAGGGTGTGAGGACAGAAACATCCTCCTATCTCACAGGCCTCTTAACACCTAGTTTATAGCCTGAGGAGTCAGGCTCTATGGGCAGAGGGTGCGAATAGTCTATTGACAACAATAGTCTAGTTTCTGGGAAATGACATGGAAGGCTATAGAATACACAGTTTTGGGTTACACCCACCATGATGAACTGATCTCAGCTGTCCTAACTAGGACATGGGAAAAGCTCATAATGGGATGAAAAGCAACCTCCGAGCACTGGGTCATCCTGCAAAAATGAGTATTAATAACTGCTGATGTAGTATCTGAAATTCTCAATAAATGTGCTGGTCCAGGACATCTCCAGACATCCTTTGCCTGCAAGGGTTTTTTGTAGATACCTGGCTGTACCTTAAAACAGCACGAAAAGTCATGAGGACTTTCCTCTGAGCTAAATCATGGCTTAAGAAAGCAAGTCACCTTTTAGCAGGAGACTGAGAGAAACCCTCCAGCTCACTCTCCAAAAAGCTGTGGTGCAGTAAAGACAGGAAGAAAGAAACCACCTGTGACTGAGGGAGGTCAGGAGAGGGAATCAGGGAAAGCAGAGAAGAGAGATGAAGGAGGAAGAGAGGGATGACAGAACCACAGAATGGTTTGGGTTGGAAGGGACCTTAAAGATCTTATAGTTCCAACCCTCCCTGGCATGGAAGGGAGGAATGAAGAGAAGTAGGGAGATAACAAATCTGTATGTTGTTAGAAATAGCATTGACAATTCTATATAGACTATGATAACTCCAAAAGACCCAATTAAGGCAATGGAAATGCAGAAACAGTAATGCAGAGATGAATCATCTGACCTAAAATAGAGGGAACGATGAAACATAGAAGGGAAGAAAGTGTGTCATTTTAGCTTTTACAGCAAAATAATTCCAGGCATAATCTTTCAAAAATGTTTGGCCAACAGAAACCATAAGACAGTGTTGGTTGCTACAGCTTTATGCAGGTACAGTGGAGGATTTATCTATTACAAGCTAAAATGGACAGGTCTGCCCTTCTGCAGGTCTCAGCCACAAAAGCCAGGGCACACCCAAAGTACCACACGTGCCAGCCCACCTCCAAGGGTAACACTGCCAGTTAAGGATATAAAATAAATTAAAAATCAATTTATCGGCTTTTTAAAATAAGATGTCAAATACGTAATGAATTACAGAGTCCCCTCTCATTTTCTCTCTTCCAGGTCAGTGTTGTCCTAATGAATAAAATGAGAACAGATCAGGTCTCAGAGCAGTACAGGTCTGCAGCAGTTGGGAAGCAGTGGGGAATCATTTTCCAATGCAGAGAGAGCCTTCACATATTCACAGCACATTTACAGCCCTAATTTAAATGAAAAAATGTCCTGCTTAAAGGGGGGAAACCCCATATCCAGGCAACTGAGTGGCCTGCTGGAGAGGAGAGAATTCCTGTTCCACATCACAGGTTTCTGCAGATTCCTGGGAACAAATATGTCCCTTCAGTAAGTCCAGAGTCCACTGACAAGACTGCAGGGGTCGGATTTCTCAAATACTCCAGTAGCAGCCTGGAAAATGCTGATGTCTCCTGTGTGTCAGGTTCCAGCAGCAATTCCCTGATATGCCATCCTGGCATATGACACCTTCTGCCTTTTCCCAATTCAGCTACCTCCATCACCCACATACAAAGAGAAATTTGTATTTTCGTTGTGTTCTCTCCAACTTCCCTTTTGTATTTAAAGATAACTTTAATACAACTTTGTGCTACTTTGGAAATAGGAGGAGACTTTAAGAAACAACAGTCACATACACTGAAGTGCAACAGCTGGGTCCTTCTGTGCCACTGTGAGACTCTCAGTATTTTCAGTGCTTTAATTAGCCATTAATTGGCCAGGTAAGTGCCATAATCTTTTAATTCAGCATCAAAATATACTTGCATAACCTTGCAGGCAATTTCACCTCAAGGTCCAATGTCAGCTTAAGACTTCTCTAGTTCTGAGCCATCAGCTATCACAGCTAGTGCAATGTCTTCTCATATGTGCAGTGCAGGCAATAATGCTTCACACAAACAAACATCACAAAGTACAAAAAATAAAAAAGCTTAAAGCCAGATTTGCCCATTTATTTTTATCCTTTTTGTAGCTATTCTGATTAGCTCTGTAATTTGCACAGAGAAACATCAGATCACAGTGTCCTGTGGCAACACACCACATGGAGCATAATGCTGAGGCTTCGCTGCAGTCTGCCCAAAAATCTACATTTAATGTGAGGTGGAAGCCCACAGCTGCAGCAAACTGATGCTTAGATATGGTGCACTGAGACAGGTGCAGCACCTACACCATCACACAGCCCTAGTTCAGGCTGGAGAACTGCAGAGCTCTGAGGTCCTCCTTTCTGTCATTTCCATCTCATGACCCTGGCTCTTTCCAACCCTGATGTGAAGTGAGGATTCCTGGTAAGAGACTTCAAACTCTGACTAAAACTCCGGGCAGCTCTATCCATTAGACCTTTTCTATTTTTGTTTTTCAGGTAGTGGTTTTTTTTCCCCCCAAGAAGGTCCATAACAACACCGAGGGAGATGCTGTTAAGAAGTCATCAGACCATGAGGAGTCTGGTAAACGAAACAGTGCAGCTCATGCGTGTGATTTTACCATCAGGGTTGTTTTCAAACAGAAACACTTGTCCTGGGGCTCTCCAGGACATACTCTAGCTGTACTGGTCACATGTGATCTAGAACTATGACCTCTGTGAACATAACTAAGAGAATCACATTGGAGAGACTAACGTTTGCGTAATCCAGAGAGGGGAAGCCGACTGCTTAAGGGCACGGCCAAATTCTGCCTCCTCACATTCAGCATTCAAATCCCTGGAATATAACACACTGAAGCCGCTCCCAGCTCCCAGCAGGACGCTGGTGCTGGAGAGGCAATCGGCCTCTCTCTTGTCCATGTGTCATTGGCTCCATTATAATGAACTGCCACAGGGAACTGGGGGGGGAAGAGCGTTAAATTGACAGAAAAGCAGGTCAGGCGAAAAGGCCTCTTCCAGTGCTCTGTTTCTGTCCTTCAGAACTGTAGAGCAACACTTACTAAATAAATCCCTGTTTTGTTTTGGGTCTGAACTCGTCATGCAAAGGATGTGATTTCACAGTACAGAATTGACAATAAATTCAGTCAGTAGGCTGAACATAAAGACATCACTAATTTGGTATCTTGGTTATTTTTGGTTCGCCACTTGAGCTTTCCACTCAGTAATGAATAAATCAGTGCAGATGTGACATCTGTAAGACTGCACAGGCCACAGAGGGACAAAGCTGACCCTCAGTTGTCACAGGGCAGAACTTCTGTGCTCACTGCCTGAAAGCACGTTGTGGTCATGTCTTTACGAGTGCACAGAAAGGCACGAGAATAAGTTTAAAGTTGTTATAAATTGCAACCTCTCCTGGGCATGCACATTTTGTGGCCTCAGAACCAGCATGTTAACATCATATATGAAATGACCTGGTGACACAACAGCACCCTCGGGTATAGTACATGCACAAACAAAAAAATACCATCTAAAACCAAACACTTCTGGCACTATTTGGTGAAACAAAGAAATGCAGACACCATTTTTTGTCAGCAAGGCAACAGATTTCCTTCCTAGATTTTGTACTTTTTACTTGATGAGAACTTAAAACAAATCACCTCTAATGTTTGGATATAATTACTGAAAAGAAAAATAATCTACTCAACGTACACCGCATTTCTCCAGCATCTTAGCAATGCACAAGCACAAATGGTCTTGTCATAACTCTGTAAACTGTTGTCCATCTCTGTGTAATCTCCAACCCCAGAAGATTGTTTTCTGAGGCCAAACTCCCTGACTGACACTGAGGAATTAAAACATCAAGCTCACTTTTAAAATATACCATAGCACTAATAGCTCTTTGGTGCTCTCCCTGATTTACTTACGTAAAATTCTAGAGAACTGAGGCTGCAGCCCTGCTTTCTATTGAGAAACTTGATCCTTCAAGCCACATTTACAGGAAAACAGGACAATAAACAGAATTATTGTACTAATGCAAAATTTCGCAGTATCATTCCGTTTATACTTCCTGAAAATAAACTTTGCTGAACATGAACAAGAGCATAAGCTTCCCTTTATTTCATAACAAGCACCAGACTTCAGTTTTCTTTGCTTTTCCTTGCTTAGACCTATTTTCTGGACAGAATTATTGAAAATGCTTCCCATATCATCCATCTCTCCGTTTGCTTCATCCTGAATTTCTTCACGTACTATTTGTCTAAAATAATGAGCTGGGATGAACACACTTGTAACTAGGAAACCAAAGCCACTTTTTAATATTCTTACACACTTCCACTGTAATCAGAATACTCGGGATTTTAATTTTAGAAGGCACAGACACCAAACTCCAGCTGAAGTTACGCAGAGCTGTGAAAACTGCTAACATGGAATTTAACCCTGTCTGCTGCACTGGGACAGATTTTCTATTTTGGTTGATCCTGCAGCTTTTTATCAACGTTGCTTTTTAGAAGTATCGTATCCACGAATTTGAAACCCTTCACTATTTGCAAATGAAGATATATTATTTTTTTAAAATAAAAAACATAGTAATCATGGCCATCCAAACCACTTAGAGAACATATGCCTTAGTACCTGCAGTATTTTTCTCTGAGTCACTGCCTGACCTGTGGAACAATCACCTTTTTAAGTAGGTATGTGTTTACTAATACTTAACATTTTGCTGGATTAATATTACCACGCAGCTTGTCTCTGTCTTGCAGCATTTATCTGAAACTGTTTGAGCTGTTGCATGTGGAGTCCAAGTGGAAAATATTAACTAGATTGTGCTATTTGCAGAAGAATGAGGGTGACAGCTAAAAAAGCACAAGACTTGGCACTCAGAAACTGCAATACCAGGAATGAAGACAGTTTTACATTTGACTGTTTTATAGTTATTTCCCTGGTAAGAAATGTAAATCTTCAGGAAGAGTCTTGTCTGTCTACCTTGCACCACACCAGTAATGGAAACACTGTTACTTTTGTAATATTCTCAATGTTTATCTTACTGCCTGGTATTAAAAAAATACTGAGAAGTGCCCATACTTTTGTGACAAGTGAGACTTTTAAACTAGAAAAAGTAAAATTCCTTTTTACCCGCTAGAATTTGTTACGGGAGGTGTCATATGAATATATTAGAAATAGAAAAAAAAAGAAAAAAAAAAAAAAAAAAAACATAAAAATCCAGGCACCCTTTTCCATGCACAGCTGTCAGCAGTGAGGAGCTGGTAGAAAATTCTGTGTTTGTATTCTGGTAAGTTGTTAAGTTTTGGCAGAATATTTGGAATCAGTAAAGCTTAGAGCTCTGGAGTTCCCAGAAACATCTGCTGCACTCAACAGTGGCTGAAAGGAATGGGTTCATTCAAGTGTCCTCTATGATCCCAGCGCTCCACATCCCAGAAGTTCTGGAGTAGAAGCTGGTATCTGAAGGAACAGGATCACAGCCACAGTGTCCTCCTCAGCATTAGCATTTGCTCCACTGATAAGATTTTCAGGGCCAGCTGAGCGAGGAGGCAGTTTCTGAGAGATTAATTATCTCCCTCTGCAATATGTCCTTGGCAATAATAGTTCCAGAGGTTCTGGTAGGAAACAAGGAAGGCATAACCCTCTCTCTGGGGTGGTGTGTTCCTGCTTTTACAGCAGCTACAGGAGAACTTTGGAGTTGGAAAAGCCACACTGCCTAGGAGGAAGGATCCTGCAGCAGGAAATTGTCTTAAAGCTACCAAAGTACAGAACAGACCTCTCCATATGGACATAAAACTTGAATAAAACGTACCAAAATCATAATTTTAACGTCTCTGTCACTGTTCCCCCACTGCAATGAAGCAACTTCAGAGGTGTGTTCTTTCTTTAGTGTCTCCCCTTACCCAAAACCAAGCTCTTCTTTGCAAAACTCTTTCTCAGCTGCTAATATAGGACTGCCTAAGGGCATCTGAGATACTTCTAAGGCTCTCTAAAAGAAAATAACCTGATGTCATTAGATTTAAATTAATCACACAAGGTCCAAGCCTTCACTGAAAAAAAAATGTAGGGTCTCTACATCAAAAAAGGGCTGAAACTACAGATTTAAAAAACGACAGGATATGATTTTATTCCAGCTATTTTCATATTGAAAGTGAAACAAATGTTACCATTAAAAAAGCTGAACTATTCAGCGTACAAAACTTTGCCCTTTGGGGCAATATTTACACTACAGAAGATAGTAATTCTCATACTTACATGCATAACCAATGCAACTGTTTCAGTTTTTACATGCAAATTTCTCACAAAGTCCATGTATAATCACACTTTTTTTTTTAATAGTTTGCTTTGCATTCTATTCTTTGCAGGGACTCAGTTTTTAACAAAATTCCAGTGATTAAGCTTGTTGGCAAGTATGATCAAAAGTTAATCCGAGTAGTTACTGGATACTCGGAATGGAAAACAAACCTTACACTGAACAAACATGCATCTGGTAATAACAGCTGCAACCACACACATATGGATGAAAAATGCATCAAACTAAGCCCTCCATCAAAGCACCTAAAATTAGAAATGTTGGAAAAATTGTTCATAAACAAGCTGTTCTTGAAGAACAATAATGTATTCAAAAAATTGTGAGTGGCACCTTTGACAAATCTAACCTACTTAGAGACAACTTAAACCCCAAATATTTCTACAGAACTGGATTCTTTGCCCAGATTTCATTAGAATCAAGAAAAATATGATCTACAGGGAAATAAGGCATCCATAAACTTTAATAACAAGTCAATCAGACTTGACCATGAAATGCAGTCAGAGTCTTATGCCCTTTTGAATCACAAAATCTTGGAGAACTACATTCAAAATTTTCTCAAATCATCTGTTTAAGGTAAGAACTATAGAAAATCAGAGAATCAGAGAATGGTTTGGGTTGGAAGGGACCTTAAAGATCATCCAGTCCCAGCTCCCCTGCCATGGGCAGGAACACCTTCCACTAGACCATTTTACTCAAGGCCTTATCCAATGTGGCCTTGAACACTTCCAGCCTTGGGGCATCCACAACCTCCCTGGGCAACCTGTTCTAGTATCTCATCACCATCACAGTAAAGAATTTCTTCCTAATATCTAGCCTAAATTTTCCCTCTTTCAGTTTGTACCCATTCCCCCTTGTCCTGTCACTACAGTTCCTGATGAAGAGTCCCTCTCCTGCTTCCCTGTAGCCCCTTCAGAAACTGGAAGGTTGCTCTGAGGTCTCCATACAACCTTCACTTCTCCAGGCTGAACAGCCCCAGCTTTCTCAGCCTGTGTTCATAGGGGAGGTGCTCCAGTCCTCTTATCAACCTCGTGGCCTCCTCTGGACTTGTTCCAACAGAATTATATGAGCCACTACCTGGGCTCTGTTCTAGTGGCTGCACTTTCACTAGAGAACCTGACAAATTAAAAATACTGATAAATACCTGCACAGCAAGACAAACTTACACACGTGTGTGTGTACACACCTTAAAGAACACCATTTGTTTCGGCGGGGTAATTCCAGCACGGAGATCCTCCATCTGTGCCACAGGCCCTTTTGGAGAAGCACGGATGAGAAATTATGCAAGATCAGTTTGTTTCTGCTTGGCTGAGAAATAACTGAGTACACATATAAAAAAAAAAAGCTAACAGGGCTCTGCTAGATTTCCAAGCTTAGGTTGGTTTCCCAAATCCTTCCCTGGCAGCACAGCCAGTGTCACTGCACAAACTGGTTTATGGGAACAGATGCAACTGCTTTCCCAGTTGTTTGTTCCCATCACCACAGCAGGCCCTTGTGCCAGAGCAGTTGTCTACACACTCGTTGTCTGGCAAACCAGAGCAGGGAATTTTTCCAGATGACACCAAGCAGCCTGCTCGGTTTTCCTTCTGGCTCATCGCACAGCCACACTCACGTCAGGGCACAAGACCATGGGTGAAAAAAAACACTCCTTTCACAGGAAGCTTCACAAGTTTCCAAAACCACCAAAAGAGACTGCAATGACAAAAGAAAAAAAAAAAAATAGATGGAGAGGGGAAAAAGGAGTTGGACCCAATCAGGTACATCGCCATTTTTCTTACTCAGGGTTTAGCCCATTTGCAAAAAATCATCGCCAAAAAAGGTTTAAACACATCATTAAACACATTGCAGGGATTCTAGTAGCTGCTCTAGAGTATTTGTGACTTAGGTGGGATGTCTAAAAGCACATTGAAAACACCACAGTGGGATTAGATGTTAATCTCTAGAGCTGCCCTTAATGAAAAGATAACGTGCCAGATTAGCTTTCAACAAAAAACAAGAGAAATCTTGTAATTCTAATTTCTATTTTAATAGTAGTATTTTGACACACAAAGCCCTATTCAGGTACTTAATTCAAAGCAGATAATTACAACGAGAAGCCAGCCTAAAGCAATGATAATGGCCATTATAATTTTTCAAATTGCATCGAGATGAGTGAGTACAGCAGTTACAGAGGGTCTGAGCTAAAACCCATCAGGATCTGGGCAGGTGCCTCCCAGATGATAATGGAGGGGGGTGGGCTGGCTTATGAGGGGGACAGTGGGTGTCTTGTGAGGGGATGGGGGGCTGTTTGTAAGGGGAATGTTGGGCACAGGGGGCTGGCTTGTGAAGGATGGTGGGTGACTTGTGAGGGGGACAGTAGCTGGTTTGCAAAGGGGACAGTGGGTGGCTTGTGACAGGGACGATGGGCGGCTTGGGAGTGGGATGGTGGGTGGCTCGGGAGGGGTTCAATGGGTGGCTTGTAAAGGATGGTGGGCTGGTTTGCAAGGGGGACGGTGGGTGACTTGGGAGGGGGATGGTGGGTGGCTTGGGAGGGGAACAGTCATTTACTTGTGAAGGGGACACTGGGTGACTTGCAAGGGTGTCAGGGGTGGCTTGTGAGGGGCTCAATGGGCAGCTTGTGAGGGGGACACTGGATGACTTGTGAGGGGGACAGGGGGGCAACTTGTGAGAGGAACAGTGGGTGGCTTATGAAGGATTCGATGGGTGGCTTGTGAAGGGTTTGATCAGTGTCTTGAGAGGGGGACAGGGGACTGGCTTGGGGTCTGTGAGCGGCTTGAGGAGGTCAGTGGGTGACTTTCAAGGGGAAAGGGGCGGGAGGGGGTGGCTCATGAGGATGCCACATGTGCCACTTAGACGTGGGGCTTCTCTCCAAAGCACGCTGGATCTTCCCCTTAAAGTTTAAAAATAAATCCCGTAAGATCAAAGTTAATACTAAAAACCCACCAGAAAAAAACAAACAAACAAACAAAAACAAAAAAACCCCAACCACCAGACGATTAAATTAGTTGAATTTCAAACTGACGCTGCCCGCCGGTTCCCCCCCACGCGGTGCCCAGGCTCGGGAAGGGGTGCGGGTTTTACCACAGCGGCACCTCCCGAATCCCAGTGCCACTGTCACCGGCGGGGGACACACGGCAGGGACCTGCCCTTTGTCCGGATCGCACCCCTCTTCACCCGCCGTCCCGCGGCTGCTGCCTCAGTTTCCCTGCCGCGGGACGGGCTGAGGGAGGCGGCCGGGGCGCGTTCCACCCGCGGTGTCAGCACGGCGGGCGGGGGGGATCCGCACCCCGACCCCGCTCCCCATCCCCGTCCCCTCACATCGCCCCCCCCGCCGCGCCGCCCCCTCGCCCCCCGCGCCCCCCCCACCCGGGCCCGGCCAATCGCGGCGCCGCGCACGTGACGAGCGCTCCCCGCGATGACCTCATCCCTCGGTTGTGGGATGACGTCAAATTCAAGATGGATGGAATCACGGCGGCGGCAGCGCGGGCCGAGCCCTGAGAGGAGGCGCCCCGGAGGGGGGCGAGCGGGGAGGGGAGGCGGACAGGGTGAGTAGCGGCCCCGCGTGTCGCGCCCGTCCCGGGGGGCTGCCCGCGCGGCGCGGGTCTCCCCGGCTCACAAATCCGTCTTTTCCTGACGTAACTCTGAGGTGGTTTTTTTTTTTTTTTTTTTCTAACCTCCTTCCCCCCCCCCCCTCCTTCCTCCTCCTCCGCCGAGCGGGGATGCGGCTCCCGCGCGCATGCGCCGGTTACGAAACTCTTCCCCCCTCCTCCGCCCGGGGCTCGGCGCAGGCGCGCGGAGCGGGCGGGCGGTGCCCCCGCGGCCGCCGCCACATCGCCCGCCCCGCCTGGGGCGGAGGGCGCATGAGCCGGGGGGGAGGGAGAGAGGGAGGGGAGGAGAAAGGGTAGGGGCGGATCGGGAGCGGGGAGAAGGCTGGGAAGGGACGCGCGGTCTCGGCGCTCCCTCAGCGGGGGCGCCTGGGGAGCGCGTTACCCGCCGGCACGGGCGGGAGGGCTCAGCCGCCTGAGGGGAGTGACGGGGCGGTGGTATGAGGGATATCGGGGACCTGTGGTGTGTGTGAGGAACAGCAGGGACCGGTGGTTGTGAGAGGCACCAGGTGATGTGAGGGACACCAGGGGCCGGCGATGTGTGGGGTCGGTGGTGTCTATGAGGGACACCGGGGACCCGTGGTGCTGTCAGGGACACCAGAGGCCGGCGGTGTCAGAGACATCGGGGACCGGCGGTGTGTGGGGTCGGTGGTGTCTGTGAGGGACACCAGGGACCCGTGGTGCTGTCAGGGACACCAGGGACCCGTGGTGCTGTCAGGGACACCAGGGGCCGGCGGTGTGTGGGGTCGGTGGTGTCTGTGAGGGACAGCAGGGAGCGGCGGTGTGAGGGATATCAGGGACCTGTGGTGTGTGTGAGGGACACCAGGCGGTGTGAGGGACAGCAGGGACCGCCGATGGACACCAGGGAGCGGTGGCGCGAAGAAGCGGCCGCCTGAGGGGTGCAAGTGATCGCCTGCCCGAGGAGTGTGAGGGACTGAAGGTTCCTTTGCTTACCTCTCGACCCGGCTCCGATCCGAACCCTGAAACATGGGGAGAGGCTGTGCCTCGGTGACATGGATGCTCCCCGATGTATCTGGAAGGGAGAGCACATTTCATCCTCCCCCAGCGAGGTGCCTGCGGAGTGTATGTACAGGCAGGTACTAAAGCTGTATGTACAGGCAGGTATAAGTGTCTGCAGGGAGGGGGCAGAGGTTGGACCAGGCTCTGCTCGGGGGTGCCCAGCAATGGGACAAGAGGCAACGGGCAGGAACCGATGCACAAAATTTCCACCTAAACGTGAGGAAGAACTTCACTAGAACAGAGACCAGAGAAGCTGTGGAATCCCCCTCAGTGGAGATATTCCAGAACTGTCTGGACACAGTCCTGTGCTGGGTGTTCTGGGATGACCCTGCTTCAGCAGGGAAGTTGGACCAGATTACCCTCTGAGGTCCTTTCCAACCTGACCCATCCTGTGATTTTGTAGACAAAGGGTAGCTTTGCTAGTCTGAGCACTGTTGGGCTGGTTTATTCATTGGGATGAAGTACATTTCATAGCCAGGTGGAGGAACCCTCAGTGCTGTGCTGTGCCTTTGCAGAAAGCCGTGGAAGGTGTTTTACATGGTCACAGCTGTCAGAGAGAACTTTACTGTAATCCTTCCCAAAGTCCATGCTGACATTATATCCAGATTGGATGCAGCTCACGCAAAGGAACGGCACAAGAACGTAATTTAAAGGAGATATTAGGAGACAGGAAATATTGTGGAATGTCATTATGTGCTGAGTAAGCTCATCTTAATAATTAAATAGCACTTGCTTTAATAGCTCGAGTTTTTTTGCACTTGGACTCACAGTGGAAATATGGGTGGGCTGTACATATAAGAAGAGACTGTGATGAATTACACAGTCTCATGACTTTTTGTGAATACACTGAAGATCCTTCAGTTAAATTGTAATTAATCTTTTTATCCTCAGATAAATTAATATGAAAATAGATTTTTTGAGTGTATTTCTGTACAGGAATATTAAATCAGGGGTAGTAAATATGTACTTTTGATATTAAATCACGAGTGGTAAATACATACTGGAGGTAAATCTAGTACCACTTTATGTGTGTACTGCCTGAACACAGACAGCTGTTGTGTTCTCTTGTGACTTTGCTCACACTGACTGCTCTGACTAAAATTTTCCACCAGCATTATGCTGATCTTCTCGAGGGGAAGTTTTGAGTGAATTTAAGCAACAGTTTTTATAAACCTTGTTTGCAAAAAAAACCCCAAATTATGTGGCCGTCCTTTGGGTGAAAGGGGATCCCTTTCTCTCAGAATTGTGTTTCACCCGCATGCTCTACACTTGTAAATCTCATAAGAACACTTTGTTCACCCGTGGAAAGTCCACCCACCCTGACTGGATTGTGAACGTTTAAAGAACTGTCATTTACATGTTCTCAGTAGGGACTCGCAGGGAGATGTCACAAATTACAAACCTCTGAAGTTTTCAGCTGCAACAGTGTGTGCCAAGCCAGGATTTCTCAGGGATTTCTCCAGCTGGGAGCTCCCCTGACTCTGCTGGAGCCAAGATAACCCCTGGGGACTGGAGTTGAAAATGAGTGTCTTGTGCCCTCAGTGCTGCTCTTGACTGATTTCAGCATTTCCCTGTGATCCAGAACAGGATTAAAGTCATAGTGAGTTGGGTGGGGTTTTTTAATGCTTAAAGTAACTTATCCTCTAGCACATATTATCCCTCTTATTCAATATAAAAAGAGGCAGTAGCTTTTAAGAAGTTCTTGAAGTCCTCTTTGTGCTGTACATTTAGCGACAAATGCGAACATTTGTGCCTCCTGTTCCTGCTGTGTAGGTTCCAAGTGCCAGGGTGATGCTGTGCCAGCTGACTCGGATTCAACATCTCACACTGAGAACCCTCTGCATCACCAGAAGCTGGGTATTACTAAGAAATTAGGTTTTATGAGCTCATGGGGGATTTTTTTGTGTGTGTGATGCTAGAGAATACTTGTACACAGAGAATCAAATAGTTGGTGCTGACCACGCTTTCCTTAGAATTAGTAATGGGCAGGCCAACCTTTGAGTTTAACAGGACAACTTCACATAAAGCCTTGAGCTTTCTTACTGTACTGAAGTTGTTTTGGTTGGAACTGCAGGAGCTGTGAAGCAGTTACTGAAAAAAAAAAAATTAGTAATTTCCCATTATAGCTCTCAGGGTTTTGAAGTTTATTTTATCTGCCCAACAGTGATGATAAACAAGTGTAGGCTCACCCGGGAGAGGAAGGAGGAGCTGAGGAGAGGAAGTTGGGCTGTAACCGGCACATGGTTTGTCCTGCGCTGGGAGGGGCCACGCTCTGAGTCACACGCTGCAGTTGCAACTGTTTCAGCTCTCCTTAAACTTCTGAGCAAGTGAGCTCTTTTGTAATGGGGTCTGTTGCATTTAATCAACTGAGATCCCCGGAAGGGAAGAAAAGTCTTCAGAAGCAGCAAAATCCTTCGTTGCAAGTGGAAACACTGCTTTAAAAACGATGTTCTGTGCAGAGGGGGTTTCATTCCCAAAATAGTTATAATTTAGTATTAGTGTTTGTACTGTAATATTTCCTTTTTATTTCCCTTAATGATAATATTAAAGACAGCAGTTCTCTTATGTTTTCTTTCGTTCAGCAGTGAAATAAATTTAAAAAATCATCTGTTGTCTTTGCTTATTGGCTGCTTTATGTATTATGTTGTTCTGGAACAGTTCAGGCATATTTTATGGACAAAAAAAGAATGTGTTGAGCAACTCTTTGACCTCCCTAAGCTCATTCTGCCAACAACACCACCACCATTTTGCAGCCCACCAAAAACCAGGAAAGTTTCAAAATCACCTACTCCTGGTTGTTGAGGGGGGTTTTCCCTCTTGTATTTAGTGAAACACCACAACTTGTGCAAATTCTTTCCATACAGTCCGTGATGAAAAGGCCTGAAAAATCCTTGGGGCAAATAATTTCAAAAAAACTGCTGCAAAACTTGTCCTTTGATAGCAGTTTGTTTACAATTAAATTGCATTCTTTGGGAACCGATGAAATATTTCCCCCTTTTTTGTCCTGGAGCATTAATCTCCTTATCCCTGGTTTATCCCACCTCAGCACTGAACAGTGTGAGCGATCTTTAGGTTGCAGTTCATTCTCAGCAATGCTGACCTTGTAAATCTCATGTAGAACTCAGGTAAAATTGCTGCTGTCTTTCCCCTTTTCCAGTTTCCTGGACTGTCTTCCCAGTATCTTGCCCATAATTGGTGATGGCAGAATGACATTTTCTTTGGATCCCTTCAGTGGGAGGAAGATACCTGCGTTCCCTGAACCATAACTTTCTCACTTGGCAATTTTTTAGGCTCAGTTTTTGTATTAGTTGTGCATTTTTCAGATTAAATGTATGACCTCTCCCCCTTCAAATCTTGTTTTTTTTAAAAGAAACCTTTGTGTAAACACAATTCTGTTGATAGAAAAGTACCTTATATGGGTATAACTGGCTTCTCTTCCTATCTAAAATATGCCTGTAAAAAGCCACATTATAGTTATAGAAATATGCCCACAATTAGGGGGTTGTCATTTTGACTATACAAAATAATTAAAAAATTAAAAACAGTCTGTAGACAAGATTTATTCTGAATTAGGACAGTTAAACAAAGAAAAAGTGTAAAGGAATAGTAAAGGAATGACTGTTATGAATATTATTCCATTTGATATCTCAGCATTACCAGCAAAATTATAAAGTCTACCTGTAGAAAGAGTACAAGTGTACATGTTTGGTGTACATCTCCCCTTCTTCAAATTCTTGATTTCATGCATCTCTTACCAAAAAAGTCATATTTCTGGGGATGACATTTCTGTAGGCTTTTGAATTATATGGCCATCAAGCCTTTTGGTCTTGTCTCGCCAGAAAGGTTAACATCACAAAGCTCAAGGGAATGAAAGAACTCCTTAGTGAAAAGTATTTTTGAACTTCTAAACTTTTTGATGTTTGATTTAGTTCACAGCAGTTTGGAGGGTGAGTTACACGCCTTTCAGTTGAGACATTGAGGCCAGGACAAGTATTTTGTCAAACTGTGATTTGATCTTCATTAAGTGTTTTGGGAGGAACCAGGAGAGCTCACAGCCAGCGCGTATTCCTGCCCTCTTGCTTACATCCCTTGGCTGTGCAATCCCGTGGTTTACTGCTCTGACACGAGCCAGTCCTTCCTTAGGGGTGGAGGAGACACCAACTGCTCCTTGCAGGAGCCATCCCTGGTTAGACTGGACTGAGAGTGAGATGAAAGTGCCCCCTTAGTGCTGCGGGTTTGTAAACAAGAATGAGAAGGACAAGAGGAGCTTTGTGATGTTACTCAGACATGTTACACTTTGCTGCAAGTCAGGAGGAGCTGTTTTAAGTGTCAGGTGGGGAAACCAAGGGTGTGATCTGAATATGAAAAGTAGCCTCTAATTTCTGAGAGAATTTTTATGCTGTGTCAGAGTAACTGCTTGTTATTTGTCCATTGTGTAGGGCAAGATAGAGAGACTGCACAATATTCAAAGTGAGAGTAATTTTAAATTAGATATTAGAAAAATATTCTTTACTGTGAGGTTAGTGAGACCCTGGCACAGGTTGCCCAGAGAAGTTGTGGATGTCCCATCCCTGGAAGTTGGACAGGGCTTGGAGCAATGTGATTTAGTGGAAGGTGTCCCTGTCCATGGCAGAGGGTGGGACTGGATGATCTTTAAGGTCCCTTCCAACCCAAAACATTCTGTGATTCTCTGATTATAGAATTCTTTTCCTCTCCCTATATTTCTGCTTCTGTATGTGTGGAGGATAAATAGTTGGAAATTAGTCCACCAATTTCACACACTAGCAAACATGTTCTTTATCTCATTTTATGCCTCTCTTCACTGTAGTGAGTCTCTCCTTGCTGCTAACTTATTGTACATGAAAAAGCATTTGTCTTCTCGGAGAGAGTTCACAGTATTGTCAGCAGCAGGAAACAGCAATAGCAGTGAAATCACATTTCAGTAAACCCAGGGAGAGAGAAATCCTCAAACTTGCAGGAAGAGGTTACTTAAGTGTATAGTTAGAAAAAGTGCAAACAGTCTTTCTGTGCAGGTTTGGAGCTTTTACATACAGCTTTTGGGGGTGTGTAGGGCAGTGTGTAAATATATATGTACTATGGGAGAGTGTGTTGCAAAGGCTGTTGATGGGAGAAGAGATGTTTTATAAACCAAAACCGTTGTCAAGCTCCAGTAAAAATACCCTGCATAGAAACCTTGAGTAGAAGCTTAAGCGGTGTGTGTTTGTTTTGCATCTGGACTTGTGATGAGTAATCAGATGTTTTTCCTTCCTTGTGTTCGAAACAGCACCTGAATTACCAGAGCCATCAGATCCTCTGCAAAGCACTCACAAGGGAGTGCAACATTCCCGCATTTACCTGGGGATGCCCCGGGAACTCACTGAGTCTTGTAATCCATGTTTCTTTGCTTTCTTAGTGGGTTTGCCCCCGCCACGCTTCCTGTGTGTTTTCCCTGAAGAAACCCCTGTTCAGTCTCCCTTGGTTCCTGTCTCCTCTGCGTGTGTTTCCTCCTCCGTCCTTGTATTCCCTGCTTCCAGCCGCAGTTTCTCACAGCCCTGGCGCCTCCTTGCTGCAAAATCGCATCTCATTAATGGCTTCAGAACATCGTCTTTCCCAGTTCCACCCTCAAGACTCTGTTAATGGAGCTTTAGCTGACAGCTGTGTCCTTGTAATGGATGTCAGGAGGCAACATCAACATCTTCTCTTCTTTGCTCGTGTGTATTTGTTGCTCGTGTGTAGCTGTTACACTGAGATCAGTCACACAAATATCTTGCCCATAAAGTTTCAGTGTTGGTGGCTGCGTTGTTTCTAAAGGTGAAATTTCAGGTGGGTGAAGCTGGTGGAACAAATTCCTGACAAAGAATGAGCAGTTTCGTGGCTTCTCTTGCTGCAACTGATGCTCATCTGACCTCTCAGTGAGGTGTCAAGCTCCTATCCTAGAAAATAGCCAACAGGTATAAAAAGCTGGATTGATTTTGTTTGTTGCTTTGTTTCCTACTTCATTTTTAGGGAGCTGAATCAACTCACTGGGAGGTGAGATGAGCAGCTGAGCTGGTGAAAGGAAGAGAAGGGTACCACAGAGCTGGGAGGAGGAGGTGTGACAGTAAGGGACAGAGGAAAGGAAGGGGAACTACCACCTCAAAGACAGGTGGATGTTGAAGACCAAGAAACTGTTGGGCCAAAGATTGAGCCTTTCCGCTCTTTCCTTGAGTAGAGCTTTCCTGAGTAGAGATTTCCTTTTTTATTTTTTTTTTCCTGGAAGTAGTTTTGAAATAGTAGAGGTGTCTTTTTCTATCCTTTTTCAAAATATAAAATAAAAGCAATCTTGTACCAAATATGGTACTTAGGTTTCTGAAATTTAGTTTGGGGAGATCAGTAGAGGGCTGTTGATGGAGGGAATTAGGAGACTGGAGCCTCTCTGACCAGGAAAGACTGAGGGAGCTGGGGCTGTTCACTGAGAGGCTGGAGACACTCCTCTCCAGAGCAGACACTGAGAGGGGATCTCCCCCAGGTCTGTAGGGTCTGCAGGGAGGGGGCAGAGGATGGACCAGGCTCTGCTTGGGGGGCCCAGCAATGGCACAAGAGGAACGGGCAGGAACTGATGCCCAGGAAGTTCCACCTGGACATGAGGAAGAACTTCTTTGCTGGGCAGTGACCCAGCACTGAACAGATTGTCCAGGGAGGGTGGGAGATATTCCAGACCCATCTGGACACAATCCTATGCCATGTGCTCTGGGATGACCCTGCTGGAGCAGGGAGGTTGGACCAAATGACCCACTGTGGTCCCTTCCAACCTGACCCATTCTGTGATTCTGTTTTCCTGATATGCTCCTGCTGTTTCCTTGATGTCACCCAAACGTCATGGAAGAAAATAAAAAGAGCTTTGTTTCCAGTCAGTAGTGAAGGTGGCTGGAAAACATGGTTGGAGAGAATAGAAGCAGATTATTTGGAGGAAAGAGCTTAGGTAGCTAATGGCAAAGTAATCTTTAGCTGAGAAGTAAGAGTCCTCAAACCCCTGGAACCAGATCTAGTGTTACAGGAGACTCCAGAGGTCTGGATCTACACACTGTGCCAGACACAGCTTTTGTGGGGGGCTAAACAGACAAACACTGGCTTTGGGGACACTGTTGGGAGAAGTTCTTGTCTTCCTGTGGCTGCTCCAGTTGCTGCCTCTTCAGTTATGCCAATGCAGTCATTGTGGTTTAATATCAAAATTGACCAGCATTTGAAAATTAATAATTCTGGAGTTTTATTTATTGTCTGATCTGCTGTGTCATACAGGCCTGCAGGTATTTATACTGGCACAGCTGGAGGAGGAGTGACCTGCAGTGTGCAGGTAAGATGAACAAGAGAGAGCAGAAGTAACTTGGAACAACTTTGTTACTGAAAAGTGTTCATGTAGTGAAATTTTAACACATTGTACATTTACTCAGGTAATCTTTGGATTTTTTTTTTTCACATCTAAGCATTTCAGGCTTTTAGATGGTCTGTGTAAATGTCTTAAAATGGTTCTGCAAAACAGCTCTGGTTTTGCTTCTTGGTGTCATAGTTTGTTTTATTTCTGCCTGTTGTGTCTAAAGGCTACTAAGCTGAAAGTCAAGCAGTTGAATTAGGAAATACCAGGATTAAAGCTGCTTTTTCAGGATTAATTTGTTCCCCTGCCATTTGTGTACCTTGCAGCCTTGGTTACTGTTAAAGTGACACAGTTACATTGCACCAAACCCTCCTTCACTGCACGCAAGGGACTGTGCCATGAGCATGAAAGGGAGGGATGATTGTCTCTTGTCACGTTATATGTAGTGAATTGAAGGTGTTCTAGGAATAAAAAAGGAGGATGGGGAAAGAAGGATGGGTGGCTGTTGGGCTCTGCTTTAGATGTGTACATTTTCCACCAATCTCTGCTGGTTACACTGAGTTACTGTGCTAGGATGGACAAAGGGACACATAGTAATTACATGGTGTTTATTCTGCCAGTTTTACACAAAACACAGGGCTTGGGCAAAGCAGATTAAAGTGAAATATTTGAAAACATTTCAAAATATGTGACTAATACACTGTATTTTCACTCTGTCCTCGAAGGTGGGGGTTGTGCAGCAGCTTGTATTGGGTGTCTCTACACCACTGTTCTGGTTCAAGCTCCCTGAGCACGCCGTTGATCTGTTCCCTCCATAAACCCTCTGCAAGTTGCATCCCAGATGAATCACTTGGGTTTGCAAACTCACCTTCTTCCAGATGAAGCTAAAGGAAAAGATGCCTTCCAGGAACAGTTGTTCCAGTAACACTCCAGGTGTTAATGGGTGCTCAGACAGTGAAACTGGTTTAGGACTGCTCAGACCTGACCACTTTAAATTGCAGTGTAACCCACAAAGGAGAGGGGTACTGAACCACCATCCATCCTCATCCCCCCCAGTATTTTTAAGCAAAACACAGAAAGCAAACCAAGCCAGATTGGTTTCTCAAATTAAGAGTGACTGCACTGCTTTTTTTAGATGAAGGTGTGGGGGGATTATGCATTATAACTATAACTATCTGAGGTGAATTAAGGATAAATTAGTGTTTGTGAAATGACACTGCAAGGCACTGAAACACTAGATAAAGACTGATTTGGTGAGGAGACAGCATTCTGCTTTTCCTATTGCCATGGCACTGTGAAGTCATTTGGGAGCTTCAGATGCAGAAGTGGCAGCTCAATGCCCAGAGATGCAGCACCCTTTCTGTCATTTCTCAATAATACCAATTCAGGCTTTGATCACTTACTTGTATCCGTTTGTTGTAAGTTTTACCACCCTCATTTATTAATCAGGGGGTTACAGCCTCTTAGTACTGTTTTTTTATTTTTATAAACTTTACAGTGTTGCTTGTAAGCTGATGGACACTGAAACCTTTTCATTGTCTATGTATTTATATGTATAAATCATAAACTAAAGAGTAATTTCTCAAATCAGCTGTAGAAAGAAGAGAATTGCTTTTAACAGACACATCATTGACATGTTTTATACCACCATGGAGGAAGGCAGTGTAAAGAGTGTCCACAAAAACAAAACAAACAAAAAAAAAACCCCAAAAAACCCCAAACACAACAACAACAAAAAAATTGGATATTGCTGATTTGTCTGTGTGTGTCACTGTACACAGATGTATAAATTCCAATTCCTACCCCAGAAGTTCTTGATTTGTACTAACTTAAAACCTGATTCTCTTTTTGTTAAGCTCCAATCAGGAGCAGTATATTGAGTTATTGAGACATTCTGCAGTACGGAGTAGGTTGTGTTTTGAAGCACATGGAACTTGGAGATTTCTTCACTGCAGCTTAATTTGTGCTCACTGTACTCCTAGATGCATCCCAGGCTAACTGTTCCTCAATATGTGGAATGTGGGCATAAAGTGCTCTCCTGCTAATGAATAAAATGGGGACTTCAGTTCTCTGGTTGCTTTTCAGCTACAGCAAAGCAATGCAGAGATAGAGCAAAGCAATGCAGGGATACCTCAGTGAAAACTGTGACATTTCCCAGATCCTGCCAGTACAGTTTTTTAGGTGGCACATATTTGATTGCTGGGAGTATATAATTAACAGCACTTACTAAGCATAAACAAACATGATAAATTTAGATTACAGACAATAATCCTGCTTCCTTCTCCCTTCCCAGTATTAATGCCCTTTCCATCATCCTATTAAAAGTGACAGCAAAACCCCCTTAATTTGTTTGGTCAGCAGGAGACTGTCAGAGCTGCTTAAGCTCAGAAAGGTGAGTTGGTATAACTAAGTTCAGACATCTGATCTGAAAGTTTATCAATGCAGCTGTCAAGCAGATCTTCATAAAGCTAAAGCAGAGATAGGGAGTGAAATGAGGGAACTGTTCCTCCCTGTGTATTGCAGGAAAAGAACACAGCCCACCCATCATATTTGTGGTGTCATATTTCTGGTTTAAGATCAACCATTTAAAGGGTACTGGAAAGTGGTCAGATGAGCTGGTTCTTCCCATGCCTGTGCATCTGTTAGAACTGACAGTGTTGTTTTCATTCCCATACCTTTCCTCCAAACAAAGCCGTTTCCTTAATCACTATTTGTTGGTGGTTTGGCCAGTTTAGTGTAGTACAGGGGGGATTAGGTGTGTTTGCTTTACCTCTTACCGTTCACACAAGGCAACCTACGACTTTTGTTGTTGTTGTTCTTTTTCAGAGGCATCAGAATCATGGAGGGGCTCTTGCACTACATAAACCCAGCACATGCAATTTCCCTTCTGAGCACCCTGAACGAGGAGCGTCTCAAGGGACAGCTGTGTGACGTTGTGCTCATAGTGGGAGACCAGAAATTTCGAGCCCATAAGAACGTTCTGGCTGCCAGCAGTGAATACTTCCAGACTCTGTTCACAAACAAGGAGAACGAGTCTCAGTCAGTGTTTCAACTCGACTTTTGTGAGCCGGATGCTTTTGATAACGTGTTGAACTACATTTATTCTTCATCCTTGTTCATTGAGAAAGGCAGTCTGGCAGCTGTGCAAGAGCTGGGCTACAGTCTTGGGATATCCTTTCTCACAAACATCGTTTCCAAGAGTCCTCAAGCTCCTTTTCCTGCTTGCCCTATCAAGAAAATACTGTATCAAGATGAAGATGAAAGTAGCTCCCAGAAGAGAAGTGTCATCGTCTGTCAGAACAGAGTTGAAGCACAAACGAAAAGCATAAATCAAACCCAGCATGATTTAAGCCATACTCCTAAACCTTCGCCCTCTGTGGCGGTCAAAACTAGCAGCAGACCACAAATAACAAAACCAACTGAAACCCTTCACAACTTATCACTGACTGAAAGGAGGTGGCTGAAAGAAAGTCCTTTGGGCTATACGAAGGTTCATGAAACTTCTGGGACTGTGGAGGATCAGGGCAGGGGTGGTTTGGTGAAAAGGAACACGGTGCTGCCTCAGATGCCTTTAGCAGAGAAGGAAATTGCAGACGACGAACCAGGAAGCAGTGGTCAGCTTCTGAGAGGAAAGGCTCTGGAGATGTCACTGAAGAGACCACGACCACCAGTCTTGTCTCTGCGTGGGGCGTCAGAATCCACGTTTTTGTTGCGAGAGGCAGGAAAAGGAAACGGCCAAGGCGAAGACAGGAATTTGCTGTACTACTCAAAGTTAGGGCTGGTCATCCCATCTAGTGGGTCTGGCCCAGAAAACCAAAGTATTGACAGAAGTGGGCCCCTTGTAAAAAGTCTTCTGCGGAGGTCACTGTCCATGGACAGCCAGGTTCCTATTTACTCACCTTCCGTTGACCTAAAACCTGCACAGGTGTCGTCCTCCTCCTCACCGGGAACTAACGATTCCCAGAAAACATTTAACGTTGTGTCCCAGAAGTCATCCTTGAAAGAGTCATCGGAGAAGTTAGTCCTGGATGAGAAACCACAGGTCATACACCCACATCGCCTTAGGTCTTTCAGTGCCTCTCAGTCCACTGACAGGGAGGTGGCTTCCCCTCTCTCGGAGGTGCGGATAAAAACCGAACCGAGCAGTCCACTCTCAGATCCCGCTGAAATTATAAGAATTACGGTGGGTGACGGTTCAGCCTCGACAAATAAAGACTTTGCTTTTAAAACCGAGGATGATCACAAGGAACCGAGCAGAATTCCAGCAAAAAGGAGGTTTCAGGACGATAGAATGCTGCCGTTCAAGAAGCTGAAGGCGGATGAGCAGGGTTCCCCTGGCTCAGAAGAGAACTTTGAGGAAGGCTCAAGCCCTCCGCACCTTGATGCTGATTTTCCTGATTCTGATGTCAGTAAAGATGAGTACAGCGAGATGGAAGAAGCAAGACCAAATAAAAAATTTAAATGCAAACACTGCCTTAAAATCTTCAGATCGACAGCAGGTCTTCATCGTCACGTTAACATGTATCATAATCCAGAGAAGCCCTACGCTTGTGACATATGCCACAAGAGATTTCACACCAACTTCAAAGTGTGGACGCACTGCCAGACCCAGCATGGAATCGTGAAGAACCCCTCGCCGGCCTCCAGTTCTCACGCCCTCTTGGATGAAAAATTCCAAAGAAAACTGATCGACATAGTGAGGGAGAGGGAAATCAAAAAAGCTCTGATCGTGAAACTGAGACGTGGCAAGCAGAGCTTTCAGGGCCAGTCCGCTTCACAAGCACAGCAGGTCATCAAGAGGAATTTAAGGTCGAGAACCAAAGGAGCCTATATTTGTACCTACTGTGGGAAAGCTTATCGCTTCCTCTCGCAGTTCAAACAGCACATAAAAATGCACCCAGGGGAGAAACCCATCGGAGGGAACAAGGCTCCTAAGCAGAAGGATCACATTCATATTGAAAGCCCAGTGGAGAACAAGGAGGTTTATCAGTGCCGGCTCTGCAATGCCAAGCTCTCCTCACTCATTGAACAGGGAAATCATGAGCGACTCTGTAGGAACGCCACTGTCTGTCCTTACTGCAGCCTTAGGTTTTCTTCTCCAGAGCTGAAGCACGAGCACGAAAGCAAGTGTGAGTACAAGAAGCTCACTTGCCTCGAGTGTATGCGTACCTTCAAATCATCCTTCAGCATCTGGCGCCATCAGGTTGAGGTTCACAATCAAAACACGATGGCTCCTTCAGAGAACTTTTCCTTACCTCTCATGGATCACAACGGGGAAATAACCAGTTCGTCCAGGTTGCCCCCGCAGTCAGAGTCCAATAAAATGAACAACTTTGTTGCTGCGAAGGAGGATGGTGTGTTCAGTGACTCGTCAGAACAAATCAACTTTGATTCTGAAGACTCCTCATGCCTACCTGAGGACTTAAGTGTCTCCAAACAGTTTAAAATCCAGATCAAAGAAGAGCCTGCGGATGACATCGAGGACGAGGTCACCGAAACGAGCAGGGAACCTAAGGAAGTGGTCTCCAAGAAGGATGCCAACTTGTGGCCCTGTGAGAAGTGTGGGAAGATTTTCACCTTGCGCAAGCAGCTGGAGCGTCACCAGGAGCTCCTGTGCTCCGTGAAGCCCTTTATTTGCCACGTGTGTAACAAGGCCTTCCGAACGAATTTCCGGCTGTGGAGCCACTTCCAGTCTCACATGTCGCAGGCTGCGGAGGAGGCCACGAACAAGGAGCCTGAGATATGCCCACCAGCCAACTCCCCATCCCCGCCGCCCTTACCCCCGCCCCCGCCGCTCCCCAAAATCCAGCCTTTGGAACCGGATAGCCCCACGGGCTTGCCGGAGAGCTCCAGTACTACTGAGAAGTTGTTCGTGCCCCAGGAGTCAGACACGCTGTTCTACCACGCCCCGCCGCTCTCAGCAATCACTTTTAAAAGACAATACATGTGCAAACTCTGTCACAGGACTTTCAAGACGGCTTTCAGTCTCTGGAGCCACGAACAGACACACAATTAAGCTTTAACAGAAACCTTACAAAGCTGTGTTCAGGGTCTCACATGTCTGCCACACAGACTAGAAATTTTAAGAGGATCAAAGCAATGATGAAAAATGTGGAATCTGTGATGCTGCTTGGGTTTGAAGATTAGGGGAAGCTGACTTGGTTATTAGGTAGAAAGCAGAGTAATTTAAAATCCTGTGGTCTGGGATCTGATAGTAACAGTATAAATTTTGTTTCATTTAACACTGAAATGCGATTGCATCTGGATTGTATGCATGGATCTTCATCCTGTGATGTTGGTGTGTGCGTGTGTATTATATATAAAGTTATATATTAAATGAAAGAGCAACAACAATTTGGATTCTAACTGTGAGCTTATAGTAGTGAAATACTGTAACCAACGTCGTTAATTTGTTTTCAAAAAGGAAGCCAACACACGAGCTCCATGTAAATGGTTGCCATGCACTGGCAGTTAGGGAGGAGGTGGATGGAGTGTCTTGCTGTATTGACTTAGGTCTTAGAAACCTTTAGCAATAACAAATGAACCTCAACTTTGAGTAATCCTGATGTTATTGGATACGAATGTTTGCTATTTTAAGGGAACACGGAATTGTTTTATTGTTGTATGGAACTTGTGCAAATTAAAATAGAATCTAAAGTCAGCAATATTATTACTAAGATTTTATATAAGAAGTAGCAGCAAGTCTGCTCTCAGCCATTTAATTTTAAGTTTCTAAGGAAAATCAAGAGTGGGGGTACTTTGCTTTATATAATGTCCCAAAGACTAATTTCCTATGGATACTTGGGTAGCTGAAGTCATTGTATAACAGCCATCATAATGCAAATGGTACTGTTTGTAACATGAACTGGGGTTGAATGGACGTCAGACAAGTTTCATAGCTTTGTTTCCACTATTTGTACAACTGTTTGTAATTCTGACTACAAAGGAATGTATAACTATTAAATCAACAGGAGAGAGCTCATCAAGGGACAGAAGATGAGCTGTGTTTCTAAACACAGTCGTAAGCTCGGCCATGAGTACAAAGATATGTTTTAACAGAACCTAAAAATGTAAATATTTATATAGACACCTGTATAAATGAAGAAGTATGTATTTGAAATTTGTATTAAGCGTTGCATATCCAGCTCAAAGCAGAGGAGAAAATCACACTACAATCACAGCATTTTATGAGTACAATGCATAGAGTAGTTCTTTCTGCAGCTTTTCTATCATATGTGATACTGTGTTGCAATTTTCCAATTTGTCGAAAATTGTGGTAATAATGGAACCACTTCCCTGCGGTTCCATTATTTTACCTCAAATCACAACTGGAGCATTTAGTGTAAGTAGGATCATACATATTTACCAGGAGCTGTAGTAAGGGTCCAAATTTTTCTGTGAGTAAAGGAAATACTTTCCCAGAAGCGTGAGGTGAACCAGCAGTGAGAAATTCTTCTGCTGGAATTTAAACTCGGTGGAGTGGTGATGGATTAGAGTGAAGGTAAATGATGCAAACAGTGTTTCTGATCCTGACCAACCTTCCCCCTGCAGGGCTGGGAGAGGGGGGATGTCATTCCACACTGCTGAGTCAGAGCCCAGTCCGTGTCTGCTGAAACCAGCACAGAGTTTGGTCACCAGTTTCAGGGGGAGCCGGAGTGAGGCTTTAGTTCTGAGTGTAACCATGTATGTGACTGTTCTTTCAGTATCCCAAACTCAAAAGTTGGAAGAATTGCAAGCTGACACTTAAAATTTATCAAAATTAAGCACAAATGTAATTCCTAAGAATCTGAGGATGGGCATCCTTAATCAGGCACACACCAGAGTAGATTTTTCTCAGTGAAAGCCCAAGTGTGCCACCATTTTTTTTCCAACAGATTTTTAATTGTTTTTCCTGTAATTTAAGTTTAAAAGAATTAGCTCAGGACCGACCCCTGACTTTTTTTTGTCCAGCTACCAAAAAATTTGCAATGTTAGTTTCAAGACTCTTCTGCTTCATTTTTGACCAAAATCTAAAATTGTTACTGAACACTTCTATTAGTAACATATTGTTCTTTTTTTGCCCTCTTCCAGGCAAATTGTAGCTGAATATGATTAGGCTAATTTGCTTGAATATCAGTTAAACTCTTTAAGTGGCATTGCAGTTAAAGAAGGTACTTGCTTAATAGTGACATTTCCATTACTGACTTTTTTTATTCCACCCAATAAGACTAAATTTCTTTCCTACCAGAAACAATTTCAAACTAAAATGGTTATTGCACTTAACCTGGCTTAAAAAAAAAAAATCAGAAAAACATCAAGCCCCACGAAGTATCCTTCAAATGTATTTAAGAAATCGGTGCATATAAAATATGAACATGTTTTTGTAAAACGGTTCCTGAGTTTTCCTCAATTATTCCATTACACAACAGTCTCAAAGCATAGATGTAAAGTTCTTTCTAAAGGAAGGTGGCAGCGAGCTCAGCTGGGTCAGAGCCATCTCACTTCCAACTGGGATTCTGCTCTGTGATAGGATGAGAAATTTTACACACTTTAAATCAAAATCTTGTGCAACATTTTTGCAGAAACCTTGACCTTTTTCCTAGTGTGCTAAAAAATCCATCAAATATTTTTGGCCTAAATAGCCTCCTAAATTTTTCTTCAGTGTTTGGGGGGTTTTTTGTTTGGTTGGGTTTTTTTTAATTTTGTTTTCAACTTCGAGCGTGTTCTGTGTGTTTGTTTTTTTTTTTTAATTTGGTTCCTGTTGTTTAGTAAAGGAATTCAGGATCTCTAAAATTTAAATATGAGATGTTTATATAGCAGTTCTGGTTTTCTATTAGCTTTTATACAGTATCTTAAAAAGCCCTTGATAGAAGTGTTTATTTTGGAGGATACGGAATAAATATGCTTCCACTTATATAACTTTAATATATGTTTTAAAAGTTAAATTATGGAGAAAAAAAAATGTTAGTGCTTGTTTATAAATAAAGATCTTTTGAAGAGTGTCTAGTTTGGCCACAGCCAAAATAAAAGGCAAATTTATTGATACAAAAGCCTGTCTTCAGCATATTTTGTTTAATTTTATAGCTGTGTACTAAAGTGACACAAAGTTAGAGGTCTTGTTAAATATAAAAAGTGTTTTGCTTTTTTTCTTAAAACTTGTGACAGGAATGTGCAGATGTTTTAATATATAGATTAGAATCTATAATTCTCCTCTTTTTTTTGCTATTTTTATAATCTGTCAGATAAATCTCAGTGAACTATCCTGCTTCAGTGGAAGGAGAGGGGAAACTTGTGTTGCATTTTAAGAGGAGCAGGGTTGAGCCATGAAATGTATTTTGGTTTGGGACTTTTTTTCCCTTTCAGGCACCGTGTTGGCAAAGCCTCTGAGCCTATGCTTAAGTCCATTAAGATCAGTCTTAATTTATTTTTTTTTAAAGTCCTTAAGTTCTTTGCTGAATTGGGACCATGATCAGCCTTGAAAATGAGCAATGGCAGCAAAATACGTACAGGTTTTGTTTTTTAAAGTCCTGGGACCGAAAGTTAAAATTAATTTTCCTCTCCATAAAACCTGCATATAGAATTGGATGTAGCTTTACAAAAACAAAGGATGTGAACCAGGAATGATACTGTCTTTAGTTTTGGGGGGGTTTTTTTGGTAAGGGGGAGAGAAACACCCCGTGACAGGTAATTAAGGAGGCAGTTGGTGAAGTGGGCGACTGCAGAGTTTGTCTGGGGTGTTTCAGAACTGAGATATTTCCTTATCTCTGACCCCAAACAGCTGTAAGAGGCTTTTCCTGCGTTTCCTGTTTAGGCAGGAACATCCAGGAGGTTTTTTTGCCTGATGTTGTTTGTTTTCCCCCAAGCAGGACACGCGGGTTTGCTCTGAAGCTCTACACGGACTCTTGTTTCTGTTCCAAGCTCCCAGTGTTAAAACTGGTTCCTCCCATGGGATAAGGACAGACTATGCCTAATTTCTTGGCTCTTCACAGTGAGGGTGCAAATATCTGGCATGAGCCTGTAATCTGGCATGTGCCTATACTGTTCAATGAAATTGTTTACATTTTCTTACCAGAACATTTAATTAAAAATCAAAACGAGCTTAGGGGTTTGGGGTTTGTTGGGGATTTATTTTTGGGTGGTTTTTTTTGGTTTTGTTTTGGTTTTTGGTTTTATTTTTTAGTGTTGGTGTTAATGAATCAGTGTTAAAAATCTTTTTCTGTTGTTGCTGAGCACAGCCTGATAGTATTTTTAATGGCATTGATTCTTGTTTATTTAAAATGACTTGTGAAAAACCGTACTGTAACTGCTCTACAGAAAGGGACACTATCAAGAGAAAGTTTGGGTACAGAAAATGGACTTAACCTGTATTAGAAATACTTGACATTAATAAAATTGAAGAATTGAGTCATAACACTTGAGCTGCTTTTGGGCATGAAAATGCCCACTCCAGGCATCCTCAGTTGTTGCAGAGATGTCTGGAAAATGTATCCGAATTCTGTGGGTTGAGCTGATTTTTCATGTTGCTTTTTCTCTCACTGTGCCAGAATAAAGGACTCAATCCAGTTTTTCCTTTTTCCAGCTTCTCAGCAACACACATTATCTTTCAAAGACACAAGCTTCCCACTACTGCAGCAGCATCTTTAATTCAAATATGTGCATAAAACCAGGACAAGCTCCCCTTTGCAATGTAACATGAAAAATACACTTCAAGTACATATTTTAAGGCTTATTCTTGACAGTGTCCCTTTTTAAAAAGCAGGAAAATGGGATCGCTTTTAGTGCTTGGGTACAGGGGAACAGATTCCTACAGTTTCTAAAAATTGGGATTATCCAATATATTTGCTAGAGAATTTTTCCAGTTAGTTACACAAAATCACTTGTCATTTTAAAGGATTATAGAAGTCAGACAAAGGATGCTGGGTTTATAATCCTGTGTACCTTGTACCTTATACATTCTATATCTGTTCAATACACCAGGATGGGTTTTTACTTTTTTTAGGACTGAGACTTAATAGCTTAAGGTAACTTTTTCTTTAATGTAATGTAAATCCATTGCTGCTTTGTACAACTTTTTCTACCGTGTGTTTTCTTTACTTAGATCTTGACTAAGAACTGTTGGCGTCCAATAAACTTACACTTTGTTTCTTTTGAAATTACTGTGTCTTCTGCTGGAATCTCTTGGCAAAGTGGGATGTTATTGCACATACCATTGTGTCTGCAGGGGTAGGAAGCCTGTTTGTAAAAAAGCATCTTTTGTTCTGGGTTTTTTTTAATGTAAATGCTACTTTTACATTGCTAAAATAGTGGCTTTTTGTCTGTTTTAGTAGGTGCCCCACCCCAACCTGCTTTAGACAATCTTAAAAACTTGAGCACAGCCCAAATTCTGCTTCCTATGAAATCAGAGATTAAAAGGGGAGTCTGAGGAGGGAACACACATCAGCTGACTGTCTCTTTCCTATAAAACAGGACTGAGACAGATGTTTGGAAAGACACGGTCAGGAATTTTATGGTATTTCGCAGTGCTCTCCTCCAAAGCAGTTTTGCTGCTTGCATTTCCCTCTTCAAAGCACAGTGTGGGAATGTAATGTGTGGATTCCCATGGTGCAGAAAATGACCTTTCTATCTTTTGGAAGCAGGGTTTACTCAGTTCCCCTCTTCAAACTAGATAAGACCTGTCTTTCAAAATGCTTAGGCCAGTTTTCTCAGCTTCTTGGAGCCACATCTGCTTCCCTTTGCCATTTTTACCTCGTGCCATTTGGTCAAACCAGTTTCATTCACATTTGACAGAGGAGACAAGGTCTCCACAGTTAATCTCCCACAGGTTTTGAACAAACCACTGACTGGATATCAAGGAATGGTCTCGGTGGGAAGGGTGAGACTTGCAGCAAGAGGATGTGCTGAACATTTCCGTGCCCTTTTCACCCCAGTGCTTGTCACTGTGTGCACTGTCTTGTTAGAAGGAGTGGGGCAATAGGTCAGGTGAAACACAGGGCACAGCTGAAGTACCAACTCTGCCAGCTGGTCGGATCAAGGCTGGAAAGGGCACTCCAAGCTCAAGAGGATTTGAAAACAGGGACAAAGAGCTCCTGGCCTGTCCCTCTGTGGAGCATCCCTGCTCCTCCAAAGTTAGGTGAGCTGTGGAAAAGGCAAAGAGAGGGCAGAGAGCTGCTCTCTGACTCATTCACAGAGTCTCAAGCCCCAGAGATTTGGCTCCTTTTTTCTCCTTTCAGCCTAAGGAACTCCTCCAGCTCTTCCTGCATCCAGTTAGGATCAACACACATGCCTGTCTTCATTATTCCTTCAGAGCAGACAAACTTCTGCTTAAACCCTTCACAGAAAACACTTACTCTGGAGACCATACAGCCTGTACTTGACATAAAACTCAAGAAGCAAATCAAAATGATAAGAAGATAGTGTCATGAGCACTGCACCTGTTTTCATGGCTATTTTTATTCTCATTCCAGTTGTCCATTTCTAAGACAGTTGCTCTGCAAACAAATGCAGTAATGTTTACTTACTTTTCTGTTCAGATGATATTTCCTGTTTCCACTCATTTTTTTTTTAATATACAAACACTAACAGGATCATCTTTACTATTAGACCTCCATGGATAATATTTCTGGAAGGAACAAAGGGCAGCAAGCCAGAAGAGGTCAGAGAAAGTACGATGACAGCAGAAGGATGTGAGATACAGAAGAGCCCACGCTGTGGCCCTGCCAAAAACAAGAACAAAAAAAAAGCAGACTCTGTTTTAAGGTGTCATTTGTGATGAATATGGCTATTTTGGTTGCCACTTTTTCCTTTCTTCCCTAATGAATGAGGCGTTCCTGGGGTGCGACACCTTCTAACCCTTTCTGGCTGACAGAAACTGCATCCGTTACTCTTATCATCCATTACTCTATGCTATAAAGTCTATGAAACGGTTTAAGGGATGAAAAACTTCCCATAAAGCTGTTTAATAATATTTTCTCTACAGGCTTGCACCGGGGGAAATCTTGTTCCTCTTGGAGCAGGCTTTGAAGGCTGCACATCCTGAGGGCTTCCCCAGGTGTGCCAACTACAGCTGTGCGGTGTTTGCTGCTGCCTCTTCTTTACCCATCAGTCAGCTGAGCAGCCAAATGCCACAAGAAGGAAACTCTGCTTGGTTAGCTTGCATTCAGGTCACTTGTTTCAGGAAAAATTTGACTGAGGTTAGTAAAGGCACGTAAATGCATTTTTTGGAAGCACGAGGGAAAAAAAATATGATGTAAACCCACTAAACTGGCACTCTGAATAAGTCTGGAGGACATTCACAGATATTAAAATGAGATTTGAAATTGGGTAGTTTTTTACCAAACACAAGGCTCAAGATGGGCAGAATCACATAGAACATTCATTTTATGGACATGATCCAACAATCTGTTCTGTACCTCTAATGCTGTGTACAGGCATTAGGAGGAGCCAGAAACAAAGGACTGCACCATCCCAGCCACCTGAAGAGCCACATTCAGAAGCATCACACTGAAGGTGAAGGCCTCTCTCTATATATATGCATTTGTGGATATAAAAATGCATGTGAGTGTGCTTAAATATGGCTTAGTTACGTGGAAATTAATTTGGAGAAAATTCCCTGTTAGGCCAAAGGTGTGTCACAACACACTTTGCCCCAAAGGTGTCTTCTCCAGTGGTTCCTTCACTAAGCAGTGTGGTTTCTGCCTGGCTGACAGCTGGGACTGGGAGTGAGGTGCATCTCCAGACTCCTGACTCCTTGGCTCCCTGTTGGGAACACCAAGGAGGAGGCCAGTCCATCCCAGCCTAAGAAAATGCAGGAGCATTAGTTGTAGTCAGCACCTGTTATGGTAAAACAAAGTCAACCCACTTGAACATAATGTGACCTCAGGACTGAAGAGTTTAAAGCTTTCTGCCCTTTGCTGGGGCCACAACACATCGTATTATCCTTGGATTTGTATAACCATGTTATGAGTGAGCCACTCAAGTGTTTTAGCCATAGCCCAGCATCCATGGAGGTGTGCTCTGGGACTGACAAATTGACACAAAACTGGCACATGCCCTTGGATTTTCTTAGCTCTCCAGCTGAGTTAGAGCATTTTCACTGCTCTCTGAGAGGGTTCTGAGTTTTTCCAAAGCCTTTCTTTCATACTCTTGCTGTTGGGTTCCTACAAAATTCCTTGAAGTGCTGCTGCTCTCAATGGAAAACTTTAAGGTCTCTTTTACTACTGACTGAGTCCTTTCTTCTTTCTGATGCCAAATATTCCCAAAGCCAGTTGGTCTTGGTGTCCTCAAACATCTGAGAGGCACACGAGTGTTTTTATTGCTTGGGAGAAGCCCACATTCCTGGGAAGTCACCATCTCCTGGGCTGGATCCCAAGATTTAGGAGAGGCACTGATCTCTCCAGTAGTTCCTTGTCAGGAGATTCTTCAGCTCTAGCTTGGACATGGGAAGCCTGAACCATTTGGACACAACTCTGAGCCTAAATTAACCCACGGGCTAGAAAATTCATGAAGCTGGAATCCCCCATCGTGTCTAGAGTGCCGTCCTTGGGGAAAGCGGCTCAGAGTGCTGCAGCCTCACAATTCCAGCATCACCACCTCTGGTGATCCTGGCGCTCTCTGGTGGAGAGAATAGAATCGGAGAAAATAAAGGGGAAAGAAAAGAGCGGGGGGGGGGAGGAAGGCAAAAAAAAAAAAAAAGCTTGTCTGTCGTGTTTTAGTCTGTAAAAGCTCACGCATTTTACTGAAGTTTGGTAAATATATTCTTGAAGAGTCATCGTCATAATAAAAAATAACAGTCTCAAAAATAATTTTCCTTCTTCCACCTCAGTGTCAGATACAAGTAGTAAAAGAAATGCAATTGTCAGCAATTCCAGACAAAATGTCTGTTGTTTGCCTTTGTTCCTTTTGCAAAATTGTGATCACTTAGGAATAGATTAATTATCAGATATGGAATCACTGAATGGTTTAAGTTGGAAGGGACCTTAAAAATCATCCAGTTACAACCCCTCTGCCATGGGCAGGGACACCTTCCACTCTCCCAGGTTGCTCCAAGCCCCATCCAACCTGGCCTTGGACACTTCCAGGGATGAGGCAGCCACAGCTTCTCTGGACAACCCATTCCAGGGGCCTCACCACCCTCATAGTAAAGAATTTCTTCCTAATATCTAATCTAAACCTTCTCTCTTTAAGTTTGAATTCAGATCTGGAGAGAGGGAAAAGTATGATCCTACAAGGAAAAGCAAAATTGTTATAATATGACAAAATTATGACACTTATAAATGACATTTATAAAATTAATGGGTGGGATATTGGTGTGCTACAATGAACACAAACACCATGGTGCCAATTATTGGTCTCTTTTCTCATGTTCTTTTTCCTTGTGTTCTGGTTTTGGGGTTAAACCACGACCTCTTGATAGGTTGTATTTCTGGTGCACGAATGTCTTCAAAATAAAGTAAAGTATCCAAGGTGTACCAGCTTGGGTCCGTGGTTCTGATAGAATTTAAACATGGCTTTGCAGCTTTGTTTTATGTCTAAAATACATAATTCAAAATTATGATTGGTAAAAATGGAACATTGTGACCCATTTGCTTTGAAGCTTAGGCAGTTTGTCAACAGTTATATTCATGGGGCATGGTTTTTCCAAGACATTTTTAGGACCAGGACTGTATATTAATACCACTTATAATAACAAAGCTATAAAAGCAATGTTCTGATCTAATGAAAAGCTCAGCTCCTGGCAGCAAGTCCTCTTAAGCAATTAAGAGATGTAGGCATTTGGGCAAAGAAGGACTGAATGACCTAATTGAGCTGAAGTTTTTCTACTGTGAGGTCATGGTGGACATGCCACTTCTTCTTTGGTCTTTGGATAGCTGAGGTGTCTCCTGATTTTGGAAAAGAACTGAAAGTAAGAGAAGTCAACGTGGAGGTCTAATGATGTCATCATCTCTGAGCCCTTTGTGTATGGAGCAAGACTCCTTCATTAAGAAAATTATGTTCTCTGGAACGCAGGAGTTGAGAGGGTTATTCCAGATCAACAGCCAGTCTCCTTGCCCCCCGTGCCAGCTCAGAGTTATGAAAGCTTGCTTGGTGCCAGGCTGCTGACCATCTCCCAAGGAGGCTCCTCTGGGCATCCCACCTGGCCCTTGCTCCGTGTCTTTGCACACCCATCACTCTCCTTCTCAGACAGCTGCCCCAAAGCCTAAAAAGTACTGACTCAAAAGAGATGAGATGTGTCACACATGCTGAATCTCACCTAGAAAGGGGCTACAGAAAACAGACTGCACATAAGGACAGGACCATCTCCTGGCTTTAGGACTGTGCCTCTCCTTGCCCTCCTGAGCAGACTTGCCACAGGCAGCAGGTGGAAGGACACGCCTGTTACCTGTCTCTGGCACAGCAGTAAAAGAGTCCTGGAACACTGGATAGAGCTCTGCTGGCCAAAGTACAGTTTTGCCAGACAAAGCAAATCTCACACTGTTATAGTGCCCTACAAAGCACTTGTTTCAGACTTTGTGTTAGGCTGCATGTGTGGCCTCTTAGGAACCTTCTCTTTCTTTTGTGTGTAGGAAACATACTTTGGAGCTCAGAGGCAGAGAATTAGTGGGAAAGGTTTGGGTAGATTTTATCTCTGTGCATTGTAATCATGTAAGTGATCATTTAAGTGATCATTGAACCTACTCCATAGTATTTTTTTTTTTGCCATTGTTCTGCTCACAGCTTTAAAAATGAAACTGATTAAAGCAGCTGTGGTTTCATCCTGTTCCCTTTCCTTACATCTGTCACGTGGGACTCAGGGTGATCTCAGATTCCAGGTGGTAAATCTGAGTGTATGCCCTGCTGTGTCCCACCCTGTCACACACATTTACCTGTGTCAAGTCCCAGCCACCGTTCCACCCACCTGCAACAAAGCTGAAAGGTCACACCAACAGTCAGGGTCCTAAAATTCTGCCTGCCTTCTGTCTGCAGGGTGAAAAAGAGCATCCAGAGCAGCTGCAGACCCTGGCAGCACCAGTGAACGAGTGAGATGTTTCGTCTCTTTGTTGCTTGTGTGCCTCAGGAAGCTCTACCAGCAGAACATTTTAGAACTACTCTGACATCACTCTAGGTCAGAGGAAGCTCCAGGTCTGCAGTTTTCTTCTTGCCTTCCCAAAACAGAGTGAAACTGTTCACAAAATTCGTACTTCAAAGGACCAAAACAGGACATGTGAGGCTACCACAATGAATAATCAGTCTCTCTCATTTTACATTTCTGACAGATATCTATATATCTAGATATATATATATATTACTTGCTAATTAAAAGGAAATCTGGGATTTGGGAAACACAGAAGTTGTTTGATAAAAATATAGCACCTAGCAGAGCCTAGGAGCAAGTCAGACTTCCAGCTCCCAGCTTCAGAGTACAGAGAATTATAAAAAACTAATTACTTTACTAATCACATCCCCAGAGCTAGGCTTTGATGGGTGAGATCTTGAATGTTCAGAGAGGGCTATTCCAAGTTCACAAGGTGCATGAAAAAGGAAAATAACTAAATATTAGCCACTGCATGTTTTTGGTATCCTTCAAAAGTAAAAATGTTGAGTATTTCTAGTGACAAGATAGCTGATAAAGTTCCGCGAAGGAAAACTGTTCCTAACATCTCAGTGTTATCTTTTAGTCTTTCTTGCCATGTCACATTCACTAATTAGACTCACAAAATTCCTGCCAGTTAGAGAAAACTGTCTGTGTGACAAATGTGGGGAACTGAAACACAGGACCAGCTAAGGGCAGGTTTGTCTGCCACGATGCAGTGCTGTACCAGAAAACCCTAAGGAGAAAAGCTGGTACAGCAAAGATGCTGGTCTGGATCTTAAAATTAGCCCAGCTAATCAGTCTGGTCTCTCAGCGGGGTCCGTTAATCTACATACAGAGCTGTGCTAAAATGGCAGTATGCCTCTGGTTGTTCCAGTTTGCTCCCTGGTATCATGCAGGTCCACTCTACCTGCCTGGTGTCTGGTCAGTGAGTTGAGTGTGGGCTCTCCCTGTGCCCCAAGCAAATACTTTGACCCCTAAGTAGCCCATTCTTCTTATATCCTTACAGTAAACCAACTGCAGCAGATAAAACCATGTTCTGGCCTTGTTAATCTTATAGGTGCAAATGTGGACAATGTGTTTATAACACAAAATTATCAAATTGCTTCTCAGGCAGCAACTTGATCCTCCTCCCAGAGGCTGAGCCCTCTTCTTCTAAAATACTGTATTAAATGTTGGTGTTATGGTCCTCCAGGAATCCCAGGCTCCAGAGACCAAGGTGAGAGTATGGAGCAATGATGTACCCTTGGTGAAGGAGGATCAGGTCAGGGAATACTTAAGCAAATGGGATATATGTAAGTCCACTGGCCCTGATGGGATGCACCCACAAGTGCTGAGGGAGATGGAAGATCTCACCACAAGGCCACTCTCCATCATCTTTAAGTGATCATGGTAACTGGGAGAAGTGCCCAAGGACTGGAGGAAAGCAAACACCACTCCTAACTCCAAGAAAGGAAGAATGGAGGATGCCAGGAGTCAGCCTTGCCTTGATCCCTGAGAAGGTGATGGAGCAGCTAAGCCTGGACACTTTGAGGAACAAGGTGATCAGTCACAATCAGGAGGGTTTCACCAAAGGCAATATAACTCATACAATGAAATTACTGGTTTGGTCGACAAGGGGAGAGCAGTGGACATTGTCTGCTGAGACTTTTGACACTGTCTGCCATCAGATCCTCATGGAGAAGCTGATGAAATATGGGCTGGGTGAGTAGACAGTGAGGTGGATTGAAAACTGGCTGAGCAGCTGGACCCAGAGGGTGATGATCAATGGCACAAAGACTGATAGAGGCCTGTAACTAGTGGTGACCCCAGGGGCCAATACTGGGTTCAATCCTGTTCAACAGCTTCATTAATGATCTGGATGGTGGGGCAGAGTGTACCTTTGGCAAATTTCCTGGTGACACAAAACTGGGAGGCATGGCTGACACAGCAGGGAGTTGTTGTGCCATCCAGAGGGACGTGGACAGGCTGGAGAAATGGGCTGACATTACCTTGCAAAGTTCAGCAAGGGGATCCATGAAGTCCTGCACACAGGGAGGAACAACTCCAGCCACCAGCACATGCTGGGGGCCAGTTGGCTGGGAAGCAGCTTTTTGGAAAGGACCTGTGGGTCCTGGTCAACTGCAAATTTAATATGAGCCAACTAATATCCTTCCAGCAAAGAAGGCCAGTGGTGTCCTCAACTGCATTAGGAAGAGTGCTGCCAGCAGGCTGAGGGGAGTAAATCCTTCCCCTCTACTCAACAGAGGTGAGAGGTGAGACCACACCTGAAATGCTGTGTCTCCACGGAAGAGAGTCCAGTGAAAGGCCACTAAGATGATTAATGGGCTGGAGCACCTCTCATATGAGGAAAGGCTGAGGGAAGGGGGGGGAAAGAGAGGTCTCATGGAGGGGATTTTATCAGTGTATATAAATGTCTGGAGGGATGGTGAAAAGAGGACAGAGTCAGGCTCTTCAGTGGTGCCCAAGAGACAGAACAAGATGCAAGGGGCACGAACTGAAACACAGGAGGTTCCCTCTGGACATAAGGAGAAACACCTTTTCACTGTGAGGGTGACCAAGCACTGGAACAGGTTGATCAGAGAAGTTGTAGAGTCCAGGGAGATATTCAAGAGCCATCAATCTGGCCATGGTCCTGGGCAATGGGCTCTGAGTGGCCCTGATTGGAATGGGGGGCTGGACCATCTGACCTCCAGAGGTCCCTTCCATCCACAACCATTCCGTGATTCTGCCATGTACTCCCCTCCCTTTTCTTCTTACCTTTGCTTCTAGCCATGAATGTGCTCGAAAATGTCCAGCAAACAAGCATTTTCTGTCTGGTCTGTGAGCCCACGTGGCTTCTGCACCTCATCACCTGCACCTGCACAGCTCCCACACCAGAGCCAGCACTGTGGGGTTGGTAATTCCCCTCTGTGATCCACGGCACACACTCCAGGGGGCTGGAATTCCAGTTTCCAGCAACAAAAATATCTTTCTGCCCTTAAAAAGACCAAAGCCCAAGCAGAGCAAGAACTTACAATGACACTTCACTACAGCCTCAAAGACGGGTTGTTTTAGCACACGGATTGGGAAAAAAATTCAGGTGAGGTTCTTTGGATGGGAGGTACCAGGGATAAACACAGACAGAGCACGCAAAAAAAGGCAGTAAGAAAATGAGGGCACAAACAGCGATAAGCTGATAAGGCAGCACTCTGAAAACCAAACAGGAACTTACTGAAAATGAACGTGGCAAAAATAAATAATTCTGGAACTTTTATTTACTATCAAAACACAATTTCCTCCCCTTTATCGCAAACCTCCTACTGATAACAACAGTCATTCAGCACAGTCTGCAGAAAGTGCTTAGTCCTGAATTGATGTTCCAGGCTGCAGATCACAATGAAACATGGAATTGGGTTTTTCCTCCTTCCAGTGAGTTTGACATCCTGAGCAGAGGAGATCAGGAGGCACCGGGAGGAAAAGGGAAGCTCATGTTGGGCCTTCCATAGGAAGCAGAGGGGAAAAATAAATGCCTCATGATCTCCTTGGCTGTTCCCTCAGCCTATGAAGGCTGATCCCAAACTCCCAAGTGTTATCCTGACGTGTAAAGGGGTGCCTTCCTGGAATACTTGCTTGGTACTGAGGGGAAGCTTGGCAATTTCATCCACTGGGATTCATAATTTTGCCACAAACCAGCTGAGTAAACCTCAGCCTCCTGAACACAAAGATTATATGATCTTCCTTTTTGGGGGAGGAAGCCAGGCCCATCTGTAGCCAACCCACCGTGCCCTCAAGTGACATTAAAAGGGTTATTTATGTGTGCAAAGACACGCAGGGCTCTCCACATGGCTTTTCATTTGCAGTTGTTGCTTAGCGTGCAAACGGCATCACTCAGTAGGGAAGGGGAAACCTTTTGCTGCAAGAAAAACAACAAAAATTATTATATTTGACGCCTGTGTCTTCACTCTCCCTACTGAAACTCCCCCTTTTAGCCCATCCTTGGGAGCGCTCTTTTTGTCCCGTTCTGCCTGGGGTTTGGTGAGAAGCACGAGCTCAGGGAACACCCGCCCCTGCCCCCTGCCCACCCAGAGCCCCTCTACCCTCGGGGCATCAGGAGCCCACCCAGAGCCCCTCTACCCCCAGGGCATCAGGAGCCCACCCAGAGCCCCTCTATCCCCTGGGGCACCAGGCATGCATTCCAAGGGAACAAAGCATCCATCCCGAATTCCTCTCATACCCAGGGCACCAGAGATCCACCCCGAACCCCTCTTACACCTGGGGTACCCAGCACCCACCACGGAGCCTCTCTACCCCCCTCTACCTCCGGGCACCAGGCATCCACTTATCCCCGCATCACTAGGCGCCCACCCCGAGTCCCTCTGCCCCTGGGGCTTCAGGAGCCCACCCCAAGACCCTCTTAGCCCCGGGGGCACTGGGCGCCCAGTCCAAACCCCTCTACCCCCCTCTACCTCCGGCCACCCGGTATCCACCCCGAGCCCCTCTTCACCCGGCATACCAGGCGCCCACCACGAACCCCTCTACCCCCTTGTATCTCCGGGAAGCAGGCATCCACCACGAACCCCTCTTACACCCTGGATACCAGGAGCCCAACCCAAGACCCTTTTACCCCCGGGGTAAAAGACACCCATCACCGCAACCCCATCACCCCCCGTCCCCTCCCCGCAGGCCATCCCCGGGGCCGTGTCCGTGTCCGTGTCCGCGCTCCCCCCGCACCGCCCCGGGGCGGGGACTGCGCCGTGGGCGGGCGGGGCAGGCGGCGCGTCCCGGGGCATCCGATCCGCCGGTCCCTGCTCCGCCCGCGGGTCGAGCCCAGCGCGGGGCTGCGGCCGCCGCCGAGCGCTCCGCGGAGAGGGCTGCGGAGCCGCGGCCCCCATTATGCTCAGCCATGGCGTGGCTGCCGGGCGGGCTGGCCGAGCTGCGCTGGGGCGCGCTGGTCGCCCTGTTCGTGGCGGCGCTGGCCACGCTGGCCGTGTACCTGGTGCAGTACGCGCTGCTGGCCCTGCGGCGCCGCCGCCGCCCGCCGCCGCCTCTCCCGGCTCCCGCCGCTCCTGGCCCGCGGGACGAGCTGCTGGACGAGGGCGGCTCGGTGCTGGCCTGGGCGCTGTCGCGGGGCAGCTGGAGGCGGCAGTGGCGGCGGGCCTGGGTGGCCGCGCTGCGGGCCGAGGCGGCGGAGCGGGCGGTGAGTGCCGGGGATGCAGGTGAGGGAGGGATGGAGGGATGGGAGAGGGGGGGATGCCCGGGCGGGATGCTCCGGGCGGCGCCCCGCGCTCGCCGGGATGGAGGGACGCGGCTCCGGGTTGTCCCCGCTCCTAGGGACGCTGCGATTTGCTCCAGGGATAAACCAGGGTGCTGGCGGCGTGTTTCTGCCCCTCCGTGTGTTTGTGTATTTACACGTGTGCGTTTGGTGGCTGCTCGGCAGGGGTTTGCGGGAAGGAGCCGGGCACAGGCACGGGATGGGCGAACGCGTGGGAGCTGGGAAGGATGGGGAGAAAGGGAAGCCGCGACCCCCGCAGCCCCTGGCAGGGGTTCGCACCGCCGATAACATTGTTCGGGCGTGGGGAGGAGGAAACAATGGAAACTTCCTGGCCTGGGCCTGCGGCCCGTCCTTCGGCAAATAATTCCCAGAGCTGGGCTTCCCCCGTGTTGCCTGAGGCCCTGCTGAACCCGTGTGTGTGTGTAGTGTAACTCCAAAGGCTGGCGTCCCTCAGAGCCGCTGGGTGGTGGGATGCTCAGGGTTTGGTCAGTTTGCTTTTAACCTGGGTCAGGGAGGATGGCAATCCTTCCCATCCCAACCTGCCCTTCCCGCAAATGGCACAGTGTGGGATCCTGCTCGTTGGTGTGTAATGGTATGCCCGGGTCTAAGAGGTGAGGAGCTTAGGCGAGGCTGTGGCAACCTGATTTCCTTGTCCTGAGGACTGAACCCTTGTCATGTCAGTGAAAAATGCTGAGGCTAAACTGTCTAGGAAGCAGCATGTCCCCAGGTCTCCAAATTTCCTTGCATCCCTCTCCCTAGGGGAGACTTCTTAGACCTGGGAGGTTCCGTTCTTCTTGCATGCCAGGGAGCAGGCTGGGGGAAAAGGAAGAGTGGGGCAACATGTGTGTATGAAAGATAAGGAATATAAATTTAACACTTTCCAAATACCACTGTGAGTAAGGGCAGTGGGAGGAAAATACTTCGTCCGCCCTTTCAAATTGCACGAGGAGAGAAGCAGGGGCTGTGCTGAGAAATGAGGGTTTGCCCTGCACTTGTGGAAGAGAAGAGCCCAGACAGCTCGGGCACAGGTGCTGGGAACTGAAAGTGAACCGGGCACAAGTGGCAGCTCCCCGTCCCTGCGCAGGGACCGGAGCCGCTCTGACAGGGACACGCACACCCTCCCTGCCCGGGCGAGCAGCTGGAGCGCCGAGTTCCCCGCCTGGCACTGCAGCGTGGCCGTGCTCCCGCTGTCAGGCTCCCAAAACAATGTCAGCGGCATGCAGCGAGTGAAATTCCTGCGTGCAGAACAAGGCCGGGTGACGAGGGGAGCGGGGCTGACGGCCCGGTGCGGGGAGCAGGTGGGGAACGCAGCGCTGATGCTTCTGAAAGTATGACCTCACTGCCAAAACGCTGCCTTCCCCTCGCTGCCTGCGTGGAGGCTGGGTGGCTGTCGGCACTGCCTGCCGTCACAGGCAGGGAGGGCTGGGGAGGGGAAGCTTTCTTTCTTCACCTCTGCAAGACGATATTTGGGGTTTCTTAGTTTTGGCACAGCCTAGTGCAGCCGTATTATTAGGCCAAAGCAAACAGGCCTTTTCAAACCCCAGCACTGATAAATCCTCGCTCAAGAGGAGCAGTTTCACTGAACTCAGTTGCTGTGCTCTGCACTGTGCTGTTGTGCACCTTGGTATTCTACTGCAGAGAAAGATGAGTTATGATTAGGCCCATGGCTATGTCCTAAGTATATGTTTTCAGGCTCTACCCTATATTATGTAGTGAGGTGTCGTGCAATTAATACGTAGAAGTTTTGACATACATTTGCAATTCCAGGAACTTGACTGGCGGTGCATTTTTTATCACTTGTTTTCAAGCAGTGGCTTTGTCACCTAATGATGGTTCTTTTTTTTTTTCTTCTTTCTCAGGATTCTCAGTTGCTCACGTTTGAGGAAGATGACCCACTAGAACCACTTGAGCTGGCAGTTAAAGAAGTTATTAGTGTTGTAAAGTCAGCTGAAGAGAAGGTAAACTTTGGATTTGTTGTGTTCCGGTGTACTTTGGGGCAGGAAATGTTACCTTTTATTAGCGTAGGTGGGAGCTTTATTTGTCAATACTCCTGTACCCTTGCCCTGCGTTTGCAGAGGCTGGTAAGAGGCTGCCTCTCTTAATAAACCTCTGCATTGATTCACTTCTTTTGCAAGTCACGAGCAGAAGGTGCTCCAGGGCTTCTACCAAATGAACAATAACCAGGGTTATGCCAAGTTTATGGGTACGCCCTCAATGAGCTCACAGAGCAGAGCCCTCTCCCCCACCTCCACAGTCCTTAGGATGAAGTGTGGGGTGGGGACTCCACAAAGAAAGAAAGGGACATTTCTCCTCTGGGACAGGAAAACATCCTTGTCTGCCTCTTGCTGTTTGTGTGGCTGATGACAGGTTTGCTTCATAAGTGGGAGTTGAGTAAGGATCATTGGAAGAGGTGCAAAGCCCTGGGGGTGAAGTCTTGACTGTGCTGAATCCTGTGAGGAGCAAGTGATTTCTTTCTTCCTCTCCCACTGCACATACTGGGAGGTGTTTTAGTGTCTGTGAAATTAAAATAAGGCAGAATGTGGCTCTCAGAACAGGGCAAAAATGCATTAAAAGGGAAAAAAGATCTGTGTATGCTTATTATTATTCAGTATTTTTGTCCTAGTGACTGTAAGTGCTACTTACATCCAAGCTTGTGCTCAGCTTTAGGCACCTGCATCAAATTAGCCTGCAGCTTTTCTTTTGGTTTTGCTCTGTTATTTTGCTTTGCTTGTCTGATTTAGATGTTAAGCAGCTCTACTATGATTCCTCTGAAAACTATGCATGCTTATCTGCCTGATACACAACTTAGAGGCACACCCTGACTGGTGGCAGCTGGGGGATTGTAAACTTGTAAAGTTGTTTGTGCACTTGTTTTCTCTCTTTTTATTTGGTGGTGGGTTTTTTTTTTTTCCCCTTCCAGAAATGGGGCTGGAGAGACTGGATTTAGTGAGGCTGTAGAGGTGACACAAGTGTTAACTCTGTGCCACGTGAAGACACCAGGATGGGGAATTGTAAAGGACAGGGGGCTGCTGGGTCTGAAAGGGATGTGCTGTGTAATGTGTGAAGCCAGCACCCGAGGGAGATCTGCTGCAAATAAAAGCTGGCAAGTAACAGCACAAAAAACTGCTGTCTTGCAGTGCAGTGTTTCTAAAACATTGCTGAAAATCGGGCAGGGCTGCAAGGGTTGGACTTGATGATCTCGGAGGTCCCTTCCAACCCAGCTGATTTTGTGATTCTATGAAATGTGCTTTCATGGGAGATGGCCAGGAGGAGGTCTGGGTCTGCTGGCTGCCCTTGGGCAGTGAGAGCATCATCATCTCCAGGCTAAAACTGGTGCCTGTGTGCCAGAACCAGGGCACAGTGCTGCAGTCCTGGGTTCCCCTGAAGTCTTGTCGTACCCAGGGAAGGTTGTGCTGCAGTCCTCAGTGAACCTGAGTGTTGTTTACCTGTAGGTTCTGGCTGCCATAGCAGGGAGGTAAGTTAGTGCCCACAGTGCCCTGTGGGGCACCTTCCCCTGCTGTGGTGAAATTTGGGCAGCTGGAAGCAGTAGGTACTGACTCCCTGGCAGCCTGAATCCAGGGAACTTCTCTCCTGTACCTGTGGCTTTGGAGTCCTCTGCCCTCCCTTGTGCAGTCTCTGGTCCTTCTCTCTGACCTTTGGTTGAACCATTTGAGCATGTTAATCGAGCTGTTCCACTGCAGACAGCAATCTAATGTGGTTTCAAAGCAGCTTAAATATAAGCACATTTAAAAATTTATTTGACTAAACCAGGTTTGCTTTCATCCTCTGGGTTGTTCTGAACTGTTCCAAAAAACCCATTTCTATAGCCTTGTGCACAGCTGCTGGAAGAATTTCTCTAAATTATTCTTACTCCTTCAGTTAAAGTTACAACCTGAGTATTTATTTGAATTTCAGTGTATAATAACCTTAGAGTGGCACTCTGGTACCTACTTTCCCTTCTTCCTTAGATGCATACCTTTCTTTAAACACCTCAGGAGTTCTCTTATATGATAATTGTCTCTTACATATTCCTCAGGTAATACCAGGGTCCAAAGGGGTTTTTTGTGGTGTTTTCTTTCGCCCCCCCCCCTTGCTCTTCAAACTCTCAGTATTTGCATATGAAATTGAAATCTCTCTTTGCAGTTTGTCCAAACTCAAGCTTCTGGTACATGTTTGTGAGTCTCTACCGGCACGACTGGCTCTGGATGCAGTTTGTGACCACGTGCTGTGTGTTTGTCAGTGTTGTAGCATCCCACAGAGCTCTGTACTTGCCTGAGGCATCACCTCACACAAGACTCTTTTCCTGCAACCTGTTCAACGTGCTGCTTTACTTGTGATCTGTATGGAAGGAGCGTGTGGGTGCCTTGGCTCAGCAGCCAGGGTTTGATTTATTGCACGTCGTTTCAAATATGACTTAGACCTTGCATCAGAAGGGTTGTGGCCATCAAAGGAAGCAGAGGATTGAGGGTGAGGGATCAAAATAGCAGTAAACATGGGATGTGCAATGCTTTCATGCAACTGTGTGCTGATAGAGGCCTCTATCAGGTGGGTGGTCCTCTGTCCTCTTGTATGCTGGGCCGTGGAGCACAGCCAGGTGATGAGCCTGGGAAGTCTTGCTCCAAAAAAACAACCAGGCAGACTGTAATTATTATATTACTGCTGTCAGCCCTGTTTATGACCAGGACATGGGCTGGCACCTGCAGTCCTTAGGTATGTACCCACTGTCCTGGCCTTGAAGAAGCTGGAAGTGGTGAAACTGTGTTTGCTCCACAGTGAAATGCTGCAGACACGGTTGGAATGCTGCTGCTTCTCAGCTTGGCCAAAGCTGTTGTGATGGGAACAGAGCTGCTCTGTGGCTGAAGGTTACACCACACTGCTCCTTGATAAAGCCTCTGTTTATGTGTCGCCTTCACTCCCAGTTTTGGGCCGGAGCCTAAATATATAGAATGAAGTGGCCTGTTTTCATTGTGTGGTATTGGTTGTTTTGTTTTAATAAAGTAAACATTAGGAATATTCTTAGCTATTTCTGCCAGCCTTTCCATTAGTGCAGTCTGTTTCCAGAGGATTTGAGCTTCGCAACAGTGACAGCAACAAAAAAGGCAACAAAAAGGAAGATTCTCTTGCTGGGGACTTGGCACAGAGGGTTTGGATGGAGCAGGCAACCACAGAATTCTTCTTTCTTTTTCTGGTTCATGCTTAACTGGAAAGGGATAAAATTTCTTCAGAGTGCCATTCCTTTAATGAGTGATAATAAGTTGCTATATTGTCTTTTACCTCCAGTTTTGCTTGAAAAGCTGTCCCAGAGCTTTGCTGCTTCAATGACTGGGGTTTTTTTACAAACCTAGGTGGAACTATGGCCCATGCAGCTTTTATTACTTTTTTTTTCTTTTTTTTTCAGTTTCTGTACTAGTATAACCCCTTACCCTTACTGTGTTTACTCTTCTTCCATGGTTCTCGCTGTCAGTAAATGTATTATGAAGGAATTGTGTTTCCTTCGAGCTTTTGTTTAGCTTGGCTACGTAAGTTGCTCCCTAAGTCTGCTTTCACAACGTTGTCCTGGCTCATAAGTCTCTCCATTCTCAGCAGCAGCTCCAATTAAATCCATGTTCTTGAACGTGGTGGCTGAAGTGACACACAGCCCTGCAGGTGAGGTCTCACTGTGCAAGGAGATAGCTTCTTTTAGTCCCTGAAAGTACTTCCTTGAGGGGTTTTAGGCTCCAATCTGCCTCCTGTGGCTGCTTCACACTGTGACTGATTTGTTGCAGCCAGGTCTCTCTCCCTGTGGTGTTCTCCCAGTGATAAGATGTTCTCTATGTGAGTAGTAGCTGTTAATTCTTACACAAACACTCACACTGCATATTTTGTATTGCATTTCTCTCCTACATTTCAAGGTTTTTCAGCTTTCCTGTGTGATGTCCTAGTCTTCCTTTGTGTTACTGTTTCCCAGCTTGCTTTCCTGAGCATCACATTTTTTTTCAGGTTTCTCCTGAGGGATTTTGGATGTTAATTGTGCAATAGGTTTGATGCCTGACAGGCTCCTTTGTAACTTCTTTCCAGCTTTCACCTCCTTGCTCGCTGTCCTCTCCCTACTCAAAAGCACATCCCCGTTCCCCTTAATGTGGGAGTGACAGACAAAACAACACAGTGATCCAAGCTACTTCAGAAGTGGGTGTCTTGTCCAAGGAGCACATCAAGCTGGGGGTTTGTTTGCTTCCCTGGAGATGACACTGATTTTGGCACTGTCAGGTGACCTGTCTTGTCTTTGGTTGCTACTGCAGATGTGTGTGGGCCTCCTGGAGGCTTGTGCCACATCTGCTGGCTTGGCACAGGGAGCAGGGATGCCTCAGCACACCTACACAGGTACATTCTGTCTCTGCAACTGAATTGCTCTCCAAGCTACTGTAGCACGAACTGGCAAGCCTCCTCTGGGGTTCATTGTCTCCTGGTGGCCTCTGTGTCTTCAGCTGTGCTGTCCCTCAGATGGTTTGACAAGACTTGCAGTTAGTGAGGCCAAACCAGCAGGTCTGCTTCTGGTGTTTATTTATTTCCCCCCTTCTGAAGTGTGAGGACTGCTTCCTGTCCTTGATTTGTTTGATACTCACTTAATTTGATAGGTGGATTGAAAATTCTTCCTGTCCTGTCTCCTTGTACTCCCTGCTTGTTTGTTTTACTCCCTCTCCCCTTTTTTTCCCTGCTTACTTGAATTTGTATGTGTCGTTCTCAAAGGAGTGGATAAATTCACATGTTTTATCAGTTTCTGCCTTGTTTCTGTGGCTGAGCTGGAATCTCTCTCTCCTGCACTCATTCCATCACTCACCCTGCCTTCACCATGGTGTTTACCATCAGGTTGGAAAACTGACTTGAGGTTGTCTCATTGCATTTGCAGGCAAATTCACTTTGGTACCAGCTCCTAAAAATCCACACCTACCTGTGCCTGGGTTAGATATTGCATTTGTCTTCTCTCCTTCATTTGGTCTGTGTCACTTGGTAAACTGGGTGAAGAGGGGTTGGTGAAGAAGCTGGAGAAACCCCCCTCAAAGAATTTAAGGCATTGGCTCTGGTAAACAAAGAAGATCATGTAATTCTTCTTCTGAACAGCTCAGTGTTCATGACTATCAAAAGGCACAAGTTTCTGGCTGGAAAAATTATCTTATGTTGAGGTTTTAAGCCAAGCACACAAACTGTCTGTGTGGCCATTGAAAAGATAAGTTTTCCATGCCAAAAAAGAGCCTTCCCGGAGAAATATGGGAGAAATATTTCTATGGGAGAAATACTAATTTTCTTGTGAAAATGTTAAATGTTTGTGCTACTTACAAACTGGTGAGTAACCCCGAGTAACCTGTCCTTTCTGCAGATAAATACCACGTGCTGTAAAACTTGATTTCCTTCCAGAAAACAAACAAAAAAAGGCAATCAAGGCCTGTACTGCTGGGGGTTTTACACACACGTGTGATGTGGTCAGGGCCTGGGGAAGGTGAAGAAGATCTTCCCCATCAGGTCTGTCAGAACTTCCCCCTGAAGTCACAGCCCTTCAGCTCAGGGAGGGAACCTGCTGCTGCCACTGGAGAGGGGAGGAAGGAGTAACAAAAAGGGAACATGTAATGCACAGATTGTTGGGGTGCCAATGCCAAAGCTGAAACCTCAAGGTGAGAGGACACCACGTGTGAGGAGCAGGGGCAGCATGATGCTTCTTGAGATGAAGGAAGGAATAAAAACTGAGATTTTGCAGCTCTGTCCAGAGGAACTGCAAAGGGAAAATGTCAAGATACAGAGGGGGAGGGCAAAGCAAGGGGAAGGGTTTTAATAGCTGTGAGTGCACAAGTTTGGACACTTGAGTGTCTCAGAAAAATAGTCTTGCTCCAACTGTAGTGCTTCTTCAGTCTCCTTTGTTCCTGCTCTTGTTTATCTGGAAGAGAATTGTTTTCAGGATAGTTGTACTAACAGTTTTAGATACCTGTAAGCAAGCTGTGTCACAGCACCTGCAGCTCACTGGGAGACAGAGCCCAGTTGGGCCGAGGAGTTTTGCCATCACAGCTCACCCCCATCGTGGGCCAGTGTGGTCAGGGATGGAGAGGGGAGGCTGGAGGGTGTTGAGGAAGCAGCAGGAATAACCCTGGTATAGGGGTGATCACGTGCCAGGAGTCAGCTGAGTATGGGAAGGGATGGCAGAGGGCTGAGGAGGAGCAGGGACACAGCCTTGCAGGCAAAGGTACCTGAGGAGGGGCTGGGAACCCCTTCCATGGGAGATCCCCAAAGCACATGGAGAGACCTTGGCTGGTGATGGGGTGTTTGTGCCAGGGGAGGTGCTGGAGGGGGAAAATAGCTTGGTCTTGGTTTCTTTGTGCTGCTGCTTTACCTCCTTAGAAGATCTGTCTTGCCTAGAGGTAGGATCACAAAAGAGAGCTGTGGGTGACCCCTCCGGGAGTCCAGAATTAGCTGGTCCCAGCTGCTGTGCAGGGCTTAATTTTTCAAGAGCTGCTTGTTATAAAAATAAACAGTTTTCTAGACTCTAAACCACAAAGTGTTGATGACCGGGGATGCCCCTGGTAAGTGGGGTGGGAGAGAGAGGAACAGAAATGAAGTTGAAGGGCAACTCTCTTCCCATTCAGGTTCCTCTGGATGTCTGTCCTTCCTCTTTCTCTCCCCTGTCGACCAGAAAGGGATGCTTTGCCTGATCATCCCTTCTCCAGCTCTTCATCTGTGCAGAGAAAATGAATTTGAGGAAGCAGGTTGGATGGAGGGGAGAGGAACACAGCACAGAAAGCTTCAGTATTTGTCTTTGTGTGACTCCTGGGGAAGTTGGCCTTTATATTTCTGCTCTGGTCTATCAAAGTCATCTACACTTCTAAAGGAAGGTCACTTAACAAGGGAAACAATAGTTGTGGTCTCTTTAATCAACTTCTCACCACTTGTGGCAGGATCTTAAATGGAAACAAAGTCACTTTCTCGTCAAGTTCTAGCCCAGAATTCTACTGCTCTCAGTATTCTGACCCCTTCATCCATCCTGATCCCAGAACAAAGGGATTCAACTGATATAAAGATATGTTATTTTCCTTTTACAAACATGAAACTGCTCTTTTTTCTGATTGGATTAAAAAAATAACACGTCTGTACCTGAAGACCACAGTTATTTTATTAGAAGTGAGGGCAGAAGGGGAGTAGGACTTAATAGATGTCTTGGCAGAAAATAAATTCATGAAGGAGACTAAAAGTGCAAGCTGTGCTGGTTTGGGCTTTGAAGCTAAAGGTAAAAATATTTTTAAAAAATAGTTCAGCATCTCTTGACAAAGTGTAGAAATGCACCACCTGCACTGTCTGTTTCCATGCTTTACTTGGAATTAAACATGATTAAGAAACAAGTGGCACATAAACTCTCTGACCACACTTTTTTTTCTTTAAAGCATTAATCAACCACATACCTGGCAAGCTTGGCTCCTGGACATCCAGAAATTCCAGATGATTGGCTCTGCATCACATGTGCAGCAAGTCCAACTTGTTTTGCATGCACTGAACTTCCTGTGGATGTGTGGATGAAATGTGCATGGATGATAAACCACTGCATTTAGGACATGCAAGTGCCAGGAGCTTTTGCATCAGGCCTGTCCTTTTTACTCCTCTTCCCTCTAAAAAGAGGGAAGAACCTGTTTATTTCTGAGGTGTTCCAAGAGCCACCATGTCAGGCCCTCATGAATGGAGTGATTCTGTGTTTCAACTCAGCTACAAGTGAAATAAGCAGTTGAGCTCTTAATTCCTGTTAGCTATTAAAAATACCTTAAAATCTATTATATATTACCATAATAGCTGGTGTTCATGTTGATTGTGTGGGATTAATGTCAGAAATCACTTCCGAGGGAATTTAGACTTTGGGAAAGGGGAGAGGTGAGCTCTCTCTATTTGTCCACTTCTAAACTGTAATTTGCAGAAGACAAACCTGAAAAGGCAAATCTTGTCGCTTGTGGGTGTGGTTGGGATTTTTATTTGTCATCTTTGCCCCCCCACCCCCTGCTCGTTTTTAATTAAGTCTCTACCTTAATGGATGTGCTCTGAAACCCTTGGCAGTGCTCTGGTCATCCTTAAAACGTACCCTAGAGAGCCCAGGGAGATGAAATATATTTAAGGAGAGGCCGATAAGGATCTTCCAGAAGGAACATGATTCACTTTAAAGCCTTCAGCTTCAATTCCAGTGCCCATAAGTGGAGCAGTGAGTGCACAAACACAGTTTAATAGCATCATGCAGAGTTTCTGTCAGACAGATCTCGCAGCGAGTTAATTTGTCTGCGCATTGCATTGACCTGATTACCTTCTCCTGAGTCAGTCTAAGGAGGGCTCAGCTGTCCTTTCCAGTGGAGCTGTGGGGACAGTAACCACAGAGGAGGGACAGTGACAAGCAGATGTCTCCAGCCAGCAGGTCTGGTTGCAAAGTGATCGTGTCTCTGTGGCGTAATGAATGTTTTCTGACTTCTATCCTTGGGGGCTTTTCCTGTGCCGCCAGCCTGCACACTCCAGGAATTTTGCCTGGCAGCTCCAGCACCTCAGTCAGTTTGCAGAGGAGAGAGAGGAAAAACTGTTTGGTGTTTGTAAACTCAGTGTGATAACAAGTTGAATTACTGCTCGTAAAAGTGAGGGAGTGGACTCGACAAAGTCTGTCGCAGTCTGGTGGCATACAGAGTTTTCCCAGATGTTTAGTTTTGACACCAAATTTCAGGACCTTTCTTGGTTTGGCCAAAGGCTTGAATTAACTTTTGAAGGCTCCTGTTCTTTCCCATCCCCCTGGGAACTGGAATTACTCAGGCAAAATCCTCTTCTGTAGCAGCCAAAGTTTCACATTCATAGGACACCACTAAACTAAAGATTGTTTGGTAAAAACAACTGTCCTGTGTCAGGCTACTTAGTTCTTACCAGAAGAGGAAGAAGAACAAACATCTTTGTCTCCCTTATGCAAAATTACCTCTTTGAGCTTTTAATATCTAGATATATGAAATTGAAAGGAGTCTTTGTCAGGTGAGGAGTTACTTTTGAATTAGATAATAATACAAAAGAAATTTTGAGAAACACCATAATTTGCAGGCATTAAATTTCATGTGCAGAATTGAACAGTGGAACTACATCTTTTTAGAAGAATGTACAGAAGGAGGCAGGAACAATCATGAAATTGCTCAGGAATTTCCCACCTGTGGAATTTGGCATAGTTCTGGTAGCCTGAAGTCCTTCCTTAGTTCCTTTCTTGCTTTCACTAAACCTTCTGAAGACTAACTTGTTTTTCTCTTCCTTTGTTTCCCCTCGCCCTTTTTACTTCTTTAGGTGGTTTCTTGCAATGTTGTGGGAGGCTCTGTAAGGTTTGTTGTCACCGTCTCTGACCCTTTGCCCGCGGCTGCCGAACCTCAGTCCTACAGTGTGAAACTGTCTCCACTTCACTTGCAGGTAAAGGGCTCCTCTCTCTTCCCTTTGTTTTGTTACATTTCATCCCTCAGCTGTTTGCAAACTGCATGTTAACTCTGGTAAAACATTTAGTAACGTTACACTTTCCCTCTGGGGCAAGTGGTAAATTCATAAATTACGGATAAATAACACGTTGGGTAGAGTAGTCGGATGTATAGAACAGTTCCCTTTCTTGACTGGCATGCACTCACAAAGATTAAGCACCTTCTGCTTCTTAGATTGTCATTTTGAAGTTACTTATAACATTCTTCCTTTGTCAAGCCTTAGTATGGGGCTTGACCTACAATTTCTCGACACCAGGACACTCTCCAATAACTGGTTTCTTATCCACAGCTCCAGCTCTCCGTGAAAGACAAAGGAGAAGATGTCAAAGTTGAGTGGTTCCTCATTAACACCAATGAAATCAACTTTGAAATCCAGCCAGCAGTGCAGGAGGTCAGTCAGTAAGTTTTATTTGTTGTAGTGGTAGAGAAAACAGTTCTCCATCCCTTCGGTCCAAAATGTAGTGTAAAACCTCTGCCATGGCTCAGTCACCAAACCCCTCCATCTCTGAAATCTGGGATCATCTCTAGAGATTACTGAGGCATTAGAGATAAGTCAAGTCTGTATTTGATGGACAAATAACTTTGCAAACATTTTTTGTCCAAATTCAAAAGCGTGAAAAAGTCTGTTCCTAAATACCTTCTCTCTGAGCACTTCCAAAATAATTAAAAAACCCAATTGTAATGGTATCCCCATCAAAGCAATTGCAAAGTTGCTCCTTTCCTTAATTAAAACCAGTTTTGAAATCTGGCAACGATGGTTCAGAAATAGCTGTGAAAAAACACAGTTGTTTAAGGAAATGATGGACGATCTAAAAATATTTTGATGCTTTTGGAATTGCATCTTATCTTTGTATATAAACAACTGATTTGTTGGGGATTGTTTTGCTGGGACGTCCCCTGAAAGAGTTTCTTCATGACTGAGATTCTCTTCTGCCTTTGACCCTTCACAATTATATTTTTTTGGCATAAATGTGGTGACTTAAGCCTTTCTTACAACAGAGGGTGAAGACTTGCTTGTGTTTTGTGAAGTTGCTTTTCAGACTGAAGGCCTTGTTAAAAAATAGGTTTATTGTAGAGCTTCTTCTAAAGACCTGTACTGAATGCCCTAATTTATTACCACAGCTTTTGTACACAAATATGTGAAACTCATAACTAAAGACAGACAAGTCTTTTGAAGTGTGCTTTAATGTAGATTTTACTGTGCACACGTAGCAGTGTAAATGACCCTCACGTGCTGGGGTGACATGCTGATTATCCACATATTGAACAGTCATTAAATTATTCCTGACAAGCACAGATGACTCTGCAGTCACTGTGGACTTCACAACCAGCTTTTTGAGAGGTGCCCAAGTCCAGCGTTGCAAGGTTGCAACTTGTTATGCTTTGCCCACGTTTTTAGAATGAGCCTGTTAAGTTCTTAATAGTTAAAGGCTTTATTTTCCCTTTGAAGTTTCTATTAGCACTCAGGGAAGAGGGGAGGCAATAAACAAAGATCTAAAACCTGTGAGCAACCTACACCTCAGAAATTGCTTCAGCTCCTAAACTTAAGCGTCAGCTTTTGTGTCCTGTTTTGTTTTTCCTCTTTTGGAAGCGAGATCGTGTGTACAAATAAATACCTGTAATTACTTGTGATTATCTACACAGTGGTTTTGTCATCACACAGGCTGGGTATAACAACCCATTTTCTGTTGATAATGGCTGGGTGAACCTGAGCTGTGTTTGGCAACCTGGCTGACTCGTAGGGCTTGGGTTTGTGTGGGGTGACTTGGTGTGCTGGTGTGCCCCAAGCTGGCTGTGGTGACTGGCTGTGCACCCCTAGCCCATGTGAAACCCAAAGTGAAACCTGTTGACTTCATCATTTTGGGCTTGCCCTGTCGAGGGTGTCGTGGTGGAGCATGACTTTCTGAGTAAGGATGGCTAAAAATGAGGTTGGGCTGACAGGAGGCTCTTTAATTGATCTCTTTTCCAAGTGACTATGGAAGCAACAGAAAATACCTACGAGTAGAAGTCCAGTGACTGTGGTTGTTGTTGTTTTTTTAAATTAACAAATATCAGAGAAGGTTGATGGTAAAGCAAGTGGCAACTGGGATTTTAGAATTTGATTTGTTCATCAAGCAGCGTTAAGGTAAAGGCAGGGGAGGGAAATTACCTCCAAAACAGCGAGGACTAACCACAGTTTATCTGTTTATTTAAATAACTTAAGTAATGAAATTGCTGAAAAGGAAATAGCTTTAAACAGCCTAATTTACTTAAATCTTTTTTAAAGTAGACAAGTATTCTCTGGAAGTTGCAGAGGTGCCTCTTTCCTTGGCAGTTGTTTGAGGGAGCATGGTGTGAGTACAGCAGAGTTTCTGTGGGACTGGCCCATGCTGTCGTATGTTTTGAACCTGTCATCAAAGGCCAGTTGGGTAAGAAGGCAGTAAAACAGGAATTCTGTACACGGCATTCCTGGGATTTTTATGAAACACCCTAAATGTTTCTGTAACACTTGGGTAATTGGGGAAGGGCTGTTACTCCAAATCTGTTTGACCTCTTGTGTAACCTCACAACAGTAAAGTCTCCCAGTGTGGTATCAGATGGGAAAAGATGGATGAGTCCTCTGGTTTTAGGTCAGATGTTTGTCTCCTACTTCAATCTTTTCAGTGAGAAACCTCACTGAGATTTCTCCTGTGCTACCTTCAGAGCTGTTGGGTGTCAGACTGTCCCTTCTGAGGAAGCTTAATTTAAAAATCTACTCTCTGTAGGTAGCTGAGCAGAAGAAAATTCCTGAGGAGCATGCTATGGGAAGCAGGAATTCTCCAGAAACACAGAAAGGGCAGGGGCAGGTCACTGTCTTCATACACCTTATCATACCAATCGTGAAGCTACGTGTGTAATCAAAATCTGTGGTCTGTTCTGATCCCTCAGAGATTGTGGTGCTAAGCACAGACAGCCATGAGATTTTTTGGACGAGCCAGTCCCCCAGAGCATCACGACTACCTGTCCTTGCAGTGCACTTTTTCAGCGAGGTTGAAGACCTCCAGGAGATGCTGTAATATTTTTTTTGTCAGTGCAGCACAGGATTAGTTTCTCCTCAGCTGCTGCAGGCTGGCATAACTCCCATTCAATCTGTGGAATGGTGCCGATCTGCTTATCTGATGACCTGATCTGCTCCCTCCGTGGAGTGCAGAGCAGCACACAATCTTTAAAACACCCATCATAAGATAAAAGCTGTCAGTGAAACTTCTGGTTTTGTGGCTAATAGTCTTCCTAGCTCTCAGAACAGCATGTGATTTTAACTGTTTAATCCTAGTTTTCCTTTAAGGCACAATATAGAAATTTAAGTAATTCTTTGCATGATCTCTTGTTAAATTCTGTTGTTGGCAACAGAAACCATCTCTCCCTCTGACAAAGTTAATGTTTGATAGCTTTGGTGGTTTAGATACACCAAATTTAATTTTGCCTTTTCTGAGTTTTGAGAAACCTGATTGTTTCCTCCTAGGGACAGGCAGCAGGGACATGTGCAATACCTGAAACGCTCAGAGATGTCTTGAAGAACCTCTTTAGCTCAGCTTCTCCATCTGTGGTGTTGAGTGTGAGGCCTGCAGATACAAAGGAGGTTCAGGTAAGTCTTGCTCCTGCCAAAATCCTTTGAGAAGCGTCCTCCTGCTTAGTGTTTTTATTACATATCCACGACTCACAAATGAGTAAGTTTAAGACTGTTGGGTGATCAGGAACAACTGGAGGAGATTTTTCGAAGCAACGTAGCCTTTGGCAGCGAGGGCTCTGTGATCACACCGCCCCCGGGGCTCTCTGTTGGCCTTACACCCCGTTACACCCCGTTACACCCCATTACACCCCATCTAGTCTCTGTTCCCCTACATCAGTGTGACACGAGCCCGGGGTGCTTCCACGTGCACAATCCCTCTTGTTCTGCTTGCCTTTTGCAGAATGTACAGAACACAAGCCTTCTCCCTCAGGCCACTAGTCCTCCCAAACCTCCAAGGGCTCACGAACTCAAGCTGCTGGTGAAGAACATCGCGGTAAACCCGACCCATCACCGTGCTGCAGGTAACGCAGCCCGTGAGGTGCTGCTCGTGTTCAGGCAGGGTTTGGACGGTTTGGTTTGGGTTTTTTTTTTCCTTCTGGGTGAAATAATTAGGAAGTTCTGGGTTACGACCTTCTCTCAAAAGGGAATTGCTTTACTCCAAGAAACAGACTTCATGGAATCATAGAACGGTTTGAGTTGGAAGGGACCTTAAAGATCATCCTGTTCCAACCCCCCTGCCACGGGCAGGGACACCTTCCACTGGACCAAGCCCCATCCAACCTGGCCTGGAACACTTCCAGGAGCGGGGCATCCACAGCTTCTCCGGGCAACTGGTGCCAGTGCTGACTGAGTCCTGCTTGTGCAGGTTTTGGCTTATGCTGTTGGCAGTGACATTGGTTTGATTCAGTGTTATCTTATTTTTACAGCTGCTTTTCTTTACTTCTGAGCAATTTGCTGGTTCATCTGAAACTCTCTTCCTCTGTGTAAACTCTTCAGGGGTGATCTTTTTTTGTCAGGATTTCTCCCCCTAAGGAAGTAGCTCTGGAGGTAGGGGAGGCAGTACCTCTTGCAAGTGGAGACTGAAGCCAGAAAGGAGGTCACTGCCTAGTGAAGTTACTATATTGGTTTTGCAAAGCAGCACCAAGCCTGTCTTACAAGTACTCAGACTTCTCCAGGTGCAGTCAGGCCTCTGTTGCTGACTGAGGCACGAGGAGGAACATTTCAGGTTTTATCAGCAGAAATACAAATTTGAGGCTCTGTTATTTACAGTCACTAAACAGTTCTGTAACAGTCTTTTTAATGGAAGCTTTTGGCTGCTAAATTAGGCAGGGCACAAGTTTTGGATAAATATATCCTACTTGCTGTACTCCTTTTTTCAGTTAGACGTAATAGGTTTCTGCCCTAGACTCTTGCATAATGCTGCTTTGCTTATCCTGATTGGAAGTGATTCCCCTAAAAATTTCTGCAGGCTGTTTTTTCTTTCAAAAACAAATTATTTTTAAAGCAATTCTGGAACTCTGTGCTGTGAAATGTCCTCTATAAATAAAACTGTGCTGGAAACTGCAACCTGGTCTAGTGGCAAGTGTCCCTGCCAATGGCAGGGCGTTTGGAACAAGATGATCTTTAAGATCCCTTCCAACCCAAACCATTCTATGATTCTGTGATTTGTTATTACTGTACAATTTTGTAGTGCAAATTAAGCTTTCCAAAAGAACAAGTCATTTTGACTGCATTTAAAAGGTATGAGATGAGATACCTTTATGTGCATACAGTGCATAGAATAGAAGATTGACCTTATGAGAAACCTCTCTGCACCGTCCTTCAAAATGAGAGGAAGAGTGGACAATGAATGTACTCTGTTCTGGGAACACAGATGTTGGGAGGCAAAATCCCCATGTGCTATTGTCAAAGGAGATGGAGGGAATTTTGCTGGTTCCTTGGCAACTCTGGGAGTGTAAACATTTGGAACTGAGTATGAGAAGCAAAACTTCACACCATGGTTTAGCTGGTACACTTGAGATCCAGTGGAAATACTGCACAGCTGGAAAGCTGCTATCTGCTGGACATAGCTTGCTGTCTTTTAATTATTGATCCTTTCCATTTTCCTGTCCTTATCTTGCCATAATTCATTATCCTGTTGGAACTCTGAGACCCCATAAGAGTGTGCAGTATTTCAGGCCAACCTGCATAGGTACATGGAGGGTTGGAGAGGGGCAGTTTGTCTGTCTTGACCATTTATCATCCATGATAATGATCATAAACCAAGTATGATTTATCATAAACCATGGATGCTAACATGGTTTACAGGAGCTTGTGGCTCTGCTGTTGATGTGTTAGTTCAACTGGTGAATAACCAGTAGCAGAACTGGTCTCTGCTTATGGGCTGTGCCCATTTTTATCTCCTCGGTTTGTGTATGTAAACAAAGATTACCCTGGATTTTGTACTGCATAGTCCACAGGGAATCATCTAGGGCAAAAGTGATTTCTGCTGTTAAGGAAGAAGTTGTTGGTTGTTTACACCAGGGTGTGCAGGGCACAAATGCCACAGTCCCCTGCTGGCTACGGTCGGTGAGTGGCTCTGGTTGTAGTTTCAGGCAGAGCTGTGCAGGTCTTTCTGCCCTGGGCTGCTGAGCACAGGACAGGCTGCAGGGACATATGGCTGGGTGAGCAGAAACCACCCCAGGTTCATTAACTCAGGCTCAGCTCACTGGGAAAGCAGCTCAACTACTTACTCCAGGGTCAGCTTGGATCCCAAATAAGCTGCGTGTACGCGGTGCTTTGTCTCCTCTAATAACCTTGCCAGGCCCAAGCTGCCTCTGTGCCTGAGACAGGGATGATCCACAGCCCTGAGTCATCAGCAGAGGACAGCTGAGAGCTGATGATAGTAAATATAAACCAGTAAATATTCTGGAGAACTGGAGGCAGCATCTTTTGTTTGCTTTGCACGCAGTTAGTACTGAGCTTTTTTTGTCGCTTTCCTTGATAGTTTGGAACTCTGGGTCCGAAATTTTTTTCCGAGGCTGTGAAAGCCTTACAAAAGAAGTTGTTTTAAGAGCAACACATTTTGCAAACTATTTCCCCCCTTGGAGCAGCAATGTGACTACTCTAATACGCCAATTTGCCACACTATCAAATTCCAAGATCAAGGCAGAGATAAGGCTGCAGCAGTGCTTTAAAATGTCACGAACTTGTTAAAAACCGCAGTCCACAGAGCCATTGTGAATTAGCACTGCTGTCATCAGTCACTTGCCAGCAGAGAAAGCTTGTTTCCATGTCCAAATAAACCACTGTGACTGTGGTCAGTGGGGACTTTAAAAACTTCTGGGTTTCTTAAGGCAGTTGGAGGCAACTTTGCTCCCTCCCTGCCTCGCACCCACACCGCCACCTCCTCACCGGGCTGTCTCCCCACCCTTTTTGATCTCTTTATGCCTTCACTTTCTTGCTTCACGCCAGAATTTAAATTGGGTTGTCATGTTTCACACTGTGTAGAGCAGCACATAAGACACTGGTGATGCAATGTTGACCTTTGCCATTAATGTTGTGGCTGTACAAACCAAGGGAGGGAGTTTATCCTGTGGGAGGGTGAGAAAGTGTTTGCAACAGTCTGTTCTGAAGTGCAGGATGCAATGAAAGGGGTTCTTTGCTTTCTTTTGGGTAAGTGGCCTCTTGCTGGTGGAGTATTAATGGCTTGGTTTTTCTTGCCCTCACAGGCAGCACAGACCTTGTGTGTATAGCTCAGTTGAATGACCCTATGCAGAAGTTTTCCAGCTCTGTAGCCAAAAATGCTGCACATCCCTTTTGGAAGGAAGAGTTTATCTTGTAAGTAACTTACCTACTTTTGCAGTAAAGCATCTTTTTGTACTTGAACTGTATGAGGGGAGAGTGGCATTTGGAAATACAAGCAGTTGGGTGGCCTCAGAGAAATCTGGAGCTGATGAGGACTTCAGGATATCTAATTACCCTCTGCATGGACATGAGATCAAGTAGGTCTCTAGATCATCCGTGGCAGGTATCAGATTCTAGTAAATGACAGCAATAACAGGCATAATAGATCACCCTGTGCTTTCATACAGTGCCAAACCAAAGTGTTAGCAAGGTTTTGAAGTCACTTTACCTTGAAAACTGCTTTTGAGGGAATGTAATGTCTCTCCATTCACTCCCCTGAGTGGAAAAGGTAAATGTGCAAAAACGATTGACCATCTGAAAGAATGCTGGCTGTGACTAAAAAGGGAGAGTAAAACTTAACTAGCTTTTTTTATTCCTGTAGAGAAAAAATGGGACTTTTGGGCAGCCGACATGGTGTTCTGTGATTCACACAGTTGCTGTAAATAAGGTCAAAAGGGAGCAGTTCTAAAGCTATTTTCATTTTCACTTTTGAACAGCAGAGGAAAAATACCTGGTAGCTTCTGTATGTATGAGTTTAGGAAGGAGGAATCACTGATGGCAGGGTAGGTCAGAGGATGTTCCTTTAGTGGCTTTAAGCACATGCACAGTCAGGCAGAAGCAGGTTTCCAAGGGAATTGTGTAGAATTGTGTATGCTGCCATACAACATACTGCAGACACTGCTTTCTTATTTTTTCTACCAGATTATCAAGGTGAGAGGCACTTTACATGCAGTGGAGTCTCTCTGTTTTTTTCTGTAGCTTCCCTCTTCTATCTCAGTTCCATTCTTCTTTACATATATATAAAAAATACATATTTTTTATATGAGAGTAATGCTGCATGGTTTTGTGTGACATTTTTCTTCATTGTCTAGTCACAGCCTGGCATCCACTGGATCTGTTCCTTCTCTTGCAAAGCAGAGATTTGGTTACAAGGAACTGAACCTGTGCCTGTCTGTGCTCTCTTCCTCGAGGAGTGATGTGCTCCTCCTCACCTTTGACCAGTCATCACAAGCTGTACAGGGCTTGGAGAACACCCCTCTGCATGTGCAGGGGATGGTGATGATCAGAAGCCACTGTAGTTAGCAAAGAAACAGTGATATTGTAGAACAACACTGGAAGGCCTCCACCTTTCTATGTGGCCTGATGGAGGTGTGTGCACCTGGTTCCTGCTGTTCAGTGGAAAACCACCCAGGAAGCTTTATCCCTTCAACCAACAATTTGTAAGGTCTGATTTCAGTTATGAGCAGCTACAGCTTTGGGAGAAAGCCACAGACCAGACAACCTTCTTCTGTGACACTGTGCTGCGTTGCCATCGAGACCTAAGGATTAACATGATGTGATTTCTTCTCCGTGGTGGGAAGGGGAGAATTGCCCTTCTGTTGCAACTTTCTGTTCTGGAGCATCACAGAGTGCTGCAGCCACCAGTGGGTCTGTGAATCACTTCAGCCATCTGTTGGTGGAACAGCACCCGTGCTCGATGCTGCAGAGCAGACAGGTTCCCAGCAGTTTTGGGCAGGAAGTTTGTGAGAATAATACCCTTTCTAACTGAAAGTGCAGACAGAGGGCAGGCAGGATGTGATTAACTTGACTGGAATTTGGCCTTGACACCAGGGATAATGCTGGGGTTTCCACACTGCTTTTCAGAAGTGCATGAGGTAAGCCTGGGGACTTTTACAGATGAGTGATTAGGATTTTGGCAGGATTTTTTCTGAACTTCATTCAAGTTCATGGACACGCACCTCTGCCCTTTTCTTTCTTCACAGCCAAAAATATCCTCCACTCTGAGGACCAGTGTACTGAACACCATGTCAGGCTCTGCTTTAGCTTTGTGGCAAAAGCAGCAAGAGTACCAACAAAGTGCTTCCTTTCAAGTTTTGGAGGTGCAGGAGAGGGTGGTAGTGGCAGGGAAAAGCTTAAAATGTGCTGCATAGATGGTGTCCCACAGAATCTAACGGAGGTGGGATGTTTGCAACCAAAAAGACATAGCAAAATAAAATACATATATGCCCTTAGGGTTTTTGGCAGAACACCCACTGAGAAGGTTATAAAACAAAGTTTTACTGGAGGGTTCCTCAGTAGGTACCCAGTTTGCTTCACTGTCTCAGTCAGAGGAAAGGTTTTGTGTCTGTTTTCTGGTCCCTCTTGTGAAGTGCCACATATGCCAGTAATTCTGTCAATAGTTCACACTGTTCCTGTCACACAGAAATCAATTCTTGCAACATCCCTGTTGCTTTTCCTTATTTTGGAAAAGCAATACTGACTCTTCTCACTTAAAACTGTAATTACTTTTATTTTCTTGCGTCTGTCCTGTTTTTGCAGAACACTTTCCTGCTTTGACAAGGGAACCCCACAGCTTTGAATGGGTTTTTGGAAGAACCTGTTCCAGCATCTTGACTTACAATGTTGAACCTTCAGGGAAAAGAAAAAAAAAAGCTTCTTAGTGCTGTGGTGTAATTGTCAGACCAGGGACCAACATCAGCTTGGAGGGCAGTGTTTGTCAGCTGCTGGGGAGAAGAAGAGCCTCTGAAATTTTAGGAGATTGAACCTGTGCCACAGTGGTGGAGGGAACCAGGCCATGGTTTTCTGACTGTGATCCCTTTAGGGAGGCTTACCTGTGTGCCCAGCAGCCTGGCAGTGCCACCTCCCTAATCAGCAAGGTGCACTTGCTTGGCATTGGAGAGGGCTGAGAAAAGCTGGGGAACAGGGAAAAACCTAAGTAGGGAGGAAAATCTGCTTTCCTGCCAAGTCCTAACGTGGTTTTGTTTACTTCACAGTGAACTAAGTGCCAAATCAAAAGCATTGCAACTGCAAATAGTAGAAGATGGAAAGATGGATAGTAAGTATTAAGACTGAATTGCTTTGCATGATCAGCTTGTGAGCTTTGCTGACTGTTGACAAGTCCCCTTTTAGTTCTGGATGGCCAAACTGATGGTCACACCCATCAGTAACTGTGGATAGAAGAGAGAATACACTGGCCAGGTGCCTCTGTCCTGCTCTGGGTTAAGGTTACAGAGAATCTTTTGAGTTTCTTTCTAGACTCTCAACATACTGAGTCTTCCATGTACTGATATCCTATATTTTTCAGCCTTCCAAACTTCTAACAGATCCACTGTGAGCCTTTTTGGTTTCAAGTTAAGCTTTCGAGGCCTTTCTGTGGCTGAAGGGGAATCTTGAGTGTTAATCCTAAATCCTTCCTTTTCAAGCCCCAGAGGCTGCCTAAAAATTATCAGATATAAAACATGCTCATTCTGATTATATTGGATTAAATGTAAAAGGGGGCTGAAGCCTTTTTGCTGCTTGATTCTGTTGTTGCAGAATTATTTTTAATAATCTAGATATACAGACTTGTGTGATACCTTGCATATGATCTGCAATTATTGGAGGGATTGGAAAGTTGAATGTGGGCACAAGCTTGAAAAAAATTCTCTGATATGGATGCAGTTTTTTATTTTTAACAAAAATGTGGAATCTATATAGAGTCAAAAATAAAATCTATATAGAGTGGAATCTATACAGAGTCAACAATTGTATGTTGTTCCTTGCACAAAGTTTAGTCTTGCCTGTACCTAAGCATCTTTAACAATGGATCTTGCAAACAACACCAGTAATGTTCCACATCCTACTGAGGGTGTGACTGTCAGCCTGCTTTCCTGAAGAAAAAGGTCCCAGTGGATTGCACTGACATTTGTCTTCCTGCACCTCTGCCCCCCCATACCAGCTTAGCTGTTCTTCTTCCCAAAATTTGAATAGGAGACTCAAAGTAGAATCATATTAACGAGCAGAGAGCTGAGTAATGTGAATATAATGTAGTTCCCTACTTGTCTTTGAATTTCACAGAAAACTAGGATTTCATCTCTGAAATCATGCAGGACTTTTGCTATTAGTTTGCTGTTAAATCTTGTGGAGCTGAAAAAAGTCAGGAGAGGAACAAGAGAACTGCTGAACTTGCACTGGAGTTCAAATTGAGAAAGACAGTGATGCACCAGTCTAGCAGGAATCCAGAGCGTTCTCTGGAATGAAAGATGCAGGTAGCTGGTTGTGGGGACTGTTCAAGGACCTAATAGGAATATTTCTAGTTGTTTTCTTTTTCCCTAAACATTCTGCGTATACAGGGAAAAACAGTGGCCAGAAATAGTAGTAAATATTAGTAAATAGTAGTATTTAATTTCTCCATTCTTTCCTGTTGCACAGTATTAGGCCAGGCTGAGGAACAGCCATAAAATGGAAAGAAAACTGTGAAAAGTGCCAGGTTTCTGCCCCGTGGTGTAGAACCAGTTTCTGGAATTAGCTGCCTGTGCTCTTCCTCCCCTTTTCCCATCACCCCCCGCCTTAAACATACTCACAGCTTAGGTGTGCACTGATTTTGTTGATTTTCTTTGTTCCAGGTCCTTTATCCGGGAAGGTGACTGTACCTCTGGACTTGTTCAGGAAACAACCCTCTGGCCAGCAAAGCTTTGCCCTGAACAGTGAGGCCAGTGAGGGCAGCTCGGAGCCAGGGCCCGGGCTGGGATCCATCAGTGCAGAGGTACTGCTGGGTTTGGATGGGTTTCGGCTGGATCTTTTGCCTCTGGAAGTATATGCAAGTGCTTATCTTGTGCTTGTGGCTGAGCCAGAGTAGCACACACTGATTGTGCAGTGTTTGTGTCTCACCAAAAGAATGAGCTCTTGAGTTTGGCTCTTGAGCATCAGCAAAAACATTAAAGAAGTACTAGGTGGAAATACTGTCCTTCTTGCTTGACTGTGCTTCTAAGGTGACTTTTTTTTCCTGTCTCCTTAGTTCTCTTTTATAGAACCCAATGAACTGAAGACAAGGCAAGTCTCCTCCCCAGTGCTGGCCACCAAGATAGAAAAGGATCGCACTGTGATGCCCTGTGGGACTGTGGTCACTACTGTCACTGCTGTGAGAACCAAACCTCGTCTGGAAGGGAGAGCATCTCCCCTGAGCACAGGTGAGGGGCTCCAGTTCTTCCTCTGCTCACTCACAGGGTTATCCATGGGCACTGGGAGAAGTGCTGGGGGGGGGGATGTAAGGAGAGAGTTCTCTGATGTGTTGGAGTGGGGTTGCTCTTTGTGTCCTCTGGAATCAGGTTTTTAATTTTCAGGGAACCTTGTTCTTACAAGAGGAACAGTTAATGCTTCTTTTAATACACACTGTAAAACTTCACAGTAGGGTGATAATGCAGAAGACCTGGATTTTGGAGGGTGGTTTTTTACATGACAAATGTATCAGACTCAGGGTGTTTGCTGATGACAGACCATCCTGTGCCTTCTAACCTTGATCTGTGTTATCATTTCTAATGAAGGTGGGTGTGTGGCAAAGACCTTTTCAGCATGTCTTTTAGGAGTAGATTTTCCAGTTCTTCTTGGGATAAATATGAAAGTAAAACCTGTGAACAGTCTTGATATGAAGTCTCACAAAGACGAGCATTAAGTTGTTCAAGCAGATATTTTACTTAAGTGTCATCTAGCATATTACAGTAGAAGGTTTAAAAACAATAAATTCCTACACTTCACAGGTCTTTCTGGGGTCAGGTTACCATAGAACATGTGTTGAGAATGTGTATTAAACAGCTTTCTTAAACACTTATGTTTTGAACAGACACAACAGGTATAATAAATTCTTATTGATGTCATAAAAAATGTCTCAAATAGTTCAAATAACCAAAAAACTTGGTCCTCAGATTCTCCTGTGAAAACTCCAGTTAAAGTAAAGGTGACTGAAAAGGATTTCTCTGTTGAAGCTCTCCATTCTCATGGTGCTCCAGTCAGCAAAACTTTGTCATCTTCGGACACAGGTAATTGAAATATTCAAAGGTGCTAATGAGGACATGTCTCTCTCTGCTGCACTTGGGATTAATGTGATCCTGTTAAAATAACAGCCAACCCATATGGCTGCTGCCTGTCAGCAGCACTGAGATGTTTATGTTACAAAGCACTGTGGTTAAGGGATATGGCAGCCTTGCAGTAAAAGTCTGTTTTTCATTGGCAATTTAAATGACTGGTTTTGAATAAATAACAATGAGCTGTGGTTTGGAGGGGGGAGGTGACTGCAGAAAAGCCAGGCTGTGTTTTCTTTTACTTTTTAGTGAAAGATTCCTCCTTTCATAAAGGCATGGGGGATGCTGCACAAAATCAAAACCCTGTGACAAGAACTTCTTAAGGCCATTGTGACGTCCCCTCTGTCTGAAGAGAACACAGGGGTTGGACTGATGTAAGGAAGGCTGAATTCTCTTCCTAGCCTTAATCCTGGGCTTTTTTGGGGGCTAATGCAAATACCCAATCTTGCTGTGCCTGTTTGTCCACCTTCCTAAGTCACCTGGCATACAGGTGCCTGCACAGTGGCAGGTGGCATTGATAATAACTTTAATTATAAATTCACTTTGAATTGTATTAAATCTGATCTTGGCTCTGGGTTGTTTTACCCTTGCAAGCTGCAACTCTGAATCTTCTGCATCTTCTTCAGCCCTGTGTGTGGTCACCACTGAGTCTTTCAGTAGCTCTGTGGGCAACAGGAATAAAAGACGTGACCCAGTCTGGCTGCCAATGACACATAATGTGGAGTTAAGATTGCTCTGTAGGGATTTCAGTGGAGATGGGACAATCTGGAGATGATCTAGACTGCTCCTGGCAGAGTCAGAAGGTTTGCTGAGAGACAGAAATGGGGCCAACAGATATGGGGAAGAGCATGAAGCACTAACCATGAGCAGCTGTAATAGCACTTGAATCTTTTCCCACCTCCAGGCTAACAAGTGCTGTGATACCATGAAGCAATGTGGAATATTACTGCCTCAATTTGGGAAATGTTGAGACAGTGCAGCACTTCTGAGTTGACTCCCTTAAGCATTTATGATATTAAAGACACAAAACACTTACTGGAAAACTCATCTGAAGGCAGCTTAGACCCTAATGGTACAGACAGCGTTTTTAATGGGAGTGCAGGGGAATTTCTGTGAAATGTTTATGCAGTACAGCAGGAAGAATTACTCATTAGAAGGAAAGGTTAAGCCAAATGAAAGAAACACAAAGAAGCTTTTGGTATGGTGGTAACTTGGGTAACAGTTATCATAAACACCATGGCAAAATTGGAATAAGCACTCTGGAAAAGGTGCTGTGTCGGTGCCATGGTTCTAAGTGATGACAGTAATGAGAATTAACAAGTGCCTGGATGGTCTCAGCTCTTCCTGGGGGCTTTGCAGAGGCTGGGGAGATGGAAAAGCAAAGGTTTATGATGAGTGTGCAGACATGCACATTCCTTGTGCACACATATACTCTTAAATTCCAGGCCTCATCTTTTATTGCATTAATGTCACAGTAACAAAAGACACTGCTCAATTTAATTAACACTGGTGATATCCCTGCCTCTGTTTTTTGGTTTGTTTTTTTTTTTGCTGTTAAAACTCTTAGCCAAAAAGCTCACCTCAGACAATCAAATATGGGGATTTTTGTCTTGCTGACTTTCTCTGCCTGGTTTGTTCCTCAGCTTGATGAATTATCAGTGTGTGTTTGCTGTGCCCAAAGTACTTTGCATTACCAGACGCCAGAATTGGCCATGCTTAAAAATAAATGTGTTTGTCACTAAAGAGCATTTTATAAAGAAGGTTTTACGTTCCTGTGCAATGTTTGGAGGGGAGAAAGGGGGGGTGCACTTTATAGGCTTTGGAGGCAGCTGATGAAGAGCAGAGTGACTGACACTTTGCCCTCCCCATCCTAGCAAAGTGCCATAGCAAATTTGGAAATGCTGAGCAAGGATGTCTGGAAAAAGAGCAAAATAGCTACCTGAGGAAGCAGTATCATGCACCAGCTTTGCACCATGTTCCTAGTGACTTTGATACCTGATGCTCTCACCACTGTCATCACAGTGTAGCAGTGCATTGAAATAATCTGATGTGTTGTCTAGGCTTCCAGAAAAACTCCTTTGTGCTCAGGGAGAGGGTTTGTAAGTGCAGCTTCAGTTCCTTTTCTCCAAAAAAAGGGTTATGGGAGGGAAAGACCTGATCGCCGGGTGGTGAACTGGAAGATGTTTTGGTGTGCCTGGTGTTTGTACCATTTCTGCCAAGTCCTGTGAATTTTAAGTCAAGAACAAACTCTGCCTCTCTTTGCTCTGTTTTTTTCCTGTTTTTTTCCTTTCTCCCCTCTGAAATAATCCTTTCTTTCCAGAGCTGCTGGTACTGAATGGCACAGATCCTGTGGCAGAAGCAGCCATTCGGCAGCTGAGCGAGTCTGCAAAGCAGAAGCTGAAGTCTCCTAGAAAGAAAAGCACCATTATCATATCAGGGGTGTCCAAGGTAGAGCAGAAAACAACCCTTACATTATTATGTTAGAAAAAGCCTTTGCTCCACTGACTGTGGCATTAACGTGGGTTCTGCTGTCTCTGCAGAATCCGGGTCTGCGTGCCAGGTTGTTTCTGTAACTGTTTCAAGTTAAGCCAAATCAGGGTTTTGATTGTTAGTTTTGACAGCCTGACTAAAATGCAAGGTGTGCTTGGATGGGAGTGGAATGATTAGGGATTTGGGAGAACAAATATGGGTGAGAACAGAAGATAATCAGTCCTTCGCTGTGTTTCACCCATGTAGGGAAGATGCACAGAAAAAGAAAAAAGATTTCTCTATTTATTTTTTTTTTGTTCAAAGCTGTTAAAACAAAACCTTCTGGAAAACCTCCTGGGCTCTGTTCCAGAGGGAGGGCAAACAGAAGACTGGTTTTCACATGGTATATAGCATTCCTCCAGACTTTCTTCATCCACAGCCTCAGTGTCCTATTTGATGGCTGGTGCCTGCCTGCAGTCCTTTCCCTGCAGGTTGCTCCATGGATCTGTGCTGTGCAGTGTTGCTGTAAGGCACAGGACCTCTAAAGAGCTCTGAGTGAAAGTCAGATCAGTGGGCATGGATCCCTTCATCATCACTGTGCTGTGATGAGGGGGAAAATGAGGATCAGCAGCCACAGTGCCAGATGTATCTGCCTGGGAAATGAAGGCACTGGGACTTCTTGGATTTGGTTTTAGCTGATACAGCTGACAAATCCTTCTATAAGATGAAATGCTTTGATGTTTCTTTTCTTAAAAGGACCAAAAGATTCTCTGTGTATGCTGATACTTCATTAGAGCAGCACATGTAGGAAAGAGTCCTATTGTTTGTAGTGGGGCCAGGGGTAGGTGAGGGGCACGTACTTAATTTATTTTATTTTCATTTATACGACCTTAATGACATGATTAAAACTTGGCTACGTGCTTCTTTAGTAAAGCTGAGGAAGCTTAAAGGGTCCTGAGCAATACAAGTATACAAGTGTAAAGAGGAGAAAATAACTTTTGCAGGGAGTCTTGCTTTCCTCCAGCAGAATGGCTCCTATCAGTGTTGTCTCTTATTTCCACTGGGCAGACCTCTTTATCTCAGGACAGTGAAGCTTCACTCATGATGGACTATGCTGCAGCCATGGACAGCTCCTGCAAAGAAGCAGATCCACCCCCTGTGGAGGAAGCTGTTGCAAAAACCACCCCTGATGAAAAGCTGTCGCTGGGTCCCTCAGAAACAGCACCTGACACCGACCCGCAGCACAGCACCCAGAAGGCCTGGGGTTTGGAGAATGGCAGCCAACAGTGGGACACCAGCACCCTCTTAGACCAGACCTCTGAAGAAATATCTGGGAGCTCACTGAGCGTTTCAGAAAGTGGGAGCATGAAAAAATCCAAAGGTACGTGATCCTTGCTTTCCACCTCAGTGACTGGCTGCTGTCTCTGCGTAATTGGCAGTCAGGCAGTGCTGTAGGTCATCCTTTCTTGCTGATTTTTTTTTGTCCTTGAGCTCCATGTGACTGTGGTGTTGGTTGAAGCTGTCTCACCAGCAGCACAAAGGGTGCAGTCCACTGCTCTCTGAGCCAGCTCAGGCTCCCTCAGTCAGGAAGCAGAAGGGCAGCCCCATTAGCCCCATTACTGACATTAAAATGGTAGGGCTCACAGTTGCTTTTTACACATTCCTTCTCCTCCTTCACACCTCTGAGCTCAGGACTGCCCTCACTAAAGTGTGTGTTCAGGAAGCAGCTGAAGCAGAAACTGCCTTGTGAGCAGTTTCTCCCTTTTTCACTGATTTCATTAATATGTAGTTTGCTAAAGAAAATGGAATAAAAGGTAATTTAGTAAGTAAATAAAGCATCAGATCATTTTGCTTAGGTAGTTACACACCTGAATAGCTGCAGTTTGAAAGTGTCTTAGGATTCTTTGTGTTTCCTTGATAAATCCATTAACCTCTGAGCACTGGTTTGTGGCTATGTGGTATTAGGACTGTTAGGATGTCTGACACAAGGGCCAGTGCAGTGGACTGTGCCTTGAACAGGCACACACCAGTCTCATGGGCTGCACCTTGAAACTGAAAAAAATACTGTGTTTTTCACCCACATCCATCCCCCTTTTGCTTTATTATTTTCTCTTCCTTCCTTGCCCAGAGATCCTCACTACAAAACCTCACTATTTCACTTGATTATCACAAGCCCCCCCACGCAGGGCAGACACTGGAGCCCTTTGTCAGGGCCCTCCCTTAGAGCCTCGAGTTTCTCTGGCCTTCCCACAGCTGTGTTGCTCCACATGAGAGATCAGGGTGGCACAGCAACAATCCGTGTCACATACATGGTCACGCACTGGAAAGTTTCGGGTGTGTTTGGGGTGAGGGTAGGGGGTTAGTTGTGAAGGGATTTGTTCCATTTTGGAGCCTGGAAGAGTTTAAGAAGCTGTAGGAGAGATTGCAAAACCTCTGGGCTCTTCTTTTGTTGTTCTAAAACAAGCAACTGCAAGTTTGTGTGTGAGCTGTTGTCTAGTTCTGTTTTTCCCTGTGCTGTGTGTTGCAAAGAGATCAGCCTTCTCAAGAGCCTTTTCACACAATGCAGTGTAAGGCTGCTAAAAACTGCAAAGTATCTCTAATTTGAGAGAGTTGTATCATCTTAAAATAATACTTTAAGAAAACTGGCTCAAATCCCTTTCTTTATACACAGATGTCTTTGTGGAAGTCTTGAATCTCCGCTTTGTCACAGCTGAGTAGCTTTTGTGGAGTAAGATAGGAAAACATTCCCACCCCCCTGCCTCCAGTTAGCTGTGAACAGTTCAAGGTTTCTGTTTGTCAAATGCTTTCCCTTAAAAAAAAACAAACAACAAAACCCCACAAACATATAAAACCCCTAACACAACAACAAAAAACCCAAACAAAACTGAAAGCCAACAAAACCCCTTCTGCTTTAAAAAAGCCTTGTATCTGTATTAATGTCTTAAGGTTAGCACTGGTTTTTTTTTTTTACTCTTGCATATTTTTGTTTGGTGGTTTTTTTTACCTTTCTGACTTCCTCTTTCTTACCCATTCCCTTTTATAAACTTAAGAGGACTACTATGCCAGCCAGAATTAATTACCCACACAGTAAGTTGGTTTTGTGTATTTTTTTTTCCCTAAGAAAATGTAGCTTTACAATGGGACACTCATTGTAAAAACCGAAGCAAAACATAGTTTGGCACCTGTTTTCTTCTTCCCCCATCCACTTCTTTCCTCCTTCCAAAATTACCTTCCTGTGCTCAAGTGTCTCAGCAGATTAGTCTGCTGTAGCAAATTATTCTTCTGGTGGTCATGCTGTTCAGGTGGGTCACACAGAAATCTCAGCAAGGAAGGCTTGGAGGGGTGCTCTGCATTCCTAATCTCTCTCCATCGTGCCCATTCCTGTAACATCTGATAATCAATCAAACTCTGCTCATGCAAACCACGTGTGACCCCATAACTGGATATACATGGGCGAAAAACTTACTTTAAAACCTGCTGCTTACAGTTTTCTAGGTAAAGCTTTTCTACCCTAGCTTGCAGAGCTACCAGGGCCTCAGCAGGTATCTGCAGAACCACCTGTGTAAAAGCTGTTTTGGAAGTTGGGAAGGAATGGAAAGCAATCTCTATTCATATCCTTGTAGATGTGAAAGGAAATCTTCCTTGATTAACAGAAGTGACATTCAGAAGTGATCATAGCCCCACAAGCATTTTCAGCACACCCTAAACTAGTGCAGAGGAGCCTGTGTAGCCCAGCCAGCTCATACAGTAAGCTCTCTGCTCATCTCCTGGTGTTAGGGGCAGAGCTGGCATATGGATCCTGTTGGACTCGAGAAGTGAGCATGCAGATAGCACGAGCATTGCCAAGCTGGGGATGTGCCCTGCTCTGCCTCCCTGGCAGGGCTGCATGTCTCCACAGCAGCTGGAGCCACTGCCAGGCAGCACACACCAAACTGGTACAGACTGATGGGGATGTGGCAAGCTTCCAGACAGCCATGACCTCAGCACCTCCAAAAAACACAGGGAGCTTTCATGCTTGGGGACTGCTGCTTGTGCTGAGCCTCGGGGGAGCACTGCCCACGATTTTTTGGCTGCAGTGAGTTGTCCCATTTTCACAGCATTCTTGGTTCGGTTCTGACTCCTGCTGTGGAAAGTCAGTCTGAATCACAGAATGGATAGGACTACATATCTGCTTATGGATAAGCCTTTCTGCCCTGCTCCTGCTGGCACAGCTTCAGCTGCAGCTGCCAGGGCTGCTGGGCAGAACAGCTGCCTGCTCAAACAAGAGCGGCACAGCAGCGAGGCCTCGTGGATCCCCCCCAGCCTTTGCATATTAAATACAACTGTCAGTGCCCTGGGGTTGAACACTGCTTCTTTTATGCTGCTGACAACAGCCTGAAGTGGTGCTGCCTTGCCAAAAAGATCGATCAGAGGGTGATGGGAGGGCGGTCAAGATTCAGATCCACGAGTTCCAGTTGCTTTCAGCTGATTTCTGCTTCATCCCTGTGAGAAGCATCTTGGCAGCCGGCAGGCACAAAAACATGCTGGAATATCCTCCCAGGTGCTGAGCCCTTAAAGTAATAAACCCAAGCACATGTTTGCAAGTGCTCTGGTGTGAACAAAGCAACGTTTGGCTGCGTGCAGCAGAGCTACCATGAAATACCTGTTCTGCAGCTGTCGCTGTGCAAAGTGACACGGGGCCCGTGCCTGGTCCTTGGGGGACAAACACGTAATTCTAGCTGTGGCACAGCATTGCATGAAAGAACTGGTCTGTGTGTTGCTTTTTGTATCCATCTGCAATGGGAGGAAAAGCAGAGTCAAGACCATGCAGCGACAGGAATTAACAGCCAGGCTGAGAAAGAATGAGGAAACCTGATAGTGGTGCCGGGAGCAAGGTGTGGAAGCTTTGCCAGGGAGATGGCTGTCCTCACCTACTGGTCTGACTGCCAGAAGGCTCCTGTGTTGGCTTGCTACCTGGGTCCTCCTCTGTTCAAATTGGCTCCTGCCACCTGGGACAACACCAGCACCCAATTCTGCACCAAACTTTTCCTTTTAAACGTGGAGCTGATGTCCCCACACCTGGTAGCCTGGAGCAGTGTCCCTGCCAGCTGCAGCCGAGCTGCCTTGCACATCAGGCACACGTGCACACGGGGAAAAGGAAGGTGGAATTTGCCAGAACGGCTGCAAAAAACAAGCCAGGCTTGCAAAGAGAGGAGTGCTGGTAGCTGGTGCTGGCAGCATGAGTCCCCGGTGAGGTGACAGCTGCAGTTGCCTTGGCTGCATGCTGGGTTTTGACATGGGATCAAGGGAAGGAATACAGGAAAATACAGCAACTTAATTTACCGCAGAAGGGGTTTGGGCGGATTGCTGAACCTGTTGGAAGCAGATGTAATATTATTTTTAATCTGCTTGAAGTGAGTTGCTATTCCTAACAGGATTTTAAAATAGCAAATGCTTCCTGAGTGTTGCTGTGGGTGGTGCTGTTGAATTCATGTAGAACACACCTGCTGCCTGGCTTCTCTGAGCCCACTGCACACAGGTTCAATGCCAGGTACTGTTCTCTTTCCCCTCAAATTGAAATGCCACCTTCGTGTGGTGTATCACAGGCCGATCTTTTCCTCCTTTGATCTCTGAAACAACAAAGAGTAGTAACATTACCTCCTCTATTCCATTCTTTTTGCAAAATACTTTCTCCCTTTATTGGTTGGAAGGATTGGCTCTGCCTCTTGGACACGTGAGAACCCAGTGTACAACCCACACCAGTGGCTGTGCATGTGTGTATGACCACTAACGCAGCTTTCAGAGGAGCATCTGAAACTAAGGGTGTGTAAGGACGGAAACTTCCACAAGATGTGTGGATTGACTTTAGAAGCTGAAATCAAAGGTCAGCTTTGTTTAGTCAGGCTGCCACTGAAGCTGAGCTTCAAGAGGGAAAGCAGCCTGTTCTTTCTCAAGTGTCCTTTTTATTTCCTTCCCGCAGGTGGGATTCTGAAAAAAAGCGCGAAGCTCTTTTTCCGCCGGCAGCACCATCAGAAGGATCCAGGAATGAGCCAGTCCCACAACGACCTCGTGTACCTGCAGCAGCCCCTGTCAGAGGAGGGCCGCAAGAAGGGAGGCACCCTGTCCCGGATCCTGAGCAGGAAGCTGCTTTCCAGGAACAAAAGCAAGAGCAAACTGAACGGTGCTCCGGGAGAACCGTACATATAAGACCGGACCCTCTCTGCTGGGATCCTTGCACATCAGTTGAGCATTTGTTTACAGAGCAGTGCTAGAGAGTACAAATATGGCTGGTGACTTGCGTAAAAGGATGTTCACTAATACAGTGGTCTTTTTTTCGTTTGTTTTTCCAAAACGCTTTTTCTCTCTGATGATGAAGTTGCTCCTCCAAATGCAAGCAGTGCTACGTTAACCGTGAAGGCTTTGGAGAACCACGTGGTTTATTGTGGAAGATGAGGGAGGATGGGGAATGGGGCAGGTGGGGACCAAGAAGGCCACTGGTATCCTGGAGTGCATCAGGAAGAGCACTGCCAGCAGGTCCAGGAAAGTGATCCTGCCCCTCTGCTCAGCCCTAACGAGGCACATCTGCAGGGCTGTGTCCAGCTCTGGGCTGCTCAGGACAGGAGGGACATGGAGCTCTTGGAGCAGGTCCAAAGGAAGATGCAAAGATGCTGAAGGGACTGCAGCATCTCTGGGAGCAGGAAAGGCTGAGGGAGCTGGGGCTGTTCAGCCTCCAGAGCAGACACTGAGAGGGGACCTCCCCCAGGTCTGTAGGGGCTGCAGGGAGGGGGCAGAGGATGGACCAGGCTCTGCTCGGGGGGGCCCAGCAATGGCACAAGAGGAACGGGCAGGAACTGATGCCCAGGAAGTTCCACCTGGACATGAGGAAGAACTTCTTTGCTGGGCAGTGACCCAGCACTGAACAGAGACCACAGAGGGTGTGGAGTCTCCCTCACTGGGGGTATTCCGGAACTGTCTGGACACAATCCTGTACCATGTGCTCTGGGATGACCCTGCTGGAGCAGGGAGGTTGGACCAGATGACCCACTGTGGTCCCTTCCATCCTGACCCACTCCGTGGGGAGGACCCACATGTGAGCACCTGGTTTATGTTAATGGAGAGCTCAGAACTGAAACATTGTCCCTGGGTTACGTGACTGAACCACTACAGAGAGAGAAGACACCACTGTGCTCCCTCACTGCAGCCTGCAACAGTAGCAATGCAGGGCTCAACTGATTTTTCTAGTCAGGCTGAAAGGGAAAAAAAAAAAAAAAGAGACCCAGATCCAGTTTGTATTGTAATGTGGAAACGGGTAAGTTTTCAGAAGCAGAAGGAAAATGCTGATTCAGATATCCTACTGTAATAACTGTAGCCTGCTGTAATAACTGCTCGGTCCATGTAGGTGGAGAGATGCCTTTGATATTAGCCATAAATCAATAAATTATGCAAATATCTGTACTAGCATATTGTTTAATGTTCTGTGCAGAAGTTATGCTTAACAAAACAGAACTTTTTTTTTTTTTCAAAGTTTACTTGAGTCTACTCGCAAACAACACATTTACCAAGTCTTATATATGTAGCTTTCCTTCCCTGTGTGAGAAGCTGCACTGCTGATGCAAAAACCTGTCTTAGGGGCTCTAATTCCTTCTCCCAATACTTGTTAGACAAGTATATTAACCATCATATCAAATGCAAAGCTAGGAGCAATAAGTGGTGAATAGAGCATAGTTAACCCTGCAGTGCTTTTCATTAGACAGCCTGTTTTACTTGCCAAACACTTACTGAGATCTTAGAAAACACAGTTGTGAAGAAAGCTTTTGAAAAAATAATAACAATTCCCTTAGTTCACTTTCAGTTTCTAGGTCTGCCAGTGTTGTCATGTGGTGAGTGGTTGGTCAGATGAGTTTTTTAACTTTTTCTCCTTGTTAAATATTGCAGCTGGCTCCTTTAAATTAAAATGAAAAACTGATGGAAGTAAAGGCATGGTTCTTGTTTTGGCTATCAAGAGTAAAATGTCAGTCTTTCATAGGTACCATCTTTTGTGCTTACCTGTACTTTTCCATGATCTACATTCCTGCTGAGGACAAAGGACCAAGCCTGTTCTCTTTGGCCAAGAAAAACATCCATTCATTCCATCTAAATTACTGAAATGAATGGATGATAGATTGGTGCCTACTTTGCCAATAGTGATTTTCCCCCTGGCCCCTTTCCTCCCCTTAAGCTGTCCCAACTCTTTGGCACATATTTGGGCTTTCAATTTAAACGATTCATCAAAAATAGAAAGTCACAGAGGAATAGAAACACATTTCAAAACTTCTGATGGACTCAAGATTCTTTGGTAAATACTTGTACAATGAATATCAAAGTAGAGGGGGGTTGGTTTCTTTTCAACCACAAAAATATTGGAGGAACTGTCAGAACTGTCAGAATCTTTTAACTGTGTAAAAATACTGTTTATGTGTAACCTCCAAAAATCACTGTGGTGGTACAGCAGATCAGACTATCAAATAGTTGTATGTTTAAGGATGCTGCTTATCATGAAAACACTTGAAGGCATTTTAATGTTCTGTATTTTGAAAATTGGTTACAGATGAATCTTCTAGAGCTGTAATGTGCTTAGAAATCCCAGTTCAGTAATACAGGCTTGTCCAGCTTGAATCTGCTTGAACACTTTTGTTTATTGTTAATTTACTACAGAGTTGGTTTCATCATTTGTTCTGCAGTGGTTCATGGTATGAGCAGTAAAACCCCTGATGTCCTGTTCTCTAAACATACATCTTTTCCCTTGATTTTACTTGGAGCTCTCTGCATGACAGGGCAGGGTGGGGGTCAAGTCCCTGCCACGTTTAAATGCTCGGTCTTGTTTGCTGAAGGAGAAAACCACAACTGGTCTCCCAGTTGAAGAAATCAAAGTGAGCTCCATGGGTAGCAACACCTTTACCCTAAAAACAAAGACCTGTGGAACTGGGAATGCAGAAGCAGTAACACTGCTTGAAGTCTTGCTGAAGTTACTGAACTGGGATTTTCATTCACAGAAGCTTTACCTTGTACTGTAGAACGAGGTGGAAATAACACCAAGTAACTTCCAGATTACAGGAGTAGGGCTTGCTCCTAGCTTACCCCAAAGAATAGATACACACTGAAGATGTGATTTTTTTTTTGGTTCCTCTTAAGGCCTTGGTGATCACCTAAATGCTTGTCTTGATGGTGGGAACCAAGAACATTCTATACTACGAAGTGTGTGAAGGTCTGAGCTCGCATGTATGGAAAGACAATGAATTCTTAAGATGAGGAAAGCAAGGCATTTGGGGTAAAAAGGGAATCTTGTTTTTTTTTTACTTGCCTTCACTCCTCAGGAAAATAAACATGGTTTGGTTTGATGAACTGGCTGGTTCTATCTATATCTGGCTGGTGTGTTCCTCACCTCTTCCTACTCCCCTGCAAATAACTTATGTCCTGTTGTAAAAACAAGCTGAGGTACTAAACACAGAGGGACAATTGAGTTGCTCAGTCTTAACAACCCCAAAGGCCCAGAATATTGAATCCCATTCCCCCCTTCTGAGACAATTAGGTTATCATTTAAGATCAGGAGATCTGAGGATGTACATTTTGGGGTACTAATATTTAGTGTGAGCTGGATCCTGACAACCAGTGGTATCTACACTGCTGGTTTGGGTTGGGAAGACTGGATTTGTCAACTGGCACAACTAACACTGTGACATATCCTGCATGTGTCCTGTGCAGTTGTGTGAAGGATGCCAGAGGGAATCACTTTGCTTTTTTATGTTTTGCCATCTTCATGATTTTGATAGCTATGCATTTGAATAGTAGATGAAATCTCTACAGAATATTATTACACAGAAGACTTCTTGTTTTCTGCCTTCCAGTTTAATGTCAGAACAATAGCTTGGAAACAACCTGTGAAAATACTTTTTCCTTTTCGTCCCTTTTCTCATACTTTTTTGTTTCTGGATGTTCTGTACAGCAAAGACAGCATGGTATTTATTTTATGAGGACTAAGAGATGAAGGCTGGTTTTTCCTTTCTGAAGAATTTTTCTGCCCATAGTTGAACCTTCCTAATCTATGTTTGTGGCTTGTTTTGCTTTATGGTGTTTGAACTTTTCATTTGCCTCAGTGGAGACAGCCTACATCCTTCCTAACCAAGATTTGCCTTGGCTTTAGTGTGAATTTTGACCAAGTAAATAGGACAAGAATTACATTTCTCTTTGTAGATTAAAGCAATAAAACTGCCTAATATCTCCAGTGTGAATACAAGCCAGGTAACTTTTAAAAAGTGACTGAGGTCACTTTCAGAGTCACTTTGAAGAGGAGGGGGTCCTTCATCCCTAGATCATTGCTATTTCATCCCATTCACTCCAGGAAGAAATGACAGTCATTTCACTTCTAACAATGTATGAAATTTGTGAATCGGAGGTGGCAGGAAGGAAGAGGAATGCCAGAGTGGAAAAAAGTTCATTTTAAAAGCAAATCACCTTTGGCAAACTTCTTCAGCTTAATGGACAGGCATAATGCAGGCATAAATACTGGGCTTTATTTTTATGCTGTCAGCTTTTCTTTTTTCCCTGCTCTTTCTTTGGGAGAGAAGTTGGGGCTCCAGGCCATATATAGACCTAGTTACTGTCTTGCTCTTGAGAGGACTTGGCTTACAGCACTGCTTCTTTTGAGGAAATTGCCTGGCAATGACACCAGTTTTGGGGATCAGTGAAATTTTACAGCCTTTCCTGGTACTGCATCTCCTCCCTGGTTCTAGGTGGTTTTCAAGTGAAAGCTTTCTGCTCTGTATTTCTTGTAAAGTTTTGGTGTTCTTGATGTGCAGAGTATCATAGGAAAAAGCAAAAGTCGACTACATAAAATGCTACCAAATGTGGATGGGGAAGCAAAATAAGAATTTTCCTCTTCTATCACCTTTTTCAGCTCTGGTAGCTCTTGGTTACAAGGAGCAAGAGCTCCATCCAAGGTGAGAGCTGCCTGGGTTTTTCACTTCAGTTTATTGCAGGTTTTGAATTGTAGAGCTGAAGTTTGAGACAAGTGCTTATCCTGATACAGAATTAAGTATGCCATAGCTCCAGGCAAAGACATTCCTGCTGTGAGTGGGAACAGCTGACCTCATGCTTTGACCTCCACGGGATCTAAGTGGATTTATTCATGTGTTTAAAGTCAGCATATGCTTCTGTACATTGCTAAGCCACAGCCTTGGTGACAAACAACTCCAGATTAATTATATAACAAGGGTGATTGCTTTAAGTTAAGGGTGAATAATACCACTTCACTCAGGATATCCAAACTGCTACTATGCAAGGTGCTGGCATGGTGTGAAAATTACTGGGAAGGATGGATCTGGAGTCTTTCCAGTACTATAACTGTATTTCCCAATAATGTATTCTGCTCTGATATTCCAGGGGGGGGGTAAAACATTTTTTTCTAGCATCAAGTTGTGATGGTCACTTCTTCTGTGGTGTTTGTTTCTTTTTTTCTTTGTGTACACGAATTTAAGTTGGTGCAATTAAGAAATATACGATGTACAGATTTATTATATCATTAAAAAAAAACCCGAGAAGAGGATTTTTTTAAAGAAGTAACTCTTGCTGTACATACAATAAAAGCCTATTGTCTCTGTGTAGTGTGCTGTCCTACATACCCAGCCAGCCAAGCATAACAGATGGATTTCTGCTCTCCTTCACTCATTCGACCTGTTGCTTAACACAGTCCATTTACCTGTTTGTTCAGGAGCCGAGTTCTCTACCTGCCCTGTGCTGACACTGTGGGTTGTTTCTGATAACCCTGTCCTATCAGGTGGCCCCTTGTTGCCTGAGAAATCACCTGAAACATGGATTGGGTGGGAATTTAATGGCGAGAAGGAATTGTGGAACTTGTTGTAGTTATTTATTATTCTTTCTCTCAGTTATGTTGTAATACCCTGAATTGGGGGGCAAAGGGGAAGGAGTGTTAAGGCCTTGATCCTGTGGAGAAGATGCCAGTACTAAAATAGGACAGCCTGGGAAATGAGGTTGTCTTGCAATTATTTTATTTTAAATGTTATGTTATAAATCAGTGCTGCCACAAAGCCCTACCAGATGGGGGGGGGGGGGGACACACACAGCAAAACTAAAACAACAGAACACACAGCCAACCAAAAAAATAATAGGCATTCACATGAAAATAGCCACAACAGTGTTTCTATTTCCCTTCCAAAAGTGAATGCTGTCCCTTCTTTTACAAGGAAATATTATGTTTCCTTACTTGGGGTTACTGCTCACATTTACGTGCCTTTTTATTTCACTGCTTTGCTGAAAGTTCTTAATAGTCTCCCAACTTTTTCCTTTTCCTTCCTGCTCTAATCAGGGGAGAGGTTTTATACTTTGTGTGATGCCATTTCTGTACATTAGCAAAAGTGACAAGGCCTATCAGAGGGAGAGCAGGAATGGATGTAGCACTGTCTGGCACCACACCCTTCCCTTAAGTTCATCGTTCTTAAACAGTGAATGTTTTTATTATCTCTCTATCCAAGCCAGCTAGTGTAAGGTGCAAGTTCACAGTCTGATGTTAACCCTGAAAAAAAAAATAATTTAGACCTACAGGATCCAGACTCGCATGCATTCTAAACATACAGATAACTATTCTGAATTATTTTATACTTATTCCAACAAAGTGAATGCACTGCAAGTAGGATAACCACCCTTGTGTACTGGATGCTGGAAAAAACTAGGCAGAGGTCCATGTGAGTATGCACTGAGATGTACAGGGAAAATAAATTAAAGCAGACTACACAAAGCTAAAGGCCAGTCAGCTTCGGTCTTTGAAAAGGCAAATGACTTGTACCTGCAGTTAGAGCCTTGAAAAAACTCCCCTTACTGCTCTTGTGCTCATTGAAAACTTCTGGTGAGTCATTTTGAAGGAATAAATGGTTCCCCCTCCCAAAATTACCAGTGTCTTGCCAAGAACAATGTTTTCAAAATTCAAATGCTGCATTATTTCAGTTTACCCAAGCACGTACAAGAAGACAGTCCCAAGATGGTCGATGTCCTGGAGTGCATCAGGAAGATGCACCCGCTGCCAGCAGGTCCAGGAAGGGGATCCTGCCCCTCTGCTCAGCCCTAACGAGGCACATCTGCAGTGCTGTGTCCAGTCTAGGCTGCTCAGGACAGGAGGGACATGGAGCTCCTGGAGCAGGTCCAGAGGAAGATGTGAAGATGCTGAAGGGATGGAGCAGGAAAGGCTGAGGGAGCTGGGGCTGTTCAGCCTCCAGAGCAGACACTGAGAGGGGACCTCCCCCAGGTCTGTAGGGGCTGCAGGGAGGGGGCAGAGGATGGACCAGGCTCTGCTCGGGGGGGCCCAGCAATGGCACAAGAGGAACGGGCAGGAACTGATGCCCAGGAAGTTCCACCTGGACATGAGGAAGAACTTTGCTGTGCAGTGACCCAGCACTGAACAGATTGCCCAGAGAGGGTGTGGAGCCTCCCTCACTGGGCCAGAACTGTCTGGACACAATCCTGTGCCATGTGCTCTGGGATGACCCTGCTGGAGCAGGGAGGCTGGACCAGATGACCCACTGTGGTCCCTTCCAACCTCACCCGTCCTGTGATTCTGTGAATACTCTCTACACATCCCTTTTGAAACTGGGTACTTGTTGTGCAGAAGGGTTCATGGGATGGGTAAGGTGAGAAGCAAGAAAGGCCCCGGCCTTTGCCAACTGTTAAAAGATGTAGCCAGACATGAAAAGAGCACATCCCCTGGAGAGGACAGAGCTGGTGCCTGCCTTCTATCACCTTTAAATCTGAAGCAGTGCTCTGACTGTGAACCAGTCACACCCCAGCGGCACGGCTGCGTAAGGCTTTGAGGGGACTCTTATGCAGGTAACACTTCTTGCAAGAGCTAAAAACTGGGGGCACCTTCCTTGAACACAAAATGCCTGAGTAGTTCTTTCCGTGGCCACCTCCTCTGAGGGGGTTCTTGGCTGCACAGAGACACTTCACATGGGGAGTGGTGAAGTACCCTGAACTGAAGGTTTAAGCCCCCTGGGGGAAGAAGAGCACTCTTTGTTTCCTGGGCACCAACCTCTTGGTGGCCCATTTTATAAAAATATAGGCATTGCTGCTTAGGTTTCTGAGTGATGTGTGTCTGCAGTGTCTGCTGTCAGGCACAGCAGGGCTGGGCTCTGATAGACCCTGCTAACACCAAACTGACGAGAGACTTAGGAATCATAGAATCAATTAGGTTGGAGAAGACCTCTGAGATCATCAAGTCCAACACCACAATGTCAATTAGACACTGAGTGCCATGCCCAGTTTTTCCTTAGACAGCTCCAGGGACTGTGACTCCACCGCCTCCCTGGGCAGCCCATTCCAATGTTTAATAACCCATTCTGTGAAGAAATTCTTCCTAATGTCCAATCTAAACCTCCCCTGGCATAGCTCAAGGCTATGTCCTCTCATCCTGGCGCACTGAACCTCTATGAGGCTTGGGATACAGAGGCACAGGTGCTCAAGGTGCATGGCCAGGGCTTGGCTTTGGAAACACAAGGCACGTCCAGAAAGGGCAACGAAGCTGGTGAAGGGTCTGGAACACAAGCCTGATGAGGAGTGGCTGAGGGAGCTGGGGGTGTTAAGCCTGGAGAAAAGGAGGCTTGGGAGGGACCTTCTTGCTCTCTACAACTCCCTGAGAGGAGGTTGTAGCCAGCTGGAGGTCGGGCTCTTCTCACAAGCAACCAGCGGCAGGATTAAAGGAAATAATCTTAAACTGTGCCAGGAGACGTTTAGGTTGGACATTAGGAAGAATTTCTTCACATAAAGGGTGATTAGACATTGGAATGGGCTGCCCAGGGAGGTGGTGGAGTCCCCATCCCTGGAGGGACTGGACATGTCAACTCAGTGCCCTGGTCCAGTTGACACGGTGGCGTTCGGTCACAGGCTGGACTCGGTGACTTCAGAGGCCTTTTCCAACCTGTCATTGACTCTGTGATTCCCCTTGGAACGCTCCGGGACGCCTCCAGCCAGCACTGCCCAGGAGGAGAAGGGAAACCCAGCCGCTGCGAAGCGGGTGCTCTGCCACGCTCAGCGCAGCCACGGGAGCCGGAGGAGCCTCCCGGGGAAGGGCTGCGGGGTCTCGGGTGCGGTGCTCTCCCGGGAAGGGCTCCGGGTGGCGGAGGGGAGGCATCCCGAGCCAGGGCGGTGAAGGGACACGGACAGGGACGGGGATAAGGGCAGGGATAGGGAAAAGGCACAGGGACAGGGACAGCGCCGCCACCCCCCGCACTACACTTCCCGCCCTGCTCCGCGCCCCGGCCCCGCCGCCTTCCGCTGGCGCGTGGTTTCCGGAGCGGATCGGAACCCGGAGCGCGGATCCGATCCGGGTCTGGCCATTGCCGGGGCAGGTAACGCCGGTCCCCCCGCGCTCCTCCCGCCCGCACCCCGCGCCCTCCCCCGGGGCACCCCCCGCCCGGGACCCCCCGCGCCCGCCCCGCCGCGGCTCCTCCCGCCGCCCCCCGCGCCGCGCGGCGGGGCCGGGGCGGGCGCGGCGGCGGCTCCGAGCGGCTCCCGGGGCGGCGGCGGCTGCGGCCCCGCCGCCTCCTCCTCCTCCCCGTCCTCGTCCTCCTCCGCCGCCGCCGCCTCCTCCAGGCCGCCTGTTCTTTGTTACAGCGGCCGGGAGGGCGGTAGCGAAGGGGGCGAGGCGGGTCCGAGGCAAAACCCGGCGGAGCCGCTCCCGGATCGCGGGCCCCGGGCGGGCTCCGGGAGGGGGTGGAGGCGGCGCGGTCCCGCCGGGGCGGCGGGGCGCGGGTGGGGTGTCCGCGGGGGATCGGCCCGCGGAGGGAGAGGGACCCGGCGGGGCCACGGGGATGCGGGGCCGGGAGCGGGGAAGCGCCTCGGCTTGGCCGCAGGGGGCCGGGAATGGATGGGGAGGGTGGGGGCGGGCAGGGGGGGAGGTTCCATGTGTGATCCAGAGGGAATGGGGGAGGAAAAGGAAGAGGCAGGTGTAGCGATGCTGATCCTGCCCCGGTGGGAGAAGGTGCGGCGGGAGCCCGAGGAGACAAAAGGAGGGAAAGCCGCGGACTGCGGCGCTTCGCGCACGTGAATTTTCTGCAATACGCTCGTTTTCATTAAACTTTGCATATACTTCATGCACATGGTGATGGGGAGCGCTGGGAAGGGCAGGTGGCGCCGGCTCTCCCAGCCCGTGTGTTACTCCGTGTCCCCCCCCGACTGGTGTAGGAATCACCCCCTCTCCTCCTCCTCGACAAGAAATGATAGAATGGCCATGATTTTGTGGGAATGCAAGGCCTCTCTGTAGTTTGCCAGATGTTCTGCAATTACTTTGAGCAGTAGCATGAACAAGTTTGACTACATCATGAGCAAAACTGCATTTTTAAGTGCGTTCTCGCACACGTGCATCTGCAGCACCCACCCACTTCTGCTTTCAAATTATTTATTCACACTTACTAGAAGCCCATTCTCAAACCAATGGAAAACTGAAGAAAGGCAGACTTTAATTTTAGCTTGTTGGTCATTAAGTTCAAACACAGATTTTTAGGCGTTGGATTTATTTTTTAGTTATTCTTGCCTATTTTTTTTTAATCCATTTGCAAGATCGGAATTACTCAGCTTACCACTGGAGCCTGATTTCTTCCTTCAGCAGTTTATTAGGGGAAAGTGTGTTTTTACATCAGTTCTTACATTTTTGGATCCTTTATGGCATGAGTGGTTCCATCACAGTAAATCACATGTCATGCTCTGCACGCAGGTACCTGTGATGCTGCAGCCCCTCAGTGTCTTCATTTGGGTTTCCTCAAGTTCCAAATATGTTTGGAGGCCCGTGTGGCAGCTGAAATTTTTGCATGTAGCTCTGTGCTCTACTCTTGGGCACAAAGTCACCCATTTAATTATACAAGCAGAAAAAATGTGGTTTTCTGCTCTTTTACTGCCATCAGAATTAGGCCTTGTACCAGGTCTTATTTCTTCCGTGTAGCTTTTCACCTGATTATTCACTGCTAATGATCACTCTCTGTTTCATATAAAAAAATACCTGGAATTCCAAGAAGGTTTGATTATCTCTGCAAGACAAGAGCAGAATTATGGGCAGTGGGATGAATGACTTAATGGAGTATTTTTCTGGTACAAATACTTGAAAAGAAAAAAAAAAATCAGACATGGCCCAGAGCAACAGCAGAAAGAGGGTAACAAAATTCTGAAGCCTGTCTTCAGTGCCATCGTGTGAGCCCATGTGGAACATCGTGACTCTGTTTACCAGCTGGAGCGGGTGGCATGGTGTCATTTATCTCAAAAACTCTTGGGGAAATACATGTGTGATTTGGGAGGAGTTTTGAAGCCCATGGGTGAGGAGTGTGAGTCTGTAAATCTGAATTTTGAAGCAGATAGGGGTGTTTGTTTCAGAGCCCAGCGGGTCGTCATGTCGGGCGTGCGACTTGCAAAACAAAAATCTTTGCTGCAGAGATGAAAACTGCACTAATGCAGGTGATAACTGAGGTGTGGTGTCCTTACCCACTGCGTGAGGGACCTCTGAGGGACCTTCATGCTTTCTCCCCATCACCTTGAACAACATTGATGCTACTGTGATTTCTCCGCCCCTTTGTTGCTATTCTCATCTGACGGGCCCTGGAACAAGACTGATGTTGCTGCTCCTGTAACAACACATGTCCTCAATTTGCTGTTTGTCAAGGGTGCAACACAGGAACATCCTGGAAGGGGAATGCCTTTGCTGAGCAGGTCACACAGCAGCATTGCTGGTGTGGCTGCACTGCACCCTCCCCTGAACCATTGACCGAGGACGTTATTTGTTAATTCAGCCATATTTAGGATGAAAGTCTTGTCAGGACATCAACTATCTAAAAATAGTACACCTTTGTACACCTCTTGAAATAGTGCAAAGCATCCACATAAAGTCTTGGTTAAAAAGCAAACCCATTTTTTACATCAGCTTACAATGCACTTTCTGTGGTTGGTTTTGCACTGTTGTAGTTTGGATTTCCCTGAATACGTGTTACATTGTTTGCTGTGCTTTCAGGGTAAGAGCTTTTGGGGAAATTTCCTGAATTTGCTGTTGTGCTCAGCGCTGGGCTTTTGTATAAATGTTTGTTATGCTATATGAGCTTAGTCCCCAAAAGCTGTAGCCAAAAAAGGCCCAGCTTGTGCCACAGATAGGCAGTGTTGCCCCCTTCCCAGGGCAGCAGGTTTTAGGAGGGATCCTGCAGTTGGCAGGTGGAGTTGGGCAGGGCAGAGCTTGGGACAGACCGTGTGGAAAAGTCAGGCTGCCCATACTCCATGACCAAAATTCCCCTTAGGCTGTTGCCCAGATAGCTGAGTAACGGGATCCCTCCTGCCATGACCAAGAGCCACAGTGACCAGGTGTCCCTTTGTATTCCCATCAGCTGTGATGGCTTTCCACCCAGTGCATCTCTGTGTGGGCATGGAGCCCTTTGCTGACTGGGAGTTGTTTATGGATTGGTGGAGGAACCTGTTTGCTGCTTCTGGTGGAGGCTGGAGGTGGAGCAGGGTGTGGGTGCAGCTGGAATCAGACATTGCTCCCAGGCTTTAGCAGCACGCTTGGCACAAGTGTGGAATCCTTCCTGAAGCAGTGAAAAGGATTGTGTGGGACTTGTGCTGAGAGGTACCTGTGCAGAAGTAGCTGCTGCTCTGGGCTCCAACCTGAGGCCTATTTCCACAGCCCAGCCAGGCAGAGCAGATGGAGCATCAGTCTTCAAGAGTAAACTCCTAATGGAGAGTCCTGCTCCTGCCCTGATCCTGAGTAATGACTGTTCTTGTGCATATCTTTGGCTTGGCTTTTGTTGCAGTAGTAGCAAATGCTTTATCTATTTTCAAACAGGGCTCTGCTAGTTTGGTGTGTCATGTTTCCTCTCCTCTTGTCCTCCTCCCTCTCACAGGGTCTCTCTTTCTCCTTCCTATTCTCTTCTTGACCAATACACTTTCTGTTTTTGCAGCCTCATCTCTTAAACTTGGGTCACGATCTTGTTGCTTTGCCTCTTACTGGGTTATTGGGAAAATTGCTTGTTTGAAGAGGAGAGCCTTTTCATGGTTAGAAAAGGGAGAGCTATCTGGTGTTATGATCTTAGCCATAAATAATCAGACTTTTTACCATAATTTAATCACTGAGGAGCAATAGATAGTGTTCATGCAAGTCTTTAATATAGGCTGACAAAAATGAAATGAATGTAGATTATCCTTATTTAACCATGAAAGCAAACTGGTGAGTTACCATTTCATGGAAGGCCAGTGTCAGAGATGGGATTTGTTTTCCCAGGTTTTCTGATGCTCATTACCTCAATATACCTTAGCCTTTAGAACAGATCTGTGACTTTACCTGCAGTTTTTAGGTTCTTAGGATTATTGTGTTTATTAAATAAGTAGTCTGCCTTTCGGAGATAATTTTTTTAAGCTACTGTTCGGGAAAATATTGCACGGGGCCTTGTTTCTGCAGTCACGGGGGGTTTTAACAACTTTAATTTCTTTAACTTTCCATTGATACTCCTGCAGGGACATTAATGTGTTTGGGTGTGCTCTGGGCCAGTCAGCATCGTTACTTCACAAAGGGATGTTTACATAATATGGAAAGTAAAAGTCATTCAGAACTAACTTCATCTTTTGTATTTTGGCAGGTTTAAAAAATGGCCGAAGATGGCAGTGATGAGATTATGTTTATTTGTAAGTATCAGGAAAAAGATCTGACTCTCGTGTTGTGTGTCTTGTCTACTAAGAATGTTTGAAATTAAAGACTAAAACAAACTAAGATTTTATTTAGAAAAATATTTTATTAAAGGAAGCTCAAACAGCTTGTGGAGGAATAGAGAGGAGGGCGTGTAATTGAAGCATACACATTCTGATCCTGTTGGCAAACACACAAGGAAACCTCTGAATGTGAGTGAGCAGAACAGCTTTTTCATGGCTGGGGTAAGTGAGAATGAAGGCCTAACACCAGTGTAAGCCTTTGTTTATCCAGCCAGCTTTAGCAACCCCGAGGTGTCTGTGAGGAACTGTGACCTCTGGCCTGACCTGAAGATCTGCACCTCCACAGGAGGGGGAGGCAGGCCCATTATTCTTTCAGAACAAGGCCAGTTTGAGATGCACCAACTGCTCTGACAAGCCTCACTCGTGGCATTCACTGCCTGTGCTTCCCGTTTCTGCCCTCTGTGTAACCCCGTGTGCCACACCGGGCTCTGTGGCCTGGGATCTGGACTGTGGGATCGTGGTGAGTGAGGGAAGGCTGCAGCAGTGGCGTGCCAGGGAGTGTGGTGGGCAGTGTCCCATCCTTGGTGGAGCTTGGCCAGTAGCTCGTTTCCCAGTGGCACATTAGCCCTGCAGCCTTGCCTTTGTCACCAGCCTGGACATGCAGGATCTGGTGTCGCCGTGGAAAAGAAATTAAGAGATGCAGAGTCCACTCACCTACTTGTGTGGGCAGAGAGGGCCCCGATATCGTGGATCCGATCAGGGCAGACCAGAATGTGTCCTTGGTTTCTGGATCCACAGTATTTTACCCCTGATGGCTCCACAGGTGCACTTTAACCTTATGGCAACTATATCAGGAAATTCCACTTTTCCCTTCCACCACAGATTCCTTCAAAAATAGTGTTGACTGCTGGCATTTTTATTGAGTTGCAGATACCAGTAGTGAAGTTACCTTGTCTTCCCATAAAAAGATTCTGGTGGATAGCAACAAGAATGGAAATGTGATGCCATTCCTTACTTGCACAGATAGAAAGTCACACACACGATTTTCCTCTTTCCAGTGAAGTCCATGGTCTTTGAATGTCTCGAGTTTTCTTGTGCTCTCCGTAATTAGTTTTTCCCATGGGATGTGGGGACTGCTTATGTTCTGAAAAAGTGAGTTGTTACAAATGATACTGTGCATTCCCAGAATTAACAACCCTGAGTACGTATTTCATAGACAAGAGAGTTTTGGAGTATTTTTTTATAGAAGTCTGTGAATACAGTCCCCCCTGGAGGTATTTTATGCTTATTCCCATGCTAATTTTTGTGTTTCTCCTGTGACTGTAATCTCTTGGTTGCTGTAAGGTATCCCCTGGATATTGAGAAATGCCACACAATGCCAGTGTCATATTCCCCTGGATCTGGTCATTCCTCTGCAGAGGAGAGGAATGTGTGGTTTATTCCTGCATGTAGTTGTGGACAGTGCAGTCTGAACCCATACAGGGGCTTATCTTTGCAGAAGTGAGGAGTGCCTTGATGCAATCAGGAGAAAAGAAAAACACAAAGTTTCCTTTGACAACAAAGCCTGTGTGAGAAGCTGCTGCTCTGGCTATTCCTTCCTGTCCTCGTTGGTTATGACAGCCCTTTGTGGGTGATAATCCAGTTTTTTTCAGCAGTCTGGTTTACACATTCCTCTGTGGCTCCTCTCTGCTTTGGGAAATCTGTATTTAGCCCAGGTTATTTCAGGAATATTAGACACAGTGTGAGCTACAGGCTCACCTAAAGGAGTGAGGATGGTGGGACAGTAAACAGGACAGCTGTAGGCTGAGTTTAGATGCTGGTGCTGCGTGGATGGAACTTCCCCACGGATTCTTTGCTCTGACACAACTGTCTGGTGCTGTACAGCAAGCCAGACTGGGAAATTAATTCAGCTGAAAAATAAACTGATGGGAAGAGCTGGTCGTCTCATTCCTCGGTTCACCAGAAGGCAGCACAAACAGGAGGCAGCAGCCAGGCTTGGGGGTTGCATCAGTCAGTACTGCTGTTTGTCAAATATACATGAATTTTCACTGCTAAGCTGTTTTTGTTGCCAGAAGAAGAAACAACGTGGGGCTGTGTATTGCAGTTTGAGATCCCCTGTTTTAGAAGAAGTCCTTTTATTCACTGGGACAAATACCTGGGGGGGAGAAGTTTCCAGTTAGGAGTTCAGAGTAGCTTTACCAGAGGGGACATACCTTGGAATGATATGGCTTTTGTCATGTCTCTTCCCAAACAAGGTGTAGTGATCCTCCTCTTTGCATCCTTACTGTGGTTACCTGACTTGCCCTTGTAAGTGTGGAGCTCAGATGGAAATGGCACTACAGGAATATAACCCCTGTGTGATGATCTCCTCTGAAGCTGTGTCAGCAGCTGACCAGGCAGGGCAGTTTGGCAGCTATTTTTTCACAGCAAAGCAATGTATATGCATTTGGAATCCTGTTAAGTTAGCTTATTTTAGAAAGCCTCAAATTATTGTGGTCTGAAAATGGTTTCTTAGGAACCACTCAGTTCTGGGTAATTTACAGCCACTTAAACTAAAAGTTAATTTGGGTAAACTGACAGTGAACTAAGTGTATTGTGCAGCCAGATGACTTGTTTGGAAAGGCACCAGAAGGTATCTTAGAGGTCTGTCTCCCTGCTCTGTGGGTGAGAAGTGTGTGTGGGCCAGGCATGGCTCTGGACAGAGCTGGGCTCCCAAAACATGCTTGTGCTGAGGTCTGTGCCAGTTCTGGTACTGATTTATGCCTCCTGTCACTGAAAACACTACATTAGCCAAGCTGTTTCTAAAAAACCAGGTTCTGGGGAAGGTAGTAATGTGGTTTTCTTTATCTGCAACATGTTATAGCACTTTATCTGAAGAATAATGCCATCTTTAAGCAGAATATTTACTGTGGATGTAAGGCAATTATTTTCCCTCTGAGAGAGAATTTAAACAATTGTCTTCTGATAGCACTGATCACAGTGTGTTATCTCACCTATGCAGGTGCCAGCTATCAACTCGATGTTCAATTATTCATGTTCTTTTAAGCAGTACAAATAAACATCTGCCTCTCTATGTATGTATTTTGCCTGTTGCCAGGTTTGGCTTGGAAGAAGGAGGCAGCTGTCTCACAAAAGTGTTTTATCAACCTTTTCTTTCAGGGTGTGAGGACTGTGGGCAGTACCATGATTCAGAGTGTCCTGAGCTGGGCCCAGTGGTGACAGTCAAAGACTCCTTTGTCTTGAGCAGGGCAAGGTAAGGAATGTTTGAATTAGTCCTGCCTAACCCAACAGCCCTGTTAGTCCTTTAAAACATATCTGCTGGCTGATGGGTGTCGCTGACAGCTGGAAAACGAAGTCCCAGTGGGCTGCAGAAATTTATGGAGAGCACATGGCCCTGATTAAATAGAAAAATTGATGCACGCACTTGAGTACTGTACTGAACTGGAGCCAAAAAAATAACGTGCTACTCATCAGGATTTGGTTTCTCCGCAGAGGTTTCTGGCAAAAAGTCAGGTAGTGCCACATGGGGTGATGACTCCTGTCTTGGTTGAGTACCTGCCACTTTTTCCCCTCCTCAGATGCACTGTATTAGTTTCAGAGAAGTGTGTGAGGATTTCTCATTCATGCTGTATCCTCCTGCTTGGTATGAACTCCATCATTCCTCCGCTTAGAAGCAAAACAAGTTGTTCTCATTATTGTGGGTCTTTAGGAATGATTAGGGGTAATAGTTCTGTCAGAAAATCTGTGACAGCCCAGCAGAAACGCTCATGTTTGCCAAAAGAAACAAACAGACTAAATCTAGTTGGGAGCAAACAACACTGAGTAATGATTTTTAAAGAGAAAGACAATCAGGCGTTGTCAGCAAAATTCATATTAAGATGTAAAATGTAAGGCTCAGGAAAGGAACCAGCTATTGTGAAGATGTAGTACAAATCCAAAAGGGGAAGAGAGTTCAAATGGAGTTCAAATGGATTATATAATGTGCTCAAGGCTTCTATATTTCTCCTCGGGGGAGTCACAGGCAGAAAACATGGGCATGTGGGCAGCAAGTCTGGCACCTGCTGGCTATGTAGGCCATAGTGTGTATTCCCAGGATTGTTTTGTAACAAATACTGGATGTGCTGGATGTGCCACGTGGGGCAGGATGCTTCTGGTGTCCCACCCTGTACACTGGCAGCACTTGTGCAGGAGCTGTCACTGGTTTTCTGGGCCTTCCTGGAAAAGGAACTGCCCTGGCAGCTCCTGCCAGGCAGCACCTTCCTGTGCCTGGAAAAGCCTGCCATGGATGATCTGCTGCAGCAGATGTTAACTGTTGACAGCCCTGACACTAGAGGTGCTTTGTCTTTGGGGGTAATTTCAAAATAGGAACAACAGAAACTGGGGATGGAGGCGCTTTTCTTACACACAGAATCTGGGCAGTGCAGTAAGTTCCAGCCTGCACTACACAGATTGAATGACTGTTGTTTCTTACCTTTTATCTATTTTCTTTTTCCTTGCAATTTAATGCTCTTACTTGTTTGTATGGTAGAAAATTACCACAGCGTCCAGAATTTCCAACTGTGAGTGTTTGCAAATGTGGTGCTTGCACTGGTTTTCAGTCTTTTTTTTTTTGACATGCAAATGCCAAGTTTTCCCTAGTGGAAGTTTGGGCTGCTGGACAGTAGATTTGAAAGCAGAATTTAAAACTGACTGTATAACAGAAAAATGTATTTATTTTCCTGAAGAGTTCACAGCCGAAATCAGGTAAGATAAGAAAAGGAAAGAAGAAATGTAAGGGCAACCTTTATTTTACATCTGGGAACAGTAGCTGAGAGAGTGAGTTGTCTGAGATTGAGGGCAAGTTTAACCACAAAGTGGATATGACTCTCTTAAAAACCAGTCTAGTTGTTTAACCACAATTGTTGTTTCCTCTGTCCTAATGAAGAGATGAAATGAATAAACCATAAAGATTATAAAAGAAGTGTTGAGAAACATCTCCAGAGCTTCACTGTCTCTAACATTGCTTATTCTATGTTTAAAACCGAAAACATTTTTTCAATTAATTTGCTTATCACTATTATCTTCTTGTATTTCTCTTCATCTAGACACTAAAGCAGTTCTGCCAGTGTCAACTTTTGTAGTCAGTAGTCTGTCTGATTATTTTTAGCTTTTCCATCTGTTAGCACAGACCTGAAAAAACAGAGTTGCATTTGGGGTCTGTAAAACCAATATGGTGGTTCCAGTCATATGAGTTTTTTGGGAATATGTTCTCTATGTATTCTGTGTAGTAACAATCTTCATTGCACAGAAGCACTTGTGATCAATGTGTCAGTGTTTGTAATAAGGGATCTACAAAGCAGGTGGGAAACTTCCAGGGCTTTTGATCTGCATAAGTCTGTAAAGTGTTAATTTGGGGAGGGATATAGTTTATTTTTTAAAGTAAGCATGATCATAACCAAAGATATGTAGGATAATTCATTTGGGACGAGGCCTCAGGATATGCCAGTCAGAACTAACATCCATGCTCAACCACTCATTTTTATGCGTATTGTCCCTTCTGCTTTTGCCCATTTTTGATGTCTTTCCCGTACTGGGAGCCCAAAAAAAGGAAGCAGTAAATCATCAGGATCTCATGAGTGCAGAGCAGAGGGGAACAATCAGTTGCCTCAATCTGTTGGCTGCTCCTCCAAATCATCCAGGCTGTGTTTGGCCCCCTTTGCTGCTGGGACATGACCTCATGTCCACCTCGCTGCCCACCAACCCCCCAGGGTCTTTCTCCCTGGTGATGATGCTGGCTGGGGTTCTTCCTTCCCAGGTGCAGGACTTTGCATTTGTCCCTGGAATTTTACATGGTTCATGGCAGTGTATCCAGGCTCCCCAGGTCCCTCTGGATAGTCCTGCCCTCCGATGTATGGACTGTGCCCCCCAGTAAGTGTCATCTGCACTGGATGAGAGTGCACTCCCTTGTCCCCTCTAGGTTGTTAAGGACTGTTTAACAATACAGGTTCCCAGAACAGCTCTCTGTGGTGCCCCAGTTGCTGTGGCCTCCATTGATCACGACCCTCTAAGCTTGACCACCCAATGAGTTATGTCCTCTAGTAGTTGTGTACCCATCCAAGACCACAACATTCCAACTTGGATACAGAGAGGATTGTTGAAAGCCTAAAAAAACATAATTTCCCTTAAGCTGAAGGGACATGGCATCTGTTGCTCTTCCCTCATCCACAAAGCCGGTCATTTTGTCCTGGAAAACAGTTTGTCAGGCATGAGTTGCCCTTATTCATTCCGTGGGGACTCTTTCCAGCCACCTTCTTCTCATGTACCCATAAATGCCTCCCAAAAGGTCTTGTTCCGTGGTTTTCCCAGGGGCTGAAGTGAGGCCAGTCAGCCCTTTGGAATATAATCCTTTTGAAGATGAGTGCAACATTTGTCTTTCTTCAGTCACCATCATAGAGTGGTTTGGGCTGGAAGGGACTTCAAAGCTCATCCAGTTCCCTTGCCATGGTCAGGGATACCATTCCCTAGACCAGGTGGCTCAAAACCCCATCCAACCTGTCCTTGAACACCTCCAGGGATGGGGAATCCATAGGTTCTCTGGGCAACCTGTTCCAGTGCCTCACTACTCTCAAAGTAAAGAATTTCTTCCCAATATCTTATCTAAATCTCTCCTCATTTAGTTTAAAACCATTGCCCCTTGTCCTGTCACCATCCACCTGTGCAAAAAGTCACTCTCTCTGTTTTTTATAAGCCCACTGAAAGGCCACAATGAGATCTCCCTGGAGCCTTCTCTTCTCCAGACTGAACAACCCCAGCTCTCTCAGCCTTTCCTCACAGCAGAGCTGCTCCAGCCCTCTGATCATCCTTGAGGCCTCCTCTGGACCCACTCCAACAGGTCCACATCTTTCCTGATGGATGCAGCACTGCAGGTTGGGGTCTCTTGAGGGGAGAGTCATCAGACACCTCCCCTGATGCCCATGGTCTTCCCAAGACAATTGAGAGTAGTCTCAGTATGGTATTGGACTACTCTGTTGGGATTCTCAGGTGCAGCCAGTCCAGGAAGGTTCCTGGACTTACACAGACTGAGCTTTCTCAGGTAATCACTGATTTGTCCCTCCTCCACTGCTGGTAGTTGTTTTCCTCCATTTATAAACCCTCACAAAACTTAGGGTGTGTTGATCAGAAAACTTTACTGTTACCAGAGGTTGGAGGAATACATGTTGACTTCTTTCTTTCATCGGTTCCTGCAGTGTTGTCCCATGGGTAATTATTCTTTTCTTGTCTCTCTTCAATTTTTAGGTCATCTCTGCCTTCTAATTTGGAGATAAGACAACTGGAAGATGGGACTGAAGGAGTGTTTGCTCTGACCCAGCTGGTGAAACGCACCCAGTTTGGCCCATTTGAGTGCAAGAGAGTTCTCAAGGTGGAAAAAGAATCAGTTTTTCCCCTGAAGGTGAGACACAGCACATGAGAAGCGAGAACAAGCCGTCAGTTTTACCTGTGATGGATTTATACCATCTAAAACTATGGAAAAAAGTGTATATAGGGGGATTATTTGGAACATCTTTTAGGTGTGCTCTGTAATGGATGAGTTAAAGAAACAATCTCTGGGCAAGGTACAGAAAAACCAATCTAGTGGATCATTCTGTGTTTGAAGTGTTATAAGAGGTATAGTCAGCAAAACTGGTTGTCTTTCACCTTCTGCATGTGATGATACAAGAGGGACAACAACTATGGCAGTTAACAAGACCCTTCAGTTGGATTGTTTAGCTTTATGGAACATGCAGAATAAGTTGGGTTTTTTCTTCTACCTTGCATTTGTTTTATTCCTCCCTTGACAAGTTTTGGCAGGAAAAATGCTACGCCAAAAATGGAATTCGGTCTTAGTTTTCACTGATACCTAAGTCAGAAGTAAAGACTTAGGAATATAACTTGCAGTGTATTTCACTCCATCCTCCTATATCCAGCCATTTTTTGAGAAACTGGTGGCTGTAGCAAGAACTCTTAGGATAGGAAGTCAGTTTGTTCCCATCCTGCTCCTGGTAGCCTGTCTCAGACTTACCCATCTGAAGGTGTGACTGATAAATGAAACACGCCTCATGCCAGTGTTGAGGCTTGCCTTGTCTCTGCTGTACACTGAAAAGAAGCCATTGCAAAAGCAGGAAATAAAAATCTTCCTTGACTTTGTGTTATTTATCGGGGTTTTTATTACATGCACATGGTTTTTCTTGGTAGGTGTTCCAGAAGGATGGGCCCCTGGTGTATTTTGACACCACAAACGAGGACGATTGCAACTGGATGATGATGGTGCGACCGGCCACCGAGTATGAGCACCAAAACTTAACTGCCTTCCAGCATGACAATGACATTTACTTCACCACCTGCCAGGATATCCCGCCAGGGACTGAGCTGCGAGTGTGGTATGCAGCTTTTTACGCCAAAAAAATGGAAAAGCCAGTGCTGAAGCAGGTCCCTAGTGTTGCCAATGGTATGTGTGGGGGCCTTTCTTCCTTCCTAAGGGCCCAGTGCTGACAGGGACTGACAGTCCCTTGCTGTTGTAGTTGACAGGGCTGTTTATCCAGTAGGCTCTGCCCCCTGAGTCAGGTTAACCTGCGTACAGGGGTGCCCTGCAAGAAGAAAGCACAGATTCTTCGCCATGGTGCAGCCAAGTTTTGGAAAACAGACGGCCTAGTTGGTGATTGAGCCTCTTCAGAGTGAACAAACTGGATAAATAGTTCTTAACTAAAGAATTGGTGGTTGCATTTCTGTTTTTCTGGGTAGAAGGGCAAAAGGAACTCGAGTATCAGTGAAGTATAAACATATGTGCAGATTTTCTAAGGAAGCCATTCCCCTTCAGTTGCAGTGGAAGTGTTTTGGTTTTGCACAAAACTGTTACACAGTTCTGAAATAACTACATTTGTCTTAAGACATGGGACCCACTAGAATAAGATCCACATGGCTGTTTGTGCATTGGAAAGAAAGGCAGCGGATTTTTTAGAATCTTAATTAGAATTGCCAGAAGTCTGTTGTTCCTCTGCCCCTTTATTTGCAAGGGTGTTTTCCTCCTGCTCTGGAGTTGGGAGTGTTCCCTGAATGGTATTACTGCTATGCTGAGTATAATTTGGGGTGACAAATGCTTGGGGAGAGGCCACTGCCATCAACTTTATGGTTGAATCTTGATCATAAGCAGAATCTCAAGTGCTACAGCTGAATTATTGCAGTTAACAGGTTTCTGAATTATGAGATGTTTTTGGTTGGTATTGAGAGGTTTCATCTTTTTCCTCTTTAGTTTAACCTGTTCATGTATTATTGCATGGATATGGGCATTTAAAAATACTGCTTAAGTATGTCCTGCTCTTTCTGTTCAGCACTTTCACTGTATACTCCAAAATATTAAAGGCACATTGCAGGAGATTCAGGTATAAGAATGTCCTGGTTAAAATTTTACATGAGAATGTTATTTGCAGGCCTGCTACAGAGTAAAACTTTTTGACTTTGTGGTTGTTTCAAACCACCACAACTATGGTTACTGCTCTCAGCACAGAGCAAGAGAATCAAAAGGCCTGGAAAGTAAAGAAGATGAACTGTTTTTCCTCTTCACAGATGTGTGCTTGGCAGTGATGGAATCTGATAAAGAAGGGAATAAGGTCTCTTCAAAATCTTCTGCTGTCTTACCCCATAAAAAAACGAAGAAATCCAGCATATCAGCAGCTGATCCAGCAGGTGGGCAAAATTACAGTGTTTTTAAGGAGGTAGAGAGCAGATCTACAGAGCTCTTAGGTCTAACAGTTCTATGTATATAATTGCATATATATGGTTATATAACTTACAGCAAATATTAATTTAGAGAGGATTTGAAAGTCTGGATTTTTCTTTTAGTTTTCATGGGCACAGTGCTTAAAATACATATGCAGGTCGAAAAGAAACAGAGAGGCCAAACCTTTAGGCAGGTGGTTTTCATGAAAAACACAACTGCTCCTGACTTTGGAGGTAGTTGGTGTTGAGGTGGAGGCAACCCTAAAGAAAATCTTCAGACTCCCTGTGCAAAGTGTAACAGTTCAAATGATCAGGTTCCAGAAGAAAACATGAGACTGTTGGGTAGGTGTAAGAACAGTTTGGAAATTACAAAAATACTGGCCATCCCCAAATTACAATAATACCAGAAGCCTATTCATGTTGAGACTGTTCTGGATTACAGGAACTCAAATTTAAATAAATTTTTAAGCAATATAGATACTCTTGGCAAAGAACATATGGGTGAGGAAATGGGACAGTCAGAGTACCTAGTGTGGAGATCAGGATCAAAAAAACCCGTTCTGGGCCTGTTCTTTAAAAGGTCACTTTCCTAAATTTTGCTTATTAATACTAAAAGTAGCCAGGAGGAGAGTTGTTGCAGATGTGTACAAATTAATTCTTTAGAAGATCCATTTGTTCCTCTTGGATACTGTCACAGCTAAAAATGGGAAGTTGACTGGGGAGTTGTCTTTGAGCTTGGCATTATTGATTTTTCTGGGGGTAAATTTTGAAGAATTTGAACAGCCCCTCTCACATCCTTCATCCTGCTGTCTGAAAGTCCAACTTCAACAGAAACAAAATGCTGCCTGTTGTATTTTGGGAACCCTAAAGTGTTCCCACTGATGTCGTGTTTCGGCGCTTCCAAACCAAAATATTCTCCTTTTGATTCTGACTCTTTGCCTCAAGTCATGCAAAGCAGTTGCCAACTGACAGATCTGTGGTTCCAAGTAAACCACATTACCCTGCAGCCTCCCTGGAAGCCTGAGGAAGTGGGAACTTAAACAGGACCTGACTCTTCCTGACGAACCAGAGCACAACCAGGGTTTCTGGGCTTACTGCTTGAGGCAGCTGAGGAGCAAGGGAAGTGCAGAGTCAGGGAAAATTAAATTATGCAGAATCTTGGGGTTTAGATTGGCTGGTTTTGTCCTCCTGGACAGAGCTCTCAGGAAGTTCTTTATGTACCCTGTGAAGAAGGAGTTTCTGTTGCTGTACTATCTAGTAATTTCTTATTTATTTATTTATTACAGCATGGATGAGATCACACCCCTGTAGTGCAGAATGTTGAGCATAACTTGTAGCAGGGAACAGCCTCTGCCTCAGAGAATCTGTTAGTTTGGTTTAAGAGCCAACACTGGAAAGGAGGAAGAACTTTATTGTCCCCTCACAGATGGGGTCCTCAGGCAGAGAGAGATGAACTGACTTGCTAATCTGTGGCAGAAACTGAAGCACAATTTGAATTCTCTGTGATGCCATTCACTTACCCAAACTTCAGTGTGATCCTCCTCCTCTGAGGGAGTATTGTACACTGTGGAATATTCAGCTTTGTGTGAGCCAAAAAAAATCTCTGAATTGGTCCAGATTTATTGGATCCTCTTGACAAATTCAGACACATTATTCAAGGACTAAAATACAATGGACTGTGAACAGAGTAACCATTTTCCTCTTTTTTTTCTTTTTTCATTCCAGTTCCATTTTCCCCTCTAATTTCTTCTTTATTTTCGCTATCTGGCCTGAACTTGAAAAAACATTAAATTAAAACATTAATATGGTGGTTTCATAGCACATTTGATTAATGGAACTGCTCAAACCCAGGTTTTCATTGTCCTCACCCTTTCTTCCATTAATCCAAATGTTCTTACTCTGCAATGCTCTTCACAGAGAACAAGGAGGCTTCTCCTGCTTCTCTCCTCAGCTGACCCAGAAGAGCACTGGTAACTCCAGTTTTAAAGGTGCTAAAAATTGCATTATATCATGACTTTTATAAACACAGTTCTTAGAAAGTGAAAAAGGAGCCCTCAGGACTTTACAAGAGCACTGATACTCTCTCCTGGCATCATTTAGTATCTTCTGGTGTTTCAAATGTTCCTGTTTGGAAAACCCTGAAGTGATCCCAGCTGATCCCCATGGGCCTTTTATACCGCTTAAATTGTAACCTGTGATACTCAGGGAGGTATTGCAAGATAAATAAAGCCACAGGGATTTACCACCTTTCCCTTTCCAAGGCTTTTCAGTATTTCTTCTTGCTGTGATTTAGTGAACACTCCGGAAGGCAGTGGAACAGCAGAAGCAAAGCCCAGCCAGTGGATGTGTAAAGTGTGTTCATCTGCTTTCCAGGAGCCCCAGCTGCTGACAGGTAAGAAGTGCTAGAAATTCATGAGACAATACTGAGAACCATCAGCAGAATTCTGCTCTTCCACAGCTGTGAAGCCATGACAGTCCATGATGCAGTAAGATAAAGGTTTTAGTTTTTGTGTTCCTTTAAGAAAAAGGGTAGCAGGGAAGGTGATATTTTGTGTGATATTTTGGATGTGAGTGGTCAGTCTGTGGGCAAACAACTTTATTGTTGAATCTAGAAGAAATAAAACTCGTTTAGAGGATGGCATGTGACTGTCAGGAAAATCAAGGATGGGGAGCTGCGTGAGCAGTGTGGAAGGTCAGTGATGCCAGCTTATACTTCGTAATATTTTCTGTCTGGTATTTATGGCACATATTTAGTAAAAGTAATGAAGTACTTATTTTTTTTTCTGCATTTTGTTTGCAGCTATATTATGCAGTTTTAAAAAAAAATATTTAGAAGCTCTGACCATTCAATGAATTGTTTTTGAAAAGGGGGCTTAGCCCCTAAATAACTTGGGCATTTGGAAAAACATACCTGTTATTAGTATGCACGACCTTACTGGATATCACAACAGTGATATCCAACAAATCCCCTAAAAAATTCAGTCCCTGTAATTGTGTAAATGTTTAATAAATGATATGCTTTTTTTTTAGGAAGGTATTGGGACTGCTTTTGAAATAATTTGAAGTGAGTCTCTGCAAAGAGAGATGAACCTGATAGATGGGCTTCAGGTGGATCCATTGGACTATTTCGTGAGAGTTTCTTTCCTCCTTACTCTCTTGTTCTTTCCCATCCACCCAGAGCACTTGCTGAGTCACCTGGAACAAGCCAAAGGTGCCCCCCAGCCCAGCCCAAATGATGCTGTGGCAGAGAAGGCAGCAGAGGCTCCCCCCACGGACCAGCCAGAGCCCAGTGATGCAGCCAGTGCCAGCACAGACTCCAGGAGAAAGGCCAGGAGGGGGAGAAAGGCCAAAACACCAAAAGCAGAAGCACCTCTTGTCGTTGATGAAGAGAAAGATCCCGCAGGTAAAACAGAACTTAAGAAAATGAGAAAGTGTTAAGGAATGTATCCACTCATACATCTGTATTGATGCCTTCTCAGGAAGGCCTAGAAAGTAGCACAGAAACAGGATGGAGGTTTTTAGTTAGACCAGCAAAGCAGACAATTAACAGGCTTTGTTAATTATCTCCAAGGGCCTTGTCTGTGCTGGATGTTGCAGGACCTACATTTAGATTGCCTGCATTCTCCTGTGATGGTTTTAGTAATAGAGAGGCCCAGAGAAACACAGGTTTATGAGACCTGCCTTGCTTTCTGCAGGAAGGAGCAGGAGAGAAAGTATCTTCCCTCTCAAGAGGAGACATCTTCCTCTTGACCTTAAGGTTTATTCTTGAAAGAGGCCTTTTTCAGGGCATTATCTTCCTTGAAGGGAAGTTCTAGTAGGAAATTTTGCAATGCATGGCCAACTGACCCTTTAGTGACAGTTTGGAAAGGTAAGAAATTAGGCCTCCCTATGAGATTTTGTCTACATCTTGTCATTCAGCAGCCACTTGCTCTGACCTGGAAGTGACTTGTTAGCAATCCATTATTTGTCACTGACAAATAACATTTGGAACCTCGTGAGGCTCAACAAGGCCAAGTTGCAAGGTGGTGGTCTCAGAACAGGCTAGGGGATGAAGGGATTGAGGGCAGCCCATCTGAGAAGGGCTTGTGGATGCTGGTGGGTGAGAGGCTGGACATGAGCCAGCAGAGTGTGCTGACAGCTCAGAAAACAGCCGTGTCCTGGGCTGCCCTCGAGGGAGGTGGTTCTGACCCTCTTCTCTGCCCTCACGAGACCCTACCTGGAGTGCTACATCCAGCTCTGGGCTCCTCAGCACAGGAAGGACATGGAGCTATTGGATTGGGTCCAGAGGAGGCCTGCAAAGACCTCCCCTGTAAAGACAGGCTGAGAGACCTGGGGTTGTTCATCCTGGAGAAGTAGAAGGCTCCAGAGAGACCTGAGAGCCCCTTCCAGTGCCTAAAGGAGTCCTGTAAGAGAGATGGGAACAGATCTTTTAGCAGGGCCTGTGTGATAAGACAAGGGTGGAATGGCTTTAAACCAAAAGAAGGACAGTTTAGATTAAATATAAAGAAGAAATTTTTTGCAATGAGGGTGGTGAAACACTAGAATAGGTTGCTCAGAAAGGTGGTGGATGCCCATCCCTGGAAACATTCAAGGGCAGTTTGGTCAGGGCTCTGAGCAGCCTGGTCTAGTGAGAGACCTTCCTGCCCATGGCATTGGGGGTGGACTAAATGACCTTTAAGGCTCCCTTCCAACCCACCCTGTTTTATGATTCTGTGAACGTGTTTGCAGACAATTAATTTGTCCGTTGCCACATCTTGTTACAAATTCTACATTTGAGGTTGTATTTCTAGCTATCCACATTAATGCTGTATTTTTATGGTGTGTTTGCAGTGGAACATGTGGCTGACATTGTAACTGAGCTCCCTCCAGAAGAGCTAGCCCTGCCTCCACCTGCAGAGGAGAGGATTATGGATTTGGTTTTAGGAAAGATGCCTAGCACCACAAATAGCATCAGTTCAGTGACAAAGTAAGTGTTCTGGGATGCACGGTTTCCTCTTGGGTTTAATTAAGATTATGTAGCATGTAGCAGCTCTGCTAGACTTCTGGGCCCACAGATGCTCTTTTTTATCAGCATAAAATTGTGTGATGCTGCTGCTGCTGCTGCTGCCGCTACAAGAGCTGATTTTTGAGTGCCACAAAGATTGGCCTGTGCACTGGAAGATGGTGTGATATTGCTGGTAGAACTTTGGAACATAAATGAGAATTTCATTTTCCATCACAGTGCTGCTTTTATTCAGTGTGATTCCAAAAGCCTCCTGCAGCTGCAAGGTGAAATATTACTCCCATTGAATGTTGGTGATAAGACAGGCAAAGAAATTTTTGCTGAAAAAACCTATTTGCTAACTGCTATTATTATTATTCAGTCTTGCTTGTCATCTTAACTCATTAATGACTTCATGTTGGTTTTGTGTGATACTTCAGATTTAGAGCAGTGGGAGGGGAAAACTTAGGTATAACAGAACCTCAGGGAGACTCTTAAGTATTGTTTGATTAATTTGGATTCTTTTGTGTCTTTTTGTCTTAGTAAAATTGGCCTCTTGAATTATTTTTTTTTTATAATAAAGCACTCGATTTTTCAAAATTAGCTAGTAATGCTATATATTAAAGTTCTTAGCAGACACAGAAAATGCATTTCAGAGTGTGGTTGTGCTGGGAAATAGCACAGTGCTGCTGCCTGGCAATGCCTTTTGCCTGGGAACTGCCAAGGTTTCCAAGCTGAAATAGCGCTGATGTTTTCAGAGGGTGAGCAGAACAGATCCTTGCTGTTCCTCTGAGGGGGGCTGCAAAGAGAATCTGCTGCTGCTTTTTGCCTTGTTCGTGCTGGGTGAAGATAATTTGGAATGAGACACACTCTGGCATCTGCTGCTTCCAGGGGGTGGCCAGGGGGGGCACCTTGGCATTGAGGAAGCTCCATCCAGGCTCCCTCCCTCCCTCTCTCCTGCCAGGAGCTGAGCATTAACACTCCTCCAGCTTCTGCCAGCTGGTGGAACTCTCTTGCAACCTGTGGGATACCTTTCAGTCCCTGCCTTTTTCTCTGATCCAGTAGGTTTGCTCATCACCAAAACACCATGTCCCTCAAAAGAAGTTTAATTCTCTCTAGTAGACACAGGATACGGCGGAAGCTGATAAAGCAGCTTGGGGAGCACAAGCGGGTCTATCAGTGCAGTATCTGCAGTAAGATCTTCCAGAACAGCAGCAACCTCAGCAGGCACATCCGTTCTCATGGTGGGTTTGCTCTTCACCTCACTTGGGGATTCATTTTTGTCTCTTGTCGCTTCCACCTTTGAGTAAAATAGCTGGGATATTTTATATATTGGGATACGTAGCTATAAGAGAGCTATTTTTCCTTTTTTCCTTCTTTTAACTCTCTCTAGGAAACTCTTTTAGTTATGCAGACCAAAGCATGAGAAGGTAACAGCTGAAATTTGAAGCCAGAGTATTTAAAATTTGAATTGAGTACATCTTTTAAGTAAGGGCAAGGATGCACTGTTTATTCCAAAACTATTCTTGCCTTAAAGTGTATACATATATATATCACCCCCACCTTCACAGACATATGGGTAACATAGCTGTGTAAATGCCAGCTGAGTGCTTTTTAGCTTGTGATCTGCAGTTCCAGGGGTCTGTGTCCTATTCTAAGGGTTCCTTGAAAAATAATCACCGAAAAAGGGTGGGGGAGCTTAACAAAATCGTTGGAAATGGTTAAAATCCACTATTTAGATCTCCTGAATTACTGTTTTTCATCACTAGCCTGTTTGTTTGCAGTTTGCTTGTGCTTTGGTTTCCCCTGTCTTGCTTGGAGATGGTTATAATCAAGCACTGACTACTGTCCTTTTATCTTGATTGATCCCCTCAGGTGACAAACTGTTTAAATGTGAGGAATGTGCAAAGCTGTTCAGCAGGAAGGAGAGCTTGAAGCAGCACGTTTCATACAAGCACAGCAGAAACGAAGTGAGTGGAAATGACTCTGGAAATGACTCTTGGGCTCTTGCTGAGGTTGGGTGGGAAGGTACAGTGATATTCCAGGTGCCAGCTGGGCAGCTTGGGGCAGTTCCATGCGAGCAGGGATCCCATGGGAGTGAGACAAGACTGATAGGGGAGAGGTAACATCTTCTGCTTGATGAATTTGCAAAGTGTGGACGTGCTTTTGAGCACATACAAGCCCTTTCCCATATCCAAATTTCGTATAGAAAGTTGCTTCCAGGCATCAGTTACAGCAAGACAAGCTGGAGTTAGCTAGACCTGGATGCAATAGAGGTGAGATCTGACTTGAATTTATGGTACTAAATAGGACTGTTCCAATCTTGTTTGCCACCACCTGTAGTGTCCTTTAATGTGTGAGCTGTGGGCAAAGAGTGTGAACTCTGCCTGTTGGTGAGGGCCTTTTGGTGCTGCTGCCATAGGAATATTAATAACACACCTATAGTGGCACCTTATTAGTGAATATTCCCTTTTCTGCTTGGCATCAAGGTCCTTAGCTCTCAGATTGCTGCCATCTGTTCTGGAGGATGAGTCAGATCACATCTTATTTCCCAAACATTCTGTCTCTGTGTTGGACTGGGGGGTTATCAGGAAGGCTGTGACATGAACATAGTAGCTATATGGCCTTTTTTTTTTTTAATAGCTCTGATGTAGGAACATGGCAGGATGACACAGCATCAGAATTTTGCATTAGTGTGTATTTAAATGTCCTCTTGAAGGAATAAAAATTGGAAAAGATAGAAAGCTGAAAAAGTAGTTGAGATTTAGAATTTCTCTGTCAGACATGACTTGGCTTTTTCCCCAGCTTAAACTCTTCCTGTTTGCAATCCTCAGGTTGACAGTGAGTACAGGTACAAATGCACCACGTGTGAAAAGGCCTTTCGGGTAGAGAGTGCACTGGAATTCCATAACTGCAGGACAGGTGAGAATGGATAACTTCCACTTCCTCTGGCATCTCTACTGCATTTTGGGGAGATGTGCACAAATCCATCTCAGCACAGAAACTACAGAAGGGCAGTAGGAATTTAGTTTTTTATCACCATCATCACAAGAAACAAACTGTCCTGTTTCCCTCAAAAAAAAAAGGTTTTTTGATAAGAAAAGTGTAACCAATAATCTGTAGAGCAACATGTGCAGTTAGGTACTGCTTTGTTTAGTATCTCCTGCTCACCTGTCTAATACCCTCACTGGTATTTCATTTGTATGTTCACAGGTAACCTGTCACCATCTCTGTTTGATTTTCTTTCCTGAAACTAAGTTCCACCTCATTTCTCTGAAACAGAGGAACTGGAAAGGGGATCAGTACTAGTGATAGTTGTAGTTTTCTGGAATCTCAGTTTTATTCAGCTTTTTCACGTTTTATACTTGCAATAGTGTCTCTTAATGTCACTAGAACCTGTCCTTTTCTCCCACAGCCATCCCTTGTGATTACTCATATTATTTATGCTGGGTGATCCTATGCTTAAAAAATGACATCCTGGTTTACTTTTGTGGACCCACCATAACTGTCAGTCCAGAATCCCCCAGGTAACTGCCCCTTAGAGCACCATTCAAAGCAGGGTTTCTCATTTCCTTTCAGAGGCTGCAGCTTGTATAAAACCTCAGCCTCGTGCAGGATGGAAAGTAGTGCCAAGTAACCTCAGTATTCTGTTTATTCAGGGACAGCAGCTCATTTTCCCTCTGAGCTGACCAATACAAGCAGCAGTTTTTCACAGAATAGAATCACAGAATCATTAAGGCTGGAAAAGACCTCCAAGATCATCGAGTCAAACCTTTGACTGAAGAGGTCAAAGTTTTCTCTATTCTTCAGGGCATCAAATTGTAACTGCTTTGGGAATTTTGCAGCACTGACAGATTCCATCTACAGAACCATGTTTTCATGTTGCAAGAACAGTCTCAACTACTGACTACAAAACAAATTCCCCATAGGCCTATTGTCGTGTGATGGTATATTTTTGAGGTTTTATGCTTTATTCTGGAGTATTCTGTACTGGCTGGTGTCAGGAGCCAGTGCTGGCAGAAATATTCTGGTGCTTAGACACAACTGTGATGCTCTGTTGCTCTGTTTAGTGATTGTACCAACACTAAATATTCGAATCAGTTGTAACAGAATCCACTCCAAAACTTTATTTTAGTGTATGCTAGACCACAGTGGAAATATCCCATGTGAGGAAGTTAAAATGCTAGATTCCACGTTCAGATTAGCATCATATATATTTATTACCTTTGAAAAAAAATAAATTTAAAGAAACACACATGCTTTTGCATTTCCCTCCTCAACCCATGCAATGATGAACAAAAGAACTACCTGCCTCAGAAGCATACAAAGCCTCTGTCCATCTATAAAGAGCTCTGCATGGTTTCTTTTGCTTACAGATGACAAGACTTTCCAGTGTGAGATGTGTTTCAGATTCTTTTCTACAAACAGCAACCTTTCAAAACACAAGAAGAAGCATGGAGATAAGAAGTTTGCATGTGAAATCTGCAATAAGATGTTCTACAGGAGGGATATCATGCTAGACCATCAAAGAAGACACTTGGGAGGTAAGTTTACTGCAGATCAACCTAATTATTACTCTCAAACAGCAGTAAAGGTGAGAAAGTTAGGGAAATGATTGTGTGCATTAGATTCTTCTGAATAGTACCTGCCTTTTTATTTTATTGTCAGTTACCTGATCCAGAGTAGCAAGTTTCAGCAAAATGTGACATTTATTAAAAATAATAGTCATGGATCCTGCAGGGGAGTTGTCTAATTCTGTGAAAAACTTTCTAGGAGATGCACCTGCCTTTTTTTTCAGCCTCATGTGATTGAATCCGGTGCTACTAACAGTCATGTGAAAGCTGCTTGGCTTGTTAAGCAGTAGTTTAGACTAGCTGATTTTAATTATGATTTGAATTCTGTTTGAATTTTTTAAAAAAATTGTGTGGTAACTCGAAAATCTGGAAGCAGAGAATTAACTTGCCATGTACAACTGGAAGTGGCTACTATATAAATATAGTATCAATGGGATGCCATGGGATGTTATCTTTCAGACACTTGAGAATATATGAGAATGAGATTATGAGAGTTTACTGTTCAGAATCTCAAGCATCTAAGGATGTTATAGGTACTGAAAGACTGGAAAAACTTCATAGATTGCTAAATATGTATTAAAATGCCTTTGTTTGTTAAAACCAAAGGTGATTTAAAACGAACAGCCAGATTGTCTTAATTTTGTGTTTGGGGCATAGCTGATTGTCACTGGCTCTTTTTGTGATTCAGACCTTTTGTCATGAACCAGAGGAGAGCCAGAGGACAAGGGGCTGAATGGCAATGGCCAAGTGTCTCATGTTTAGCTGTCACAGAAGAGCTGGAGCCCTCTGTCCTCTTAAAAGGAGCAGGGAAAGAGGTCTGAAATCCTCACTGAGCATTAAAGCTGATGCTGAATTGTTGCCTCTCTTCTTAGAGACTCTCCCTCCTCTCCCTCTTCTTAGAGAAAATGTTTGATTGAAGTACCAAGGCCTACTAGATCTGCCTGTTTCCTGGTGTTGACAACAAATGTCTGTTTTCAGACACTTTACAGTTGGTGTAATAACCAATGAGCCATAGCACATCACTTTGGGAGACTGCTTTTATATTCTTAAGACACTGTTTTAATTTAGAAATCACCCTTTTGTTATCAATTAAATCCTGCATCGAGGGCCTCCCCAGTGTTTCACTCTTCTCCCCAGTACTCCCCTGAGAGGGCATGCAGATTGGAGTGGAAAACCATGGTTTATTTTTCTGTTTTGTTTTTTTGATGGGGACTGTTCTGTGAAGGGGTGAGGCGTGTGAAAAGAGAAGACTTTGAGCACAGCACGGAGAACATGGTTCGCTACAAGAAGGAGCCTTCGGGATGCCCCGTGTGTGGGAAGGTGGGTGTGTGTGGCCAGGTCTGCACTGTAGCTCCAAGGATACCACAGTTTAGTCCAGAGAAGAGAAGGCTGAGGGGGGATTTCATCAATACATACAGATATCTCCAAGGTGGGTGTCAGAGGATGGTGCCAGACTCTCTTCGGTGATAGGACGAGGAGCAACGGCCGTAAATTAAAACACAAGAACTTCCACTTCAACATGAGGAAGAACTTCTTTCCACTGAGGGTGGCAGAGCACTGGAACAGCCTGCCCAGGGAGGTTGTGGAGTCCAGTCAAGACACTGCTCTTTAAACAGCCGTAGCTCCATTGTATCCAAGCCCACTGTGATGGTGGGAGCTGTTAGGACAAAGAAAAGAACAAAACTAAAGTTCAGGCAAGACCTTTTTTCAGGACATGCAGCACAACGTGGAGTGTCACACATGGCCCCTGTGTGTGTCAGTGAAATCTCATGGCTTAGGTTATTTAAAGTGGAGTTTTTCTGCCAGAATGTAAACAGCTGGAGTTGACTGTGTGCATTGGGAATCATTTTCCACTAGGAATCAAAGTGAACTCATAGCATAGTAATGGCATTGTTGCATTTGGGTGTTTTAGCACTCATGATCTTAAGTTGCTGTTATCACAGAGAGTGTGGGTTTAACTAGTGATTTTATAAATGGTTAATGATTCATGGTGCAAAATGTACCTGAGCAGCTCTTATGCTGGTGTGTAGACCTCTGGATTTGATGCTTTGGATGTGTTACATATCAATCAAGGCAGATTTTGTGCATATATCTTTTTGTAGACAGGTGGAACATTCATGATTCAAAAGACACTCTAAATATTTCTAATTCTACCCTATGTAGTTCTGCTGCAGCTTTTTTGAAAGTCCATCTCTGATGAATGGCCAGTTTCAGTCAGTTCCTTGGAACTTTACCCCTGGATTTTGCCATGCCAGCAGTTTCTAAGGTAGCCTGCTGGCTGGCTAACAGGAGATCCTACATGTTTCTGGCCAGAATGAATCAAAAAGACAGTAAATATATTCTGTGCTCTTCATTGGATAAATTACAAAGAACTGCTGGACATGGTCCAAAACCCCTTCATCCCTTCCTTCCTTCTTTGCTTTTAGGTATTTTCATGTAGGAGCAACATGAACAAACACCTTCTAACACATGGAGACAAGAAGTACACTTGTGAAATCTGTGGACGTAAATTTTTCAGGGTGGATGTGTTGAGAGATCATATTCATGTCCATTTTAAGGTATTGTGTTAATATTTAATTAGAAGAGGGAGATTGTTCTGACATAACTAGGTTGTCACTGAATTGTAAGGGATTGAATTGAAGGGGAATTGTATCACTCAGTGGTTGTCATAAAGATCCTTTTATAGATGTAATGCTGTACCAGTTGAGTCTCTTTACATTAAAGTTCCCTTTATACACACAAAAAATTAATACTATTTTTTTGAATAAAAAAATTAATTAAGTTATTCATTGTGTAGTCATGGACAGAGGAACTTTGTTGACCTGGATTGAATGAAGCAGGAGGATATTTTAAATAGATAATATTACAGCAATTGTTGATGCAAGGCAGTCTGCATGGCAACAAAAGGTGAACAGGTCTTTACCTTTTGAAGAATAAGTTCAATCTGTTAAAACAAAATGTTCTTTCCCACTCTGCACAGGACATAGCCCTCATGGATGATCACCAGAGAGAAGCATTCATTGGTAAAATTGGAATCTCATCAGAGGAAAATGATGACAACTCTGATGAAAGTGCAGATTCTGAGCCTCACAAGTATAGCTGCAAAAGGTGCCAGGTAGCTTTAAATACTTTCAAATTAACTTGTTTTGGGATGGGGATGGGAGAGTGGCGATGTCTGTAAATCATTCAGAATTTTAAATAACATTATGGGTTTTCAAAGAGAAGGCCAGTCCAGAAGGTCTGCAGTGCTTGTTACCTCTAATCTGTGAAGTGATGTTATTCCATAAGACTTTAGGTGGTGTTCTGTAAGGTGAATGCTAAACACTTACAAAGAGAAATACAGATATATTCACTTACCCGTGGAAGGAAACAAGCAAAACCGGAGGAAGAATCACTAAAGGAACATTCAAATCAATAAGGGACATTCAGATCTTATACCACCTTTTGATTATGTGCCAACTAAAATCATTACAGCATTTCTGAATGATACAGTCCACAAATTGATTTTGCTGAGATCAGGTGGTCCTCTGGTGGATATCCAGTTTGGAGGATTAATCCTGCTGCTTATGTTCAGCGTGGCTGCTTATTCTTGGGCTGCTCTGTGACTAACAGGATGGTGTTGGGAGTACTGCTGGAATGTAGTTTACTCAGTAAATTGGGCAAACTGACATAGGTACAGGGGAGTTTTGGTGGTTAAGCCACTGACTTGACCCCTGGAAATCAGAGTTTATTTCACAGTGCCCACTTAATTTTGGTGAAAGTTCTTACCTTATCTTCATTTTATAACCTGGAGATGATAATCCTTGAGTTTTCTGTTCTTATCTGTGAACTGGTATAAAGTGAAAACTGATTTGAAGCTTATGCCAGTAAACATCAGAAGGTGTGGTATCACAGCAGTTAATCACATGGCTGCTTTCAGTGTGCTAATTTTCCTGTCTGACACTTCATGGGTACATAAACTACATGAAATTGTGTGCTCCCAAATGAGGGCAATTGGGCCATTTAGATCAGAAGGCTCTTTTTGGAAGCTGGGGTGTTTTTAGTACTTTTGCAGGTGTTTGTGAAATAAAGAGTTGTGTAAGGGAGCAGCTGTGGAAAGTGAGATTTGCTGTGAGGAGATGGGGAGGCTCTTCTGGGAAACTGAACAGCCAAAGGGAGAACAACATACAAATGAGTCCTGGTGAAATCCCTCTTCTGAGCTCTTCAAAATCTCTCTGTGTTTTCTCTCATCCCAAAGTACACCTTCACCAAGCTGTGCAGTGTTGTCAGAAATACCCTGACTAATTCCAAAGTTGGAGCAAAAGATCATGTCATTATGGCACTTTGCCCTGATGTTCTGGAGCATGTCTGCACATGCTGGATCATTTTGGATATGCAGGGTTACTTAGCCCAGGGAGCTCAGTAGTGGAGCTGCTGTCTGGCACAGCTTTAGCACTTCCAGGAGCTGAGCTGGAGTCACTGCCCTGCAAGTGCCCTGCCTAGAAATTCCAACTCTTCTGAAGCCAGTGCCAAAGCTGACTGTGCAGGCTAGAGCTTGCCATGCCCTTAGAGCCCAGCAGACATTTCTTCTTCCACCTGTGGTACCCTCACTTTGACAGCTGCTGGAGGTTAAACTTGACTCTCTTCAAGGCTGTTCCTCAGTGCACGAATAATTTGGGGTCCTCTTCTTGTGCAGTCTAAGAAGTGGAGACACCATCTCAAGCAGGTTTTCCAAACAAACTGATGTCCTGTAGCAGCGTCCTTGTAATGGCCAAAGGAGTTCAGGCCTAAATCCAGCTTTCACAGGTTTTTCATGTAGTGATACACAGGGTATTGAAGTGATACACAGGATATTTAAGTGATACACAGGGTATTGAAGTGATACACAGGGTATTGAAGTGATACACAGGGTATTGAAGTGGTACACAGGATATTTAAGTGATACACAGGATATTGAAGTGATACACAGGATATTTAAGTGATACACAGGGTATTGAAGTGATACACAGGGTATTGAAGTGATACACAGGGTACTGAAGTGATACACAGGGTATTTAAGTGATACACAGGGTATTGAAGTGATACACAGGGTATTCACATCAACTCGCGCCACCTCGAGATCCTGGCAATGCACTCCCAGCTCGTTGCTGTGCCTGAGGACTTTTTCCCCCTTTCATTCACTATTGGTTCACTCCCCAGCTGACTTTTGGCAGAGGGAAGGAGTACCTGAAGCACATCATGGACGTGCACAAGGAGAAGGGCTACGGCTGCAGCATCTGCAACCGGCGCTTCGCCCTGAAGGCGACGTACCACGCGCACATGGTCATCCACCGGGAGAACCTGCCTGACCCCAAGGTGCAGAAGTAAGACATGTGGCACTGATAAGAGGAACCATCTTCTTGGAGTGACAGTGGCTCTGCCCCCTGGTGCTTTTAGAGAACCAGTGACAAGGACCCGAGGGAATGGCCTGAAGTTGTGTCAGGGGAGGGTCAGGTTGGATCTCAGGGAAAGGTTCTTCCCCCAGAGGGTGGTTGGGCGCTGAACAGGCTCCCCAGGGCAGTGGGCACAGCACCAAGGCTGCCAGAGCTCCAGGAGGGTTTGGATGATCCTCTGGGGCACATGGTGTGACTCTGGGGATGCTCCTGTGCAGGGCTGAGGGTTGGACTCGATGATCCTTGTGGGTCCCTTCCAGCTCAGCATATCCTGTGATTCTGTGTAATTGGGCTGTACTAAAATATCTGAAACAGTATAATGGGTGTTAAAATGTTTATTAAAGGTAAATGTTTATTGAGGTAAATATCACTGATGATTGACTTCACACAGATGATTAGTCAACAGCCTCAGAGCTTGGGCTTTGCAAATTATAAATCAATGATTTTAATAAATTTTTTTTTTTGAAACTCTTTTTGAGTGAATAGCAATGCCAGGCTGCTCCAAGCTTGCAGTCAACTTACAGGTTTCTTAAGGTTCATTTTAAAAAAATTAAGCTTCAAGGAACTTTTATAATAATTAGTATTAGCAAATGAACTACAATTATTGACAGAGATGCCTGAAAATCACTTCTGTCTCAAGAAAAGAATCGCAGTTTTTGGTCTCTTTGGTTTCAGATACATCCACCCATGTGAAATCTGTGGAAGGATTTTTAACAGTATAGGAAATCTGGAAAGACATAAGCTTATACATACAGGTAAAAATGTTGTGTTTCTTTATAATTATCAATACAAAAAAGAAATTTCTATTGTCAGTGCCTGCCTTTTGTTTGTGTTTTTTTTTTTTTTTTTTGGCTGGAGGAAAAAAGTTATGGGTTCTTACTGTAAGATACAATCAGATAAATGTAATATTTTTGCTTTTAGGGTAGACTGGTTTTCTAAAGCAGGTAATATTAATGAAATTTGATCTGGGCACACAATCCAAATTCCTAGATAATATGATGTTGCAGGATTCACCTAATTCTGTGTTCTGTACTTCCCCAGATTCTTATCCATGCCACCTTCTTGCCATTACACAGGCTGAAAACTGCTACTGCAAAATCATTTTCAACAACTCATTACTATTTCATGCTACTCAGTATTTTCCTACCTCAGGCTTTACCTCTTTTTTTTTACAAATCTCACATGAAAAAACAGCTTTCCTCTCTCTCCAAAGTCTGCTAATTTAGTTTGGGCTACAATATGCATGAAAGGTGTGGTTGACAGCACAGGGGGGCTGTTGCCCTCTTTAAGTCACCACTTTAGTCAATTTTTAGGAGATGCACATTTTTCATTAACATTTTTTTTTTGTTTATGTTGTCTTTTAAATTTATTTTTAAGGTGTAAAAAGTCATGCTTGTGAGCAATGTGGCAAATCATTTGCTAGGAAAGACATGTTAAAAGAACATATGCGAGTCCATGATAATATCCGAGAATACTTGTGTGCAGAGTGTGGCAAAGGTATGTCTGATGCCTTGTTTTCCATTAATTGTGATACTGAATAGCAGGTGAATATCTGAATTAAGACTTCTTCCACTCTTAGAGTATTTGGGAAGATCTGGGAGTGCTGTAAATCCTGCATTTTTGAGAGGTAGTAACTGTATGAATCAGGAGCCTTAGGGTTACATAAACTGCCCCCAATTTTATAGTTTTGTTTTATGACCTGTAAGAAAACACTGATTTTTATAACATGCCTGACTAGGTTCTAATGCATTTGCAGCACAAAAGTGAATGCAAGTTGATTTTTTTTTTTTAATTCTATGCTTGTTTTCGGGCTTAAGAAATAGAATAATTTCTCTCTGTAAGAGCCTTAAATGTCAAAGTTGCTTTGACTTTTTTAATTGTTTGTGTTACAACTTGGACAAATCTGAACTGGTGTTTTAGTGGCAGGTAGTAGTAAGTCTGGCACCTCTGATGATGCTTTGTCTTTGCTTGTCCCTGCTGTTTTGCTTCTTCCTCAGTGGTTACTCAGATGTTTTCCAGAGCTTTTTCCTGGAATTAAAATAATAATGATAATGTGCATTGCTACATAAACAATTAAAAATATGCAGTTGTGGACTCGTGGCAAATATAAGCTTAGAGCTCTTGGGTAACAACATGATCATCCTGAGTTCTCTGAAGGTTGGAGCAGTGGAGTAACTGTCTTGCTGCACCTTTTGTCTCACAGGAATGAAGACAAAACATGCACTTCGTCACCACATGAAACTTCACAAAGGGATTAAGGAATATGAGTGCAAGGAATGCCACCGAAAATTTGCACAGAAGGTCAATATGCTGAAGCATTACAAAAGACACACAGGTGAGGGCTCTAAAAGTGGCACTTAATCGGTTAAATGCTTCCCAGTAGAGAACTCTTACCTAGAACAGACAGAGAGTATGAGGAAAACTAATAAAATACGTATTTTCTGCCTTTTGAAAAGTGAGATTTTGTCCTCTTCGCAGCTGAGATCACCTGTTCTACAACTGGAGAGATACAGCTTAGTTGGTTTCAAGCTTTGTTTTTTTTTTTGAAAGTGGTTGTTTTGGTCTAAGATAGGTCCAGAGCGTTGGCTTTGTTTTAAATTAGTCTTCAGGTTCTCATTTCCCAACATTTTACCTCCCACATCGGTTTCCCTTGGATTTATTTTCTGCCGGATATGGTGCCACGGCTTAGATGAAAGTAGGTGGTGAAGCTGGGCTTCTTCTGCTGGTTTGACTGTGGGTTTTATGTTTTTTTAATGTTAGTAATGTGAGACTCTGGATTGTCCCAGATGCCTTAGGCTCCTTTGACAGATGCTAAATGTGCTCTTCCTGCAGGAATCAAAGATTTCATGTGTGAGCTCTGTGGGAAGACGTTTAGTGAGAGAAACACAATGGAGACTCACAAGCTGATTCATACAGGTAAACCCTCTAAAAAACAGTATCCAGCAACACCTTAATTCTGTTCCTAGGCTTGCTTTAGTCTTGCCAGTCTTGGAACTGGTGTTGCATATCCTGTTACCAGACACAAAAAATAGTTCCTCTTGTTGAGGTGTTGACAATACGATACTCATCTGTTGGGTTTCCTTCCATCTGCCACCAGTAGGAAAACAGTGGACATGTTCAGTGTGTGATAAGAAGTATGTCACTGATTACATGCTACAGAAGCACATCCAGCTCACTCATGATAAGGTGGAAGCCCAGAGCTGCCAACTGTGTGGGACAAAGGTTTCTACCAGAGCCTCCATGAGTCGGCACATGAGGCGTAAACATCCAGAAGTGAGTTAGTTTGGACTGTGGGGTGGTTTGGTTTGGGGGTTTATTTTTTTTTAGGAAAGTTTATGACCTTCAGCGACTTGAATTACTTTTTTTCCCTTTCTGTTTTTCCCTGCTTTTTTGGAGCCAGTTTTAGGCAGTGTCTGTGAAACATGCAGTTAACTGAATCAGCCATTTAACTGCGTTACACGTTTTAGTAGTAAACAGATCTGATTGCCAGTCCCTAAAAATGAAGTTCTTCTGCATATTGAAACCCCTTTTCTTTCTCTGCCTCAGCTTAAATGTGTGTTTTTTCATGTTTTGTCTTCATCAATTAGTGAGTGTAATGGATTCTTTTTTCCCCATTGTGTTCCCTGTGTTCAGAAGTGATCTGAAAGAAGAGGTGAATAGAGAGGTGGTGGTGGTGGCATCTGCTGATGATACAAAATTATTCTCAGCATTAAAGATGAATGCTGACTGGAGAGAATCTGGATTAGAGGGATGTTTTGTCTGACCCCAACGGGGTTTTTTCTATGTTCTGATTTTCTGAATAGCTGCTGTGTTTCTCCTCAGCATTCCTTGTTTAGGTTTGACTGAGGCTTGTCCGTTCCCTTTGAGACTTTTTTTTTTGACTACCAGTTTATCATTATTGTTGCTTTGCTGTTTTATCATGATGACTGTGAAGGAAGTCAACAAAGTGCTCTATTTATTGATTTGGGTATTAATAATGCTCTATTCTTTGATGAGCTGTAGAGATTCAGCTTAAAATAAAGAAGTAGGACACAATATTTTTTTTCAAACACATTGTTTTCTATATAATTCATCACTTCCCAGTGGGTTGTGTTCTGTCTAGAATGTGAAAATAAACATATTCTACTGTTGGTGTCTTTAAACTTTGCTGGTTTTCAGTGAGACTCAGAAGACTTTATGCCAAAAGGTTATTCAGAAAAAAGCCATGGTTAACTCCTTCATATTAAATGATACATGTAAAATGTTAGATTACATCATTTTGGCTTTGTGACAGGATTTATTAGGGAGATGCTGTATTGTTTGACTGCAGCTCACCAGCTGATACCTCTTTGTCTACAGATCCTTTCAGTGAGGATTGATGATTTAGAGCAGCTGCCAGAGACAACTACCATTGATGCCTCTTCGATTGGGATTGTTCAGGTAAGTTCCAGGCCCACTGGAGGGTGAGGTGGGGACATTTTTGGTACATAACATAGCTGAGCACAGGCTGTGGGTGAGGAATGTGCTTTTTCAGAGCCAGCCCCAGGGTAACATGTCCAAGCAGCTGCAGGTTCTTGATCTGTTTGGTTGTGTAACGAGGGTGGTGGTAAAACAGAAATAATTACAGGGTGAGGTCTCATTCCCCAAAATCAGGTTTTTCTAAGGTTTATTTCTTCGCTTGAGAACTGACAGTAAAACAGCTTCAGGTGATAGGCTCTCACTTGGAACTTCATTAAGAAAAGGACTTGATGTTTTGTTTGGAATTGTGTTGCTCCAGCCGGAATTAGCCTTGGAACAGAGCGAATTACCAGAAGGGAAGCAGCACATAAAAGCTCCTAAACGTGGCCAGAAACGAAAACAAAAGTCGGGTGAGGAGGAGGAAGCTCAAGTGCCTGAGGACCCTGCCTTCAGTGAATACACAGAGAAGGAAGGTGAATTCACAGGGAATGTTGGAGATGAGACTAATTCAGCTGTACAGAGCATCCAGCAGGTGAGCTCCAGGAGCAGGGGGCTGAGTTGCAGGCATTGCTTAGAGGGATAACCCTTTGGTTTTGGCTAATTGCAAACCCAAAAGCGTGATTGGAACATCTGGAGCTGATTTGATAAACAGTGGTAATACAAAGATGGATAGAGACGTTAAAAAAACAAGGAGTTGGACCAGTAAGCTCCTTATGTTTGTTTTCATTTCCTTTGGTGTTACCATCTCCTTGTTTGCCAGGTACCACTAGCTGGCTGATTAAAAAATGAGATTAAAAGCAGGAAACTTAATGTGGCTGGTTGTTTTGAATGTTGCCTATCCCCCTCTCCCATTACCATCGTACTGCTATATGTGGAAGTTGTTATATTCCAAGTTTTCTGCACGTGGAAGTTGTTATATTCCAAGTTTTCTATGTTCCCCTCTGCGTGTGACCTCTTCTGCTGGCAGTAGCAACATGTGAGCCCATCAGGTGGTCTTCCTTGATGATATTTGATAGTCAGGTGCAAGGTCTAAGGTTGTGTCACAGTTTGAGACCCTCAAAAATCCAATTTCTAAGTTCAAGCCCCTCTCCCACGATTTGCTTCAGTGTGAGAGGGTTTTCAGGCAAAACACAACTACTCAGCATTGGGGGAAGGGGAAAATACTTACAAGGTTTATTTACATACATATATATATATATATATAGGTAACAACTTAACTGTTTTTTTTTTTACAATGAAATAATATATTTACATTAGATTAAATTTCTCTTTTTCTTCAACAAGAGTCCAGGAAGAAAAAAGTCCTTTTGTCACTTTTCAGGTCACAGTTCCTTCAAATTAGTTTCTGTGGTATTAGTTACTGTCCTTTATTTTTAAGGCAGCAGATTCGAGTATTGCAGTCAGAATCTTTCTGTTCTTACTTTGTGAAAATCCCAATCCCTCGAGCCCGAGCCTTCGGGGGACTTCCTTAGAGACTTTCACTCCTCTCTTGTGCTGCTGCATTTTGGAACTCCCTTCAGATGGGTTGAGGTCACCTTTGTGTTTCCCCTCAGGTGGTGGTGACCCTCGGCGACCCCAACGTCACGGCCCCTTCCAGCTCTGTGGGGCTCACAAACATCACCGTCACCCCCATCACAACAGCAGCTGGGACCCAGTTCACAAACCTCCAGCCAGTGGCCGTGGGCCACCTGACTGCCCCGGAGCGCCAGCTGCAGCTGGACAACTCCATCCTCACCGTCACCTTCGACACCGTCAGCGGCTCCGCGATGCTGCACAACCGCCAGAACGACGTTCAGATCCAGCCCCAGCCAGAGGCGACCAACCCCCAGTCCGTGGCCCATTTTATAAACCTGACCACCCTGGTGAACTCCATTGCTCCTCTGGGGAACCAGATTTCGGAACAGCACCCCCTGACCTGGAGGTCAGTGCCTCAGACTGATGTCCTGCAGCCCCAGGCGCCGGCGACGCAACAGCAGCCGGGGCAGCAGCCGGTTCAGACAGAGCAGCAGCAGCAGATGTACAGCTACTAATTTATAACTTTGGGAAGTTTTGAAATGGACTGTACTCAGAGACAAAAAAAAAAACAAAAAAACACAAAACATTGGAAAATTTCTAATAGGATTGTTTGCTGGATACCAAACAGAGACGGGAAAATGTTTATACAGTGAGGTGTGAGGGAAAATTGGCATAGCACCCTGCAGCACCCTGATCTGAGATTCTCGTGCTGTCTCTAGACCTTGCACTGTCTTAACAGAACAAAAAAGGAAAAAAAAATCTCACCACAAATTCAGCATCCCCTTGCACTTGTGCAGTAAGATTGAGATTTGACAGGTGTCAAATCATCATACACCTTAACCAAAGCAGGGAAATCCTAAATGTTACGGCACTTGTGATGTACAAAACCCTTTCAGCCATACCATGTCACTTCTCTGCAGTCTGGAAGTGAAATGTGAAGACCTTGTTCACAGTGAGTGGAATGTACTTGTGGTCAGCTGGTAGAGACTGAGACGTGAAGACACAAATGGGCAAAACAATAATTGTCTTTGTTTCTTGTTTTCTTTAGGTCTTGTATCTTAACAACACTGGTAAACTAGGTGGAATTTGGGGCTTTGGGGTGGGCATGAGTGTGGTGTGGAAGAAAATATACCAATTTTACAAAGTATTTCCATTTTAGTCATGGGAAAAACCCTGTACCCATCACACAGTGTTAGTGCTACTTGAATCAGATAGCTGGTCTGATGCTAAAGCAACTTTTAGGGTCTTCTAGTCAAGTTTGAATCAAACCAATTACAAACTGGAAAAAAAAAAAAAAAAGAATGTGATACAGTTTTATGTAATTTTTCAAACCTGCTCTTTCAATCTTGCTTTTAGCTAATAGACCTGAAGAGCAATCAGTCCCCTTTGATCAAGTTCAGGATGTGAATTTTTTTCAATTCGACTTATTTCATCGTGTAATAAACATTTGAGAAAGCATTCTTTTTATATATATATACATACACATATATATATATATAGCCTTTGTACTTTACTGTGTGTTCCTGGTGAATATTTGTGTGAAAAACATTGTTGCCAATACGATTCATTGATTTTTTTTCATCCCCATGTTGCCTTTTCTCACGGAAATAACGTATGGATTCTATTCCTTCTGTTTCCAGAAGTATTTCCAAAATCCATGGCCACACACAGGGTTGTGTGACAAGGAAAAGGGAATGTCTGAAGCATTTTCTGTGTGCTGCCACATGGAGTCAGTGTGCCCCAGTGTATAACGGGCAAGGTTTGCATGACTGTTGGGGATACAAATAGTGGGTTGGGTCAAGGGCATCCTTGCTGACACTTCACTCTCATTCCATCCTCCATACATTGATGTGCAGTCTGGACTTTTGCATGTCAAGAAGATAGTACTGTTCCCACAGGAAAAAAAAAGAAAAAAGAGCTGATAGCAAAAAGGAATAAACTAAAAAAAATATATATATATATAATATATAAAATATGTTGCTGCCTGGAATCCTGAAAGGCAAATCTGTCCTTCCAGCTGAAGAACAAGGTCCTTTGGGGCATCAGACTGAGCCACAGAACCTTGCTGGGGATTCTTGCTGAGGATAAAGCAGCTGCTGTGTTTGACAGATGGATTGATGGTTGTAAAAATCCTGTCTGTGCCTATCATAGTTATGAAAATGTTCCATGTATTAGCAAAAATACAAATAGGAATGACTTCAGCTTTGAAAGTCTCTATTAACATGGAGTACTTGACCCCTAAAGGATGCCTTATGATCTCTGCAACAAATTCTTCCAAAGTATAAATGTCTGGATATTAAAACTAACCTCCAGTGTTTTTTTGGTGCCATAGCAGTGTCCAGAGCCTTGCTATGCCAGGCCCTGTGTAAAGCTGCAGGACATGTGTAAGAAAGGGGTTTCTGGTGACAGATTTTGTGTGTCAGAGGAGCAGAACTACTTTTCTGTAAATGTCAAAAAGTCTACAAAATGTCTGCATGGGGGAGACCTGTATTTGATGGGACAAGGATACATATCAGAAAGAGAAAATACCTTTTAGTGGTGTGGGAAAGAGAATTTTTCATTCCCTACCCTGTTCTGTCTTCCTCAGATACTTTTCACACAATATCACAAGATGCTGTAATGTTTTAGACTCCCAATATCCCAAGAAGTAGACTTCTTGGATTATTTCACCACTGGCTTGAGCTAATTAAGTTTATCCTCAGCTGTCTTGTCCACAGATGCTTCCCTTTCACACTAAACCTGGTGGGCAAGAGGAAGCCAGGTTTTATTTACAAAATATGCTGTTTATGTACTTGAAACTTCTTTTTTTTCCCCTGTGTTTGGTGCCTAATTGGTAAAGGCATGTTATCTTTTGGCAGGGTACTTTGGAGAGAGTGGGGAAAAAAGGGAAGGCAGGCAAATGGAGAGGTCCTAGATCGAGCTGTTGTGGTAAATAAAAGATGGCTAACATCTAAAAAGATACATATATATATATTTATGTACACACAGATGGAGGGTTACAGTGCTGCATATAGAATTTCTACAACAAAGTTTTGTTTAGACATACGTAAATGGTGATTAAGGTTTTAGCTGGGAAAAAAAAGAGGGGTTTTGCCTTAGCAGAATCCATCTGCTCCATGTTAATACTATGACAGTAACACTGATGCTGCACTGAATCAACCTGCATCATTTTAACACATCATTTCCTGTTTGGTAAGAATTGCACATGGAGGTAATGGACCACTAGAGACCTCTCTGGCCTTACAAAGCCTCTTTACCCTGATGTGGTCCATTGTACTCTTCTGTACTTTTGTGGGGCCTGGCCTGCCACCCACACTACCTGGCCTTCGTGTTCCCACCCAGGCAGGTGGGATCTTGCTTTTCTGACAGGGATTGATTCCAGCTGATTTTAGAAGGAATGATCACACAGTGAGTGCTTGCATGTTGGTGGGCACTTAGAAATATCCCTCATTAGTCTCTCAGTATCCTCAAAATCATGGAATTGGAAGGCACCTCAAAAGATGATCTGGTCCAGCCTTTTTTGGGGAGAGGGAGCTTGGATGAGGTTACAGATTCATGGAATCATCATTATCCAGCACCCTGTCCAATTGCATCTTTACAATCTCCAGTGACAGGGACTCCACCACATCCCTGGGGAGGTTGTTCCAGTGGATGGTTGTTCTTACTTAGAAATTAAATAATATTTTACTTCAGGAAGAAACAATATAAGCACTGGAAGGGCTTTGGCTGTGTCAGGCAATAGAAAGTTCTCTGCAAGCTGATCCTCCCAGAGCACTCCTTTGAGACAGGAGAGTGACTTTTCCTGCAACCCTTGCTATGGTACCTCATCATCTCTCAGCATGACTTTATTATTACTACTGTTATTGGCATCCCTACGAGAACACAACTGTGTCTTGGGTGTGCTGCACCACGAAAACATTTCAAAAAACCAAATTCTTGTGTTTGCTTTTGTTTCAAATTATTTTGTTTGGAGAGGTTGGAAATTGCTGCCTTTTCAGACAGAGAGCTTACCCTGGACAAGCAAGTGACTCTTGTCCAGCTGCTCTCCCAGCCCAGCGTTTTTCAGGTGGATACCAAAGTTGTACCGATGCTGTTTTCAAACTGCACAAGAGACAAAAGCTCCGTTAAGGGATGTGCAATCCAAATTTCCTTTGCCCATTTTTTACCTGCCTCTTCAGCTGTAGGACCTGAAGGTTATTTGTTTTCAGCCACCGGTGTTGGGAGATTTTTGCATAACAACTGTTCAGTCGAAAACTGGAATTACTTGGAGCCAAAGGAGTGATGTTGTGTAGTGTTCTGTGTATTGTCATTGTTTACTGCTGAGACTGTTTAATTGAATGCTGTCTGTGGCACACAGGCTCTGAAGTAAAAGAGCATCAAGGTACAGAACCCTTTCTCTACCAGTGTTATTCTTTCCTGTTCCTTCATTAAGGTATCGAACATTTTTTTCTCCAAATCTGAAGAAATGTGATTTTCTTCAAATCACAGAGATTTGTATCAAAAGCAATGAGCTCAGTCATTATCTCACAGAACTTTATGGATCCCACAGTATTCTAAAATATTGATTCTAAAATATTGATTCTATAGCTTGTTACTGGGTAATAAGAGAAAGCAGAGGAGATTGAGCCTTCCTTGGCTGTGCTATGTGGTGAGTTCTCTCAGGAAAAACAACTGTATAAAATGCTAATATGCTCTCTAAAAGTAATTTATTTTTTTTTAGCTGTGTCACTATGAAAAGTGAGTCTTTTTGCACAAACCTACCAGTCAGTCTCCTGTCAGTCTAACCAGCTACATTTCTGTACCATTTTATTGTTTCAGACATTGTCTGAAAGTTAACAGCCAGGAAACACTTGGATTTATTTCAAGAACTGAGTTTCCTGCCAGTTTGTCAGAGTGATTTGCTGGTGTTGTGCATGCATAAAGATGTCTCAGTTTCTCATCTTGAAAACTAGGAATGGAATAAATACCATACATCCAAATGACAGTTATATGCAAACTATAGGTGCTACATGCAAATGCATGGGGTGAATAGCTTTGTTAGCATTGCTTTGGGAATTATTCAGCAATGAGATGTCCTTGGTGCTATTTAAAGTAATAGTAATAATGTCACTCCTCCTAATTCCTTTTGGCCCGACATTTATTATTGATGTGGGTGTACCTGTTGGGAAGTCTTTAAAACCTTGTATTTTTGGCTGCCTTTTCATGGTGGCTGTGATCTGGTGTAAAGGGAGAAGGAAAAACATGGGAGGAGGTACTGCTCATCCACACCACGAGGCACAGTAAAGCTCTGCTTGAAAAGTGTTTTTTGGAGATGGGTTGCTGAGGTTTGTGTTCATATAGGAGTTTTTGCCCTATAGCACACCTGAAGTGTCATGGTGGCAGCAGGATAAAGGAAAAAAAGTATTTCTGTCATGTTTTTTGTCAACTCAGAGTGATTTTCTTCGGTGCTGAGATGCTGCTGTGCTGTTTGCACTGTGCATGGCAAGAAGCTGTTAAAATGTCTTGATGAAAAATGTTGGAACACTGTAAAAAGCCACAGGTACTTCACCATACAGTACCAGCATGATTGGAAAATATGTTTCTTGCCCTAAAATGCTTTGAGAAAGCTCTTCTGGATTTATTTTCCCTCCTGGGTGCTGACAGGCTGTTCTGGATGTGTGCTGCTGCTGGGTCAGTTCAGACAGGATTCAGCATATGCAGCCCCTGCAATGGAATCACAGAATGGTTTGGGTTGGAAGGGACCTTAAAGATCTTCCAGTCCCACCCCCTGCCATGGGCAGGGACACCTTCCACTGGCCCAAGTTGCTCTGAGCCCCATCCAACCTGGCCTTGGACACTTCAAGGGATCCAGGGGCAGCCACAGCTTCTCTGGGCAACCTGTGCCAGGGCCTCCCCACCCTCACAGTGAAGAATTTTTTCCTAATATCCAATTTAACCCTACTCTCTTTCAGTTTGAAGCCATCCCCCCTTGTCCTGTCACTACATATGAAGTGAAAGGGGCGATGAGGGTGAGACTTGTCTGGGGGACTTCAGTGTCACCCCCAGAGTCAGGATTTCATCATCATTTGCAGTGAAATGCTCTTGTCTTTCTGCCTTATCCATGAGCAGTGTTGACCAGTCACAGTGCCTGGTTAGTTGCTAACATTTCAGAAAAGCTCATTATTGGGTGCAATGGCTGCAGAGCAGCTGATATCAAAAGCAACTAAAAATACCAACTTTGGGGATTTATTTCAACTAAAGCTAAGTTTTTCAGTTTTTTCTGTCAGTTGAGTGCTTTCCTGTACTGTTCTGTTTGCTTGCAGATTTTGATTTTAAGAAACTTTCGATGTGTCCTGGAAGTGTAGTAAAAAAGGCTAAAAAAAAAAAAAGTGTAACAGTGGCAGAATGAGGAGTTAACATTAGGAGAAACTAATGGTGCTCATTTTCTACAGATTTCCACCCTTTTCCTGCCCACCTGAGCCTTAGGTTCTTGCCGTGGTGGTATCCCAGGGAAGGAGGCTGCACATGCTCTGGCTCGTTTGCCAGAATTCCTCGCGTAGGGATTGACAAGCTGGGTGTTGTTACTGAGAGCAGACACCAGCAAAGCTCTGCCAGCCTTCCCCTCGAGCCATGTGCTCATTCCAGCATCTCCTCCCAGCTCAGCTGGCTGTGTTCTCAGAGCTCAGTAACCTTGGTGTCTCCAGGACTCGGATCTTTCACGTTTAGTGAACGTAAAATCACGGGGTCATTTAGGCTGGAAAAGGCCTTCAAGATCATCGAGTCCAACCTGTGACTGAAAACCACCTTGTCACTGAGTGCCACGGTCCATTCGTTTCTTGAACACCTCCAGGGAAGGTGACTCCACCTGGGCAGCCCATTCCAATGCCTGACAACCCTTTCCATGAAGAAATTCTCCCTGATGACCAGTGTGAATCTCCCCTGGTGCAGCTTGAAGTCATTTCCTCTTGTCCTGTTGCTGCTTATCATAGAATCATAGAATGGTTTGGGTTGGAAGTGGCTTTAAAGATCATCCAGTTCCAACCCCCTGCCATGGGCAGGGACACCTTCCACTAGCCCAGGTTGCTCCAAGCCCCATCCAACCTGGCCTTGGACACTTCCAGGGATGGGGCTTCCACAGCTTCTCTGGGCAACCTGTTCCAGGGCCTCACCACCCTCACAGTAAAGCCTTTCTTCCTAATATCCAGTCTAAACCTCCTCTCATTCAGTTTGAACTCATTCCCCCCTGTTCCTGATGAACAGTCCCTCTCTGGCTTCCCTGTAGGCCCCTCAGTCACTGGAAGGGGCTGTGAGGTCTCCACACAACCTTCTCTTCTCCAGGCCCCAACTCACTCAGCATCAAGAAGTGGATTCAAAAGTGTGGATAAAGAGGGACCTGAGAGGCAACAAAGAACACTGGAAGCATAGCTAAGAAACATGAGAGAACACGTGCTCAGCCTGCTGTGCTGAGCTGTGTGATGAGCTGTGGTGGCTGCAGGGCTGTGAACTAATTAGTGATTATTGCACTCAGGCACCTTTTTTCTAGCAGAATCCACGTCCTGTTACTTGTGTGAGGGGAAAGTGTCACTGTGTGTTCAGTTTACCATAAATTAAACCCCAAGGTTTGAATTCACACGCTCGGCGTGTTATGTGCAGCAACGTGCAGAAACCAAGGAGTGAGGTGATCAGTGATAAGGAAGAAGGCCCACATTTCACTGCTTTTGGAAGAGCAGAAGTGAGGTTGTAGGCAGTGTTTTCTCAAGAGTGACTGTCCTTTCTCATGCACAGAACAGACCTACATGATACCAGGCACACCAGTGTTGTCAAGGGGATGACACTGGAATAAAGGGTTGCTTTACAATCAAAAAACCCCCCCTAAAAAAATCAAATCAGCTCGTTAAAGGAAAGGGCGAGGAAGTTCTAACCCTTCCTGTGCCAAGGAGAGGTAGGTAAAAAAAGAATGGCTCTCAATCTGCTATGCTGGCTGGTAGGTTAAAAAAAATAATAAATTAACTGCATGCTCATGCTCCTTTTCCCTTCTCTCCACACCCATGCCCATGTTAAGACCTTAGTCTGAGCTTTCAAAGGAATGAATACCTTTGTCTGACAGACATACAGATGGCACTTACACCCAAGGGCCCTAGTTCAGGTATAAAATTCCAGGTTGGTATATTGCAAATATGGATACATAGGTTAGGGGTATTTGGGCAGGAGCAGGTTGGTTTTGGGGCTGTGTGTGTCTTTAAAAGTAAAGAGTAGTTGCTTTATTGCCCTCCTGTGGAGTCTATGCTGATGCAAACAGAAGGTTTTTGCTGAAGAGACTGGAACCAGTGACAAAGCACCATTTTAAAGACACAAAAAAGAAGAGCTTAGATTGCATAATCAAAGAGAAAAATGAGAAACTTTGTCCTGAAGGCAAATGCACCTACTTCTCATTCACTCTCCTCCCTTTTTCACTACTTTTTTTCCCATGAAATACATGCAAATCCCAACATGCACTAAGTTTTCCTCCAGGCACGATACACTTGTGTGGTTATTCAGGTAAGAAGTGGGTTGAATAGAGATATGAGGTGCTCCCTGCTGAAGGATCTTGGAAAAGAGTGCTCTATTTACTGCTGTTGTTTTAAAGCCATCTGCTCACCCCTGAAAGCATTTGTAGTTAGTACAGGGATATCTGTCATTCTAATTATACAAAATACACATTTCCTTCTTAATTTACTTCGTCTTCTCACAGCACAGCCAGGATTTCTGACTCTACCTACTGGCAAAAAATGTCTAGAAATTAAGTGTAAGCATTTTATCAAAATGAAGAGCGGCTTAAGAAGTAATTCAAGTAGAGCAAGAACTTGCTGTTATCAATTAATGCTCACAAGAAATCACAAATTCTGGTCACACAGGACACTTACCAGTTTGGGAGGAGTAAATGAATGTGTGTGGTCTGTGCTTGGCTACAAATCCCTCCAGGTCTCCACTGTCAGCTCTACACTCTCACTTTTAAAGGTGTTTTGTGTGAAGGATGTTGAAAATGGTCGGTTTAGACAATATTAAAAATGGAAGGATTAGAGGGTGAGTGCACAGCTGGGGTGTAGAGACAAGGAAAGGGGGATCTGGGTGGTTTGGCTGGGATGAAGAGATAAGAAAAGGGCATGTGGGTGCTTCAGGTGGGATGCAGAGACAAGGAAAGGGGATGTGGGTGGTTCAGGTGGGATTTAGAGACGAGGTGGGGCTGTGCTGTTATGGACAGGAAGATTTCAAGGTCACTCCCAGTTTTCCCTCTGGTGGTTTTTGCCTCTCAGTTTGCTCGTTGGGATATTATGGATGCTGGCGTTGGTCAATTAGAATAATTATAACTTGAAATATTTTGTTCCAGTAGGATTAATGCCACGGCTGGAATAACTTTAATAAAGTTCCCTGACCATGGATTATTTAATGTGCAGCATAAACACTACTCTTCTCGCCTTTCCTTCTGTCTTTAGGGATGCCAGTGTTTCCTGCCCCAGGTCAGTGAGCTGGAGCACTGGTGAAAGGAAAAGGTTGGTTGTAGCAGTTTATATTAAACTGTTACCATGTGGGAAGAATCCCCTCTTGGAACACAAGACCATCAGTTCTCTCAGAAGCTTTACAGTAGGAAAAGTATTTCCTACCTTCTCTGGTAGAGAAATACTTCCAGATCAGTACTTTTAGCAGCTGGAAGTACAAAGATGCTGCCAGTCATGTTGATGGTGTCAGTGCTTAACACCATGGAGCTGGCACAGCGATTCCTGCCCATTTTCCCACTTTCACACATGTTTTTTTTTAACCTGGCATTATGTCAGTGCCCAACTTTTTTAATCAATAGAATCAGCACCAGGGAAGACAGAGTCAGGCTTTTACGCTGATGCTTTAGGCTATTGGACAGAGTTTGTCTTCCAGATTTTTATGGGCTGATGAGAAAAGGAAGAAGCTCCTCCCAGCTGCTTGTTGCCATCCTCCTTCCCAAGTCTGCTGCTGACTGAGCTCCATCAGCTGATCTGCTTGGAGGCTCTTTAAACTCTTAAAACTAATCCAAGAGTGCTGGGAATAAAGTGAGTTAGGGAGTGGTTCTCTCAGCAGCTGAACTGGCAGATCTTGGAAGCTGGTAACACAGGGAAGAGCAGGGAGGTGGAAAACCATGGAGAACGGGCCAGTAGGTTTCTTTTTTTTTAAATAAAGTTTGCTGTTGTTATATCTGTTCAGAGTCAGGAAAACAAAAACAGTGGGACTATTTCTCCTTGGTTTATATTCCTGTTGCTTCCTTTATACTGATACAGACATGCATCCAGTTGAGCTGATTTATCTGTTCATCATTCCCCTCAACACTCAGCTTTCACTTGGGCCCATTTTCTCATCAATTTAGTGACTGGCTGTGCCAATTCCAGAGCTGGATCTTAAGAAGAAGAAAAGGTGAGTGTTCAGTGGGAGCCCACGCTGATGTCGGGCTAAAGTGACTGGAATTACATTCCTGGTAATGGTTGCTTTGGCTTTCTGTGTGGAAAGAGGTTTTAAAATTCTGCCATGGAGTTAAATTACAATAAAGGCACCCTCAGCAGATGCTTGTTGATGGTGATCACCTCTTACTGTGTGGTTGGACTGAAAATGTTACAACTTGTGGCTTCTGGCAAAGGGTAAATGTTTGCAAAATATGGCCTGAGTTTCTTAAAAAAAAAGGCATCCAGTAATTAAAAAATAAATGTTCATGTCATTGAGGATACTGCAATCCTGACCACTAATTTTACAAGAAGCATTTTACAGAAATGCAATGTGATAACTAAAACTTCACTGTGCTCCTGAAAATTCCAGGCAACGGCCCCTGGAAGCAAATTCAGGAACGCCGAATTGATCCCACCATGTGAATGGAAAGAATGCTGCTTTGTAGGGAAATGCATGGAGGAATTTTGTAATCATATTGTGGAACGCTTGGACAGGTACCTACAGCACCCCCTGGAAACAGCAGGTCATTCATATCTCACCTGTCACACGGATTACGTTGCAGTTTGGGAGATTATTCCTAGCCTAGGAGATCATTCCAACTTCAGTTTTCCTGAAAAATAATACAGACTTCATTTTACCTGCACCTCACCTTTGATAAGCTCCTGCTGCATGAAGCCTTTAGTCAAGGGCTCATACCTGCTTTTTGCTTCATTCCTGATTATCTTGGTTCTTTGTGTTTTATGTTTTTTTTTTTTATTGACAGCTATTACTTATATGGAAAGAGATGGGAGAAGTGATGTCAAGAGAATTTCTGCTGAAGGTTTTTTAAATAGGGGTTTTTTGAGATTAGGGCCTCAACACGTGCAGATTTTAGCAAATTATTTTTGAATGGCAGAGTTTTTCCCTGTCAGGGAACTGGTCTGCTACGTAATTTTAAGTTTAAAGCAGCATTTGTATGAATCTTTATGGAAAAATGGAAACTATTACTGTTTGTATGATATTTGCCTTATTTGGGTACATACACTGGTGTATTTATGATGGGTATTGGGTTTTACACTTTTGATATAAATAGTATTAAATGTGCTCAAAAGCAAACAAAAAAAATCCGATTCTGCAGAAAATTACAGGCAGTCTCTGTGGATGTAATAGCAATAATATACCAGACTTTTTAATATAGCTGGTTTGGCTCTTGTGTATCCTGCTCTTTATTCTTAACACTGTAATCAAGTGTAATTACAGGTGTAGACATTTTAATTAAAGGTGAATGAGTTTTAATTAAAGGTGAAAAAAGTAAAATTGGACCAACATTAACAATGTCTCTGTGACCTAAGCTGAAGAGTGTCACAGTATATACCTAGGAAAATACTTATTTTTACAAAATTTTCCTGTCAAGTCTATGAAGTGCCTTTCTGCAAAAAGCTGTGCTTTAAGGAACAAAGCACTGTGGTATTGCTGCAGTTGTGAGACAGCGAAAAAATCTGTTTGCCACTGAGGTTTGCAAGTTTTATCTAGTGCATTATCAGCAGATAGCAGTTACCAGCTTCTCTGCTAAGGTTACTCACAGAAGGTATGAAGTCACTACACGTGTAAGTACTGCGGGCATTCTCGGGGTTGTGGCCCAGTTGCAGGTTTCATGTGTTTTGTGCAGGTTTCTGCATTTCATGCAGATTTCAGTGCTCCATAAAATGTCACTTCTTTCTTGTGTTTTAGGAGCAAGGTTGGTGGAGAAGTCGCGAATTTTTGGGGCGAAAGATCCCGGAACGCCGACAGCACATGTCCATTTTCACAGTTACCACTAAAGGATTCTCGTGTTTGGAGAACAGGCATAGCTGCCATCAGTTCCAAAGGACTTTGGAGGAGGTTTTTTTGCTGTTGGGAGAATTTTGATGCAAGTGAAATACTTGATATTTATCTGCCTTTTTTCCCCCTCTTTCCTAACTTCACTTCAGCGTTCTTTAGATTTGACTCATAACTGGGTATTTTTGCTCACTCTGAACGCTGTGTCCCACTAGCTTTGCAAGTAACACATGATTATTACAGTAGCAACCACGAAAATGTAAACCACTGGAAAAGATTGCCCAGGGAGGGTGTGGAGTCTCCCTCACTGGAGATATTCCAGAGCCATCTGGACACAATCCTGTGCCATGTGCTCTGGGATGGCCCTGCTGGGGCAGGGAGGCTGGACCAGATGACCCACTGTGGTCCCTTCCAGCCTGACCCATCCTGGGATTCTGTGATATTTGCATAAAATTTGCTACCTTGAATTCAAATCTTCTTTCTTTTCGAGGGGACTGAAACGATCTTTTTGACAAAGATGCAACTTCTCTTGTGTTTTAAGAGCATATATGAAAAGTTTTAATACACCCGTTTTAAAGATAAATAAATGAACTTGGTAGTTCATAGCCAGGTCCAGAGTGTTTATTGTTCATCTGAAGAAAGATAACAGAATATCTGATGTTTCCTTGGTCAGCTGCAAATGTTTGGGATTTTTTCTTTACTGGAACAAAAATCGGACATTTGCAACAAGCTCTTTATATAAGTTTAATGTCCAAATGTGGCTAAGATTGGCTTCAGCTAAAAATAGGTTTTATCTTGACCATTTTTTGGTGTCCTGTGTTCAATAAAATCATTTTTCCATTCTGTTTTGACTGTGCTATTTCTGTATCAAGTAAACCAGGACAATAGCAGTTGATATCCTTTTTTTTTTTAACAATATTGATATAAATAGTGATGCTTATATTTTTTTTTTCTGCATCTGGAAGGTGTTCATTCCTAATGAAAAGTGGCTTCGTGTTGATATGACATTAGGGGGAAGGACCTTCTGTCACTCTTGGCCTCAGAACTTCAGCTGTTATTTATGGCTACTGAGCATTACCTTTGCACCCACAAGTGTGATGACATTTTCTTACCATCTCCTTTGGTCTAACTGTTGAGCAGGATAGTTCTTAGAAAAAGAAACAGGTGCAGGAAAATTTTTTATCTGCTCTACAGTAATTTTTTCATGTTGTATGAGTTTTTCTGTTTCACTTCAGCGATATAATTGAAAACAAAATATTGGTGAAGAAGAAACAACTGAATTGAGACAACTAAACAAATTTTCAAACATCATATGATGTAGGTTTAATAATGGCGAACTGTGAATCAAAACAACAGCTTTGTTTTTCAGAGGCCTTTGATCCTTTTTTTCCTTACGTCAATCTAAGCCTTTCAAAGGTTCATGGGTTATCATCCTTAAATCCCATTTCTCTATTACTTTTTCATATTAAAATTGTGACAAAATTAATGATGTAAACTATCTTTTTGAGGTTAAGAACAGACACTAATGAGGATGAAAATATAATTCCACGCAAGGGAATGTCAGACTGGTGGTGCTTTTACACAGACATTGTCTCCCTCACGTGCATCACATCCTTGAACTGGAACCAGTGTGATATTTAAGTAAATATATTGCAGTGGTGGAGTGAAATTACTTTTGTTTTCTGGTGGTGGTTATAATCCAGGCTCTGCTTTGCTAATCTTCACCTTACTAGGTCTAAATTCACTTCCAGTTTCCTACTAACATTTCAGCTTGGAGATTGTTTTGCCATTGCACATATAAAAGGTGAGTTCCTCCTCATCTGTGCGTTATTCCTGGAGAGAATGACTAGAAATATCCTTTTGGCTCTGACTTTAGCATATCTGCATTCACATAAGGCTTTGACACCTCGCATTTCATTAATTATTCCTTACATCAAACAAGGAATGACATAAAAATCTGAGAGTGAATTTTATAGTATTCTGTTGTTTCGTCAGTCTGTGAGAAACTCTATCTCTGTAAATAAAAGCTTTTATTTACTAGTGGATTACACATAGAGTACCCCATTCTTTTCTTTTTAAAGCTGTAAACCTAAATATATAATATTAAACATTAGTTATGACAACTTTTGGATTATTTGCATAGTTTGATTGCAAACTGTTGTTACAAACAAATCTTACTGCCCTTATGTCTCATATCTTACAGGAATCATATTTCTTACAGCAGTTATTTTTGTTACTAATACTCTTTACTACATACCAATATCAGTCTTTACTCACACACTGCCATGATTGGTCTATTTATTTTAAAAATGGAGAGATTCAGAAAAAGTTCAAAGCCCTCAGAATTTTACTTTGCTGCATCTGTCAGTGAGCACAGTCTTTGCCTGAAAAACACGCTTAAAAATCACTTAATTGATTTGATGTTCCATTTTTCATTTATGTAGGTGGGCAGTTTTGGCTGATGGAACCCTGGACTCCGTAGCATTCTGCTAAATATTTTCACACATGTTTTTTCAAGTTCAAACTATGTCGTGAATTTTATTAATTAAAAGAATGTTTCCCAACCTAGTAGGCAGGCTCCACCAGACCCAGAAGGTGGGGTAGGGCACAATGTGAAAGAGGAGAATTTTGAGGGCAGGGAAAAAACTGCTTACCTTTCCCACCCTCCTGCAAATATGTTCCCACAGTTATGAACATAATTCTCTTTGAAAATCACCCATAGAGCTTCCCCTGACACTCGTGGTACCTCTTGCTGTGTCGGATTCAGTTTCCCCCAAAGGTAAAGCTTCCAACTCAGGCAACAGCCCCAAAAACTTCCCTCCTGTTTACATGTAAAGAATATTCAAGAAAGTTCCGGTGAAATACTCAAAGTTTTGGTGCCAACAAATTAAAATGGGTTTAAGCCCCATATGATTACTCTGATTAAGAAGTGAAGTGGTTCTCGATCTGTCTGGCTCAATATTTTAGTTGATTCACCTTATTATGCCTGTATGTTTCCATATACACAAGACCTTTGGAGTTCTCAGATCCTGTTTCAAGCCCTTCAGAGGAAATAAGGGCTTGTCTCCCTTAGGGAGCTGTTGTGAAATACATTGGAATATGAATTTAAAATGCAGGGTTTGCCTGGATTAACTCCTTGTGTGAACACTCTGTTCTGCACACACAGAATGCCTGGCAGCTTAGTTTAATCCACTCTGCTAAGATTAGGATGATTAAAACCAGATAATCCAAAACAAATGTGGTTTTTTTCATTTATATGTTTTTCTTAAAAAAAAAAAAAAAAAAAGACTGCTGTTTACATTTTAATCAGCTGTACATTGTCAGCATGGCAACATCAGCCCAAGGAGTTTCACTTGTTTCCCATTTCCCTTCCCCAGTGTTTGATTTGGTTGAGAGCCAGATCAGCTCCTTGTCCCAAATTCAGGGTGTGGCCTTACAAAATTTGTGCCAGCACAGCAGAGAGGTCAAGGGTTAAATTATTGGGAGCTGAGAGGAACACTGAATTTGGACTGATGCAGCTGATGCAGTCGAATGACACCTTGTGTCACCTGAAGAAAATGCAATATGAGTCTACTTTCACTCTCAGGTGTGGATTTTTTGTGGAGTGAGGCAGAGGCTAGTTAAGGTTTAGTCCCCCATGTCACATAAGTACTGACTCCTGCAGTGCTGCATCCTGACACTTGATTCAGCTCAGTTACTGTGCAGCTTTCCCATTTCTGTTGGAATTACCTGCACTGCCCTCATGGCCTTCCCATGAATAGGAGCAGGGAGAAGTGGAGAGAGAGGAGAAGGTAAAAATGTACCAAAGAAATAAATCAGCAGAAGCACATTAACAGGCACATCCCTGCCACAAAGAATGGGGACTACTCACCTAGTTAGCCTAGACAGATTTTTCAGCCATGAGAGGATAGGTGAAAATCCAGGGCCTGGTTTGTGTTGTGGATACTGCAGAATGTTCTACATTTTTGTAGTTGATGTAATTGTGTCTGTGTTGGAGTGAGTTAATTAAATGTTACTGCAATATTTACTGGTGTCTGTTGGGTTTCTAAAAACACTTAATTCTATGTTCATGTCAGTTGATTACCTGCCAGAACTGTCTTGTCTTCTCCATGCTTCTATTTTGGTTTAAGGTTACCCTCAGTAACCCAGCATGGTTTTATAAGCATGTTGCTCTTCATGTATGATACTGAGGAATAAGCTGATACAAATCAGAAGAAACTTGTTTATTGCCACTGGAAAGGTAGTTCATATGAAAAAAAAAAATCTATTTTAAAATGTCTTTCACTGCAGCGTTTCTTACAAAATTCACTTAGTGCTACATTTAACATAGCAACTTGTGAGAGGTCTTCAGATTATTTTTTTTAATTTATCTAATATAATTGCAAAAGCATTTCTATTTTATAGCACCACTATTTAAATAGAATAGTTCCTATCATCCATCGGCAACTCTCAGCTTAGACTAATTGGGAGCTGAATGCCCTCAATTCCCAATTAGCCCAAGCTGAGAAGTGCCAGTACTAAACAAGGCTGGGTTTCCTCATGAGTCTGCTTGTGGTTTATAGTTCATGTACCATTCAAACAGACTTTTCACTTGCATTCTATCAGGCAGGATCACGGCTGTCTCCCTCATAACAGTATTTCAAGGTGAGCTTACTGTTCTTTCCGTTCCCCTGATCCCTTCAAATCAAGGGAAGAGCACACCTTTTGCTGTCCTAGTTTTTCCCAGCTCTGTGGTAAGAAAGAGCATTTTTAATGCATTCTCTGTGTTGAGAGCTACCTCTTGTGTTAAAATTATTGCCATGGCTTCAAAGCTGATGTCCTGCCCTTGGCTGTATTGGAGAAGCCACATTCCATTGACAGCCTTTCATAGCAGATGCCTTGGTTGCTTGAGTAAGGGCTAAACTATGGGCTGTATTTGCTGTGTGTGCAGTTCAGCTGCAGACCCACTGAGTGTAGGAGCAGAACCTCTCCAGAAGAAGAGCCTTTCTGCTGAAGAAAAATGAGGCGATTTGTGGGACTCTGGCCCTGGAACAGATCATTCTGTGCTTGCTTTAAACAAATCAGTTTGGCTTTGTTTTGTAAAACGTGTCAATAAAGTCCAGATCCGATTGGAACCCTCTTGGTGAGCCCCTCCAGATATGTGTCCCTTCAATTTATGGGTTAAAGTTGCTTTTTGGGTTGGCTGTTAATGACAAAATCTCATCAGTGGATGCAAGGCAAGATAAATTTGTTCATTTTCCCTCTTGAGATTAGCTGACAGCTGGACTATTTTTTGACTGGGGAACTCACTCCAGGGGCCTGATAATGTAGAATCTCTAGTCTTTAGAGGCACAAAATTCACCCATCATTGTGACCGTAGCTTTAGAAAATAAAGCCCATTAGGACAGGTGAAGGGACTCCATCAGTTATAACAAGAGAGGTGCAAGTTACAAATTAGGAAATCCATTTTAATAGGGTATTTTAAAATACTGTGGCCTGTTGAGATAATAGAGGCTATCTATCACTGGGGAACTCAGAAGACCCTTTTCTGAGAGCAAAGTGTACTTGATCCTGCCTCAGCACAAAAAAATAGGTCCTGAATTTTACAGGATCTGTTGTAGTCTGTGTTCTTGACATTCGGAGTGGTGGCATCCATTTTAAAGTGACATGTAAATCATGGTGTCCAGGTATGAAAGACAATTTTCCATTCACATCCCCCCCCCAACCTAACAGGCCAGTGAGGTCTCATCTCTCTGTGGAAGCAGCTTGTCATGGCACTGAGGCAATGGATAGAAGGTGATCAGCCTTTTCCAGGGACCCTCAGTAAGTAATTGGGTTGAATTCATGAGTGTACATCAAGAGTGGGCTGCTCTGCAAGGGGCAAACTGGGAGAGAAGGGTCACAGTTGGGCAGGGACATCACTGACAGGGTGCAGTCTCCTCACAGGGCCTGAGAAAGAAGAACAGAGCAGGTCTGGTGGTGCTACCCAGAGCCAACCACAGCCCAGTGACCACCAGCCAAGTCCACTGTGACAACACAGGTCTGAGGTCAAGCCAGGAAGTCCAGACAGAAAGTCAGGGATTCAGTCTGTTGTCCTGTATGTCACATTTTGAATCTGGGGTTAAACAGAGATGGAAATCTTCACGTTGCACTAGAAGGATGATCAGTCCTCCAGCTTCTGACTGAGACATGCTTGGCTTTTTTTTATAGTCCCTCCATCAGAAGTGTCCTGTACTCTGCAGAGGTGACAGAGACACTGATGATCCTGTTTCCTCACTGTAGGCAGGGTGAGGTTTTAGGATTTCCTCTGTCTTTTAATAAGGAGTTTAGAGTTCTGTCCCTTTACTATGTTAATGTGCAGCTCAGAACTCTGCACCAGGAATACCAGCCTGTATTCTACCCATTGCAGTGGATGTGGGTTGTCATCAAGGCTTTCACACTCTTGTTCTACTTGCAGAAATGTCCTGATGAATAGCAGAAATGGAACATATGAAGCACCTACTTGGTTAAATGAACTAGGCAAATACTCTTTGTTAAATGAATTTTGTGTATTAATTTCTGAGACCAAAAGATACCCAACGAGTCATCGAGTTTGATTCACTTGATTATTCTTATCATCAGGAACATTTTATCTTTCCCCACCTCTTGCTCTTGAATTTGAATGTACTCCTCTTGATTCTTTAGAGTCTTTGATTAGGTCTAGGCTATCTTTCACCTTTCTAAAAAGGTAGCCTTCTGCATAGCTTTTATCTCTGTAAGGTAGATAAGACACACTTGTGGCTGCTTTTTTTTGCATGAGAGAATAGGATACTTCTTTACATCTATCTGAAGTTTTTTCCTAAAAGTAGTTTTTCAGCTCTATTTACACCTAAACATAAAACTACTTGGGATTTTGCCCTTGTCATGTGTCAACTGTCAGAGCTTTCTACTGCTGCTGTTAAAGCTTGCACTGTGTCCTCAGCACCAGAGGGTTCCTGAGCTCAAGAGATCTGAGGACAGAGCTTTTTATATGCAAAGATGGTTTGGTGGATCGCTGATTGCTTGTGGTTAACCACCACGTGAATGTAAACGTGAAGACAGAAAGTGTGAAGATAAAAACAAAAAAGGAGATCAGCAGGCAGAGTTCTTGGAGATGTGCAGTTGTCATGTACTCACTACCCCACCATCCTGGCTCTCCAGAGACTAGGAAGATGTAGAGGGGACCACATCAATGTCTGTATACATATATATAAAGTAATATATTAACAGTAAGACATAACTATGTAATAATCTTTTCTCTTTCTACATAAGAAAGAGGACAGTACTCGTGCAGAGTTTTTTTATTGTTTGTTTGGCTTAGATTTCTTAGGTTTATTTCAAGGAAGGTGTAGGCTATGGGAGTACTTAAGAACCCACACTCAAGACAAGGTTGTATCATCTCCTATTTGTGGAGGGATGTTCTCCAATAACATCAAGATTTTTGATAATGCAAGGAGACAAGTTTCAGAAGACAGCAAGTGGGTGTGCTCTTATTTCTGTTTATATTTCTAAAATTCAAGGTGCTTTTTGATAACATGTGTGTGTGATTTAATAAATATTACTATTTTTCATGTAAGTCAATTGCATGAAAGCAGGGTTTGCTCCAGGAAGGCCACTGTTTTCATGAAGCACAGAAGTTTTCTTGGTTTTGCATGCTTGGTGGAGCAATGAAAGTGAACAACAGAACACCTTTAGGTCTGTGTTTCAGCACAAAAGCTTTTCCCTTGGCACTGCCTGTCTTCCCTTGGTGGCCATGGCACAGTGTGACATTCCACTGATGCTGGGGAACTGCCCACAGATGGGAAGGACTGTTGATTGTTGAAGAAACAGCCTCTCCAGGAGCCACACTTGGATTAAAAAAATCTGTGCAAGTAAACCCAATAAGCATTTAACTACTTTCAAGTCAAAAAGCAATTTTTTTTCCTCTCCAGCTTTGCTTTTCCAGTAAGCATTTTCTTCACCAGAACGCTCCCTACCTCAACCAACTGTGTGTTGATGTGCTAAAAAGGAAGGGAGAGGTGGTGTTTTTGTTCTGGTTCTAAGTGCTTGGAACATATTTAAGATTTGTGGACGTTTTGGTGATGGAAAGTAGGTGCACTAATTGACAGAAGATCTCAAATTTCAAGCTGTTGGTGTTTTGAACAGATTGTTGTTCTGTTTAGGATAAAACTGACTTACTGATAAACAACTGATTTCATTAAACCTAAATTAAATTGGTAATGAAAAAGCAATGAAACTGTCTCAGTGCTGTATTAGTTTATTAATGCAACCGACAGCTATAGGTTATTAATTAATAAATCTTCATAAGTTATTTGCATTACCACTGAGTCGTTTCTGTTTAAATTCAGAAAAAAATATTTGCTTGTCAGAACTGTCAGAAATGAAAGGCTGCTATGAGATCACGTAAGGAAACATGGCAAGTCAGAGCTCTTTAAAATAAAACATACTTTTTTCAAGGTCACCTTGTACAGAACAGGTTGGATAAACTGCAGACTTCAGATGTTCAGCCTGGAGAAGACTCCAGGGAGACCTTAGAGACCTTTCCAGTGCCTAAAGGGGCTCCAAGAGAGCTGGAGAGGAATTTAAGACAAGGGTCTGGAGTGGTAGGTCAAGGAGAACTGGCCTTAAGATGAAGGAGGGCAGGTTTAGATCAGCTAATAGGAAGAAATATTCCCTGTGAGGGTGGTGAGGCCCTGGCACAGGTTGTCCAGAGGGTCTGTGGATTCCCTATTCCTGGAAGTGTTCAAGGCCAGATTGGATGAAGCTCAGAATGTTCTGATCTAAAGAAAGTTTTCCTGCCTTTCCTGAGGCAGGAATGAGATGATCTTTAAGGTCCCTTCCAACCCAAACCATTCTATGATTCTATGGTTAAGAAAATCAGTATATGAAACCAGGGCAACTGTGTTACAAATGCTGGAAGGTCAGGAGTTTATTACCTGGAAATTCCATTCTTTGTGCCTTCAAGTCAGAAAGTTTGAGGGGCTTTTCTGCTTTGCAGTAGCTCCCATGCAGATCTGTTTACTTGCTTCCACGACTCGGGGCTTGTTTGGAGCCAAAGGTGTGTTTTAGCTTGGGCTGCAGCTCTGCTCACCTTGCAGTGCATAATCAGCCTCACTCAAACAGTGCAGTCCTTCCCTGACCTAACCACAATCTCCCTCAGGTCCCCAGAGGTTCCCACAACAGCTATGACTTGCTGGGAAAGAATCCTGCAGCATCTAAGCACGAGGAAACCTGTGATATTGCTGTCGGACACACAGGAAATGCAGAGAGGCGGGTGGGTCTCTGCTTTGGGAGTAGGAATGTTCGAGCCATGGAGCCAGACCTGGGAACATTTAGGCTGTATAAACACACAAGCAGCTTTGTGCAGACTTGCTCAGTGAGGGTAGATTCTGCTTTCTAGTTGCATTCTTAAGGAAACACGATTTTTCACTGACTGCAAGTCAACACACGGATGCTGAGCAACTCTGCATTTCATTAGATGCTTGTTGTGAGCTCCCAGCTCTGACCATGCTTGTATTTAAATGGTTTTATAGTTGACGTGCATCTGGCTAAAATATCTCAATTTTCTTATTTTATGCTAGAAAATAGAGAATTGCTTTTGTTTTGTTGATTAGTTTTGTTTTATTCCTTTCTCTCAAGGTGCTTTTGAAAAGAAATTGGAAATAAATCCAAATCAAGGGGGTTTTTAATTTTATTAACTAACGAAGCTGTTTAAATATGCTGTTGGGTTTGTTTCTTTTTCTTTTTTTTTTTTTTTACTAAAGCATAGCACAGATTAAGGCAGATATATTTGATATATTAAATAAAGCCCATGGCTAACTGAACTATTTCCTTCTGGTCACTCTGGCTGCACTCAAAACCCTGTGAACTGTACAGTGTGCCTGGCTGTCCTTGTCCCCTGATAATTCTGCCTGTGTTCTGCTTGCATAGCCAGGGAAAATCACAAGGTGGCTGGACCAGGAGCAAGGATTACGTGAACCTGTGTCGTGGCCCAGCAAGCCACAGTGAACCAGCTGCCCTGTGAACTTGGCTGAGGGAGCTGGGAGACATCTCAGGGTCCAAATGCTCAGGCACAACCCAAATCCCTTCAGATATTAAAGCCAGTTACGTCCCTACCTCATCATTCAGCTTTCTTTAAAAATCCTGGCAGCACACGTCTGCATGTTGGTGCAGACTGCCAGTGCAGACATGACACTCTCCTACTCCTACCCCAGTGCATTGTGTAACAGCCCTCTGATAAAGATTGAAACTCTCTTTTAAAGAGCCTGCTTACCTACAAGTATTGACGCTGAACTAAGCTGTGATGTGAATGCAAATGCTGAAGATGTTCTGAAATCGCTCCCTACGCGGACTTATTTCCACGCTAACAAATTGTTGGATGCTCCCGTTTCGAGAGACTGGTGAGATTCACTGATGCAGTTCTGCAGATTAAATTATGCCAGACTAGTTTTCCACATGAATTTAGGGAGTTTAAAAAAAAAAATAAAAAAATTCCTGGTCTAGGACAAACTACAAGGAAAAGTGCCTATGCAAGGAGTGATTCCAGAATAGTTACAGAATATTTGCTTCCTTTTCTTGGAGAAAACATTAGCACTTCAACTGCATGTTTTTCCCTGGACATTTATAAAACACTGGGCTGATTACGAAATAATGCACGGCATCAAATTCAAACAAAACAGATTTTTGCCTAAATTCAAACCTTCTTCATGGAGACTCTTCCCGCTGCAGGAATTCATCCGGTTGCTGATTCATCCGCACGGAGCAGCGTTTGTTCAGCATTAAGTTGTTACAGCCCTTCCTGCCCGTCTGCCAGAGGTTCTCCCAGCTCCAGAGTTGCCAGAGAGCAAACCTGTGTCTCAGCCACTGCAGCTCAAAGTCTGGCAGCTGAGCAAGCACCGAGCATGGCTTTGCCCCAGGCAAATAGATCCGAATGTGAAACGGGGAGGTGGAGGGCAGACGCTCTTTCTGCCACTTTTTTTTTTTAAGAGTGGTAATACTTTAAAAGTAGATTTGCCAGTGCTCATCTGTCAGAAGGCCTCCAGACAACATCCACCTTTTAGAAACCCTCCCAAAGGGCCACGGGCAAAACAACAATCATCCTTTTTGTGAAGGCCCAGAGAATGAAACACGATCCTCTAGGTCTGTTTCACTTACCATCTATTTTCTGGAAGTAATCTGAAATGCTCTATTTGACCATTATTTCACAACACCCTTTATTGCATCTGCATTCCATTCTGATCTCGTTCTTTCTCTGTATGTTTTATTCCCAACTGTAATAAAATATGATAATTTTAATATGATATTTTAATTTTTTTTGTCGTATGTGAGAGCAGACAATATAGAACTGAAAGCTGAGGTTTTTTTCTCTATTATCCTTTCCAGTTAACCATGTTACATGTGCCCTTTGTGATAGGGTGGGCACAAGACCTCTTCACTGAAAGCACACATCCATTCCTGACAGCATCAAGAACATCCTTTCCATTGTCCCCTCTGTGACAGCAGGTGAGAAAACTTAAGGCTCATGGCATTGTGATGTGGTGGACCAAGCTGCATATATAAGCACTGGCAAATTATGTTTAAACTTGCCTGAGAAGACGAGAGGCTTGGCCTTTGGATGCTGGAAATGGGATAAAATATTTAAGCACTTTTGAGTTCGCTTTGTGGGTGGACAGAAGGAAATAATCGGAATTTCTAGACCAGAGAGGATGAAGTGACTGCTTGACAGTGGACAAGAATTTTCTCTACGTGAACATAAAAAAAGGGTGATAATTGTGGAAAAATTACCCAGATTTGGGCACGGTGTGGATGTGTGGGAAGAAAGAGGGAATGGAAAATGAAATCCAGAGCACATCAAAGAGATGTCTGCACTTTTCCCTTTTCACAGGTGGAAAAACTGAGGTAGAGAAGCAATTTACACATATTCCGCTTTCACTTGTTATTGTCAGAGCCAAAAATTTCTACCTCCCAGTCCTAAACATTAACCACAAGGCTACTCCTCTGTGCTATTATATCTGTTATTTGTTTTGCCTTGTTTTCAGTTTTAAGAGCGCCTCTGATCTGCATAAACATGTCGAAACACACAGTGATTCAGGTGCCTACAGCTGTGATGTTGAAGGATGTGGTTTTATTTCACGGACCTCTCTGACTCTGGAGACAGCACTGCAAGAGAGTGCATGTGGGGAGTATATTAAATAGCAGGGTAAAACATATTTCTATAAATGAGACCAAAGTTTCAAATTTACATGTATTTAGTTTCACGTCAGTTAAGGAAATGTTCTATTTTTTTGCACCAAATCAAGCATTTATTTGCACACATTTCTGGGGCTCTTGTAATCATTATGCAAATGCTTGATTCCCCCTCACCTATAGGTCTGGAGTGCTTACTTTAGGTACATGCAGTTGCACACTCAGAGTCTTAAACCATGGCCAACTCCCTCCCCCTCCTTTTTTTTCTTCTTTTTTTTCTTAAAGAAATAAACCACATGCCAATTCTAATCTCAACAGCAAAACATTGCAGGGATTAAAACCCCATGACACTTTTCTCCTCATGTTCATACTCCAACCTTAGAACCAATATGTTACTTGAAAATAGAAAAACTTTTAATTGGGTGAGTGTGGTCACACATTAAAGTTCATTTTGAGTAGCTATAATTTATGGATGCTTGTTGCCTGTTTCTTCAGCTTTTCTGAGCTGAAATCACTGCTGTGTTGTAAAACTAATATATTTTAGTGGGAGCTGTGTGTCACACTGCTCTTGGAGATATCTCCAGCACTGATGGCCAATGCAGAGGATTTCCATTGGGGTTCCTCAATCAGACAAGTTCTAACAACCTCAAATAGGAAACGTTTCAGGAAGCTGACTTCAAAAAGGTTTTCAGTTATTTAGTGTGGTTTTCCCTTTTTCAACAAAGGATTAATTTTTGTCATATATACTTGCAAGCCTTCCATGACTCAAAAACAGTCATTTTTCCCAAGAATAATGGCATTCTGAAATATAAATACCACATCTCTCAGAAACGTTTATCCTGGAGTTATTCATTGACCCGACATCTTCGAAAGGTTCATAATCTCAGCAATCATTCTCATTCCAGGTGTGTTACCAGTTGATTCTTTTACAGACCATAAAGTATTTTTTCTAAAACATTTTGTTTAAGAGATGCAAATATTTAATTAAAAGCTCTCTTAAGTTTGATTGCATTTTAGGCATTCTGAGTGTGAAACAATTTTCTACTAAAGTTTCGCTATCGTGACGGAAAACTTAGTCTAAAGATGGGTAAAGCAAGGAAATAAAAAGGCCTTTTTGCTTTTATTGCTTTTTCCACTGTGAAAATCTTGTAGCCTTGGCTGTTGGAAGAAATTTTTTAACCCTGCAAGTTTGTATCCACCCAAAGAGAGTATGTAAATATAGGAACAGCTTCCATAGTATAAACAAGACAGGACATTTTGAGACAAAAGAATCCAACAAATTAAATATTATTATAAATAGGTAGCTCTTATTTTCTGTTATGTGATGTGTATTTGATAAAAACTACTTACTGGAACCCTCATGCAAGTGTTCCTTCACACAGAGTGTCTTTTGTTTGAGTGCCACATAGTATACAGCAATCTAATTCAACTTTTAATCGCTGACATTATCAGTTTTGGCAATCTAATTTAGATATTATTCTTATTTTCTGCTGTAAATGCTATGCTTGTAACTTATATTTTTCATTATTTTCAATTGTATTTCCTTAGATATAAAGATGACAGTGAAGTTACATCCATCAGAGTTTGGATGTAACTGCTGTGGGTTGGGGTCAGGATCCCCAGATGGTAACAAGTCTTGACTAAGTCAAAATAGTTTTGGAAAAGAAGAGGGGACACTTGAATGAGCTTCAGCCACAGTCACCAGCTACTGGAGAAAATGTTCTGGTGGAAACAGGGACTTCTCTGCCAGAGCCAGTCTGGGCTGAACTTCAGGCTGTTTTTGAACCTGTTGTACTTCCACTGAAGTTGATGGAGCAACACCAACCAACATGATGGAAAACCCCAGTAGGAATGGATCTGGGCTTGGGAATTCAGAGATATTTCTAGAAAAACAGGTTCTGTTGGATTTTTACTGTGAATAAATCAATTTTTTTTTTACTCTCCGGAAGAGGTTTACTTTTTTAAACAAAATATGTCTTCAAGTTTTCACTTTTATCCTTGTCAAATCTTTTTACAACACTGTGTTTTCTCAGCTTTCTTGTTAAATTATTCTGATATGCTTAGAGAATATATGCAAGACAAACACGACATTATGCACATAAAGTACTTTAATTTATAGCCATTTATATTCCTATATATGATGTTTCATTTTGGAGAAGAAACTTTTAAGTTCTGTATATTCACATAGCATATTTATTTATTTCAAAAATATAGCCCATGGGAAAAGTGTTCAGCTGATGCACAAGACAAACAGTTTGAACTGGTAGGTAAAACATCCCATTTTTATTAGTCCACCACGTTATTTATGAGACATTAGATAACAGGTAGTGAGATGTATATGAGGAAATTACAATTTTGGCAAGTTTCTTATCTTTACTTAGTGACTTTCAAATTATTTCAAGAGTTATCAGAGAGTCTTTCTTCTAGAGTTGAATTTAAGTTACAGTCTATCTTTAAATGAATAAATTTAAAATTAAAAAAAAGGTTGTGTCTAAATAAAACGGTTAAAGATGCTCACAGAGGTGACTTCAGGATTTATATACCACTTGTACACATGTGCTCACCGCTGCTTCAGCCTCACAGGTTGTCTGTCGTGTTCAGCAACCCTGGCCAGAGAGAGTAAAGGAATTTAAAAGCCCTGTCTCAAATATAGTCAGATTAAAAGAGTAAAAATCTCCTTCCACCGTGTTGCTGCCTCGGAAGCTCCTGCTTTGCAGGCGGCTGAGACCTTTGTGCCCGGGTTTTAATCTTATTAAATATGCTGGGCCCTAAATCGTGGCGATTCAGGTGATGTTTCAAGGGCAGTTGAGCCATTCGAGCGGTGGGGGCAGCCAGACAGATGTGGGTGGCAGCCTGATTTTAATCTGCCTTTTGTGCAGGAACCAGAGAGCCAGCATTTTTAAGACTTTACAGCGCAGGGAAAACTGACTCACGTTTCTCTGGGCAATGAATAGGTACCACTATAGCCTCTGGGATTTCCCCTGCTAAATATCAAAGGCCTGCAACAAACAACCGAGGTGTTAATGCTTCCCAAAGAAAGAGTCCTTTATAATGGAAAGTATTAGTCAACCAGAACACAGAGGAGTCCTTCCCAGATCTTTTACAATAGCTTACCAGAAGTCTCTAATCCAATATCCAACCATTTACTCCCCATGTCTGCCCGATTGGGAGGTTGCCGCCTCCAATGCAAGCTGCACTGCAGGTACCAAGGTTAATTTGCACCAAGGCCATTCAGGGTTTCACATGACAGATTTAGACACGGCATTATAGATTTGTACTCGAGCTCTGGGACTGCACTAGCTGGGCAAGAACATGGCCTGCAAGTCCCAAATTCCCACAGCTTCGTGTGAGCCTGTTAAATACATTTTGGAAGGCAAAATCAGCTGCAGGGGCAGACCCAATGGGATGAGAACTTATTAATGGAGACCTATTTTTGAAAATCATATTTTAAAATCATTTCCCTCACTTATCCTGCTTAATGACACGCTAGAGTTTTGTCCTGCTATTGCTTAGGTACCTGCTTCACTTTATTACCATTATTCACAGAGTTTGCATTCACACAAGGGCTTTGCAAAGCGAGAAAGTTACATACTTCTTTCTTTTCTGTCGTTAATTTATTTTAGAATTTGCAGTCTTGTATATAGTTTATACGCAGAGGCTTTGCTAACACATCTACAAGGCAAGATTAGTTAGAAATCACGATTTTTAAGGGGGTTTTTTCAGTGTTTTTTAAGATTTTGTGTTAAGATTTTTAATTAATGTTAAGATTGTTACCACTCCAAGATGCTGGTTTGCACATACGAAGCAAAACAAAACATCCATCTGAAAGCATTTTGGTGAAAAGAGGCTTTTTTTTCTTCTTTTTTTCTGACGTTGATATACCAAATTTTAATTTTTTTTTTTTCAGGCCGGTTATTTGTACTACAGTAACTGCGTGTAAATCTGTTTGGGTTTGAAAACTAGAATTTGGTTTCTGCTTAATTTTCGAAGTGATTCTCAAGCTGTTTCCCCATACACACAGCAAGGGCTGCTGAGTGTGATCCCAAAGAAGAGGCTGCTCTGGGGACTGAACGCGCTGAGTGTGATCCCATAAAAGAGGCTGCTCTGGGGACTGAACGCTCTGAGTGTGATCCCATAAAAGAAGCTGCACTGGGGACTGAACACTCTGAGTGTGATCCCATAAAAGAGGCTGCACTGGGGACTGAACACTCTGAGTGTGATCCCGAAGAAGAGGCTGCGCTGGGGACTGAGCACTCTGACTCACCTGCCACCCTGTCCCACGACACGGTGTGACATGTGTCGGGCAAACATCTTTTCCCGACACACACTTTTATCCGGTACCTCCTGGGAGAAAGCGGCTCCGCGGGAGACAGGGCGTTATTCGCCAGGATTTGTGGGATCCAGCCTGAAAAACAACTTCTCCCCGCGCACAGCAGGTATGAGGCGGCCGTGAGTCATGAGGGACTCGTTCTCATGGAGCCAGATCATCAGATAAAGGACCTGGCGCGGGTCCACCGGGCGCTGTAAAACCAGCGCGATGGCTGGAGCGCGGCTCTGGCACGGCATCTCCGCGGATTTCGGGGCGACCGGGCTAGCCCTTGGCTCTGCGGAGGCAGGAGGAGACAGCCCTGCCACGCTGACAAAGAGCCTCCCCCTTGGTAATGACCCCGGAGATGGTGCCCTGCAGCACAGCCAACAGCAGAGGGGGAAAAAAAAATAATAAAATGTACCTGAAAAATGACCGGCGCCTGCCAAGAAGCAGAGCAAGACCCAGCTTGAGGAAATCAGGCAGAACACCTTCTCTGTTCTCCGAGAATGAGAATTTAAAACTAGGCATTCTTTTCCTCAGTACCACAAAAACAACCGCGTTTAGTTGTTTGCTGCTAACGCGAATGTGATTAATCTTTGAGGTTTTTTTTTGAATTGGTATTTTTTTTTCACTTTGCGCGGGCTCTCTACCATCACAAACAGAGCTGATAACAAGATATATGTAAAATTTTGGTTGTTTAATACTTCTCAATCAGGTTCCCGAATGCAGGGCTTTTTTTATCATCCTTACAGAGGAAGAGTGTTAGTAAATGTAGTTCATTAGTTTCTAAGATAGTAGAAGTGTCTCTGGGGAAAAAAAAAAATCTCAAAGCTGGATCACTGAGCAGTGCTATTATTTTGCACAGGCTTTAAAGTTTAGTGTCTGGGAGAGGAGTGGTTGCCTTGATACGATTTTTAGCATATAATTCCATGAAATAAGACATGTTAAAAGCAATCTGCAAAGCCTCCCTAAAGCCCCAAACCAGTAATTTTCTTACTAGATCACATCAAGTACAGAGTATGTTCTGTTACTGTCTACAGTAAGGAGCTTATGCGATCTCCATCAAATGATGATGTGCCTCAGTTCTCTGCCTCTAAAGAAGAGTTCTCAGATTTACAAGGAAGCCACAAGATTTCTATTAACTTGTGTTCTCGTTTGTTCAGCTATTATAGTCACAAAAACTAAAAGGACTTTGCTGAAGGCACAAGCATGGTCCCCCAGTCTGCCTTTTAATTAATGGCTTAACTTTTGTATGTCCAAATCAATCCATAAAGGAACTGACTCTTGGGGTACTGAGCAGGCAGAGCTGCCATTACCCTAAGCTTTGAACTAGCAAAAACTCATCCCTGTGCCTGGCTGCCTGGAGGACATTCCAACTGGAATGTCATTGACCAGTAGGATTATCTACACTGCTTTAAAACTTTTCTTCAGCGGACACGGTGGTTTAAGATTTCCCACCCTCTTCCTACCACTCGTTCTCATCCCCACGCCAAACTCCTCAGTTGCCTGTGAGGGTGTGCTTTAAATGACATCAGCAAGGAACTCCAGCATCTCCTACAATGTGCAATTGTGTCCCTTTCATCACCTTCTTCCGAGGTAGTTTCCTTCCAGCCTACAACCCTCCCTTGCTGTCGACATTCAGGAGCACCTGGTAAGCCAGGCCAGCTTTCTGGTCTGCCTGAAAAATTCACCGAGGGAGTGGTTTTTTTCTTTAAGTGAGATCACTGAGCTGATTCAGTTACTGTTCAACCACGTGAATGCAAGGGCAACCTCAGGAACACCAGCACGACACAAGAAGGGGGTGGCAGCCTCCCTCAGAGGCAGGGTGGCAGTGGGCAAATAGACGGATTTTTGTTTAATAGGTTTGGAAAATTGCAACCTGCAAATCAGTACTCTTTTATTTCAGCTTTAAGGCTATTACCTAGTTGCCAGCTGCTGCTCACAAAAAATAGGTGCGAAATAATTTAGCTCTAACATACAGGACAAAGGTGCCCTTTCACCTCTTGAAGCACCAGGTTGGTTGAGTTCATACATGCCAAGCAACCCTTTAGAAGGATTTCAATCTAAAAAGAAAAGGCTGAAGCACTGGATTAAATCCTGTTCTCTGAAAGGACTGAGAAATACTGCAAGACAATGAAAGAGTGAGAAGAGGGTTTCTTTGTGATGCTTCTGGTAACATACCTGCACAGGAGAGAAGGATTTATACAAGGCTGGCTACCTTGCCACAAAAAGCTAAATTAGGTTGGTTTCATATGATTTGTTCTCAATAAACCTAGTACTGACTGCTGTTTGTCAGCCTGGATAATTATAAGCATTTTATTTATTTATTTATTGCCAGGGACCTCTGAGTGCTCTGGAATTCACTTGCTACTTTTCTGCCTCTGGAAGACAAACTCTTCTGGTGCCCTTTTCCGGCCTTCTTACACTTCATCAACTAAAAACTCAGAGCCTAGACAGCCAGTTCTCTGACCACCCTAGCTGTGAATTTTGCTTAAGACTAGCCCTTTTGAAAGCACTTAAATAACTGAAATTCTCTCAGATGAACTCTTTCCACATTCTGTCATGAATTCTGACTCCTTTCTTGCTGAGGTTTGTTGAAATAATTCTCAAATCACAGTGCAGGTAGAAGGTATACAATCTACTTTTTGATTAAACTTAAGTGCCAACCAAGTGCAAGTGGGGTTTCATCTAGTTCAGTTTTACAACTTTTGCCATCTTCCCAATGAAACAGGAGTTTGAATAACAACGTTCATTAGAGAAATAAAGTCTCTGGTGTGCTATTTGCAACAGAGTCATGCACACCGTCAGAAGTGTCCAAGGCCCTGGTTCTCCAAATCAGTTTAAGAAGAGTTCTTTGAGAGCATGGCACTCTCTCCAGGCTGATCCAGTGAGACCTGTAGCCCCAAATAAAATCAAGGAACAAGTCAGGGTGATAGCCAGAAGAAGGAGGCCGTATAGAAGTGACCTATGGACTTGTCTCTCCACACAGCTATTTTGTATTCCTGATTTATTTATACATTGATGTTCTCATTCACAGTAAGCCATTGTTTAGTTTAATCCATAGTAAATTAAGCAAGAAGAAGCCCATGTGGAATAAAGCCCTGAGAACAGACTTGATGTCCCGTGTCTTTTGAAAGTAATTAAATGTCTCTGTAGATTCTTTTTTAAATGGAGCTTTGCAAAGAACTGCTATTATCCTGGCTTTAAAACACATTGTCCTCTATCTATTGCCTAACCTGCCAGACTAAATGACACACACTCGCTGCCTAGAACAATCACCTCCAGTCTGATATTCAGTGTAACAAACAAACATGAGCTTTATTAACCTTTAGACCTGTGATAGGTGTGAAGGTCGTGATGCAGATGGGAATAGCCTCTTTACCTCTGTGTTACATACCAAAAGCTGCAGGCTCCTTCCTTCCAACTGCAGCATCTCAGTGACACAATGAGACCCTGTGTCCATTGGTCTGAGTCGTGGCTGAACATGAGCCCAGGAGTGCCCAGGTGAGCAAGAAGGCCAGTGGCATCCTGGCCTGTATCAAAACTAGTGTGGCCAGCGGGACCAGGGAAGTGATTTGTCTCCCTGTACTCAGCACTGGTGATGTCATACCTCAAGTGCTGTGTCCAGTTCTGGGTGCCTCAATTCAGGAAAGACACTGAGGTGCTGGAGCAGGTCCAGAGAAGAGCAAAGGAGATGGGGAATGGTCTGGAGAGTCAGTCCTATAATGAGGGAGCTGGGCAAAAAGATATTCAGGGGAGACCTGATCACTCTACAACTACTTGAAAGGAGGTTGTAGCCAAGTGGGAGTCGGGCTCTTCTCCCAGGCAACAAGTGACAGGACAAGAAAAAATGGCCTCAAGCTGCACCAGGGGATGTTCAGGTTGGACATCAGAAAGAATTTCTTCAGGGAAAGGGTGGTCAGGCATTGGCAGGGGCTGCCCAGGGAGGTGGTGGAGTGCCCATCCCTGGAGGTGTTCAAGGATGTGGCACTCAGTGCTCTGGGCTGGGTGACAAGGTGGAGAATGGTCACAGGTTGGAATTCATGATTTTGGAGGTTATTCTCCAGCCTAACTGATTCTATGAGTCCAGTGGTACCTGCAATTAGATCAACAAAAGGATCCAGGCACTGCAATCTGCCACTGGGATCATCAAAGCTTCTAATCCCAGGGGCAACTAAAACCCAGAGACGTGTCAGTTCTCAGCACTAGTTTCCCAGAAGCCTAAAAGCTGTTGCTCCAGAGCTTGCCTGGACAGACACAAGCCTTGGCCACGCAGTGAAGGCTCCCGGAGTCCTGCAGAGCCGAGTGGGATGCACAGGGGAAGGGATGGAGGGACGGCGTTCCCCGAGCAAGGGAAGAAGAAAAGGCAGGAACACAGTGGCTGGTGCTTCCCTGCCCTTTATTTAACAACTTGTTTGTCACGGCTCAACAGCGCGCGCTCGCTCCCCTCCCGCCCCATCGCTTTTGCCCGAGGAGCTCCGGACACGAACTTTGCCCCGGGACAGCTGTAACCCGGGAACTGCCGCGCTCCCCCGGTCCCGGGAGACAAGAGGAGCCTCGGGAAAACCCACCCACTCGCCCGGCCCAGGAAGTGACGCCGGGCCGGTCCCCCCCCGGCACACACCTGACTCACCTGACTCACCTGGGCGGGCGGACGGCGGGGAAGGAGGGAGGGAGGGAGCGGCGGCGGCTGCGCTCGCTCCGCGGAGCCGGGCGGTGTCCGGGCAGAGCGGCAGCGATGGCCAAGGACAGCGGCTCCCCGTGGGCCATGGGACTGCTGAAAACCTTCGAGGAGAGCGAGTTCGGCAGCTGGGAGAAGATCGGCTCGGGGGGGTTCGGGCAGGTGTACAAGGTGCGGCACCTCCACTGGAAGACCTGGCTCGCCATCAAGTGTTCGCCCAGCCTCCATGTGGATGAGAAGTAAGGGGGCGACGAGGGGAATTTGGGGGGGGGGGAACGACGACGGTGCTTTTCCCACGGGGGCATCCCGGAGCCCTCGGTTGCCCCACAGCTCCCTGCGGTTGCCCTTGCGTGGATGTGCAGCTGGGGGGAGCCGCGGGGTGACTGAGGGCTCCCCATTCGCAGCCTTGCCCGCCTCGCAGCCCTTTCTTCCGACAGCAGCAGATAGGATCAGGTATTCCATGTGCCTTGCCTGTTCCCTCGGAGCCACTCGGAAAGCATTTTTGCCCTGCCCAGGTTGTGCGTGTGTTGGCTTGTGCTAAAAGCAGTGGGCTCGCTGCGGCTCCAAAGGTCCTGGAATCCAGTCCCGAACGGGAAATGCTGAATGGGATCCAGGGGCTTCTCAGTGGGCTCCCTGCCTTGAGCAAAGCAGTCCTTTAGCTCGCAGGTGGGTTAGCCGTGACTCCTGTGCGGTAGTAGCAGGTTTAGGGTGGGGGGGCGTTGGGGTGTGGGTGCTGTAGCCGCGGGCTTGGTGTCTTTTGGGAGTGGGTGCTGAAAGGAGACATGGTGGGAAATGTGTTCACCACGTTCAGCTCAGGGCCAGCGCCTCTCCCTGTGTGTCTGTGCTCAGGGTGAGTCCTCACGGGGCAGTGCAGTGTGGGGCTGTGTTGTAGGGCAGGTAAAGGTACCACACAGTGGGAACCCCCTCCAGCCCACCTGCCCTCTGTGAGTAGCTGTGGTCCGTGGTGGAGGACGATGGGCTGTGCTGTGCTCATGCTGTGTATGGGATCATAAAATGGTTTGGGTTCAAAGGGACCTTAAAGATCATCCAGTTCCAACACCCCACCATGGGCAGGGACACCTTCCACTACACCAGGTTGCTCCAAGCCCTGTCCAGCCTGGCCTTGGACACTTCCAGGGATGGGGGCCTACTGAGTGCAGCTCTCCTTTCCTAGGAGAGGAAGGCTGTCAGATGCATCTTTAGAAACATCCTTCTGTTTTAGGGACAGGAGTGATTTCCAGCAGTCAGCATCGGTGCAGAAGGAGGTGAGTAGGGTCCAGTCGCATTCACAGAGCTTTTCCAGCTCCACGTTGATCTTGGGATCTTTACCAATTCATGAGCTGATTCTACAGTTCATTTTTTGAGAAGTGAGGTTGGTTCAGTCCCAAAAGGTTTTCATTGTTGTGGATCCTGCAGGAGGAGGGAGATAAGCTGCCTCAAGATTGAAAATGTTTGTAAGCCCATCTTCTACAAGATTTCTGGGGTTGTGAGGCATCTTTTCCATTATCTGAATTGCTGACTTTGCTATAGGCATGGCTTATGTAGTATAGTAAATGAAATTAAATGTCCTTTTTAAGAAAGGGGAAAGGGAGAGTTTAATATATGCATAGGGTAGCCGTGATGTCTGTGAATAAAATGGAAAAGACCTCAAAGTTGCAGAGGTTGTTTCGTTGGGTTAACCTGCAAGCCCCCCTACCATTAAAACTTCGAAGTAGATTTCAGGCCTTATGCTTGTTGAGGCCTAATCAAAATAGTACTGTAGCTGATTAATTTTTCAGTTAGGATTAAAACATGTCTTAAAAATAAGCCAGAACGTTTGTTACACTTTTAGTTTGCAAAACACATCTGGAAGTTTACTCCAGAAGTTAATTTTCACTCTGAGTCAAAGGATGCTGTCACCTATTTTAATAGGAACAATTAATTTTGAGAGTTGCTACCACAGCTGTATATTAATATATCCTGTGTCCAGTAGGGAACCACCTGTCCCTCAGTGGCTATGAGGTGTGCACATACTGGAAGACCATACAAACATCCAGTGCAATAAGCAAAAATGCCTTGAGAATTTGGGAACTTTGAGGGCGTGGTGGGGCTCCTGCAGCTTCTGATTCATTTCAATAAACCAATCCTTGAAACACTAATTTATTTTACTGTAGAATTTGTGCTTCAGATGCTTGAGGGGGAGCATTGATTAGAAACTGGAGGGTTCCTGGCCTTTGAAGCAGCTGCCCTTACAAAATAAAGTTTAGCTACATTTTTTTTTATTACTAGTTCTCCTTTGGGTTTTGGGTTGCTCTCCCTTTCAGGAGTTGGTTCCACTGAGACTTTTCACCCAAAAACTTTTCTAATAAACTTGTGCTATTCAAATGGTGGAGTGGGGGGCACAGACAAAATCAAACACTACCTCTACAGTCCGCAGGTCGAAACAAGCCTGTGTAATTAGACTGTTAATCCAGGAGATTAACTTGACTAGCTGTTACTTGGAACCCTGTGAAGAGCTAGCAGAATTGCCAGTGGTATCAGAAGCATTAACTGAAAAGCACGGAGGCTTTTTCTGATGTATTTATTTGGTACCACATTAAAACCCTGTTTGTAATGGCTCGGTGGCGGTAACGCTCTGTAGTCTCTCTTGCTGTGCTTCTGCAGACAGTGAGAGATTTGGAGTAATTCCCTTGGCAATTATCACATCACAGAGCCGAGTGGCCTCCAGCAGAAGAAAAACTGAATGTAGAGCCAGAAGTGCTTTTACCTTTAAGCCCAAGCCCTCTCAGACAATCCAGCCAAATTCCATTCCTAACACCTTGTTTGCTCCCACTTTCCCCCAGTCCCCTGAGATTGCATTTCCCAAATATGACTCAAGGTGCTCTCAAGGTGGGGAGGGTCGATTAAGTCCGAAGGAAAAGAGTGTGACAAAGAAAGGTGGAGGAGCCTCTTCCCCCAGGACTTGCATGGAGAGGGCAAAGCCACTTCTCTTTACCCGTGTGGGCCAGGATGGAAGTGTGGCCTGGAGAAGAAGGGTGGGAATCTTGGAGAGGATCCTTTGTGGGTTTCTTAAATCTGAACATAAACGTGCAGACTGTGACGGGTGTGAACGAGGCGACATTTCCTGGAGAGGGCTCCTCACTGGAGGTGTCGGCCGTGGGGGTGACTGCAGGGTTGTGGAGGTAGAAAGATCTGCCTTCTTCATTGGGGAAAAAAAAAATTAGCAAAGCCTTGTATGTACCTCCCTCTGCATACCCTGGATTTGGGAGTGGAGCAGGACTTAGAAGTTTACGAGGTTTTAGAAATGCCTTGCTTTTAGCGGAATCTGTGTTTATTTAGGTGATGAAGGTGAATAAACATCTCTTCTGGCGGCCCCTGGATGTGTAGGTAGAACCTAATACTCTCCTTGTGCTCCTTAAAGAGTAAAAGTGAGCCTGGCTCTCCAGTTTAACCTGTAATCCTCTGGTACCAGGGCTGTGCTACAGAGGTCTGTTAGCAGGGCTGAGATCTGTTAACCTGAAAGAAGGGGTTTTTTTCTTTTTTTCTTTTTCCTTTTTTTCCCCAACATATTCTGCCCAGACCACGTAGTGGTTTTTCCTGTATTCTCTTATTCTTGTTCTTCTCTGAGGGTCAGCAATGTGCAGGTCATTAAAGATGTTCCCTGCAGAGCAGAGGACACTGTATGCCCTTAAAACATATGCCACGATGCAGATTGAAAAGAGTTCCTGAAGAAATTCAGAGGTGTTAATAATTTTATGGACCCCATCTGCACCACCAGCAGTTTTTGCATTCCCTGACTTCCCTGGGCTGGGAGAAGCCTGGCTGCTCTGCCTCTGGAGGTGTTTAACACAAATGGCCCCATGACAGGTTTTCAGGGCCTTTTTTGAGTTTCTCTGGAGCAACTTTAACTGCTCTGTCTCAGACTCCATTAGGGAAATGTGGTGGCAGCGAGGGGGGGGAATATAGAACTGCAGGGACTGCCTCGTGAGTTTAAAGCTGTGTTTTTGTAACAGTGTTATCTGTAGGGCATAAAGATTGGATACACACAAATGCAGATACAGCCGTAATTCCTGCTGTTCTTGTGGCAGGGTTTGTGGTACAAAGGCTGGGCCCTGGGGAGTGAGGTGGTGGGCAAGAGCAAGTCCCTTGTCTCTCCTGCAGCATCCAAAGAATGCAGCCCTGTCTGTCCGGGGTCTGACTTTGAGGGGAAGCAGACAGCTCTTTTGAGGATGTCAGAGGTCTCCCATTCATGTAATATTTGTGATTGCTTTGAAAATGGCTGTTCTGTTATTGACTTCTCTGACAAAGATGCTGTTTGGCACTGGACTCAGTGCTAGAGCTCTTGATGTGTGTGCTCCTGTCTTCTAGGTCCATTATAGGGGGAAGTGTGGGCACCCCATGATTTACATGAGTTCAGCTGTCCTGCTTGCAAGTTTTTCCTTTTTTTTTTTCTTCTTTTTTTTCCTTTTTTCCCCTTTTTTCCTTTTTTTCCCTTTTTTCCTTTCTTTTTTCCTTTTTTCCTTTTTCCTTTTTTCCTTTTTTCCTTTTTTCCTTTTTTCCTTTTTTCCTTTTTTCCTTTTTTCCTTTTTTCCTTTTTTCCTTTTTTCCTTTTTTCCTTTTTTCCTTTTTTCCTTTTTTCCTTTTTTCCTTTTTTTCCTTTTTTCTTTTTTTCCTTTTTTTCTTTTTTCTTTTTTCATTTTTTTCCTGTTTTCCTGTTTTCCTTTTTTTTTCCTATTTTCCTTTTTTCCTGTTTTCCTGTTTTCCTTTTTTCCTGTTTTCCTTTTTTCCTGTTTTCCTTTTCCCTGTTTTCCTTTTTTCCTTTTTTCTTTTTCTCTTCTTTCTCTTCTTTCTCTTCTTTTTCTCCTTTCTCTCCTTTCTCTCCTTTCTCTCCTTTCTCTCCTTTCTCTCCTTTCTCTCCTTTCTCTCCTTTCTCTCCTTTCTCTCCTTTCTCTCCTTTCTCTCCTTTCTCTCCTTTCTCTCCTTTCTCTTCCCTCTCTTCCCTCTCTTCCCTCTCTTCCCTCTCTTCCCTCTCTTCCCTCTCTTCCCTCTCTTCCCTCTCTTCCCTCTCTTCCCTCTCTTCCCTCTCTTCCCTCTCTTCCCTCTCTTCCCTCTCTTCCCTCTCTTCCCTCTCTTCCCTCTCTTCTTTCTCTTTCTCCTCTTTCTCCTTTTTTTCTTTTTCTTATTTTTTTCCTTTTTCTCCTTTCTCCTTTTTCCTTTCTCCTCTTTCTCTTTTTTCCTTATTTCCTTTTTTGTTTCCTTTTTTTCCTTTTTCCTTTTCTTTTTTCTCTTTTTTGTTAAATTTTTATTACCATAATGGTAGGATATAGTACTGGAGGGGGAGGGGAACGGAGCCAAGGTTCTTAAAGAAGATAATTCTGACTCTTTAATCGTGTAGGCGTTAAATAAGAAACTATTATAACAGAGACTAGTCCTGTGCCTCTTGACTGAGAAACCCCACCTGGAGCTTTTCTTTTCCTCCACTTTGGATAATGCAGAATAATTTCTAAGCGCTAGGAGTAACTGAGCAGTGTAACACACACCCCCGTCCCATCCTTTGATCTCTTAAATCTGAACTTGGAGGATCCCTGCAGCATCCTTTGTTGCAGCATTAGCACTTGTGTATTGAGGCGACGGGCTCACTGAGAACACCTCAGCCGACTGCCAGTGGCACCTCGTAAGGGAAAAGGGAAGGGAAAAGACCTTTGATCTTTGCCTGATGGAGGAGATCTTGTTTTAACGAGCTGTTTGTGTTAATACGATTAATGCAAGTGCACTCCAGCGCTTGGCTGATGACTCTTTTGGCTCTCTTTATTTCTTTTGTCTTCTTTCCTTTTCTGTTTTCTGAAGGTGACAGGGACCTTTTGGAAAGGTATTTGAAAGCCGACTTGTCTCCCCTGGCTGTGCCAGTTTTGTGCTGTCTGATTGCCACCTTTTGCCACCTGATTGCAACTGTTGCCACCTTTTAAGGCAAATTAGATAAAGGGCACTTGCCTGTTCGTTAGTAAGTTAATTCACTCAGTTAACCGGGTCTGGTTCAAGCAGAAACGGAGCTTTTTATTATTATTTTGTTGAAAGTGAAAATTCTCTTTTTGTGGGGAAAATGCCCCATTTCGAGCAGCCGATCTCTGTGTTTTTGGTGATGGTCTCTGAGGCTGTTGTTAGCCCGAGAACCCCATCCCCGGGAGTCTGGTGGTTCTTGCTAGACTTTAGCTGTTGCTGGGTTCTTGCCTTGCCTTGGAGGGCTCAGACAGGTATTTTACATCCCTGACTCCAGAGCTCAGCCCGCCGAGGCCTGGTGAATTATGCTGGCTATGCATGTGGCTTGGGGGCAAGGAGTTGGTTGTGTTATTCATGGGCACTCCCTTCCAGCGTGCCAAGGAGCAAACTGGGTACTTGTCTGCAAAGGCAATTATTTCACAAGAAAGTTGCTGTAGGGAGCAGCAGGAGCCAACATGGTTAACAGAGAGAAAAGATTTCCCTTATCTTTTTTTTTTTCCTCTCAGCGTGTACGTCCCTCTTAGACCATTTCTCAGCCTGATCTTGCCTCTGAAATAGGTCTGGTGCTTCTGGCTAAGCTCGACTTGCCCCTGGTGTGAAATGTTGCCTGAGTCAGGCGGTTGCAGGCTGCCACAGCAGGTGAGGAGCAGGCAGCAGACCGTGTTCCCACCTTGGTTGGGTTTACATCCCACAGCAGGCAAAGCAGAGGGGAACCGGAGTGTCCTAATGTGGAGTCTGAGGGCCAAATGACAGCTCCCAAAATCGCTCCCACGTGGGAGCACTGAGGGTCCCTTGCAGGCTGTGAGTGGTGTGTGCTGCCCCCGACTCATCCAAGCACTGGGGGGACTCGTGGGAAGGGGAGACTTTGCTGTATGAAGGTTGGACTCGGCATTTCTCTTTTTGGAAGAGGAGAGTGCTTCTAGCTCGGATTTAATTTTTTTTTTTTAAAAGAAGTTTGATGGAGCTGGTAGCTGTGCTGTGGCAGAGGCTCCCACAGCAGTAACTGGCATCACTTGGTACTGGCACAGGGCACAGACTGCGGCTGGGGCAGGATTTGTCTCCAGGTGTTTTCCAGGCGACAGAGCTTTTTGCCTTGCAGAGGGTACAAACATCTTCTGATCAGCCATTGCAGTTGCTGAGAATGTGCTCCCTGAGCTTTATGTTTAAACCCTGATATCTCCCAGGAGAGTTGGTCACCCCAAAATGCCTGCACAGGGGTAGGGGAGCATCAAAGCAATGTGATTTTTTTTTTTTTCTTTCAAAGTAGGACCCTCTGCTTACCAGGCATCTTTGTTAAAACTTCTTCCTGTTACTTCAGGTACTTCTCTCCAGTAAATAGCATACACATCTTGGGTACATTGCAGGAGCTGTTGTGAAATAAGAGAGGGTCTGTTCAGGAAATATGACCTGTCTGACCTCCCTGTGTCCTCCTGTGCATCGGTGGGTGACAGCAACAGTGATGTCACCAATTGTGAACAATACCCACACCCCAAAGCTGCTCTGGGTATTGTTCATTGTCACTAATAAAGCAGTTTTTTAGAGACTGAAGGTTCTTTCACCAACCATTTGTGGCCCCTCTTTGTGGGCACAGTCAGACTGGGGAGAGGACACTTGTTTCCTCTTTTCAGTTCGATGCCCAGCGGGTCCCTCTGGGCTGTTGCAGAAGTGAGTGAGGTGCAGGAGAAGGGCACAGCAATTAAGGGTCTTGACCTGGGAGGCTGCAGCTTGGACTGAGTAACACTTAACCCTCCACAGGGTCAGGCTGAAATGACCTGTAAACAACCCGGGGTGCTCATTACACCTGCCAGGACCGGGCCTGTTACATCATTTAAAATGGTGCACCGGGAGTTTTTGGCATCTGCTGGAGCTGAGTGAGCACAGTGATGGAGTTGTCAAATCTGTATTTCGAGGACAGGGAGGATTTTGTTGTGCCTCCCTGGCTACAGCAGGCAGCTTGCTCCCCTAAACGGTGGCTCCCAGGGATTCCTCTCCCAACACTTGGGTCGGTGCATGGCCGCTGGAGCAATGCTGTCCGTGCTCTCTCCTGATTAACTCAGCCTTATGACTCACAAAAAGTTAATGACTTTAGCCCAAGGACTTACAGCAGTGGTAAATGTGGGCTCTGCATGTATTGTCCTCGTTCTTAACAGCACAGCATAAACATCAAAGCGGGGAGATGGGCTTTGTGCTCGGGATATTTGCACTGTGGAAGTGTGTGCCTCGCCTGTTTTTCATCCTTTAGGAGCATAAAAAACAGAGTTAGTAAACGTGGAAATACACCTGGAGTGCAGGCTGGGGAGGTGTAGCATGGTTCAGTCAAGTGGGTTATAAGAAGTGTTTTGTGCACGTCTGGTGGGAGGAAAAACATTTATTCCATCCTTCACCTTCCCTTCTCCTACCCAGGGAGCGCATGGAGTTACTGGAAGAAGCCAGGAAGATGGAAATGGCAAAGTTTCGCTACATCCTCCCTGTTTATGGCATCTGTAAAGAGCCGGTTGGCTTGGTCATGGAATACATGGAAACGGGGTCTCTGGAAAAGCTCCTGGCTTCCGAACCTCTGCCCTGGGAGCTGCGCTTCCGCATCATCCACGAGACAGCCGTGGGGATGAACTTCCTGCACTGCATGTCCCCTCCACTGCTCCACCTGGACCTCAAGCCTGCAAACATCCTGCTTGATGCCCACTACCATGTCAAGGTATGCACTGGACAGTCCGTGCCAGGGACCCACCTTTGGATATTCTTGCATGGCTCCTGCCAGGTGCAAAAAGCCTGGGAAAAAACCAGCAGCATTCCTTTTGAATTAGAAAATGCCCACTGAGCCAACCTTGCCAATCTCCAAATTTAAATCCTGAGATTAGCTCAGTTGGTTAGAGCATGGTGCTAATTAATAACAACAAGGTTTTGGGTTCTGTTCCTGTCTGGTCCATTCACTTAAGAGTGGGACTTGATGACCCTTGTGGGTCCCTTCCAACTCAGAATACTCTGTGAAAATATACCCAAATAAAACCCAAAACTAAATCCACCTGATTATGCAACATTTTGATACATAAGTCAATAGCAAACTTGTGAGAACTCCCCCGAAATTTTAGAAGGATGCAGTGAACTCTGTTTTTGAGACCTAAAGGGTCCTGCTATACATTTCCTCACAGTAGGGTCATGAGGCAGATGAGAACAAGGAGAGAAAAACAGTGTGAACCTCTAAATCATCTCTGCCACATGCACAGCTCCCAGTGGTTGCCTTGTTCTGTCTGGGTCTTCCTGGCTTTGTATGCACCACTAAATATGCAAATCTCATTTACAGCTGGAGTCTGGAGAAGCCTTCCCAGAGGCAACTCATTTTGCCCTTTCATTTGCTCAGAGCATGTACAGTGAACAAGCATCTCTGTCCTGACTGTTTGTGTCTACCAGAGGTCACTTAAAGGAATTTTTTGTGGCTGTAACAGCATGAAATTCTTTTTGTTATCCATTTCCAGAGTAAGCCAGCAAACTTGTTAGCCTTCTCTGTTGGAGGTTCTGTTTTGACAGCTGGACCAAGGAGGTTGTGTTTGCTTTCTCATCTTTCCTTTTGGAGAGGAAACAGACTGAAATACAGCTTTTTCCTGGGTTTTTTAGGACTTGGTTTTTTGTTTTTGTTTGTTGTTTGTGTGTTTAGCAGTGCCATAATCCATCTACTCCTTGTTTTCCTACCCCCCTCACTAGTCAAGTGGCTTTGGTCTGGCTGTACCCTTCTGAAACTGAAGTGTTCATTGAATAAAGACATCTCTCCTGATGTCATGAGAGGGTTGGAGCCATGAGAGGAGTGAGCCTCCAATGAAATCACACCTGTGACAATCTCAGCTTTTTTCACTGGGCCTCTGAGTGCTTTACTTCTTAGAAGAATTTTCTTTCTGGGGCAGGAGGCATCTACAGGTGGTCATGCTATTAATACAGGAACATCAGGATCTGAACTGCTGAAAGCCTGTTCTCACACACTGGTGCTGAGAGGCCTGTGCTAGGTATTTATTTACTTAAAGCTCATGCTTGCTTGCATAACTTCTTAAATTCCTAATTCCTGACTCATCAATGACCCAAGATATGAAGGCTGTATTTTTCTCACTGTTTCAGGAGGTTGAAATGCCTGATATTCTGCCTGCTGTACAGCCTATATCTGGGGGGTGATGTAATACGAGGGGGCAGAGTGCAAAATGTACAAAAACTAAAAAAGTTTCTGGTGAGGTCATTGCTGACATCCCTAAACTGTTGCTACTCACTCGTGAAACGCATGAAGGTCTTCAGACCCTTCCCATGAAGTTCAGAAAGGAATGGTCTAATCCAAACCTTTTCCAGCCAGCAGTCCTTTACATCTGCAGGCATCTTGGGAACCCCTCCAAGCAGCAAAGCAGACCTAGGAACCTATATGCAAAACAAGAGATGAACGTGTTCTGTGAGGCGCCTTCACTTTAAAAGTGTGGCCCCAAACCTTCTTTTTGTGTGATGTGAAACTCATAATTAAATTTCAGACCCTGCAGCTTGATTTAATGTGAATTTTCTTGCTGGAAGGCTGCTGGAGCTGCTGATGGAGGTGTTTTTTTTAAATGCTAGCATTAATTTAGTAGGTGACCTGTCCCTAACAGAATCCTGAGGTGAGTGAAGAGATGTTGCACGCTGCAAAAGACGAGTTTGCAGATAGGGAAGACTTTTATAAACTGTTTGCCCTTGAGCCAGGAAACAGCCAGCCTTGCAGTGGAGCACATTAGAAATGCTGCTGTGCCATACTCGAGTTAAATGGCAACACACCCTCCTTCTTTTACGAGGACAGTGCTCACTGTAAAGCCCCGAGTGAGGCTGATGACTAACACAGTGCTGTTCTACAGAACTTATCATCAAGTGGGTGCCTCCATATCATAAAGCTTGTGTCTTACATAAGTGTATGCTGAATTTTGTCCTTGGGAGGGTAATTAAGAGGATGGGATTAGCCCGAGCAGGGATACAGATAGAGAGATATTAACTTTACCAAAGGCTCGCTGGGGGATTCCTTGGTGGTTTAAAATACATGGGTATGATACGTGCAACAGAAGGTGAAGCTTTGCTGTTTTTTGGAGGATGGATTCATGCATCCTCCCTTGGGAGCTGGTGGTGGGACCTCCCTTCCCTGCCATGTCTTGCTCCATCTTGGTTGCCTTAAGCAGTGTGGTTTCCTCGGGAGGATCATCCCATACCCAGGCAGGCTTTGTTAGCAGGGATCAGCCTGCATTTTTTTCTTTTCCTTACTATCAACCTCTTGCTTCTATTTGTACCAAGATCCTCCCTGCCCCTTTCTCCAGTGCATATATGCAGCCTTCCAGTATTTATAGGCTGTTCAAGACCTATTTTTTGCTTAACTCCCCCACGTCTTATGAGCTGCTTCTTCATCTCTCCTGCCCTCCGTGCACGTTGTTGGTTGTCTCCCCTGAGCTACCTGTGATGTGGCAATCACTGGCAGAGGGGAAGCAATGCCACATTCCAGCACTGCCCTCGTGGGCTGTGGGTTTGCTGTGATCCCTTCTTGGATGTGATCTCTGTCCAGGGGCCCTTTGCAGGAGACTAAACACCCCACCACGTGCAGAAATCTCATACCCTGACTTGTTGCCAGCTGCCCATGCCCTCGTGCTCTCTCTCTCTGCTGCTTCCCAGGTTTCTTATCTTCAATATCTCATGGTCAAGAGTGTTGGTTTTTGCTCAGGTATTTAAAATGAAGTCAACCCACAGCCTAATACTTCAGGGCAAAAGCCTTATTTTTAAGTTCTTGCTTCTCCTGCTGTCCAGCCTGATTTTTTGCAGCTCCTCATCTTGACATATATATGTGTACACACACACAGATACATGAGTGTATGTGTGGGTTCATGCACACACAGAGGCAAGCCCGACCAGTTATTTTTCATCTCCCAGACTTTTCTTTTAAAGAACTTGAAGCAGACTGAGCTGCCCTCAGCTGTGCACTGCTGTGAGCTCACTGTAGTTGCTTTTATCCCCTCCCCAGTTCTCCAGTTTAAACCAGTGTGGAGAGTGAAGTTTGCTGCTGTGTTGTACCGTGCTGATGGTCTTGCTAAACGTGGGTAGTAGAGGTGATCTTCACTTTTACTTGATTCAGCTGAAGAAGAGGCTGCAGAATTTCTGAGCATGGATTTAGAGGCAGCCTAGTCAGATGGCAAATTTCTTGATCAGAAATCTTCTTGATGTAGGTGGTTAAGTGTAGGTCCAAGTGATACCCAGAGGCCAGGCTGGTGAAGAGCAGTTGTCTCTCTTTATTAGAAATTCCTGATGTAGTTAGCACAGCCACTTTGTTATCAGCTGCAATTGCTCTGCTGTTATTAGAAATGAGGAGAATCTTTGTTTTGTGTGTCCCTTCTGGCTGTTTCCCACCCTTCCTGATCAAGGTAGGTTTCCATACAGGGCTGTTGTCGTATGGCTCTTTAATCCCAACCAACACAGCTGGTTTGCACCTTGATCAATTCTCTGATTGATCTAATTGTGGTGGCACAGGGGAGGGAACAAAACCACCCCTGTTACAGTCATGCAGATTTATGATGGATTAAAATGGATGTTTGGCTTTGGTTCGTGCTGCTTCTGGAGAGAAGCATTACAATTGTCCCACCTGAAATGGGTTTTGAGGAGTTAAGGTTTCAGGGCAGACTGGAAAAGGATGGAATATAGCCTCTTTCAGAAAGACTTCTTTTAGTAGCTAACTGAAGTGTGTTCATAAACACTGAAGTAATGAAATAGGTTTGAAGTGCAGATGCTGGTTGTGTCTATACTGGAGTTAATTTTTAATCATAATTTTTAGTAGTCCAAACATGTGCATATTTCTTAAAAATTTTTGTCTTTCTTAAAGAACAAAACTGAAACAAAGAACCTTTCTCCCCTACCCCCAGAAAAACCAACCAAACAAAGCAACCCTCCCACCCCCAGACATCTGAAAACCCTGTAGACAAATGTGGTGGCATTCTCAACATCCAGGTGCACAACAGACTTTGGACAGAGACAAATACTGGATGTGCCAGCAAGCGATTAAAAATTAATCTGATGGATTTGTTACCTATTCAATGAAGAAAACCTTTCGTTGAACTCTGTCCCTGAGTCCGTGGCAGTGGGTTCTTGAGTCTTACTTGCAGGAAAATGCCATGCAGCATCAGGAGCTAGGGGCTCATTCAGGACGTAAGGAGCTAAGGGCACAGTTCAGGATGGTCTGTCAGGAGTCATTAGTTAAAGAAAACACTTTCCAAGCACTGATTTCCAAGCTACATCCCTGCAGTGTTTGGGAACAGCTGACTGTAGTAACCATTGTGGTTATGTGAGCAAATCTCGTAGTTAAAAAAAAAAAAAATTACAAAAAGTACTTTAACAAACCCAAACCATCTAAAACTTTGCAAGTGAGTGTTTTTCTACAAACCAGAATGGAAAAAAACCCCACAAACGACAGATGCACGGTGCGCTCAAGTTAAAACAAACTAAACTTAAAAAAAAAAAAAGAAAGAAACCCAAATCTCCAGGTCTTGGGATCTCTCAGTAAAGTCAGCGTTGCTGGGAAGGAAGGAAAACACGTGCAGCTCCCCTCCCCAGCCGGTGCTCACGTGTTTGTTCTCATGCAGACCTTTAAGGAGCGGAGCTGTCTGAACATGAACCATCCCACTGTCTGCGTGGGCTCTGGCCAAGGTTTCCTTTTTCTCTTCTTCCTACCCCTTCACCGCGGGTTTTGCATGAAGCCTCTGTCGCCTCCGTGTCTCCTCTCAGCTCTGCTGATACCAGGGGTGCTTTTGAAGCACGGTGGGACCCACCTGGAATAAAAATAACCGGTGCGAGGAGCGAGACTGCGGGTTCGCAGGGCAGATCCCGGGGTGGGCTGCAGGGATAGTGGGGATGCAGGGGAGGGAGTGGGGAGGGCTGCTCCACTTCCACTGCCTGCACCAGCAAGGGTGCCTTGTGTTGCAGAACGAGGTACCTGGCAAGCAGTTTAAAGGCAAAATAGGTAAGTTAAGTGGCTGTATCTTCCACCCACTGCGCAGTTCCCACTGGTGTTTAAAGAAACTGCATAACTAAACACACCGTGCAGTTGTGGAAAATTTACCCTAAAGGAACTAATAAAAGCCACAAAAAACTGTCTGCAGAATCTCACTGTTTTGTTGCAGCCTGCAAGATAAACAATTCCCCAATTTCCAGTGCTTTCTGCAGGGTTTGGTGTGATCAAAGCCCTGCTCTACAGGTGAATTTCCTTTTAATGGGTATAAAACGCAGTCCTTCACAGTAGGTAGGGGCAGGTCCACAAGGTGAAGTTTTTGCTAGGCTAGGGGGGATATTCTATGTACTTTAGCCGTTTCTTAGTTTGTAGGGTGACTGAGACTTTTTCTATCTAACGTGGTTAGCTCCTGCCTTAGCCCCCAGCCTTACATTCCCACATGGCTGGTGGCTCTGAGCGCAGGAGTGTCACTGTGCTGCCTGCATTTCATCTTTATTTCTTAACTGACACAGGAGGAAACGCTGTGCATTGTTTAGACAAAGAGGAAGGTGAATGACTGTAATTATGCCTGGATTTCTTGAGGTGTATCCAAGCCTCTGCTCCGCGTTAATCAAAGGACAGCGGCGCTTCTCCGAGTCGGATCCGTTCAGACTTGCAGCGTTCGGTTCATTCCTTACCCTGACACCACGGGGCTTGTGGGATGTTGGGGCTGTGCTTTTGTTCTCCCGTGGAGCACTAAGTGCCCCAAACTCATGCAGTGCTTCCTGGGGTGGTCGATTCAGCTCTTCCCAGAGTTAAGCTGGATCGCAAACCCGGGTTTCTTGACTCCTTGCGGCTTTCCTGAACTCCACTGCTTGGCTTGTTGAGGAGTCCAGCAATCCCCCACTGAGACTGTAACCCCACAAGCAACTATGCCTCCAGCTGACTACACTTTTTTCTCTTTTTCCCCCTTTTTTTCCCTTTCATTTTTTTTCTCCACTCTTTCCCACATTACCCTGCAGATTTAAGACATAGGTGGACAGCAGGTTGGATATACCTGTGTGCTAGGGGACAGGACTTCTCCATCTCCTGAGAATGCCTCTGTTGAGCTCTTTGTCCATGGGAGAGGTTCTTCCTGAAGCTGTGTGGGTTGCTTTGTTTGTTTTATGGCAAAGGGAGATTCCTAGCATGGCTGTGTAACCTGCCTGTTCTCCAGGAGGCTGAAGCTGGCAGCAGTTTTCTCCCTTTCCAGTAATGGACACATGTTACAACTGGTTTTGTGGTATCTTTAGAGAGAAACTTCTGAAAGTGTAAAGTCGCAGCCTATTAAAAAAAAAAAAAAAAAAAAAGCTTTTTTTAATTATGCTTCTTGTTTTGAGGGAGAACTTTCTCAAAGGAGAAGCTGTGAAGATCAAAAGGGGAATGAGTCACTGAAAGACCTGAGTATTTATTAGATAAAAAGCATGTATAAGTCAGGATGAGGGGGAATCTTACCTAACATGTAGGCAAAAATCAGTGGGCTGAGTGGTCCAAAAAGACTTGACTTTCCTTGAAATTTCCACTTAACATAATAGACATTTTTTTGTCCAGTGGGAAATAACTAAGACAAAGGAAATTCCTTGCCTATCTGTTTGCTCAACGATTGGTATGCCCTTGAGAGCAAATGAATGCATATTTGTTTGACACTTCAAATTAAAGTGGAGGTGTGTCCTTTTTATATAAACTTGCTGTCACTTGTTTTGTTCATTTCAGCTGCGTTCGCTGCGTCACTGCTCCAACTTGCTGCATCTCCTGGTTGCCAGAAAGAATTCCCTGTGTGGGTTTTGGATGTGTGTGTGTGTGTGTGTTTTCATCTGGGGTTTTTTTTTTTTAAACATTTGGTGGCTCTGGTGTTGGGTTTGGTCCTTGTTGGCATGGTCAGTGTAACAGTGGTGTCTGAAAGGGCAGTTCTCCAGAGCTCACTGGAGAGCCCAGGATGTTTAAACACAGCACACAACGTGAGGTTGCGTAGGGAAAGGGGGTGGCAGGACCAATAATTACATTAAAGTAGTTTGCACTACCTAAATTTGACTGGGTTTAAATTACAATAAATTGTCTTGACTGTTTGTTGTGTTTGCTATGTAATGGGCTGACATGCTGCTGCTTGCAAAAACTGCTTGCCTTTATTTTATTTGCTTCTTTTAGCTTAACCATCAAGAAAAACCTACCATGGCATTACGCTTCCAGAGATGTTTTCTTGGCTTAATATTTCTGAACAGCAGCTCACTGTATTTGTTGGGTTACACCTGTAGTTCTTTGCTGAAAATTTTTTGTCAACACCTTGAAAAATCTAATGGTACTCTGTACTTTTCTTCTCCTCTCCCCTCCTCCTTTTTTTTTTTTTTTTTCCCTGCAGATTTCTGACTTTGGACTTGCAAAGTGCAATGGCTTGTCCCATTCCCATGACATCAGCATGGATGGCTTGTGTGGCACAATTGCCTACCTTCCTCCAGAGCGCATCAAAGAGAAAAACAGGTGTTTTGACACCAAACATGATGTGTACAGGTCAGTTAACTACAAAAACACTTAAAACCACTGTTGGTAATGCCGTAAAATGAGCCCTCTTTTTCTGGTTATAAAACCTAATGAAGTATGAAACCCCTAAATCTAGTTAGACCCTCACGTGTCACATTTGCTTTGCTTTTTGCAAAGCCTTTACAGGGTAGAGGCCTTTTAAAAAAAAACTGCATCTGATCCTTGGTCTTGAAGTTATTTATTAGCAACTGGCATGGGAGGCACTCTGCCCACCTTTAATGTCCCATCTAAAAGTACATCTTGACCTACTTCTTGAGTCTGTGACAGAATTCTTAGTTATCTTCAGTGGATTTCATCACTAGGTCTTTGGCTGTTCTTTCATGGCAAGATGATTAGGAAAAGGAAATCAGAGCTGTAGATTAAAGAGATATGTGTTATTCTAAATGGAATGTATTTCTTTAAAGTCGTCTCACAGGGTAAAAGCATTAAATTAAATCCACTGTAATGCTTTGCTGCTCTCTGATTTTGTCAGTGTTGATGTGGGGTAGTTGGTAAATGCTACCAAGAACTTGGCAGCCTCCAGCAAGTCCCTCTGTTTGCTGCCTCAGGTTCCTCCCTGCAAAAGCTTGACTTTGAAGTCGTGGTTCTTGGCTGCATCTTGCTGTGTGTGTTCAGCTGAATTAGATGCAGAAGTGGAGGGACAAAGAAAATAACCTAGGAACTTAGAAAAATAAATTATACTTCTGTGGGTTTTTTGGCTTTGTTTAAAAAAAATAAAACTTAAAAATTGCTATTTTCTAGAAATAATTTTTTTGCTTTTTTATTTTTGGTAGCTTTTCCATTGTGGTTTGGGGAGTTCTTACACAAAAGAAGCCTTTTGCAGGTAAGTTGTGGGTTTGTCTTGGAATTTTTTTCCATTTTCCCACTGATAAGCACGCTTCCTGCCCCACCAGCCCCAGATTATGTGCATGACCTCCAAAGTCCTGCACGCTTGTATGGTAAACCCTTTTAAGTTCTCCAGTTCTGATCACAAATATAAGTCCTCCTGTGTCCTACTTATAAAAACAGAGCCCATATTGCTGCAGGGGCCCTTGTCTGCCCCTTTTTGCTCCCAGCATGCACAAAGCTCCACGTTGGTGTGTGGCCTGCTCAGACTTCTGATATACTGGCAAAGCCAACCTGGCAGGCAGCTCTGCTGTTTTCTCTCTGTAGAGAGGTTCTGTAGTTTATTTGTAGATTGTGGGTACAGATCTGTTCCTTTAAAAAAAAAAAAAAAGGCAAGCTGTCTGTGAGAATAAGCCTTGTTCCACCCCACAGTAGATGCACCTCTCAACAGGCAGCTATTTATTCTTTATGACTTTTCCTGTGTCTATGGCTGGTCTATGTATAGCAGACATGTCTGAACAAGTTCCAGTCTGCTGTTAATTTTTCCTCCCTGTGAGAGATTCCATTTAGCCCAATGGTTGATTCACAGTCAGGGGCCACATTACAGCACTTCTTGAGTCGTGTTCTTCCTTCACCTCTATGAACAGTTCAGGTACTTGGTCTAAATAAAACTTAAGGTTCAGTTTTCTCGCAGCAGATATGGAAATACAAAAGAGAGGTAGCAAAGAAATGTTTGAGGGTTTTTTTTCTCTGGTTCTGTGTCTTTTTTTTTTTTTTTTTTGGATGGAGAAAGAGCACAGTAGCTCATGGAGAATTGTTTTTAACTGATACATGGGAGAGCAGGTGTTACTGCATTGAAAAATGTATTGTGGGAGAAGACAACTATATTTTTTCCCCCTATTGATAAGAACTCCGGGAAAAAATGCATGAAAACAAAATTTCAGCACTCTTAATGCTCTTAGACAAAAGAGAAATGATTCCTTTTTCTGGGAGATCTTAATTTGTGTTGCCTTTGCTTTACAGAGGAAAACAACATTTTACATATTATGGTAAAAGTAGTTAAAGGCCACCGCCCAGAGCTACCTGCTGTTTCCAAATCCAGACCTCATTCATGTAATAACTTGATCAAACTGATGCAAAAATGTTGGCAAGATGATCCTGGTGAACGGCCAACATTTCAAGGTAAGATTTCCTCGTAACTTGGCTCCCCATTTATTCTTCTGTGAGTCACGTTATTGCTCAGGACTCTGCTAATCCTTGGGGTAAATGCTGTGCACCTCTGTGACAGAATAAATAGAGCACATTGTGTGGCAGAGACAATGATACAGGCCACTTACTCATTTGTGGAGGAAGGGATTATCTGAGGACATGTCTGACCATGATTGTGTTATGTAAACGGGTCAGGAGCAAGCCTGGTACTGAACCAGTCGATCCATTTAGCCAGAAATTGTGTTCATTTCTGATTGTGTGTGTTGGGGCAGAGGGCAAGCTGGAGTTGGTGTGGTTTTCACCATACCAAAGCACTGAAAACCCTGGCTCTTGAAATTTGCTCTTGTGTGTTGAGAAACTGGATTATTTTCTTGTAACGAAACCCTTTGTACCGTCATTTTTCTTCAACAAAAGGCAACTCTGGTGAAAGGCTTGAACTTGTCCAAAGCACCTGTTAGGAATTCAAACGTGCAGAAGGATGTAGCAAGTGCTTCCACCATTTAGCATTAATGGTAGAGATTTGCCTCTTCCCTCTCCTTCTGCTCAAACAAGGAATGGGGACTGAAGGGACCCCATATTTTAATAAACATGTCAGAGTCTGCCAGTACTGCATTGGTTCTCATTTCACAGTCAGTCCTGCAGCATAGCCACTGTGTAACACCAGTCTGGTTTGAATGTAAAAATGAATTGTTTGGGCAGCCCTGTGCACTCTTGTGCCCACTGATGAGGTGTTAGGTGGAATAGTCAGAATTGGAGTCTTTCTCCCACAGTATCTCAAAGCTGTTAAGTTCTATTGCCAGAGAGAGGCAGCAGGGCATCTCAGAAAGTCTCCTGTAAGAAAACCCTAAAACCTTCTCTTACTTTCTTCGAAGAAATCACTTCACAAACAGAGGCCCTCTGTGAAAAACCAGAAGATGAAACAAAAGAGATGATAACTCAGGACCTGGACACCAAGAATTCCCCAGAGCAGCAGCCTGAGGTATTTTCTCTTTCACTTCTTGTTCAAACGTGATGGGTTTTGTGAGGAACAGTTTCCTCTGTGACCTGTAACCTCCCAAGCAACCTTCTCTTTGCTGCTTTTGAGCACTGCCTTGCCTGATAGAAGTGGGTCTTGGTGAAGGACTGGAATGCCAAAGTGACAGCAGGAGCATGGAATGAGCTCAGGAAAACCTCAGTGCAGCACCAAATGCAAGTGGATCTTACTCTGTTGAGGGAGAGCAAGACAGTTAGGAAACAAAAGCTGGAATGATGTGGATGTTACTGATCTTAAAAACCACTGTAGACAGAAGAGCCACATAGCTTTACTGGCTGTGTGAGTACTGATGGAAGCTGCCTTCCTGCTTCTGGAAAAATTTCAGTGACTTGGTTCATAGTTTTCATTTAATACAAATAGTCTGTAAAGGCTACCTGCAAATTAAGAAATTTATGTTTCTTCTCTAGAGCCTCGTGCTCAGTTTTCTTTGCTGACCCTTCTAAAATGCTTGTGTGCTTCTCTTGAAGGGGATTTGTGCACTGTCCCAGAAGAAACAGGAGCCTGCTCTACCGTCAGTTAAGGATTACAGTCTCTCAGAGTTATTGTCCCAGTTGGATTCAGGGATTTCACAGACTATGGAAGGCCCTGAGGATCTCAGCCGCAGCTCTTCTGAGTCCAAACTTGCCTCCAGCGACAAGCGGCTTTCAGGAGTTTCATCTGTAGATTCAGCTTTTTCATCCAGAGGCTCCCTTTCCCTTTCCTTTGAAAGGGAGAGTTCAGGTAATGGTCAAGTTTTTCTTTGTAGTTGTTTGGACTGGGGCATGGGAGTCAATGGGTTGGAGAGTAGTCATGTAAAGAATAACATTCTGGAAATTACTGTTAGCCTTGCTTTCTCTTGCTGTCAGCGCTACAAATTTGTTTACTGGAGGTAGTTATTTAAAGGAAAAAAATAAATATAAATAAAAAAACATTATGTGGTTCCCAAATGTGATCTAATGAGAAATAATAAATCTCATTTACTCTTTGAAAAGGAGTGACCTGAACTCCCATCAAAGCAGTTGCAGAATCAGTCATGTAGAGGTTGGTTTGGAAGGGAGGTCACATAGTCCAGCATCCCGCTTGAAGTGGGATTAAAGCCAATGCCCAGTCAGGTCAGCTGAGTTTGTGGCTTTTTCAGTTATACCAAACCTAAATCTGAGCACCTTTGTTTTTGCAGAAGACTCAAGCCACCCTCTCAGCAGCCCCTGTGAACAATGTAATAAACCCCCCCCTCACTTTTCAATCCAGTGCTGCAAAACCCAGCATCTATTTTCCAGTTGAGTAAACAATGATTAGCGCAGGGAGATCAACCACAGCATCCTCTGGTCTTCATGTCACAAGAAACAGAGTTAGTGGGGTTCCAAATTTGACCTGAAATTGTTCTGGGACAGTTGTGGGACAGAAGGGTGGATTGGTTTGCAGTCAACTCATTGCTGAAGCCAGCATATCTGTTAGCCATGGCCAGGTAAGGTTTGATGGGTATCAGAAATGTGATGATGTCTTTTCCATGGAATTAGAGGACAGTTGGGGTTAAGAATGGACCTTTAAAGGTCATCTAGTACAACCTTCTTGCAATGAGCAGGGACATCTTCAATTAGATCAAGTTGAATGTTTCCATGGATGGGGCATCTGTCACCTCTCTGGGCAACCTGCTGTTCCAGTGTTTCACCACCCTCATTGTAAAAATTTTCTTCCTCATATCCATTTAGATATTGGTACTACAGACATACAGAAGAGGAAGCTAACGGAGGCAATTCTGTCTGGAGATACCAGCAAGCTGATGAAGATCCTCCAGCCTCAAGATGTTGATATTGTTTTAGATGGGAACTCCAGCCTTTTGCACTTGGCTGTTGAAGCTGGTCAAGAAGAATGTGTCAAGTGGCTCCTCCTGTACAACGCTAACCCCAACCTCACCAACAAGAAAGGATCCACCCCTCTTCACATAGCCATTGAGAAGAAAGTTAAAAGCATCGTGGAGCTGATTATGGCTAGGAAAATCAACGTTAATGCCAAAGACGAGGACCAGTGGACTGCCCTTCACTTTGCTGCCCAAAACGGGGATGATTTCAGCACCAAAATGCTGCTTGATAAAAATGCCTCTCTAAACGAGGTCGATTTTGAAGGCAGAGCCCCCATCCACATAGCCTGTCAGTATGGCCAGGAGAACATCGTGCGGATCCTGCTGAGGAGAGGCGTCAACGTGAACATCAAGGGGAAGGACGACTGGGTGCCACTGCACTACGCTGCCTGGCAGGGCCACCTCCCCATCGTGAAGCTCCTGGCCAAGCAGCGGGGAGCGGACGTGAACGTGCAGACCGTGGACGGAAGGACCTCGCTGCACTTGGCCGCCCAGCGAGGGCACTACCGCGTCGCCCGGCTCCTCATAGACCTGGAGTCGGATGTCAACGTCCAGAACGCCCTCCTGCAGACTGCCCTGCACATAGCTGCTGAAACCGGCCACACCAGCACCTCCAGGCTGCTCCTGAAGCACGGCGCAGACATCGAGGCAGCCACGGCAGAGGGATACACGGCTCTGCACTTGGCGTCGCGCAGCGGCCACTTGGCCACAACAAAGCTGCTGATGGAGGAAAGGGCCAGCGTTCTGGCCAGGGGCCCGTTAGACAGGACAGCCTTACATCTTGCTGCAGAAAACGGGCACTCTGAGGTAGTGGAAGAACTTGTCAGTGCAGAAAACATCAACGTGCCTGACAGCGAAGGGTTCACAGCTCTTCACCTGGCTGCGCGAGGAGGGCACGCGAAAACAGTCGAGGTTCTCCTGCAGCACGGGGCGCACACTGACATGCCGAGGCCCAAGTGTCACACCCCGCTGCCCCTCGCTCAGCAGAGCAGCAGTAGCTCACTTACTGTGTTGTTGAGTGACACTTAAGCCAAAGGTGCCAGACGCGACACTTTTTAGTACCTGGTGTGAGGAGGCTGCTGGAGCTCAGCTCCTCAGGGCCTCCTGCAGCTGTGCAGTGACCCCACCAGCGGTGTCAGTGATGGACTGAGGTGCAGCCAGCAGAAGTTGGAATGTGTGATGAGACTGCACGTGGATGTAAGGCCCCGAGCTGGTCTGCCACGCCGTGGTCTGTGTCATTCATTCCGCACATGCCCTGCCCTGGCTGGATCTGGACATTCCCCTCCTGAGAATGTTGTGAGAGAAGGATGTGACTTGTGGGTTCCCCCTGCCTTCTTTTTTGTTTTTTTTGTTTAATGTGCCAAACTAATTTAAGAACTAACATTATGCTTTTTTATTTTCCTCAAAACAAAACAAAAAGATGTCACAGATTTCTGGTTTACTGCAGTGATCTGTATTTTGGGCTGAACGCCTCCAGTGTAGAATAAATAAAACACCAATCTGCTTGAAGTTAACGCAAGAGATGAGGAAAGAGCTGTTTAAGATAATCATGTTTCTGGTACTTTTTTTAATGGAGACATTGATTACAGATTTCCATGTACTCAAAATTTACGAGGCAGACTTAATAGCAATGCAGGATTCCAAAAATAATAAACAGAAGTAAAAGCTTAACACTGGTGTCTTCATATGCAGTACCACCTTGTGTGTGTTCTAAAATCAGTAAGCTGAACTAAGTGCTTAGTGGTTTGTCTTAAATAAACAAGTCAAAAGCTAAAATTCATACTGGACTGGAACTGGATGGTATATTCTCACACTGCTGTACCAATTTACGAAACAATGTTTGGAGGGGCTGATGACCAGACTGATATACTGTGTATATAGGATTTCTACCTGTTGTATGCTTTTTTCTACTGAAGAAAATAGATTGCTTAGAGTGGGTATGTTTTAATACACCTTTTAATTTCACTCTTTTCAAAGTACAAATGTGATCTGTTATTAATAAAAGATTGTGTTCTATATCTGTCTGTATTTTGTAGTTGTTAAAGCAACTGAAAACCCATTGAGCAGCAGCAGCACACAACTGTCATGTGCTTAATGATCATGGAATCATAGCATGGCCCAGGTTAGGAGGGACCTTTAGAGATCATCCAGTTCCAACCCCCTTGCCATGGGCAGGGACACCTTCCACTAGACCAGGTTGCTCAGAGCTCTGTCTTGAGTTTTAAGGCAGTTCACTGACTGCAAGTAGATGGTGAAGCCACGCTCGTGCCAATACGTGGAGGTTACAAAGCAATACCCCTGTTAGCAGAGCATGGCAGTCCCAGCAAGCTCCTGAAGCTGCTGACAGTGAAGCTTCTCGTTAAACAAACAAAACCATATTTTTCCTACTGCTGCCTTCAGCTTCTTTTGAGACCAGTAAGGTGGTCATGTTTCATTAAGCTGTGCTTAATCAGTCTCTCATTATAGCAAATGCAACCACAGACCACTTGGTCTCTTAGCACTGTGCTTAAACCCTTGGCCTGGCCTAGCACACACCATTCCCTTCTATTACAGAGTACCCTGAACAGTGAGATTTGAGATACTTTAATTCCAGTGTCTGCCTGAACTGCAAAAGAGCTGTAAGATCAGGGAACAGCAGTCTTGCACCTCGTAATAAAGGTAGTTCACACCAGCAAGGCAAGGGGAAAGTACACTTATAAAATGCTTTTAAAAGAGCTCAAGCAGTGCTTTGCTAGTACATTCCTCCAGTGCCTAATAATAATAGCACATTAGCTTCTAATTAAACATGAGGCCACACTCATGAGTCTTTGTTTCCATGCTGTCTTTCACAATAACAGGCACCAGCTATGCATTACATAGAAGGCAACACAGCTGGCACTGGACAAAAAAACAACCGAGGGATTGCAATGGCATGCTTCCACTGTTGGAGTGGGTATTTGTCCCTGTGAACTAGCCTTCCTTGGGGGCAGGAGGGGTGAATGGGGGTGCTAAATTAGCACTAATGCAGCAATTAGGAATTGCTGTTTTGTAAAGGTCTCCTAGGGGTGACTTTTCTGGTTGATTGTGTGTCCTTTAACTTTGTTCAAGTCCTAACTGCGCTGTTGGCCTGAAGCTTACAGGCATTTCTTTGTCTCTTTCCAATCTTAGGTGTGTTCTTTAGAACACCCTGCAGGCTTGGGAGGTGGGTTTGGGAGGTGGTGTGACTGCGTGGAGGGCTCCATGGAGCTGAGCCTTGCTCCAGGTCCCCTGTGCTGCCTGACTGCTCCCTGGCATCAGACAGGGCTGGAAGATGAATATCAGCACCTCTTGCTCACCTCCAAAATCAGGCAGAGGCTGCTTGCAGGGCTTCTGTGTGCACTGTGCCAATTTGCTTCCTTACGGCTTCTGACCATGGCCCTGGGTGGCTCTTTCAGCCCAAGGAGCAAAGAATGTCAGAAAATAAGAAACAGTGAAATGGCTCTAGTGACCATAAGCTTCATCTTTTCATCTCTAGATGTGATTTTTCAGCCTGGCCTCTGCCCACACACCTGTGGCAGCACAGTCTGGGTTCCTGCCAGCACCCGCTGGTGCCGGCTCCCCGTGCAGGAGCCCCAGCAACGAAGAAGGTGCCTCGCACCATCCCCATTCCTCACTCCTCCATCCCAGCCTCTGCCTCCAGGGGATAGCACAGCCCCTGATGCATTACCTGTCTCTGCAGCAGTTTGTTCCCAGCGCCAGGCAGCTTTATTTACCTGCTGCTTAGCACGGGGCACTCGGCGCCGTGTTCCTACAGGCCTCGGGAGGACTCAACAAGCCTGCGGTTCAAACACACTGCTGGGCCAAGGGGAGGGAATTGCTGGGTGATTGCAAAGAGGCCCGGAGGCAAACCTCAGCCCTCTCGTTCCTGCCTCACCTCTTGCACCACCTTGGCTCTGCTCAACAGGGTTGCAAGAAAAACAAGGCATGTGGGAGCTGCTCTGCAAGGTCTCCCTTAGCGGAGAGGTCGGGACGGGGGGATATCTCCTCTCCTGCATGCTCCTTTAACCCCAGCTGGGTGGCATAAGATACATGGATGTCCCCAAAAATCCCAGGAGAAGCCTTTGGGTGCCACAGTGCTCATGGGGTGCAAATCTGTGTTACCTCCCTGGCGGCACCTGGGCTCAGCTGCTGATCAGATCCTGTTGTCCCTGTGCATTAGGGAGAGGGCATCCAGCCTTTCCCCTTCTTTAACTTTCATCAAGCAGTGTTCATTTTGATGTGTTTCTTTGAAGGAGACCCACACAAGCAAGGGAGACAGAGCAGGGGGCTTCTTTTACACACAAGTCCTGGGGCCAGCAGTTTGAGGGAATATGTCAGCCGCACTTAGCCTGTCCTGTTCTTGGGCCAAAACCACCCACACGTGCACCCAGGGCTCTGCAAGAAGCCTTTGACCACTTTTGCAACACCAGCTTGGTACTGTGGAGGGACGGATCATGCACTGCCTCCCCCTCTCCCGGCTCCTGGGACGCACTTTAATCCAGGGCTGTGGCAAAACACCGAACATTTAGGTTGGAAAAGGTCTCCGGGACCATCGAGCCCAACCATTAACCCAGCACCGCCAGGTCCAGCACCATTGTTGACCCGAGCAAGGGAGAGATTCACACCCCAAAGCGAGCGCTGATTAAGCAGGGCAGGGTAAGAGCACAGGAAGCCCTTTCACAGAGGAGGCAGCGCAGGCAGATCCCAACACGTTGGGTTGCTGTGGCTGCTCGGCGGCTGAACATCAGGGGCTGCTGGCACAGAGTGGTGATGGAGAGAGGGGTGGGGAGGCTGTGCCCTGGGGAGGTTGGCACGACACCCGGCTGGGCTGGGAAATGCTACTGCACCAGGGAAGTCCTGAGGTCATAGGGAACCACTCAACAGGCACTTGAGGGAATAAAAAGGGTTTAAAATCAGTGCTGTCACCAGCTTATTTACCTGGTGTTTTTGAATTGCTGTGGGAGAGGCTGTCAGGCTTTGCTCTGAAGTGATGTAGAGCAAAGACCATTTAAAAGCTAATAAAGAGCAGCTAGTGATCTGTGCAGAAACACCTTGTCTACGAGACTTGAGTTGAAACATGCAGAAGCATAAGACACATACTACAGCTGTGGCAATGACAAGGGCAAAGATTCTCTGCCCTCTCCCCTGGAAGAGCAGGCAGGAGCCTGCCCCAGAGGCAGAGTAATGCTTGACCGTGACAGGAATAAGGGAAATGGGCCAACTCAGAACATGCACAAGGACAGAAATTTGCCTGATGAGTCCCCCCTGCCCCATTCTCCATTACCTGATCGGATCAGAGGAAATAAACCCTGGCAGAGCCAGTTTTCACATGAGTTCATGCCCTGACCCTGCCTCAACAGGGACTGGGTCCAATACGCTTCCCTTTTATCTATTTAAATAGAACTGCTTTTCCTAGTCCACTAACAGGCAAAACATGCCAAGTCCTGTGCTGCATCACTGATGTCTGACGTGTTTTAAAACCCCCAGTGAGCCTGGCTTTGCCCCAGCACCACCTTGCTTTTTGCAAAGATGCTTAGCTAGGGGCACTGTAGGAGGTTAGGCAGGCCACAAATATAACTGACATTGGGAACTTCTATCACAGATTCTATATCCAAAAGCACACGTGCACAGGGATTTAGGCATTTGCAAAATCAAAGTCTTGACGTTTGTCTGTGGTGAATATAAAGGCTGGTTCAGCCTAACCTGAGTCGCTCTGCCAGTCTTGGCAGCTCACAAAAATCTGCAATGCTTTCTTTAAAAAGGAAAAAAAAATGAAATCTAATCAGCAGACTAGTTGATCCCAAATTAAAGATGCCAGATACCCCAAGATTAACTTTACCTGACTACCAACTTCCCAAGGCAGTATCTTCCCAGTTGGTCCCTATTGCTGAGCACAGCTGCACCCCTCTGCCTGGGGTACAACTTGAGTAGTACTGTCAGGATTGGTGGGAGGTACCTGGCTTTCTCTCCATGTTGAGGCTCCTTGTTTTTCCACACAAGGACATGTGAGCCTACACTCCAACTGAACTCCCTTATGTGGAGCAGGAGGGAAGAGGAGGATGAGGAGGAAGCTGCACTGCATGCCAGCTGATACAGTGATAACCATGGCCTGGGGGAGCAGAGCAGCAAAGGACCACTGACCACTGATGAGCAGCCAGGACTTTCTGTCTCCACTTGACCTAAATCCAGATGTGGATGATGGTTTATTAAAGGAAGGCAGTACTGCTCCATTGCTCACCAAGTCAAACCACTCTCAGGACCATCCCTGCTCTCCCTTCACCCTTTGGGCTTCTGACACATTTGTCAGTGCACCAATTCCCAGGGAAGAAGTTTGTTTTAGTGCAGCAAACCAGGCCAACCAGTGCAGATGCAGACAAGCTCTCTGACCACAGCTACAACCCACAGCGTACACCTCCCTCCCTTTCACCAGGGCAGTGTTTTCTCTGCTGAAAAGGTCCCAGCTCTGGGATGTTCCCAAAGCAAAAACCTTTGCAGAGTTGGTAACTCAGGTGCTCACTGCCCATCTTTGCCTCTGCCAGCTTTGAGGAAGCAGAGAGGTGCAGAACTGCTCTGGGCATCCCCTTCCAAGGCCACAACAGTGCCAAGGACACAGCCCCAGACACACTTTCAGCACAGCACCTTCTCCCTTTCCTTCCCAAAGGCCTGCCAGGACTAGGTAGCTCTGCAGCAGCCCTTTGCCCTGGGTGGCACTCGCTCGGCGTGTGCCGGCACGCACCGCGCCACGGGTGGCTCCGGCTTCACCGCCGCTGCCTTTGCATCACGGGAGAATCCTGCCCAGACGGGGCTGGCTGAGGTTTGCCAGCCAGCTTTTTTGGCAGGGAGGTGGCGTTGCAGATGCCACTGGACTTCATCCATTCGTTTCTCCTCATTAGAGACCAAAACAGCTGCCCGAGCCAGGGTGCAGCCCGGCGGTGAAGGCAGCGGTAATTAGCTGTGCTGGCAGCGCACCCAGCAAAGCAAAATGGCTGGAGAGCCTTCCTGGCTCAGAGCCAGCTGAGGCCTCCCTGATTCTCCCCTTCCTCCCTCTGAGCTTCCCTCACCTCTCAATTACTTTGCTCCTTCCTGGAGGAGTTAAATGAAAAAATAAACTAAAAGGCCAGTAGACGGGGAGGAACATAATGGCTTCTCCCTGCTGGCAGAGGCTTGTGCCTGGAGGGGCTTCCCTGTTTCCTCCCCCCTCTGCCCCCGCTGGTGTGCATGATGGCAGCTGAAAGGCAGGGGTAAAGCAGGGCTGGCTTGGGGTCAGGCAGAGGGTGCAGCTCCCTGGCAGCAGCACGGCCAGGCTCACCCTTGGGAAGGGACTGTTCTGTTCCATAGTATTCTGGGGGCAGTGGGGCCGTGCAAGCCCCCTGACAGTCTCTCTAGCCTGGAGCAGGCCAAGAAAAGGTGCTGCAGGGGAGGTTGTCATTCCCTTAACACCAGCAACCTGTTTCCAAGGGGTTTTATGCATCTGACTCCCATTAAAACCAGAGGGACTCTGACGTAAGGGACTTGGCCAGTGCTGTGCTTGCTGCCTGCAGGCGCCTGGAACCACTCCTTCAGCTGCCACCTCCTCTGCTCCCTCCTGCCCCAAATCTTAGCACCCTGCTGCCTCTCTCCAGCTGACAGTTCTAAAGCATCTAGAAAAAGGCCTAAAGTCGTTTCCATGTAAAATCCCCAGAACTGTGCTCTGAGATGTGTCACAAGGCGCCCCCGTGCTCGCTATTAGTTCATCCCCACTGCGAGCTCGCGGGCGGGGTCCTCCCTGTGTCACAGGTTGGCACGAGCATCACAACAAGGCAGTGGGGCTTCCCAGAGGAGGACACAACCCACTGATCAGCCCTGGCTGCGCTGTGTCCCTGCTGCTGTTTGCGAGCAATTACCAGGGACGTGGGACAGGGTGAGGCTGGGCGAGGTAGGAGACCGGAGGCAACAGGGATGGGATCTCAGGCTATCCCAGCTTTTTAATGTGGCTCTTTCCTCACTGCCATCACAGGGCCCTGCCAGGTGCCCTTGCATGTGCTCCTACCTACACAGGCACACGCTCCTGCCAACCTGCACACGCGGGTTTACAGCCACACACACACGTGTCCATTCCCTGCCCACACAGCCGGGCACGCTCCTGTGCACACGCGGTCACATGTGCAATGTTCATTTCTTGGGTTTATGGTGAAAATTAGCCACTTTTCAAGGCTCCCAGATCACTACCTCCGCCAAACTCCCCCCAGCCCATGCTACTCACAGACAGGTCTATCACTCTTTGCTTTCAGAAACAGATTAAAAAACCAAGGAAGGAGATGGTAGGAGTGCATCACTGCTTGACCTGATCCCACTGCCCTCTCAGTCCCACAGCAGTTTGCAGCTCTACCCTTAAGCTACTCCATTCCCAGCTCCCTGTGGTCTATCAAAGCATGTGGATGGCTAAAATTTGCCTCAGGGTGTGTCCCTTGAGGCTGCCAAAGATTCAGGTTAGACACATCACAGCACTGCCACAACCTGGTAATTCATTCCCATGGGATACTGACGCTGCCAGAAAGAAATCAAATCCCATCTGCAAAAGAAAGAGGAAGAAACATCCAGTTGCTCAGCCACAAACAACTGTTGTTCCCAACAAGGGCATGGTATGGTATGGTATGGTATGGTTGTTCCCAACCCAGTAAACACAATCTGGATCAGACCAGCATTCCCCAAATTCAGTGTTCTGCCTCAGAGTTTCCCATGTTGAAAGCCCAAGGAGGAATCAAACCATAATCCTGCTCTAAGCAGTTAGGAAATACAGTGCTCATAGGTAAAACGCCTTCCACATCCCAGTCACTTATCACAGTGTTCACATTACCTATAATAAATATTTCAATGTTTTCAGAATCCAATACTGTTCTTAAAAGTTACCATTTTAAAAAATATTTATATTATGTATTTTTATACATATTAACACACATAAATATATATGTGTTTGCATATATGTGTATATATATATATATATATATATATATATACACACAGAGGAAAAACCCTTGAAAACATTTATTTGATCAGTCTAAAGACATGCTGCCTTTGGATTCTGCTTCCACCTCCTGTTGTGACAGAGTAAGTCATCTTTATCTTCTCTCTAGCAGTCACGAGACATGGGATACAAACTCTTACTGATTCCTCTCCAATGCTCCCTGTTGACAATAGCTCCAACTCCAATCCCATCCTAACAAACTCAGCTGCAAGGACTGGGGTCCAGAATGGTACATGAGGCTGCTGCTCCTGCATCACCAAAAACTCAAGGAGCTGCAAGTAACTTCCTTACTTTTGACCTTATATCTTTGCAGTGGTTTGTAGTGGTTTATTTATGACAGGCTGGATGGAGTTCTGAGCAACCTGGTCTAGTGGAAGGTGTCTCTGCCCATGGCAGGGGGTTGGAATGAGATGATCTTTATCGTCCCTTCCAACCTAAACCAGTCTATCATTCCTCCCCTTGTCCTCCAACAGCCTTCTTCAACACTCTTTTTATAACTGTTGCTGCACTAAAGGGCAGTCTTTGGCCTTCAGAGAAGGTATTTAACCAGTATTTCTCACGTTCATTGCAGACATACCCATGCACACACAGAGTAGGTGGTCAGTTGCAGTGCTAAACTGCTTTTTATCAAGCCTCTTCCTGCCCTTCTGCTGTTTTCCCAGGTTTGCTCCAGGCCCTAAATATGTTCCAGATGAATAAAATTCACTGGCTACCAAGACACAAGGGGCAAAAACTTCCAGCCAAGTGGATCTCATGGCCTCCAGCAATGTTAGGCCCATATATCTCAGTTTAAATGTCCCCTTGGCCCTTCCTGATGCCTGGTGGGTGCCAGGGGCTCCATGCCAAGCCCTGGCCACTCCTCACCAGCCACGCAGCCACCCTGACATGCCAGAGGATTATGGCTTCCTCGAAGGTCTTGAGAGGCTTCAATTATCTTCCTCGATCAGATACCGGAGCTCCTGTGCCAGCAGTGAGTGATGGGAGCAGACCCAGCTGGGGAGAAGATGAGCTCCTGGGCAAGGCACTGGGTTGCCTGCAGGGAGGGTGATCCCCAGCACCTCGGCTCCCCAGAAAGTTTTGTTTCTGGAGAGGCACGGGCCAGCTCTCAAGAGATGCTGGTGCTTGGGGGGGCAGCTCTGCCGCTGCCCACAAGAGGATGGGATATGGGTGAGCCCGAAGGGGAAATTCACCTGCCAGAATCCCAGAGCCAGTTTTTGGGTTTGGCTCCCCCTCTCAGTGCTTTTAACTCCTTGATGCCCTTCCTGAACAACCAATCCAACCCTCCTATGTTGCCCAAAAGGCATTTGGCCGACGAGCAGTGAAGTTGAGATGTCAGTACAAACACGCCTGTTGCCAGCAGAGTTTGGCTGCAGATCCCAGTTGTGACACGATTAACACGTAAGGAGGATATACATATTATGTTGTGACATACATAAGATCATCAGCTTTCCGCCGAATATGTTATTGTTGAGGAGCCAAGAAATAATCCTTTAACCAGGGATTAAATTTAGTGCTGTATGACATCCCATCCTTCATTCAAGCCATTAAACGAACCTGGGGCAGGAAGCTATTCTTGTTCCTCACCAGAAATGCTCGCATCTGGCTGAGATTTTTTTCTAACATACATGCAAATGAGAAGTTGTGAGGCTCTCCAAGGAATGCCTGCTCTCTCCTGCTCCTCTTCTGGGTTCTGCCCTTTGAGTTGTGGTGAACCAATGCATCCAGAGCTGAAAGGTGAGTCCTCAGTGACTCACAAGGCAGGAGAGGAGGGAGGGAAATGAACACAAGGGCCAGCTCATGTGTTTTTTTCTCTCCCCCCTTTATCCTGCAGGGTTGCACCATGATCTCCAGAGTCTGGAGGCAGCAGGTGTCTGTTTTGTGGGAGTACAGCTGCCAGCATCCTCTGTATCTCAGCCTACCTGTTACCCAGCCCAGTCACTACAGGCTTTTTCCCCCCTCTCTCCTTCACCTATGATGGAGGCCCCCCGAGATCCCTCTTTCACTTCCTTCTACCTTAGCTGAGTGAAGTTATCAAGGATCTCTCTCTACCAGCAGCAAAATAGGGTGACACATGGCAAATTTAGGGAGTCAATGAAAAGAAAGCCAACTCCTGAAACAGAAATGTGGAGGAAGAGGAAGAACATCAGTAAGAGAGCTGGAAATGAAAAGCACATTGTGAAATTATGCAGCATCCCTGTAAAGAAATCAGTTATACAACTACCTGTGAGGGCACCTATTTGCATTATCCATAGGGCATTAATTACACAACTCTTAATTTTTCTTTTTGAGTCTTTGCCATTACAGTTCAGCACCTGCAGCAGGTAACCCAGCAGTGCTTTGCTGCCTCTGCTCCCCCCAACACAGTCTATTCAGTTTTCTCCTCCTGCCTAATTATGACAATTACTTTCTTATCCTCCTCTTTTATTTCCCTTCACTCTCAGTGTTTGATCCAGCCTTTGCAGCTTTAATGTTCTTGTACCAAAGCTGCTCTCTGCAGACCCCACCCAAGACGGCACCGTGATGTCACCTGGTGTCAGGTAGCAGCTGAAATCAGCTCTCCAGCAGGTGGTTTTCTGACAGCTCCTGACAAAAAGGAGTTTGTGGGTTTGGTTTGTTTTCCTCTGACTGCCACATGTCTCCATGGCCTCCTCTTACCATCCTTTCCTGTTCAGCACAAGCTGGATGAACGTGATTGTGTGGTCTCAGAGGCTGTTACAGAAGTGACAGGGATCCCAAGGAAGGGCTCAGCTGACTGCCTGAGCACAGCATTCCAGCTCCTCAGAGCTGAAATCCACAGCACCAAGTGTCTAAGCATCACTGAGGATTCACCCACAACCCTCCCACAGCAGGACCAGGCAGACCCTGCAGCGTGGGCTCCCCTCTGGCACATCCCAGACCAGGGGCACTGTACTCACACCACAGCAGGGAACAATAATTAACAATTAATTATGGAGAGCACCAACAAAGAATCAAAAGAGCACATTTGAAACTGCTAGATATACATGGCCAAGTCAGAGACTAATAAAACAGGGGAATAAGGCTAGTCAGCAACACTCACACACAGTTGTTTAGGTTATTCATTAAATATAAATGTTCATAGCTGGGTAGAACACAGCACACCCAACTTCAGGTGTCCCATAGGCTGCGAGTGTGCCAATGCTCTCCCAGCAATCCAAGGAGAGAAAATGAGGAAAACCCAGTGTATTTATTCATCCCACCTTTCTCAGTCACAGAGCTGTGCCTCTGGGTGAGCTGAGTGCCCTGCACTGACCAGACAGGGAGAGCAGACAGCCCAGGTGAGCCCAGGGGGAACGGGGCTGGCCAAAGGCAGAAGAGCCAAATCCCACCCAGACTGCCTATGCTTTGTTGTTAAAACAGCCCCAGAGAGGCAAGCAATGAGAAGCTCCTAGGATGTGCCTCAGGGTATCACTGGAGCTATGAGAGGGTTTTGGTCTAGGAGCTGGAGCACTGGGCTCATGAGTGTGTCTTGAGGGAGGAAAAGGAGTGTGAGAACAGCAGAGCCAGGAATCTCCTCTAATGGGTCCTCCTGGGACAAGTGCTGCTTGTGAGAGATTGCTGATAGAGCTCATTGTTTAGTAGTTTGGGCTGAGCTGACCAGGGTAATGGGCTAACACCAGGCTTAGGGTTATTCTTGTGGACACAAGTCCAGAAGGAACCAAAGAGCTGAGTCTAGCACTCTGTTATAAGCAAGGACTAGAGACCTACAGTAAGTGCTGCTGTCTCCAGGGGTTGTTGAGTCATCCACCCCTGAGCTAGTGGTGCTTCACTTAAGTGGTCTCCTGTGATAGGAGGCTTAGGGCTGTCCTGACAGAAGATGGAGTCAAGTTTCTGAAGGGCTGTAGATAATTCTGAAAATGACTGAGGATTCCTGTGTATAGGGAAGTTCAGAGCTGGGAGGATACATCAGATGATCATTTGGGTGTATTGAGTTTGTGTGGAAACATTTGAGGGGTAGAGGGCAGGGGCTACAGGGTTGGCTTCTATGAGAAGCTGTTAGAAGCTTCCTCTGTGTTCCACAGAGTCAATGCCAGCCAGCTCCAAGATGAACTTGCCTTGGTGATAACATATTTAAAAAGTGGGTGGTGGGAGAAACCCTGCTCCATTGCAGCTGGAGAGAGGAGTGAGAGTATGTGAGAGGAACAGCTCTGCAGACACTGAGGCCAGTCGAGAAGGAGAGGAGGAGGTGCTCCAGGAACCAGAGCTGCAATTCCCCTGCAGCTCATGGTGAAGACCCTGGTGAGGCAGCTGTGCCCCTGCAGCCCACGGAGGTCCATGGGGGAGCTGAGACCCACCTGCAGCCCCTGAAGGATCCCATCCTGGAGCAGGTGGATGCCAAAGGGAGCCCATGCTGGAGCAGGCTCCTGGCAGGGACCCCATGCTGGAGCAGGCTCCTGGCAGGGACCTGTGGACCCGTGGAGAGAGGAGCCCACACTGGAGCAGGTTTGCTGTCAGGACTTGTGACCCTGTGGAAGGGACCCGTTCTGGAGCTGTTTGTGAGGAACTGCAGCCCATGAGAAGGACTCATGTCAGAGAAATTCATGAATGTTTCCCGTGGGAGGGACCCCATGATGGAGTAGGGAAAGACTTTGAGGACTGAGGGGGACAAAAGAGCAGCAGAGAAAATGTGTCATGAATTGACCACAACCCCCATTCCCTGTCTCCCTGAGCTGCTGTGGGGGAGGAGATAGAGAAAATCAGGAGTAAAGCTGAGCCCAGGAAGAAGGGATGGGGAGTGGGGGAGAGATATTTTCAAGATTTGGTTTTGTTTACTCCTTATACTACTCTGATTTGATTGGTAATCAATTAAGCCAACCTAAGCCAATTTTCCCAAATGGAGTCTGTACTGCCCGTGACAGTAATCAATGAGTGATCTCTCCCAGTCCTTATCTCCACCAATGAGCCTTCTGTTATATTTTTTTCCCCTTGTCCAACTAAGGAGGGAAGTGACAGAGCAGCTTTGGTGGGCACCTTGTATCCAGCCATGGTCAACCCACCACCTTGGTACAGGTGGGTCTGAGAAAATTCAGAGATGGATCAAACACAGCCTAAAGATGAAGGATGAGGCAGGGTGACAGCAGGGATTATCAGCATGTACTTTGGGCTATTCTACTAAGGTCAGAGTCAAGGTTAAGAACCATAGGATCACCAGAAATAACCTGAGGAACGTTGCCTAGGAGGTGAATGCAGGCCAATGGTCGTCATAGGCACAAGTAGCTTCCAGCCTTCCCAGTAACGCTCAACCATTCAGCATTCCTGGCATCAGTCTCACAATCAGTTATCAGCCAAGCTTGCCACTCACTTCTCTTCACAATGAGGGCAACTTCTGCTTTTCTGAGACCTAACACCCACCTTGCCCCTTGTCTTAAGCCTAGTCCATAATCCTATCTGCTTTTGTGCTGTAGTTTCCTGTACCCAAGGTGCAAACCATAATACCTGTTCAGTGAGTTCAATCTGGCCCAGAATAATCAACACTGGATCACTCCAGTGATCCAGTCATCACTCCAGTGATCACTCCAGCCAGGAGGCACTGGCTCGTTTTAGCCTTGTGGAAAAATCTCATCCCTCTTCCGAGCAAATCAAAGCCAATTTGCCTCCACATGATGCAACCATTATCTCAGCCAGACAGGCCCTGCAGATACTTATGTTATATCAGACTCTCCAGTTTTGCTCTCATCACTCTAGTCCAGTGATGTTGAGCCGAACCTAAATGAAGGATGACCCTTTTGCCCCAGGTGATGCTAACGCTTCAATTTTACAGGACTACAGGAACCAAGGAGAAATTAACAGCTCTTTGTGGGCTTTGTTGAGCTCTAATAACAGGGTGATATCCTTGCTTATTGATCCTGAGTTGGTACAAAATGAATGAGGACACTCTCACCTACACAGTTGCCATTCTGCTTTTAAATTCATGGCAGGACACAGTGGAATAGGACACAAAGCCCCAGAGATCTTCAGCCCATGCTAAACCAACCCCTAACCATCATGCTTTTTGCCTGAACAAATCAAAGATCGATGTTTTCCCTCAGGATGCCACCATCACTTTTGCTTGTTCAGCCTTGCAGGCACACGAAATCCAGAGGAGGGACATGAAGTTGATAAGAGGACTAGAGCATCTCCCCTGCAAAGACGGGTTGAGGAGGTTGGGGCTGTTCAGCCTGGAGGAGAGAAGGTTGTGTGGAGACCTCACAGCACCTTCCAGTATCTGAAGGAGCCTACAGGAAAGCAGGAGAGGGACTGTTCATCAGGAACTGTAGTGACAGGACAAGGAGGAATGGGTACAAATAGAAAGAGGGGAAATTTAGACTAGATATATGGCAGAAATTCTTTACTGTGAGGGTGGTGAGATACTGGGACAGGTTACCCAGGAAAGTTATGAATGTCTGAGCCCTGGCAGTGTTCAAGGCCAGGTTGGATAAGTCCTTGAGCAAACTGGTCTAGTGGGAGGTGCCCCTGCTTGTAGCAGAGGGGGCTGGGGCTCCATGATCTTCAAGGTCCCTTCCAACCCTTAACATTCCATGTTTCTGTGAATGTATTGACCCATGCAGCTCTTCAGGCTCTTACCTTCCCATGTGGTCCCTCAGACAGAGGAGCCTCAAACCCCCACCCGCGTGGCACCAGTGCTAATCAAAGCCCAAAGGCAGTGGAAACGCCCCAGAAAGCTTAGGGCAGGGCCAGAGCTTTCATTCAACAGGAGCTGAGGAGTTTCCTGTTTTACCACGAGGTAAATCTTGAGGCCCAGGATGAGAACCTGCACGGCGTCCTCAAGGGATTAATTGTTTTTCATAAGGATGAGCTCCCTGAGATCCTCTACTGAGATGAGGGGCAGGATTAGGAACAGCAGGGTTTGTGGAGCCCAGGTGATTAGAAAAGTTCACAAGCAGGAGGAGGGCTGGCATTAAAGTGAGGAAATGACTCGTGGGCTATTTTGGGATGAAGCAGGGACTCCTACATTTGTGTCTGTGGGCACACACTTAATGCTTGGTTTGGAAGAGCCTGTTTTCCTGCTGTAATTGGCCCAGTGGGAAGGCAGGATGGGAGCTGGTATCACTGGTGGGGTTATTTAGCCCTTCTCACCATCACAGTGAGCACTGTCTGGCCAAACTCACCATCAGCTCCACCCGTGGGGCCTTCCCAGCTCCAGCAGCAGAATTCCACAGTGACTACCCTGCCCAGTGCCACCAAACCTCAGCAGCTCCAGCATCTGGTGTCTCCTAATCACCCTTTGGCAACCAGCAGCCTCTCACCACAGCTGCCAGCAGCCCTCTATTGCATATCAAAGCAGGAGGACAGGGCAGGATTAGGGATCAAAACAAATACATGAGAGATCTCAGTCTGCTTCTGAATCATTCAGCCCTTGGAGGGTAGGATTAGAGATGGTGCCACTGGAAGCCAACAGCTCCTGCTTTTTTTCTGGGGCAGGGAGAGTTTGCTGGGGATGCTGCTCCATGGCACAGTAGTGTTTAAATAGAGAGTTGGCACTTTAGCCCAAAGTCTATGCCAAGCGATAAATCCTGCAGATTTACATAAATACTGGTGTCAGTCTGGATGGCTTCTGTGTAACTGTGGGGCATGTGTGGATCTCCTGGATATACAATAGCAGGAGCAAATAACTTAATAGGCCTGTTGTGAGTAAAGCCTGCTTCAAAGGCTGGAGCTGAAGTCCTGATTAAGAAAACCAAGGGATGAAGAGCTAAGCTGATTTACGCATCTTGCAACACCTCCCAAGGTAGAATGAGGGCTGCTGGTAATAGCAGCAAGCGTCTCCTGGTTTGTCTTGGGGCACAAATTGTTCTCCAGACAAACACGGGCAAGCCTAGAACTGGGTTTAATATTAGGGAAGGAGACAACTGAAGACCTCTTTATTGTTGTTTTCTCTTTAGCTTAGAGCATTACAGCCACTGCTGCCCTGGCAGGAGATTACCAAAATATTCAGCACTCACTGCCTGGCTGGTGCCTTGGGTTGATCAGGTGCTGCAGTCAGTGCTCAGACAGTGGCTCTTTTTTGCTCAGGCCCAGGAGGTCCATGGGGTTCAGCTCAAATTAACACCTGCCCTCACCAGCATCACCTTTGCTCCCCAGTACTAGCACGTGAAGCCATGTAGGCACAAGCCCCCCTGCTCCCATGATACCACCCATCCAGGTCTTTTGTCCCTTGTTCCTGCTCCCTTTTTACCTGGTGCTGTTCTGCTGCCCAGACATGTCCTGACACCCACTAGACAAGATGTATCTTATACAGGGAACACATACAAAGCATTAGGGGAATTGCTTGAGAGCTGTAACTTCTACATATTACACATAGTGCTGTGCCCCCCACCCCACTCCTCCAACAGCAGATAATGGCTTAGATGAGCTCTCTGAATTTTTCCATTTCCAATTCATTCCCCTCATAACTGTACAAATTTCTTTTAAGTTACTAACTGAAGCTTTGTCTTCTTTTTAAGGTCATTGTTATCTATTAGATTTGTAGAACCTCTATGGACTCTGAATAATTGCCTTTCTGCTTCAGGTTGGCATTATTGGAAAGGCTATTGAACACGAAGCAATATGAACTACGGTTTATAAAATTTACATTTTATTACAATAATCTTTCACATGAGAGGTACCTCTGCCTCATTTATGTGCCCCATCCACCTTCATGTGCAAATGTAACGCTCATGAACTTTAATGGATATTGGAAATGCTCACTGCAATGAGAACATGCTCTTTTCACTGGCCACAAACACAGTATGATGGCACTAACATTTTTTTCCACCCTGCTCACATTTTTTTTTTGATCCTGGCTTCTTATTTAATAATAAACCAGGCTGTGAACACACTGACTCATCTCTTGTTTTCTCAAAATAGTGAGAAGTTTTATTTATTTTTTTAATCAGTAACTACCTGAGAGAAAGGAATGCCTCATAAGATAAAGGCATTTAATTAGTTTGTTTGCTGTTAAGAAAAATGTGTAGGTGGATGTGGGCGAAATGCCAAGCCAAAGTGGTCTGGCTTTGCTGACAGTTCAGCAAAAGAAGAAAAGATTAGACGTCATGGAAAAAATTACTCCCTGAACAGGAAAAGCTGGACATGGCACATATTTCTCTTCGTGATCCAGCTTTGTAACAGTAAAAGGAACCACTAGCATTAGCTAACAGAACATGCTTGGGGTGTCAGAGGGCTGCAGGACAGTAAAAGCGCAGCTGAATTGGAGGGCTTTGGTAATTAGGTGGGATTTCTTTCAAATATCTCATTTTTCATTATTATTCTTGTTAATATTTTATAGCCAAAGTGAGTACTCCCTTGTATCCCCAGAGTGCTCAAAGGCCAACACGTCAGCACTGCTGAGGGCCACTGTGAGCCTTTGGCTACACTGTGCACATTTCGGAGCAGCCCCAGACATCAGGATACTTTCATTTCTAACCCAGAGCGCACCACAAAGCAGGTAACCAGGTTAGCAAACAAACAGCACTGTATCAATCAGCCCAATCTTGATTTCAATGCTTTTCACATTCCTGCGGGCGCGAAACACTCGGGATACAACGTGCTGGAATCCCAAAACACAAACAATCCTAGAGAGCCCATAAAGGTGCACAGGTCTGTTTGGAGTTTGGCCATTCTTGCTGAAGGCCAAGTTTGCCACTGGACATCCCCTGTACTCTGTTCATGACTGGATCTTTCTGGTCCATTGCTGCCAAGGAATTATTCCCCATACTTGAGTTTGTGCCACATCCTGGACTGGGATCACGCCTGTCTGTACCGAACTCCTCTCCAGGGACTGCAGGGCATTTCAGACAATGCTTTCCAGCTGGCTGCTACCTCAGGAAAGTCTACCAGCATGTTTTGGATACAGCATCTTAGTGCCAGTCATCCTTTACCCTTTAGACTTTTGTCCCAGATAACAACCAAACACCCTCCATACCTTTCCTGAAATCCACGATTCTTATCGTGGTGACCTGGCTTATTTTATGATCACTCAATTAACTCCCACCTTTGGATTGTTCAATCAGTTTCTATTAATCAGGACAGATACTGAAATAGCCAGTCCATTATTAGCTGCCTCCTATTTCTGAGATGAGTTGTCTCTACACTCTTTTGTTCCTCCTTATGTTGAAGGAACTTGGCCACCCGACCGCTTCTCCTGTTGACCTTCTCCTGGTGACCTTTGGGAGAGTGAGAAGTCTGCTTACTGCAAGGTCCCACCCCTCAGACAGGCATGGTAGGGATTAAAAAAAAAAAGTCACATCCATCCCTTTCCATACTCTAGGGGCCTGTTACAGCATATTACCTTGGTTTTCCCTTTTATAATTGAAGGGTTTGTGTGCATGAAATGTAAGGAACTTGGTGGGACAGTTTTTTCCCAGCCGCCCAATCCAGGTGTGTGTGTGTGAAGGACACATTCGTACACATGTCTCCAGGACAAATTGAATCCAGAGGGAGGCATCTAGTTTTGAAGACCAGGTCCAACATTTCCAGCAGCTGTTAGTGATGGCACAGGGTCCCGCTGGACAGAGGAGGATGGAAATATGAACAGAGAGAATTTACATCAGGTCAAAGACCATGAATGATGAGCAGATTGAGAGTTAAAAAAAACTTAGCAGGTGGATGATCTGCTCCCCAGCCAACAGAGAGAAACCTGGCTGCCACTCTTTCTTCTCCCACAGGATCTTCCCTTGCATACAGTTATCCCATTACAACTTCCATTTCCCCCGTGCCCCGGCAAGAATTCCAATCTGTGCCCTTGCGCAACTCCCGATTTCCTTGGGAGATGGGATGGGAACCCTAGCTAAACAGGCAGCACCTGGCTCAGCACTTCTGGCTGCTGAGCCAGTAACACCAAAGGTAATGCCCACACCACAGGCTAAAAGGGTGAGAGTGTGCCTGGGAAGCCACGGCTCGGGCACCGGCGGCAGCTCGTGTCCCCCAGCACGGCACCAGTGACCTTCCACGCTCCCAGGCAGGGTTTGCAACTTGTTATTGCACCCTGTACTGCCATTGCATCAGGATTGGTGTCAGAAACACTTTAAACCTCAGCTGGTTACTTTTGCTTTCAGAGGTGTTGTCAAGAGAAGGGAGAAAAGAGTTAAGATTAGTTCTGAGTTTTCTCCTCCAAGAGAAATTAGAAATTAAATCCTGGGTTAGCAAATCTGTTTTAGCCAATCTGGCTCCCTAAAATGAGGCTAAAGGCAACAAGTTCTGCCTGCTACACCCACGTGGCTTGGCTGGCTGCTGACACAATCATCATTTTGTAACATATTACCTGTGCCCACACCAGTGTGGACCTCCCTCCCCTTCTGCCATTACCCTCCCCAAAGGGATGAGCTTCTCCTTCTGCCACAGCCACAGGTGCTGTTTTCCAGCAGGGAATATATCTGTGCATACACAGCTCCCATTGTACAGGGCTAGGGCTGAACTATTTCCTTACTGACTCCTGAGCACAGAGCTGTGAAACCTCCTGTGAGATCTCATGGCAACTTCCCTGGCATAGCGCAGTGCCCTGCAAAGTCCCATCTCTGTTCCTCATCCCTTCTACTGGTATTTGTCCAGTCTTCATTTCCACTCTTTTGTCCCAAAGGATGATCCTGGACTCCCACTTCCTGACTCATAGAATGGTTTGGGTTAGAAGGGACCTTAAAGATCATCTCATTCCAAGCCCCCTGCCGTGGGCAGGGACACCTTCCACTATCCCAGGTTGCTCAGAGCCCCATCCAGCCTGGCCTTGAACACTTCCAGGGACACAGAATCCACAACCTCTCTGGGCAACCTATTCCACAGCCTCACCCCCCTCAGAGTAAAGAATTTCTTCCTAAACCTACACTCTTTCAGGCTAAAGCCCTTCCCCCTTGTCCTGTCACTCCATGCCCCTGTGAAAACTCCCTCTCCAGAGCTCTTGTAGCCCCTTTAGGCATTGGAAGGAGCCTTAAGGTCACCCTGGAGCCTTCTCTTCTCCAGGCTGAACAACTCCAATTCCCTCAGCCTGTCTTCAGAGGAGAGGTGCTCCAGCCCTGTGATGAACTGAGTGGTGACAGTCTGGTGATAAGGAAATGCAGACTGGCGTGTGTGCTACTGCAAGAGACACTGGTATCCAAGAACCCTGTGTGGCCCCAGGTAAGGAAAAGGTTTCTCACCCCACTTTATCTGAACAAAAGCCTTTCCCCTCCACTTCAGCTTCTGCACTTTCCATGCTCAGACCAGCTTAATCTTCACTGCACCCACATACAGCTTTTAGCCATGTTATTAAGCCTTTGTAGACTGCAGCAGACACACACCACATTATGTGAAAAATACAGGAATTAATGTAATTGTTTTTAAACAGGGCACAGTCTCCAGCAATAATTAAATACTTAAAGGAAAAGGTATGCATGGGAGATAATGGTAGGAGTATAAAAATGTAACCAGGCAAAAGAACATGAATTTCTGGTTAAGGGAAAAAAAAAAAGAATCGAGAGAAGAACCCTGAAAAAGTCTTCATTATGTGACATGCCTCCAAAATAATTCATGAAACTTTTGTTGTGAAAATTAATATAATGTAGATAGATTTGAGGACTTAAAAAAATCCCTAACATTCTTTATTTCTATTCATTTGAATAACATATTTTGATACATATAACAAATCACGTATTTACCTTAAAAAACCTTAAGTAGACAAATTGGCTGATAAGATGTTGGAATCACCAGAGTGAAAGGAAAAGAGTCAAAAAGTGGGAACAAACATTAAAGAGAAAATGTTCCTCTTTGCCAGCACACAGTAGGATATATTTAAAATGCCAATTAAAAATGGAACAAGAACAACGACTTCATTTTTGTGAAACGCTAATTGACATGAATGTAAATTCTGAGCAATTTACAAATTTTTCCATTAAAATAACCATCCCAAACCCACTGTAAAAATGTCACCCCAGCTCCTCACATCTTCCTCAATACATCTGCTCTGCTTCCCCAGTGATGATGTGGAGGAGAATGGTGAATTTTCTGGCCACGAGAGACGTGGGAAGTGTTTTAAAGGTATAAGGAAGCTCAATAGGAAATGCAGTGCTGATGAAAAGAGGAATGAGAGAGGTGACAAGGCTGGAAAATATATCCCTTAGGAGAGAAAACCTGACAGTGTAAGCACAAAAGAGTACTGGGGAACGGGAAGCCAAGTTAACAGGCTGTGAGCAACAATGAACATTTCCAGTGCTTGACTCTTACAGGAGCAAGTTCAGGCTCAGCTTTCACTGGTGTCTGTCTCCCAGGCTGAAAAATGAGTGACCTAATAACCAGCACATTTCCTGTACAGTTCACCTGGGAACAGCATCATTTGCTTATCACCAGAGCTTTTATTTAGACTCCGAGTAATAAGCTTGTCGTCTAAGTAGGTCAAAGGCACTATTTGAAACACAACTATTGATCCCAAGATATCCCTCTCTATAGAATTTTACAGTTAAATATTACAGTTAAATATTGACATATAGAAAAGAAGCTGAACCTGGGATGTTTTTCATTCCTTAAGTTGCACACAGTTATTTTCATCCCTTATATCACTTTCTTACTGTCATTGAAACATACCTGTGTTTTGGTTTTTTTTTCTTAGCTCATCTTTTGCCCTAAACAACAGACTTCTCTCTGTTCACTTGCATCTACTGACTGGAAGTAATAAAAACCTTCTTTCCATCAACTGCCAGGTAAAGAGCTGTGAGATCACTGACAGAGCTGGATGACTGGGCTTCTATATACATGGACAGCTTGGGTTTAGGGGAAGAAAAAGGAAAGAATGAAAGAAAGAGAGAGAAACAGGAAGAAAGAAAGAGAGAGGAAAGAAGGAGAGAGAAAGAGGGAGAAAGAAAGGAAAGAAAGGAAAGAAAGGAAGGAAGGAAGGAAGGAAGGAAGAAAGGAAAAAAGAGAAAAAGAAAAACAGAAAGAAAGAGAAAGAAGGGGAAAGAGAAAGAAAGAAAGAAAGAAAGAGAGAAAGAAAGAGAAAGAAAGAAAGAAAGAAAGAAAGAAAGAAAGAAAGAAAGAAAGAAAGAAAGAAAGAAAGAAAGAAAGAAAGAAAGAAAGAAAGAAAGAAAGAGAAAAAGAAATAAAGAGAAAGAAAAAGGGAGAAAGAGAAAGAAAGAAAGGGAAAGAAAGAGAGAAAGAGAGAAAGAGAGAAAGAGAGAAAGAGAAAAAGAGAGAAAGAGAGAAAGAGAGAGAGAAAGAAAGAAAGAAGAAAGAAAAAGAAAGAAAGAAAGAAAGAGAGAGAGAAAGAGAGAAAGAAAGAAAGAAACAAAGACAGAAACAAAGAAACAAAGAAAGAAAGAAAGAAGGAGAAAGAAGTAGTTTTCTTGAGAACAGAGCATAATGGCACTTTGAGAAGGTGATTTATTGCCAAGTTGTGGAGAACAAGGCCAGGTTGGATGCCAAGCTCTCTGAAGCAAAGGTCAGCTTTAAGGTACGTGATTTCACAGAGCCAAGTATGGGGGAAGAAAGATGATTACAAGGAAAGAGGTGTCCTGAGCCATGACTGAATCACACCAGAAATCCACAATACCACAGCAGGACACAAAACCCCTTAATCCTGACAGCAAGAGCCCAAAGTTTCCCCCCTCCTTTTGGGGCTGGGTGGGAATGGTACCAGTGGGCAGCCCTGATGTCTCTGTGTGCACACAGACACAGACACACACACACAAACACACCAGTTTGTCACTGAATGTGCGTGAGCATTTCTCCCCAGGGGCAGCTTATCAGCAAGAGAGCTCTGAGAAAATGATAAAGGCCAATATAATTACAGTTGCTTGTCTCATCACTGGGTAAATATCGTGGGACTCAGGCTGGGGAGTGCTGAGTCCCTTAAAATTCACCCCAAGCCACCCTGCACCTCTCAGGTGAAGCACTGGTCACTCATATGCTAAATAACGCTGATCAAAACATCCAAGGGAAAAGTTTTCTATTAAAAGGAAAAAAAGTCAGTCTAAACAAAATTAAATGTTTTGCAGAAATGGTTTGATATAAGTGTTTCAAGAAAGGAAGAGACCAAACAATTGCTCAGATTAACAAATGGAGTGAGCAAATTGTTTTGATAGTGTGACTTTTTGTCTTTAAACTGTGATCTCTCTATTAAAATCTGTTTTCCCCTAAAACAGTAAAACAGTAGAGCATAAGATGTCCATACTACCTAAATGAAAGGTTTCTGAAGAGGTTTTATTAGGAATTATTGAGTTTTGTTTTGCAAGAAATGCGGGCTTTTTATTCCCACACAGCATTTAAATGTCAACACTGGCCTCCAGAACAGAAGTACTAATTTCTCACCAGCTCCACCACCAAAAACATGCTTCCCCTAATTAAGTTTCGTGGTAACTCCTGTAATAAAAGCAGGAACCAGATAAAGATATTTCTCCTCAAGGAGAGTGGGAAAACTCTGTAACCCGTACTTGCTTGGAAAAGATTTCAAGTTAATACATCCTTCCTCAATGGCATATTCTTCAGATTGGACAAAACCAATTGAAAAAAGCACACAGAAAAGTCATGCAGTACATACCAAACCCTAGTAATTCCACACTTTCCCACAGAGAAAATTTGCCATTGGGCATTTTCATCTCTGCATCACCAAGTCATAACATCCCAACCACTCGCAGGATAAACTTCAGCTAATTACATCACCGTCTCCCAGGTTTTAATCCTTGAATGTAATTTAGAGTTTACACCATAACACCAAATGCTCCTTGATACTGACAGCTTAATTTGCTGTCACTGATCCCTGCACTGCCACTTTAATCAAACAGGCTGCAGTGTCAGAGACCCACTGAATTACACCCCTGGTGTAATCTTGGGTGCGTAATCCTGAGTTTTATGTTAATAAAGGCTGATATCACCATGATGCACTCCTGAGGCAGATAGGAGATGCTGAAATGAGTGGAGTAATGAGGAACCCCACCCTTTCCATATATACTTGTTAATAGCTGGTTTCCCTTAATAAGACTCTTCTAAAGGACAGGCCTTTTCCTTCCCAGCAGCCATACTTAATACCCACATCAGCATAAAGGGAGACATTTCCTTCCAAAGCATTGCTGTTATGCAATGTCAAAAGGTACCTCTCCATATTGTCTAGGGGAAGGTGACCCTGCCCATGGCAGGGGATTGGAACTAGTTGATCTTTAAGGTCCCTTCCAACCCAAACCATTCTGTGATTCTGTTATTCATTCTATTATTCATCAAGCCATGGGCATGTAGAGAGAAAATCACTACTAAGCACAAGAAAATGAAGTGGGAACTGTCAATGAGCCCTGCTGGACAAGATACTACATTCCCACACACCCCACAGTCTTTTCCAAAGGGTCTTCTCAGGAGAGGAGCCAGAAAGTGGCTTATGTCCATCCTGCAACCCCGTGGGTTCACAGTGTCTCAGTGCAATTCTCCCATCATTACTGATTTCAGGAACTGGGCTGGAACACAGAGCAGCAGCTGGGCTGTAGGTGCTCCTGTCTTCAGTGTTTTCCCCACTGCACATACACCACCAGCCTCCAACAGAGAGGCAGAGCACAGAAAAGGGACAAACAGCCACAGCTACATCTCCCAGAGCTCACCTCTCACTGTCTTTAGTCAGGTGCCCATTGCACAGAGGCAACAGAAGAATCAAGGCCAAAACATGCACACTTTATGCTTTTATCATTAATTTCCTGTTAATTGGCCTAGAAGGCCACCTTACAGCCTCATTTTGTTGTAAATCAAATCCATTTCCCCTTGCTATTGCCACAGAGATGGCATTTTCTCTCAAGCCCTCCTATAACTTCCTTTCCTTCTTGCTGTGCTAGCTTGCGTTTAGGCTAATTGGGGAAACATCATCAGCCAAGTGAAGTAAGCCCTGAACACAGCTGTGTGTCATATCTCTCTGTCCCTCTGTTAGATAAAGCTGGGTGGAGCCCAGGGAGGAAAGGAGAGCAGAGGGGAGCTGGCCTGGGGCAAGTTTGAAAGATCCAGAAGGGAACTGAAAATCCCTGAAACAGGATGGGAACACAGTGTGACACCATTAGTGCCTAGCAGTGCTCATTGCACTGACATTAAGGACTACCCAGCCTACTAAAAGTACTGCAGCCATATCACTACCCCTCAAAAAAAAAAAAAAAAAAAAAAAAAAAAAAAAAAAAAAAAAAAAGAAAGGCACCCACCCTCTCCTCCCATCTGTAGATCAAAAACTTTGGTCTGGATCCTGAAAGCTGACCCAGCATAAGGGAACCAGACCAACCCATGGACCTCCAGAGAGACCAGCAAGGCTCAGGAGAGGCCCTGGAGGTGGCCTTTGAGGAGAAACACTGATTCAGAGAGAGGTGCATGAAGAGTCTGACACATCCAGGATTCTGACCAGAAATACCACAGCTCTACCACTACTGATCTTGAGGTAGCACAGGAGGAGCCCTAGCTGCTTACAAGCCCCAAACATGTACAAGTGGAGGAAAACATGCATCTGCCTCAGGAGACTGTGAGGCTCAGGGTGCTGAGGCAGCACATGGGCTGTCAGAGAGCACCCAGGCATTGGTCCTCCTCCCTCACCACCCTGGGGAAAAGCCCAGGAGGGCTTCTGGGGAAGACTGGGTGAAGTGCATCACCCCAGCTGCCTCCAGTTAGCCTGCCCACTGGTATGGAAAGGCAGGGGAAGATGAAGTGAATGGATAATGAGGATCAATTGACTGTGATCACTCCCACAGGCAGCAACCTCCACGCAGCGTTTCCTAATCGCTGTGGCAATTCTGGCAGGGGTAGAGGGGCAGGAGCACGATGTGCAGAAGCCCAAAAGGTTGTGTTTCCTCTCAGAGAAGATGGGTGATGTCCAGGTGTCGTGCCAAGCCTTGCCTTGACTCAGCAAAGCCGTGAGCATGAGACACGCACCCAGACAAGGTCAAAAAGTACCTGGTGCCCGTCACATGGAAAGCACTATGGCAACTGGAGGGGAACACAGGAGGGCCAGATCCTCAGGTGATTACTCTGACCTTACTCAGTGGGAATTTTGCCTGAACAACAACTGAGTAATGACTCTGCCTGTTGGCACACACATGACACACCGTTGCGTTCTGTATGGGAGTTGTCTAGATTTCTAATTAGTTTGCACTTGTCCTGGTTGTATTTTGACAAAACAGCACTAGACAAGCCTATTTTCCTCTAACCCCTCCTGTATTTAATAGCACCTGCGATGGCCTTAGGAGACACCTGGGGGTTCCTGGCTCCCTGTTGCAGCTGGAGCACAGCTATGAGGTGCACAAATGCAAACTCACTGCACGCTTTAGGCATGCTCCAGGGGTGGTGGCAGGGAAAGTCCAACTCTGCTTTGGACTACAGTATGGATGGGAACGTTTCCACCAGGCACAGGCACTAGTGTTCATGGTAGACTTTATCCACCATCTCCTGTCCCATGAGGTGCTGGGACTATGCCAGCAGACTGCAAAGATGTGACCCTGTGATGTCTTTGCTGAAGGCTGTGGGGGCAGCTGGGGTTCGTGGGGCAAGGAAAGCACTTGAACAGCACCTGCTCACCCTGATGACAGCTCTACCCACTAGCAGACATTTACCACCCAGGGTATAGGTCACAAAGCCCCTCTCTGTTCAGCTCTCAGGACAACCCTCCCCGGCACTGCCCACAGATTGACAGACACCTCGTCCTGTTTGTGGTTTAATGCTTCTCCACACAAGCAGCAGTGTCTGCAATCAGACTCTGCTCCAAAACTCAGAGGCTGCCTGACCTCCTCCCCACCACAGGCAGCCGCACTCCCTGACACGGGCCTGACCTGCGATGACTCTTCTCCCCAGCCCAATTTCCTGGTCAAACTTCTCCAGCTCCTCTAAGCACACACTTAAGTTGTTATATAACACCCTCTAAGAGCTGTAAAGTGTTTCAGCATCATCAAAACATCGTTTCTGAGGATGAAAAATAAAACCCCGTCACACGTTTTGGTGACCTCTGTCATTGCAGAATTCATTCCAGCTGAGGCTGAAAGGAGAACATTGCAAGTTTTACAACGTGGCTGCTATTTATTTGAAAAGACAGAAAGAGAAGCCCCTTGCAGACACTTGGAATTTTATTTCTAAGCCCCAAGGAAGGTGTGTGTGTGTAATTATGCAGCAACGTGCTTTCAGTTGGGGATTTAATAGTAAGATACAGGAAAGAAAAACACCATGGGTGTCAAACTAAATATCGTCCTTATGAAACATAGTGATGACAACAGCTCAAACCAGAGACCAGAGTGCAATGCATGGTCCAAACAGCCCAAAAAGTCACATCTCTGTACAACGTTGGGGCTCACATCCCTCTCACAGCCTCATTGAAGCTGAAGGGAGCGCAAAGAGCGGCCGAGCCCAAGGTGCTGTTCAGTCTTAAACCTTCACCTGTTGCGACAAGTGTGTTGTTATAGGAGATATACTGCAAGCATTTGGCACCTTCAAAATCTATTTTGATCTTCAGATAAGATCAGTTTACTAAAACAAGCACAGAGATTGCAAAGGTCTCCTTACCGGCTTAAAGGAGAACAGTTACAGAAAAGCTTTTCGGGGGCATGGGTCAAGCATGCAGTGCCAGGTTTAATAGCTGCAATTTAGGATGCTACTACCTGTTAAAAGCTGTTTGAACCCAGGCCTTTGCACTGCAGGGCCAGCCATCAGCAAGGCTGTAAAACAGAGCAGGTGTTGGCACCTTGGCCTTGCCAGGGCTGAGCTCACAGACTAGTTCAGACCCTGTTACGGGCAATCACTTGGCACCAAAGCAGCCAAAGCACAGGTGCACAATCTCTCTGCCATTAAAGGCGGATTGCTGCTGCCAAAAGTCAGTTTGCCCTTAAACCACCACAGACATTTCTGCTCCAAATGCATTTTTTAACCTCGTTTTATTGTTTTACTGGCACAATTAGCAGTTTCTGCAAACAAATAATGGAAATATAAGAGCCAGAAGCAGACTGGCATTGAACACCTGAGGGTTTCCTTTCCAAAACACGAGTAAATCCATATTTCAAAACTGACCAAATAAGTTGAACATAAGATGCCTGCTCATTTTTAGCAGTGGTCACATTTCATATCCAGCTCAAGTGCAGGATGGCTACAATCCCTCCAGACTCATCAGATTTATTTTTTTGGCATCACCACCATCGGTCTTACAGAACTTGCTGTGTAATCTGACATTTTACTGAATAAATACGTGGATGTATATAACTTTCCTTAACTGGCAAGGAAGTGCACACTGAATCTATTTCTGAAGTTACCGCACAGGATAACTCAGCCACATTGCAACAGGATCTATAAATCCCTGCACACATAAACCCTTAAGAAAAAAAAAAACCCATTACTCACTGGAATTTTGTCATTGTGTGACTGCTTTACAGACTGCAAACAGGAGGCAACAAGAGTACGTGCAGAGTTACACAAAAAAAGTCTCTGCCTTTTTCATACATAATATAGTGAAAGACACACAAGCTTGAGTTTCCTAACCAAAATATTTTTGCATGAAAAATGACTCTGACCTCAGAATTTAAATGTTTTATTTTGTGCAGTCTCATTTTTTTTTTCTGGGCAGCTTCACACCACCTTTCTAGGATCAGTCACACAGTACAGAAACTGAGGCACCCCATGCCCTTATTGTTTCCTGATGAGCTGAATTTCTTAGAACAGTCAGATTTTTATGGTGTATTTTTTACTTATCCAAGCCATACAGTATTTCCTCAATTGAGATGTTTTTCAACATAGAAACTTCATCCTAAAAGAAGAAAGGATGTGATGTGCCCTTTTTTCAGTTCCAAGTGGACGCCTGAAAATCCAGTGGCAGCAACTGACAGGCTCTAATTGCAATAGTTTCTTCACCAAAATTTTTTTTAAACAGTTTTATAGTTGCCATAAAAACATATAAACTTTTCAACTGACGAGAATTTCAGGTTTCATTCACCTGTAAATATCTCCTTATCTGTTCATATCTGTAGAGATACAGGATAGTCACTTGCAGTAAGCATTGACCTCTGTACATTTTTCAAGACATTCCTGTGCTGACAATAAACTTGTGCTTGTATGAAAGGTTCCCTTTGTTCCACACTTTTATGTAATCCATTCTGTTGATAATCAAACACTATGATTAAAAAAAAAACAAACAACCAAACCAAGAGTCTCTCCTCCCCTCAAAAAATCCCAAGTATTTTAAGTGTGGATGAATACTTCAGGAAGTAGGAAGACAATGTGTTAACAGGCAAGTTACCATCCCGAAGCATTAATGTTTAGGGCAGAAAAACAGATGTGGCAATAATAGTCTTTTGAGGGCAATTAATTCTTGAAATCAGGATGAGACACTTGTCAGTTGATGGATCTGTTCAGTGCAAATTGTCTCCCTCTCCTGAAAAAATTTCAGCAAGAAAAGGGAAAAAAAAAAAGACGTAGTAGAATGTAATAAAAGGATCTCCCCTAAAACCACACCCCAAAAGAGCATTTCCTTTCTTTTCCAGTTGAAAAATGCCCTCCCACAGATTTCTTGGGCTTGCTTTCTATATTTTATTTTTTTTTCTCACTGAGGGTTAGAACCGAAGTAAATAATTTCTTCAGCAAAAGGTTTAGGAAACAATGGGGAGGAGGAGTGGCTTGTTTGGAAACATAATGACACAGCCGGACACACTCAGTGTCAACAGAGATTTCAATGCACTTGCACAAGAAGATATTATGGGAGAGGTCTACCCGGTAACTGGGTGAAATACTTCTTGTATCAATAATGTATCATCATTACAATGCAAATCTGTCTGTACCCTGTTCTACCTTATGGCAGTGGGGCAGACACTCATTACCAAGCCATCCTTGGTTGTAAGAAACAAGAGGTCATTTCTTTCAGCATCCCATTAGTGACCTGTCTGCAAATACCTGAACTCTCAGCTCCAGCACACAGCTGGCACAACAGCCCTAGAGAGGATTATTGCACTTACGAAGAAGAAGTTGTGCCTATTAATTAGATTCCTGTGTTGAAAGATACCATTTTAAAATCTACTCTGTACTGTATTTCACTCGACTTACTGAAGGTGTTCTCCCTGACAGACTTTAATACATGTGTGTGTACCTCCTCCCCACCACCCCCCTGCCAGAAATGATTTTGAATTAATTTTTTTCTTCTCCCACCAACAAATACTGTATTTGGAAAATTATTTATTTAATGAAGGTATTTCAAATCACAGTCTGAAATCAAAGTAAGAAAGCCTCAAGAAGAAAACACAGACTAAAACACAGACTATTTCCGATTCTTTCAAGTTAAAAACTTTAATTGTCAGCATTTGTGAAGATAACTTCTGTCATCCCATTAACTCAATAAATTAACAAGAGTTTAATTGACCTTCACTTCTTTACTTTTCCTCTTTGCTCTTCACACTGCTTCTCTCACAATTCTCCCTCCTTCCCACAAGCAAGAGACGAGCTTGTCATAGACCTTTTCTGAGCACAGACTGGAAGTTTGTCACTGGCTCCACCAGGACAAAGACTGTGATCTCCTCCTAGAATTTGCTGTGCAATCCAGGGTCATGCTCCAGCCTTTGCCTCAGCTCCATCCTCACCACCACCAGCAGGGTGACTGCTGCCCCTGCTCTGCCCCTTGCACTCCATTCCCTGCTCCAAGGTAGGAGTTCACACCAAGGCAATCCTGTTGCTACCACAAATGGAAGCTCCTGCTCTCCTTCCTTCCTCCTTCTCCCTCCACCCACCCCATGGCAGGTAGCCAGGCAGAGGACACACTCACTGTTGGGATGTGCAGGGAGAGGACAACCAGGGTTTGGCCTGTGGGCAGTCACCTCTTCCTCTCCTTGCTTAATGCACACCTGGTCCACTCTCTGCAAGAAGCCTGATGGTCACACACAGCTTCTAATACTATTTAAGCATCATGTTCATCTTTGTGGAACCTGCTGACTCTGGTGGGATTTGACTCAAGTGCACCATTCACTTAAATAAATTAGTTTAATGTTATATTAGAAACCTCCTCAAACCCACTTGTTACAAATAAACCCCTAACTGGACTTTTTTTTTTTTGTTCTAGAATCCACCCAGTATGCAAGCAATCCCAAACTTTATGTAAACATAGAGCCTTTCCATGGATATTAAGACTGAGCAAGCCATCTAAATATCAGTCTCAGTGCTGTAGGTCCAGCCTGCTCCTCACAACAGCAAAAGCAAAGCTCCACAAAACCTGGGACATGCCTCTGCAGAAAGACAGCGGATCATGTGGTTTGTAAGTCTAGTTCACTCAGGGTGGAAATCCAGATGCTAACTGCCAGCTAGAGGGTTGTTTTGCTTTTCACTGTTTTTAGTGGACAAGACTCCAGCCCTTGTTTGTCACAGGGGAGTCCTGCCAAAAAAAGAACCGAGTACAGACAGACACACGCCCAAGCTTGCAGAGGTCTCCAAACAATGACTCGTCAACTAGACCACTCTTGGCCACCTCACAACCACCTCATCACAGCAGAGTAACAGCGATGACAGTTCAATGTCAACATTAGTTCAGTGTCAACATTAGTTCTTTTCTGTAGGTTAAGCAAAGACTGTGGTAGGTATGAGGATCATAAAGAGATAAGAAACTCTGCAGGGAGAGAAATGCGTCAAGAAGGGAAGAAAAGACACAAAAACGCTTAGGGCATGGAGGGAGAGAGCAGGAGTCAGACAAGTCAGAAATAGCAGCCACCTAATGGGCTAGCTTGTGAAGAAACCATTAAAAAATCCCACTAATTAAAGAGTAGAGAAAAATTACATCCCTGCTCTCCCTATGCAAGCTGCTTCTTGATAACAAGGATTCTTCTACCAGGTGAGACTAAACAAAGACCTGACCTTAGAGCTAGTTATTCCTATAAAGGGGCTACAAATAAATCTGCTGCACATGAGACCTGAGAAGAATCACTGGGCTGAGACCCCCCTGAACCACCAGCACTGTAACTGATGGAGAGCAGCCACAGAACACCTTGTCTTCCCTGAAAGCTGCCTTTTCTTCCCAAAGAGTGTCCTGGACACAGCATATCTCTCAGAGGTAGGTGATGTGCCAACCTCCTGTGCCAGTGCAATTAGCTGTGAGCCCCTTCAGGGCTGCTGCCTCCCAGCAGGAGTCATGGCTGAGCCTTCTGCTCCAACCTGATATTTGCTGGGACTTTCAAAACATCCAGATATGTGATAAATGATTTATCTTTCCCTAGCACAGGTCGGCTCCCCTCCCACCTCACAATACCCCTAGGGCACAATTAAAGCCCTTCTGGATAACAGGAACACTCCCCGGAGTGCTAATCATGCTGGAAAGATTGTTGGAGCATTTAGAAACCTAAAGCTTATCTTCTGCACCATACAAAAGGGGATCTGCTTCTGCAGACATCCTAATCTGCAGGATTCTATTTAAATTTCAGGTAATTCCCACTACCACACTGGGAGTAAGAAAAGGCTGATTAGAAGTTGGGTGAATCAATATGTGCTGAATGGCCTAGAGAAGTAGGAACATTCATCTTGGCAGTAATAAAACTGGGAAAGCTGTGGGTGGATGACTAAAAGGAACAAAGGGCTGCTTAACAGCATTGAGCTCGGGTAAAAAGGCCAGGAAGAAAAGCGCTCATAAAACTTTATGACTAAGACCAGAACGAGATGAGAAATACACTGGAAGGAGTGTTGGATCAGGAAACATGCCACTCAAACCTACGGTGAGTCACATCTACTCCTGCCTTGTAGGACAGGAGGTCTGCCTTGCTGAAAGGGTGAAGTTCCCCTCCTTGATGCCCCCAAGAAGTGGCTGGTTTCCTTCAGTGGATCCGTGTGACTCCTCGAGGGAGGTCCAACCGCACATTTCAGTGTGAGATAAGCACGGAGGCGCCAGAGCCGCTGGGAATTCCAGAGCTGTATTAAGAACAACATTAGGATGAGGGGGAAAAATTACCCAGGGGAGGATACAGGGCAACAGATGTGCCCTGGAGGACTTGAAACACAGAGAAAGAGCAGCAGCTTGAGCCCTCGGGAAGAGAGGCAGAGCACTCAACCACGCCGGAAACGGGACAACCTCAGGCCAACGTTGCAGCACTTTGTCAGGGCCTGCATTTGTTCTGCCCTTGCTTTATTTGCCCCGTGGCTATATGGAGAACTTTCTTCTCCCAAGTTATCAATTTGCAAGTCTCATGAGCATTTAACTTGCTTAATAATCTGGTTTTTGCTAATGCGTAGTTTGAGCCGCAGTCTCTGTTCATTAAAAACAATTTTCACCGAGAAATTTAGAATGGCTTCAATATTTTGGAGCAGCAACATGTGAGGTCCCATGGAGAGCTGGTGCTCAGACTTATTAAAAAGATTAATGAAGCACTCAAATAAGATTGTTTCCTATTATGTTTCAGAAGCAGTATTCGATATTAAAAACAAATATAGCACTGGGATAGATACCTAAAGTTGTTTGTTTTTTTGCCTTGATAGCTTTCTAATGGTTTTGCTTTCCCCATCGTCCCCCTTAAAATCTACAATCCAACCACCTTTGGCACTGATGTGTAGTAGACCATAAACAACACTGAGCACAAATTTGTAATTACAAGCTCTGTCATGAGGTCACTGTGCCCCTCACAGAGCTTCAGCCCAGAATTTGATTACTTTTAAAGATTATTTACAAAACTCATTAGGAACAGAAGCACAAAATTGCTGGAACTAAACAGAAAACAACCAGTGGGATTTTCAGTTTTGTTTTGTTTCAATTTATTAAGGCTAAAATTGGGTTGCAGACACACTGAACCACAGTACTTGTCAGGATGCTAAATTTCTGCCTGAAAGACTTCAAACATCTTTGCTTTCTACAGAGATTTTGGACTTCTGCTGCTCACACAACCCAAAAGGCAATGAACAAGATGACATAGGGTTCACTGAAGTGAAGCAGAGATGGGGAGTGTCCTCCACATTCCCCACCACCTCCAGCAAAGCAAAGGGAGAGATCCAAGACAGTAGCAGAAAAGCAATGCTTGGAGTATTCCTAACCCTACAGAAATGTATCAAAAGTCTGAGAAAAAACGCCTTCTGATTGCCAGATGACCTTCACTGACTCAAGAGGTTTCTAAGTTCAAGTAAAATCTGGTTGTATGCACACACACTTGGGTATTCTCAGACTAATGCTGGTAAATATTGAGGTTCTCAATGGTTCAGGTAAATTGATTATAACAGACCTATTTATGTCCAAAAGAGCATGAGATTCTCAAAGGTATTCCTTCACATGGCATTTAAGAGAGAAGGCTCCAGAATATAAGTCCTGTGAGGAGCGGCTGAGGGTACTGAAGTTGTTTAGTTTGGAGAAAAGGAGGCTCAGGGCAGACCTTATCTCTTCTCCCAGGCAACCAGCAACAGGACAAAAGGAAATGGCTTCAAGTTATGCCAGGGGAGGTCCAGATTAGGAAAAATTTCCTAATGGAGTGGTTAAACACTGGAATGGGCTGCCCAAGGAAGCGGTGGAGACACCATCCCTGGAGGTGTTCAGGAAACAAGTAGACTTGGCACTTCACAATATGGTTTAGTGGGTATGGGGGTATTCAGTCAAATGTTGGACTTGATGATCTTGGAGGTCTTTTCCAACCTTAATTTGATGATTCTCTTCTAAGTGCACAACACATCTTTGGTGTGTGTCAAGAAGAATACACTTTCTTACATTTAAGTGTCTCACTGTAGCATGGAAACATTGATGGGTGCTTTGTTGCTGACACAGGGATGCTCTCAGGATCAGAACCAACTTTCAGTGCTGTTTTACGGGCATGTGGAGGAGGAGGAGGAAGCCCAAAGCCTTCCAAACCGCAACAGGCTGCTCCGGCTTTGTTTCCCACACCCCAGACTAAAGCTCTCCTCTGAGCAACTGTAACGGACGGAGGACACCTAGTGGGGTTTTGCTCAAATACCAACACCACAAAACCTCTTCCATCCGAAAACGATTCACTAAAAAGCACTACTATCACACAGATCTTTTTTGTTTACTTCATTTGTTGATGCTACAGGAAAAAATCCCGGACTGTTTTCCCAAATGTTTTCTAAGCCTGGTCATGGCACCACACACTGCTTCAGTTTCTTTCCTTTATCCACATTCTTTGACTAACCTGGTGTTTCTCAGTTTGAGGTCAACAGATCTCTGCCACATTCTGAAAGTGCTTCATGCCCTAAACCCATCAGAAGAGTCAATTGGCATTAGCAAGGTCATCAGCATTACTGGCTAGAAGGGCTCCTTGGCCAGTACAGCTCCAAACCACAGGACAGCAACCAATAATTTAAACAGGGTGCAGGTAGAACTTTTCACTTTTACCCATTTGTAATGACTGGAATATTATGCTACCAACAATAAAATAAATATTTTCAAAATCTTATTTTTGACTCACTCAGATATTGACTGCAAGTATGCTACCGATGCAGTTGGCAGAGTGTTTACAGTGAGCACTGTAAAAATCAGTTCACAGTTTCTATTTTATTGAACAAGATGAAGATGTTGTAGGATGTACTCTGATCCTTGACAGATTTTTTTTTGGGGGGGGGGGGGTCTAAAACCCTTCTGTCTTCTGGATTTCTCTAAGCTGAGCCTTTTGGTTTGGATTACTGCACCTGCATGAGAAGTTTTTTTAAAAAGCCAAAATTAAATGCTGTATGTCTCTTTGGGATTCTCAGTCCATCTTCTGCTTTAGTCCTGGAACTGAGCTTTTATTAGACCAGAGCTCTGGAAAAGCTATTTCCTGTTGTCAGCTCCTCCAGAGTATTGATTTGGAGCACTATCTGAAAACATAAAACAGGAGCAGGTAAACTAACTTTATCTACTTCATTGCAGATTTAGCTAAAGAAGAAATATAAAGAAATCCCCAGACACCCCCTCTTCAGTAGCTGAAGTACTGAGTGTACTGAATGTGCTGAGTACCCACACTGTCCTTTCATGTCTCCAGGTAGGTCTTGCAATGATTGATAACTCAGCCTATGCTCCAGCCTGCCCCTTAATTGCCTTAAATACCTGTTTCATCATATTCCCCCCGCTGGCTCCCAAGTTTGAAAGGCAGACAAAGCCAGGCAACAATGTTTGATGGCTTCAAAGTAAAATAGAGTCAAACAGAGATAGGAGAACCTCTTCCCACCCCTCCCAATCAAAGCTAAACATACTTCTGAAACATGCTTTGAGAGGGAATTGACTGGGAAGGGCCATTTATGCTCCTTTCTCTGGTGGTAACACAAAGCCAACAGCTCCCCAAAAAAGCAGCACAAGCCTGAAACAGGTCAGAGAATGTGGTGAGGGGGAAGATGAATTGAGAAGCAGCCTTAATATAGTGTAATGACAGAGATAGTTTCAGATATCTTCCTAGTATGAAAAACTACATGAAACTGGCAACTGAACCACTATTTAGGCTCTGTCTGGGTGAATTCACCAAATGTGCAGGACAATTGACTGGTATGACACGCTATTGTTAGTTTTTTATTGTGTGAAATCAAATTGCCTTCATTTTAAATTTAGTCCCAGAGCACAGAGAGGGTAAAAAAGCACACACACACTGATCACAGCAGTACAAGGCAGAGACTGAGGCCATGGGATGAACCACCACCTTGGTTTGCGCACTAAGCCCTATGGCTAAAAAGCAGGGTCACCTCCCTGACTGCCAGGCAGTCTGGAGACAAGGACACTGCTCCTTTGGAGAGTTCAAGGATGACGCACTTCCCATTCACTTGGGCACTAGGTCAGCCTTTCTGAATGAGATTTCCCTCCTGCCCACGCTATGTTTGGTGCTCTTACTGAATGAACTTCCATTATCAGATAAGAGCTGGATACAGGCTCTGTTGTTCCCCCAGCTCTTCACTTCTTACCCAGAGATTTGGGTTACGCTAACTGAGCGTGCAGTTCATGCTAGGACACTCTCTGGCCATCCATCCAGAATGACAGATGACGAAACTCAGAGCTTTGACACAAAAAGCAGAGGTAAGATGAGCTGCCAGATCATGAATTAATACCTCTCCACACTACTGAACACAGTGAACCCTGAGCATGGAGCTCTTTCTCTGACTAGACATGCCTGTTCATGACGTGCTTCTGTGCTGAGAGAGGAGTCACAGCAGTGAGTTATCACCGGTTTCCTTCCCAGCACCAAGGGACACCATCAGCTGGGTGACAGGAAAGCTCACCTATAATTACACTGCAGTGCAAAACCAGAGATCTGTTGGTTTATCTCCTTTTCAGACTTAGCGCTGTCAGCCGCTGTCTAGGACTTTGTTCAGTGTTTATAAAACACCTCTGACACACAAACCTGTACTATCTTCCTCTTTGAAGGCCAGGACTTTTCCAAACTCTTGGTGTTAGGCTTAAGGGTCCCTTCGGGGAAAGGGAGCAAGCCTTGCCTATTTCCTTGTTCTGAGCAAGTCATGAATCATCATTTAAAGAACATTGCCTCATAAACAGACAGTCACAGGCTGATAAACAGTCACAGCCTCTGCTTTTTCCCTGAGCCTTGTGGATCCTCCCTAAGCATCTCCCTGGCACAGGGCAGAGACCGTGCAGGCACTACCCTGAACCTGAAGTTCTGTGCACTTCAAATGTTTATCACGATAAAGGAAGATTATCAACAGATAAGGAGTTGGGGAGGAGAGGATTAGCCTAGAAAAGACCATGAACACAAGGTAGACTTGGTGGTTGAAGATTTGAATCTTCCTGTGCTTGCAGTGGGTATAGGTGACCTATAATCTCCCCTCTGCATCCATCCTTAATCCCATGGGGTTTCATCATCAGGAAAGTCTCCCAACAGGCTGTTTTCTTCTTTACAATGGTTCCCTACCTGGCTTCAACATTTAAAGGTGTTGCCAGTTCTTATGATTTTATCACAACTGCCCCACATTGCTGTTCTTTTAATTAAAACCAGAACTCCCAAAAGGCAAGCTACTCTGAAGGAATCTCAGGTTTCATTTAACAATAATAATAATAATAATATTCAGATATTTCCAGATGTCAGAAATGCTACGGAAGAGCTTGGAAGTGAAAAAAAAAAAAACAAACAGGTATTTTAAAGATTAACAATGTAGAACAAGAAAACCAAACTTTCTAAAAGTGAGAACAAGACTGTTCATATTCCAAATCTTTTTTTTTCAAATAAAATAATTTTTCCCCACTCGGAGGGAATAAAAGGGGATGAAGCTTGAGTCAGTGTTGACTGTCTGGGATTACTAATACTGAATTTTATAGTTAATTTTACAAATAAAATCTGATTAGTCTAAAGAGGTCTAAATAATCTCATACACAAGGAGGAAGGAGTATTCTAAAACTTGTTTATTGTTCTAATGCCTGTTATGTCTCAGATTAATTGAAAATTAATTCTGCTTTGCTTTTGCTATTGTTCAGACAGCACTAAGAGAACATCAGACAGTTTACAAACGCTGAAGGCTGACTTAAGTAACTGAAATATGAACACATGACCTTTATATGGGGGATGGAAGCTGAGCATTCTTTAATTATGTTCTCTGACTGGTCCCAGGTTGTAACTTCTACTAAAATGAATAGCATTAGAGATACAAAAAGCGTGTGCTTTGTGCAGCACTGGCACCAGAGGAAGGCAGGCAGATTCAGGTCCACAATAGCTGTCCTGTTCCTACAGGACAGATGGTGTCTTCACCAGCAAAATGCTTAAATACCATCAATTCCTTGCATGTGCCTTTGCTCTGTTACAGCCCTATAAAATCACACAAATGCATCACTCAGATTACCCCACCTGATGGACTCTTTGAAAGAGTTTATTTATTGCAACCCTACAAGGGCACTATGAACCTTCAGGTGAGGACACTGTTAGGGCACTGCTGTGAGTGTTGGATATAAGGGAGAGATTGGAATGTCCAGAGCTGCAGTGGATGATGCCACCTGAGAGCCTCTGGGTAAGGACTGAGGGACAAAGAAATGAAGGGCTGTCACTGTGGGAGGCTGCTCCTGGGCATCCAGCCAAGATGACAACATCGAGGAATTATTCTTTACAGAACCAAGGGACACCTCCAAATCAACACCCTTGTCCTTGTGGGGGAATTCACCTGGCCAGGTGTTAACTGGGAACACCACACAGCTGGTACAAACAGGCCCAGGGGATTCCTAAAACACCTGGGTGACAACTTCTTGGTACAGGGGCTCAGGGAGCCGACTGGCAGAGGTGCCCTCTGGGATTTGTTGCTTGTTCCCAGAGAGGCTCTCGTGGGTGAAGTGGCCATTGGTGACTGTCTTGGCTACAGTGACGGTGCAGCCATTGAGTTTCCCACCTCTGGTGGTTCTCCTGCTCCCATTTTGCTCCCGAGATGGACCAGGCACAGGCGAGCACGGCTGGAAAACCAGCATCTTTTATTAAAGTTCAATCTCCCTGTGCTGGAAGCACCTTTACCCAGTCAGAACTGATTTCAGCACAGTTGCTGAGCTGCCTTTATGAGTTTGTTCCTTATCTTGGGAGTTCTGCCAAATGTCCTAACACCTGACCATCCAGGCCAGCCCGTGCTGCTCCCTCAGGGAGCTGTGCAGGCTCCAGGTCAGCTCTCATCTCCGGGGCCCGGCCTGGTGCTGGCAGTGGGCACTAATCCTCCGGCCGTCCCGCCAGGCAGGGGATCCGGAACAGCCGGCGCAGAGCCCGGAGCACCCTCCTGGGGCGGGAGGGACGTTTCCTGGGGACCTGGCTCTCTGTGTCTGCCTCTGGCACATGCTCTCTGGAGCCAGGAGAAGCTGCTGCCTGTGCTGACCCCTGGGGAGCAGAGTGAGAGTCCTGCAGGAGCTGTGGGTACTTGGGGTTGACCCAGATGGTGCGGATGGTGATGCGTTCCCAGTTCTCCTGCGACAGATCTTGGTCTCTGTCATCTTCCTCTTCAGACAACTCTATGTCTTCGCTGACTTCCCCCTGGGACAGCTCTGGGTCTCCTCTGACTTCACACCAGGACAGCTCCTGGTCAGTGGAGTTTTCCCATTGGCAAAGAACTTTATCACTGTCATCTTCTGGATCTGCTTGGGATAGCTCTTCCTCTTTCCATTGGGACAGCTCTTGGCCCAAGGAGTATTTCCACTCATTCTCCTCCTCAGCCAAGGCCCACTGCTCAGTCTGTGGCATGGGCAGTGCAGCATTCCATGGTGTCCTTGTCCACTCCCCTCTGAGGGCCTCCAGCCAGTGAGGCAAAGGGCTGAGGGGACAACGGGGGCTGTGTGGGGCAGGGCCCAGGCTCTCTGCCCCTGCTGCCTTCACTCGCTCCCAGGAGGCAGGAGAAGCTGCTGCCTGTGCTGACCCCTGGGGAGCAGGGTAAGGGTTCTGCAAGAGCTCTGGATACGAGGGGTTGATCCAGATGGTGTGATTTGGGATGCGTTCCCAGTTCTCCTGTGACAGTTCTTTGTCACTGTCATCTCCCTCATGGAACAACTTCGGGTCCACTCTGAATTCCCCTTCAAACAGCTCTTGGTCCATGGAGCCTTCCCATTGGCAAATCACTTTGTCACTGTCAAACTCTTCTTGGGATAGCTCTTTGTCTCTCTCGTTTTCCCATTGGGACAGCTCTTGTCTTCTTTTTTCTTCCCACTGGGACAGTTCTTGGTATATCTCAAGTTCCTTTTGGGACAATTCTTGGTATTTCTCATCTTCCCATGGGGACAATTCCTGGTATTTCTCATCTTCCCATTGGTACAGCCGTGGGACTGTCTCACCTTTCCTTTGGTACAGCCTTTGAAGACTCTCATTTCCCCATTGGGAAGGTTCCTGGTGTGTCTCATATTCCCACTGGTACAACTTTTGGACACTCTCATCCTCCCCTTGTGACAAATCTTGGTATCCCACACCTCCCAACTGGGAAAGCTCCTGGCATCTCTCATAATCCCATCGGTACAGCTTTTCACAATTCTCACCTTCCCAGTGTGTCAAATTTTGGTATCTCACATCTCTCCATTGGGAAGGCTCCTGGTGTCTCTCATATTCCCGTGGGTACAGCTTTTGGACACTCCCATGTCCCCACTGGGACAGCTCTTGGTCCAAGGAGTATTTTCGCTCTTCCTCCTTGGAGAAGGACCACTGCTCAGTCTGCGGCCCTGGCAGCTCTGCCACCCCCACCGCCCCCTCCCTGAGGGCTTCCTGACAGCGAGGTGAGGGGCTGGGGGGGCAGCAGGGGCTGTGTGGGGCAGGGCCCGGGCTCTCTGCCCCTGCTGCCTTCACCCGCTCCCACACAGGCAGGGCTCCTGCCCTGGCCCTCATGTGGCGCCTCATCCACGGGCTCGGCAGCCCCTGGGCAGGGTAGGAGTTGGGGTTCATCCTCTCCTTGAACATCTCCATTATCCTCTCCCTCAGAGGCTCTCAGGGAGCTGCTGCCTCCTGAGCGAGGTGCTCTCTGCACAGGGGACACCCCAGGGCTCTGCACCCCTTCAGTGCCCCCCACCCCTGGTGTCACAATGGCCTCTGGGCACGACGTGGCCCCCGCGTCACAAAGGGCCTGGAACACGGTGCTGTCACAAAGGGCCACCCCCGGCACCCCAACAACCATGGAACTGGCTGGAACCACCTGGAACCAGCTGGAACTGGTTGGATCCACCTGGAACAGGCCTTGTCTGGCTCTGGGCAGCCCCCAGACCTGCAGGCCCTGGTGTGCCCAGACCCCTGGGAGGCTTTCGACACAGTCCCAGATGACATCCTGATCTCCACACTGGAGAGCCATGGGTTTGGAGGGTGGGCTACTCAGGGGATGAGCAATTGGATGCAGGGATGCAGCCAGAGAGTTGTGGCCAGTGGCTCCTTGTCCAGGGGGAGGCCGAGGATGAGGGGCATCCCTCAGGGCTCAGCCTTGGGACCAGGGCTCTGGAATGTCTTTACCAGTGACACAGACAGTGGGATTGAGCTCACCCTCAGCACAGTGGCAGGTGACAGGAGGCTGAGCAGGGCAGGTGAAATAATAAAGGATGGGGCCATCCAGAGAGACGTGGACAATCTTGAGAAGTGGGACCATGGGAACCTCATGAGGTTCAGTAAGGCCAAGTGCACAGTGCTGCACCTGGGTTGGGCAATTCCAGAAACACTGAATCCCAGAATCATTAAGGTTGGAGGACACTTTGAGATCATTCAGTCCCACTGTCAACCCAGCACCACCACAATCACCCCTAAACCATATCCCCAGGTGCCACATCCACACGCCTTGTGAACATTTTAACAGAGATTCACTGTGAACCTTCAGGTGAGGACACCATTATACAAGGCACCGTCTAAACCAGCAGCACAAAGACATGCCCTTCCACAGAGGACTCAAAGTTCACTGCCTCAAATTCAGGCAGAAGCATCCCAGGTGAGAAAGTGGACAAACAGGACTAGGTGGAGAGAGCAAGTCCACACACACTGGTCTAGACATAGTGGCCACTAAGGAGTTTGGAATTTTATTTATTTTTGTATTTATTTAATATGATCCACTGAAGAGGCATGTTTGCAGACTACCACAAGTCCTGAACCCCTTCAGCTCTGTAGCAATGCCATTCACTATTTCAGTGCATAATATCCAAAGGAGCAAACACAAAACTGGTCAAGTCAGAATCAGGCTCTAAAAATGAGACTCAGTCACAGGAATTCTCACCCAAGAGATCCCTGAATATGGCACAATTACAACCTCAGTGTGGTATTTAATGAGGATGGAGTGTTTTCAACATTCCCTTTGCCTGTTAAGCCCTCCTGCACTAATACATGGATGCCAGATTTTAATGGCAAAGAAGCATAGGAAGCATGTGACAGCCACATTCCTATAATACCTGTTGCAACTTGGTTTTTAGCCTCCTCCAATCTATATAAACTAAAGTAAAAAAGTGAAAGCTCCAATATATGTAATCTAAATTGGAAAACTGAAAGACAAATACTCTAAATTTAAGTCTAGACCCCTGCCAGGGTGAGTTGGGGCCAAGCTGGAGGCCAGAGCTTTCTCGAATGGAGTGGCAGGGCTGGCTGAGGAGCAGCCAATAGTTTACAGGGTGGTGCCTGAGGACACTCTCATCCCAAATCTTAAAAAAAATCTACTGCTACAAGTTAGTGAGGAGGCTCCTCCCTTCTGCTCCACACTGACAATTCAAAGTTATTCCTTGGAAACAGAGATGGTGGTATATCCAATGAGGGTCACAGCCAGCCATGCTCCAGAACAGGCCTACAGAAATCCTGTCAGGTTCTCCAGCACAGCCTCACCTTTGTGAGCCAAGTACCACCAAAACCTGGTCGGTTTAAACCTGAACAAAGTACTGCTGGGTGGCATTTCTCTTCGATTTACCCTAGTTGGTCATTCACCAGTTTTTGCACCTATGCCTCTCAAATCATGTTGACTAATGCTCCTCACCAGAGGCAGAATTCCCGTCCGTCTGCTTCCTCTAGCTGCATCCCCCCTTCTTGTAGCCACCAACAGACAGGCAAAATCATCAGACCATTCACTCAAACCCAGTAATTTCCTTTTACTGAAGCAAAACTCAACCTTTTTATCCACCCCTTGTTTTGAAAGGAAGGTGCCCACAGGCGGGTTCATGGCAAAAAGACAAAAAGCAAAGCCAAGCAAACAAAAAAAGAGAATAACCCTAAGCTGCTTTTATTCTCACCTGCTGTTTCAGGGACTAGTCCTCCCAGGTGAGGCCTCTTCTGACAGAGGGAAGCTGCAGTAATTGCATCTCTTAGCCCAAAAGGTGCATTGCCTTTTAGTGAAACAGCTACACATACAACCAAAAACAGCAAAAGAGAAGCCTGCTCACTCCCCACCTTATATAGATTCTGTGAGCACTGAAAAGGAGACACAAAGCACCTGGGAAGTCTTTAAAAATCACAGCTGCAGGAAACCTTCCCGCATGATTGAGCTATAAAGGTCTGACTCTGCAGGAAAAAAGTGGTTTCAGCTGTGTTTTAAGGCAAGTCACAAGCTTGAACAGAGGTGGTTGCTGCAAAGCAATTTTATTTTTCAGCAGTGAACAGGAGGGGCCTTCCACAATAGGGGAACAAGTCAAAACATCTTTCAGAGTTGTCCAAATTAGCACAGGGCAATGCAGTGTGTGTCCCCTCCACACCCACCACTCCAGTGCACAATCTCTCTTGATACAACAGTTAATGGGACTCAGCTGGCACAAAAAGAGAAAGGAGTAGCTGGGAATTTTCTGTGGTAAATGACTGACATGAGGCAGCACCACAGCTTCCCTGCTGCTTCCAGTCAAACCTTTAAAGTAGGAGGCCTTTGGTTTCTTCCAGATGAGCTGAAATATTAACCAAAGTTAGAGAGACGGTGAGAGGTGATGATCCCAAAATAGCAGGTTGTGGCTAACCAGGCATCTGGAACAGATTGCCCAGAGAAGTTGTAGATGGCCCGTCCCTGGAAGTGTTCAAGGCCAGGTTGGATGGAGCTCTGAGCAAACTGGTCTAGTGGAAGGTGTCCCTGCCCGTGGCAGGTGGTTGGAATGAGAGGATCTTTAAGGCCCCTTCCAACCCAAACCATTCTGCGTTTCCATGTTTCTACCATAATGGTCCATCAAATGTCACTTACAGAAATTTGAAGTATTTTGTTTTGCCAAAGCTTGGGGTTGGTTGTGCTTGATCAAGTATTTGGTCTGTAACCTCCCCATACTGGCAGGGCAAATAGCTCACTTGTTTGAGAAGTTATAGGCCTGCTAAGGCTTAAAGCAATGGCTTAAATCCTCTGTTCCAGACCCACTCAGGATGGAGCCATTTCACTCTCTCGTTCTGTCCTTCCTTCTTTTCTTTGCTTCACAGCCACCCTTTATATGTACACATCCCTTTCTAGATTCTCTCTTCTTTAAAGCATCTCCTTTTCAATTCACCTGATGCTCCTCCACACAACTGTCTTATACAAAATTTTGTTTCCCTTGAAAATTTCTCGTCTTTCAGAAAAAATTTGTTACTTGCCCCTCTATCTGCCTTTGCCATCTCTGTTGTTTCAAACGCCTCAGTCTCCAATTCCCACCCTCTCCTACTCACTCTGCGATGCTTGTGGAATTGCAACGCTTGTGGAATTGGAATACATGGGGTAGGAGATATTTAATTCCGAGGTGAAGAGTAGTGCACAGTTTAAGACATCAGATAATTATTTCGGTCAGACGAGGGCAGTGTTACAAAACATCTTGGTTCCCAGTGCCGCACTTCACTGCTCCTCCTTCCGGTACAGATATTTGTTTGCGTTCTGAAATTATCTAGGTTGGAAATAAGTAACCTCAGGGAAAAAAAAAAAAAGAAAAAGAAAGAGAAAGAAAAGGAAGAAGAGAGATTTATGCCGAGTCATCTCAGAGATCTAGTTTACAGCAGGGTCACACTGGTGTATCTGCAGAGGCAGCAAATGCTGTAGCCAGGGAGTGAGCAAGAAGACAAGAAGAATTTCTGAGGCAGAAGCTCTCTGCCAAATGTAACATGTTCCAACAGCCCAAGATCTGCCCATTTGTTTTTAAACCCGGAATTTGAAACTGGGTTGATCTGGCCCTTACTGCCCATTAAAGTTTTCTTGTGTGTACATCACTCTTATATTTGACTCTCTAAGCCCTTTCCCTTCTTCCAAATGGGTTGCCACAAGTTCTTGGACCTAACACAGAGCAGTAATTTCTTTTTTTTGAATAGGCAAGTGACAAGGATGACAATTCCTGACTCAGTATAGAGGTAGATGCCAAGCTCTAGCACGTGGTAACTGTAAGAAACATTTAATGAACTTCCTTGGGGAGGAGACTGAATAGTGCAATGGAAAGTCCCCTCATCAAATCTAACTGAAAGCAGTCTTTGCTGAGGTAGAAGTAAAGTCATGTGCATATTCAGGAGCATTTGTTTTTGAAAAAGCCCATTTATGACTTAGGGTTCATTTTCAGTGCAGTACTTGCTGAGAAGCAGCTGTGAAATTCCCTTTGATGGTAATATAAATGTTGCAGCTAATTGCTGCAATATTCTTCTTCCCCACGCTGAGGATCTTTAATTCTGCCAGTTCTAATTCTCAAGTGGTTTATTCTACAGATAAGGAACTAAAAAATACTAAGAACTGCCCTCAAAAGAAATGGGCAAGTGACATACAAACTAAGGAGAACGGTCAAACTCATCTAGCAATTCTGCAATGGACTGCAAGCTGGATTAGCAGGGTCCATCCATGGCTGAAGAAGGATCACGTGGATGATCTGGAGTGTATAGGCTGAGGTTATAGGTTGGGCTTTACCAGAAGCAGGAGAGGGGTCCCTAATCACAGCCTCCACAGACATAAATGTCATTCAATAATTGAGCAAAATCACAGCCAAACATCTTGATCAGTCACAGGTTTTCAGGGAAGCAGATGATTTAGGCAATTCTCTATGGAGATTGTTGCAGTTTAGGGAATATACTGGATATACTCTGCCCTTCTACTTCCAGATGTGCCCACAGAGCACTTCACAACCCCCCACAGTGCAACTAACCATAGGACAGGAAAATCTTATTAACTCTGTTGTACAAAATATAGAGACATGCCCAGGCTCACAGAATAACTCAGTGACAGGGTGGAAGCAGAGTTGCAGAAGAAATGATCTGCTCTCTGTTGCAGTCACACATATGGGAAGGGTAGAGCACGGCTTTCCATCATCTGTTGGGAGCACTGGGCATCTGTGTGGCTTATCCACGGTGTTCCTTGCACCAATAGGTATTAATTGGGCTGATATGTCATTATTAGCTGATTTAATAAATAACTGGGCCTCTTAGATAAAGCCCTTATTCTTCCCCTCTCTCCTTTTTGCCTCCGTGCCAAGCCCTGTGCTTCTAAATTCACTTTCAAGCCAGGGAAACAACCAGTGCTCGAGTTTTTAGCAGCTGCTTGATCAGTTTATATTGATGTTAAACTTCATTACAGTTGTGCTTTTTCTTCCACTATAGCAGCTACCAAATGCTATCCCTCTGGAATTCATACAAAATGTGTATGATTGTACTTAACATACAAAATGTGTATGATTAATACCAACACAAATAAGGAATTAAATAACAATGTAGTTGTTTATCAGAGGATTTTTCACTTAATGGTTTACCCACAGGTAGAAAGTTTTATCTGTAAATTACATACAGGCTATTGATTTACAATATTTCTTCCATGAAATACCATATTCAGATAATTTCTGAGTCATTTCTCAAGTAGTGGTCTGGCTCCAAAGACTGCCCAGAACCTTGGCAGTTGCTAAGGAACAACTCCATAGCTCAGAGGAGTGTAGCCCTCACCATTGTTCTGCTCTCATTCACCTGCACAGTGACATCGTTTGGGATTTATAAACATTATGCAGTTTGTGTGCTTTCAAAAGAACAATTATTGATTGAGTTCTGTTTGGTCTGCAGATTGTGTCCAGGGTATGTACATCGAAGGAATAAAAATGATTTTTGGATGCAAAATCCTAAAGGGATGCAGAAACTACTGCACCTTTCAGCTTGTATGCACATGCAGAATTTGCAGAATTTATGCTCCTTGACTTTAATTGCTTTAAGCTAAACAATTCTACAGTATTTCCTTGGAAGTCCTGGGAGGGAGGTTTTCCTTCTGACCTTTCCCACCACTCTCCTCCGGGCTTTCTTTAAACGTGCTCAGCGTCTTCCTGTTGAATACAAAACTTCAGACTGATCAACTACTGAACAGGGAGGAAAGAGTCCTTCCCTCATTTGCCTGCAATGCTCTCCTTTCTACTTCCATAACACTTCCATAAACACTTCTGCTGTGTTTACTCTTTTTTCACAGAAACATGGCATTGCTGATTGATGCTCAGCTTTTGGCTTCCTGTAGACCTAGAAGTCTTTTTACAAAATTTGCCACTGTTTTGACAATGAATCCCTGAAACCTGCTCTTGGGGCACAGCTGTCCAAGCAAGTTTTTACTCTCACTCTGCAGCAGCAGATTTATCAAGATTAAAATATTTTACTGACTTCCCTACAGAAATGTAATCAAATAAATGGTTAACAATAATGCAGATATGGAATTGTCACAATAAAGCAATGCTGTATTTGTACCCGTTACCCTAAGGCACAACAGTACCCCTAAAAAAAGAAAATAAGAAAAATGTAGCATCCAAAAATTATTTCAAAAGCCTTACTCAGGTTAGGATAAAATACTAAAAGCTGGAGTCGGTCCCAAATGCAGGTGTCTTAAACTACTTTTGTTGACTCTGACTCCACTATACAATGAACAGTACTGGAGGGCAATTCAGCTTATCCTAATGTAGAAGCTCAGCCCACATGAAGTCACCTACACTGCAGGAACCTAAATTTAGGCATCTGTATCTGGGATCATGTCCTACCCCTGTCATTCTGTCTATCTGTCTCTGTCTTCTCTCCACAAAGCCTGGTCCCCAGTCAAAGAAAGAAGTGAGATTTGTCACACAGAAGATCTCAGACTTGCTGAGTTGAAAGAGGGGGTTCTCCTTCCCAAAATCCAACCCCGTTCCCCGAGAATGCCAGACAAACTAAGGCAGCACTGAGCCAGAAAAACCAGCAACAGAAACAGCACTAGCTGATGGTTTTTTTTATTTTTACAAGTACCATCCCCATTCTTCTAGCTGAAGACTTTTCCTTTTGTTCAGGTATGGCACAATCTCCAATGCAGATGCAAAGGGAAGCAGTGTGAAGCAGGAGAGGAGGTGGAGAAATGCAAATCCCCAGTTAACCCTCTTCCCTGATCAGTGTTACTGGGACTGGGGAGCAGGGGGAGGGAGGAGGCTGTGTAGGTTGAAGCAGGAAGCAGAATTTATCACCTCAACTAGAATTCCATTAACCATTAGCTAAGGGGAGATTCCAGGCTGTAGGAGGTCTCCAGAGTCACAAAAACAGGGAAAACATGGGCCCCAACACAGCTGTCTCCAAAGTGCATGGATATGGCTCCACACACAGCTGGGCAGAACTAAGAAAAATAACGGTTTTCTGAAAACTTTTATAGCTTCCCCCCCCCCCCAATACTTCTGATATTATATATTTATAGTTAATATTTGCAGCTATTTTTATAGCAGGCCTGCAGTTTAAGATAACGTGTGTGTTTTACTCATGCTTCAGAGATTATAAACTATGCTATTTGTTCTCCCAGTTGTGACCAGAAGATTGAGCAACACAGAAGGAAAGGAAGAAAAATGGAGCAGCTCCAAAAAGGCTGATACCAACAGTCCAAATGCACGTGATAAATTATAACAAGGTATCTCTGAGCTCTTTTACCCATTCTCCCACACACTGATTTAGATTAAAATGCAGAGGAAAGCAACACCGGATGAACAACCCATCTTCTTGGGAGAGCACTGCCTGTACATTTGTGGATGAGAGGTGCTGACATAAGTCCTGTTGATCAATAGTTGGCAGACTGGCCACGTTGGAGTGATGCAAAGACCACAGGACAGGTGTGTGTAACATGCACGTTGTTAAGTCAAGTGAAGCCAAATTTCCTCCGTCCTTATCTTTCCTGTGTTTTTTTTTTTTTTTCCGTTGGAAGACCTAGCAGTTCCTTATTTGTATAAAAGATAATCTACTTTGCACACTTTGGTATCTGGGTGCTGTATTTATTGCCTTTATCCTCACAAAACCAGGCAGGCAGCTACTGTCTGCTCCCATTTAATAGCCGAGTGAAGGAAATCAAATAAAAATGAGGCCAAGTCTTGCAGAACCAAAGTACTTAAATCCAAATTTTTAGCACCACTGAAGCCCCTCCAGGCCCCCAGCTGCACATCTTGTACCTCTTAGCCGTGTGACCTGGAGCCCTTGGTCATGACAAACTGCAGAGGGGCTCAGGGGCTGTCCCCTGCCAGTCCATGCATCCCAGCGTGTGCTCCCTGGGCCAGACTGCACTTCTGCAGAAAATTAGATCCAGAAAGCAGGTGTGTCCAGTCAGTGAGGTGGGCTGCAGGTTGGGAAATGGTGGCTGGGATGCAGACAGGGATGAAGACTTCACCTCCCATCTGATTTGTGGCAATAACTTGAATGCACATCTTCCCTATGCCAGGATGGTGATTACTCCACAGGTGTGAAGAGTGCCCATTCTCATCAGCAGCCTTCCTTAGGGACATCCTTACCCTCATGCCCAGTGTTTCTTTCCTTCAGACTCCTGCAGAGTCCAGAAGACTCCAGTTGTATCATCCTATTTTTTTCCTATTAAAATGAAGACAAGGAGAAGAGAAAGCTTAGGCAACACCTTACACCCCTATGTAGGAGTACCTGGGCACGCACACCCACTCCTAAAGATGTCTCCAAATAGAAATCCCACATTTTCCACTTACCTTTGTCCGGTCCATTTGCACACGTTATATCCTAGTAAAGATTTCCATGAGCACTTTGTTTGAAATGCACATTAAATTTGTTCGTGTAACTTGGACTCCTGAGTCACAGCACAGTTGACTGGCTACGTACCAGAGAGGAACAGAGTTGTGCAACTACTAATTATAAGATTATAAAATAATAGCACTTTAATAGGAAAACAGCCCAGTGGAAATGTTACCGTTCAAACTTTTGATTTATTTACATGAAAGGGCACCTTCAACTCAGTTTTATGTTTAACTGTTAATATCCTTTATCATGTTATGGTAATTCCTCAGGCAACCAGACAAATATGAAAAATATATTCCCTTCCTTATGACTAATGGTGAAATTATGTGCTCTAACAGCTACCTACAAAAAAAAAAAAAATCACTGTATTAGATGTGTAAGATAATATGCAAAATAATTTTATTGCAATTAGTTCTTTGTTTAACTTTGTGCTCAAACCAGGCTGCTGGGTGCATTGCCTTCTTAAATTAATTTGGACAGAAAACTGATCAGAAAAAAAAAGCTCTGGACAGACCATATGCTAAAACCATATTCTAAAAAAAATAATAGATAAAGGAAACATGGAGAAATATATTTGCTGTTCTCCCTGAAACTTACATTAGGTTTTCCTCCTGTTACACTCCCCAGATATGTCCTTGCACCAAGCTATGCATAGAACTGCTGTCCTGGCCTTTGGCACTCTTTTCTCTCAGAATTGTTTCAAATTTGTGCTCACTTGGCTACAGTAAAGACAAAAAGAGACAGTATTTGGACACTCCAAAATATAAGATGAATCATGAGGATCACAGAATAATTGAGGTTGGGGAAGGACCTGGAAGGGAAGCCATACAAAGAACCGCTGAGGTCACTTGGTGTGTTCAGCTGGAGAAGAGGAGACTGAGGGGAGACCTCACTGCAGTTACAACTTCCTCAGGAGGGGCAGAGGAGAGGCAGGCCCTGAGCTCTGCTCTGTGGGGACCAGGGACAGAACCGAAGGGAATGGCCTGGAGGTGTGTCAGGGGAGGTTTAGGCTGGATATTAGGAAAAGGTTCTTCACCCATGGGGTGGTTGGGTGCTGGAACAGGGCAGTGGTCACAGCACCAAGCCTGACAGAGCTCAAGAAGTGTCTGGGCAATGTTCTCAGGCACATGGTGTGACTTGGGGATGGACCTGTGCAGGGCCAGGAGCAGGACTTGATGAGCCTTGTAGGTCCCTTCCAGCTCAGAATATTCTGATTCTGTGGAAGGTAGGCCACTGAATGTTACCCATTGCTCATGGGAGGGTCAGTCAGCTCTGGCTGCTCAGGGCTTGTGCAAGCGAGTTTCCACTTTCTCCAGGGACAGGGATCCCACAACTTTCCCGTGCCCCAGTCTTACCAGACTCATGCTGATATTTTTTTTTCCTGGTATCTAATCAAAGATTCCAATGTTTCAACCTGTGCCCATTGCCTCTTGTCCTGTCACCCTGTACTTCTGAGAAGAGCCTGGCTCCACCCTCTGCAACCTCTCACAAGCCAGGTCCAGACACCAATAAATTCCCTTCAGCTGTCTCTTCTCCAGCCTCAACAGTCCCAGCTCCCTCTGCTTTTCCTTGTATGTCCTGTGCTCCTGCTCCTGACTGTTTTGGTGGTCCTGTGCTGCCCCAAATTGGACACAGCACTCAGTATGTTCCCTCAGTACTGCTGAGCAGAGGGGAGGAATCACCTCCTGGACTTGGTACCTACACACTTGCCACGGTCCTTCTGAACAGCAGCCCCATGGATCGACTGCTTCCACAGGGGGAACTTGCATTGCTCCCTGACTGTTGCCTTGGTCATTAATAAGGCATAAATCACTCCTAGTACGAGTATTGATCCCTGAGGCTGCTGGTAACTGGTCACCAGTTGGACTTTATACCCCTGACGGATTACAAACAACCCTCTGAGCCCAGCAATCCAGCCAGTTTTCCACCCACCTTATCATCCACTTATCCAGTCTGTATCTCACTAGCGTGGCAATAAAGATATTGAAGAAAACACTGACAAAGGCCTGCTGGAGTCTAGGAATATGATCTCCACTTCTTTCTTACACAGAGCTTGTCATACCATCATAGAAAGGGTTCAGGTTGGAAGGGCACAATTAGCCCTTGGTAAATCCGTGCTGGCTGTTCCAAATCCACTTCTTGTCCTTCCTGTGTCTGGAAATGGCTTGTAACAGGATTTGCTGTACAACATCTCCAGGGACTGAGCTGGGGCTGAGCAGCCTGTATATCCCCAGATCCTCCTTGCCCTTCATTTGTCTTTTTCCAGTCTCTGGGAACCTCACTGTGACCAATGACAGAAAGTGGCCTTGCAGTGACAGAGGCCAGCTTCCCAAGCTCCCTAGATGCCTCCCATTTGGTCCCATGGACTTGTCTATGACTGAGTGTCCCAAGCACTCACTAACTGTCTACTCCAAGTATGGTTTTACTCCCACAGGCTCCATTAGGAGGCTCAGGCACCTGAGGCCAGAGGGACTACCAGATCAATGATAAAGAAAGCAAAAAAGGTGTTGAGCACCTCAACCTTTTTTATTGGGCCTGAGGTCCCCAGCCACACTGAACAGCGGGCCAATATCTTCCTTAGCCTTCATTTGGCTGCAAAAGTACTTAAAGAAAGAGCTCTTGTTGTCCTTCACATAATTTTCTAGATTCACCTCCAGCTGAGCTTTGGTTTTCCTACATTTGGCATTCCCTGTATGCTGTGGCAATGCCTCGATACAAATTTCCAGATAGCCTGTCCCTGCTTTCTCCTTCTGTGTACTCCCTTTTTTTTTCTGGTATCTTTTTAAATGGAGATTACTATACTAAGAGTTAGAGCTTTAAACTATTTTACTCAGGCATCCCACTGCAAATTCATACAATCAATAGATACTTTTAATCCCAAGTTCCTTTAGAAGTAAAGTTTTATGATTTTTTTCCCCAATTTCTGATAACTTCCCATGTTAATGTAATTCTATTACTTTCAGCTCATGTCTTCATTTTCACTAAGCCTCCTAATACCACCTGTCCCCTGAATGTTATGCTCCAATTAAATCCTCGTATAGTTGCATTGCCTTTATTTTATTACACCTGGGGCTCATTTCACCTGGTTTCCAACCATATGAATTGACTACATTTTACTGCATAAATCAGTATTAATATACATGTTTTAAAAGCTTGTGATGCTACCCAGCCTTTACCAACTACGTTCTTACTATATAATTTTTATTCAGGGTAGTTACTCATGTTACCTCTGCATTTTGGTTTTATAATCCTACTAAGTTTCTGAACACGTTACTGAATGTAGGTTTTGGGGAAAGCAGAAAGTTAAAGTTAGACCTCCTCCTCCCAAAATCTCACTTTACTGTTCTCACACACACACATGAAATAAAGCAAAATCTCATTCCAATATTGCCTACAGTTATTATTCTGACACTTGTGATTACTCAGTTTACTCATCCAACAGCATGCACGTGCATTTGAAATGTAAATGTATTAATCTTATAAAAACTACTGCTTGATAATTTAAGGACGTGTGGGCAAACAAAGGATCTAGAACAACAGGAAAGGGAATATGCTCTGTTCTTTATGCACACAGCTCCATTTTCAAAGAACCATAAATAGTACATATAACAATGAAGTAGAACTCAATGAATAAGAAAATTCACACCTTTTGCTGTCAGTTTGATCATTAATTTCTATTTACTATCTGGAGTTAGGTGGAGGCAAACCCACACATTTTATTCTTTCAGTTTTCTTCGTGGTATTAAATATATTATGTATATTTTTTTCACTTTTCTGCAGAAAAGCTCTTTCACTAAATGGAATTGAGTAGTTAGAATAGCAAAAATATTTGCACTAAATCGACACACTTTTTTTTCTTCTAAAACTTGGATCTATGTGTCTATTTATGTATCTGTCTTGGAGTTGAACATGCAAGTATTTTGTCCTCTCTACAGCACTTTTTCATATTCAATAAAAACAATTGACTTCACTGAATTTTTTTTTTAATAGCTTTTCAGTTTCTACTCCCTTTGTGCCATTTTTAAAACCTTTTTCACATTAGGAAAATCTTGGTACCAATCAGTCAAAGAAAGAATAAAATCTAGTTAAAAAAATTGAGAAAATCCCATGGTGTTTGTTTAAGTACTTAGGAATGAACTAAATTCTATTAAAAAGATTACATTTCCCAATTATCTGATTGGGTTTTGGATTACAGGGGGAAGATTTGACTTTCTGAAGTCCTGGTTCTGAGAGCTGATAAGGATTTTGACTGGAAAACAAAGGGGAAGTGGGAAAAGATAAACAAAAGTGATGTTCTTAATGTTGCAAATCATGTTCTACCTTGTAGTACTTAGGACAATTTTCTGAGAATACTTACATGTTGTAAATAACCTGAATTTTTTGTTATGGCTTTATATTTAAGCTGTTTCTGCCCCAGGTCATTAGCCACAGAATCACAGAATCATCAAGGTTGGAAGAGACCTTCTAGATCACCCAGTCCCACCATCAACCCAGCTGGTACAAACAGGTCCAGGAGATTCCTAAAACACCTGGGTGACAAATTCTTGGTACAGGGGCTCAGGGAGCCGACTGGCAGAGGTACCCTCTGGGATTTGTTGCTTGTTCCCAGACCAGCTCTTGTGGGTGAAGTGGCCATTGGTGACTGTCTTGGCCACAGCAATGGTGTAGCCGTTGAGTTTCCCATCTCTGGTGGTTCTCCTGCTCCCGTTTTGCTCCCGAGATGGACCAGGCACAGGCGAGCACGGCTGGAAAACCAGCATCTTTTATTAATGTGTCCACGGTGAAGCTGCTGTCCCAAAACAGTTTTGTCACCCGGTGTGCAAGAAGTCAATCCCCACACACAGACTTGAGGTATTTTTTTTTCTTTATTTATTTCAGTTCTGTACAGAAAGGGGTGCTGGGTGGCAAATCACAGGGTCAAAACGACAACTATCAACACTTTTCACTATTTATACATTTTAGCAAACAAAGGGATTAATGTTCACTGGCTACAAGCTATGTGGTTCTCTTACTAACCTAATATATTAATTATTTTATTATTCTTAATAAAATATTAAATAACAACTATTATAAATAAATTAGTGGATAAAATTATCTTATAAATTATAAAAACTTTACTATATCTTAATATATCAGTACAATTAAGAAATATTATAAATCTAACTGAATAGACTACTTCATATTCTATCTTCTATTGGTTAAAAGACTTCCTCCCTTCTTATCTCATTAGCTTTCTACACCCCACGTAGGTCTGGGATCACTGAAGCCTGCCTAGTCCTAAACCTGAGCCAGGCAGTTCTACCAACAAGGAACTGATCCTTCCAAGGCCTGGCCATCCAGGCCAGCCCGTGCTGCTCCCTCAGGGAGCTGTGCAGGCTCCAGGTCAGCTCTCATCTCCGGGGCCCGGCCTGGTGCTGGCAGTGGGCACTAATCCTCCGGCCGTCCCGCCAGGCAGGGGATCCGGAACAGCCGGCGCAGAGCCCGGAGCACCCTCCTGGGGCGGGAGGGACGTTTCCTGGGGACCTGGCTCTCTGTGTCTGCCTCTGGCACATGCTCTCTGGAGCCAGGAGAAGCTGCTGCCTGTGCTGACTCCTGGGGAGCAGGGTGAGGGTCCTGCAGGAGCTGTGGGTACTTGGGGTTGACCCAGATGGTGCGGATGGTGATGTATTTCCACAGTTTCTCCTCCTTGGCGAAGGACCACTCCTCAATCTGTGGCTCTGGCAGCTCTGTCTCCCCCACAGCCCCCTCCTGACAGCGAGGTGAGGGGCTGGGGGGGCAGCAGGGGCTGTGTGGGGCAGGGCCCGGGCTCTCTGCCCCTGCTGCCTTCATCCGCTTCCACGAGGCAGGAGAAGCTGCTGCCTGTGCCGACCCCTGGGGAGCAGGGTGAGGGTTCCGCAGGAGCTTTGGGTACTTGGGGTTGACCCAGGTGGTGTGGTTTGGGATGTGTTCCCAGTTCTCCTGCAACAGCTCTTGGTAAATGTTGTCTCCCTCCTGGGACAGCAGTGGGTCTCCTCTGGCTCTGACTTCCCCTTCAGACAACTCTGGGGCTACTCTCACTTCCCCTTCGGACAGCTCTTGCTCCATGGAGCCTTCCCATTGGCAAAGCGCTTTGTCCCTGTCATCTTCTGCTTGGGACAGCTCTTTATCTCTCTTGCCTTCCCATTGGGACAGCTCTTGGACTTTCACATCTACCCCTGGGGACAGTTCTTGGACTGTCTCACCTTCCGACTGGGACAGCTCTTGGATTCTTTGGTTGTCGCATTGGGGCAGCTCTTGGACTTTTTCCTCTCCCCATTGCAATGCTTCTTGGTACCTCTCAAATTCCCATTGGAACAGCTCATAGACTCTTTCCTCTCCCCATTGCAATGCTTCTAGGTATCTCTCAAATCCCCATGGGGACAGGTCCTCATATTCCACATCTTCCCATTGGGACAGCTCTTGGATTTCCTCAGCTTCCCACTGGGACAGGACATTGTCGAGTTGGGAGTTGGGGTTCACCCTCTCCTTGAACATCTCCATTATCCTCTCCCTCAGAGACTCTCAGGGAACTGCTGCCTCCTGAGCGAGGTGCTCTCTGCACAGGGGACACCCCAGGGCTCTGCACCCCTTCAGTGCCCCCCACCCCTGGTGTCACAATGGCCTCTGGGCACGACGTGGCCCCCGCGTCACAAACGGCCTGGAACACGGTGCTGTCACAAAGGGCCACCCCCGGCACCCCAACAACCATGGAACTGGCTGGAACCACCTGGAACCAGCTGGAAATGGTTGGATCCACCTGGAACAGGCCTTGTCTGGCTCTGGGCAGCCCCCAGACCTGCAGGCCCTGGTGTACCCAGACCCCTTCAACATGGTCCCCCAACATCCTGATCTCCACATGGAGAGCCGTGGGTTTGGAGGGTGGGCTACTCAGGGCATGAGCAATTGGATGTATGGATGCAGCCAGAGAGTTGTGGCCAGTGGCTCCTTGTCCAGGGGGAGGCTGAGGATGAGGGGTGTCCCTCAGGGCTCTTCCTTGGGACCAGGGCTCTGGAATGTCTTTACCAGTGACACAGACAGTGGGATTGAGCTCACCCTCAGCATGGTGACAGGTGACAGGAGGCTGAGCAGGGCAGGTGAAATAATAAAGGATGGAGCCATCCAGAGGGACCTGAGCAAGTTTGAGAAGTGGGACCATGAGAACTTCATGAGGTTCAGTAAGGCCAAGTGAACGGGGCTGCACCTGGGTTGGGCAATTCCAGAAACACTGAATCCCAGAATCATTAAGGTTGGAGGACACTTTCAAGATCATCCAGTCCCACTGTCAACCCAGCACATAAAGCACCCCTAAACCATATCCCCAAATGCCACATCCACACGCCTTGTGAACGTTTTTACAGTGAGTCACTGTGTCTTTAACAGGGATTTTGTTTTGAGCACCTGTAGATTTTTGCACATGTTCAAGATCTGAAAAGCAATGTCCACCAACGTTCTGTACAGCTCTTATCTGAAGCTCAACATAACCTGGACCAGTGCAGTGCCAGTAAGATCCCACCATGCCAGGAAGGTTTCCCAGTTCCAGTCAGAGGAATGTCTGGGCCCTTATCTATGCTGTAAAAAAATGCCTGAGGTTAGAAAGCAAAGGTCTCTGCAGGCTCACTTTATTGCCCTCTACATTCCCACCCACCACAGATGCAGCTCTCACTGCAGCAAGGATCATCCAAGGGGAGCAGGACTTGGGGGCAGCACCCCCAGCAAGGGGCCCTCAGCTCAGAGCCTCTGTTTGCCCTCAGAAATGTCAGTTCTTAAAGCCAATAGCCCAGGCCACGTTGCAGGTATTAACTGTACTCCACCTGTGTTGCAATCAAGTGCAAAAAATGAGCCTTTGCAATCCCAAACTTGTGCTTTCAAGCAAGATGTTCCACCAGATTAACTGCAAGAGGAAAGGGTCAGTTATAAGCTATGCATGTTGCCCACACTGAGCTATGTAAGGTCAGCCTTTGATGATAAGGATGAAGGTGCACTGTATTCCCTTAGAAATGGGGTACCTTATGAAAAAACACACTGGATTTTGAAGGAGCTGGCTTCTGCTTTTTATTTTCAGTGCATTAATTGTTGCCATTTCATCACAGTCTATGAGAAGCTGAGTGCTCACTGTATTTATATCACTGAACACATGAATAATCTCTAGGATTTAATATTAAAATGTTTTTATATAATGACAAATTGGACTTGGCAGAAGTTCAGAACAAAATGCAAAAAAAGAAGGTTCTGAAACCTCTCTCGTATTGACAGCACACTCAGAGAGGTTTCCTCTTTCTCTTATGTTGATAAAGGTGGGGTTTTATTATGTGAGTACATTTTTAGAACAACCCAACTGCAGCCTTGCAAATTCAAGATCAGGAAAACATGACAGGAAGACAAAGAGCATGGAGGCAACTCCTGCCAGCACATCCCAACCTCTGTTAACATGACCAAACCAGCCCCCTCCTAAGGGATGAATGACACTAAAGACCCCAAAGAACTGATGTGTGTGCAGGCACCAGTGGTACATTTTGTCTGGGCATCTCACATCCCAGACAAAAGTCTCTGAGGAAAACCTGCACAAAAGGGTGTCCTGCAACCTCTGCTCTTATGTTTAGCACAACACGTTAAGTAATGCACAAAAGAGCACATGCTACCTTTAGACTCGCTAACCCGCATAAAAAAACCCAAACCAACCAACCAAAACAAACAAAAAAAAACAAAACAAAAAACCAACCAAAACACAGGCAAAATCTGTCATGGGACACAAAATAACTGGTTTTCTGTTTGTTTCCCACACAGCTTTACTGAAACAAGTCTTTCAAGTCCTCTCATGGCAGACTGTTTTATGCAATACTCCATTAAATGTTTTTCAGATGAGGGTTGTTTCTACATCCCGTTTTTTCTGAGGTCAGTGCACTTCCAGTATGAAAAGCCTGTTCCAACTGCCTGCCTGCCCCTTTGAGGCTGGTAGAGCCAGGCTGCCTCCCCAAGAGGGTATCTGTCCGTCTCTGGAAAATGTGGAAGATTTTTTTGTAGTCAGCTCTTTGTCTTCCATCTCTCAAATCATCCTGCAGGAGCCCTATTCCCTAATTTTACCCTTGTTATGTTGCTTTGAGGTCAGATGGTCTGGGACAAAGCCAAGCAGGGGACACATTTGATGCAGGAAGTGTCAGAGTCAGCAGGGCTCTTCCCTGATAAAAATGTTACTTTTAGTTCAGCAGCCCAGGACAAAGTCCTTGAGCAGGTCCTAAGGGAGCAGTTCACAGAGACTGAAGGAATAGGAACAGCCACTGGCTGAGATCTGAGCCAGGTCTTGAGGGATCTTTCCCTGTTCAGGTCAGCAGCAGCAGAGTGAGTTATTCCTTAGAAAGGGTGGCAGCACTCGGGTGTTCCCAGTCCAGTCATGAGACACTTTTTCGACACAGCTCTGTGTGTTTAAAGATCCCTGTGTAGGTTCAACTCCCCCACGCTTCATTGCTATATTCAGCTCTCATTATGTCTGTGAGGTTTGTTCTGGATGGGCTCTCCATCCCCACGCCCTGAGAGAGCAATAGATTCCCCCTTCCAAAGCTTCATTTTTTTGCTGCATATCAGGATTATTCTTTACTGGAGATGCAGAGATTTTTTTCCTTCAAGATCCTGAAAACCTTCCTTTTTCTTTTTTGGAGTGGTATCCTTCATTGAGTCTGTCACTGCAGCCACGGAAGGCAGCACAGCATGAGATGGACCGTCTGTAAATGCTCATGGGGGAAAAGAGGAATTTACCTGCCTCTTTGTCCTGAGGAACTGGGCTGTGATACAAGACAATTGCTTTGAAAAACACGAGGCTGCACTTGTGAGTTCCCTTCAGGAGAGCTGGGACAGTGACTCGCAGTGCACCTGAGCAGCTGAAGCCTGTGTTTTGCCATGAATGCTGAACAGTCATCAGGAGCTACAGGCAGGACTCACGGTGCTGTAGGTGACCACATTGCTTAAATAAGCAGAGGAATATTAAGAACAAGGAGTCAGGATGAGGTACATTGATCTCAGGCTTGGCTGTGGGTCTCTACACATTGAATAGCACCTGTGAGAAGAATTACAGAAGATCTCTTAATTAAGGATCATAACGTACCTGACCTTTCCCAGGCATTTTAGTAACTTAAGACAGCCCTAAGTGAATGTCAGACTGGCACATGGTATTGACATTCCTGAAGAATATGGAAAAGCAAGCCCAAGGATGAATGAGAATGCCAGCTCCACACTTGTCCTCAGACAGAACATAGATCTTAATTTCTGGAAATACTTCTCAAGCCTCACGGGCTTTATAGTCTGTGTCTCAGCTCAGAGTTTTATGGGTGCAGTATTAAAAACACTGGCAAAGGTTTCACACAAGTACAGTGAGTGCTCTGTCTGCAGCAGGAAGGAAAACCAGTTCCTTCCTGATTTATAGCCCTGGATAGCCTGTCTATTTACTTTTTCCAGGCAAGGTTTCAATAGGACTCATCAGATACTTGGCAGAGTTCTTTTATGCTCACCGGTGGGAGGAATGGGTTAAAAAGTGGAAGGCTGGAGGAGGATTGTGAATTGCTCAAGTGACCTTGGAGCTGGGAATAACCCTTGATAAGCCTGAGTAAACAGCAGGCCAGGGATCCTCTGGCATGGACTGAGTTTAACAGTGCCTGTGTCTCCACCTGTGTGCCTCTGCCCAGGTGTTGCTTCAGGGATCCCCTGGCTAGTGAGGTAATGGAAATAAATTTATTCTTTGTGTTATAGTCATGAATTGGTGTTTTTTTCTGGCTATCTGCCTGCCTGTGCTGACTCACACACTCACTGTTGAGCTGACATAAGCCTACATAGACCACACGAGGGTAGGGAAAAGCTCTTGATGTCAGGCTTAAAGTCTGCCTGACTCTAAGCTCTCCCATAGCACTTCTGTTGGCTAAACTAGGCTTTTTACAGATCTGCCATGCCTACCCACCAGCCTTTGAACCCAAGACAGAATATACCTGAATACCCCTTGGTGGAAACTTCTATTACAGGTCTATTTTTCTTAATGACAAATATTCCTAGGACAGAGGGGGGAGGAAATCCCATCAAAACCTGTGACTTTTGCTGGGTTGATTAACAGCAGTTGGTGCCATTACCATACACTGTGCCCCTTTAACTTCTTTCAGCATATATTTTATAGTTCAGTCAAAACACATTCCTGACTCAGAACTTGTGGGTGGCAGCCAGTCCCCGTGGGTGGCTCAGCCAGCAGGGTTTATGTGTTCCCTGCAAAAGCCAGAAGGGAAAATCAAGTTTCTGATCCACAACCCCACTAGACAATAACCTCGGCAGAAAGTAATTTGCAACTGCTCTGCTCCTAATGGGACAAAAATACTGGCCTGAGAACAGCATGTGCTGTGAGGACCTGTAGTGTTTAACATGTAACCAACAGTACATTTCAAGCACTCTCTGGAACAATGTTCCTTCCAGTGGCTTCAGTGGATACCCACATTTATGAGGTAGCTCCTGACGTGGAAAGCCTGGAGAGTTTAACCTCTAGAAAGCCTCGGTGTTCTTGTGGACACTTGAGTAGAAAGAAGAAAACAAATAGAGAACCTAAAAGGCGCCAAAAACAAAGAAGGGTGCCTCAACTTTCTTTTTTGTCACCACAGACCTGTGTCTTGCCCAGTGGCTCTGCTGCTCTGAAGCCCTGCAGTTTCATGCTATGCAACCAGTTTTCTCTGAAAGTAACCAAGACTCTTCTTCTTTGTGTATCACAGCAACCTTTTTTTCTGAAAGCCACAGTGAAAGATTACCTTCTTGCAGGTTTTAAACCAACCGGTGTCCAAGCACACATCTAAGCTCCTGCTGTTGAGGAGGACTCAATACTTCAGTCACCTCTGAGAGAGGTGCAGTTTTTCTCCTTACCCTTCTCTTATATTCACTTTCCTTTTATTCGGGTGATGCGAGAGCAATCAAGACATCTCTCAGTTTCAAGAGCACTCTAAAAAAGATGCCAGTGTTATGGATATTTCCCCATAACAGGGGTGACAGACCACCTGCCTTTTACCTTGTGATTTTAGCTTTGGGTGTGTTATGAGCACAACAGCATCTGCAAAAACGGACACCCAGTTGCAGGGGTGTTTCACAGGACTGCTCACCTTCTGCACCGGGTCACTGGATGCCCGCAGGACAGCAGGATATGGAAATTTCCTAGCTGAAAACAGAGAACTGCTGCTCCTGCAAGGGAGAGACTGTTTTAAGGGTTTAGATCTGACCTTTGCAGAGCCTTCCTCTCTGAATCACCTGGTAATCTGTTGATCACATAGTAACATCACACTGTTACTATGTACTTGCACCATTAACCTACCCCTGTTTTAGCTTATACTACATTTCACAGCAGCATAGTCCATATGGGGCATCCATGAGGGGATGGGTTACATCTTTCACTTATTTACCTCTGGACAGCCTACACCTGCAGTTATCAGGACATTCTGCTCACACCGATGGACAGATACAATCCCAACTTACTGGGCTTGTTCCACAAGCCTTTCCTGGCTGTAAAGGCTGATTTGGGTGCTTCTGTCCTCCAGGGAGACTTGGCATTGCCCCTCTCTCATAAGACAAGCAGGCTAACCTTGGCCGGATGAAATGATTTCTGCAGGCCCACTCCCCTCCTCCAGAAGGGAACATCTGAAGAAGCTGTTAAAGGATCGTTGCTGGTCCTTCTGGGAGCCCTTTGAGGATGCTGGTGACGTGCCCGGGGGCAGAAACACCGGCATTTGGCTCCCCTGTTCACATGCAAATCCGTGAAATCTCATCGAAACCTGCTGCTCTTGCCCCATTCAGAGCCTGACAAACAGCCTGAGCTCCCATCTAGGCAACAGCCGAGGCTGTAGCTTTTGTAGCCCCATCACACAGCGATACAGTTTTTGGATTAGTGGAGCCTGGTTGCATTCGAACTACGTATGATCGAGCTGTTTTGTGTGCACAGAATGCAAGAGACCCAGTGGCCTCCTTTCAGTCCTTTTATGAGTGTCTGAAGGTCAATCAGATTGTGCCTAATGAAATGACTCATTGGCATCTGGGCTAATTTGTCACCTTTAGCATATCTAAGACAAAAATTCCAAGTGTTCTCAGATGGGGCTCAAACGAGTCATGAAGTACAGGCACTCTCCTGAATTGTTAGCTCCAAACCTGCCCTTTTGGGGTATGTAATGGGGTGCTAAAGGCCTGGCTATTTTGTGGATTCTTTGCCTTAGGGTCTTCTGAGAGTTCCCAACACTTAAAAGACAACTTTCTCCATCAGTTCCAGCTCTAGTCTCTGCAAGGATACATGGAAAATCACATTTTCTGAGTGGAATCCCACAGTTCTTAAATTTTAAGTGTAGTCCAATATTAAAAGATTGTGTATTGACTAGGCTTTTCTGTCAAATCTGACTGGTGTAAAGACATATCAAGAAAAGTAGCATAAATAGGAGGATTATTTTGTATTTGTAAGTCGTAGAAAAATATATTAAAAACCTCTGTGTGTTACCTGGTCACCCAAGTGCTGCCAACATCTACAACATGCCCTGTGGTGAGGTGTCCACCTTGGCTGCCCTGCTGCTTTTTGAGAGATTATTGGGGTATCCAAACCACACCCTGGGAATTATTTTCCAGGGTCTGAACCTTCCTGCGTTTATCAGCTGACTCTCCCAGCTTCTGCACTGGCACTCTCTTGACAAGCCAGTCTCCCTTGGGAATGAGCCTGGAGAGCTCAGGAAGGGGCAGGACACACAAGCTCTTGCATCACTTCTGAAGCAATCTGTAGTTAAAACTCTCTCTCTCTCCCACTTCAGCACAGCCAGTGGAAGAAGAGGTTAACTCTCTGTTTTCATACAATTGGCACCTTGCAGCTACAGTTCAAAGGTGTGGAAATCCTCTTTGTCAGGCTAGAGTAGTTCAGTAGAACTAAATTCATTGGAAAAAGGGCAGAGGACTGTTTTGTCTTGAAGATGCAACAGGAGGAGAGAACATAAAACAAGGTAATGTTTTCACTTACTGAATAATCAATATTAGCACTTGCAACTGTGTGTAGTAGAAATTACAAAAACAGAGCCATTAATAAAGGGGCAAAATAAAGAAAACTTTATAAAAAAAAATATAATGTGTCTTCCTCAAATCAGAGTAAGGGAGAACAGTCTTGAAGCAGACTTTAAAAAATAAAACAGGAAACATGTAAATACAATTCCCCCAAAACAATTACAACCCAGATGGTTCAGATATTCATTATCTATTAGGTAGCAATGCAACAGCACCAAAATAAAGTGGCAATATTAATCCAGTCCAAATACAGGAACATCTTGTCTCACAGACCATCTTTTTTACTCCTCATGGAAATGTTCTTGCAATATTCCACGAGTTCCTGGGTACTGCAGTACCACTATCTCCTGGTGGAGTTCAACATCCTCAGGGCAGTGAGAAGGCCACAAAGCAGGCAGGAAAGTTGGATTTCCAAGTACCTCAAATATTTACCACTTCCTGCAGCTTTCAAAACTTTCAAAATTTTTATAACCTTCCAAAATAATATGGTCTACCTACTGTGATTTTTTTTATATGTTATTATTTCAGTTCTAGCATTCCTGTGTCTCTGGTGATGCTAAAGGTGGAATAAAAACCCTGACTGCAGACACAACATGTTCATAAAATTCACTATCAATTGGCCAGCTTCTTTTACCTGACTTCCATCTATGCTATCCATTCTGGTTCTTTCCTTCAAAACCTGTCCACATAGACAGCAAGATAATCAGTATTTTGCAAAGCAACTATATAAGACCCACTCCACCAATTAGTAATAGTGGTATAATGTTAAGATCTAAAGCACAGGCTTTGTCAGCTTTGGATATTTATGGAAATGCTCATTTCTTAAGGCCATTTTCTACAGTGCCCATGCAATGTTGTGTGTTTTTCATTGCACCTGTACTTTGAGCAGTCTCATACAAAGCAGCAGTGAAGATGCCAACTCTCACTGGTATTTGTTTTATGAGGGTTGTCGCTGTTGTTACCACAGAAGTATTTAAGAAAATAGGTCCATCCCCAGCAGAAACTGGTCTGGGCCAGCTTGTACTCCTTTCTCAGGACGGTTCAAATTACCTTCTGAAAGTTCCTCACCAGGTGGTTGTCCAGGAGTCTGATGACCTGTGTCCAACCAGTCCCAGAGAAAACAAACACTTCCAGCCAGCTTCTTCTGGCTTCGTATGGAGCTTTGATATGTGCCAGTGTGGCTGGGATTTGATCACAAAGGAGTTATAGAACCAGTAAGAAAAAATCTGGTAACCGAGCAGTTACACTAACACAGGAATTTGCTCTTCAAAAACTTCCTTGGTTAATGCTGAAGTGTTGGTAATTAGGTAAAGGTTGAATTAAAGCATCAGTCTCTCACCTCTTAAAACAGTAATGCCATTTTCATTATTGACCAGCAAGGATCTGTTTTCTGGTGCCACCTTCTCTAAAGATAAGAAGTACTTTGTCTTTGTTTTATTTGTGCCTTCAAACACAACACTTCTTTACACAAACAGCAGGCCAACAAACACAGTTTTTTCTCAAGGAATTAATGCTGCCACTGAACCAGAATAAAGAGAGTCAGAGCTAAATTAAGAATGATGAAGTAAGATATATTTTAGTCATTAACGAGGAAAATGTAGCAAGTAGCAAGAGTGACAAATGTGTGATGTCCTACTACAAGTTAATAATTTTTACACCGAGATGTGGAAGAATGGTAACTGTGATTCAGAAATAATTTCAGAAATCAACATTTGTCCTCCACTCAAAAATATATTTGCAGCACAAATAGTGTTTCATTGAGCCTCTTCAGTTAAAATTAAAAAAAAAAAATTAAGAAAAATAACGTATTGGAGTCAAACTGTAAAATCAGATAACTTTACTCACAAAGTTATCCTGTGAAACGTCATGGACAACACATCTGGCTGCTTCCATGGAAAGCTTCCTGAAAACTGATATCCTGCATTTGCATATGCAATCAGTGCTTTTTCATAATCGCAATTAAATCTATTTTTTCCTGAGTTCGTTGATGGTTTGCTGAAGAATATAAACAGGAGAAAACAAACTGCATTTCCCCTCCTTTATAACACACCTGATGCAGTGGTGGTTTTTTTGTGACTCATCAGGGATTTACAGTTTTCTGACTCCATCTGCACCGTTTGTCACAGGATTAAAGCAACGTCACACTATTGATAAAAACCAAGTACCTATACCTGATGCAGGAACAGACCATAAAAGGTCATCTAGCTGCAGGTAAATATAAAGAGGACACTTTATTATTACCCTTTTATAACAGGTTAATCATCAAGTCTCCAAGCACTTTTACAAATATTTGGTAAAATGTAAAAATAGCTGTGATCCTCCTGATACTGCATACCATTAATTTCCTTTCACAGGGCAGCAAATTTGCTGAAGTTATATAGTAAATCTGGAGCTCAACTAGTATGGAAAGTAAAAAAAAAAACAACCCTGTCTCTTTATTATTCAGACAAACAAAAGGCAATTCTTTTCGAATAGGATTTATCTCTGGTTATCTCATGCAGGTATTCAGAAAATTCAGCTGTTCAAAAGGTCTTGTTCATTTTTTTTAAACCTCTCTAGCATAGAATTATTTCCAAATAAATGAAAAGCGGTGGTCTTCCTGGAGCTATAGAAAATAAGGAATTTTTTTTTTATATAAGATGGCATGAGTAACATTCAACATTTTAAAAACAAATTATAATTAAATGATCATTTGAGATCTGGCTCCACTAAATCAATGTTAACTTTTCCCAAGATTACATGTGGATCCAAAACATAATTTTTGGTTTCTAATTGGAAAACAAAGCAAAAAAAAAAATCTTAATTTAAGATTTATTATGGTTTCTTTTTATTTTACCACTCAGTATTTTTCTGTATTGTGATAAACAAAGTCTCGAGTTTCTATAAGTTTTTGAATAACAGTATGCATCAGCAAGACTAAATATATTTGACTCTAATCTACTCTAAAACACAGTTCTTTCACTAATTGTTTAAGACAATTGCATAAGAATGGAGTAATTTTCCTTTTGCAATTTCATACAAAATAAAATATTCTAAAATGTTAAGTTAAAATGTATTTGTGTAATTTCTTTTATGAGAACAGTGAGATCATTCTGCATCGAAACTCAAACTCACTGATGCATTATAGTTGCTTCAGACCTGATTACTGGCACGGGAGTAACTATAAACCTGGCTTAATTGGCTGAGTAGTTTGAATTTATGGCTGCTTTGTGTTACAAGTGCAAGACAAAGCTAAACTACCAGATCAGTGAAAAAAAAAAAAAAGTCCCAAGTATCAGGGAAAAAAAAGTGCAATAAATGAAAGTTGTCATTCATTTTCTGTGCCACAAGAGGAGGATTATTTTATTTTGGGTAGCAGGTCAAATTGCGTTCTGATGTAGGAAAATGCAGCTGTATTTTCAATACACCCAGAAAAATCCAGCAAAGAGCAGTATTGAACTTTTATTCTCTCTTGTTATAGAATAACAGAGAAGAAACCCGTTGAAACAAAATGCACCTAAATGAAACTGAAGGTCACTTATTATTCCTGAAAGTTTCTCCCCTCTGGGAGACAGCAAAGAATCTCGTAACTCTGAGACTTTTGTGTCTATACCAGAAAGCTAAACTGGGAGAAAAAAAAAAAGAAAAAAAAATTATAAATTGAGATCAACGAAAAATCTGGGCAACTTTCTGGGTTTCCGTCTGTGTGGGGCTTGAAACACCTAAAATAGCTTCTGAAAGGCTGTGAAAGAAGTGAGAATGTTCACAAGGACCCACCTTTCTAATCTACAGGCACAAGAGACCCTCTCCTAGTTCCCAGATAACAGGGTAATTGGTTTAAGAAGTTGTGTTTTTTCACCATATTTAGTTAATACCCTAACAAAGGACTACCTTCTGCTTCATTCAACAGTTAGAACTAGAAAAAAAAAAGATTGTATTTGAAGATGTCTGCCCGTTTATCTTGATTTTCAAATATAGCTGCAGCAGGTAAATTTATGTGTGTGTATTCATGGTAATACCAGCCAGATGCAAACGTACTTCCAAAGTCAACATACATTGAGTTTAAGCTTAGTTATTAAATGACTAATTATGTTCCCAGGTTTGATGCAGTTTTATGGGTGAGTGCACAACTGTAGTGTCTGTCATAAAGAGCCAACCCACAGAGCTACTGAGGGAAGAAAAAAAATGTATAGAGGACACAACTAATTGAATATTGGTGAGTTTGTTTCCCAGTTGTGGGATTTAGCACCGAATTTCGCTGGAGATAGCTCTAATTGTAGCTCTTTTGGAATGGTAAAGAGCAGTCTTGTGCTGTAATCCCAAAGTGTCAAGGGCAAAGTCACCTTGATGTGCTTTCAGTAAGTACTCTGGTGTTTGGCCCTAGGGAGGCCTTATCTCCCACTGCCTTGGGTTCTTTATTAGACAAATGAAACCCAGGCAAAAATCAGAAGTACAGTGGAGCACATGGCACACTGGGCAGTAACTGAGTAGGAAATGAACCCACCCGTGGTGACAAAGTGCCTGCAAAAACCAAGGGAGTTATGATAAATGACCTCATTTCAGTCTTCAGCATCCTCACCAGGGGAAGCAGAGGGGCAGGTACCAATCTCTTCACTCTGGTGACCAGTGACAGGACTGGAGGAAATGGCTGGAGCTGAGTCAGGGCGGGTTTGGGCTGGATCTCAGGGAAAGGTTCTTCGCCCAGAGGGTGGCTGGGCACTGAACAGTCTCCCCAGGGCAGTGGTCACAGCACCAAGGCTGACAGAGCTCAAGAAGTGTTTGGACAATGCTCTCAGGCATGAGGTGGGATTCTTGAGGTGTCCTGTGCAGGGCCAGCAGTTGGACTCGATGATCCTTGTGGGTCCCTTCCAGCTCAGCATATTCTGTGATGCTATAAATGGGTGGGCAGAGCTACCTTGTAGAACAGGGTAAAGGAGGTGTCATAGGAAGCCAGAGGTATCACAAGGCAGGGTGTGCAATAGTAGGTGATGCCAGGTACTTAAAAAGATCAGTGTATTCATCAGTTTATTTATTCAGATGCTTAGCACCAGTTTACAGGAAGGCTAGCCTGCATGCCTGTAAAAAAAAACCAACAAAAGTTCCAAACATGTTCCCCTGCATAAATAAGGAGAAGGAAGGGGTTTGCCAAACATTTAACTATCAATATTTAAGTGAGGTTAAGGTGTTTGGAGTAAGTTCTGAGATGAGCAATGTTAGGCTGGGTCATGTTGAAGCTCTCCAACACCCTCAATTCTGGGCAGTGAACTCTGGGCTACCCAGCAGGAGCACATCCCTCTCCAGCAGGCAACTGCCTGCCCCTCCCAAAGCAGGCAGCCACTCCGAGAAACCAAACCCTGCCCTGATGTCTCCTTCAGAGGTTGCTTATAATCCATTAATAAAATGAACACTCAGCATCCTGCTCTGCAAAAGCCACCTTTGCGTGATTAAAACACAGTAACACGCACGGATAACAGCGCACGGAACTATTCTGGATAAGATAACAGGGCCCGGAGCTCAGTCCTCGAGCAGAGAGGACAAGCTGAACAGACCTGACAGCTTCTGCTGCCAAGAGGAGGCAATGTCCCCCTCCCCACCTCTGCTGCCGCTGCTCCAGCTCTCCCGTTCCTCTGACCTTTGTTAGCAAGCCGAGTTAACCTTGGGGAATATTAACCCAGGTTTAAAAAAAAAAAAAAAAAAAAAAAGCTTTTACTACGTTAGAGATCAGAAAGGCCAAGCCTTTAGTGAGCCCGATACCAGCCACGAAGGGAGAGAATAACCGGGGGAAAGAGGGTGGGAATGCACTGTTCACTGACCGGCTCAGCCCTCTCTGAGAAGAAAAGGTGCTAACAGGGGTAATCAGCGACCTGCTGGCTTATGCCCAGATCTTCAAGTCTGTAACTTAGCAGAGCGCCATTCATTTTAACCGAGCTGCGCTGAATCTCCCCCACGGCAGGGCTGGTGTTGTTTCCCGGCGCATAAAGCAGCGCGGGTCCTCCTAAAGGGTTTAAAGCTTCCCTGGCACTGAATATTTGTTACCTGCTGCCGTGTCCTTCTGCCCAATTTCGTTCCCAACACCCGAACTGATGTAGTAACTTAGAGGTGGCTGCATACAGACAACAGGAGCCAGCACGTATTTTTTATATCTCCCTTTCTCCTTATCTGTAGGCATTGTGCAAGAGATCTGGACAAGTCCAAAGAGAGATCCAAAATACTCTAAACTCAAAAGAAATACCTTTTTGAAATATATATTGTTAGACATCCTAATAACTAATAACTGAGCTTTGTCTTGAGAGAGGCACTAGACACCATCAGTTCAGGAGTATATAATCTCCACATGACTTTCAGAGGAAAAAATACGTGAATTTCAAAAGAAAAAAAATTGTTCAGGTTCTCCTGTAGAACAGAACAGATCCTGTGGGGTTTCTTCTTGTTGCTATGATGCCAAGTGACAATTTGCAGGGCCATTTCCCTCCTCTCGGTAAGGAAACTTAACAGGGAAACCTTATGACCAGGTACCCTGCTTCAAACCCCAAATACCTCTAAGCTCTGAAGGCCACTGACAGAGTTACTGCAGACAAGGACAAGCCACACAGGTGGGCACATTAAAGAACCACAGAAGGTGACATTGCATTTTGGTTGTGACTTCGGATGATTTTATGTTTTACACTTCAAATGAAATTTGAGGTCCAATTCCTGCAACTGAATCCAAACTGGAAAATTACCAAATCTCACTGATTCATTCTGGGAGCACATGAACTGAAATAGCCCTACAAATGGTGCAGCTGGAAAGCCTAAGCTAAAGCTTAGAGCCAATAACTCCTTATGTTTTAGTACTAAAGGGCCTGAAGATCATTCGTTCTCTTTGACTAAACACATAGAGATGGAAAAATACTGAAGGTATGATCCTCTTGGTGCACTTGATGTAATTCCTTGATATGCATTTGAAAATATACACAAACTCCAGACACTTATCATGCCAAACTTGGGTACTTTGCCTTATCTCTAGTCTCCATACAGAGATGTTAAGCACAGCATTCAGCAGTACTGAAGCTAATTTGGAGCTGTTTTTAACACTGAGTGGAATTTCTTTTGCTGACTTACTTTTCCAGTATTACTCTGAAGTTTTGGGATATAAGTAATCTTTATTTTTTAATTTTTTTTTTTTTTGCTGTGGAGCTCAGCTGCAGCAGAGAAAAAACTTCACTCACTGTATCACAGAATCATAGAACATGCTGAATTGGAATGGACGCATCAGGATCATCGAGTCCAACTCTTAGACCTGCACAGGACACCCCAACAATCCCACCACGTGCCTGAGAGCATTGTCCAAACACTTCTTGAACTCAGTCAGCCTTGGTGCTGTGACCACTGCCCTGGGGAGCCTGTTCAGTGCCCAGCCACCCTCTGGGGGAAGAACTTTTTCCTGATTTCCAACGTAAACCTGCCCTGACTCAGCTTCGTGCGGTTTCATCGAGTCCTGTCACCGCTCAGGAGCAGTTCTGCTCCACAGGAGTTACCACCAGTCACCAGAGCGTTGTAAGTCACGAGACCATTGAGACCACGGTACTTTTCCAGAGTACCCCGTTATTAAATGGCCCTAAAAAAGCCGAAGAAAACAGAAGTCTTTTCCCAGGGCCGGTATTTTACAAGCAATCTTTATCAGGCGCTGACCTGGCCTGATTAGGGAATCGTTGTGACTCCTGATTTAATTGAAACGGAGCCCAGCAGGCACCGATGGGCGAGCTCCAAAAAAAAACCCCAAACGAACCCGCGGATCCCTTGGGCTGGAGCACCAAAAACCAAACCCGAGCGAGCATCGGGGTCTCACAGGGGAGGGGGCACCGCCTCCTCCTCCTCCTCCTCGAGGTGTCCCTCGGCTTCCATCCGGCTTGTTTGTTTTCCTCCGTGGGAGGAGGAGGAAGAGGGGAGCCCCAGGGGTCGGAGGCCGGGAAAAGCTGGTGGGCTGCGTCCCCCGCGGGGTCCCGGGGCGATGGAGGCGGGCGAAGGGCAGCGGGCAGCGCCTCCTCCCCGCCCGCCGCGGGAGGAAGGGGCCGGGCGGCGCATCCACCTGCCGGCACCTGCCCCTGCCCCTTCCCCGCTCTCTGACTCCTCCCCGGCCGCAGCGGCTGCTCCCGGCTCCGTCCTCCCCTGTTCCATCCCTTCCCGTCCCGCTCCGCCGGGAGCAGCCCCAGGTAAGCGCGGCCCCTTCGCCTCGCACGGGGCTCGTTCCCGAGAGCCGAGCGGAGCCACCCCGGGCGGCTCCCGAGGGAAGGGAGGGGGGGAATCGCCATCCCGGCCGCTCCGAGTGGCGCCTACTGGGGTTTTTTTGGCTTTTAATTAAGGCGTTTCGGCTTTGCGGGGATGCGGAGGGACCCCGGCGGCGGAAAGCCCCGTCCCGTGGGGGTGGGAGGCGCCGGGTGACAAAAAAAGCGAGCGGGGACGTAGTTCGCCCCTCTAAACGGTGTTTCCCCCTGTTTCCCCCTGCCTCCCCCTCTCCGTAGACGGTCTCTCCACTGGGAGATGCAGCGCGATAAAGTCGCGCTTCCCCGTGGGAAGCCGGTTTGTAGGGGGAGCCGGGAGCTGAACTCGCCCGGAGAAGGTGGGTGGGCGATGTGAGTTCAGAGGATACCGAGCAGCGGCGGGGGGGGGAAGGTGCGGAGAGCTCCGCGCACCTTTCCAAGTGGAGCTTGTCCATGTCTTGCCGTGGTGATGAAGGGCAGGAGATGAGGCAACTTTCTCAAGGTCACCGAGCGAGCAGCCGCTCACAGGGAGAGTAAACCAGAACAACGCTTAGTTCTGGGGCCTCTTCAGCTTGTATTAATGCCACCACTGGTTCATTTTTTTTTTTCCAAAAACTCTAATTTCTGGTTAAAGTTGTCATAATTCATCAAGTGATTTTGGAAGATCATTCTCTCGTTGAGCCTTTGTCCTAAGTGTCCCTGTTTGCCCTAAGTTACACTAACCCCTTTAAGTGCTTTAGATTTTGGAAGAGTGACTTTTTTCAGGAGTCCTAGCACTGAAACTTCTGGGCCAAATCTTTGCAAGCTGAAATCAACCCCCACTCCACACCTCCCCTCAGGTGGCTTTATGTTCAGAGTTTACTTGGCCCTCGAATTTCAACCTCAAGTCCCTGGGTGAGTGGGTGTCAGTGAATTTAAAGGGCCAGTTCTCACATCGAGCCTTTGTCCTAAGTATCCTTGTTTGCCCTGAGTAAAGTGACACTAATGCCTTTAGTGCTTTAGAGAGAGCCCAGGGAAGCAACTTGGATGATTTCCAGTATTAGGTGGGGAAAGATTTTTACAGTATTTTGGATTTTTATAGTGTTAAGTGGGGGAAAGAGATGGACATTGTATGTGGCACAAATCAATGAACTGGGAAGTGATTGCTGTTGTGAGTGTTACCTACAGGTATCAACATAAATGTAAAGCCAAAAGACTAAGATAAAATTTGATGCCAAAGTAGGACTTAACATGTCTTTTTTCCTTTTTCCTTTCATTCTTAAAGTGCTAAAAATTATACTGGTTCATAGGACAGTCAGCCTAGAGCAAATCCATCATGGCAGCCTAGCCTGAAAATGGAAATAAGTTGAAACTATGTTCCTGGATGTTGATGGAAAAATAAAGTGACACATTATTCACAGAATCATAGAATCTGCTGAGTTGGATGGGACCCATCAGGATCATCAAGTCCAACTCCTGACCCTGCACAGGACCATCCCCAACTCACACCATGTGCCTGAGAGTGTTGTCCAAACACTTCTTGAACTCAGACAGGCTTGGTGCTGTGACCACTGCCCTGGGGGGCCTGTTCCAGTGCCCGACCCGACCACCCTCTGGGTGAAGAACCTTTTCCTGATTCCAGGGTGCTGGTCAAAATATTTCTCTTGGAGTTGTCAGTCCTGAAGATATGGCCTTTTCCTCCTGTATCAGTCCAGGGTTGATCCACATGAGTATTTCCAGTGCCACGATGGTAGCTCAGCAGTGTCTGTGCTACTGCAGCAGTACTTCCCTCACATCTTGGATGCCTGGATCCTGAAACCTGTTTCTGGCAACACAAGCCTCCCCATGGAGTGAATTCAAACCTCCTACCAGCAGATTTGCTTTTCATTCTTCTCTGCCATAGACCCGTTAGAAATGGTTTGCAGCTTCTCAGGATCTGTAGTTCACAGATTGAAAATAGCTGACCTGGACCAGATGTCTAAATAAGTCTGATTTGTGAACATTGCTGGTTTTTTTTTTTTTTTTCTGCAGAGTGGCTAACTAGTGCTACCATATTCATACAATATCCATTTGCAACTCCAATATGGTAAACAGGTATTCTTGAGAGGTTCATTTCCTTGTCAGCGACTTTCAGTAACGTAGACACTTGAATTTTACTGCCAGAAGATAATAATCAATTATGAAGATAACAAGCAAATATGCTTCTGCCAGAAAATTATTTGCTTCTACCATGGAAGAAGGGCAGAGGCAGAACTGGGGATGCAGTGTAGGGGAAGTAAGAATCCAAATGCCAAGCTGGCTGTTGCTGCATCCTCCAGCTCCTCCTGTGATCTGGTGGTGGGTGCTGTGGTTTGCAGTTGTTGCCTGACCAATAGGTCCATCTCCTACCATGACAGCACAGCTGGTTCTTTTGGGCTCTTGGTCCTTTCTGTTTCAGAAATGGTTGGTTTTGTAGGGTCTTCTGGCACTCATGATCCACTCAGCCAGGCAACAGCATTTCAGCCTCCTTCCCCACCCCAGTGTTCCTGACGTGATGTACTTGTGATAGGCAGTTCATGGCAGTATCTGTTTTCAGAGAAGACAAGTAGATGATTAGTTGTAGCACAAATATGGCACCCTGTAACTGCTTAAAGAGACTGCTACACTCAGAGATTTTTAATGCCTTCTTTTGCCACATGTGGAAGTAGAATTAATCTTGGTTTCCTGGCCTCAGGAATACTGTTGTGGGCTTCACTGAGCTGCTGCTGATAGTGCTTATCAAGAAGCACTGTTTTTTGACACCTGTTGATCAGTACACTCTGCAGTATAATGATATTTTGGGAGCTAATCTAGAATAGCTTCAAACCTATTTCTTAGGAATTGTGAGAATGCTGAGGTTTTATTTGAGGCAACCTTTAATGTAAATATTTACGTAGTCTCCTGTTGTTCTCCGGAAGATGTGTGATGTTACCTCATAGGCACGCTGAGTAGAGATCACCTCTATGGAGAAGGTTCCTGAAGGGCCAGGACATTGGGAAGAACCTGATTTTGATGACTTTGAGACATTCAGTCAATTTGTCTTTGACCCCTTCCAGGGGATAAATTTTACTCTGTGGAGTAAATTACGATTACTTTTTTTTAATCATCACAATAAGAATAGTTAGTGCTACTTCCTGAAGTGTCAAGGAAATCTTATTAATGAAATGAGGTGAAAACCTTACTTAGTTCCTTTCCTTTTTAATTTATAGCTGGATTTGTTTTAACCTTTCTATACTTCATTTGCAAGTCATGGTGACTTTTAGTACTGATTGTTCAATAGAAATCTTGACCGTGTTTCTTTCCTCTTGTCCTGGTAGCAAAGGCAAGAATTATCCTGTTCTGTGAAATTGCTCTCTGAAGAGATAATGAAAATTAATCTGGAGTCACCTCCTTCCTGGTTTTCCCTCTGATTTTTTTTTATTGCCCCTCTAAAATTTCCTCCCCACCATCATATCATGGTTATATTGTGTTTATGGTTATGCTACTGAAACTTCTCGGGGATCATAAAATGGTAGGGAATAAAAAAAACAAAGGAAGCATATTTCCTTTCCAGCGTCATCAACACCATAATTTCTCGGCTTGCCCTTTTTTAAGGTTGCACTGAAATTACTCCTTTGCTATCTTAATGAGTTTTGCCAGTTTGTTCATCTGGATAGTGGCAATTTTTTGGATGTGACACATTGTTTCAGGTTCACGTAGAGTGTTTGAATGCTTTTATGATTCCTCCTTTTAGAAGATGGGCTTGATTTCATTCGTTTGGCTTCTGACTGTTCTATTCTCTCCCATCTTTCTTGTTTGCATGTGGTTGCTTTTACGTAGGTCCACCTATGGAGAACTGGTTTGGTTTTCTTTGTTCTTGGTTGTTTTTTTTTTTTAACTGTTGACAACTATCACAGAGCTTAGCAAACAGCTAACTGTTGTTGCTGTCTCAGGAAATAGCACAAAATGTGTATTGAAGCATTATGTAAATGCAGGAAGTAAACTGTTGCCAACGTAACTCTGGCTTCTTTGGCCAAGTTGAATTCACAGTGTTGAACTGGGATATCTGGAGGTACTTATTCCATCCTACTGGCCTAGGCTTGGAAACAGCCTATGGTGATCTCCACATAAAACCTTGTGGGAAGCAATTAACAGTTATGAATGGTTTGCACTAAGGAAGTACCTTATTATTTCTTGCATGGAGAAGCCAGCAGGTCAGGTTTGATTGACAAAACTGTGGTTAAACCTTTAGGGTTTCATTGCCTTTCATTCTTTCTGTTGTCTCTTTGGGATACTGGCTCCTGGCTAGTGAAGGACACAGGCTGGATGAAGGAGCCATGACATGATGGTGCTGTAAGGAGGCAAAAGTGGAGTCTTTCCTTTGCCCAAAAGTCACCAGGTGAGGGGCTCAGGAGGATGTTGTGGTGACCCCTTAGAGGTGAACAGCACAACTCTGTGCTCAGTGCTTTTCCCATCCAGGGGACAGAGTGGCTGTCACTGGGGTAGGGAGGAGGACAAGCCTTTGGAGGACTAATTGTCTAGAAAGTCTGTATTAGATTAAGTAGTATGTTACCAAATGCAGTATGTTATCAAATGAAGTAAACTCTACTGCAGCTTTTACTTAAAGATCTGATCTGCAGAAATCCATTGAAAAACTAAAACAAAACCAAAACCTATTGGGTTGAATTTGTTTTGAATTAATCTAATATTTTAAAATTTTGCATTGCCATTTTGTTTCCTTTCTTTTTTTTTTTCATTTTGACAACTTTTACTGGAAATAATGATGTGTTTTTTTTAATCTTAATGACCCATGGCATCACACTGATATTAATACTCCTAAGGCATATGTGAGAAGAAGCTCAGATACTTCAAGCAGTAGCTGCCAGCTGTGAGGCAGTACATTTTCCTGTATTCATCAGGATACTGTGTCAGTGATGGCTTTTCACTCTCCTTATCTCCTGTCATTAGAAACAGTAGCTTTATTTCTGTACTTTCAGAGTTACCAAAGAAAAACACGCTCAGTTCTGGATATTCTGTGTTGCTGGGGGTCCAAGTGCTGGTTCTGCTCCACCCACACCAGAGTAAACTGAAGTTTCTGAAATTCAAGGACTCGACTGCATATGACTGAAAGGTCCCCATCATTATTTGGGTTTATTTTTACCAAAGCTAGAAGGTATTAGCAAGCTGCCCTGCAGTCCTTTGGCACCATGGGCCCTGTCCCTTACTCCTTGAAGCCTCTTTTGTGGGGGAACTCCATCCCTGTTTCCTTGCCTGGCATCTCTTGAAGTTTGTTTCTTCAGATGTACCCAGGAAAGTGCCATTATAGCTCAGCAGACATCAGGAAGAATGACTGGCAGTGGATAGTTGTGCATTCCCACTAAACTCTTCTGCATCAGAGTGGGTTTATGATGCTTTTACATGGGGTCTATTTAAATTTATCTGATGTATGAGGTGAGTTAAAGGCCAAAGTATTGGACTGAGATAAGACAGACTAGTCTCTTCTAGCCCTGTAGTTGTTGGGATGGGGAGTGTTTGACAGGTCAGTTTGTTCCTCCATGACTCACCTGCCTTATCTGAGTTGTTGCAGTTCCCTTGATGTATTTGTAAATGATTTTGAAGTTGTAGGAGTGATGTGTGCTTAACAAAACTAGATTATATCATTATTGGATGCTGCACATTGATTTTTTGCCTTAAACATTTGCAAACTAACGGGTTTGTTTTCATCTGGTTTTAAAACACTGGCAAATGTGTATATGGAATACCATGGAAACCTGTATGTACCTATGACTTCCCGGTATTTTGTGATGTGATAACTGCTATTAATCAGAATCTGGATGGGTTACTAACAAGTACTAAATTGGGAGGGATGGTTGAAAAATAGTTAAGCAACAGAGATATTTTTCCTCTCAGTTCTTTAAAAAAAACCCACCACAAACCAACCCTAAAAACTCCCCAAAAAAGAGTGAGGAAGACTCTTACTTGCCAATTTGCAAAGCCTTTCAAATAGTAATGTAAAAAATATTTGTGGTTTGTTTGTTTTTTTTTTTTAATCATAGTACCTGTTGACTTACCTCAGAATCACCACTTCTGTCTGCTATGACCAAACTTCCTAATCCTTTTTTAGCTCTCCTTTTCAGAGAACGAGGAACGAAAATATCCTCCTCCAACTTTTTAATTGTCCCCTAAGTCTGGGCAGAGCTGCACTTCCTGACTGCTGTGAAGAGCTGGGTAAGAATGGATGCGACATAAAGCGAAGCAGAAGTCCTGAAGCCTTAGTCACCAATCGGATGGACTTACTGTAAGTAGAATTAAGACTTGTTTCTCACCTGTCTGCCATGCAGATAAGTTCAACAGTGCATTATTTACATTTTTTTTGCCGTCACTAATAAGCAAATACCAGCCTCAGCCTTCCCTAAACTGCAAAGCATTGGCACGCTCGAGGTGCCGAGCTGCTGTTGAAACTTGCTTCAGAGACATTTGCAGCTCAGTTTTGGGAGAGATGACAACTTGGTGGAGGTTCTAAAAACTAGTCTTGTACTTTGGGTTGAATTATGCTGAGTCTTAATGCAACTGCAGTGTTCCTGTGTGCAGGGCTCTGCTCTGCAAGTTAGGGAAAGGTATTTCTCAGTGCATGACTGAGGCACTTCCTAGGCTTTTTTCCATGTGGAGTAACATGAGAAGATTCAGTAGATTACAGTATTTATTAAAATGATAGCTCATGGAGCTGCACCAGCAAACATTTTGTGTTTCTTGTGTCTGTGCTAATCGGTGGTTTTACTTAATGTTAATGTTTAACTTTAAAATAAACCATTGTATGCTTGAAACATTGGACATAGCTCTTCTTTTTAACTCTATTTTCAAAACTTTATGTCGATGTTGTTTCCCTGCTGTGCTTCTCTCACCGTTTTTGGTGCTGTGGCTACAACACACAACCAAGAAAACAACTCTTTGCAACACGTAAGAGTGAAAAAAAAGTGGCTTGTGGGGCTGCGAGCTGTTATCAAATGAGTTGAATTTGTATTTCCTGATGCTTTGCTCGTGTTCTTGTTTCTGTGTCATAAACCTCAGAGTAAGTGTTACATGAGTAAGTGTTGAGAGAGGCAGGAGGACCTGAACTTGGTACTGACACCGTGTGGGTTGTTGCCAGGATATTCTTTAGCAGCGAGAGTGAGCACTGACTTAACCTTCTCAGTTTGTGTGGCACTCGTGTTAATGAATAGTTGCCACTGTATAATCCTCAGGGTTGTAGTGAGAGGCTATTGAGATCTGATTTCATGCTGCACCTTAATTTGTACCCTCTCTTCAAATACTTCCGGTTGTGTTTGTGGTTGTTTTTTCTCCCCCCTCTAGGTTTGGCATTTTTCCAAAGGGAAAACTGACAAGAAAGGTGGACAGAGCTTCTGGTTGTGATTGTTTTCTTTTTTTTTTTTTCTTTTTCTTTTTTTTTTTTTTTTGTGTACAGGTTCATGCTTTACTTCCAAACACTTGAATTGTTTCTGTACTGTTGACAAAGGAAAGATGACCTCTACTGTAGTAAGTAATCAAAATGTTCGCAATATTCATCTCTGATTTTTTTTTCTTTCAGTGATGTTTCATTTCTTTGTAAGTAACAGCCTATCAAATAATGAACTGATTAATAAGCCTTTTAAAACATGGAATATTTGCTGTGTTTTCTTTTCTGCAAAAAGGGAAAGAGACACTGTGAGACACGTGTAAGAGCCTTGAATTAACTAACATTTGAAGTGCTCAGATGCTTTTAGGAGAGAATTATACTTTTAAAGCTTATTTTGGTGGGATAGGTTAGAATGGCTTCTAACTAGTTCTTACAGCTCTTCCAGGATAAATATCCCACAACCTGTTGTAGGCCAGCGTGTTTCAGAAATGGCTTAGGTATACCTGGTGTTGTCACAGGACAAAATGGGGCAGTAAGCATTTATCCTAGACCTGGACAAAGGCTGTTACTTGTCAGCATTTCTTTCTGTGACAGAGCTGCCTAAAGCTGTCCTTACTGTTTATTTCTACCCCGTCAGATGTTCCAGTGCAAGCGTTTGTGCCACCAGCTTGGAGGGCTGGGCTCAAGAATCCTTCTCAGGCCGAGTTACTTTGGGTCAGGAAACTGATCTTATCTTGCATTTTCCAGCCTTGCTCTGTGTTATTTTTATTGTTCAGAGTGTGAGGTGCTAGGCCTGTGCTGTAAATCCCTTCCTCTGTGTAAACTGGAGTCACTAGTAAGTGTCTGTGTGGGGGGCGTGTGCATTGGCAGAATTACTGAGTTACGGTTCTGAGTGTGGGTGGGTTTTGAAACCTTTGTCCTAATTGCTGTCTTGCCTCTTGTTTTTCTTTTTTTCTCCTGTTTCCTCCCCCCCTCAACATCACCATTTAGGGTCCACCACCGCCATACTACGAGAACCACGGCTTTCAGGCAGAACACATCTATCCTGCCCGCCAGGCAGTGGGTGCTAATCCATATCCACACTTCTACTCCACAAATGCTCCTCCAGTGCCAAACTACGTCCCAAGGGTTCACACCCACCAGTCCACCAGGCCAGTAGCACATTCATCCGGGAGATCATGTGCATCAAGTAAGTTTTGCTGGGATTTCTTTCAAGATAACAAAGAAAAGGGATCTTTCAACTCGTGCATGGAAGGAGCCACCTCCCCGTGCATGAAGAAGTGATATCTGGCTGGGATGGTGGTGTAACTGGGCAGGAACATGAGTGATTTGAGGGAAGGATGGTGGGATGGAGAAAAGTTGTCTGGTGAAAAGGATCTGATTTTAATGTCAGGGAAATACGGTGCTGATGGGTGGAAATTACCATATTTGTGAACTAATTTCTCTTTTTCTCCTTGCTTTCGTTTCAGGTTTGAGGAAAACCATAATAATAATATTATCTATTTTGATAGTCGTTTGTTGTGCAATTGCTGCTTTCTTCATCTGGTATTTTCGTAAGTTGTGGGGTTTTTTTTCTTGTTTGTTTTGTTTTGAAAGAAAAATGCAGTAAACTTTGAAAGTTAGAAATATACATTCTCATCTTCCATTTCATGCCAAATTAAGGAAAGGCAAGTCTTTGTTGCTTTTCTCCCGAGAGATGAACTAATGTTGCTTTCTAATGGCTCAGTTTTGTTAGTTGGTTGGTTTTTTTTTTTGTTCTCTCTTTTTAATGAACAATGCTGCTGTCTCTTCCCTTCCCCTTCATCAGGTAAATATGTTTTTGATGGTAAGAAATGACAACTTTTTGACTGTTCAGGAGTGGCTTATTCAGGTGGCTCCTCTGGAAAGGTTCCCTCTATCTGACAAGAGCTGGTGCAGGGCAACTAGTAAAGAATATTCCACCTCTGGCAAGGGTTTTTAAAGTTCACTTAATTTTAAGCGAAGGAAGGAGGTTGCAGTAAATTTGTATACCTTAACTGCAAGAGTGTAAACGGTCAAGGTGTGTTTTGGTTTGGTCAAATGGGACCTCTCTCAGAGCAGAGGTCATTTAAATCCATTTCTTTGTTTCTGTGAGGCTTTTGTTTTGAAAGTGTGTAAACATTGGACAAGCCCAGCCTGTCTCACCACCTTAAGCCATACAATGGATGATACATTCACCTTGGAAGTCATCCACAACTGGGGTGACTGAGCTCTGAGCAATTCTCTTCAGCTGGAACAATTCTCTTCAGCTTAAGTGAAGTTTGCCTTGTGGTGTCGTCATTTCTCTTTCAATGAAAGCCACTTTTCAAAGGAAGTTAAAATCCATTTTTTTTATGGTTTTAGGAGCCTCTCCATTCTGTTCTGTGCAAGAAAAGAGGAAGAGAGATCTAGTTGAAGATGTCCTTGATCATTGCATTGAGGTTGGACTAGATGATGTTTAAAGGTCCCGTCCAACCCAAACTATTCTCTGATTCTAAGAGAGTTCATTTAGAACTACTAGGATGACACTTTGTGTTCTTAGGAGTGTTTTTTTCACTCACTTTGATTTATACAGGGTGAGCATAATCTTCTTTTAAGTGACAGGAAAAGTATATAATTGGAGAACTCACTTTCTTCCTCCTTAAAGTGGGACGCTTTGTCAGTGAAGCTGACTCTTTTTTGACAACTTAATGGCTCTTGCTTTTTCAGTGGAGGCCAGTGGCCAAAATCCAATCAACTGCATCAGTGACTTAATCTGACAAGTGATCTAAAGGCCAGAGCAAGACATCCTGTTGTGTCAGGCTGGGCTTCCTCCCATCTCTGAGTTTAAGAGCTCCTATCAAAGTGGAGTCCTTGAGAGCTGGCAGTGGGCACCTGAGGCTCACTGATGTTCGGCCTTAGGGCTGTTTCTCTCTCTCCCTGCAGTGGAGAATCATTGTCTGGGCTCCCTGATCGAGTGTGGATCTTCAGGAGTGTGCATACCACCGTCTCAGTGGTGTGATGGAGTGAGTGACTGCCCCAACGGGGAGGATGAAACCCGCTGTGGTGAGTGACGGCGTCGGGGGCTCAGGGAGGAGACCTGCAAAGAGTTTTTGAGCAAATGGCCTTGTCCAAAGCTTGCTAAGTTACAATAGGAGTGTTTTAGCCTAAGTTATATCCCTAAAATGGTTTAGGATGCTTGAGTGCTCTGAAGGGGGTGTATCTAGATATTCAGTTTGTTTTCGGTCTAATTGAAAAGCTGAAAGAAAATGTCTGACTCAGGGGTTTGAGCTGCCCTGGCTTTGAATCAGTTTTTTAGATATTACCTTTTAATTTGAGTAGGGCTTGCGCAAAACTGAATGTAACATTGTCTCTGGAATGAACAGTGGTTGTTGACTTCTCAGTAAACCTCAGGTGGTAACATAAACCTGAGGGTCTTCAATCACGCTTGTCTTTTTCCATATATTTTGCATTCCTTGTTCTCCCCATAACTCTTCAACTGCTTCATAACTCCTTCGTGCTAGAAAGCCTGGCCTGATCATTGTTTCCAACTGAAAGGGTGCCAAGGGAGTCAAGAGAATGTAAAGCTGATGGTAGATGTTGGAAACATCATTGATTTGTAGATTCCAAAGGTGTGGTACCTTGTTTCTGTCACCTGTGCCATGCTGGAAAACTCCAGCTGTGCTCTCATTCTCTCTCTGTGAACTTTTATTCAGCACATGCCTCTTGCAGGATTAGCCTTTACTGGCATATGCTCTAAGTCTGTTCCTCTCCATTTGATTGAATAATGGGTTCTTGGAGGAGCTTGTTCAATCTGTTCTTTTCCTTGAGCTATTTTATATTAAATTCTTGTACAAATAAATACATAATGGGGCATGGAATGCCAGAGCTAATTGCTCTTTGTTACATTCTTGCCCTACAAGTACTTCTCTGAAGAAATTTGGTGTATTAAGATATAATATAAAGTATATTACAATAGATTATATTTTATTTATACATGTATGTGATATATTAAGAAATATATTGTTGTGTAGGTAAAAGATAACAAAAGGTTGACTATTGCAGTCTTTCTCAGTGGTATTTCTCAGAATATGAAAGAGAATTCTGAGCATAAAAGCTGAAGATGAACAATGTCTTGTACACTTGCATTTTAAAACTGGTAGTTCTTTTAAAGTACCTTACACACAAAGAACTAAGTAATTTCCATGTTTTTGTCTCCTGGATATTTACTCAGAATTTGAGTAGAAGGCAGCATTAAATTAACATCAGTTCATACATAGAAGTGAATATTATGGGTAACAATACTTTTAAGTAGAGAAAGAGCAGTACTATAGTGTGTGATGTTCTTGATTTCTCTTTTTTTCCCCCCTTCTTCCTTTTCTGGCAGTTAGACTTTTTGGACCAAATTTCATCCTGGAAGTTTATTCACCTGTCAGCAAATCCTGGTATCCTGTTTGTCAAGATGACTGGAATGATGACTATGGGAAGATTGCATGTAAAGACATGGGCTACAGTGTGTAAGTCCAACCTTCACCAGCCTTTGCACATACATGGAAAGGTTAAAATTTGTCTCTTTCATTTTTAAAAGCACATCTCTGAGCCAAAAAACACATGGGTCTGATGCTGTCAGTGGAGGCTTTTGCAGACTCAAAAGGGAATGTTACTCCAACAAGTAATGGGGTCTGGCCCACATGGGGTGACCACTTGCTGTAGGGTCACTTGTATCCACTACATTCACTTGCAACATAACTTCCAGAGCTCTCTCAGGTCACTGAAATGGCTCAGTGACATCCAGTCTGACTTAATCTGTCAACACAAGTATTACACAGAAAGCCTTGATCTTCAGAGGGCACAACACCAGCTCTGTGGAAGAAAGAGAAGGCTCAGGGGTGACCTAATTGTGGCTTTCCAGTACCTGAAGGGGGCCTACAAGGAACATGGAGAGGGACTTTTTAACAAGACCATGTAGCAACAGGACAAGGGGGAATGGATTCAAACTGAGAGTGTGTAGGTTTAGATGAGATATTATGAAAAAATTCTTCCCTGTGAGGGTGGTGAGGCCCTGGCACAGGTTGAACAGAGAAGCTGTGGATGCTCCACCCCTGGAAGTGTCCAAGGCTAGGCTGGATGGAGCTCTGAGCAACCTGGTCTAGTGGAAGGTGTCCCTGCCCATGGCAGGGGGTTGGAACTGGATGATCTTTAAGATTCCTTCCAACCCAGACCTTTCTATGATTCTGTGGTAAGGTCACTGTAAACATTTGTGCCCTGAGTGCTGCCCACGTTCTCCCCACATAACACCACAGCCTAAATTCTTCTGTAGTTTAAATATTTGATGTTGCCTCTCTTTGATACAGTTGGAAAATGCTGTCCTCTGTTGTGTGTGGAGCAATGGAGTGAATTTTTGAGGCAGGCAGAACTAGTGTGTTCCAGTTCCAGCTCCAGTAGTTCCAACTCCAACCCAGCAGCAAGAAAACCTCAACTAGAAGACCTGGCAGAAGAACAACACTTGCTGCCCTTTTTGTTGTCCCACTAAACGTGGATGTCACAATTTAGTGCACCTGAACTTTGTTGTGCTGTGTAAATGTACTGGCAAAGTACATTCACTTCATATTTCCCTGTTACATGAGGCTGAGCATTTCTACTGTGCATATTGGATAAAAATACTTTTTTAACCTAGTAACTGTTTGATGTTTAAACAATCTGAGTCTCTGGCACTGTACTGCACCACCAGGGTTCTGTGTTTACTTAAAAATACAAATAAATATTGTTAGTGTTGTCATGTCAGAAGCTCCAGCTTGGCACAGCTTATTGTTCCTTGTTGGAAAACTGAAATTACTGAGTTTTGTAATGAGCTTTCTATTTTGCAGGGATACATATTACTACAGTCGTGGGGTAGTACCTGATGTCAGCTTTAAAAGCTACATGAAGCTGAACACAAGTGCTGGGAATACAGACTTGTACAAAAAGCTGTACAGCAGGTATCTGTCTAATACAAACCTCTTTCCTTTTACCAAGGGTCTGTTTAGCTGTTGTAAGAGATGTAGGTTCTGCTTGCAGCATAATGCAAGCACATCTTTCAATGGGGATTGTTAGAGGAAGACTTTGTTTTTAATCTGCTTGCAGCAGCTGCTCTCCCTTCTGTTTAAAAGCACAGCTGCCTTTTCTCCATCCTTCCTCTCATCTTTTAAAAGATGTCCCATCCTGTTCCCTCCTTGCTCTCTAGAAGGTTGCCATGTCAAAGGTAGTTATCTAAGGCTCTTTGACCACCAGCAGGAGTTTCTGTATGGTGACAATAGCTACAAGCTGGAACACATTCACAGCAGCTGGTACAGCTTTTTTTTCAGTTGTAAGAACACACAGTGTGCAGAAATTGATCTTTCACTGTGGAAAGTATCATTTTTATTCTCATTAAACAACTCTGAAATGTCTGGTTCCAAAACCTATAGACTGCTGTGCCTGGCAAACTTCCTGCAGCTCCCTTGTTTAGATGCTTCTACAACTACTTCATAAATCAGCAGAGGTTTTTCTCATGCTGTTCTTCATCTTGCTCCTCAGTAGGCTTACAAACCTTTTGTACTGGCCTCTTCAGTCTTCCACATAATAGTTTTGGTGAATGCAAGAAATGGTGGAGGCCAGATGGTTGCTGGTAGGGTAGCTGGAGAGAGTGAAGAAAGGAGGGAACCCTCAGCAGGAAGATGAGGCTGAAGGCAGGGCACGTAGCTGGAAAGGGTAGGAAGCAGCTAGAGGGTGGACTTTTCTCACCATTTCCTTCACTGTGTGCCTAAGATCCTCTTTGGTTTTTTATTTCTCTTGCAGTGATTCCTGTGCCTCAGGACATGTGGTTTCTCTGCGCTGCATAGGTAAGGCACTGTGGTTTTCACACTTCTGCTGGTTCATGCTTTGAAACGCTCTAGCTGGGAAATCCTTTTGAATCTCCATAAATACCTGCTGTCTTTGGATGGGCAAATGATATAACTCTGGTTGCCAAGTTTCAAAAGGTTCAGTTTAAGAGGCAGAGTGGGAGAGGAGATGAGGAGGATGTTGTATCCCCAGTTGCTTTGATCTTTGCTGCTGCTGATTACTTTAAATGACTTGCCTGTGGTGAAGCTCCATAGCCCTCACCTGGAGCCACGGTGGGATGTCTGTGGCACCTTTGCTCTCCAACACTCAGCCAAGGCACCTTCTTGGTGGTGATGGAGTGAGGAGTCTCCTGGCTGTTGGCTGCTTTGTGGAACAGCACAGAATCACAGAATATCCCAAGCTGGAAGGGCCCCCCAAGGATCATCAAGTCCAACACTTAGTCCTGCACAGGACCATCCCTGAGAGTCACACCATGTGCCCCAGAGTATCATCCAAACACTTTCTGTGCTCTGTCAGCCTTGGTGCTGTGACCACTGCCCTGAGAGCCTGTTCCATGCCCAACCACCCTCTGGGTGAAGAACCCTTTCCTAATATCCAACCTAAACCTCCTCTGACACAACTTCAGGCCATTCCCTGGGGTCCTGTCCCTGGTCACCATAGAGAAGAGATCAGTGCCTACCCCTCCTCTTCCCCTCCCAAGAAAGTTGTAACTGCAGTGAGGTCTCCCCTCAGTCTCCTCTTCTCCAGCTGAACAGACCAAGTGCCCTCAGTCACTCCTCACACGGCCTCCCCTCAAGGCCCTTCACCGTCTTCGTTGCCCTCCTTTGGGCACTTTCTAAGAGCTTTCTTGCATGGCAGTGACCAGAACTGGTGTGTGTCTCGCCAAAGATGCTTGAAAGCTGTAATGAACCTCTGGTTTATAGTTTGTGGTGAACCAAGGGCAGCAGCTGCCAAGCGATGTTTGCAATTTGACGGGGGGTCTGCGCTGCTGGACAATTGGGATCCCGGTGTCAGGGCGGGGGCCTGAGCTGTGGCAGTGCAAAGGTGGAGCAATCCATCTCCCAGCTCCCTGTTTAACTGACTCCCGTGCGTGTGATTGACTCCCCAGAGTGCGGCCTGTCCACCAAGAGCGTGAGCATGATGAACAGGATCGTGGGCGGCAGCGGGGCCGCGCTGGGGCAGTGGCCGTGGCAGGTCAGCCTGCACGTGGAGGGCACCCACGTCTGCGGGGGCTCCATCATCACCCACCAGTGGATCGTGACGGCGGCACACTGCGTGGAAGGGTGAGCCCCACCCCTCTCCCAGCTGCCCATCTCCCTTGCTTCGGGCTGAAACGCACACATTTATCGAAGCCTCCCAACTTTCTGCTTATAAAACTCGCGTGCAGGTGCGAGGTGCAGCGTTTTGTCTGTGTAGCAGCACGGGCCTGAGGGCTCACGGCAAAATTTGTTCTGGCTGCTGGTCATCTGTCTGCTTTCTGCAGGAAGAAAGCCTTATTTTGCGTGTTAAAGGTGGAAATTAAATTGGATGGTGGTGTTGGATGCAGATACCCACCCAATTTAACATGTAAATTCAAGGCACCAAAATTAACACCAGACAGTACAATGTTTCCGTGAAGATGCCGAATTGAACTGTGAGAAAACACAAAGAAAATGGAAAACAAATATTCCCTAACCCTCAAGTATTGCACTACTGTAGATATGATCAATTTGAAGATACTTGTACCATTTATTTCCTCATATCTTCGTGCCACAGGGTAGTAAAGTCCAAGTCAGTATTAAATGTGGATTTATACCTATCCAAACAGCACTTTATGTAGCCATCAACAAGAAAAATAGCTGATGCTTTGTACATTTTTAACCTATAAAGGAGAGTTGAGGGTGCTGCAGTACCTTGTGTTTAAAAGGTGGCTGCTTCTGTTGGAGGGAAGACCCACAAAGCAAAACATTTTTAATGTTGGTTGGCTGGATCACAGTTCAAGGCTAAGGCGAGGAAAAATAACTTTGTCCTTAACCTTGAGGAAGGAATGCAAGTGTTTATTTTTATGTGGTGATCTTATCCCTCCTTTGTTGTATGATTTGAGCTCTGTAGTATGCAAAAGCTTTGGGAATGGCATCCAAGCTGTGGCTGGCACAAACCTGGTTTTCAGTCTTGATTTGGTTTTTTTTGGAGGCGGGATGACTTGCAGGCACTCCTCTGCCTTGGCAGTTCTCATGGGGGGAGTTTTAACACTTGTGGGAAATTTTCTATTAAGCATTTGTAAACTGTGCTGGAGCACAAGAAGTTACTTAAATTGCATCGAGCAAGCATGCTTAATGTTAAAAGAAAACACCACCACCAAAACCACACAAAAAAAACCCCTGGCATTTTCGAGATAATGAAATTCCCTCGCTAGATCATGTTTTTACTAATTTTGGCTTCTGCTTCTCTGTGTTCTTTGGGTAGAACAGGTGAGTGATACCACTGACATGTGAGACCTCAGAAATAACTCCTTGATCCCTCAACCCTGGAAATCAATAGACTTCAGTGTTGCAGTCTCAGACTTTAATTGCTGTGCTGAGTGACATGAGGGGATGGAGAGTGATACTTAATCCATTTTGAAGATTTTTTTGATATATTTATGAAATTAGAGTCCAACTTTCCTAAAGTTGGATGTGTTGCAATTTTTTTATCATATTCTTCAGAAATGGTAGTCAAATGCATGTGCATTCTTGTACATTTGACTACAATTCCTGAAGACAATGTTTTGAAGGTCAGTAATCCATGTCTTGTTGCCACAGAAGCAAACCTTCTAACCTTTCTTTCTCTACAGACGATTTTCTGACCCACACAGCTGGAGGGTTTATGCTGGGATTCTGAATCAGGATGAGATGCTCTTCAGAAGGGGATACAGAGTGCATCTGATTATTTCCCATCCGGATTACGACACAGATTCCAAAGACAATGATGTTGCCCTTATGAAGTTGGAGTCACCACTGAGTTTTACTGGTATGTATCCTGCTCTTCTTAAGGCAAAAATCCAGTGGCAATGAATACATCTTTTAAAACTTCTGAGTTTCATCAAGAAATCCTTGTGGGTATTTATGGGAAGAACACAAATGTGGGTACAGACAGCTTAGAGGCAGGGTGGAGGAAAAGACTGAGGGCACAGCCTCTGATTTCCTAAGTAGGATTTATTTACGTCTGTTACATGTACAGAAGGTTTAGGCTCATCTCAATAATGTACTTTTATCTCAGAATGGTGCTTAAGTATTGACACTGCTGTATGTGCCTTAGTGGAGCAGCTGACTACATCCTAAATCAATTTAGGTCAAATGATGGTCAAAAACCCCCAATCCCAGAACCAAACATTATAAGAACTCCCTTTCATAAACATAGATGTAGGTTGCTTGTAAGCAAGGAGTACAAAATAACAAATGGTTATTTAACTTGCAGTGCTTTTCCTGTACAAGTACTTTGTGTATCAGTGCATCAGCTTAAACTTACTAGAAGTGCTCTGGAAAGGATTTTCTGCTATTGAGAGGAGGGAGAGTGTCTGTTTACCAGGTTTTTGTGCTGCAAACCTCTCATATATATATAGGCACTGAATTCTGCTCACACTGAAATTATTTTCAGCTGAGTTTTGCAAAGAGAGTGCAGAGCTGTCTGAAGTTTTTCTTTTTATTGTCCTCTACTGACCAGAAGAGCTGGTGTTAGTTGTTCTAGTTAGCCTGATGAATTGAGCTAGAACCACTAACTGCTAGTTCTTCAGTTTGAGGTGAAGATGAAGCAGATTTGAGATGAAGATTAGATAGTCCTCAGGGAAAGGGCAGCTGAGATGAAGATTAGATAGTCCTCAGGGAAAGGGCAGCTGAGATGAAGATTAGATAGTCCTCAGGGAAAGGGCAGCTGGTAAACTTTCTGCTGCTGCCTGCATTGCACAGTGTTGCTCACCTGCAAGGAAGGTAAAGTACAGAGAAAATGTGTGGTGTGTAAGTGGTGGTGGTGCTGAGAGACTTCATCTGCATTTATTTTGAATTCTGTCTGCACATCTGGGATTACAGATGTTACTCTGTTTGTTTTGCAGAAAATGTACGGCCAGTTTGTCTGCCAAATCCGGGAATGATGTTCCAGCCTGATCAGCAGTGCTGGATATCAGGGTGGGGAGCTGAGTACCAAGGAGGTAAAGAGTGGTTATGGTCTTCTAAATAAATAGTCCTCTTCAGCCTATGAGTAACCATTTCATGGGCTGATTGGGCAGTTTGCTCTAGATCTGTTGATAAGCTACTTTTTCACCCCTTTTACAGTCCCCAGTATTTACCCAGGGCATTCTGTATTAAAGCAAGTTGTGATCTGCAGAGGACCCTCAAATCAGTGCTGGGGACCAGAAATATTCACCCAGGAAACAATTCTGTGCCCCTGCCAGCAGGGCCACCTCTCCTACATGCTAAACCAGTCCTCTGGAGGTGGGAAAGGGCAGGAGCCTGTCCTTTCCTCCACCTCAGGCTAAAATAGCACGATGCAAGTAAATTTGTAAGAATGGAAAAGGGAGGAAAGGTTTCTTTCAGTAAAAGAAGGTACTGGGTGGGGAGGGGGGTGTTGAGGAAGCTGAGCCCTGAATATGGGAATTGCTGGCAGCTGGTGCTGGACCCTGAAACCGTGGGGAGCTCCTCATCACCTCTTGCAGACTTCTTATATTTTAAAAGTCCATCCTGCTGCTTCTAGTAAGATTATTTCATTGTGGACTGTGCTGGCTGCTGGGATTTGTAGTAGCAACTTAATGTGATGCTTATTCTGTCTTTGTATGTTTGTGCCTATTTCAATTTCAGGCAAAACATCAAATAATTTGAATTATGTTGCGGTGCCCTTAATAGAACGTTCGAGGTGTAATTCTCCCTCTATCTATAGTGGCATGATTTTGCCTACAATGATCTGTGCTGGAAATCTAGCAGGAGGAGTCGATTCCTGTCAGGTAATTATTCCTAATTAGCACCTAATAATGATCTGATTATTTTTGTGGCCCTTCTCTCTCACACAAACAAATCCCGTGCCCCGCCCTCAAAATTAAAAGTTTGCATAACATTTGATTGGGCTTCAGGTTCCCCTTGTGGTGCATCCCTTTAAAAGCTTTTGTTTCATCTTCTGAATGGCTGCCAATGCTGAGTTCTGACTAAATACCCAAAGAGGGTGAGGCAGTTCTTATTAATGCTTCAAGGATGGCTTGTTATCTGGTACTTGAAAGTGATCAAATACTCTTCATAATCACAGCATTATTAGGATTATTATGGTAATTATCATGGCATTATGCTTGTGAACAGTCAATAATGCAGGTCTTAGAGCTCTGGGCAAATGATTTTCATCCCATTTGCAAGCAGATGTCATTTAATACCAAAATTGCCATCACATTTTGTTTTAGTGACTCCCTAAAATGGCAGTAAGCTTTTTGGGTTTTTTTTTTGCAAATTTAACCAGTATTCCTGCAGTGAAATGGATCTTATCTTTCCTGGTGGCCAGTTCACTAATTAAATGCTTGTGTTCTGTGCAGGGTGACAGTGGAGGCCCACTGGTGACTAACAAAAACTCTGTGTGGTGGCTGGTTGGAGATACCAGCTGGGGAACTGGCTGTGCTACTCCCAATAAACCTGGAGTGTATGGGAATATGACTGTGTTTACAGATTGGATTTATAGAAATATGCAGGTAAAATATTTGAAGGTTTTTTTTGAAAATTTTACGTGTCCCAAATCCTGAAACACGATTTTATTTTTAAAAATAAATAAATAAATAAATAAATAACCAGGACTTGTCTGCTCATTAAGCTGTTTTGTTGGGAAGCATCCAAGTAATTGATAAGACAGAACTTGAACCTTTGTATTTTGTTTTGTCTTTTAAACAGGCGAACAGATGACGACGACGTCTGATCGATGTTTCTGAGGACAAGAATAAATGAAGCCATGGGTGCCTGGGATATTTATTCACTTTGCAATTGATTTTTTTTTTTTTCTCTTTGAATTTTCTTTCTAAAAATGTCATGAAGGATTGCACACTTGGTTCTGTGCTGGCTACAGTGACTGATGGTAATCAGTGAAGGATTATCACAATGAGCACCTTTCTTCTCCTTGTGGTGCCTGGCAGAAAGTCATTCTGTCAACTGCTTGCTAAAATGTCTCTCTTTAGTTGAGTAACTTTCACTTGATAATCAGGTACAGGCTTATAATGGCAATTTAAATCACAGTTTAATTTAAGATTTTTGTAGCAGGATGTTGAGACAGTTGGTTTAGTAGTCTTTTAAATTAAATGTTAAATAATGTGAATGTTGAATCTCTGAGCTGCTGGTTGGCAATTTAAAAAGAAATTAATTTTTTTTAGTGTAGAATCATAGAGTGGTTTGGGTTGGAAGGGACCTTAAAGCTCATCCAGTTCTAACCCCCTGCCATGTGCAGGGACCCCTCCTACTCCACCAGGTTGCTCCAAGCCCTGTCCAACCTGGCCTTGAACACTTCCAGGGATGGGGCAGCCACAGCTTTTCTAGGCAACCTGTGCCACGGCCTCACCACCCTCACAGGGAAGACTCTCTTCCCAAAATCTAATCTAAACCTACCCTCTTTCAGTCTGACATCACTACCCCTTGTCCTGTCCCTCCAGGCCCTTGTTCAGAGTCCCTCTCCAGCTCTCTTGTAGCCCCCTGTAGGTGCTGGAAGGGGCTCTGAGGTCTCCCTGGAGTCTTCTCTTCTCCAGGCTGAACAACCCCAGCATGTCCTCACAGCAGAGGTGCTCCAGCCCTTGGACCACCTTTGTGGCCTCCTCTAGACTCACTCCAACAGGTCCATGTTGGGGATCCCAGAGCTGGATGCAGCACTCCAGGTGGGGTCTCAGGAGAGCAGAGTAGAGGGTAAGGAGTATATGTGAAGGGAATTTTTCATGCACTACAGCAGAGGCACAGGAAAAAAAATAATACTGTACATTCAGGTAGTTAAAAATCCTCAGGATCTCAACACAGCAGTCACCCAAGTCAGATTGTCCAGTGTGAGACCAGTCTGGCTGCCTCAGCCATTAAAAGTGCTGTTCTGCCTTAAAGCTGCTCTGAACCCAAAAAAAGGGCAACCCCTGCCATCATTCGCTTTGGAGGCTATGGAGAGGGATGTCAGGTGTGGAGAGGGATGTCAGGTGTGGAGAGGGATGTCAGGTATGGAGAGGGATGCTCTGGATCTCTCGCAGGAAGTGGTGAGGGAGGTGTCCCAGTGATGCTGTGCACACCGAGGCTGACTCTTTGAACTCTCCCTGCTGTGAAAGGCAAAGGGCAAACTTTTCCAGCAAGGCTGTGTTGCAAGACCTTGGATTGCAGACACATGTGCAGAGACTGGATGTTTTATACAAGGAAACACAAATCTGTGTTTCTGCGTAACCAGATGAACTACCTCATTTATTAAATTTGCCTTCTGATTCTTTAGAGCTGTCCTTTAGGTATCTGCCTGTATGTTTTTTGGCAAAACAATTAATATCTGAGTGCCACCTCAACTAGGATTTTGAAAATAATTTATAATCATAGTACAGAGGATCAAAAAGCCATATCAAGTCACTTTGTTAAGAAGGATAAATCTTTATTGAATGAAATGACTCCACTAGTCTTGTTTTCTCTTTTGGTACTGAGATGTAATTATCTTACATGTAAACACTGCACCAAATAAATCTTTTTTTTTTACAAATAGTTTTCCTTAGCAGTGCTTTATATCTGTTTGCTTGGATTTTTTTGGAAGCAGTTGCTGGACTCAGTGTCTGAAGTGCTTTGGCAATCTGATTAGAAAAACAAAAACAAAGGAACAAACAATAGAAAAACAACCCAAGAGGGTGATCCAAGAGATTGCTTTAATTCCAGTGTTTCAGGTCCTTAAAAAAAACCAGGGAAAGAGGGCTGGAAAGATGTCCTGGAATGTTGAATGTGGTGGTTGGGTCTGATGGAATCACACTTGACTTGTGAAATTAAATTAAATAAGTTTGACCTACAGGCAGTGGCTTGAGGGAGTCACACCCTATTTTGTTACTGCATCTCACACTGCCTCAAGCAATGTGTACCTGCCTCTCTAGGTGTGGGACTGGTGTTTTCAACAGCACACGTGCATCAAGTGCACCTTGGGGCTTACCATGATATAGTCAGTGAGTTTGAAGTACTTTCAAACCAGAAATTAAATAAATTAAGTTGTTACGATATCGGGCTTTTTTTTTTATGGCTTCTGACCTGCAGCACTGTAGCAAAACAGTGTAGTGAAATGTGATCAGTAGGGTTAAGGAAGCTGTGCTGTAGTGGGGTGAATGCTGTACCACAGATATCAGCCATCAACTGCAGTTTCCTGTCAGAGGGTCAAACACTTTCTGTCATTTCTAGCCTGAGGAAAAGGCTTCTCTTGTAACAATCCTGGAAATTACTACATGGCACACTGGTATAACAACATTTTTTTTTTCCAGCTGAATGCAGACGTTACTTTTACTACACAAAGCACAACTTTGCCCATTAAAATAAATCCTCCATATGAAAGATGCCATGAACACAGTGTGCAGTGATATATTTTGCACTGGCTTCTGTGAAATTGAAAGAGGTTTTGTAAAGGTTCTTCATGCCCCGGGGAGGGGAAGGAGAAAGGCAGCAAGCCACTGTGGCGATTGAAGACACGGACTTCACATGGTGGTAAAAGCGAAGACATTTATTATTTATTTCAACAGACTTTTTATACCTTTTACACAATAAGCTGCAATTGTTCATTAAATCCATAAGTCCTCGCTGCTAGCTACAATATTATAATATTTTTACCTATTGGCAACATTAGTTCCTTTCATCCTTTGTTCAAGTTCCTCTTTCTGCCCTAGGGAACTGCTCCTCCTTACTTTTCCCATGGCTTGCATCCTACCAGGGTAACAACGTCCATTTCTTGCTGTTTTCCCATATCAGAAACCCCTACAAGCCACATGCTGAGACAGCCTTCTAATATTTAACATCCTGGGTGGTTTAATCCATTTTGGACATACAAATCCTGCAGTGTATTGAATTGCCCATCAGTCCCAAAATTTCAGGTGATGCTCCAGGCATCCAAGAGAAAGAGCCTCTTAGCCTTTCTCTGCAAATCAGAGAACTGAAAAAGGAGACTCAACAGAGCCAATGGCATCCTGTGGAGGTACCCATCAGATGAAGTAAACTTTTATTTTCCTTCCAGGCTGTAATTGTTTCATTCCCACTGTGTGTTCCCTCTCTGCCTATTGGGCTGACACTTAGCAGTGGTGACACTTTGCAGGGTCATCTTTTAGGCAATGCCAGGAAAGACAACAAAACATACAACCCTCGGAGTGGTAGCTTTTTTATGATCATTTCAATGGTTTTACAGAGTTCATGAAGCAAGAAATAGGATAACATTTGTTTAATCACAGCTCCCCCATTGGAGCCCTTTTAGCTGCTTGCATAAAACTGATTATGGAAAATAAAGCAGAGCTGAGCATTAGAAATGAGTGTTAAAGGTCTGGGCTGACATTAAATGTTTAGGGCATTATATGAAATTCTTCAATAATGCTAGAAAACAAGAAAAATACCTGTGAAAAAACCAAAAAAAATTACAGCGAGCTGAAGTCCCTCAGGTACTGACAGGCTTTGGTGAGACGATGGACTCGCTGACTGAGATAGTTCCTATGTTTAGCAGCCTCACTGTCCTCCTCAAGGAGAACATTTAACTTGTCTTTATCTTGCAAAAGATGCAGCATTGTGGTCTGAATGTTTTCTCCAAAGTCGTGAAGGACAGAGGACAGGATGATCAGAGGTATCTGATTGGAGAGGCGTTTACTTGCTCCCTGCGAGATGGGGGGAAAAAGGCAAAGTTCTAGTTTCCCAAAAAGAACTGAAAAGGGAAGGGCTTATAGGTAATCTGGTAAAAAGTGATACTGAGGTTTCAAAAAGTTGGGTTGAGTTACTGTTCAAGAAGTGAGTACTACTATGAACTAAAATCTGTGCCTGAAGATCTAAAAATTAAGAGTTACTGGAATGTCAGCTGTTGTTTTTTCCCCCTCAGCAAACTACAGCCAAGGCAGGCTGTTCCCTGCTTAGCTCTGTCAGCTGTCATTGATATGAGTTATAGGAGGACATACCTGACAAACAGAACCTGTGAACAATTTCTGTTGTCAAACCTGTCTTCACTAAATTCTACCAAGATGTTATGGTGAAGGAAATCACTGAGTGATTTTTCCCAAAGCTGGTAAATTCTTGTATTTAGATGGCATTACTGATATATTTACCCTTTTAAGTGTAAGACAGCTTTGGAGTAAGATTTAGCCTTATGGGGAAACATCTAAAGCAGTGGTGAGACCAGACTGTGCCTGCGTTACATGTAGTGATATCTTAATGAGATAATTTCCTGTCTAACCTGACCAACTGCCTGGTCGAGTTATTGATGCAAACTGAAACACATTGACCCAGAAGAGCTTGTGGGGCCCTTTCTCCAGAGACATTTGCAGGGGTCTGGGGCTCAGCTGGTACTCCTGGGCAACAGGAATAAAAAAATAAAACCTCTCCCATACGGGAGAGCTGCTTCAAGCCCTCCTGGTGCCAGGTGAGCACTTATGCTTGAGTGACTGGCTGCAGCTAAGAGGTTCTGTCTTCCTTTCTTTTTGCAATACCTGACTTGAAAATGGCAGTGGGAAGACCAGGTAGAGGCACATTTCATTTGTAGGTCCTATAGGCAGCCTGTTTCCAGAGAAGTCTAAAGTGTTTCTGGCTGTAGATACCTCTGGAGCTCAATGCCTGAAAATCTTTTGTGTGTGATGGTGAGGCTGAACTCAAGCTGAAAAATACCTAAGACTAGATGTTTAGTTTATCTCTGTAGTTTGCAGAGATCTAGTCAATGGCAAGCAATTTGGCTGAGTCAGCTAAAGCACTTACTGAGCCTACTTACTCTCTAGGCACTACTGACCCTGTGAGGGAGCCCAGGTGCTTTAAATATGGGTGTTTGTCTGGAGCCAAACTCTACTCAGAATGTTGACAGTCCTGTCATAGGTAACACATCTTCATGCATGCCATTTTCAAAGGCCATGGATGCTTAGGAGCTTCTATCTCATTCAAACTGTATTTGGCCTTGCATAAGTCCCGTGGAGATATGGTGCACTGGCATGTTTTCTCTGTTGAAAATGGCTCTTAGGGCATTTAAAAAAATGTTTAACTAGCATGAAGTCATACATATTACAGCAGTGAGTATAACGAGGTGGGATGGAAGAGCTTATGCAGTTCTGCCTTTGTCTCTTGTTCTCTGAAAGCCACTGTTTTTTTTCTCCATCAACCTGAGCAGCCTGGACATTTAACTGCAGAAATTTGTCAAAACCTTGCTATTAGAATTCAAGGTGAGCTGCTACTTAGTTTACTGCATTATTAATATTGAACCTGTCACTTTCTGAGGGAGGTTTATGACAAAGCAAATCCTGATACTGCATGTTCTCTTTTCTGTCTTTCTCCAACATGATCCCTTGTTAAAACATCTCACTTGTCTTCAGAGACTTAACTTCTAGGGAGCTGTCTGCAGTACAGCAGATGCGCTCTGATCCCTACAGACAGCTGATCCATTTTAACTCCATGTTTTATTATCTCTCCTCTTGCCGCGTTACTTTAGGATCCGACTGCGAGCCGTGGACACCACGTTCTGCTGGCTGCAGGAATATGCAGAGTGGCTTGAGCTCTCAGATGCTGTGACAAATGCCAAAGTGCTGTATATAATGTTATTAAGCCTGTGAAAACCTGTGTTGTTTGAAAACTGTGAGATGAACTTGCAATGGAGAGCACAGTCCTAGGACTGTTGCTTCCTTTTCTCGAGAGGGGAGCTGGCCATCACTCAGTAACTTTTAATTACAGGGCCAAGGGTTCTTCCCCGTCCTGTCCTCTCCTCCATGCTGGTGAGTGACTGTCCTTTCCTCCCCCTAATGCTTGTTCCCATAGGAAAGCCAGCAAGAGAGCACTGTACTGGTGTGGGGCTTTGTAGGGGGCAGGGAGTCCCCCCCTTCTCCATGGAAGGCTGGAGGAGGAGGAGAGGACTCCCTTGCTGACTGTGTGTTCCCCAAGCAAAGGGCAGCTGCAGCAGGGAGCCAGGCCAGACTGGGAGGTAGCTAACAAGTGGTTTAGGATCCAGTTGTCACTTTAACAACCTGCAGGCTTTCCTGATCACGGCATCCTGCACTCTGCAACTCCTCCCCAGCCATGGTGCTGATACAGCCCCACAGACCAGCTTTGTCCTGACATTTTCATCACTGGTCAGAAGCTCCTATTAACTTGTACAGAAGCTGAGTGTGTACCTGAACAAGACACTTATATATCCTCTGGCTACTATTCCCTGCATAGCAGTAGTGTTGTATGAAAGACTGTATTGACTGCAGGGAGATCTGGATGAGGGGTATATGCTATAGCATTCAGGGGGCAGCAAAGCTGTCTGTAAACTCACAGAGAAGTAGGCCTTTGTGTGAGAAACCATTTCCTGGACAAAGAGGGGTTCTTCTTTTGGAGCTTGAAATAGAATTTGTGGCACATTGGCCTTAACAGTATTAAAATCACAGAGGTAAATGTCATCCTGGCAGTACACAATTCTCTCCATTTTAAACTGTGTCCGGATATGTCTTTCAGCCTCTGCCGCTTGTTTCTCTTTAATGTCTTCAATTCTCATCTAGAAAAGAAAGGAAGAAGAAGTTCTAAGACATTTGCTTCCTTTGGAGGGGTGCCAGTGCTCAGTAGTGTCCCAAGGTGGGCAGTGCTCAACAGCCCTTACTGCAGCACTGTCTAGTCCCAGACTGGCTCTTGGGAACATGGAGTAATGCTTTAGATTCTGGTTCCTCTGTTGTGAAAGAGCAGGAAAACGTGGCAGTTTTGTCCCCCCCTTAACATGAATGGGATCAGTCGAAACTGGTGCTTGAAACCCAAAGGCAAACACAAAGTTGACAGGAACAAGCAGCAGTGGCCAGCCATGGGTTCAGCCTGCAGCCAGTCCTTGGGTTTTGCATGAGCTTCATTTGCATCTCCCTCTTGCAGTGGGCAGTGACAGCAGGCACTGATGGGAATTCCATTGCCCCTCCTGCCCTTCTCAAACACTGCAGTCTCCTATCTGTTGTCAGCAAGCCAACCCTGCCTAACCCCTCACTGTCTGGTGCTTCCATTGCAGCCATCTGATGCTTTCTGCCCTTTTTGATACTTCCACCTGAAAGTCTGTGGGGAACTCAAAGTTCCCTCAGTCGTCCTCAAATTCCCCTAAAATGCTCTCCTAGCATCCCTAAGAAAGCATCCCATCTTTCTTCTCATGTCCTGTGTCTAACAGAACTTCTTTCCTCTCACCGTGTTCTTGAACACCTCTGTGTTTGGATTAAATACCTTATTTGTTTGCTGCCTGGTAGGCCTGGAGCTCAGCAGGGTTTGACCATGCAATTCAAATGGCAAACCACCTATTTCACTCACATTTGCCTTCGAGTTCCCTTTTTCAGCAGTACCCTGTGAGTGGACTCTGCCTCCTGGCTGCCAGCATTGCTTCTCATCTCTTCCTCAAAGTTCTTTCTGAGGAAAGGCCTTCAAGGACATCCCTATCATTTAACTCCACCCCACACATGCTCCTGCCCAAACTGTGAACAGTCATCTGCTAACTTTTTCATAGTTGAATGATTTTTGACCTGTCTGTTCTCGCTCCCTTTTATCAAAGATGGCATTCCTGCACTGGCTAACACCTTGGCTCATTTTCAGAGAGGGAAAAGCACTGTTTAGGACTCTGAGGCTACCCCCATGCTTACAAATAATTGCAGGACTTAAATTTGAAATTAGTTGTAAACTCTTCAAGTAGCCAGACCAGGTTTTCTTTGCATTGTGTTGTAAGCATCAAAAATGTGATCAGAATGAATGGAGAATATATATATATATATATATATATACATGTATATATATATATATATATATATGATCTTGTCAAAGTTGTGCAAAATGCACTTTCATTAGTGCCATTATAAACATTCTATAATTTTCAATTTCTTCCTTATTTTCCTGCAGGAAATTCCACACTTGCATAAGGGTAATGCAATGAGACATATACCATAAGCATGGCTGTCTTTACAAATGCTTTTGACTTATCTCAGGTTATAGGTAGTGTCTCACCTTAGCAGCTCTGCTTAGATTGTGAAAATTAGCAAAATTCCTTTTAACGATTTCCATAAATTTCTCTTCAACCAGTTCTAAGGGAAGAACAGACAGACAAAATAAGTAGGTGAGGGTTTTAAGCTGTTGTTAGTATGAGACACGGGAAACTACTCATTTCCTGTATTCATTCAGCAATAGATGAGCAGCTGTAGGTGCACTGTGCCTTTATGACCAATACAAACAAGGAGGAATTTAGATTTCCAGGTCCAAGACTGTGAGCAATTAAAGACCTCCTGTAACCACTTAACACCTGAGAGAGATATTTCTTTGACAGAGCAATTTCTGTGCTTACAGCTGTGCCTACCAAATGTACCATCACTTGGCCATGTCAGCACATCTGTATCTTACCCCGAGTGGCCTCTCCAGGACAAGGAGCTGGCACATGGAGTACAGAGCAGCAAGTCTGGCATGGGGTTGCTGCCCTCTAAGGCAACACAGCAGAGACAGAATCACAACATCATTTTTCCTTGGGTGCCTTTTACTGGATGAGCTACGTACTCTCCCCCCCAGCCCCAGCAGTCACTGTATAATATATACAATGTCATCAAAGAAGATGCATTCCCAGCTCAGGTTTGTGTATTCCACTCCCTGGGTCTGGGAATTCCAAGCTGCTTGGCTGGCACCAGGTACTTCTACTATACTGCTTTCTTACTGTGTTATTTATTAAAGTTACTTTCTAACTCCCTTTCAAGAGCCACTGGGAAAAATATTAACAAATGCTGGAGAGAATGAAGGCTTTAGAGAAGAAGCAAGTCTCCAGGTTGAATCAGATTTACTTCCCCGCTCTGCAGCATCCTGGCTGGAGCTCTTGCTCCAGCAGAGAGAGCATTATCATCAGCTTATCCTGGAAAAAAACCCAATTGTGAGGCACCCCAGTGTGTCCCACACAAGGCTGTGAGACGTACGGATCACGTTGTTCAGGATCTCCACGGCTGGCTCCTCCAGTTCCAGGATTTGCTCTTTTATGATGTCCTCAAACGTCCTGTAGTTGGTAAAGCCTGGGAACTCCCTCCCACGGTACTGGTCTTCGTATTTGTTTGCTTTACTGGGTACACTTTTCTTAGCTGTAATAGTAAAATAACGTTGCTTTACCACCAAATCACTCAATCTGTGCATTCCACTTTTAGGAAGGAAGCCTAATTCTCCTCTTGAGTTGTTCTTGAGAAGAGCAACTGCTGAGATGATATTTCAAGCAATGCTGTTATTACAGAACAGAGCTAACACATTGTTGCTCAGTGAATGAGTCACCTCACTTCCAAGTTTAATAAAAACCCAGAGCAAAACAGCCCCCCCCAGCTCACTGAACACCTATTCCAGGGAATCTGCTGCTGACTAGTAATTTTTTGTTTAAAATAGTCAATATTTAAAACAGTCAGTATTTCTTTGTTGACATTATACACATTTGCCCTCTTAAATGAGTTATATCCCTTTGAATTGGTTTACATGTTTTTGAATGGTTTTGATATTGCCCTGTTTTGGGGTCAGATTTGTGAATCATGGATCACGTGGCACGTGTGGAAGTAGAAGTCAATCCATGAACGCATTCAGTTCTAATATTCAGATATATGAATCTATGGTTGGATAATGAAAAAACTCAAAAAGAAAAGGAAAAGAAAATAAAAGACAGAAATAGATGTGTAGTGTCTTGTTCAGAGTCTAAAAACATACCTGTACAGTTACGGTAATACAAATCCACATGAACCCCCATCAAGTTTGGAACAGAAAGTTCAAGGTTTCGAGTATCCAAAGTATTTGCTATGTTTATACTTTAATTCATCATAAGAAAGCTGAAGTTAAACAGAATCATCTGACACTCAGTGATATACTTTCAGAAGTCTTAAGCAGTGACTGATACCAGCGCTTCTCGTTGAGGAAGGTCTTGCTAAAGCTGCCTCTAGTTTTCAAGCTACATAAGTGAACTTTCTCTGCTGAAGATGTAAATACTTTCCCTGGACATATGAACCCATGATTTTGGGGCAGCATGTTGTGAGCAAGAGCTGTGCTGTCGTAAGAGCTGTTGGGTGCTGCTGCCCTCACCTACTGCCAAGCTGGACATCAAGGGGGATAACCTGGAAGTGCCCAGAGGATTCCCCACTGTGGTTCAGCTGCTGTGTGATGCCTGGTGTAACTTCTGCAACACAGGTGCTTGTTGTCCTCTGAAGGGGCTGCATCCTTCTGCTTCCTGCTGTCTTTACATCTATTCCTTCGTGCCTTCATTGTCCTATTTTTTTATTCCTCTCCATAAAATCATGTTGCTTGGTTTGGTACTTCAAGGATGTACTACTACTGTTTCAAGGTACTACTTGGATGAGACACTGATACACACCCACATCTGTCTGTCTGTCTGTCTGTCTCCACATCTATGCATATATATATACATAGATTTTTCTTTGGCAGATGACAGCTTTGTAACCTATATCTACCTATCATTTTTATCACTTTTAAATTATCATTTATCATTCTAGTCACTAGTGAGGTTGATACAGAAGTACATCAAAGACTAAAAGAACTTGTTAAAAGAACTACTGCTTGACTGGCAGCTGAAGCTATTTCATCTCCAAGAGCAAATGATGGGTTTCAGAGATGTGAAAAAATTGCTACAGAGGATGTTGAGTGTACAGCAGAGTTCAGTCTGCATGTATCACTCTACAGTAAAATCCCCCAGCTAAGAACTGAGTTCAGTTAAGCAATTAGCAAGGTGCAACATTCTTGGCAAGGTTGTGGCTATTTCAGACCCAGACTTGCTTTCTCCACACCTTAAAACCAGAGCTAAAGTGGAACAAAAAAAGACCCAGATTCTGAAACATTCATAGTAATAATAATAGAAAATAACAATGTATTATTTATTATTATTATTATTATTAATATTAGTGGTGGTGGTGGTGGTGTTATTTAAAAGAGTGGTTCAGAGAATCACAAACAAATTCTGGGTCTTGATTTTATTGCTTTGCTGGGAGAAGAGAGACATCCACTGATCTCTCTGTAATGACAACATTTAACACAAATCATGTCTTTGTTCCCAAAGCATAACTTGCCTAACCCTACAACAGCTGGATGCTTGTAGCTTCTTGTTCTTCACTTTCTTGAGAACAACCTACTGATGATGCCGTGTCTAGATTTAAAAGCAAGGGAATGGACTCTCAGGTCAGCTGCAAGTGATGGCTTCTCTGCTTACCCTTCTCAGCACACTCCAGGAGAATTGCTCCCCACGTTTGAAACTCCCGGCGGATTTTCGTGAACAGTCTGATTTCATTCCCAAACAGCTGCTCCTCCCCTCTCATTGTCCGAGAGATGTCTTGGTTAAAGAGTTTGATCAGCTGTAATGAATTTAAGAACGAGCAAGCAATGTAGCAAACTTTCATTTCTTCAGATTAATTTGTGTACATTAAGTGAATTAAAGCAGGGACACGGTTCATAGAAAACATCCTTTCCTTACATCTTTTCTGCTTTCAGCTCCTGGTTTGTTTGGCTTTGGGGTTTTTGGGTTTTTCTTACAAAACCATCACAGCTAGAGGAGAACAAACTTGATACTCTTTCCCCTTCCTCCCCCTCCATAGACTTTTAGAACTATTTACTAAATTCTAATTGACCAGACTTGTATGAAGTCTTTGAAGACTGGTGAGGCTTCACAAATAAGTCTGCCAAAGGCTTACTGTGAGGGATTAACTCCCCAAGATGAGACAACTTAGATGGACTTGCAAACCACATTTTGATATCAGGAATACACTTGAACTTACAAGTGCTGTAAACAATGAAAACCCTTCAAAGTGCTGAGTAGGCAGAAGGGTAAATTTTCCCTCTCTGAGATGCTTGATTTTGACCAATAAACTGAGTTGTTTCATTCTCTTGTCAGATAATCACAGGAAAAAAAAATTGCTAGAATGGGCCACGAGCTTCTCTGGTCCATTATTTTTGCAGGTATGGTGTATTCCTGAAAGAGGTTTGCCCGTGTTACTCTCAAAGCATTTCAGTGACAGGTACCACAAACTTCCTGGTGGTTCATGCTGATGTTTTGATAACTTTTTCTACCTCCTCGCTCTGCTCTCTGACCAAACTAATACTGATACTTACATCTGTGAGGAAAATCAGCTTCTCAGACTCCGTTTTGGGAGTGCCTCTCTTGTACCTTTGTAGGTCCTGTAACGTTTTCTGGAGTGTCTCACGTATCTGGCTCTCCAGTGTTGGCAAAGTTTTCTGGGGAGTAGTCAGTAAAGAAGGGCATTGACATAGGTTGAACATGTCTGGCTTATTTTCTGTAAGTTTACATAAAGAAATATTTTTTTTTCTCCTTTGAGAGTGAATTTAGAGGTTCCTTATATTTTAGCATCTTCCCTTAGTGGAATAAAATATATTACTTACAGATAAATATATATAAAATAAAAACACCAATGTACTTGCAGTAGTATGGTAATATAATAGAGCAATTACATCTTACTAGAAATTTTGAAGACATTTTCAGTTAAATAGAAACGACTGTGTTTCAGTAAGCTGGTGGCAGTACCTTGTCACCCAGATGATCAACACTCCTTATAAACAAAAGGAAAAACCATGGCTGCCATTGAAAAGGCAGGAGCTACAGAGTCACAAGTAGATGAAACAATCTGCAGTTTAAAGGCAAATCCGAGGACAGAGCATGGGGGTGCTTTTACCTCTAACTCTCAGTTCAGTTTGTTCTCAGATTGCCAGGTTGAAGGATCATTAAGCACTATCTATGCATAGAAAGCTGCAATCCAGCTGCAGTCCATTGCATTCCAAGGTCGAAGGGTTGAACTCATTTTTAGGCAGTAACTGGTACAAACAGCTTAGTGTGGTACCTCTGTTACTTACAATAATGTGGTTCACAAGTTCATTTGTGAGCTTCACCGACAGATGAGGGATAGTAGCCTTTCCTTCCTCCATAAGAACACTGCAAAAAAAGAGGAAAGGGTGGGTTTTGGGTAGCCAGCATGTGCAGGGCAAGGAGGCAGCACTGATGCTCTGCTCTATTTTCACTAGTTCTATTAAGCAACTTGAATAAAGAAAGAGCCCTCTGGGGAGTGCTGGTACAGACGTGGCAGCAGCTCAGGACTCTCTGGGCTCTTTTATTCACGAGTTGCTTTACAGCTCCTGGCTAAGCAAAGGGAAGCAGAGAAGCATCTGAAAACAGCAAATCCTGACAGCAGATGGATGTGCTGCTGCATCATTTCTGCATGTGTGAAGTTCACTGATTCAAAGCCCTTTTCATCTGGCCATCCTCTGTATTATGATTGATTTGCTGCTGACTCGTGTTCTGGGCAAACTGTGCCCTCAGCCCTTTCTCATGCTGTGTTTCATCACGTTTTCCAGTGAAAAGAAACACCTAAGTGCTTGACCTGAAGTGCTCAGATGCTTAACTCGAATTCTTTGGGGTTATTCTGAACTTCTGAAGTTCATTGCACTTCTCCCATGTATTTTGCATTCAGAAAACATTTTCAAAGTTTATTTGCTATGTAAAAATTCCTCTGGGTTGCTGAAACACAACACTATCCAGGCAGTGAGAAATACAATATATAATTATAATTAATACCTGTTTGCAACCCTGAGTTAAATCTCAGCAAATCAACAGGAAGCTTTGAAGTGATTTTGATATGTTTTTAAGTGGATTTTTTCTGTGAGAGGTACCTGAAATATCTGTGACTCGCAAAGAAGTTCCTCTCCTGCTGGATTGCAGAGGCCAAGGTCACTTTGTTGTGGATGTCCTGCTGCCCACGACACTTCACGATCATGTAACCCTTTTTGAGGGGGATTACCATGTTTTGCATTATTCTAATGATAGACTCTTCAGTTCCTCTGTCCACCAGGTCGGGTTTGGTGAGGATCCCTGTGAAATGACCCAAAGTTAGTCGAGTGCAGAAGTTACAGGTGGGAGAGGTGCAGGAGAAACACCCCCCACCAAGCAGGAACCATGTTTCACAAAGGAGTTTTTGTCTGTTTTCTCTCTCCTAGAAAGCTCTCAGCCCCTGGGCTTTGCCCTGTCAAACTTGCTCTACAGTTGGCCTCCCACCAGGCCTTTTGCCTTGCAAACCTTTTTTAACAGGCAAAGCTTTCCTACCATTGAGATTTGCAGTTTCCAATTATTCATAACATGAATGCCAGCAAGACAAAACCATGGGTTTTTATCTTATTCTTATTCTTAGAGCCACTTAAGGTTTGTAAATAGTTTATTTAGGCTGTTTTCTTTTTTTTTCCCCTCCTCTTCTAGTAGCTAATGTCACAGATCTGATGTGGAACACAGAATATCAGTCCTCATGAAAAAAAAATTGCCCTTCTCTTCAACTTGTAGCTTAAAAGTTGTCTCACCTAGTGTTCTTTCTCCACTGGGATCCACCTCCTGGGCCATTTTCAACGCTTCTGTTGTTGCAATATCCACATTACATGGCACCACTACCAAATTGATTGTCTCCTTGCAACCAATAATTCTTTTAAGGAGAATTTTGATCTGCAATGCAATACAGCAGAAAAGAGGTTCAGTGAAATCAGATGCTTGCACGTAGGATGTGACCATTTCTAGCAATATGAGCCACTGTCTGATGACATTAAATGCCACATATGCTGAGGATGGTATTACCTGTTAAGGGATGGCATGGAAACAGGTCAGCAGAAGAATGCAGCCTCTTTTCCTATGTAAACATCCTTATCCTTATCCAAACAGCTGGCATGAACAGAGACCAGACTGTTGTTATGCCTGTCTTGACAACTATGTAGAGTTTAACCTCTCATGCAAGTAATCTTTAACTATGGAAGTATTAAAGATATTTGATAAATAGCCATATGTAAGAAAATCAGGTTCTGATGTCTAGGTACACACTCATGGAAAGAAAGCAAGCTAGATTATATTGATAAATCTCAAATTTGTACCTCTGAAAGGAGAGCAAATGTCTGGCTTTTATTTCAGTGGAGTATTTGTAGGGAAATGGAAAAAAGCCAAAAACCAAGTAGCCCATGATAACTAGTTGGCATTGTTTCCATGTTTCAACACCCAGTTAAACAAGCTTCTCATAATTTGTGTTGTTTTGCAACAGCTTCACACAGCTCTATTGTGCTTATTCTGAAGTAAATTAACTCTTTTTCCCCCCCTGGGTTTTGCTAAAGATGCCTCCCTTTTCTACCTCCTGTCCACCCCAGTTTCTGACATGCTCCAATGCTACAGACTCCATCTCTGAAGTGTGCAGACAGCTGGGGATGATGGAAATGTTTGGACCATGTCACATCTGCTGCTTTCTTCTGAATACAATAGAAAGATTACTATCTAACTCCGAAACTAAATTGCTCTCCTCTCAGAAAGTAAAGCCCAGACAATCCAATCTTGTCTCATTTTTATTTGGTATGTCTAGTTTAGTTTGGGCTCCTCTTATTCCAAGCTCCTATTTAAAGGCATTTTAGGAGGAACAGCACACCCACTTCCTGCATGTCACCCTCACAGTGGGCCTTGTCCAACTAGTTTTATTTGCATTCCCCAGCATTTCATCTAAAAGCAGCCAGAGGAAGAGTAGAGATCCCCTCCCCTTTAACACTTATTCTGTTTACTTCTGAAAAGGTCTGCTGGGATCCCTTAAAGGATGAGAAAACCCAGGATGGGTCTGATTCTGATGTGTTCTGCAAGTAAGGGATGAACTCAGATCTGTTCACCTCTGCCAAATACATCCGCAGAGCTGTAAGAGACCAGTTTTTCTGGGATGTATTTGTCTTCCAGATCTAGCTGAGGGACATGGGGCTGCAGTGTGTTCAGTGATGTGCCCAGGTATGAGGGGGTGCTACAGAGGTGTCCCCATGCACAGATTGGCACATGAGACTGAGTTTTACCTGTTCCCCGATGTCTTTTGGCTGGTCCCCCACGGCCACTCTGGCAATTCCAGGAAGATCAATTAGTGTCAAATCTGGGACATCTGGGGACCGAACCTCTAGGGAAATTAATTCTGCACTAATGGCACCTCTAGGACCAGCCACAACATCCTGGGCTGCAAGGAGAAAAGAGCAAGGCAAAGAATACAAGCTTCAACTCTACATCAAACCAAACCTTAACACACCGACTTTGAAAAGTGCCTAACTACCACCTAAGGTTCTTTCAGGCTTGGCTTTTTCTCTCAGATCTGACCACACACATAAATCCACTTATGTAAAAGTCTAAGAAAATTATTAGGCAGCACCCGTGAGGTCCTTTTGGGATAGGAACTGCAATATTTTACAGAGCACATATTTATGAACTCTCCTGTATGGAGACAAAATACATGTAAATAAACCACAGCAAAAGGGATCAGGTAAAATATTGGTCAGCTGTAGAAATGCTTCCCCAGAAACAAGACTCTCTCTGGGCATTAATTAATCCTTAGATGCCTTGAAAGACAAATAGGTGTTGTTCTATATTCTTCACACTTTGATAGGGAGGTTTGGAGACCAAGTAAATTGTCCCAAATCCTACAAGGCAATAATGTTGGAACTGTGAGCAGCACAGAGAAGCAAAGAAAACCCATAGCCATTCTCGTGAGAGATTTTTGTCTCTGTAATTACCTTAATTAATTCATACCAGTTGCCTTGCCAGTTTTGGAAAGATAACTTGAGAATATCCAAATAATATATTGAAAAGTTAATGAAGAAAACCCAACAACACAGGAGGAATAACTGTGCAGAGCTGTGCTAGTCTCAAGGAAATAAGGACAATTCAACTTTCACATTTAGGGCAAGTACTTACTGCCCTTTGGGTAAGAACAATGATTTCTTACTCAGCACGAAATGCCATAACAGCAAAGCCGTGACATGGGAAGGACAGTGACTGAGGCCATGGTCACAGTACCTGCCAGGATTTCTCCATGGTCTTCACTCTGCCTTCTTGCAATTTTCTCCAAAATTGTAAGATTTCCATCCAGAGACACCTTGAGCAATCTCTGAGCTTTTGAACTGATGACAGGGACCATTTGGGGCTTTGCATGTTAACAGCTTGACAGACAACCTCCCCAGACCAGGAAACCAGGAAGACACCACCCAGATAAGAACACACCCAGATCCTGTATCATGGATAAAAGGATCATGGATCTTGTAAGTGGCATCCCTGACCACGGTGCCGGGATTGGGACTAGATGATCTTTAAGGTCCCTTGCAACTCAAACCATTCTGTGGTTCTGTGATCATCATGGATCATCCTGATTCGGAGGAGACTGAGCAAGCCAAACCCACTCACCTTGTCTGATTGCCCTCTCCACCTCAGAGGGACTCTGGAGGTCCATGACAACATTGTGGTAACAGATTCTCCCTTGCCACGCCTGGCCCTCGGGCAACCTCTTCAGTTTAAGCTCCAGGGGACACCGAGTGACAATACCTGCAGCAGTTCCAAAGACATAGGTAACTCAGCAGCTGCTGGGCATGACACAAAGCCTTGTACTACGTGACATTGCCAGAGGGGTCTCATCCAGCTTCCCACTCAGAGTAGGATTGTCACCGGCACTACGTGAGGTCAGCTATGGCTCTTTCCACTCATGCCTGGTCTTGCAGACCTCCACAGATGGGGGATTTGCTCTTTGCTGGGTGATCCATTTCAGTGCTGCACCTAAATCCTAGGAATATTTTTCCTCAAGTCCAGCCTCAAAGATCAGAGGGTATTGTCAGCTCACACAGAACCTGCTGAACTTACATCTGCGAATATACACACACAGAGAGAGCTGAAAAGTGAATCTTCTTGAGCTGCAAAGTCTTCCAACAGCCTTCTATGACTTAAATGGTGTTTTGTTTTTAAGTAAAGGTCTTTGTATACTTTTTACAAAAAAAAAAAAAAAAAGGTATCTCTAAGAAAATATTGTTAAAAAAAATCTAAACCAACACCAAAAGCAAATTTCAAAAGTAATTTTCCACATGAAACTGATATTCTTTGCTGAGAAATGCACAGAGTCACCTGATGCTACATTTCAGTCTGTCCACAGTTTGGGGTAACTACACTACACTCCTTACTCCTGGTCTCTTGACCAGCCAGAAGATGTGCCTTGCTGGGAGTCACCTTGTGGTGCCTCACTGGCACATCCACTTCTCAGTCACAGTTATCCAATTCTAGACCAAAAAAAGAGGGGAAAAAACCCAGCCCTTCCATCTCATCAAAGTGAAATTCAGGTGAAAATCTGAGAAGGGGAATTCTTACCATTGCCCCTGGGAAGAGCAACACCAGACAGGGCTTCTAGGACAGAGCTTTTCCCAGAGCTCTGGTCTCCAATCACTGCAATGGCAGGCAGGGACAGGTCCTTCTCTATTCCCAGAGCTCTCAGGCTGTCGACGAGATCAATGCAGGGCCTGATCCTTTCCTCATATTGTCTGTACAAGGTGTGTTCTGCAGCCTGACAGAGTCAAATTAAGGATGAGTTTTCCCGAATTTTAAAATAAGTTGTTTCCACAACAACGACAACAAAAATCCAGACATCTTTTCTGGCTCGTCATTCTTTCGTAACAACTTATTTACTGACATCAAGCTGTGCTCTGTAGCACTGTTCATCCTTGCATCTCCATGTTACAAACAGGTGTCTATAAATATGAAAAAAAAATCAGTTGGCTCAATGATCATCCTTAGCAAAAATACCAAATTTTGGAAGCTATTCTGAGAAGGTAAAAAAAAAAGAAGGAGACCACATTACTAAGTGTGCTTTGTTCTTTTTTTTTTTTTTGAATAATTGCCATTTTCTTCCACTCATCTACAGTTGTATTGAAATGTGTATGCAAATGAAAACTAGCAATCACAGAATTTAGGACAGAATAGCTTATTAAATCTTTGTTTTGGATTTTGAAGATGCAGTTTTTCCACAGACACCAAAAGTGTTCTGTTGTAGCATCCTCAACAGGTGGCTAAAAGACTTTTAGATCATCGTGGTTCTTCTTTCTTTGCCTCATTTTAGGCTTGGGTGAGGAATGAATATGAGTGGGTTGTGTTAAATGACTGATTATTGTCATTTTTTGGTTTTGATACATGTGCCAGACGTTTACACAGGCTCCTCATTTACATGAAAACAAGCCAGATAACTTCCAGTCTTTTACAAAACTGGTCCATCTGCTGTTAAATATGCTCAAATAAAGTATACAAAGACCAGCTTTGGTCTTTTTTCCCTGTTCCAGTCTGACTGCTGCATTTAGAAATGCAATTTTGAGAACACCAATATGTTTCAGACATACTGGGCCAGGCACACTCAAACCTGACTTTTTGAAAAGAAAAACTGAAGTTTCTCTCCATCACTTTTATACAAGAAAACCAACTCTAAAAGTATGTCTGTCAATCAGATGTACTCAAACAGAGCAGAATTTTTCTTTCAAGATGAGGAAGACTGCACACTTTACTCGAGGCAGGCACTGAAACCTTATTGGTACCCCCTGCCTACTGTCTTCACTGTGATGTTTAATAGCTAGCAACTTCTCAAAAAGTTTCATTAACTATGTCACAAACTTAAAACCAATCTGCTTCCAGCGTCAAATATCTGAGAAGGTTATTATCAACCTTTCTTTGCATTTCTTTTGAAGGTAGAAGAGCCTCAAGTAAAATCTATCTCAGCTTTTAGGAGTTCTGCTCAACATTTGTTGTTAAGAATGACACAGATACATGTCACACATTAAATTGGCTTCTAGGCTGCAGCCATCCTTTTTTTTTTTTGTTAGACCTGCATTGTTTATATCTGCAGATTAACTGCAGGTACCTGTCTTCCTAGTTACACAAATGACTGCTTGGCCCTGATCCAAAAGTACTCTTTGGACATAAAAAGTGCAGATTGCCCAAAAAGAGACAAAGGAATTAATTTTTGGGGCACAAAGGGAACCAACAGAATAAGAATGGGGAGGATCTGTGTCCTCTTCTTGCCTTACCTTCTCCTGTTCTCTGGAATATTCTGTCTCCAAGCCCTTCTGCTCATAGTCAGGCCTCCTCTGGAAAATGTTCTCCGACATCTGAACTTCTTCTTCTTCTGTCTCTGGTGGGAGAGGCACTGCAACACCTTCTAAAGCTTCTTTAAAGAAAGGAAATGCAAACCCTTCTATCTTTGGGGTAGGTTTGGTTCTTTCAGAAGGTGATTTGAATCCTGCATTCCTCTTATCCATGGTCCGCCGATGTTTTGGGCTACCACGCCGGTCCATAAGTGATTCACTAAACAGTGGTTATTGCCTGGTCCAGCTCTTAGGTACAGTTTCTGAAATCAAACATGGGGCAATGAGTGACTCCAGCTCGAAAGAATGAAACTGCCACAGAAAAAAACAGTGTTTATTTGGGGATGAGGGGCGAAGTTACACCAGTTTTTTGCTAAAAGTTGGTTTCCCTCAGTGAAATATTTGGCTGAAAGGTGTCTGGAGAAGCTCAGTCAGTACGTGGGCATGATTGGAGAGAGTGTGAGAATCCTTAATTTCCTGGGGTCAGGAGTGTAGGGCTGTGGGCTGCACAAGGAGGGTCTACATGGGTGAGCCTCCAGCAGTGAGAGTGGGACACACCAAGCCATATTCTGCTGTGCAGCCAACTCACCTCTCTTGTGGTAGAAACACTTGTCAGAGGCAAGTCTGACACATATTTTAAAAGCTCTGCATCTTGGTCTCCTCCTCTATAGCTTAAAACCCTCTCCCCAAAAGCAGACTTTGCTTGACATGATGTTAGAGAAGGGAGAGCTAGGAGACTTTTTATTTTCTTGTTCAGCTTTTCTTTATATAAAAGTTTTATTTTCTATGGATGTCTGAAGAAAGCAGAGGTTTTTGACGTGACATTTTCCAGGGAAAGTGATTTCCAGAGAGGGAGATTTAAAGAAAAAAAACCCCATCAGCATTTTTTCAAAGCTTGATGTTCTTTGGCCTCCCTCTGCCAAAACTAGGATCTGTTAAACACTTGGGGAAATAAATTAGGAGAAGCACATCTTTGTTTGAAACAACTTCCTGTTTTGTTAATTTCTTTGCTTGAATTAAGTTTAGAGGTTTTCTAATTTAAGCAGATGTCAAAATAGGATGATTGGACACAATGTAAGTTATACCTTCAATGTGTAAAACAAGTTTAGACAAAACACCACATGCTGTAGCAGAGTAGTCAAGAGAATATTCTGGGACAGGTGTGAAAAGTAGGATACAGTGATTATGTGGATAATTATGATTAGATTTATTGCTAATACAGTATCTAAATATTGCCAGTGCAGTACCTAAATAACAGCTCTGCCCTCTATTACTGTGGATTATAGTCAGGTCAGGGTTCTTCCTGTTGAGCCAAAGCTTCAGTGAGACCCTCTTGCTTCCAAAACGTTGTCTTTGGCCTTGCAGAATTCACAATTACAAAGCAACAAAGCACTTATGTAGTTCAATGAAAGGAAGGAGGCAGGGGCAGCCCTGGGGAAGCGAAACTGTTGGCAGACTTTCAGTGTCATCCCATCCCGGTGTCACGTTTCACTTGTGGATTCTGGCCCATTTCAGTGCCTTTTTTTTTCCCCCTCCTCTTTCTTTCCTTCATCAGATGTTGTTAGGGCTCAGTACACAAAAAAAAAAATCACTGTGCCTGTGTGGCACAGGAAGGATTGCACCACCCTACTAACCTTTTCCAGGTCTAGGGGGACAATAGCTTGATAACCTCAGAAATCCACAGGTGTTGTTTTACTCTGCTGATGCCTGTAGGAATCCTCTTTAGGGTGTGTGTTCACCCTGCGGTCTTCACCCCTCCTAGGTGTGTGTAGGGGTGATAGCTGGGTCTTCTCATGAATCCTCAGCCCTCCCCCATCCCTTCCAGGTCTCTGAGGTAGTGGCATTTGCCCAAGGATAAGCAGGTGGGCATTGCAGGATGTCTGGATGCTTGCGTAATTAATTCATTCCAGAGACAGGGGAGCTGAGATGTTCGTGATTGCCTTCGGTGCACATCGGCCACCAAAGGGTGTAAAATGATGCTGGAGACTGAGTCAACAGGGCAAACTGACCTCCTGAGATTTCAGGGAGTTTCCAGGTCGATTTTCACCCCTCCCCAACCCCCCTCTCCCCACCGCCCCACCGCCAGTGCCTCCATCAGGGATACCTGCAGGCAGGGATACCTGCAGGGCACCTCCACGTAGGAGCAGCAGGACGGACAACACCAGCCACCTGGATGATTAAAGAAGAAGAAGAAAACACTAAAGCAAAAATACTGTGGTCCTGAGCGAGCCAGAGCTAAGATTAGTGTGTGTGTGAAAAGAATCACAAGATCGGGCTGGAGAGCCGCTTGAAGCACAGCTGTTCTCTGTGGCTGGAAGCAGTCACATGGAGGTGTGTGGTCTGTGGAGAGAGATAGAAACACCTGCCTGGCTGGAGAGCTCGGGCCCAGGTTCTGTATATAGAAATGGAGTAATAAAGTTACAAGAGAGTTCTTCCTGAACTAAAGTCTGTCCCGCTTGAATTCATCTACTGTGAACGGTGCAGAGCGAGGGACCTTTTTTCTACACCTCCGGCCCCAGTGCTTTTGGACAGGTGTGTAAATACCTAAGATCCAGTCAAATACAGAGTCAAATCCTAAAGCATCCCCTGCCTCCTTCCTTTCCTTGAGCTTTACTTTTAGATTTTTGCCTGCCTGCGTGTGGAAACCTCTCCTGGAACAGCCAAGAGCACTGTGCTGCACAGCCACACCCGCACGAAGCACCAACCTGCTGATGGTTCTGAAGAGGAGCTGCCTTGTTTTTCTCTAAAGATCCTGGCTTTGCACCTTAAGGAGATTAAAAAAATCCCTTATCAATAAAATCCCTTTTAACCCTAAAGTGCAGGGGTGCGGTGCTGAACCCGCACAGTTCTTGCATTTATTGCACCCTCTGTCCAGCCTGAGGAGCATATGGACTTCTGGCTGGCATACTTGAGGATATTTGGGTAAACCACACAGTCCCTGGGCTGTATGTTTATTAATTCTAGCTGTCTTCTCAGAAAAAAAAAAAAAAAAGCAGCTTATGATGCTACACATGAATGAATACTGCTGGCTAGATCATGTTGCTGAACACTGCCTCCCTCCTACCAGTACCTACTTTAAAACATGTGTTCCAATTTAAATGCCATCTCTCAGCTGTCTCCTCTTAAAGAGGAAATAATAGTAATGTCTTTTCTTTTTTCCCCACCCCGGAAAGCAACAAATCCTACTCCTGGCAATCTTGTTTAAACACACTTATTTTGGACTCTTATGGAGCCTTTTCACGTTAAAATGAAAATAACAGTCAAAAATTGCATTATTATTCTCAGAAGCAGGAAAAAAGGAACTTACCTTTGTAAGTGTCCCGTAGCAAGGAGATGCAGTAACCTTTCTGAACTTCTTTGGGTGGTTTTTTATTTACAGGCTCCACCTACAGACAGTGACAAGATCAGGAGAAACGAAACCAATTCTCACACGAGAAACGAAACCAATTCTCACACGAGAAATAGTTGCCTTCTGTGGAAAATGACCAGGCTTGCTTTTTCAAAATGCTGAGTTGCCATGAGTCGGCACCTCTTGCTAACATTGCACCCGGAGTAATCCCAACACCCAAGTCATGCCCAGGGTGAAGTGGAGACCTCACAGCCAGAAGTTCATAGAATTACAGAATCTGGTTTGGGTTGGAAGGGGCATAAAGGATCATCTAGTCCCACCCCCCCTGCACAGGCAGGGACACCTTCCAGTAGCCCAGGTTGCTCCAAGCCCCATCCAACCTGGCCTTGGACACTTCCAGGGATCTGGGTGCAGTCACAGCTTCTCTGGGCAACCTGTGCCAAGGCCTCACCATCCTCACAGGGGAGAATTTTTTCCTAATATCCAGTCTAAACCTACTCTCTTTCAATTCAAAGCCATGCCCCTTGTCCTATTACATGTTGTTGTAAAAAATCTCTCTGAAGCCTCACAGAAGAGCACCCCCACCTCTGTACCGCTATTCAGCGGCTCATACCCTGGTGAAACTGAGCTTAATTAATGGTAAAGTTAAGCTTAGTGAATTGTAAATTATTAATTAATCACTGTCTTTCTAGCCTTAGGATATTTAGCACTAACACAGCAAATGCATTTATCAGCAGCAGTTCTGAATCTGTTGTAGCTGTCACCTGAGTAAACGATTTTTGACGTTGTGAAACTGCCTCCACCAAAGTCCTTGGAGGGGCTCTGTCAGACAAATGCCAAATCCATACTCTAAAGGTGACAGTTTCACGATAGCTGAAGAAACAATAATGCAATGTGTTGGTATTTTTCCCTTTCTCTGTATGCCAACTCTCCTCCTGCTGTTTAGTGAACAGGAGAAAAGTAACTCCTCACAACACAGTTCCTCCTCTCTTGGCTGTACTGCATGTCAGGGTGTCATGGCAAACGGCAGAGGTACTTGGAAATATTGCCCTTGAGCAACAGCCCCCTCTTCCTCCCCAAAAAAGTCAGCTCACTGAGTCAACTCACTCACACCCGAGGTGAAACCTACTGGTTCCAGAGGAGCCCAGGCAAGCTGCTATGCCCCAATCCCACCAGTACTGCCCTGTGGGAATGCTGGTCCTGTGCCCTCCAGAGGACCCTTTTAGCCTTCTCATCCCTTCATGCAAAAAACAAGTGGGTGAGGGCCCCCTCCACAGGAGAGGGAGTATTTTTTCCACCTCACAGGGAGCCTTTCCAGCCCAGCCAGGGTGGCAAACTGTGCCACCACTCACCTGGGCTGAGCCAGGGCTGCCAGAGGCTGCAGGGTATGGCTGAGGTTGTTCAATATGAGTGAGAGAAAGCAAAGTGACACACAGTGTGATTTGTCTGTGTTATACACTGCTTCAGGACAGCTGAGCTCTCAAGCTTTTTCTCAAATCCTTGTGCTGTTTTCCCAGAGTCACTGGGTCAGGATGCTCCCTCTTCTGCTGGCTTTGCTCTCCTCTCTCATTTTTCGTGGTTTTGGTGTTTTGTTTTTTTTGTTTGGTTGGATTTTTGGTTGTTTGGTTGGTTTTTTGTTTGGTTTGGTTTAGTTTGGTTTCATTTGCTTTGTTTTGTTTTCTTTTTCTTTTTACAGGCTCTAAGCTGTTAAGCAAAGTCAATATGGTTTGTTCAGTCAGGGGCTTTCCAAGTCAGGTGCAGGATCAGCCCTTACTTCTCACTCCCTCTGCTTTTGACTGCTGCCTCGATTGATCAGCTGCTCTCAATTCCTGGTTGTTTTGGTGGGCTTCAACCTGCCTTACTCTAGCCCACAGCACTCCCACTGTTCTCTAGACCCAGCCCTTTTCCTCTGTGACTCAGAGGGCTCGTTTCTGATCTCAGGCTGCAGGTGAGTGGCAGGGTGTGACACAGAGCTGGTGCTTCACAGCCACCACCACGGCTGGACATTGCCCACAGCAGGAGAACACATCTCTAAGCTCTCCCGGCCTTCTCCACCACCCTGTGCCAGAAGTACCTTTTCCTGGCCTGATGCACTGGCCTGGTTTTGTTCCTTGCAATCTGGAATTACCTCAGTTGCTTCACCAAGTGTCCTTGGTTTGCTCGTTCAGCATTCCCTTGTGTCTAATTTCAGCTGATGCATTACCTCAGGTTTCTTTCTTCCTTTATTTTCTCTCTCACTGCTGCAATTACTGGGACATGTTAAGCCTAATTTATCTGTTTGGGAGCTGTTCATCATTCCCCCTCTTTGAGGCTCTGAGGTCTGTCTCTATGACAAGACTCAGGAGCCTCACTTCTTACAACCATCACATACTTTCCCAAAATGAATCATGGGGATGGCAGGTCAGTCAATTGCTTCATGATTTTCCAAATCAAATATGCAAAATATATGCAGCAAATACACAGTGCTGCAATTAAGACAAAGCATAATAGGGTTAATATTAAGAGAACAACAAGAGGGTGAAGAGAACAACAGCAAAAACCCCTGTAGCACTCAGTGACCCTCCCAAAATAGTGCCCCCACCATTGATGTTCTGCATGGATAGCTGCACCTTTCTTCCCATTGTCATGTTTTCCCATTTGAACACAAAGAGCCTGGCTCTGCTCATCCTCTGGAATGCAAAAGAAAGCATCTTTTAAATCCAAAACAGTCAAATAATTATTTTTTCCATGATTATTTGGTTTATTGTTCTCAAATCCTACCCATACTCCTGAGAACAAGGTTTCTTTATTGGTGTCTGATTCAGACTGACACTCTCTCAGCAGCATTCAGGACTGCATTCAGGATGTCATTCCCAGGTTCCTCTGAGCTCTGGTTCATCAGTGAACAGATCAGAGCCTTCCATGCTTTTTCTTGTGAGACACATAGAGCTTTCCAAGAAGCTGTTTGAGCACTTAACTTGCATAATGCATCTTGTCCTAACAATGGAAGGGGACATTCTGGCATGTAGAGACTCATGAGACAGTTGAGTATCTCCAGTTGTGCCCTCCATGAGTTGTAAGAATGTCACAAAGCTCATTTTCCCATTACCCCAACAATCAGAATTGTAACTTTACTTAGCAGGTCCTTTCAGTGAGTTATTACTGAATGTGTGGCTCCACTATACATCAAAAATTCCTGGTTTCAGTTGATATATTATCCTGAATTTATTTCTCATATTATTTTTTTCTGTAGCTGCTGCAATTACTGAGACAGGTTAAACATAAATTATGTATTTGGGAGCTGTGCACCCACGTAGTGACTAGATTGTGAATTTTCAGCAGTGTCTTTGTTACATGATCAGTTTGGTTATGGGGCTTTGTTTAATCACAGGACTATGTTTCTCAAAAAAAGAACAACTCTGGGCAGTATCACCTGCTGTGAAGGGTGAAATAGGGGTTTTCCTTTCTCCACATGCCAAGATTTCGGTTCTACTATTTTTTCCTGAAACAGCAAAATAGAATCTTTATCCCCTTAGTGGAAAATGCTTTAATGTAAGGCATTGAAAACAATTTTCGTGTTTGTGCAATGATTTATAACAGCTTGTTTCACCAGCAATACATTTCTACAGATTAAGACAACACAATAAAGGATGTTTAAAACAATTAAGTAGAATTTCATTCAAATCTGAGAGTGTAAAGTATGTTTTGAAATAAATTTAATGAACAGAAAAATGGGACATGATGCAGAAGATGAATGACCAAGCATTTGTCAAAGCCATTTCAGATTGTAATTTAAAAAGAAATATCAAAATGTAATGTAAATGCACTAGTTGGCAGGATCATTATGTGACATAAACCACTAGGAAAAATCCTTAATCATAAAATTATTCAGATATCACACTGGGTGTTGTCCTGTCAATCTTTATAAATCAAAGTGTTTCAGAGAGCATTGCCTCAGGCTTTATCCCATTTAGTCTTGAAAGCCCTCAAGTATGGAGATTCCACAGCCTCACTATGAAATGAATTCAAATGATTAACTAATGATTTTTTTTTTCTTCTTCTTCTTAATATCCAGGTGGATATATCCCCCCCTTGTTTCAGTTTATGCCCCCTGTCTCTCATTTCCCCGCCATGCATCTCTACAAAGAGCTCAGCACCATCCTCTCAGACACCAGGGGATGCTACAACCCACCCACAGAACCACCCCTTCCCAAGTGTCCTGGCTGGGAGAGAGTTGAGTTGAGAGTTTCTTCCTAGTAGCTGGTGCAGTGCTGTGTTTTGGAGAACATGTTGATAACACAGGGATGTTTTAGTTGTTGCTAAGTAGTGCTTACCCTAAGTCAAGGACATTTCAGTCTCCCGTGCTCTGACAGTGAGGAGATCTCACAAAAAGCCAGGAGAGAGCTCTTTATTAGCTCCTAGGCCTGCGTGAGATTTAAAACCAAACTGAACATCCCCTGGTTGGTCAGTTTTCTGTCACTCACACCCCAATGGGTGCAAGATGGGAATGAGAATCTCGGGTCCCTGCAACAAAGCAGAAAGTGAGGAGAGAGCGGCCCAGAGGATGGAAGCTGATGGTCTTCTCTGACAAGAGGTTGTTACTGCCTGGAGGTGCTTTGCAGTTCAAATGCAAAGCTGGTTCAGCACGAGCTAATGGAGACAAAAAGCAGTTTGTCCCTTATGGCAGGCAGGAGTGGGTGGCGAAAGCTTGAAAGGCTTCAGGCTAAACAGAGAAGGGGAAAGGTCAGAGAGAAAAGATAATTGGGGTAAGTGAATCCTCAGGTCTGTGTGTGCATGAGGGGTCTAAAAAATACATCAATGGGTACAGTACTCTCCATGGTTCAGAGCAGTGAGACAGACTTAAGTCAGAGCCCTTTTCTTAAGTGTTTCTGAGCCTTGTTTTTCTTTAGTAAGGGATGGGTTATAAGGATTCAGTAAATAGGGTGTGTATGAACTCTTCCACCTCTTCCTGCAAAGGTCTCAAGTGTATTTGTCTGCTTTTTGACTTGGCTGAAGTTTGGATCACAGTACCAACTGCTGGACATGCAAGTTTCATCCTTACAGAGGAGAAGGAAATCCCTGAAGAAAGTGAAGAAGGGGGTGTAGTTGTCCATGTGAGTATCTATCACTGTGTGGCTTCCTATCGGTCACAGAGAGGGAGTCAAGACTGTGATTTGTCTGAATGTGGTTTAGTGAAGCCTGATAGTCTTATGTAAACTGAATATTGTAGTCAAGGGGATCTTTTTCCAGCACAAAATTTGAGAGATCCAAATTATTCAAAGCAGTGGGAGCTGCTGACATCATTAATACCAGAGTAATCCCACATGCACTGGATTAGCACTATCCAGATAATGAGTTTTCTGCAGTCTCAGGTCCTTCCTACCCTCACCCAGTGGGCTGTGTCCTCTTCAGCTGCATGCAGAGTCTTACAATTCCTGTTAAATACTCACTGCCTGGGTGCTTTCCCTTCTTCCACCCGCCCTGCACATTTGTTAGGTGTCATGCTTTCTGGGTAGAGAGGTGGTTCTCAGACCAGTGCCTGAGAAAAACATATTGAACTACTCTGGGGAGGCTTTGCAGAGGGAGTCGTAATGATATTTGGGTGAAAATGCTGTAACTGTGGGTCCTGGTAACAAATTATCTGTGCTGGTGTGTTTGCCAAAGTAATTTTTCCTGTCTGGACTCTGAATCTTGAGCCAGTGTTTTCCTCTTTTACAGTATGAAAACCTCCCCTCCTGTCCCCAGAAGTAGCTTCAAAAGAGTGTCTAAAGGAAAGCAGTCAGAAATGAGCCCAGGAACTGACATCTGAACTCCCTCTTTGTTGTTATCCACACTCTGAGTTTATTTTCAGCTACATGTTGGCATTTTCTTTCTCCACTGAGAAAATGATAAAAATCCTAATGTACAGGGACTAGATGGTACAAATTCCACTGAGAAAAGGAGTAAAGATTTGCTAAGAAGCAATGAAGCAATGAACCCAACAACAGCTGACAAAGTGACATATTTTTCTGTCTCCAAATTTCAAGGTAATCAAAGGCAAAAGCAAGTAAACAGAGCAAAAACTGAAGTATCAAACAAGAAAGAGGAGCTTTAACCGTGCAATGGATTGGGCACCCCCTCCCCCAAAACAAACCCCACACAACAAAATAGCCAAAATAAATTAAATAACCCCAATGAATAGAATCTATCAAGAAGCATGGGGAAAGAGGAAGAAATGAAAAAAAAAAATCCCCTCCTCAAAGAGAGAGACCATTTCTTCATTTTATATAAGGCAGTGTGACTAAGAATTAAAACTTTGTTATCTGGAGTATAAACCTATTTGTTCAAGGGATATTGACATTTGTTAGTCATCATTATGATGATGGTATCTAAACAGTTGCCAGGAGGTAATGGATCCTGACATCTGGATATTTACAAGTGGTGATATTTTTATCTAACCATTTTTAATACTTTCCTTGCTTCTGACAATGAGAAAGGAATAGAAGAGCATGGTCTGTTACAGATAAGGCAAATAAAGTCACTTCCTCACAGCTCTTTAGCACTCAAGTATTACAATTTGCGTGGGGTGGGGAGAAACTGGAACCTAAAACACACCTCGTAGTGTATATGATTGCCCAGGAACTGCTTGGGTGCAACCAGCTTTGCATGAGCTTCCTCCACTTCTGTTCCTTTATCTTGTTGCTTTAAAAATTAGATGAGCTCCTCGACTCATGTAAATTATCATTGCCAACAGGAAACTAAATAGTAGCGAAGGACCTGGCAGAATAATGTTGGGGGATTTTTGTATCCCTTGAGGTGAATTAAGCACATATTTGCACTCGAATTAAAAAAAGGATTTAATGAGTGGTGTCTAGAGCAAAGTCCTGCTGCCCTAACTTGTTCTACAAGGCCTGTGCAAAGATGTGGCACGGGCTGATTCCTTACACTCGTGCTGGGATGCATCAGGTGAGTGCTGGCACAGGACACCTCAGCCCCATGGTCCATCCTCCAGCACCAGCCCTGCTGTCCAAAGGTGGCCCCTGAGCGCTCCCATTGCACCATTGCCACAGGACAGTGCTGCAGGATTTCTTATCACCCACTGGAACTTCACTCCCTCACAGGGAGCAATCCTGTCTCAGGAATCCCTGCTTCCAGCCAGGGTAACCCTTTCTTGCCCTCTTTCCCTCCGTGCCACATCATTCCTTGGTCAGGAATGACCATTGCTGAGCAGTTACAGTTCGAATTATCCCTTCTATGCCATAGTAACCAAACAGGTTATGAACTTAATTAATGCTCATTATTTGTCGTGAAATATGTCAGTATTTCACTGACAAATTCACTTCACCGCAGCAAAACACAAACAGGGGCTCAGACACCAAGCAGTGGACTGTGAAAGAAGGAAAATGCTTTCACCACAGCTGAGGAACCCATTCAGAGCAGGGAACTCAAGGTGCAGGTTGAGCTCTGGGTGGTGGGAGCTCCAGGCAAGAGGCTGTGAACTGGCACCAACCCTTTGCACAACAAAGGGCACAGGGACCTGTGGCACCAGCCAGGTGACCAGACACTCAGGGACAAGGCAGGAGCCAAGGACTCAGGAGGAAGAGGGGATAAAAGTCCAAGGTTCCTTAGTTTGGGGTCCCTCCTCAGAGGCAGCACCTTGAGCTGTTTGTGTGTTATTGAACTGTGGATCAAGTACTGTAAAGGATCCAGATGTCTGAGACTCTGCTGTGGGAAACCTGGGGTCAAGCTGGGAAGGAAACCTGGTCTGACTGTGTGGGTGGGGTGTGCAGGGAGTTAAGCAGGGCACCTGTTGGGGCACTGGAACTGCCTGCCATGAAAGTGCTTCAGTCCCAGCAGAGGAAGCCTCTGGTGGTGGGACTGTGACTGCCAGAGTGGCTCCTGAATGGTCAGGCAGGAAAATTTCCTTAACAGGGGAATGACAAAATCACAGAACCATTTAGGTTGGAAAACACCTTTAAGATCATTGAATCCAGCTGTAGATCTAACACTGCCAAGTGCAGAGGCAGGCCACATCATCTCGGGAATAAACATGGGATAATAAACGGCATCATGAAATCTGCAGGGCCAGCTCCATGCCTGAGTGGCATCAGTTGTGTCTCACAAATGTTCAAGTACTTCATGAACAGGAACAATGTGGTGCCTGACTGATGTATATATATTTAACTGATGTTTTCTGGCTAAATTACATATATGTGAAACAAACCTCGTAAATCTCTAAATGCAAATTCCTCTGTGGGAAATCCCTGGGATATCAGACATTAGTTTCAGCAGCACTGGAAAATAACAGTCGTAGTGATACATGCATAAACAAGGAGTACTTATGCTCTGCTGGGCAGGGTGAGGGGGCTTTCCTTAGTTTTATTGCATCCCTAGTGGAGCCACAGCCAGCCCAGATAGTTAGGGGGTATGTTGCATTCCTGCTGAGGTGCACTGGCAGTAAAAACTGTGGGAAATTATATCACAGAAAACTCTTGAGCCCTCATTTTTGGTACTGTGCCATAGAAGTTTTAAGTGAACAACAAGAAAATAAAACTTCCCCTTTTTTGTACTTGGAATATTGGGCAAGGGATGGGAGGGGTGCACCACTGGGCTGGGCTCCCATCAAAGGGGAATGTTACGCAAGTCAGAAGGGGAGAGCTGTGGGCAGTAGGAGGAAAATCTACTTTGTTGAAGTTCCTCGGGTGAGAGGGGAAGTACAGCCTCCCAGAACAGGGTTATTCTGCACTCAGGTCTCACCAGCCCTCAGCCCTTCCTCTGGAGGGGGTTCTCAGCAGCCATCAGTTGGAGCTGGACATGGACATGGGGTTTGTAACAGGGAAGCCCATCAGGACTTGAACTTTCTGTGCTCCTGGCCCATTCTCTGAAATGACACAAAAAAGCCCTCACAGTTCATTCATCTGAGCTGTCAGTAAAGAAGAGATCACTCTAAAGCAGGTGCTGGCTGTGTGCAGAGCTGCTCAGTGTTGTAGTCAGTGAAGCGAACAGGGGTGCACAGAATTCTGATGAACTCTGAGGTGCAGACACTTCGTGTATCCTAAAAATCACCAGTTGTTTCTTTGTGCAGGAGCTGTAGCTGTGTCCCCCAGTCCTGTCTGTCACACTGAGCAACCAGTTCATAAACCAGGTCTGACTGTAACATTGCACATGCACTTACAGGATGCATTCTAAATGAAAGGGATCAAAAGCCTGATCAGCAAATCCTCCAAGTCAGGAGAAAGCCTGAAATACCACAAGGAATGTCAGATTTTTTGATCTTTAGTACTGGGCAACTGCAGAGCAATTATGGGTGGTGTGTTGGGTTATAAAAGACAGACTCCTGAGGAGTCACAGCAGTGACTTCTGAAGGGGAGGCAAACATTTGTTTTTCATTCTTCTGCAAAACGGGGTTGCTTTTGTCTGGCTTTAAACACATCAGCTATGGTGGCACAGGGAGTGAGAGGTGATTTCCTCTATCCAGAGATACTGAAGGTGTAATTCTTCCACTTGCAGTCCTTGCAGGCAATAAAATCAGGTAGCACACTATTAGATAGGAGCAAAAGTGGAATTTATAGTCAGGAGTGACTCTAAAACTCTAATAACCCTTTGGAAAATCTTACTTTCAGACTTCATTCCTCTTTCAAGTCCAGATTGTCACAGATCCTGGGGGAGAAGGTAGAGTTCAGTCTCATTCCCAAGAACTCTGGTAAGGAATTCCCAGGAGATAGAAAGTAGCTATAAAAAGCACAGCCATCTAAGATCTAGCTGAGAAGTACAAAGTTGAAATGTGTCTTGCTTTTGGCTGAAACATTACTATTAAAAAATATTTTTTATTTTTAATGAGATCTGCAGTGGAGCAGGGACTGGCTAAAGCATCTGTCTGCGTGCTCTCATCTTTGGAAAAAGGAGCTGCTAGCATGAAGTTTGTGTTTTCAGGAGAAGCTACATCTCCTATGATGCTCAAAATCTCTCCCAGAAATAAAAAACAAAGAGAAACACAATACAAAAAACCCACAAAAAAATCAAAAAAAGAACCAACCAACCAAATAAACAAAACAAACAAAACCCACAACAGAGAAGTGAAATCAAAACTTCAGAGTCCCAGGAAACGAGGAACTGCTGTCACTCAAACATTATTAAAACCACCCATCTTAATCCCCTGAATTATAATCATCATTCGGCATTTCATTGCAGCTAAGAAGAGATCAGATAAATCACAGTCATACATTACTTCCCTCTAGGCATTGTGTATAAGTAAAAGCAGCAGCTTCTCTTTGCTGGTCTTCATGGATTGCACTCTGTGGGAGTTTTCCTTTAAGCACTGCCTGCCCTGAAAAAAGGGATCTTTCACCCAAGAACTTTTCCTTTCTTGTATTTTTCTTTTAAATACAGAGGAAAACTTCCCACTTTGAGGCAGACAACATTACACAAAGAACATGAAGGAACAGTTAGCACTGAGAAACCGAAAATGTTACCTATTATTTAATCAATATCTCCTACTGCTGCCATCAAATTGGACTATCAGGGATCCAGGGATTTTTAAGAGGCATGTCAAGAACCTGAAATGCTTTTCATGCTCTTAAATGGAGAGAGAAAAAAGTGCCTTTTTTCCAGGTACTTTGTTCTTTGTGGGATTGGTTGCCACGTTCACACTGGAGGTGAAAGCAGGAGCATCCGAAATGTCCAGCTAAATGGTCAGAGGGTCCCAGAGACATTCCTGTGTGGAATGCTGACTGGCAGGCTGCTGCTGGGTGGGGGGGATATTTGAAATGGGAGCCTGCCACTGGCAAAGCCCAGGAAAGGAAGGTCTGGAACATTAGAGGCAGAAGCTGCTGGCTTCCACCCAGCCACAAGGGAAAGGCAAGGTGACCTCCAGCCGTGTCCGTGGCTTCCAGTGTCTGTCCAGGACAGGTAAGCACAGACAGGTCGGGTATTTCTGTAGAGATTCGGAGGATCTGGAAAGACACTGCTGCCACCTGCTGTGCCATTCTGCTTCTAAATCCACAAACCCACGCCCTGAGTAAGGCCACTGCCCAAAGCTCGTGTCTTCCCGTGGGATTTGCCTACTGGGGTCAGAAAGAGATGGATTGCTGCGCAGGTTTTAACCTCATTTTGTGGTGGTGACCCCACTAACCACCCAGAGGTACTTCACAGGTGAGACCACAGCAGTTATGCAGCCCAGGAGAGCACAGCAAACCACTTCCACACAACCACACCTGCTGCTTGTGGTTGGCAGTGTCACCTGGAATTGAGAGCATCCACCTCCCCCACTGGAGCTGATCTGTGGTCCAGAGCACCTGACAGAGAAGGTGAGGGAGGAAGGAGAGCTGTGTTAGGGATTCTACACCCTATGGCCTCACCCCCAAACAAAATTAAAGTCTTTAACTTCATGAGCTTTTGGTTATTTATAAATCCAAAGCTACCTGACCTTTCCCCAGATTAATTTTTCAGGATTACAATTCCACAAAAAAGCTTTTTCACTCCTCCCGAGGAGGCAGTGCCTTTAAAAGCCTTCAAGACGTGGGTGCAAAGTCAAAATCCCACTTTCAAACTAACCCCCTGTAAGATTGCTTCTAATCTGAAAAATGATTGAAAAAGTGGCACCTGTTTTGCCTCAGTGATCACTTTTCCATGATTTCTTCAGATCAGAGGGTTATCAAAGCACTTGAGGCTCCTCTGCCTGCCGTGTTTAAACACTGTGTCATGAACAAATTAAAGCAAAGCTGATTACAGCTATTCAGCACTGCAGATTATCAACACTCTTGCCCAGATGACTCAACTTCATCTCTGGAAAAGTGAAAACACCAGAGAGTCAAAGGTCAGTATTCATGAATTCGTGCTGTGAAAGGCTCTCGTGTGGTTTCATCTTTGATTCAGACTGCAGGATTACAAAGAATGAGATGCTTGCACAGAGTGAAGAACAGAGCAAGTGTAAGGCAAGAAAATGTACTACTTGGAGCTCTTGCACAGTTCATGGCAACTGCTAAACAGAAATTGAAGTAAAATTTAATTGTAATTGCTGTAAGATTAATTGTGGCCTGGAGCAGAAGGCAATGACTTGTCAGACTCCAGGACTCTGAGGATTGCCAACAGTTAGCACTGCAATTATGTTATTTTTATAATTCAGGCAAGTAACAAAGGGGTGATTATGAGGTAAGGGTATAAATGTTCTGCCAGTAACATGAACACTGCCTGAATAAAATATTATTATTACAAGAAGAATGACAGATGTGGGAAAACATTGAAACAGCCATTGAAGTACTCAATTTGTAACCACCTCATCAGCAGCAAGGTGCTAAGGAGCAACCATGGAGTCTGCCAAAGTCAAACTGATTTAAGTGTTTCTTTGGCAGCACCCCTGGGACGTGGAGTAGTTTGCAAACTGGTAGCAGGAAACTTTAGGGACTGGTGAGGGATGTGATACCAGAAAGCTGCTGGGAACACATCAGTGACTACGAGTAGGCGGTGACAGCTGTGACAAGGGTAGAGATTTGAAGCTGCCAAGCTTCATTTGAGGTTTCAAGAGGGCTTCAAGCAGGAAACACGAAGCTGCTGAACTAATGTTTTAATGCTGAGAAAAGTGTAAAGAAAGATTAAAACATACCAGGTGGGTTCAGCCAATGGAGGGGGGAGTTGATGGGGACAGTCTACAGATGAACAATGGACTGGCATAAAAAGAATAGTGATGAGTTAAGCAGTTAAGAACAGTCCAGACATACTTGCTGTGCTTCAGAAAAGGGGAAATGGAATAAAAGGTTCTATGATTTCCTTTCAACCATGTGTTTGATTCTGTAGTTTGCATGAACAACACTTGAGCTTGCTTGAAGACACTACGTTTTTTTAAAGTTAAACTTACAGGGCGAAAAAAAAAAATTAAACCAAACTATATAGGTTTTCACCTTAAATTTGGTAAAAAAAAGTTCAAGTAACTGTATCTTTACATGTTAACATGCAATGTTAACATTGCTATCCTGTGTTGTCAACATCACTAAAATCAGCTCAAGAAATGTGACTGCTGTTTCCATACTTTTTCTGAAGAGAAAGAATGTTACTAATAAACTAAGATAGAAGTAATTTTCTTTCTTGCTAGGGATTCTATACTACAATTTAGGTTAAGCTCTATTTGCATATTAGTATTTTAAAGGGAACCAAAAGAAAACACTTGCTAAAAAAAAATCCAAGTAAAACCAAACCCTTAAAATATACTAATGTATACTTACTTTCAAAAATCATGGCATTTTATGGCTGACTTCCTGAGCATTGTAATTCCAAAACAGAGTATTTTATTTCCACTTTTCATCAAAATACCTATTTGTTTTCAGTTTAGAATAAAACTACAGAGAGGAAAGAAAGGCTTAAAACTGTGCATATGACTTATTTTACTTATTTGACTTATTAGTGTTCAGCTGCTTATTGGGTTCTGGAGGCCATTCACAAGAGTCATAGATATAAAAATATAGAACTGTCTTTATTAATGAGTTGTGCATTTGTTCAAATCAGGTTTCTTGGGATACAACCTTCTATTTGGATTTCAGCTGGCCAGCCATTGTATCTGTTGGTCTTCCGGTCAGAGTGGTTTATCTGTAAAAATAAAATAAATTTCAAAAATCAACATTTAGTTCTCTCCATTTACACAGTAGTTTGTCAAACCTCATATAAGAAAAAGGGGTGATGGAGGGGGACCGGGAAGCAAAGTAGCACATCATGCTTGACATAATGGGTGAAGATTCCACCAGTTTCTCTCTTACACGGAGTGCTTTATTTATTTCCCAGATGGCTGTCGTGATATACACTCAGTTGAATACCTTTGTCCAGCAGAAGCTCTGAAATGTGAATAATTCTGCAGCAATATTCTGCACCAGTACAGGCTGGGGGCTGACCTGCTGGGAAGCAGCTCTGCAGAGAAGGACCTGGGGGTCCTGGTGGACAAAGAGCTGTCCCTGTGTGTCCTGGGGGCCAAGGAGGCCAATCCTGGGGTGTGCCAGGAAGAGCACTGCCAGCAGGTCAGGGAGGTGATCCTACCCCTCTGCCCAGCCCTGGGAGGCACATCTGCAGTGCTGGGTCCATCTCTGGGCTCCTCAGGACAGGAGGGACATGGAGCTCTTGGAGCAGGTCCAGAGGAAGATGTGAAGATGCCGAAGGGATGGAGCATCTCTGGGAGCAGGAAAGGCTGAAGGAGCTGGGGCTGTTCAGCCTCCAGAGCAGACACTGAGAGGGGACCTCCCCCAGGTCTGGAGGGGCTGCAGGGAGGGGGCAGAGGATGGACCAGGCTCTGCTCGGGGGGGCCCAGCAATGGCACAGGAGGAATGGGCAGGAACTGATGCCCAGGAAGTTCCACCCGGACATGAGGAAGAACTTCTTTGCTGTGCAGTGACCCAGCACTGAACAGATTGCCCAGAGAGGGTGTGGAGTCTCCCTCACTGGGGATATTCCAGAACTGTCTGGACACAATCCTGTGCCATGTGCTCTGGGATGGCCCTGCTGGAGCAGTGAGGTGGGACCAGATGACCCACTGTGGTCCCTTCCAGCCTGACCCATCCTGTGATTCTGTAATATTCTGGGAAAAAAAACCCACTATGGTAGTTTGACGTGGCTTTGGAGGGAATCAGCATCATCAAGGACCTGACACCTGTGTTGGGTTTCCTCTCAGAATAAAATGTCTCTGCACAGGACATCAAGTTGAACACTTCCAAACTGAGCCTCTTTAGAGTCTCTGGTCACTTCCAAAATTTTTCTACCATTGATTTAGTCCTGGTGTGGTACAAGTCAGTTCTAGCACATGGCCCAGTTCCAAAGCACAGAATGATGCACAAACAGCCTGCAGTTGTTATAAATAACTCACAGATTCTGCACTTGAAAGTTATACCTTGATATACAGACAAATATAAAGTGAAAATAAAACAAACATGACCTTTTCTTTTTGGATGTCATCTGGGAGCTTGAAGCCTTTGGCACCTATAAAAACCCAGCTTGACCTGAACTTTATATTCATTATTTCTTTACTTCCCAGTTCTTCTACTAATTTTTTGGCATCATTTTTCAACCTAGGAAAACGTAGTGAAAAAATGTGTTAAAAATTCAGGATGTGAAAAATGCCGAAAAAGATCACAGTTGATTCATGCTTTACAATAAGCATTAAGCCAGAAGAAGCAAAAATGAGAATTAAAAAGTCCTGAGAATTGTGTTAGCAGCATGACATTGAATTCCCCAGGAGAATTCATGTTGAATTCATGGAATTTTCTTCCTCCTCAACACGTTCCTGATGTTAATACAACCTGTTTGTAACAGCATAGCAGAAAAAGAAATGTATCCCAAACATATTCCAACCCTTCTTAAGTAAGGACAAGGGCATCAAATGTGGATTAAGTATTTTCCTGAGTGATTATAAGATCATGAATCCAGCTAAAAATCCCATAAGAGTCAAAAGCACCCAAAGAATCAGGTTAAGATGTAAGGAGGAATGAAAACTAGGCATATCATAATTGTAAGTGTGGATAAACAACATATAAGAATAAGGAAGGTTGTGACTCAGAGGTAACAGCAGTGTCCTTTGGGGTGCTTTTAAACATTATAACTCAATTATCCATCTTTGGGAACATCAACATACCTGATATGTGCAGTCACGGAAAGGACATGGAATCAAAACCTTTCAGGCAGGAAATGAGGGAACAACTCTGACTATGGAGTGGAATTTACCATTCCTTCCCCCCCTGACTCAATAGTCACTTCCCAGCCCTGTTCCTCAGCCTGAATAACCTGCTTACAAGGTGCTTCCATCATCGTGAGTCGCCATCAGCAGGAGGGTCCCTTCCTGGGCATTCCTGAGGAAACTCATCATCTCTGCCGAGTGGTCTGTGGGAATCAATCACACAACTGATTATTCATCACACACACATCACGTTCCTGTTCGTGCATCACCAGCATTTTTAAGTGGTCAGAGAATCAGCTTCCAGTGCCCCAGATCATTCTGTTTCTCCTCAGTAGCTTACTGTTCAAAGTTTAGAAAATGTGTATAAACTACTCTTCAAGTAGATCACCTTTCTGGTTATGTAGAAGGATGTTAAGAGACGGACTAGAATATCTCCTATGATGATTTTGCAACTAAAATATGTCAGGAAAAGGGATTTTGCTGAGTGAAGGATCTGGATGTAGTATCTGGTTAAGGGCTACTCCTACCAGACTGAAATAATGGAGAAAAAAAAAAGAAAAAAAAAATGGGAAAAGGACAATAATTTCTTTTTTTTTTAAAAAAGACAACTATCTCAACCAACAGGAGAAATTCAGCTTTTAAGGCAACATTTGTCAGCATATCTGGCCAGAGCATACTTTATGAAGACAGCAGCTGTTTGTTTCTAGCTGACCCCTGTTGATGATACAAACATAATCATTGGAAAGAGCAGAATAATTCTATAAGTCCTTTCTTAGTGCTGAAACACTAACAAAGCTCTATTGCACTCTTTTCCTTACCTCCTGTCCACATGTCAAAAAATTTTGTCGATGTAACTTTTCCTGTTTTATCTGTAATTAAAAAAAGACTTGTGTAAATATGGGCAATTATTATTTTATTCTATAAGCATATGTATTTACCAGTTTCAGCTAAAGTTAGGTTGCTTGTATTATTTGGCTTCTGAGCTTTCTTTGGTTTCAGTTTTTAAATAGGAATATGGACTAATGTGAGTTTAAGATTTGGGGAGAATATTTTGATTCATGTAGTCTTTGAATCATCAAGTGTGACTAAAACATTTTTATTACTTCTTATTTGAAAGAAAAAAAAATCAATTTCCATGCGCTTCCATGTTTTTATATGTAAATATACTATACTAGGTCACAACCATTGATAGGAAAATTAGCTAAGCCTAAGAATATTTGAATGAGCTTAAGACTATTCTGTGAAGTGTTTGAGATGCTCAAGCTTTCATACCATTTGAATGTCAGCAGACAGAAACACAATAATCATCACTACTGTATCAGAAACTGGGCATGCAAATTATCAATAATTCCAAAACATTTTGGCCAATATTCATCATCAGTTATGCTGTTGTTCAGATGCTTATCCTTGGGTAAAAAAAGACATAAACAATTGAAAATATTTTACAAATTTCTAAATCCATGCAAACCGAGTTAACTGATTTTCATTATCCAAGACCCTGCTTGGATCCCTACTGTGTGAGAGGATTTTTTCCATTTAGAGTGCATCAACCAATTTCTAGTGAGAAGATCCAGCAGCTCCTGATTCCTTTCTAGCTTGTCTTTGATCTCTCTGTGGAAAAAATTACGATGGTAGATTCTGCTGAGCACAGGACTCTCTGCATGGCAGGTTTATCAGTGCTGATGAGGGGAAAAGGTGGCAAAAATCTGTCAGTGGTAAAACAGAATTCTAGGCCTGGGTTGCTTCTGAGCAGAGGTCACCAGAAAATTGAAAAGCCTGTAGTGGAGACAGGAGAAATTCACACAATCGTTTTTTATTCCCTCTCTGTTGTTGGTTTAGGCTTAATAGTTCTGTCTTCCTTCTTACAAAAGACCATATTCCTTCGTAAAAGAAAGTTATCATCATGGAATAAAAGACAAGTGTGATGCCATAAGACACTTGTTGAGCAAAGTCATTAGTTTGACTGATCTAATTAGAGGACATGTAGAAAAAGTGTCTCAGATTGGTGCAGGATAATGGACAGATTTACCTGCTCCTGTGTGCCATAATCTTGCTTATGCATTCAGGATGGGTATTTGCCCTCTTACTCTACAGCTGTTTGCTGAAAACTGACTTTTTAACTGTTTATCTGTTATAACCAGTAAAGTTTTTATGATTATTGGAAAAAAACTGCAGTAGTTATCTGGAAAAAAAAAAATGGAATAGATTCTTGTCGATGGTTAATTTAACCTTCAACAAAATCATGGAAGTTTAGACAAGATCAAGATCTTGCTTAGACAAAAAAATTGAAATATAAGTGTTTTGTGATCAAAGTCAACTTGACTGTGCCTAAGAACTCCCTTTTTTCCTCTCCCCCCCAAGATTTAGGCATTTGTTTTTCCCTGGATCCATAATTGAAGACACTGCTCTTCATCATCATTCCCATTCATTTGAATCAAAATGGTGCCTCCAGATCTGGAATAAAGAGCACCTTCTGCTTCCCAATGATTCCTACTGCTAATAAAGACTTATAATGGCAATTTAATATTAATCAAGCTTTGAATTTGTCTTTCTGTCCACCGACCAAGACTGGAAAATGAATTTGTGCCGTGGCTGCACCTTGTGGCAGAGCTGCACTTCCCAGTTACTGCTTCCCCCTTATCAGTGGAGCAGAAGATATATTTTTTCAAGGATTGAAGCTGAAAATTCAGTCTTACTGCTGGAGATCACAGATATCTGTGCTGTGCTACAGGTTTTTTGTCTAATAAAATGCACTTACACCACCTCTATGCACACATCCTCTATTTTCTTATACTGGTTTCTGAACATGTTCCTTCTGTTTACCCAGAAGACTGTTTTTCTCACACAGATTTGTTTTTCTTACGTTTAACATGAATCAAGTTTGCAGTATTTTCCTTTCCCTTCCATGCTAGCTGGTAAAAACACCCACAAACCCAACAACCCAACCCCCCAAGAACATATGTAATTTATCGCTGTGCAAAAATATGTTTCTCTCTAACATTTTTTCTCTTACTTACAATTCACAGTGGCAATGTTTATACCTCTTCCAACATTACCATTCCCTTCACTTATGAGCCTGGAATTGAAATAAGTACAGTATCAGCAAAATGAACCTGGTCCAAAGTTATATTTACCAGTGCTAAGCAATTTTCTGATGTTTATGTTTTCTTCAGTTATTTAGTTCAAGACTTTGTAGTAAACAAGACATGTGGCTTAAAAATCTTGCCCATTGTATCAGTTAGTTTCCTTTAAAAATGGGTCCTTCAAAATGAGCCAGACCAAGAAAATACTTCATATAAATGCAGACAGAAAGATAAAGGAGAAAAAAAAAAAACCCAATATAAAATGTGGGTTTGTGGCACTGTTCTTTGTTGACTGTATCTTCAGAAAAGCTCACTGCAAGGTTTTGAAGTTATTCCACCTGTCCAGTTTGAAAAGCCATGAAAGAACCTGAATTTCAGAAGGTGTTGACCACTCAACAGTCTGTAAATTTGCTGTGCTGCTCCGTGGAAATCAAAAATCATACTGGAAACTAACAGTTGGATGCAGCTTATTCAGAGGAACAAAGAATATAACATGAGATTAGCTTTAAAAAAAGCCCACAAAACAAAACTAAACTGGACAAAACAGCTAAATACTGTCAGTTATGCTCAGAAGTCTTTCACCAGAATAGGAGTCCCCTGGTAGGAACTCATTTGCTGCTACTGGGCCAAAACAACACACACTCTTTCTCACACTAAAAAGCACTTGTTTGGATGCAAAGTTAGACTGGTACTCACAGCTCATCCTCAAAACAGATTTTAGCCATCTTTCCTTTGCCCCCTCCACTGAGGATCCTGTAGGCATAATTCCCAGGTGGGCAGGGGCTCCAGTGGTCACATTTTTGCCTTTTGGGGACTGGGGCTACAACAGCAAAGGTGGGAAAACGTTTCCTTGGATGCTGCATAAACAATTTCTGCATGGAATGAACAATCACTAAATGTCAACACTCTAAGCTCAAACATAAACACACAGAACCCCATCCTGACAGTTTTCCTGGTAACATTATCACAGGTTTGTCAGGGCTTTAACTTATCATTGACTCTTATCCAGGGAAAAATGCCCCATTTAATATGATCTGAGTAATTATTTTGTGCTATTCCATACAACAGGAAACAAGGGCTAGAGGGATTAAGGTTTCCTAGCAAGAGCTTGAAGTTAATAGTTATCATTCTCATTTTAAGCCTTTTTTTTTAAAAGCAATAACATAGTCACAGAATGAGAAAAATGTACACATTAAGCCACTTGGTCAGATTAGAGATAAAAATAATGAGAATCTAATCACAAAGTCTGGTTAGTGGTTCAACAGTTTATCATAATTAGGAAATACATGTGATATAAGCAAAGCTGTAGCTTTGCACTTATATGCCAGCAAACAAATAAGGTGTTCTTCCATCACTGTTCAATTAATTACATTTGCATACTGGCAAATATAGGCTGACATTGTATTTCTTCACAGATAGTGTCCAAGAAAAAGTTTGGCCTTGTAATAATGAATTTTACACAGCCAACTTCCTTCTTATAATAGCACATAGTAAGTAATTTCTTAGCTAACAAGCCATTTCTCATTTGGCATATAAATACACAATATCAGACATAGTATAAGAAAAAAAAAGAAAAAAAAAACAATTACACACCCCTCAACACTGGTTTCTTTCTGATGCCTTGAAATTCAGCATTAGATATTGTGGTTGGGGGTACCCGAGCAGCGATGAAGAATCCCAAATACCAAGCAGCCAACGATGTCAACAAGAGCCCTGTTAATCTCACAAGACCTATGAAGGGAAAAATAAAAAGACAAACCAAAAAACCCCACAGCAGGACTCAAAATCTTCCATTTCCTTCTGACACTGCTACACGAACTGACTGTTTTCTGCCTGGTATACTGTGTTAACCACAGCCCTCAGAGCTGTGGCAAGAGAGGATTTGTTTTATTCCCATCCCTTTTGTTTCTAAAACTTGATCTTCAGGAAGAAAACTCTCCCCAAGACTCCCCTTTAATCCACAGCCATAATACCCCAAAGAAACATGAAATTCAACTTAATCCTAGTAGGATTTTGACTGTGAAGAGTAAGTACCAGAGGCCACACAGGTATTTTGCAGTTACTATTGACTTTCTGTGATAGGCAAATGCCACAGGAATGGTTTAAAACACTGACCATAAAGGGAACTCCTTCCATCCACCCTTTTAACATGCTGGGTAAAAATAACTGAAGAAGGCCCAAACAACCTTGTCCACACAATGAGCTCTGACTGCATTCATAGATTCATAGGATAATTTAGGTTGTAAGGCACTCTCAAAGGTAATCTAGTCAACCTCCCTGCAACAAGCAGGGAAATCTTCAACTCCACCAGGTTGCTCAGAGCCCTGTCCAGCCTGACCTTGAATGTTTCCAGGGATGGGGCATCCACCACCTCTCTGGGCAACCTTTGCCAGTGTTTTACCACCCTCATTGTGAAAAACTTCTTCTATCTAATCTAAACCTGCTGGTTTAAAGCCATTCCCCCTTGTCCTGTCACTCCAGGCCCTTGTAGAAAGTCCCTCTCCAGCTTTCTTGTCAGCTCCCTTTAGGTACTGGAAGGCTGGTTCCCTGACTCAGGTGCAGCACCTTGCACTGGGCCTCATTTAACCTCATGAGATTCCCATGGACCCACTTCTTGAGCTTGTCCAGGTCCCTCTGGATGCCATCCCATCCCTCAGGAGCGTCAACCACACCACACAGCTTGGTGTCATCTGCAAACTCGCTGAGGGTGCCCTCAATCCCACTGTCTCTGTCATTGATGGAGACATTCAAACACAACCAGAGTGACTGTTTCACCTTCCCTCAGCCATATCAGAGTTTCCATGGACTGTATTAGCAGTGCACCTACATAATAGGATCCACAATTTTCGTGGCTATGAAGAAATATATGTAAATTCCATATTGAATGTGTACTCTTCCTCAACACCAGAAATGGTATCAGGAATTCCTGATCTAGAAGAAATGCACCACCTAGTTTATGATGCTGAACAAGGAAACCTCACACTGCAATTGTGGAACACAGATGTTGCAATGGCATAAGACACTGCCTGATGTGTAAAGAAACATGTGCTTGAAAATAAGGGTCTGCTGAAACAAAAAAAAAAGAAAATTATTACTTTTATGGTCCTGAAAACCAAGTTCAACAGAACCAGTGTCCAAAAATATTCAGTATGTTCACTTTTACAGCTGCCCAGAAAATGTTGTGTATTATCAAGTCTAAATCTTTCTTATAACAGTCTACACTTATAAGACACTCCCTTCCTTTCCTTCTTGGAACTGTCTTTTATAAACATTTAGATTTCTGCCCTACTTTTTCTCTAGAATAAGGTCAAATTTTCCACTTGTCTTCCTCATGTCCTGTTTTGCAGGTTCTACCACTTTCCTGTGAATTCTGCCCAATTGGTCTGCATCCAAATTCTGAAAAACTGCAGAATGAACACACTAGTCCAACAAACACATTCTTGAGACTTTACTTCTGGTTATATGTGCCAGAAGGAACTTAGCCCTTTTTTTTTTTTTTTCATAAGAGTAGACTTTATTGACTCAGGTTCTGTTTAGAATCTATCATAAAGACTGGATTTTACCTCCATATCCTGTATTTGTGCATGTGGTTATTCCTGCATTCTACCTGGCTTTAAAAATCAAAACCCCAACAAAACACTGCAGAAACATTTGTGTGACTTTAAGAAAGACACTGTAAGAAATTTACAGTACTTTAATCAAAGGATTAAGACTGAAAGAGAAATATAATGAATCTTCAGATATTACAAATTTCCTTAATTATTACATATGAGAAATTTCTCACTCTATGACTAGTAGTGGTGCAAACCCACATGAAATACAGAAAATTACTCCAACATTTCATTCATGCAGTCAGTGTGAACATGAGCACTGACAAAATAAACGTGCACAAATAAGGAGAACTGGTGGAACCAAGCAGAACAAATCTCACTTTTTCTCTTTTTGAATACTAAAAAAAAAACAAACCAGATTTATACACAATATGTATTTAATTTGTAAAGGAGGCCAAGTCACGAGTTTCAAAACCCAGGAAGAATTAAGTGAAGACTGCAAGTTTATTGAGAGATTTTAGTGATTGTTTTTGGGGAGATGGTGGGGTGCAAAGATCTGTGAAATCATCAGTCAGATTTTCTTTTGCTTTTTCTATTATAGGCTTGGTAGGTTTATCTTTACAATGATTTTTCACTGTTTTCCATCAAAACTAAGGAGCAACTCTGTTGCAAAACAGTCTCAACAGTGTGGCATTTTACCTAAATAGAAGAGAAAGTACAAAAAGTCTAACTGCTGTTAAGTCTGACCGTGGTGCCTGGGAAAATCATGGAGCAGATCATCCTGAGTGCAATCACATGGCACAAACAGGACAACCTGGGGATCAGGCCCAGCCAGCACAGGTTTAGGAAAGGCAGGTCCTGCCTGACCAACCTGATCTCCTTCTATGCATGACCAGGTGACCTGCCTGGTGGATGAGGGGAAGGCTGTGGATGAGTCTACCTGGACTTCAGCAAAGCCTTGGACACTGTCTCCCACGGCGTTCTCCTGGAAAAGCTGCATCCCATGGCTTGGACAGGGGCACCCTGTGCTGGGTTAGGAACTGGCTGGCCCAGGGTGGTGGTAAATGGTGCTGCATCCAGTTGGCAGCTGGTCACTAGTGGTGTCCCCCAGGGATCAGTGCTGGGGCCACTTTAATATCTTTATTGATGATCTGGATGAGGGCAGATGGAGGGCACCCTCAGTAAGTTCACAGACAACCCTAAGCTGGGTGGGACTGTTGATCTACTGGAGGGCAGGAAGGCTCTGCAGAGGGATCTGGACAGGCTGGATCCATGGCCTGAGGACAGTGGCATGAGGTTCAACACGGCAAAATGCGGGATCCTGCACTTGGGTCACAACAACCCCCCTGCAGTTGCAGGCTGGGGGCAGAGGGGCTGGAAAGTGCCTGGCAGGAAAGGATCTGGAGGTGCTGGTCGACAGCCCTCTGGGTAAAGAAACATTCTCCTAATATCCAAATTAAGCCTCCCTTGACGCAGCTTCATGCCATTCCCTTGGGTCCTGTGTTAGCAGTGCTACCTTATGGCAACTCCCAAATTCCCTTCTCCCTCCGGTGTTCACTTGCCCCTTGGCAGCAATTAAAGCACTAAATGTAAGCACAGTATTGGGTGTGTTTTCCGTGCTTAGCTGATTAAATATCCCCACGCAGCCCCACCTCGCTCATACACACCCACCCGTACGCAGCAGGACTTTAACAGAGGGAAAAAAGCTGAAAAAGGAATATATTTAAGACTCAGGCATGAATTATTCCAGACTAAAAGCTGGGCGTTGGGCTGGGAACAGCCCTCCCTTCCCCTCCCCGTGGTGAGAGGGGTCTCAGGGGGCTCCTGCCTGAGGAGGGCACAAACCCAGAGGGGTGAACCCTACTCACAGTGCCGGCTCGGCTTCATTATTCTGCCTTCTCCTGTTCCTCTTCCTGCTCCTCGTCCCTCTCCTGCCAGCACCGGGAAGGGGAGCGGCCACTTGTCAGCGCTGCACCGCCCCAGGAGTGAAAGGAAATAACTTTTAAGTTATTCTCTGCAGAAAGCAACCAACTGGAGTCCACCACTAGCAAATTTGCAGATGACACTAAGCTGGGGAGGAGTGTCCATCAGCTGGAAGGCAGGAGGGCTCTGCAGAGGAACCTGGACAGGCTGGAGAGTTGGGCTGATTCCAACGGGATGAGGTTCAACAAGGCCAAGTGCTGGGTCCTGCCCTTTGGCCACAACAACCTCCTGCAGCGCTACAGGCTGGGACAGAGTGGTTGGAGAGCAGCCAGGCAGGAAGGGACCTGGGATTTGGGATGGACAGGAAGCTGAACATGAGCCAGCAGTGTGCCCAGGTGGCCAAGAGGGCCAATGGATCCTGGCCTGGATCAGGAACAGGGTGGCAGCAGGAGCAGGGAAGTGATTCTGCCCCTGGACTCAGAGCTGGTGAGGCCACCCCTGGAGTGCTGTGTCCAGCTCTGGGCCCTCAGCTCAGGAAGGACATGGAGGGGCTGGAGCAGGTCCAGAGAAGAGCAGCAAGGCTGGGGAAGGGACTGGAGCACAATTCCCGTGAGGAGAGGCTGAGGGAGCTGGGGGGGCTCAGCCTGGACAGGAGGACGCTCAGGGGAGACCTCCTCACTCTCTGCAGCTCCCTGACAGGAGGGGGGAGCCAGGGGGGGTTGGTCTCTTTTCCCACACAACTGTCAGCAAGACAAGAGGGCATGGTCTTAAGCTGTGCCAGGGAAGGTTTAGGTTGGATATTAGGAAGAAATTCTTTACAGGGAGGGTAATCAGACATTGGAATGGGCTGCCCAGGGAAGTGGTGGATTCATTGTCCCTGGAGGTTTTTAAGATGAGACTGGATGTGGCATCAGTGCCATGGGCTGGGAACCACGGCAGGGTTGGATCAAGGGTTGGACTTGATGATCTCGGAGGTCCTTTCCAACCCAGCTGATTCTATGAAGGCTCACACGGCACCCAGCTGAACTTTTTCCTGTTTTTTTCCTCCAAATGTCATAATCATAGAATCATACAGTGGTTTGGGTTGGAAGGGACCTTAAAGATCATCTAGTTACAACCCCCCTGCTGTGGGCCGGGACATCTTCCACTAGCCCAGGTTGCTCAGAGCTCCATCCAACCTGGCCTTGAACACTTCCAGGGGTCCAGGGGCAGCCACAGCTTCTCTGGGCAACCTGTGCCAGGCCTCACCACCCTCACAGGGAAGAATTTCTTCCTAATACCTAATCTAAACCTATTCTCTTTCAGTTTGAATCCATTGTCCAGATGAAACAGTTATTTTTGAATCTGTTGAACCCAATCCAGAAGGCAAGCAAGGGCTTTTTCCTGGCAGCAGCCAGGGTCTGCCTGGTCCACTGGAGCCCCCTCTCCTTCTTCTACCCATCATCTTCTACCCTGGGATGACACAAATCCCACCACGAGCACCAGCCCACTGGGCCAAGACCTTGGTTCATCTTTCCTTGTGAACAAGGTGTCATGCACCATCACCTGGAGGCTTCCTTCCACGTGGGGTAGGTTGGTCACTCCTTGTTTGCATCATACCACCAAAAACCTGGCACCACTTGCACTTGGGATGTGGGGCAGCATCCCTGCTCTTCTCCTTCTCCTCAGCTTCCCAGCCCAGATGTAAGGCATGAGAAACTAGAGCACAGTGCTGGCAGCACACAGTTTCCAGTCTGTGGCAGATAATGTGAGATAAAGGTATTGCCCATCAGGAGCCTCATATCATGGGCTTGGTTTTCTGCTTTTAAAATTTCTATTTTCCAACATGCTCTGGTTGATGGGTGTGTGGGTGCTGAGCCCCAACAGCACCAGTCAGTGCTGGCACTGAACCAAAGAAACTACAGCTCACACCAAGGGCAGCTTGTGAGGACTGAAGTGGCCACTCAAACGTGCTCAGGAAACTGGGCTGAAGACCTCCAAGCTGGGCAGAACCCTAACAAAGAAACCTGTAATTTCACAAAACCACTAAATCATTTAGGCTGGAAAAGACCTCTAAGGTCAGTGAGTCCAGCCTTTGACTGAACACCCCTTTGCCCCCCAGCCCAGAGCACTGAGGGCCATGGCCAGGCCTTCCTTGGACACCTCCAGGGATGGGCACTCCAAACCTCCCTGGGCAGCCCCTGCCAAGGCCTGACCACCCTTTCCATGAAGGAATTCCTCCTGATGACCAACCTGAACGTCCTCTGGTGCAGCTTGAGGCCATTTCCTTTTGTCCTGTCCCTTGTTCCCTGGGAGCAGAGCCTGAACCCCCCTGGCCCCCCTCTCCTGTCAGGGAGTTGTAGAGAGCAATGAGGTCTCCCCTGAGCTTCCTTTTCTCCAGACTAAACATCCCCAGCTTCCTCAGCCCCTCCTCATATGACTCACTCTCCCAACCCTTCCCCAGCTCCATTGCCCTTCTCTGGACACACTCCAGCCCCTCAATGTCCTCGTTGCAGTGAGGGGCCCAAAACTGGACACAGCACTCGAGGTGTGGCCTCACCCCTCTAATTTTCATTTAGAAATTTAATCAAACTACACTGTGATTTAGTAGCTGCCCTTAAAACTCTCAGATTTGGTTTCCCTTAAGCTTTTTTCATTCCCTCTGCCTTTAATGATGCACAGAAATTATGTTTAGTTCAGCAAACAGATGAATAAAATCCTGTAGGAGGGCACATGTAGGACCACAGCCGGATCTGGGCTTTTCATTCCTCCCAGGACACCCATGAAAGCTATAAATGTTTCCAGACCCTGGAGGAGAGGTGTTTCTTGTCCTTTTCTGTGAGTGGTATATTATAATAGCCTACAAATTGCAGGCAAAACCCGAGGGAGTAATTGCTGCTGGTTATTTTCAAACGTACTGGAGCTTGCAAATGAAAAGCAACATCCCATAAAACCTGGGGTGTGAATAATTAAAGAGGTAGCATGGGACAAATAAACTTGAGGAATGAAAAGCACAGGATAGAAAGGGAAAGGAGTTATGAGAGGGCAAAAGAAATTTAAGGACACCACTAGTCTGGGTTACTTTTCCAAACATGCAATTATTTCTGCAGGAAGTGTTATCCTGCAAAATGGCACATCAGGAAATGGTGCTAATAAATGATTGAAACTGTTGAAGAGTGCACTTCTAGTCCTTAAAGTAACAATAATATGGCTTTAAACCCAAAATGCTATGGCTTGTGGCAGCCAAATGAAAAAGTCTTCTATTTTTATTTAAGCAAGGGACATTAACTGGGACTTGGGATAATTTAATTTTGAAATAAATTTATATTCTACGAGCATTGGTGGCTCACACTCCATAGAGAAAAATTTTAAGCCCTTAGGAACTTGGTCACCACCTCAATACTGTGAAAAACCCCCATCATTAGCAATCAGTGTCTATTGGAAAACTGCCATTTTACCTCTTTTAGTGTAGCAGGTTACTTTATTTTCATTATTGCCTAAACTCCATTGACCCACACCCAGGCATTTCCTACAAAACCAGTCAACACAGCAAGTGCCTTGCTTGCCTGACAAATCCCAGGGATCCAGTGGTCTCCAGCTGAGGGTATTTTAAATACCTAAGGACTAGAAATCCCTTAAATGTTTTACTTCAGGTATCTCAGTTTGGTGTCTGCAAAAAACAAGCACTACAGTTCTTTCTTTAGTAATTAATCATAGATGTGGAATGCAGAGGACTTCCAAAGCATCATTTCTGATCTTACTCTCTGTACCCATTCACTCTGTAATTTGAAAGCTTAGAGGAAAAACTTATAAAAAATATTATTCTTCCCTCTCGGTGCTTTGTGAGGCCGTGAGGCCCTTTGGTGACAAGCAGGAGAGGGAATCTACTCGGGAAACAAATGGCTCTTGCAGACACTAAATGGCACACAGTGTTAGTCTTGTCTTATCATCACAAAAGCCAGCCAGTAGAGAAGGTTTATGGGCTAACACAGTAAAACTACAACAGAGCAAGTTCCTGCTTGTCCTTTGAGCCAATGTTCCTCCAGAGGTATTTTCTGCATCCACCCCACTTGACTAGCAAATGAGCAAAAGTGTCATTCCAGTCCTCGTAGCTATTTAATTTACATGTTTTCTGCTCATCCACAAATGGATTTTTAATCCCGCTAGGATGAGTTAAAAGAATTTAATGGTTTAAAATGGAGGCAGAATCCGTAAGGCAGGAAAAGAACACTGTACTAAATCTTTGCTTGTAGGGGTCACAAGAACTTAAAGGGCTACCAGAAAAAAAAAAACCAAAACAGACCACCTACATAAAATGTGCAACTGCTGTTTAAGTTAACTGATTTTACCTAAGACTTGGGGCAGATAAGAACACGTGGACAGCAGAGGGGTGGCAATGTGAAAGAGCAATTATTTAACTCAGTCATGCTTCACCATGTGCTTGTGCCCATAATTCAGGTGGAACCTCAGCCTCCTGGCAGTGGTAGCATGAAGAGGAATGTGGAGAAACAGTAAATGTATATTGTAATACAATTACTGTGGGGTTTTTTTTCTCTCTTTTCTCTTTTCTTTTCTTTCTTTTTTCTTTCTTTTTTCTTTTCTTTTCTTTTCTTTTCTTTTCTTTTCTTTTCTTTTCTTTTCTTTTCTTTTCTTTTCTTTTCTTTTCTTTTCTTTTCTTTTCTTTTCTTTTCTTTTCTTTTCTTTTCTTTTCTTTTCTTTTCTTTTCTTTTCTTTTCTTTTCTTTTCTCTTCTTTCTTTTCTTTTCTTTTCTTTTCTTTTCTTTTCTTTTCTTTTCTTTTCTTTTCTTTTCTTTTCTTTTCTTTTCTTTTCTTTCCTTTCCTTTCCTTTCCTTTCCTTTCCTTTTCTTTTCTTTTCTTTTCTTTTCTTTTCTTTTCTTTTCTTTTCTTTTCTTTTCTTTTCTTTTCTTTTCTTTTCTTTTCTTTTCTTTTCTTTTCTTTTCTTTTCTTTTCTTTTCTTTTCTTTTCTTTTCTTTTCTTTTCTTTTCTTTTCTTTTCCTGTTATACCTTGAATGTTTTTATGAAATCCAAGAACAAATACTTAGAACAAGGTGACAGCTTTTAGACATTTCTTCTGCGGATATATTAAAATCACCTTCCTCAGGATATGCAAAAATGGATCATATAACAAAGGGAAAAAAACAAGCATTGATTACTTTCAGCTGATAAGCTACAAAACCTGTAAAGCTTGTGAGTCTAGGACATTGCTGGCCTGTTAAACAACACAAAGGTGGGGCATATTTGTGTGTTTTCCTTATGCTTTGTTAATCTAGAGAAATAAGTGGAAAATGTAATTAACTGCACTTCATCCAGACAGAAGATGTTGACTGAGGAAGTTTTCTCAGTATTAGCAGCAGTAGTTTAATATATTATATGCCCAAATCTAGTCCTCCTTAATACACAGCAACCCAAACTTTTCCGAGGAGGAAGGCAAGTGTAGGGAATAGGGCAAAATGAGAGGGAAGAGAAAATTCTTCTGTTAAATGCTGGGTATTTTCACATGGTTTTGCACAATCCTACAGGATATCTGCTGACTGTTTCCTTGAAATGCAGCTGTCAGCACACTCATCAGGCCCACAGGTCCCTGTTAGGACAGACCCTGTGGAATCCCAGACAGTTCTGCAAGCCCACTCAATCAAGTGGAGATTTACCAGAGGGAGCTGGATTGGTGAGGTCCCTTTTATCAACAGTCCCAAAGCTCTTGTAGCTTGGTGACATCCCCTGGTCCGTCCTGGAGCTCCTCCCTGATCCATTCTGCTAACACCAGGTGTCTCAGCAGGGTCAGGCTGATGCCACCGTGACAGACTCAGGTCACCAGAAGGTGATGCTGGAGATCTAAAAGAGACAAAAAACCACATGGAATCTACTTTTGAAGCCCAATCTGCACAGACATTGAGAGAGTTGGATTTTTTTCCTGTCTTCTAGAAAAGGAGAACAGAGAAAAAAACCTATCACCTAACCTAGGAAGTGACATGAGCAGTCACAGTGGGTTGATACTTCAGAGCAGTGTGGGGAAAAGGTGGGTATTAGTTAGTCAGGGGAGACTAAAAATACATCAGCAATTAAAAATCAGTATAAGACAGCAGCCTGGAGTTTGTTCGAGATGCACAACAATAAAAAAATCCTTCATACAGTAAGAACACAGAAAGTTGAAGTTCATGTTAAACTTACAATTAAAAATCACTCAAAGGAAAAGTAAATAGTGTTCCTAGTCATAATACTTCAGGACAATTCTGGGTGCATGAAAAGAATGTATCTGAAGAATTACAATACCTTGTTTATCCATAAAGAGCAGTTTTATCTAGCTAACAACTATAAAAACCCAATATGCTAATATTTGTGTAGGTACTGGCAGCATAGATCCTTGTAGTCTTTACAATAACCTGTATTTCTTGGGAAATGCTACTGAATTTCCTAGAAAAACAAATGATGAGTCAAGGTATAGGTAGATGGTACTTGTAAGAAGGAAAAAAAAAAAAGAAATAATAAACCATTTATTTTTAAAGAGTTTGTTTTGGTGCAGAAAGGGAAGAATAGTTAATGTTTACTGTTTAAGTGGCCATCAGAATAACACATTGTCCTGGAAAATTTTATTGAGCACTTGAATTGTAAACCTTCACATGTTCATCTACACTGCACTGTCATTACCAAAAAAGCCATATTCTTGCAGTAACTTCTTTTGTGTTTCACACAGAAACTTAAAAGCTGTTTTGTCTAAACAGGGAAGCTTTAATGGGGAAAGATGAGCAAGAAGAGAGTGAATGAACAGCTTTACAGTTTTGAATTCAACGAGCCTGAAGCACGAAAGGTGCCCTGAAGATGACAGGCAATTTCAAGAGCAGTTTAAGCACGAGAATGAGAAGTTGTACCGTGGCCCTGTGAGCAGAGCTGTGTAATAACAGAATCATAGAATGGAAGGGACATGAAAGATAGTCTAGTTCCAAACCCCTGACCTTCCACTAGATTGCTCAGAGCCCCATCCAGCCTGGCCTTGAACACTTCCAGGGATGAGGCATCCACAGTTTCTCTGGACAACCTGTTGCAATACACAGAGAATATCAGGACAGTAACAAGCAAAACCAGCCTACTTGACCAATCCCCTAAATTTCCCAGCAGGCACAATACACTGTGCTACCTTCAAAAAGCTCAGGGCTTAAAGATCGTGGACTTTTTAAAGAGGCTTTTAGGTGGAGGGAAGACTCAAGGATCAGAAGACCCTGAGGTGAGGACCTTTCAGGAAGGATATTTAAAAAAGAACGTGAAACTACTTTTAGTGGAATTCAAACAAGAAAGGGAAAATGCTGTGAAAGGGCTCAGAACTCGGTTTAAAAAACACACCGTGGGCTCCACCTGGCGGGATAAGGAGCACAGAGCAGGGGGTGGCTCCCTGCCTTGGGGACAGGGACATCGATTTGTGTCCCTTCCTCATCCACGGTGAAGCAGACAGCGACAATCCAAAATGTGACTTGCATCCCTTCCAAATGATCAGAAGCTTCGTCTTCTCGACTTCATGTTTTCCGTGCCCGATTCTGTCCAATACTGCGATGAACTGATGAAAAGTTGAAAGCAAGAACATTTATTTCCTGCTTATTTGGGAATAAGCAGGAAAAAAAATCAACACCTTGGAACTAAACTTGCCTGCCTCCTCCCGGCAAGGCTCAGATGGGATCTAAAGCAGTTCTGCTTTCCCTTCAGAGCTAAAGCCAGAAGGTAGAATTGAAAGTCACAGGAAGAACTTGGACAGATATAATTTATCAGCTTTGAAGTTCATCCTGACAGTGTTTAAAAAGACACACAGAATAGGTTGAAAGAATTAATCATTTATTTTAAGCAGCATAAAATCTGATCTTTTACATACTGTTTATCTGAAAATGGCAAGGCCTGAAAGTACAAAGTATCAATTTTTTTGAAAATTGAGTAATGAGGCTTGACAGTAAGTGGGATAGACATCCTAACATCACCTGAAGACTGACTTAGAAAGACTATACCACGTTTTTTCGATGTTTTGATCCCATTTTCCTTTCAGTCAATGTTAAAAATATTATCTGATAAAAATAAACAAACAAACAGGTGAAGAAATACCTCTACAAGATGAAATCATTTCCTTAGTGGTGAAATCCTTTCCACACTTCCTAAATAACTATAAAATAACAACTGATGTAGTATTAAAGTTTTAAAAGATCTCTGCATCTCCATATAAAATTTTCAATAAAAAAATGTGAACTGCCTTTTTCAGATTAAGACTTATTTGAACACTCAGCTTTGTACAGTTTATGCACAGAGTATTGGCCATCAAAGCAATTCTTTCCAGGACATGTTGCAGCAATCCATGCCTTTGTGCTGCCAAGAAATTGTCAGTTGTCTTTTTAGGACCACTTCAACATCCTCAAGTTCATTTTTTTCCCCCCACAGAATTTTTCAAAGGACATCTATGTTGCAAATGCAGCCATTTAAACACTCACCTACATAATCCCTCCCTGAAAACACAGGAATAAACATCCCCTTTGCAGGTTTGACTTGGCTCTGTGAAAACTTCCCTCCTCAAAGGGCGGTGTGAGAGAGGATTGTTACACACAATGTTTATTTAAGTGTTTTGCCCAAGTACACCTTGCTGTAAAATCAGAGCAGGTCCAGTTGCTCAGGTGGAAGGAGCAGAAGTGTCTCTGCCACCAAAATGAGCCAACAGACCATAATGGTCCAGTGCAGTTGGTGCTGGACAAAAACCACCAAGGCCTTCAAGAAAGAAGATGTCACCTGCTTAAGGAATGGCACCAACTCCCACAGCTCCTCGTGGTCCTTCTCTCCACCCCTGTATTTTCTAAGCACAAAGAATTTACAAACAGGACCAGCGAGGAATACCAAGAGTATTTCCAAGTGGGAAGCAAAAGAGGTCTAGGAAATGTAGTCAAATGCACAAAGGAGTTATTTGCACACAGGAAAAATTCAGGGACCTTTGGAAAAGATGAAGTTTGGTCTCGAATTCTTCTCCTAATACTCCTGCCAAGTATTTGCAACGTGGAGTTAATTTCTAAAGCCTTAAAAGCTACTTTAAAACAGGTCTGTGAATGGTAAAAAAGAAATCTGCATCTTTTCTTAGGAGGACATGGAGCTTTTAGGAATTTTTTTGTGGAGGCAGAGGGGTTGAGCGGGCCAGAAGACAATCAGAAAAATCAGATTTACAACCAGAGAATTAGTAGGACAGCAACTACCCTAACATACATTTATGTTAGGTGATTACAATCAATCAAAAAGAGAAAAAAGAGACAATAGTTATTGAGGGTTACTTCCTTTTAAATGCTGAAAATTACCGTCTGTGTTTTACTTTTTGGCTGACTTAAAAGAAACTCTGGATGTGCCTTTGCAGTCCAGTGTAAAATTCCCAGTATTTCAAAGACTACCAGACCACAAATATCCACCCAAAGCAAACACAAAACATTCTTTTATTACTCCTGTACAGTCACTGTCAACATGTCAACATGTTTTATGACAACGTGTCTTCTTGCCTACAAACAGATATTGCTGGGGGGTGAGACACAGCACTGTGTGCTTTGTTATACAGAGAGGGGAATATTCAGCAACTGGGCAATGATTCTGCTTAGAGATGATAGTGCCCCTTATTCATCTGTGAGTGGACAATTCCCAGAAGCACCAACAGGCACCTCAGAGTGCTGGTTTTCAAAATATTCAGGCAAGGGAACCCTGGGGGCTGACTGATGTTACTCCTACAGCAGCCTGTCAGCAACCGCTGTCACTCTCCCATTTGGCTCTTCCAAGGGGCCTCAGCCTTGCTCTGGAAGCCTGGTGGAAGACTCAGTTATTTAACCTCTCCACATTTCACACCTCCAGCCACCTTCAGCTCACCACAAGTGCAAGTTCACAGCAGTGGCTTTTGTGGGACAGATGCATCTCATCTGCCGTTCATTCGGCTGAAACCAACACCTCTATTTCTGCTAACATTCCTGAGGAGCTATTACCAGGGTGCTGGATTACTCACAAGCCTGGATCAACATCTAATTAGGCCTCAGAAGCCAGAAAATCTAACTGGCTCAGAGATTGCTCGTATCCCGTTACCAATCTGTCTTCACTTCTCTGAACAGCAGCAAGAACTACAGCAGCCAGAAAAGAACAATTTATCAATCAAAGAGTCAAGTTTGACAGGAACTAATGTCTTGGTAAATTGTACAGCCCTTTCTTAAAAGGATCCATCTGTTATGCTCCTGCAATTTTTAATGAAGTTAAAGGTAGCTTACTTCTTTCTTTTCATAATTTCCTTTCACTTGCAGCTCCATAGGTCACTGTACCAGCACTCTTCACTACACAGCTCATATTGCTACTTATATATATGTCTGAGATCAGGATATCACAACCAACCAACCTAGCTGATGGAAAGCCCTACAGAAATTAAAGCTTTCAGCAGCACAATCATTCTGGATTATCAGAAACTTTAAGGATCTCTCTCTCTCTTTCTACCTCTCTCTCTGGGAAAATCTGCTGTGTTAAGTAACTCTCCTAAACCTTTTAATATTTAAAAGGACAAGGTTAGCAGGAAAATGGCTCACCCTTGAGCAAAACCACCCAATACACCAAAAGGAACTGGGTAGGATGCTCACAGGTTGATTTTAGCTGATAAATTTAACTGTTGTTGGGCACCTGAAGTGTTTAACCAGAGACCCCAAACCCCACACTTCTGTGATCACCTCGAGTTAACCTGCATAGCATCAGAGCTGGGAACTGGAATGCTGCACTGCCTTGATGTATTGTGTTTGAGCTGATCCAACATACAAATCCTAAACACAAAGCCCTTTCACATTAAAAATAAAACAATCCCCTCTACCTGACTTCTTTTACAGAACCTGAACAAAAGGCTTATTCCAACCTTTCATCTATTTTCTTCAGCATTTAAATTGAGCCAAAAAAGCCCATGATAACATTTCTAAAACTTGTGAAGGCAGTGGGGTAGAACCAACATATTCCCCTGCCTGAACTCAGGTTTAACTAGCGGAACTCAAATCACATCCCTTCAAATCCCTCATGATTGCACTGATAGTATCAATTACCTAAAAGGCTGCACCCAATGAAACACAGCTTTCTGACACTCTCATGGTATGTGATATTACACCCACATCAGAAAAATGCTGGTTCAGCAAGAAATATTGATCCCTGTACAAGGAATGATGTGGAGTGCTGTGGCTTGGAGCATTCCTGACTTCCACAATAAATACAGGATATTTTCCAGCACCATTTTTACTCAGTGCTCTGGTTTTTTTATACCCTCACTTCCTTTTTTTTTTTTTTTTTTTTAAGGTGTGGTTTAATCTTACATCTGAAGTTAGTAACAGGAACACAAAATACCTCCCAGCGTATTTTTTTTCCCTTTAAAGATATCAGGGAAAGAGATCACTAGTGACACACACTTGGTAATACTGTAGTCTGCCACTGTATTTCATCTTCCACACAAAAATGCTCAAGAGCATTATTTTTCTTAATGTGCTGTAGGCTAAAAATGAACCCTCAGGGGTTTCTATTGCTCTTCTTGTTGCCAGAGCAACAAAGCAATACTCACCTGAATATCTGCCAGTGTAAGTATCAATTTACAAGCTAAGATGAAGTTTGTGCTGCTAGCAGATGTCACTAACAGCATTTTTACTGTAAGCCAAATGTTAGTAGCAAGGAGTGCCATGAAAGCTCAGGAATATATTAGTATTTCCTCTGTGCTGCTTGATTATTGCTCCTATAATTCAAGTGTTTTTATTAAAATATCTTGACCAGTGACATTCAAAGTGAAAGGGTAAAACTGAAAGGCTTTTATATGAAATCCAGTGCATTAAAAAGACTTTTGTTAACCAACTCACAAGAAATCTCAGCTGGCACTAGAAACATACTGAGAACCTTTCCCAGTAAATTCCTTCCTAAAACTCTTTGTGGTAGGGATATAGGAGGGGCTGGGGTGAGGGAAGCGGTGATGAAACCTTTTAATAGGAAACAAGTGTTGTTACTTTCTGAATTGAAAAAGGGTTTATTGTTTAACACTGTATCAATTCAAAATTCAGACTGTGTTTCTGTTTGAAGAAGAAGCATTACTTCTATCGCCATACTGTAGAAAAAGAAGGAATACGACTTGAAAATTATTTGTTATGTGTAAAGCCAAACCCAGGAGGACAATATGGAACTCAAAATCATAGTTATGAGATATTAAGAGATATGGAAAACGGAACACTGGGAAAATAGCTAAGCTCTGTGGTTTCTTATATGTCTTGTGGTTCACAATTTTTCTCCTCTTAAAAACCAAGAGGCAGAGGAAGAAAGAGACAAACTCAAAAATTCCCGTCTGTTTCCAACTCCGAATTCCAAGAGAAATAATTTTCAGACGTTGGATCAGCACATCAATTATTTCACTCCTTTGAGCCAAGCAATCTGAGAGTGCAAGTATTAGAAGGGAAAGAAAACCACAGGCCCTGCCAGTTATGATGTGAAACACACAAGTTAGTTAAAAATACCCCTGCAGTGTTTTATTTTCACACACATGACGTGCACCTCTGTAAATGCACCACTCCTGAAAAAAACCCCTCAGAAATCTTTCCTTATTCCATGCAGAGTCAGATGCAGTGTGAATCAGAGAGCTATGTGAAGGGATTATAGGCAGAAAACTGTCTAGGCAAGGCATTGGGAAATTCAGAGTTAAGCTTCCTTTTTTTTTTTTTCTCTCCTGGTTTCTCACATGGATATGCAAACTGCTCTGCTATCAGAATGCAAAGGAATAACTTTTTCCTTTTTTTCATATATATAAAAATACCTCCCAAGATAACTAATAGTTATCAGTGAAATCCTCAGCCTTGCATCGTTTATCTTTCAAATCCAAACACTGGCCAGTGTTACAGAGAAGCCATGGAGGTCCTGCAATGCTCACTGACTAGAGACAAGAAGAACTGTCCTATCTGCAAAGAAAAGCCCAACTTCTGACCCCAGCATTAAGATCTGCACTTGCAGAATAGAAAGCTGGTCAAATCTACTCCTCCCTGCTCTCTCCCACTATTGTTCTCAGTCTTACCATATGTTTGTTTTCAGCCAGTCAGTCCACACACACTTTTCATTTGATTGACACAGCGGTGAAGCTAAAACTAAACACCTCCAACTGCTGCTCGAGTTGGAAAACAAGCCAGCATTAAGACTTTCACTTCATAGCCTGTCCATAAAGACAGATACTTCTCTTTTGAACTCATAGTTGCTGAGCTCAGAAAAAAAAAAAAAAAAAAAAGTTGTCTTTCTTATTTTGTTGTTTCCTTTTAGTTACACACTCACTGGAAATAGAGAAAGACGTCACAGAACACAGACCTTTGCTTTATTGCCTGCCCATACATATGCAGATCAGCCTTTTCTAGGTATCAGTCAGCCTCAACTCAAAAAAACCAAACAAACTCCCACAGGAGGGGGAAAACTGAAAGGCCTTTTTTTTTTGTTTTGTTTTGTTTTTTTTGTGCACCAAAGTGGAAAGTCACGAAGTACTAATTTTTATAAAATCCAAAGAATTCAAAGCCAAGCAGTTCCATTTGGTTGGATGGAGCATCTTGTGCTTCAAGACCAGTCCTAAGCCACACGCTCACCAGTGGTAGCATCCTTGTGAATTAAGAGAGGTAGTCTTGTTTTACACTAAGGCTGAACAAGTTTGTTTACCCAGTTTTCACCACCTCGAGCTGTTTCGTAACACTCAGGGAGGGTGACCCTCTCAAGTGGCAGCAGTGATCTTGAGGAGAAGAAACCACAAACCAACATTTCCTCTTGACCTCACTTGCTTTTCTCTCTCTGCTGCTTACTTTTCTGCCTGACTTTTCTCCCTCCCCCGCACCATAAGCACAGTTTCAAAATAAAGTGGTGTAAACAGAAAGCAGGATTCATTTAATGCAATTAATAAGAAAGATTATTAAAGTTTGTTTTTTTTTCTCTTTTTCTACAGTCAGGGCTCGATTAGTTAGAAAATACTGACAGGTCCTTTTGTTGTGAAAGAGAGATGGACAATTTTGTTCAGACAGTGGAAGAACATGATGGTGTGGTTTTTTATATATTTTTTTTTAAATCTTTTTCTTTAGATTTTTTTTTAAAGAAGGTACTGTTGAGAGCATAAAGGCTCGTTGCACTGCAGTAGCAAATCCAGTACCGTAGCACTTCAGAGGTGGTTAACAGTGCTTTGGTTCAGAATCAGTGTTAGAAAATAAAGCTATAAAAGTTACGATGCAGGATATTTGGTGGGATTTCAACAGCAATTTGCAATGGACGCAGAAAGGACCGAGGCATTGGCTTCTTCCCCTTGGCAAAGTTCTCTGTTCTTTGTTCCGTTGGGAGTCCCAGGTTTTTCAGGATCAAGTTTCTCACTTCCACCGGTGACGCACTAAGGAGGATTCGTCATTGACCACGTCATTGTCCGTGTAGCGGTGCTGGCACCGGGGTGGGATGAGCAGCAGGATGATCAGCACCAGGAGGATCACTCCACACAGGCTCATGAGAGCATAGGAGGCAATCCACAACACGGGCTCGTGGAAAGAAACGCTGGAAACACAGTTGCTCGCAACATCTGCTGTTGTGAAAGGGCCTTCAATCTCAGAGACTGGAGAGCCATCGGCTTCTGAGAAAGTGCAGAAAGAAAAACATTAAGTCTATAGACAACCTTAAGTCTACAGACACCATTTAAAAGCAAATAACAAAGAGATCTAGCCTAAATACCTGTATATCCCTTTCCCTCCATCACCATGCATCTCAGCATACTCATGTTTTATTGCATTTCTCATTGCAACAAAAATGCTGCAATCCCATGTTTATAAAAACGGAATCTGAAGCATAAGGAGACTGTGACACTCCCACATCTACACAAGCTGTCTATGAAAGAACAGACATTTAAATCAGCTCTGCCACAGCCACAGTCAGAGCCCAAACCCCTGGATCGCTTTTTCCTCTCTGGACTAACCTTTCAGAAATGTCTGTTTAAATATCCTACAACATCTACACTGGTGTAGGTCAGAGCCAGGGCAGTTTTTGTTTGTTTCTGCCATTTCCAGCAACTGGAAAAGTACCTCAGATGATTCCTGTGCCTTCTGTGTTTGCTGTTTCCCAGGGTCTTAGGCAGCAGCATGCAGGTTCACAGGCTTCACAGACACCTTACAGCACTGCACCCTAAATATGAGGTGCAAGGTGGAAAGCAGCACAGACACTCTTGTGGGAGGAGGTGAAAATTCAGAAGGAAGGGGAGGTGAGGCAGGAGAGCTGGGTGACAGCTGTCCAAAAAGGGGAACGGTGTAGAGGAAGGTCAGTGTCAGGAACGAGGAGCTGGGGCATGAAGGAGCAGCGCTGTTGGGCAGGGAGGGAGAACTAACCAAGCAGCTCAAGAAATGACGACAAAGCTAAGGCAAGAAGCACGAAGGGGTGCCCTGGCAGCTCGGTTTTTGAACAGCCATCCATCTCAGCAGCATCACAGACTGTGTGACTTTGTTTCATTACCACCACAGCCCCCTACTTGTCAAACCAGGATGTGCTAAAAAGGGTTATGCTGCCCATGGTTGTCACAGAAACCGTGGCAGGCACAGCCAAGTTCCCCTGAGTTGTGGACAGGGCTGAGGGTGCTGGAATGGCAGAGCAAGTGAGTTGTCCTGGGGCAACAAAATATTGGGAGCATTTCGTACCTGTGGGTGTGTGGCAGGGTAAAGGATGGACACCTTTCAGCTTGCTTGGGGCAGCAAGGAGTCTGCAGTTAGCACTGTCTGTATATTTTAACAAGTCTTCCAAACAGTTGTAATCCACTTCTCTAGTGCTCAAGACACATTTGAGCACTTTTTATAAGGGCCTCAGTTCTACTTGTCCTGCTTGATTTCTTTTTCATTTTATAAACAGACACACTCTTGCCCAATTGTAAGTGATCCCACTATGAAAACAGTATCTCTTATTTACACAACTCAGTCATGACTGCTGAAACCATGTTTAAAGAGATTAGCATAAAATACTCCTTGGAAGGAAGTGTTTTGCAAAGGCAGGAAAGGTGGACTTTAAGGTTCTTTGTGGACAAACAAATGCAGAACAGGTTGGTTGCTTTACCTGCATACATTTCAGTTGGTATTCAGTCCCTGGCCTCACAACACTTTGCATCACTTTTAAGATTTAGCTCTTGTTAGACTTAATAATTGTGGGCTGGTGCTGCCGCTCACAGATCAGATGGAAAACCAATCTACCATAATGAAAAAAATGCGCAAAAAAAGGAATTTTCTGAAGGATTACCCAACTGAACCAACTCCTTCTCCAGCTGTAAGTGTGGGAAGACTCCTTTAGCAGCAATACACAGTTAGAGTGGACTAAGGCTGCACCCACAGCACCCTGACACTGGTGAACACCAAACACAGACTCTCTAAACTTATCAGATGGTAAAAGACTGCCTAGAAAGTCAGTGGTAGAAATCCTTTTTGTTCAAAGTCCCAGGATTGTGCTTTGTCTGTCCTGCCATTGTTTCTTCTGGACATCTCACCCTCTCACCCCCTCTTTCACTTGTCTCCATGAAGTGCTGCAGCAACAAGGCCTAAGTATTACTACTTAGTAGTATTTTGGAGAAGTGGAGAAAAAAAAAAAGGCAATACAATTTTCCACCTTGGAGAGAGCTTTGAAAATAAACAGTGTCTAATTATTCATTATTTGCCTTGAGTGCAATAATTACTCCTATTAGAAAAGACAATACAAACCTGTTGCCAAAGTGGCTGACGTTTTAAATCACATTTTGAGAATGTCTGATAGCAGCACAGCTTCTGATTTCTTCCCTCCAAAAATAAAAAAGTTTTCCCTCACACTCTTCCATCCCCAGAGAAATTGAGGGGAAATTTGCCTAAATTGTTCAAACAAGCCCTGAACATAAACTACCAGTCACAGGCATTTAGAATATTACACATTAACTGAATTAGGATATTTTGGTGTATTTTCCTAGAACACCTGGTGATAGTTACCTACAATACTTTCATGACCTTGAATAAATGAGATTTTCTTCATTACTGATGATTACAGTACATGAAAGGCGCCTCTGGAAACATGCTCTTTTCTAACATCAGTGTAGAACTTAACACACCCACACTCACTAACTAACTTGGGTGCTTTGCAAAGGAAGCAAACCTGGAATTAGATCAAATTTATCTAAAAATTATGAAGTGCAGCTTGGAAGGGGCCCCTGGAAGTCACTAAAACTAACTCATGGATCTGAACATCCTGTCTCAAGAAGGGACCTGATCCCAAAACCTTTTCTAGTCATCCTGTAAACAAGTTATCAAAAGGCAAATTGAAACTCTTTGCCTGAGTAAGTCTTACAGGGTTTCACATACTGAGGAAAAAGCAAGTTTCTTTTCCTGCTACAGTGGAATAGCTGCAGCCATCTATCTAACTTTCCTCATTCTTGGTGTATCCTGGAGAATGAAAATGGTCCAAGGAGTGGTGTGGGATAAACCAGTTCTTATTTGTAGCCAAGCCCCAATAATAACTTGGGAGTTGTTCCCATGATTTTTGCATTCAGCGGGTACCAGTTTAACACCTTATAAAAACACGGATTTAATTTAATGTTAACACTAAGAAAGCATAAGGTCATTGCAAAGCCACACCGAATGGCCTTTTACATTTCCCTGTTTCTGAAGATTTATGCCCCCAGCAATTCAGTTTGACTTATGCCCACGGACAGCCTTAAAAAGCTCCAAATAAATTACATTAATGTAGTTGCTATGGAGGACAAGGCTGGCCTCCACAGGAAGCCAGTTAGGCAGCTTAATCCCTCACACTGCACCGACACTCACCACTCACAGTTGTGGGTCTCTGATGGAAGTAGAGTTAAATATGGAAACCACAAGCTGCGAAGGAGCGAACTCAGAATAACTGGCACATCCAGCAAAATGTCAGTGGAATGTGACAAATCAGTGTATTTTGCCTCAGACAGTCATCTGACTCCTCAGGAAGCTCAGTTCCCGTGATGCTTGGTTAGACATATGCACGGAACGTGGACAGAGAGACGAGGAGGAAACGTCTCCCAGCACCAGCTGGGTCCAGTCATGTGCCCAAGCTCACATAAGTTCCAACTGCATTTCTCTCCAGCAGTTCTTCCTCTCCAGACAAGCCTGGCAGAACCACATGAAACAGCCAAACTATCTTCCAGGTAGCAATGTTAACACTAAGGTGTTTTTATTATTATGGTTCCCCAATTATTTTTCCCAACAGAGGAGTGCTGTCACAGCAGTTCTCGTGCCCACCAGCTGGCTCCTATCCCCTGCTGACCGTCACACCTCAGTCAATATGTCCTGTCAAAATGCTCCACTAATGGCTGCAGTGTGACAGGGACAGGAGGCAGCTCTGCACTTGCTAAAACTGCAACAAGGAAGCACAAGGAAGAGTGAAAGGCAGGAAAGCCTGGCCTGCAGTATTTGTCTAGTCACACTCTCCTGCCAGGTGCATTCAAAATGTGTCTTTCATCCCTGCACAGTACCTCCATTGAGCAACCCATATCAATATCTGGATTTTCTTCCACAGCAAGCTCAAAACTGACAATTCTGAACCCATTCACAATGGAGACGTTGCAATAAAATAAAATAAAACAAAAAAAAGGCAGTTTTAAAAATGCCCTACAGCTACAACTTGGCCAGCTAGCATTTCTCTTCCTCGCCTCTATTCCCTGGCTGCATTAAGCACTCAAATCCTTACTATCCCTACCCTCTCTAACACAAACACTGGAGATTAAAGAAGCACTGTCAGGCCTAGTCCTTTTCTCATGCAAATCTCAGGTGACACAAGGTTTTTCAGGGCATAAGCCACTCCTGTTTGGGACAGAGACTTGCATATGGGTGCACGTCCTTTCCCTCCTCTCCCACTTGTATGTTCTTGTGATGCCAAAGCAATGCCTGAACAACAAGGCAAGGAAACCCCAAACCCTTTGGTTTTAGCTACTCTTGGTGAGGTAAGAGAAATGATGAAAGAGCGAGAAAGTTAACCAGCACAGTAAAATCAGCCAAAAGTTATCACGGAATCACAGAATATGCTGACTTGGAAGGGATCCACAAGGATCAGAGTCCAACTCTTAGCCCTGCATGGGACCATCTCCAAGAGCCATGAGCTCTTTCACATCTCCTTAGCAACTAATTAAAAAACTTATGCCTTTCTACTTCCACTGACAAAACCATTTGTTTAGAACCACATAAACACCACAAGTCTTAATGTGAAATGTGAATATGTCCCATTTTCACCTCAGCTCTTTCCTTGTGAATTTCCAAGAGGCTGAAGAGGCTCAATTTACATTAAGAGTAAAGAGTTAGTAAGGTACTTCACTGCACACTGCAAAAGTCAGTTGAAGAATCCATTTATCCACAATTTAGAGCAGGAGCTACACAAAAATGAAGCTGCCTTAAAAACAGGGACTCATCTGATATAACTGTTGGGGAAACTGCACACACAGACAGATGTCTTGGGAAGATCATCTCTGTGAGAGGGAAGAACACAGTGAAGGTACCCAGAGCTGAGGGCTGATTCACTTCATGCCAGAAGACTGTTGCAAAACAGCTTTTTTTTTTTTTTTTTGCTTTTTTTTCCCCCTTTCTTTGCAGTGTGAATAGCTTGGAATTGCTCAAAAATATACTCTTCACACTCTATGAGTAACCACACTTTTCCCCATCAGGTAAGTGGCAAAGGTGTTCCTCTGAGACAGCAGGGGTTTCCTCACTCACCAGGTCCTCAGCAATATTTCTCTTACCTGCACAGGGACTCACTGCAAAGCCCACTCTCCTCTGGGCTCTGTCAAATATTACATAGAAGCCTTCCATGACTGTAGCACCAATAACCAGAGCGTTTGTGGAGGAAGAGATGCCAAACCGGTAGCACTGCAAATTCTCCCCTATTCCGAGGATGGGTTGGATATAGAGCTATTAGAACAAACAAACAAAAGATCCAGAGTGTAAGAAGTCACACCACACAGTAGTCAGAAGTTCAGTCCTCTTGGTTTTTATAGTCAAGCACTCAAACCCCACTGGAATTAGAGAATTAACAGGGGCAAAGTTTTCTGTGCAGGATTTAAAACTGGTCGAAGCTCACATGCAGGTGAGAGGTAAAGCTCTTGGATTATAAGCTTAAATTTGAACACAGTCAGTCACCATGTGAAGGTCAACAGCAAATTCACAAGATCCCCTTTTTCTTGTATTTTCCATAAGGGAATGATAGCTGAGAAAGAACTTGGGATATGAACTCAAATGAGAGAATCGTTTTATTATTTAAAAAATCATCAGGATGGAGTTGTTTCAGAGAGGATTCAGTATCAGCTTCAAGGCTCTAGATTTATAAATTCAAGTCACATTTTGCCCCCTGTCTCCTCTGGGAAGATGAATGACTGCCAAGCTACATGATCAATACAGAAAAAGTTTATCATAAGGCTTTACTATATTTCAAGTTAAAATGTACTTAATAGGTTCATTCTCTCCTTTGCTCCTGCTGTCCCCTGAGGTAAAAGACTATTAGTAATGTTAGAGGATACCAGCCTGCACTGCAAACCATACTGGGAGGGGAAGCCAGAGAGGAAAAATAAAAGTAGCACATTATATTCTAAAAGCTGGCATGGAATATTAATAAAAGATAAACCAACAAAGTTACAGAAACTGGTGAAGAGCTCACAAAGGGTCACTGCCAAGATTTTCATATTCAGAAGAAGTGCTCCAACTCAAAATGCCACAAAAAACAAATCAATTTGCTTCCCAAACGGAGAAGATCAAAATGAGCAGAGACATTCTGTATTGACATCTGATGTGGCTCATGAAAACAAAGCAAAAACTTGCCTGTTTTTCCTGACAAATTGAAAAAATCATTCTCAATTACATGGACTGCACTGAGAGGGAAACTGCTTTTCTTTCTCAATTTTAGGTTTGAAAAGTTTGTTATTTTCCCTATTTAAAACCTGATTAAAAAAGATTTCCCTTGTATGCAATAAACCAGTTCTCCATTACTGCTAAAAACAGCTCCTACTTTTTAAGAGCATGTGCTTTATGATAGTAAAAATAAATGCATTGTGAATAAACAAAGAAGGTTGAGACCTGTGGTAGGATAGAGATCCGAAACGACCTACTGGAGTTTTCATCCCTCAGGTAAATGGAGAGTTTGGGAAATAAGGACCAGGGTCTTTCAGTTTTATCCCAGCATGCAAGCTGGGAACCAGTCCAGAAACCAGAAGAGAATTCCTGTATCTATTAAAAAAAAAAAAAGGGGGGAAAAAAAGAAAAAAAAGGTGATACTTACATATTACATACATTTTGATAGATTTTTTTTTAAGTGAACACTACCACTATTTGATACTTCTTCTATTCCCGTGGAGAAATTCAAGCATGAACGCAAATCTGAGCTGCTTCTTTAAGGGTCAAAGCAAAAACCCAATCCCCAACACCCAAACTGAGGTGTGCCATAGCCCAGCACGACTTGGAAGAAGGGGGAAGAGGCAAAATCAAGGTCAGCCCCCCCTCTCCTCCCCGTTTGTGTCTCATTACTTTCACCGTTCACAATGAACATGTGTGAGGCATCAATGGGCTTTCAGTGTCTCCCCACCTCCTCTCTGACCAAACACCAAGGTTTTGAAGCAGAAGACACTTCATAAAAAACACAATCCAAAACACAAACCACATGAATATGTAACGAAGCGACGACCCTTCCTCACATACCTCAGCTTCTTACTCAGCTTTCAGGGTTTTGAACCCAAGGGCTAAGCCAAAAATCTCCTGGCATCTAAGGGAATCAAGTCAATGGGAAGAAAGGTGACCCTCTGCCTCTTTTGCTGCCCCATCACTCAGTCCCAGTAAAATCTGACATGCCTTTGAAATAAGGCTGATTAACAGTACTTTGTAATATATCCATGGAACTAACAAAGCAAAAAGCAAACCCCTACAGAGCTTGTTTGGCCAAGACAAACATCTTGCCTAATGCTGTTGCACCCTGAAGCTGACCTGCTGCCAGATCAGAGCAAAGACCTTCCTTGTTTTACTGCATTGCTTTGTGCTGGTTTTCATTCCCCCATGAAGCAGCATTCAAGGCAGTGTCTTGTTCTGAGCCTGCCTGAAGCCAAAGCCTTCCATTTGGGTGAGAGAAAAAAAAAAAGAATGGAATCCAGCCTCTTTGCTCTCCTCACTTGTATTTATCTGTGATATTGATTATTTTGTAAACATCAGCTCGCACATTAGTTATATGGCATTGTACAGGTGACAGGTATTCAGCCCTCCCCACACACCTGCCAGTGAAATATTGGTTAGGGCTGCACAGAGACTTCATACTTTCAAGTGCTCATCTTTTTTCTTGGGTCAACAAGCACGGGCTCATGTAAACAAGGAGACTTAACCATCACAAACAGGCTGCTTTTACCCTTAAATCTCAATGCAAGCTTAAGTACATCCCTCAGCACAGGGCCTCTCACAGCTTAGTCCCAGGCCAGACCTGCTGAGAAATACAGTTCTCCTCTCTTTCCATTTTGTCATGAAAAGCAGAGCTTGTGATCTGAGAAAAACTGCCAGACAGCACCTAGACTGGGCAGACCAAGTGTATAAAGTGCTCTGCTTTAAGTCCCTGCTTTAATTTCCCATAAAGACTGCTTAATACATTGCATTTCTTTGCCTTACTTCTGTATGCTGAAGCAATGCATTGGGGAGATCTGAGTGTATGATACCTAAAGGGCTATTAAAATAAAGATTTTAGGTTTACTTGAACCTTCTTTTCTTCAGCTTATTAACTCAGCATTGTATTAACACTGTGAGCAGGCACTGCTCTGACTTCAGCTCAGTCAGGTGTAGAAGGTGCCACCCTTTTGTGGCTCATCTCTGCCCATCTATGAAAACCACCACCCTTCAAACCTAGCAAGAGCAAACTGCAGCTATAGCTGCTCCCTCAAAGACTTCAGCCCAAATAAGTCTGGTTTAAAAAAAACCACCTGTACCACTGAAGAGCACAAAGCTCACTGCCCTGTTTTTTAATGGAGCTGAATAAAGGCATGTGCCACACACAGTTATCCCAGAATATCTGAGGGGGGAAATGACATCTGGCTGGGAAGATCATAACAAGCAAATAGGAGCAGGGACTCCTTACTTAACCTGGTCCACCTGTGGTCAGGGAGGGCTGTCTGCCTAAAGCAGATGATTTTATGTTTCAGTGGTACATATCCTGCCAGAAGCACAGAGGACTAAGAGTACAGTTGTGATGCTGCAGTACAGTTGCTGAAAATACCCATTTTTCTGACACTGTTCCCACACAGCCGGAATCCAATCCTTACATCCCTATGACTACCTTCTTATTTAGTAGACTGCTTCCTTTTTTTTTTTTTTAGAGCTGGGAAAGTAAATTTTGGGGTGTGTGGAGGAAGAGGAGTACAGCAAGGAGGTCCCTGGGATTAAAAAGAAACCCTGAAAAAGAAGAGTTGGTTTATGCATTTTTAATAGGAAGAGCAAAAACCATTGAGCAGAGTGAGTGAGTTGTTCCCCTCTAACACCTTATTGATCAGTCCACTATTCACATGCCATGTCCTGACCAGCAGCAGACTGTGAACCACTGGGACCCACTTCATGGGATGCCCCATCCACAAGGTACCATCACAGGGGCTCTGGGGTGGCTTCTGTCAATTCCCCCCCATAGACTGAAATTGGACATGTCAATACTGAAGTGTTTTGCAAAGAGAAGAACTTGTAACTGGCACATTTATTTCAGATATTGGACACCTGCAGGCAGTGAAGAACACTGCATGCCAAATCTCTGCTCTCCATCAGGTAGGAAAAGGACCTCAGTCTTGAATTATCAGCACACAAGACAATACTCTGTCTTTTGGGAAGCTGTTTACTGTTATTTCCTGTGATTTGCTACTGTCTGATTGTGAATCCACGACAAAAATGACAAAACTGTTCACATTGAAATACTTGGGATTTGTTCTTCATCTTTAACCTTGTTGTTCTCTTCCTTGTATTGAACAAAAATTTATGAATAGTTTTTATTAGCCAGAAAATGCTGCTTCAGCTACTCTACATGCAGAGAACCATCCCCATGCCCTACTTCTAAAGCCCACTCTATTTCCAAAGAAAGATGCTTTTGAACATAAATAATTCAATAATGAAGGTCAAAAGCAGCTTTATTGATAGGAATAATCCTAATGAATGGCATTTATTCTAGACAGCAATAAGCATTATACTTGGAAAGGAATTGCTTGCAGCAGCAGGTTCTTCTACTTTAGAAACACTCTGTTTTGAATGAAAGGACTGATTTTTGCACTCTTAATACTTTGAATCAGAGCAACAGGGATTATGTCTGTGTTTCTGAAATGCTCAGAACAAAATATGCTGTCTCTGCCCTATTTCTGATGCGTTTCAATACAAATACTTTTGCCTGTACTTGAACCCCCCTTTTCCCTCCTCCCTTTCCCTTTTCACCTCTTCCTTTCCCTCTCCCCTTTCCCATCAGTCATTTCTCACTTATTAACAGGACTGGACCAGGTAAGATTCTGCTCCCCTCAGGTTTAAAACCTATGACTTGCAAGGCAGACAGCGAAGATGACACTCCTTTCAAAGATCACGGGATCATTCAATGGGAATCTCACATTTTGGGCAGATTTAACACCATCAGCTTACCAGGGACGTTCGAGCTATTGCCTGCACCACAGCACTGAAGACTTTCTCTGGCAGACGAAGGAGTGTGGTTCCACTGTCCACTATTGCTTTATCAGCATTGTACTGGGGAGTGGAGAAAAAAAAAAAAAAAAAGGAGACTGTAGTTACTGTAATGCAGATTCCACTGTTTCATAACCATAACAAAGCTGTTCCTTTCCTTTTTTTTTTTTTTTTTGGCAGCTGGCTTCCCAGACCTGCATGTCATTCCTGTCAGCAGCCCTCTCCAGCTGATAGCTTGAATTCAAATGAAGTCTGAGAGCAAAAGCAAGATACCATCAGCTTAGACACAAGAGTGAGTTTATCTGCAGCACTCAGGAAATTGCTGTGTGCCACCACAGCTGGTGCAAATGGCCAAAACACGCTGGAAAAAGAAGTAAAGCCCAGCCCCTCTCAGAGGGGGCAAAGGCACTTCCATGTTCAGTGCAGGCAGGTGCTAAGCACACATGTCTAAGCCCTCAATCAAGGCCTCTGCCACCATGAACACAACTCACTACAGTCTAGACACTGTTTTAGTGGCTGGCATATCGAATTTAAGTGTAGCCAGAGAAAATTAGGCCTTATTGTGTGTGGGTACTGGCTCAAGAGTACAAACACCACACCTTTCTCCCTTGGCTGCTGAAAACCACTGAAACACAGACAAAAGCAAGCACAAAGAAATTTCAAGTTTCAGTCTTGCTGCCTCAAAATCTGCACAAAACCCCCCTCCAAGTGAATATTTCTCTTATTATTAAAACCCTAACCCTCAGACTAAGAGATTTCAGCAAGTGTCAGATACAGTAAACAAGGTAAAAACTTTTTAAGAAGTAGAACTTTTTCCACGAACTCATTAAAAACTGGGGGGGGGGAAAGAAAAAGAAGCAGTGACAGATGTTTGTATTAATTACTTTTGTTGCCAGCTTAGGCAGCAGGATTAATATAACTGAACAGTGACATGTTTATGGCATAATCATAGGACACAAGATAATATACAGCATAAGCTACTTAGGAAGAGGTCAGACAGCAAGTAAATTTAAAATATATTGGTTTAGATGTTATCAAGTCACATGGACATGGAGTCCCTTTAGTGAAGTGACAAAAATAAAACCCACCAAAAAGTAAAAAAGTAGGTCTGACAGCTATTTCTTTATTATTTTTTTTTTGGAAGAGCTGCTATAGGCTGCCATGCTGAGCTGACAGAAAAGCAAACAGAAAACCATTTATTATACACTCATAAACTTCTTTATATTTCTATTATACACTTCTAGATAGTGGAGAGAAATATCAAGGCCTTGTGGAGTCCATTGTAACAGACATGTACCACAAATACACAATCACTGCCATCCTTGGAAAACAAGCAGTTAGGAGGGTCAACCACTGACATAACCCATGGAAAATGCTGGGAGTAGTGGGATGGCTCAGCTAGGGACTAGGATTTTCATGCTGTGTACAGAGTGCTGGCAGCAACTTGCCTTCTTGGCCTTCCTGGTTAATATTTACCAGGGCAGCCTAAGCAGAGGGCACTCCCAGCAGCTCAGGACTTCTCCCAGCCCCAGCCTGCTGGGCTCAGGGACACAGCTGTGCTCCAGCACTGGACAGATTCCCAGCACTGAAGCAAGGGGACAACTTTTCCCTGGCAAGGAAAGGAGCAGCCTCTGGTGAAGGTTACAAATAATGTTCCATTTCCTAGAAAACAACTGAGAGGAGAGAGGGCGCATAGTTCACCGTCCCATGCAGTGATTCATGCATCCTCTGCAAGCTCCTAACCAGCCAAACTTTATTCACACCGGCTCCTTTTCACTGTTTTTCCTCTAAATTTTTTGTGGGATGATTGCCTGCCCTCAAGGGAGGCACAGTCCTTGTGCATAGGTGACCAGCGTGCTGTGCTAACACACACACAGTGTGAAAGCAAACCCTGGCTCAGAAAACAGCAACAATAACAGGAAACTTTTGTAACACACCGCTGGATTTTTAAGTGAGTCGTTTTCTGGAAACAGCACGGATTAAGCCATTAGTGCAAGGGCTACACCTTCAAAAACATGTTGACTGTTTTCAAAGGCAAGAAAGAAAAGCAAACATTCCTGTTAAGAGGACCAGCGGTTTTGCTTTCCTAGCAGTACCAACAGACAAAAGCATTTAAATAGACCTTGTTTTGCTTATTAAGTTGAAAGATGCTGTGACTAATTCTAAATAATTTATATGGCAATATGATTTCCATATTTTGTATGAAAATATAATATTCATGCACGTGTAATATTTTAATCATGAATTTCACTTAATTTATAAGAACTATAAAACCTTCAGAATTATCATGTCTGACATGGTTTAACCCCAGCCAGCACAACATCCCAATGATTTCCAGCTAAGAGCACAACTACAAGATAAAATCAGAATGTCTAACGAAATCGGGGCATGAAAATTACAGAACTAAAATCAAAACATGAACAGCAACAAGCAACAGTGAGAAACAGATAAAACACACACATACACAGACATCCTTCACAAAAAAAAAAAAAAAAAGAAAGAAATGGCTTTGGAATAAAAATTGCAACAACACAGAACATTATTCCTAATAAAAACAGAAAATATATCCATCAGGAATAATAACTGGCAAGGCATAAGAGATCAAAAGTAGATTACAAAAACATGAAATAAAAGAGGAGGCATAGGATGAGAACTTTATGGAGCATCCCAGGATAACAGCTGCCACTCCCATCATGAATTATGTACTCAGACAGCTCTACAAGGGTCAGTCCAAAATCTCCCCTTTTCTTTGTTTGACCAGAACTGCTTTAAACCCATTTGAATTGATTTTGCTGTAGGAAAACCACATGCTGTAGTTGTTTAAAGACTCTTGTCTCCTTGAATCATTGCACCATCTTCAGTGTTTAGACACCTTTGTTACGACTGGAACAACCCCAGAGGCTGAGTCCTCCCAAACCACAGCAGCCTGATTCTCAGTGGACTGTTGGCTTAAAAATTATAGCTTAGTTTCCAAATTACTGGAATATTATCAACGAGTTTTAAAGTCCTCTGTGAAGCAATTTTAGCATGTTTGATGCACACCCTGAATTTCACACAGCTCACTCATTTCTTTGCAAAGTTACCAGTTATCAGAGGAGACCGTGATACACATCTGCTTGCAAAGACCCAAACTGATCAATCAGGTGGGTTTTTTCTCAACCAAACTTGCATTTTATATAGACTGAAACACAGAATGGCAAATACCTCTCTGCAGTCCAGCTGGAGGTTCTGACCCCCAACCTCCAGTTTGAGAATTTCCACCTGGTAATACCACTCCTCTTTGATGGGTGTGTACCAAATATCCCCCGTGTACAGACTCGGTTCAATTCCACCCAGGACCTGAGGGAAAGCAGAAAACAATTAGCATGCTTTAAAATCCCAGAGGTTTAGCTTTGGGCCAAGTACATGCAGAAAGGGGAATATTTAATTGTGATACTCAAGGCATCGAAATTTTAATTTAGCATCATTTGTAAGGATTTTAGTGACGAGTTCATTGTCAATAATAAAGCAATATGAAACATCTAGACATTAAATAGATTGTGCCTCAGTCAAACAGAATTCCCACATTGGGCCAAATTACTAGCATCTTTATCTAAAAGCTCACACTGACTTTATTATGAAAGCTCCACGGTTTAAAATCAAAACAGAATCTTCAGGGCAATGTATAAAACAGGCAATGTATAAAAATGGGACAGAATATTAAACTTACACATGATGAATTTGCTTTATCAGATCAGAAAAGCTTTAATACTGTTCAAGAGCATTTCATTTTTCTTACACACATCCAAAATGGAATTTGACCATCTTGTCACTGATATCACTATTGGCTTCCATCAAAACTGAGGTTCAGGATGACTGGGAGCATCGTGGACTCTCAGACTTTGTACTGAACTAACTTAAGTGAATTCTCTCTTGGGCTTCACCTACATGAATAACATTTACAGTATGTGAATTCACTGCAAAATAACTATTTGTGATCAACGCCTGTGCTGATATACTTATTTCAGCATAATTTGGGAACGGTCATTCCAACTCCCAATTCTAGATACGTAATGGCCAATTCTTGGTCCCACTAAAACTGATGGAAAGACTTTCCAGAGTAACAACAAGCAGAAGATCTCATCTTCAGATTTTTTCCTTTAGTATGTTGTCAACAACAACAGCTGAAAAAAAAAAGACCCTTGATTCCTCTCCCCCTTTTCACATCATGTAAAAAAAAAAATTACTGTAACATTTTGATGAGATTAAACAAGTTTATCAGCTGAGTAAGGGACTACTCAGTTTGAGAAAGGTAGCAGAATCTGCCCCGAGGAAACACCACAACATTTATGTTTTCCTTTGTTGAAAGAAGAAAGGTTTGCTCAGATTTGAGAGAGGAAAAAAAAGAATAGAGAATTAAAATAAATAAGACGCTTCAGTTTTGCCTAAGGGCTTAACTTTTCCTTAAAAAAACCCGGAAAACATAATATATTTAAACATTAAATTTGGCAGAAGTAAAATAGTCACAGAAAAGAGGGGGAGAGATTAACAAAGATACATCTTCCCTCTCCGATTGACAGATACCCACAAGACTACCTCCGTTGGTACCACTTCCAGAAACAGGGAGTCCAGCACCACACATCTGCAAGGAGAAGATGTTGGGGATCTTTGCCTGCCTCACAAGAGAATCAAAGAAGGTCTCCACAGAGCTTGAAGGCTTGAAGGTGTTGAAAAACAAAACAAAAAGACCAAAAGAATTGCAGGATTCATTAAAAAGCTGCTTTGCAGAAATCAGCAAATCATTCAAACAAGACCACTTTTTCACGAGTAAACTGAATTTCTGACAACAAGGTGATGAAAGTTCTAGATATAATAAGTCATTAAAAAAACAGCATTTTTCTGTTTCTGTTGTTTTCAAAAACATTTTTACTCTTGACCACTGTCACTGTGGCTGCCACCAAATCCCTAAAGCACAAGAGTAATTTTCAATTGCCGTTTTCAAACTCAAACAGTGGTTTCAGGCACAAACTCTCACCGATGCTTTCTGGTAGGAAAAGGCTTTGGGTTATTAGAACAGACAAATGTAACTTGCCCTTCAAGCTTTTCCACAGTTAAAAAGGCAAAACTTTAAGGTCAAGATTTTCAGTTTTTCAAAATAATTTAATTCTAATAAACTTCTTATTCAATGGCCTGTTAATTCCTCTTATTTCTTTTGAAGGACTTCATGTCCAAGCACGTTCACTTCAACTGACTGTGGCCAACAGGTTCCTCCCTACACTGCATGTCATGCTTTGCTTTGCAGTTATTCAGAGTATTGCAACCTCACTGTAATTCAGATTTCTGAGCACGTAGGTCTCATGATGGGCAGAGACCCTGGCAAGTGTGAGGGGCCAAGGGCTCTTACTACACAAAGACAGAGCAGCCCCAGAAGTCAACAACTCTTAAGTCTTTGGAAGAAGGGAAAAATCAACGCCTTGAGTACACTATTTGCCCTAACCAGAGTTTGAAGAGCAGCTCTTCCCTTCCTGTTGACAGTACATGTCAAGTCAACAGCAGAAATCAATACAAGGCTCACACAACCCTCGAATAAAGCAGAGTTGTCAGGCAGTATTGAATCATTTGTTCTAACTGGAGAGATCTCACTTTGTGATGTGTAAATTGAAAACTATGTCTATGAGGCATTCCAATCACATTTTCAGTTTTAGATTATAAGGCTATAAGCTTTAGTCTATAAATTTTGGGGTTTAATTTAAACTTCTACCTCAATTTCCTACCCCCAGAAGACCGTGATGTGCTTAGCTCTATGTTCAGGGAAACACTGTGGCTAATATTTGTTGTGAAATTATCCATCTATCCCCTCCATCCCAACTTCTACTTGATGAACAGAGAATGTCTTACAATGAACTACCAAGGGCTTTGCCAAGTAAGTTCATCAGTCCATGGACAAGTCTTGAGGATTGTCATCAGTGCCCTAACAACACCCTTCACACATATCAGAAGACTTTAGACCCGTACTCTGGTACTACAAGCTCTGTAAAAGCTCATTCATTCCAGAGGAGCTAAAATTGGAGTTTTCATCACCAAAAAAAAAGCCGAAATCCTCACACGGGAATGCGGCACCATCACAAACCAATGAATTCTTTCAGGAACAACCATAAAAGATCCAGGAAAGAGCGGCTGGAAGGGAGGGAGCCTAATGCTGACAGATCATCTGCACACTTTATTTTAATTGTCACATTTCTGTTTATTGTCACTGTGAAAGACAATCACTGGGGAAAGGATGATTTACCTTGGCTAAGGCGTCGTAGGCAAGGCCAAGAATCCCGTGCCATTTAACCCCGGGTAAGAAGAAGTTCTCTGACTCCAGGATGGTGGCAATGTTGATGGTGTAGCTGCCATAGATTCCTTTGGGCATAGTAATGACATCTGTACCCAGCACTCCAGTCCAGCTTCCTTGACTGTACTTAACTGTGACTTCAATCCCTTCAGATCTGTACGTGCTTGACCTTTAAAAGGAAAAGATACACTTATGCACAAGCTGTTCATCCTCGATGCAAGACAGAATATATTCCACCTCAATTTTGCCCAGAGACAGAGAAAAAAAATTAAACCTGCAAAATATATATGCATACTGTCTGTAAAAGCTGAAAAATGCAGAAATAATAAAATCTCAAGGCCCTGTTTTTATCCAGGAGCCATCAATAACTCAACTCAAAACCCCTCTCGTTTTTTTTTTTTTTTTTTAAATCTAAGGTATTATGTCACCTGGTGCAGCGTGTCCCTGACTCAGACTGGTCCATCACAATAGGAGCAACACTCTAACTGGAGAAGGAACATCTTAAGTGGTGTTAGGAAATGAAAAGCTGCTGAATTCAAATAAAAAAACTGAAATGCCAAGCTAACTGAATAGCTGTAGACTAACACCTCATTAATATCCTTAAAAGATCCATCTTGGGTAAATTGGAATGTTATTGTAAGTATCAGCAGTAAGACAGAGGCTTTCTAAATCTGCAGTTTGGTCTATCTATCAGGAAGCAAGTAGACTTGGATATTATTAACAAATGATTCACTGACTTGGAGGAGGAAAGGAAGGAATTTTTTCCAGACAGGAGTAGCAAATGCAAAGGAGTAGTTAAGAATGACAAGCAAAGGAAGGAACAGAATCCTGTTTAGAAGACTTAACACAAACGTTAGAAGAAATCTCAATAGATTTTTCCATTTAAAATCCTGTAATCCCTAAATACGGCAATCATATTCCACCCACGTCGTACCAAAGAGCTACAAAACTTTTAGATCCCTCACAATTTATCTTGGACTCATTCCTTGGCGTACAGCTTCCCCTTTTGAAGACACAGGTGACCACACCCAGTTCGCCTGAACAGACTTTTCTCTTGACATCTTTTTAAAAAGTAAATTGGGGGGGGATGTAAAATAATTTTATAACACCACTTTTACAAGTGTGTAGAACAAGAGCAAGGGTAGGTGATTTATCAGGTGTGGATATTTTTATCAACCCAGCTTTAATCTAACATCTGCTCTGACAGAAACATCCACATGAAGTGGGGCTTCACACTCCCCTGCACCTGAGCTCACCAGCACAAAATCAGTGTGATTTTGCCTATTATGGGGAATAACCTTTAGATGGCAACACAGACGAGTTCCATCCATTCAAATGCCTTATCCTGAGGGACAATTTGGCCACGTGGACCACACAACTGACTCTTCTCCTGGAAAAGGGAGGAAGAGAAGCCAGGCTCTAACCCAAAGTGGGTTTTGATACTCCCAAGACTTAACCTTTCAAGGGTTAACATCCCAGACAACAGAAATACATGAGATAATATTTCAAAAGGTATGAATCCCAGAGGTAGTTACTACCTGTGTCTGGTTATTCCTACTGCTGTTTTACTTGCTGTGTAATTCTGCAATTGTATGATACACAAAGGAACATCTCTGCTCAGGCAGGGCCTTCAGAACACCTCTGTGATACTGGCAGTACATTTTATAAATCAAAATAGAGTCTGAATAATTAGTGACATAAGAGAAGGTGGGGGGAGCAGGAAATGAAAGGGAAAACACAGGGTTCTTCATGTAGAAAAGTGTCTGGCCGGGCAAGAGAAGAGGAAACATCTGAAATCAGAGAGAAAACTGAGTGCTGGGAGAATAAAGTGAAGCAAATCTGCAAATACAGAAGGTGTGTGACTGGCAACAGCAGCAGCACACAGCTCTTGTTCTATAAGCAGTGACAGACTGATGGATGAGCTGTGGGTCAGGACACAGAAAAAATGGGCTCATGAACTTTCCTGTGGAAAGGCAGGACAAGTCACCTCCTCATCCTTTGTGCCTCAGCTTTCCCACCTGAAGAAATGGATATGAAGATGCTCATCTCATTTGTAAACCTCACAAATATCACATTAAAGACAAGACCCTATCATTTCCCTCAAGGAGCAAAATATCCAGCATGGGAAGGGATCTCACATAATTCTTGTGGCACTAAATTATATTCTGTTCTGCAAAACCACTTCCTGCTCCATCTTCTTGCCTGTAATCAGCCACTCTGATTTTTTCACCTTTCCACCTCACTGATCTAAAGGAAGAAATCTTCTTTAGAGGTCACAACTAGAGACTTGTTGTAATTCATGGGCTGAGTGTTTCAAAACAAACAGACAGCACAAAAAAGGAGAAAAATTACAAACAAGCTGTTTTGGCTGTGATAAGAAAGAAGAAATTCAACTCTTCCAGCAGAACAGAGTGCAACTTACCCAGAAGTAAGGGAAAAGGTCTCCTAGACCATCGTGCTGTAGTGACCCTACTCCCTTCTCTCTCCCTTTCCCATTTTTTATCTTCTCTCCAGAGCAGTCAACAGAAACATGGCCCTCAAACCTCAAATGGATCTCAAGCCTCAGCAGTGGTTAATTTTCTCTTGCAGAGTTACTCCTCATAACTAGCATATAGCATTGAACAAAACAAATAAGGAAATAAATGAAATGACCAAAATGTTATTTCTCATGTCATGATTCCTCTGAAGGAAGCTCAACGTTGCAACAGCAAATCCACTACGTGCAGGAAGCCCTGCTTAACACCCACCTTGCCAAACAACTTTAGGACAAAGCAAATATGAAAACATAACATAAATTATTGATTTTTTAACCAAGAAGTCCCATCTAATTTGCAGGGCTTCTGGAAGAAGCTTATAATTCACCCCGAACCACAAGCTGTACAGTGTACACAACCAAACTCAGAGCACCACACTGCAAGGCAGTTTATTTTGCTTGCTGGTATATAACTGATTGTATTACCTCAATTTATTGCCTTTATTTTTCTTACCTCCCTATCTCTTGAAAAGATCAACTCTTGAGCAGCTTACTCCTGAACCTTCACATGGTGAGGCAGTAGTTCTCACACTGAAATAAAACTGGATGCTGTTGCTGAATACTGAAAGCCCTGGGTATGTCATGTTGACATATTGCTGCAGAGCCATCACAGATAAGTTGGGTTCAACCGTAAAAACCCCTTTATATGTCTGTTTAAGTATCTCTTTTATCATAAGTAGTGTATTCAACAAAACTACTTGTTATTTTGAGCAGCATGAGAAACAAGCACCGTGATTTCTTTTCAGTTCAGGACAAATTGGGCTGTTTCGCAAAACCTTATACATTGTGGTGACTTATAGAGCATGATTATCAGAGCAAACTCAGAACTTTTCACAGCAAAGTTTTGTCAGAGCCACTCAAAAGCCCAAGTTGTAAAAGAGTTCATGATAACAGCTTTACTCAATTTGTACAGAAAGAGGTAGATAATTAAACTGCAGAGTTATACGACACAGATTATATGATACATGACATCATTTAACGAGCTAGTTCTAAAATTGCTCCAGGAGGGCTCTTTCTGAAAAACACACCCTCTGGGTCCTTTGAAACCAAGATAATGCCTTTCCTATGCACCCTCCTCAATTTCAGTCAAAAAACACTCACGCATTCCATTTCAGATTATGATCATCGGAATAAAATTAAACTAAGAGCATGGCATCAGGAAATCCAGACCCATCACTCTCTTTCTCCAACACGACATTAATATTCTAATAAGCACACATCTATAAATCAGTCCCATTAACCTAACAAATTATTAATCTTCTTCAACTTGCAGCTTATGACTTTGGAAGCCACTCCATGACAATATAGGGGAAAACTGCAGGATCGATTACCAGACAAGAAGAAACCTCTTTATCTAATTTTGAAGTGTTCCACCTAGCGTGGAAGGAAAGTGCCTATGGGTCACTTTACTCATTTACACATGGGTAAAGGTCACTCTTGGGTGTGTACCATCTGTGCAAAATCATGACAACCAAGTATGCAGGTTTGGGCTGGGCTACTTTCTTCACAGCAGCTAGTACAGGGCTGTGGTTTGGGTTTGTGCTGAAAATAGTGTTGAATATAGAGATGTTTTTGTTATTGCTGGGCAGCTCTTGCACAGAGCTGAGGCCTTTTCTGCCCCTCACCCCATCCCACCATTGAGCAGGTTGGGTGTGCATGAGAATTTGGGAGGGGACACAGCCAGGACAGCTGACCCCAATTAACCGAAGGGATATTCCACACCATATGGTGTCATGGTCAGTATAAAAAGAGGGGGGAAGAAGGAGCTAGACATTCGGGGTTATGGTGTTTGCCTTGCCAAGTCACTGTCATGTGTGTGGGTGCCCTGCTTTTCTGGGGATGGCTGAACACCTGCCTGCCCACGGGAAGTGGTGAATGGATTCCATGTTCTGCTTTGCTTGTCCATGTGGCTTTTGCTTTACCTGTTAAACTGCCTCTTTCTCAACCCATGAGTTTTCTCACTTTTACACTTCTGATTCCCTCCCCAGTCCCAGTGGTGTGGGAATGGCAGAGGGGCTGTGTGGGGCTTAGTTGCCATCTGGGGTTAAACCACAACACCAGGGAAGGTAATCCAACTACTGGGAAAGGTTATTAATGTTAATCTCAAAAAGAGAGGAGCAGCAAAGACCAAGGAACTAGAGGTCACTGGGCTTCGCCCCAAGTCACAAAACATCTCAGAGAACAACCTCCCGGAATCAGTTCCCAACCACCTGAAGGACAAGAAGGGAATCATGGATACTCAAGGAGGAATTCACAGTCATTTCACACCTGACCAATCTCACTGCCTTCTACAGTGAGATGACTGGCTACACATATGAGGAGAACACAGCGGCTGTAGCACATCTGGACTTCAGTCAGGCTTTTGACAGCATCTCCCATGGCATTCCCACTTGGAGGCTGAGGTGTGGGGCTGAATAAACTGATCACTGTGTGGCTTGAAGATGGGCTAAGCCACTTGGCCCAAAGGACAGTGGCCATTGGCTCGACACCCAGGGATTGTGAGTGGGGGAAACACTGTTCAACAGCCTGGAGGAAAAGAGACTCAGAGGAGACCTTTTCACTCTCTACAACTACCTGAAAGGAAGTTGCAGCCAGGTGGGAGTCCTTCTCTTCTCCAGGTAACCAGTGACAGGATGAGAGGACCTAGCCTCAAGTTGTGTCAGGGGAAGTCAGGCTGGACATTGGGAGGAATTTCTCCATGGAAAGGGTTGTTAAACACTGGAAGGGGCTGCCCAAGGGAGGTGGTGGAGCCCCCATCCCTGAAGGTGTCCAAGGAATGACTGGACGTGTCACTCAGTGCTCTGGGCTGGGTGACAAGGTGGGGATTGGGCGCAGAGTGGACTCAATGACCTTGAAGGTCTTTTCCAACCTAAATGATTCTGTGAATCTCTTAATCAAGAACCCACATGATGCACAGACAGCACACTCAGTAGATTTGCACAGACACTACATTAAAGGGAGAAGTTGACATGCTGAATGTCAGAGCTTGAATCCAAAGGAACCTTGAAAAACAGGAAGACTGAGCCAACAGAAACCTTGTGGTATTGAACAAGGAGAAGCCCAAAGTTTTGTAGCTGAGAGAAAACAACTCCATACATCAGGACAGACTGGGAAGCAACTGAAAAGGGGCTCAAAATGATTTGGGGTGATGGTGTACACTGGGCTGGATAAGAGCCAACACCCTAAGTCGCTCCGTGCATGCAGTGAAGTCCAGACCAGGCCACATTTGGAGGGCCAGGACAACACATCCAAGGAAAATGCTCTCCCAGTGTGGTCAGCACAGGTGAGACCACACGTGGAACAGACTGTGGACAGCTGTGGGAATCCACTTCAACAGGGATCTGGCACAAGAGGGACTGGCAGAGGGTTACCAGGCAGGTCAGGGTCCATAAACACAGGACCCGTGATGAGGAGCTGAGCTTTGGTTTTGCAGACAAGAGGCTGAGGGCAGATCCCACAGCAGCTCGTGACAACTTGAAACACAGAAAGATGACACAGCCAGACCTTTCTCTGCACAAGGGCAACACCCACGAGTTACATTTTGTGAGGTTGAGGCTGGACAATAGGAAATATTTCCTCCATGGGAGAGTGTGGCCCAGCACTGGAGCACAGTGCCCAGGGAGAGCATGGATTCTTCATCCTCAGAGGTTTACAAGGCCTGGCTGGACTCAGCCATGGCTAACCTGATCTAGTGACAGCCCTACCTCATTTGGGATATGTGCGAGGTGACCCACAGAAATGTCCTGCAACCAGCATTTTTGAAACATCTGATTTCATTGGGGCAAGGATCCCTCCAGGATGACATTTATTTAAATGTATTTAAAATACTTAAAATGCAAGAAGCATGGTGTAGTGAGGTTCAATCATGCTAACAGTTGCACTTTATTCTGAGCACACTGTAGTACTCCATCAATCCAACACAAACCAGAAACCCTTATTGCAATTGCTCCGGACTGTAATGTCTTGAGTTTGAATAATTTTGCAAAACATCCTTAACTAACTCTTCAGGGCCTAAATGCCAAGGTTTCGTTATTAACTTTATATCAGAGTTCTCAAAACACAGTGTACACTGAGAACACTGATCAGAGACTGTAACCTTCAAGTGATTTCACAGCCTTTCTCAGCACACAACCTTTACTGTAGCTGTTTCTAATGGTTTATGGTTCTTATGAGAGAGGCCTTGTCCTTCCAGTCTCAATAACATCAATTAAGAGAAAAGGGAGAAGGAATGTTTGTGCTTTAAATTCTTTGCAATTAGGTTTCCTCTAGGACTACATATGGAAGAGGATATCTGGCATAGAAAACTCTGCAGCAGTGCAGAAATAGCTTTTAAGTGCAAATTCTTGACTTTCCAGACCTGTAGCATATCAGAACGAGATGTGAAGTATCTTCATTAACAGGATATATGACAGGAGGTAAGGCTATTCTAGTAAGGAGCATGGAAATAATGGATTTCCCTCCAGCTCATCTTATTGGAAAAAAAGTGCAAAACCTCATGTTAAAGTACATAATGAGGTAATGGGAATGGTGATACTCTCCAGCCTCCCAGCCTTCCAAGTATTTTCATCCATATGCTTCAGCTAAAGATAGACACTGTGTTTTGGAGAAGTTTACCTGAAATAATTGAACCTAGAGAAGGGCCGAAAGGAAGGAAGAAAAGAGGGAGAGTGATTCAGACAGACAAAGCTGTGCTTGGCTGTGATTAATGTCAGCTTATGCTAAACACAGTAAATTTAGTGCATAACAAGCACCAAAACCAACAAAATTGTATTTTACAAAAAACAAGATTCATCAGGGTCTGTCTAGATTATTAACTGATCGAGGCCCTTGAGCCAAAATAAACAACAAATTAGGTTTTGACTAACTAATTTTGCTTTTGGAAGTGATGTCAAGTAAACAGATACAATTAGTTTAATTAATTTAAATTAATTAATTTTTGTTTTCGAACAAAGGCAAAGTATATTTAAACTTTTAATTCCTTCCAAGACTATTCAAAGAAGAAATTGGCTGGAATTGGTGTGATTCTCTGCAGATAGTTTTTACCCTGTAGTCTTCTTCCTTTTTCTCCAGCTCTAAGCAGCGCTGTGCTCAGAGCTCAGCTCTGCTGAAATCTCTGGGACTGCTCATGATGTCAGGCAGGACTTTGCACCAGGCAAGGCCAAAATTCCCATTCAGGCAACTAACATCCCACACTCACAGGATGCCACAGGAGCCCCATAAACTGCCTTTTCATCCTCTCTTGCGTGGAGGAACCAGAATCTAAAAGACACCTCAACCCAGCACAGAACAGGTACTTACAGCTCAGCATTGAAGTAGGAGGTGACATCAGGATCAGGCACACCTGCCACTGCAAAATTACTGCTCCCAGTGTCAACCAGAATATTTAACTGCCAAAACAACAACAAAAAAAAGAAATAAAAAAAAAGGAGAGGTGATTTGCATATCCAATTAAACAAACAAACAAAAAATCCCATTACTGTTTCTGTCTAAACTACCTTCAGTTTAAAAGATCATGATGAACATTGCCCTGAGAAATAGATTTAGAGTCACTTTTGTGGGGAAAGATAATGTTGCTGCAGGCCCTTCAAAACAGCTGATCATGCTGAAGTGCTTTAAAATAGTCATGTTCCTGGAAGGGGGGAAACTTGCCAAGCCCATATTCGCACAGCAGATGAATTCCTGATCATCTCAGATTTCTTTTTTGGCCCAACCCATGCGTCTCAAAAACTTGGCTCATCCGGGACACAAGCTGAATTATGTACTGCTCAAAGCACTGTTTGCCTTAGAGCTTATGAGATGTCTAAGTAGGGACTGAGTGCAGGTCTAGGATAGAAATAAGGAGAAGCACGAAGGTGCCTCGTGGCTTGGAAAACATGGGAACGATGCCCAGTTTGTCCTCAGCAGCAACAACCTCCCACAGCCTTCACCACCTTTACACAGAAGGATGGTGGATTTATAAACACCGTGAAAAACACTGATTGAAAGGTGGCCTAAGAGTGGGCCACTTGTTGGTTAATCAGGAGGGTGATTTAGGGCTAAAATTGCCTCACAAAACCACAGGGACAAAACCAGGTACCTCCTTTCCCCATTTGGCTCAAGTAACCAGGCTGGTTCACCACAGCTTGTGCTAATACAAAGCTGAAGGAAACAGCAGCCAGATGCAGGATCACTTCTTTCAGTGAAACCAAGAAACTACATTAGATGTAGTGTCGTTAGATGATAATTTAAGTCAGTCAGTCAGAGACTGTACTGCTACTGAAAGCAACAGTCACACTTTTTCCCTGCTCTTGGCTGGGTGCTCCCCAGGGCTTCTTGGCATATCCATGAGACTGTGATGCAAATCAGAGCAGATTCCTCACCTAAGATACAAAAAAAAAAAAAAAAAAAAAAGGCAATCTGCCATATCAGGCAACTACTCAAAAAGAGGTAGTTGGAGTAGATACTAGAAGAGGGTGATTGCCCCTTTTGGTGACAGTGTGGCCTCAGATCGGCTTAAAGCAATTGTGAAACGACACCCTAGGCAGCAGGGAACACCTGCTCCCCAGAAAAATATTAAGGAATTAAGACTTTTCCTACAGGAGGGAGTGAGATGTGAAGACTTGGCTGCTCGTGATTTAAAGACAGCTCGAATCAGCCTCTTTGTCAGCCCTCAGCACTCCTCAAAAAGTGAGGCAGCTTGAGATCTAGCATGGAAATGGGATGTGGGAAGGGTAGGAGAGAACCATCAGGGAAACAAGCTTAGTGTTGACAAAAGAAGTGGAGAAACACAGCTGAGCTCAGAAATGAGAGTAAAGACAAAGGAGGATAAAGCATTTGGAGAAGATATGCTGAATCTTTCTTTATTAAGCCTAAGACTGAGCACAGACAACAAAGTGTGAGTCAGTGTTCAAAAACATCTTTGGTTCATTCATGGAGTGGGAGGGAGGAGATGGTTCCCCTTGTTTTACCTACTTAATATAGTATGGAACTGAGGAGCTCTGAAATTAAAACATGAACACAAAACCAACTAGTAAGTTGTGGGAATCCCTTCTAAACTTCATTCACACATTGGTATTCCCAGTCCTAATCATGCAGAAATTTTAAGACTAAAAAGAAACCAACCTAAAACCTCAGTCAGGTGCCTCACTGCAGCCCAGATTTTAGATTAAGCAAAGACAATATATTAATATTTATTTTGCAACCCCACAAGGTAGACAGAGACATTTCAAAACAAAAGGACATCAACAAGTTCACCCGGCTCCAGAAGCTCAGGCTTTAAAAGAAAATAAGAACCTCTGAGGCATGGCTTGCAAAAAAACCCCAGTTTGCTATGTACTTCGTTTTGATGATATCAAAAGCCTAGCATTTGTTAAACTACCTAACAAAGTACAAACTATTCATTTCGCCCCCCCCTCGCCTTCTCTGGGATAGAAATCATATTAAAAATAAATAACAAAGAGCAGCTACAATGTGTGCATCCATCAGGACCGACAAAATTTGCCTCAAAGGGGTGCTGCAGGGCTTAAATTAATTAGGCTTCCTGAGGCAGTCTGTGATGCTTGAGTAATGGGCATTATACATCAACTGCAGAAATACATGTAGGTGTTGCCCCAGCCTCAGGAATATGCATGGCACCATACACGGAGGAGGACTTTGGGAAAAAAAAAATCCCCAACAAAATATGACACATATGAAAGATATTTTACCCCCACACCTTAAATACAATGTTATCACCACAGAATTCACAAATCACTGGAAGAAAAGGGCAGATTTACTACCCACAGTACAGGGCGAGTCAACATTTCCAAAAGAAAATAGATATCTCCCACGGAAAAAAAAAAAAAAAAAAGGGAAAACACAAAGCTGGCTAACCATGCAAGCACCAGCCCACTCGGACACAGCAGCACTCACATGACAGATCCCTATTGAGCCTGACATTCCCTATCCGCATGTTTGTGCTTAATGAGATGCAGGCGGCCAGGGCAGACACTGATTTATTGTAGTCCTCACAATAGTGCCAGTGATTAGCAGCTCATTTTGGGGTGGGTATAACTTACTGAGTTCTCTTTCTCTCCCTGCTACCCTTCGGGTCTGCATTTCCTTTAGTGCCTTCACATCTCATTAAGAGCCACTTTCATGTTGTCACCACTGGAGCCTTCTTTATTCCGTGGTGCTGCTGGGGGAGCTTCAGGCGAGCTCTGGGGAGTCACAAGGTGGCCACTGAAGGAGCCACGGCCCAGGGCTGCCCATCCTGCCTCATCTCGATCAAAGATCCACAGCAGCCCTGCTGAGAAGGTCTTGGGGCTGTTGGTGTGTGAGAGGATGGATGTGAGCTGGCTCTGGTAACCCAGAACACCCCCGTGCCCTGGGCTGCATCACAAGCAGTGTGGGCAGCAGATGAGGGGGGGATTCTGCTTCTCTGCTCCACTCTGGTGAGACCCCACCTGCAGAGCTGCCTCCAGCTCTGGGGAATAGCACAGGAAGGACATGGAACTGCTGGAGAGAGTCCAGAGGAGGCACCAAGAGGATCAGAGGGATGGAGCAGCTCTGCTGGGAGGAAAGGCTGGGAGAGTTGGGATTGTTCAGTCTGGAGAAAACTTCAGGGTAACCCAACTGCAGCCTTCCAGTACCTGAAGGGAACCGAGAAGAAAGATGGAGGGACACTATTTACAAGGTCCTGTAGTGACAGCACAAGGGGGAATGGCTTCAAACTGAAATAGAGTGGCTTTAGACTAGATATTAGAAAAAATTCTTTCTTGTGAGGGTGGTGAGACAATGGCACAGGTTGCCCAGAGAAGCTGTGGCTGCCCCATCCCTGGAAGTGTTCAAAACCAAGCTAGATGTGGCTCTGAGCAACCTGGTCTAGTGGAAGGCGTCCCTGCCCATGGCAGCAGGGCTGGAACAAGATGATCCTTTCCAACCCAAACTACTGCATGATTCTGTGGTCTTCAGAGGGCAGCCCTGCCCTCACCCAAAAGATGAAGCCAAACACACCGTGTGCTCACTCCCCAGCCACTGCCCTTCTCTGCCCAGCTTACTAAGGAAAACAGAAATCCACAGCACCTCCACCTGATTCCCTGAGCAATCCGCTGTGACAGCTGGAGAGTGGCCAAACCTCTCTGTGCCTTTACCTTTCTCCCACAGGGATACAAGACCCTGATGCTGAGGCAGAACCAGCAGTGGTGGTATCACCCTGTCCAGCTGCCCCGGAGATGGTGACTCGGAGCTCTCACAGGCAGGCAGAGCAGCTTCCTTGGGTTTATTTCGGCCATCGAGTGAATCACTTCCTGTCACTCAGAGCTCATTATTTAGTGATCTCCCCATTTTGTCAAAGACTGTCAGACAAAGCCAGGTTTTGAAAAGGCCAAGACGTGGCTGAACAAGGCTATGAAGGCAAAACTGCACAAGGTCTGCTGACTGATCACATGCCCAGCCTTAAAACCAATGAAACCCTACTTTCCTTTTGCTTTCAGAGGCACAGAAGCAAAGCCTTGTTGTTTTGGCTTTTCTTTTATTTATTTATTTATTTTTTTATTTTATTTTTGTGGCTTCCAAGTTCAATTTCAAACCCACATAGCAGACACTAAGAGCAAATGCAATAGGCTATTTTTTCCCCCTGAAGGTCACCTTTACCACAGCCGTGGGACATCAAACCTGCACCTGGTAAAGCACCTGGAGATTATTCTGCTGGATGCATTTCCTATGTGGAAACAGTGTTGTTGTTATTAATAGGAGGTTCATAAAGATCCCTGTTATAGCGTAAGCTAGACAGGAACATCCACCTCTGCCATGACAAACTTACAGACAACATCTGACACTCCATCTATATGCCATTAAGCTGTGGTTATAAAAAGAAACAAATCCAAACCTGTTTACTGAAAGTCACAAACATTGAAAGTAGAAGTCTCTTCGGTCATGCATTTTACATTTTTTTTCTACTCTGAAGGGGTAGGAACACTAAAAAAAAAAACACCCAGTTGTAATGATTTTTTTTTCAGCTGGAAATCAAACACACTGTCAGTACTTCAAGGATCCCTCAAACTTGCCAGTGCTTGATTCAGCTCCAACGTCAAATAGCACCTTCTGTATGCTTATCCCACTTCAATAATTTGACTTGCCACTATGTCTTTAATATTTTTAAGCCTTCCGTTGCTGAGTGTTGTGTTTTGACATCAGAAAACAAAAAGTAATTGCCTATTCACGTGTCATCTTTATTTCATTCAGCCAAGCTTTGGCTGTCTGTGTTCAGGCACCTGCCCTATCTGATACAGCAGGTGATGTCAATGTGACGACATCAGCGCCAGCCTAGGCATTACCTATGCATCATTTAACTGCAATTTGCAGTTATCCACCATGCATTCAGAAAGTGATTTCCTTCACATTTTCAAGGAAAATTGATAAAATGTAGCAATCTTTCAATTTTGGTCGCATAGAGGCAGCTCGCATCCCTTGGCAGACAAACCTCGCCCCTGTTCTGACACACACCCTGCTCAACTGCACAGAAGTTTCACTTCCCTGTTTTACTTTGAGGTTGGGAGTTTTCGGTAACTTTCAGAAAATATATACAAAGCAAATCCCACAGGCTACAAGGGCAAAATGCATTTCTTCGAAGCAGCTCTCTGCATGTTTTAGCATACACAGCCTTTTCCAGGTGTGCAATACTAGGGCTTGCATGCAACCCTGTCCCACTGCAGCTTTTGATGTGACTCCTTGGGCAACCCACACTGATAGTCTTCATTAAAGGACTGGCCCATGGAAAAATCCACCATAGTTTTTTTTTTCCAGCTTAATGGGTCTGATCCTTTTTGGTCAAGTAATAAAGTTTCACCACTGGACAGACTACAGTTTCTACAACTACTTGAAAGGAGGTTGTAGCGAGGTGGGTCTTAATCTCCTTTCCCAGGTAACAAGTGACAGGACGAGAGGAAACAGCCTCAAGTTGCACCAGGGAAGGTTTAGATTGGATATTAGAAAAAAATTTTTCTTGGAAAGTGTTGAAAAGCGTTGGACCAGACTGCCTGAGGAAGTGCTGGAGTCACCATCCAAGGAATTGTTTAGAACATATGTGGATATGGCACTTGAGGACATGGTTTGGTGGTGAACACGGTGGTGGTGCTGGGTTGATGTTTGGACTCGATGATCTTACAAGTTTTTTCCAACCTTAACATTTCCATGATTCTATGAAGAAACCAGATTGCAAAAATATATTTGGCTCTTCATCACTGCTTCAACTGAAGCATAGGGGGTGGGGGGAAAAAAATAAAAAAGGAGTAAGATTTGCACAGAGAGGGCCATAAATACAATAATCAATCTCATTCAACCTTACATTTACTCTAGGATTCAGTCAAAACCTTAATAACAGACAACTGATAGTTTCCACTGCATAAGCCAGCAGAGCAAAGCAGCTGACTCTGTAAGAATTCATAGAATCACTGAATGGCTCAAAATCTCATTCCAGCCCCCTTGCCAAGGGCAGGGACACCTTCCACTAGCCCAGGTTGCTCCAAGCCCCATCCAACCTGGCCTTGAACACTTCCAAGGATGGGGCAGCCACAGCTTCTCTGGCCAACCTGTGCCAGGGCCTCACCACCCTCATAGTAAAGAATTTCTTCCTAATATCTAATCTAAACCTACTCTTTTATAATGACATCTCTTTTCATGATGAAAACGATAAGCCATCACGCCTTCCCTGGGATTTTAACTTGACCCAAGGGCACTCCTTTCTTTTCCCTTCTCTCCCATCCCCGGTAAAGAAAGAGATGGTTCCACACCAGTAACATTCATCTGCCATTCAAAATCTTGTCTTGCTGTGCTTTCATCATTTCTCCCAAAGTACACACTTAAAACAGGGCTTATAATCCTACTCTGCTTCATGGAGATTGCCACACAGTGAACTATCACAAAGTAAAAAAGTTTTTATCCCCATGTAGAGACCAGTAATAGGAAGCACCACATCACCTGCTCATGAGCTGCTGCCACACAACACAATGTACTGGCTTAGTAGGAGCCCACCCCATCTAACCCCTGAGCTTGTACCATCTCTTAACTCACTCTCTTTCTTATTTTGTCCCACACATAATAAACCCTCCAGAAAATAATCTGCTAGACAGTGCTTAAAAAAATGTGCAAAGCAGCACTGTGTTTCTTGTTAGGGATTAGCAGCTAGAAATCATTTGGGTAACAGCCCTTCTTTTTCAAGCTGGTTAATAGATAGGAAAATTAGTTGCCAATTTAAATGCCGCCTCACTTAACACAACGATTCCTAATTACATTATCAGCCCATCTGGCAAGAATTGCTTACAACTATCACACAGAAAAGAAAACACTAGAAACTATTTGCTGTGTTTGCCCATAGTTATTACATGTTATTATTGGCACTGACTGTCAGTCAGGTTGTTTCAGCAATTTGTTTCTACAAATTAGTAATGTTACAATATACAGAGGCTTTTTAAGCACTGCGTGATTTTTTCCTCTGTGTTACTTGGAATTAACATTTACAGCCTAGTTTCTATTAAAAAAAAATCAGAAAGCTAGGCTTTAATATAGATTCTTCATCTGCTCTTCTTATGATGCAGAAATAAAAGCACTTTAAAAGATGAGTTAGAAGAATCTTTGGAACTTTTCTACATGTAGAGGTCTGCAAAGTCAAACATAAACTTAAAAAGCCTCCACAGTGATGCATTTCTGCTTGCAGAATAACATGTATTTTGCTGGAAAGGTAAGCCTGAAAAGAAAAAGAAAGCAAAGCTTGTTGGACTAGGGGCAGGGATGGGACTCTCCCATTTTCCCCTGCTCATAAGCAGTCCCTGGACCAGAGCAGCCCAGCAGCACTTCACAGAATGGCTCAGGTTGAAGACACCTCTGGAGGTCATCTGGTCCAGCCCCACATGCTCAAGCAGGCTCAGACAGAGTAGGATGCCCAGGACCACCACATCCAGACAGCTTCTGAAAGACTCCAAGGATGGAAACTCCACCACCTCTCTGTGGGCAACCTGTGCCAGTGCTTGGTCACCCTCACAGTAAAAACGTGTTTTTCCATATGTTTAGAGGGAACCTCCTGTGTTTTGCAGTTTGTGCCCTCTGCCTCTGGTCTTGTCACTGCCACCTCTGAAAAGAGCCTGGATCTGTCCTCTTCACACCCTCCCTTTAGATGTTTATGTACAGTGATGAGATCCCCCTGAGCCTTCTCTTCTCTAGGCCAAACAGTCCCAGCTTTCCCAGCCTTTCCTCATGCAAGAGGTGCTCCAGTCCCTTAAATGTCTTCATGACCCTTTCTTTGCTTTCTGTCTTGTACTGGGGAGCCCAGAGCTGGAGACAGAACTCCAGGTTTGGCCTCACCAGTGCCGAGTAAAGGAATCCAGAACACAACCCAGCTCCCTGGCTGAGAACTGCACAGCCACTGGTGGTGGTGGAGGAACACCTCACCCAAAGCCAAATGACTCTCTACACTTTGATGGTGTCACACTCTACCTTTGAGGAGGAGGAGGAAGAGTGCAGGCCCACATGTTACGCCAAGTCTGGGAGGAGAAGTATTTCCAGCATTGCCCTGAGTGAGGTCACCTCACCAGAGAAAACAGACCTATCTGCTCCTACCTCCAAAAAAAACCCCTCCCACGGTCATAAGAAGGGTTTAACCACGCAGCCAGGATAAGAGAGGCATTGTGAGAAGGAAAAATGAATGGAGATTGATTATTTTCTGATGATGTTTGTTCAGCAGGTGGTGCCCACGTTTCGCTGCAACGACGCACTGGGGAGGCAAAGGAAGGTGACTTATTGCAGCATGAAAACGTGGGCAAACCAGAAGGTCAAGTTTATCACAAGGGTAATTCCTGCCCTCACAACAGCAGAAGCTTTTCACAGAAACTGGTGTGTTTGTAGGTTGGGGAGTTAGAAGGAAAACAAGTGGCAAGTGGAGGCTCTTCAGGGCAGCAGCAGTAGAATGAGCTCACCAGAGAGTTTGGCTCTTGCTGTCATTCCCCTCATCCAGCTGCTGTCAGGACCTGGAATTTGACCCCATATCTACAGTACCTTCATATTCACTCCCTCTCTCAACCACCTAAAACACTCAGCTATTCCTGGACATTCTCACTGGGCCCAGCAGAAGACCAAGAGTCTTTCACCCTCAGTCCCTTCATGATCTGCACTGCCAGACTGGGAGGAACACTTTTCTTTCTCTCTGAAAAGCAATAATCTCTTTCTTGGCCAGAAGATTACAAAGTACTATCTGGATTAGCCAATCTATCCGTGCTTAAGAGCACTGCATGCTTCTGTAGTGGAGATTTGTATAAAAAACACAAATGCTAAAATGACAGATTGCTCAGAAGTATAAACTTGCTAAACTAAATTGTGAGTTGAAATATGAGCATCTGACTCTGGGACTGATGAACAGTCATTTTGAGGAGAAATATTACAGGAAGTGCTTTATATATATTATCATTTTGACAATAAGGGAAGGCTATTATGGTTTAAAGACAAAAAAAAATAGTCAGCCAATCAATCCTGGGAACAAAACAAAATACCTATTCTTCATTTTCACGCTCTCCTTTCTGCCAATGCCTTCGGTTCCCTAAACATTAGCATTCTTTCTGCACATGCCGTCTCATGTGCTATCTTATTTTTCAGGCTGAAATTTATTTACTGTGTCCAGATTTATCATACAACACATCCATCCTATTCATGCTATATGAACATGCTTTGCTGTTGAACATGAGCTATTACTTGCTTATCTTAAAGCTGTGTGAATCGTAGCAATTTTGTCCCATTACCTTTTCAGAAAAGATTAACCTTTCTTCCTCTTTTTTATTCCCCCCCCTCCAGATACAAGTCCCTCTCCCATATCACAACCTATAGCAAACAGAAAATTAGGTGTGTGTGAAGCAATCCCCTAGTTCACATAAACCAGCTACATCTGAAATCATGCCCTGCTCTAGGCACCGAGCTTTAAGGAAAATCTAGACTAGTTAAAGTTCAGTAACAACAATAAGCTAGAGGTCTAGCAAAACCTCACCTGTAAATAACCATTGACAGGCTTGAACTGGTTTGAGGAAAACACTGATAGTCTTTTAACAGACACAGGATTGCCACAGAGACACCCTGAGAGCCAAATCTTTCAGGAAGAAGGGGTTGCATGCCAGCCAGCAGGTACCTTCATCAGCCTTTCCCAGGGCAGCCAGCAATGCACGTTAACCACGAGAGGACTGTTAGTTGTTGCTCAAGGGCTCACGAATTTGAGCGAGGAAATTCTATATATTTGCTGTACTTATACTACAGGCTTTCTTGAATGGAAAGATTAATGAGTGCCTGGATAAATGGAGGATTAAAAAACCCCCGCAAACACACTCTGAAATTCAAGAATGAATGCAGGCGACGTCAGCTATTCGCAGTTAAGTGCACACAAAGCTCTTGTTAAACCCCAAAGCCTGTTTCCACCTGTTACTAGGTGTAAAGGAATTAAATTCATCAATTTTCTGCTAATTACAGTACAGCACTGATGAGACAGGGAGACTGTGAGCCGAATGCCACTGGGAGCAACTCTAACTGCAAGACTCATGAGGAATCCCAGTGCCCACGCAGCCTGGGTTTAGAGATAGGCTACCTCTAAGCTCTGGGCTGTGTCCTAAATTAGTAAACACCTCATTCAGAGCTCACCCTGCCCTCCCTAGAGAACACAGTGGCCAGAGGTGTTGGAGAGACAGCTATTAATTCAATAATTCAATAGCTAAAAAGAGCCTCACTTTTGGAGACAATGCTCGTGAACGGCATCACTGATTTCATAGTCACCTTCTCAGCCTAAACCCCCTTTCTCACTTGGAAACCAGAGAGTGTTACCACTGCAAAGCAGACCTGCTGGACACTGTCTGGCAGGATTTTGAGCTCTTTGGAGCAGTGGCCAGTCACATCAGATGGCTAATGGGCACTGCAGGAAGACTTGAGGAGAAGGAGAGCTTCCAGCTCCTTGGTAAATAGGACAGCGGCAGAGGTGATAGAAGGGCTGCACACTTGTATTTCACAATCCAGGGGCATGAACACCACCAGGAAGCAAAAAAGGGTTTCACTCTTTCCAGACAGCTCCCTCAGCAAGCCTCTGTGCACTTGTACCCTTGTGCTCCACCACAGCCTGTCTCACTTCGTTCCCGAGAAAACCACTGTCAAATTATTTCAGTTGACCTGAAGCGAAACTTTCTCTGCAAGAAAATAAAAAAAGACAATCACCTCACTGAAAAAACAACAAACCATCCACCTCAAGTGTCTGAGGCTAAATGTCTGCTGTGGCTATTCTGTTTACCAGCACTACTTAGGGCATGATCCTTCTAAAAAAGAATAATCACGTCAAAGAATTTTAGAGTTTTGTTTTTTTTTTTTTTGTAGGGGCAAAAATAAAGGAGAAAGGGACTCACCATGCTAATAAACTGCCTTTCAGAATACAGTATCAAGGAGGGCTTTTTGCTTTATTGTTTTGCCTTTTTTTTTCCTAAGGAAATGAAATCAGTAAGCCTGCATTAATATATTATACTCAGTGAATGATTACAGTTAGAAGCTGCATAAAGTTCAGAATTTCAATTTTCCAAGGCTTTTGCTCTGCAAAATTAGCTTCCAATTTATTCTGTCAGGTCATTCTTTTCTTTTCCTCTATTGTTCATTAAACTCAGAGAAACTGCTGCCTGGGAAAAAAAAAAAAAAGGCATTTTTAGCTCTTCTCTACCTACCTTCAGAAGTCCTACACTACAAAAGAAGTTTGTTTTGAAACTAAATCAACAACCCTCCAACTGCAGTTAGACCAAAACAGTTTTATGCATTTGCAGAGAGCCAAGCCAGACTAAGTAAACCCAAGGAGGCTTGAACTGACTGGTATTTAAACCTTCCTTACCCTGTACAAGCTTCTACACCTGACTCACTGCCCATGTTTATTCTGCCATTTGGAAATAACAAAATTAATCAAGGGCCACATTTCAAACTTCAATATCGTTTATGAAGCCCATTCCTGATGTTCTCGAGATTAGGCAAGGAGGGATCTCTAGCCCCATGAGCACTGTTATTTTTTTGGTCATCTCCCTTTTTGTCAGAGACACCACAGCATCCTTATCCTTCAGCAGCAGGCAGAAACCTTCCAGGAGAGGTTCAGTCTCACTCCTTTATTTCTGTCTCCATTAAAGGGTCCCCTTCACGTCAAAAATCTGAACTTCAGTCTCCAATTTAAAGTAAGACCCTGGCTTCCAAATTGCACTGGAGATGTGAAACCAAGTGCCAAAGCTGCTCCTTCAATTTTAAGAAGCTTTTTTTAATATATATTTTTTTTGAGAGAGAGACCATTTACGAGAGTGTGCAGTGACAGGACAAGGGGGAATGGCTTCAAACTGACAGAGAGAAAATTTAGATTAGATATTAGAAAAAAATTGTTGCCTGTGATGGTGGTGAGGCCCTGGCACAGGTTGCCCAGAGAAGTTGTGGATGTCCCATCCCTGGAAGTGTCCAAGGCCAGGCTGGATGGGGCTTGGAGCAACCTGGGCTAGTGGAAGGTATCCCTGCCCATGGCAGGGGGTTGGAATGGGATAATCTTTAAGGTCACTTCCAACCCAGGCCATTCTATGATTCTATGATTTGAAGGCAGCAAGTAACTTTGGAAAAAGGCTGCATCTCAAAGGCAAGTAGGAAGAAAACGAAGCTCGCAGGACAGCAGTGAGACAGAGCAGAGTTTTCAGAAGGCTGCATGCCAGGTCTGCTCTCTCACCTCTCCTCCCCCCCTCAACTCACTCTTGCAGTGACACAACTCTTTTCAGATTTTTTTCCCCTCCTCTGTCAAGATGTTGGTTTTGGAGACATGTGTTTGTTAGCAAAGGTTTTTCAAAGCCTGGGGAGCTGTGAGGAGGAGAGGTGAAGGCAGGACACTCCTGACTCATCAAGTCTATCTGTTCTCCCCAGAACTAGCTCTTCCCCACACAGTGGGGCCACCACTCATTATAACATCCTTCCAGCTTCAGGGAGTTCTCCTTATGTTTTTTTAGTGCTTTTCTTCAAGAAGGACACTGAATGCTCTCAGATATTTTCCCCTAAAACATGGTAGCAAAACCAAAGTGGATAAGCATCTTTTTCCCCCAGGTTTTCTTTACCCACACACTGCAACAGTGAGACAACCAACCTTCCCAAAACACGGAATTCAATGGATGATTACATGGGAACTCCCACCTTGCTGCTTAAGTGAAGTTCATGGCTGTGAAAGCAGCCTCTTAATTTGGGAGGCCAAGAAACTACCACCAATCCCACATTCACAGGCTGAGATCCCTGTATTAGCTGAGATCACGGAGAGGCAAATAAATTAGCACACACCTTGGAAAGCCAGCTGAGAACTCCCTGTACTTCAAGGCATGACCTCTGCAATAAAAATGCCATAACTTGTTCTTCAGGACTGGATTTGCAGCACTGCCAGATTTTATTTAACACATGAGAGCTGGGATGTGTCAGCCTGGAGAGCTGAAAAGACTGACCCCCATCCCCTAACTCCCTTGAACTACCTGTTCTTCACCTGTCCATAGCAGCTCCCACCTCTGTTCCTCCCTTTATGCCAAGAAAACAGCCACAATCCCACACTTTCACACACCTACTGGGCTGCTGCTACACGGATGGTAAAGGGACACGACTGGATCTGCTGGTGCAGGCGAAGGGAGGGTGGGAAGAGATCAGGATAAAAACCGAAAGAAGTTCGGCTACATCAACCACAAGGACTGGAATTTGGTTATTGTGATTACACTCCCTGCTAGAAAAGCTGTGCCATACCTCTGGGGAAGAGGTGAAGGGCCAGGCAGCTTCCCACTGCTCCGTGGCATCTTTGGAGGCGGCAGGAATGTTCACAGGCAGCCCCAGGTCTCAGAGCACAAACAAGGTGACGCAACCGCGGTGGTTTTATTTCCCCGGTAATTAATAAAGGGAATACAACAGACAGAAGGCTTTTGCTCCCCATTGCACCTGACCTGTTTAGGATATTACCAAGCAGAATTTGATTGTCATCAAGGGTGTTCCCTGGAATTATACAAGGGAGTTCAAAGGCACAAACAGAAAGCAGCATTACATTCCATTAATAGCAGGAAGGACTATTTGATTGGAGAAAAAAAAAAACAACAAGCTATTAAGCACTGTCAAAATGATGAGCCTGATTTATTAAAAATAAGAATCACATTTTTTATTCATATTTATTCTAACATTTCTACTTAAAATTTTGGCAGGACCATTTAAAAGGCAGTTTTGACTCTCAAGTGAAGTAAGATACGATTTTTTAGTTCTCTTTTCAAAAAGCAGCACTGTTCCTCCCCCTGCTATTGGACTCGTTTATTCCTCTCTCTCCTCAAACATTCGTACTTTGGTCTTTACCTTGGCTAATACTGAAGAGGCAGCAGCTCTGGGAAATGAACCAGCTTTGCCCGTGGCTCACACATCAATGCAATTGTTAAACAAGTTCCACTATAAAAATCTTGATTACGCAGGAGAACACAGAAGCATGCAGGAACACAGCTTTATTTCCAGATACCGGGTTGAGTTTGTTGGGCAGGAAGTTAAAAGACTTTGTTATGCTCTCAGGTTGATGAAGCCTGCCAGGACGCATCACAACAACACAAGGAAGACACATTCCTACTATCCATTCCTCCAGATATCAACCTGTGTGTAGCTTAGTCCTACCAAGCTACTTCTACTTTGGCCAAGGGTTATAACCCACTGTGAGATGGCAGATACGTGATGGGAGTTGGAACTAGATGATTTTTAAGGTCCCTTCCAACCCAAACCTGTCTGTGATTGTCTGGTACCTCAGGTTCATTTCACACACTACAGGGAAGGCAGTAAGTGCAGCCACGTTGGAGCTGTTGGTGCTCAGGGCACTGGAATTGTGGAATTTCACCCACTAGCAACATCAGACGTTGTGCAAGCCTGCCATTGAGAAAGCTTCCAAACCTGACCAAAAACCTGCAGGCAGTATCACTAGGATTTGGTCACTTGCCAACACAGAGTTAACCTCAAGGCTCATCAGAGTGCAAATGAAAGTTAATTTTAGCAGGAGCATGTAACAGGCACCAGCATTCCTTACTACAGCTCCTGAGAAATTTTTCGAGCTTTTCCCACCCCCCTCCCCCCATTATTTATCTCAGCAGTTCAAATGCAAAAATATGGCACTTTGGATCATGTGAAATGTTTGTGTTATTCCCTGAAGGACTTTGCATCCCGAGAAGTAATGAGAAGATTATTCTGTGACAGTTAAACTGAAGCACTGTGACTGCATCAGATGTTATCTTGCTACAGCGCTTCTCAGACTTTTGGGAAGTGTGACCACCTTTGAACTCCTTTGTCTTATTTGCAACCCGAGAGTCCCTGAGAAGAAAAATGAATGAATTAAATAAAAATCTCTTTAGTCACAGAAAAGTAGCAGTAGGATTGATGAATCATTTTCTGACATGCCTCACATTTCACTCTTACCCGTAGCAGATGTGTATTAGGCAGCACAGTGAATAAAAGCACAAGTCTTTCCACATCACGCTTTAGCAGCAGGGTAATACTGCCCTGAAGACCTTCCAAATTGATACAGTGTGTTCTCTCTTCAATCATGGAATGGCCTGGGTTGGAAGGGACCTTAAAGATCATTCCAACCCTCCTGCCGCGGGCAGGGACACCTTCCACTAGACCAGGTTGGTCAGAGCCCCGTCCAGCCTGGCCTTGAAAAGACACTACAACTGTTAATTTCTCAGGCTGCAAACACTGACAGCCAAGGTTTCTGTATCAGCAGGTATCTTAATAGAATTTTGGAAGGAAAGTGTCTATTTCGGTAGAGAAAAAACGAGAGAAAAAACCCCCAAAATCTGCCTTCGGATTTCACGAAGCCGCAACTTCAAAAATGGACCCAAAGCCTGCAGTTGAAACGGACATCCCAGTATTTTATTTTCTATGCCAAAGCTATTGTTGTCAAAGGCAACCTTCCAGATTTACTTCTTCCTTAACACCACAACAAAATTCCCAAGGGGGCACATGCAGAACCCAGCCTTCCATATGATGACACAGCAGGTAAGTCTTTTATTTCCACAGAAGCCCCAAATGCCTGATCTTCTCTGGTATGAAGCTTCCTATGGCAGGAAAGTAGGAAGCAGAAAGAGCCTGGGTGGGTTAGAAAATTCTCACATCTGGCCTTGACGTGAGCCTGAGCACCAGCTGCAGTGTCACAGCGGGCTCTGAGATGCTCTTCTACGGGCCACTCTCACAACCAGATCCCTAACAAATATCAAGTAATTATCTGAGAGGTGGCTGCCAAAAACATCCAATTATTTTTTTCACTGTCAAGTGGCAGGACCTGGCCTTTAATCCCTCCCTCAGTTGGAAAGGTGACTCTCAGTTCTCGAGTTGTCATCTTGTTATAAGTAAAATCGGCACTAGGCTCAAATATCGTAGTAAAAAGTTTTATTATAGATTTATATAAAAATCAAATAAGCAAATTTACAGCGCTGGGTGACTTAGTGAGCTTTCCTGGCTCATCTAAGGCACACTTCAATAATTTCCAGTCTGCCTTTTATAGGTTTTGAGCTGCTTATCTCCTTTAAAATCCCCTCCTTTGTTCATCAGGTTTATCTGCGCAGGCTCTGTTCCTGTTGCCAAGAAGCTTTACGCATGCGTATCTTGTTGCTAGGAGACAAGCTCGGCTCTGTTCACTTCAACCTTTTGATGTAGTCAGCTTTTTCTGCGCATGTGCTGTATTGCCACTGGAAGAGAGTTCTGTTCTCTTTTTCAGTTCTTTTTCTTCTTACATAACATAACAAAATATCACTAATTATGGTAACATAACATTATGGTTTGTGTGATATATAAATAATTGTGATTCGTGAAGCAAATGGGTGACTACATTAAAAACAGACTAAATAGATTCTAAAACTTAACTACACTCCCACAATGAAACAAAACAGACCCTCCCAAGGTCAAAAGGTCTAAACCTTCTCACTATCCTAAGGATGAAATATAGTACAACTTTAAGTCTTTAGGCGCCTACTCGTCCAAGAGTACATGAATTAGGACTGGCTGCAGAGATAGCTCTTTTAACCTTAGCTGTAAATATAATAGAACTTTAAATCTTTAGGCGCCTGTTCATCTAAGAATACATGAACTATGACTAGTTGTAGAGATAACTCTCAGTTTCAGTTATGAGAAAACTTTCCCATTAAACATTTAGCCAAAAACTCACAGAATATACAAGTATATGATACAATCAATATGCATGAGGTAGTCAAGACAAACACTAAATGAAATTATTACTTGAAACTTATAGAAACTTGGGACTTTGTTTATCGCAACTTGTAATTACAGTGTTGCAAATATAATTTGATAAGCAAATTATCTCTCCTTTGGTCTTTATTGGCTATCACAATTTCCCCCTCTTCTATTTATCATTAATTTGCTTATCAAACCTTATTACAGCTTCTCGGGCTGCACTCAAGGTAGGAAATGGTTCAGCTTTAGATGTTTCTTCGCTCGATTCGGAATATGGCTGTCTCATTACCATAAGTTGTACCGTTTCCATCCTACCTTTAACAAAAGTTACAAATTTATTCAAAATACAAGGACCAAATGTCAAAGTAATTAACAACATTATTAGGGGGCCTATTAGGGTAGAAATTAAAGTAGTTAACCAGGGTGATTTGTTAAACCATGATTCAAACCAGTTTTGTTGAGTGGCAGTTGAAACTGTGGAGGTGTGTCTTTTTCTACTCTCCTTCTGATTCAAATTATCCTCTTTTTTCTTTATTACTTTATTGGGTCCTACTGCCAGAGGGCGGTGGGTGACTTCTTGTTTTTTTATAAATATTAGCCCTCCCCTGTCTGTGCCAGCTTCCCAGTATCTGATTCCCCAAGTTCTTCCTATCAACCATCTTGGGTCTTCTGGTTGCAGTACCTGGATGGTAATATACTTACAATCGCTATACCTCTTCGATCCTCTAGACAAAACAAATTGTGAAGGTTTACAGCCAGGTGGTCCCCATGTTGTCGTTAGGTATTTATCTTGAGAATTAGGGGTCCAGGCGGAAGCAATAGTGGCACAGTCCCAGTGTGCACAATAATATTGATCAGGGTAGTTACAATATCCTTTTCCTGGATTAGATGCAGGACAGAGATAATAAGGTTTCAAATTTGAACAATGTGGTACAGGAGCTATTTGACACAGTGTAGCAGAGAAACTGGGAGATCCTACTGTAAGATTAGTCCTAACTGTTTTTAGATCGCTCCATCTGTTCAGAGTCCACTTGTACGGCCGATGTGGGCTTTCCCTGCTTGGGGAAAGCTGCCACAAAAATACCACAATCCATATATAATTTCCCATATCTGTTCTCCACTGTATTATTGCTCTGCCTCCTCCGTCTACTCCTTTGCTGGGAGCAACGGGGTTTTACATCTTCTCGGCAGCAGTCAATATTCTTCAGGAGAATATGGGCTCTTAATAGGTTCTTGTGACCTTTTCCTTTATTTCTTTAGATCCATATATTTCTAAAAGTTGGTTGGTTGTGAACTCTGTTTTCTAGGCAATTTTAACGGCACACTGTTCTAGAGTTTTGTACCAAAATTAGAAAATATTTTATCATGGACTTCCCAGTTCTCTGGTACCAACTACTCCTATCTACAGAATAACTTATCAATTTCTAAAACATTCAGTTTCTCATCAGAAGCAACAAAGAACTCTCGGCAATTCGTACAATGGGTGTCCTGCCTACTGCTGTACAATACCACTCTATACCATATAATGTACATTTACAACTGACCCAGCTCCGGGGTCTTGAAACTGGGTGTTTTATACAGGGTATCTTCTGTGCAGGTCTTTCTGGCAAAGTAATTTCAGTCTCAAGATCACAACAATGAGGAAAAGTTTTACCTTTTTCAACAATTTGGTATATCCACTTTCCCCAGCCTGGTAGAGGATTAGTCCACTTATCAATGGCTATACCGAACCCTTATTAAGGTTAGGTCTCGAGGTACTTCAAACCAGGAGTATAGGCTGGGCTGGGTCCCAGTCTCGTTCAGGGTTATTCATTTACCAGTCCAGTTTTTCTGAACGTCATTCGGAGATTCCCAGGCTGAGAAGTTACAGTCCATTCAGGAGTGTTGACTGGCCCCTTAACCCGAGATGCGTGAGTCCATCCTCTTTCAGCGGTACGAATGGCTGTATCTGTGGTAAGAAGAACAACAAAGGGTCCTTCCCAACGAGGCGTTAATGAAGACTCTTTCCATGTTTTAATTAATACTCTGTCTCCAGGTTGAATTCTGTGTATTGCCATATCCAACGGGGGTCTCTGAGTTACTAATCCTTTTTTCCTCAATTCTTGTCTCCTTTTCATTAACTCAATTATATATTCCCTCAAGAGGGTATCTTCCACCTTGGGATTTTCAATCGGGATTCCAAAATCATATGGCATCCCATACAGCATTTCAAATGGTGAGATTCCTGTGTCAGTACGTGGTTGGGTCCGTATATATAATAAGGCCAATGGCAAACACTTTACCCAATTCATTTTAGTTTCTATCATTAATTTAGTCAATTGCTTCTTTATTTCTCCATTCATTCTTTCTACTTACCAGAGCTCTGTGGATGCCAAGGAGTATGGTACTCCCATTTGGTTCCAAAAAGTTCTGTTGTTTCTTTAATTATTTTAGAAGTAAAGTGTGGTCCCCTGTCCGAATCTACTACTGCCACAGCACCATACTTTGGAATAATTTCTTCTAATAAAATCTTAATCACTGTTTTGGCTGTACATCGGGCTACCGGAAAGGCTTCTACAAAGTGGGTGAGATGGTCCACTAACACCAGTAGATGGCGATACCTGCCTACTTTAGGTAATTCAGTAAAATCTGTCTGTACTTTCTCAAAAGGTCTCTTAGCTATCTCTCGTCCCCCTTGTACTCGTTCTCTCAATTGCCTTTTGTTTACCCTCTGACAGGTTAAACACCCTTCCAAAATTTTCTTTGCTATTCTATAAACTCCCACACAGGCAAACTTGTTTTCAAACTGATCCACTAATGCCTGTATTCCCCAGTGGGTTGTCTCATGTAATTTCTTCATTATTCTCTGAGCAAGCCCTTTTGGAAGTACTTCTCGACCATCTGCTAATAACCATTTATTATTTTCTTCTTTTGCTCCAGATTGCTGCAGTTTCTTTTTCTCTTGATCACTAAAACTTTTCAGGACATTTCTATCTTCTGGTTCTGAACTTGCCATTACTAATAAAGCTGCTTTCTTTGCTTCCTCATCTGCTAAATTGTTGCCCCTAACAGTAGCTTTTAACCCTTTCTGATGCCCTTTAATATGTACTATTGCAATCTGCTTTGGCTTTCTCAAAGCTTTTAAGATTTCTCGTATTAGAGTTTCATGAACAAGTCCTTTACCCTGGGTGTTAATCAATCCTCTCTCTTCCCATATCTTGCCGAAGGTGTGAACTACTCCAAATGCATACTTAGAGTCTGTGAAGATAGTGCCTGCTTTTCCATCTAATAATTGTAACGCTCTCAACAGTGCATATAACTCACAAGCTTGGGCTGACCATGTCTTATCTAAGGGTCCAGATTCTCTGACCTGAAAATTTTCTCCATCTATCACTGCATATCCTGACTTTCGATTCCCATTAACCACTCTAGAAGAACTATCGATGTATATTTTCTCTCCTGAACTCAGTTCTTCTTCTTCCAAATCCTCCCTAATCTTTGTTTGAAGGTTTATTACCTGTAAACAGTCATGTCCTAGATCTTCTTTAGGTTCTCCATATAAAAATTGAGCTGGATTTTGCACATGTGTCATCTCTAACTCCAGATCCGGTGAATGCAATAGGATACTTTCATATTTTAATAGTCGACTATCAGTCAACCATTTCTCAGCTCTCTGTTGTAATACTCCTCTTATATTATGGGGAGTAAATACTTTTAATTCTCCTCCAAAAGTCACCTTTATAGCTTCTTCAACTAACAGAGCTGTAGCAACTACACATTGCAAACAGGTGGGCCAACCTCTACTTACTGGATCCAGCAATTTTGAATAGTACCCTACCGGTTTCCTCTGTCCGGCCCAGGTCTGGGTTAGGACTCCATATGCTGTACCATTTTCTGTATTTACAAATAGATAAAAAGGTTTCCGATTGTCTGGCAGACTTAACACAGGTGCATTTACTAAATCCTCCTTCAATTTTTCTAAGTGCTGTTCATCTTCATCACTCCACTTTACCAACCCCTCCTTGGTTAATTTTTCATACAAAAATTTGACTTTACTACTGTAATTTTCAATCCATTGCCTACAATACCCAAATAGGCCCAGAAGTTGTCTAACCTGTCTTTTGCTCCTGGGTACAGATAGTGACAGAATTCCATTTACTCGATCAGGATCTAATTTCTTATGTCCCTTGCTCAACCAATGCCCTAAATACTTAACTTCTTCCTCTGTAAATTGCAATTTGGACTTTGACACTTTCAAACCTTTTAAACTTAAGAAATTCAGAAGTCTAATGCTTTCATCTCTGACATCTTCTAACTTTTCTCCAGCAACTAACAAGTCATCAACATATTGAATCAAAACTGTACCCTGGCGAGGTTCAAAAGACTCTAATAATTGTCCTAAGGCTTGTCCAAACAAATTAGGGGATTCTGTAAATCCCTGAGGTAGAACAGTCCATCTAAGTTGTTGTTTCCTATGTGAGTCAGGATCTTCCCATTCAAAAGCAAAGTAGTCTCTACTCTCTTCTTTCAGAGGACAAGTCCAAAATGCATCTTTCAGGTCAATCACACTATACCACTTATGGTCAGGTGAGAGTTGGTTTAGTAAAGTATAAGGATTAGCGACTACAGGGTACCGGGTAACTGTCCGTTTGTTTACTTCTCTTAAATCCTGCACCAGACGATATGATCCGTCAGATTTCCTTACCAGCAAAATGGGAGTATTATGAGGTGACTTACATGGTTCTAATAATCCTTGTGTTAAAAGTCTTTCTATGGTCGGTTTAAGTCCAACTCTTCCTTTATGTGGGATGGGATATTGTTTCACTCTTATTGGTTCTTCTGGATTTCGAATTGAGACCTCAAATGGTTTTATATCTAGCTTTCCCACAGAATCAGGAGTAAACCACACCTCAGGATTTATTCTTTTTTCGTCCTCTGCCGTAAGGGCATATATTTGGACTTGTAATTTTTGATCTTTCACTTCTAAATTTATTCCCAATTCTATTATCAAATCTCTCCCTAACAGATTATACTCAGCCTCAGGAACTAATAGAAATGTTCCTAATGCATATTTATTCTGGGCTTCTATTTCCACATCTTTTATGAGGGGCACCTTAAATGGTTCTCCCTTGGCCCCTACAACTTGGATTGTGTCTGAGGAAGTCGTGCAACCCCAAGGTAACTTTTGAACTGTCGATCTTTCTGCCCCTGAATCCACTAGGAACTCAAGTTCTTGTTGCTGGGGACCTATTTTAAGTTTTATCAAGGGCTCTGTATTCTTCTGGGTCCCCAGCAAATAGAGCCCCTGACTCCCCTATTCCTCTTGGTAAATCTGTTCATCTTGCAATCTCTTCCTGCAATTTCTTTTTATGTGTTCTTTCTGCCCACAGTAGTAACACTCTAATTCACTTAAGTCTAACTGCACACGTTCTCTAAAGGGTTCACGTTTATTAGGTCCACAAGGGGTCTTCCGTCTCCGTTCTCTATCTCCTCTTTGTCCTCCTTTTATAGCTGCCACTAAAATTCTTGTCTGCTTCCTCTGCATTTCTTCTTGCCTTTTCTGCCTTTCTTCCTCTCTCTTCTGTAATTTTTCCTGTCTCTCCTCTCGTTCCTTTTGACTCTCTTCCTCCCTCCGCACATATACTTTCTGCGCAATCCTCAACAATTCATCCATTTCCTTACACTGCCAATCATCTATGTCTTCCAGCTTCTTTTTAATATCTGCCCATGCTCCACTCACAAACCGCATCTTAAGCACTTGCTGTCCCATTCCATCACCTGGATCCATACCAGAATAAAGCTGGAAAGTCCTTCTGAGTCTCTCTAACTATTCAGTTGGGCTTTCCTCTTTCCTTTGATATTCACTGAAAGCCTTCGTAACATTCTGCCCTCTAGGGACAGATTCCTTTATCCCCTGGACAATTATTTCTCTCAGATCATTCATATTTCTTCTATGATTTGGCTCATTATGGTTCCAATTAGGGTTTTCTAAAGGCCATTTAACATCTGCAGCTGGACCCTGCCGGTGCCTTTGATCCCAACCTTTCATTCCCGCTTTTCTAATCATTCCCCGTTCTTCCACAGTGAATAATATTCCTAAAATTGACTGTATTTCCTCCCAAGTATATATATATATTAGGACCTAAAAACTGGTCAAACCTCTCAGCCACTCCCAAAGGATCCTCTAAGAGATTTCCCATCTCTTTCTTAAATGCTCTAACATCTCTTGAATTCAAGGGAACTGATATAAACCCTATCCTATCCCCTTGATTTCTTCCTCCCCCCATTGTAGTCTCTCTTAAGGGGTACAGCTGTAACGTGTTCGTGGATAAAGAGACTATTCCTGAAGAACAATGCTCTGTTTGCATGGACTGTGGAGTCATTGGGGATATTATGTTAGGACTCTGTGTTTCAGGAGCTGCTGACTGCTGCGCTTCCTGAGGGGGGGGTGGATAGGATGTTTGCTGATTTCTCACTCCAGCAGCCACTGACAGGGTGGCTCCCTCAGTTTCAATAGGGGAGAGGGGTAATTTTGCTGGAGCTGTGGGAGTGAATACACTCTTGTGATCATTCTGAATTACAGCACCATACGGAGGTGACCCCCTGGGCATAGGCCAAGGCAGGACATATGGGGGGGTATTTTTTTTGAAACTCTTTTAGGTCATAAGCCGTCTTCTGTCCTTTCTCTTCACTTAACAGGGAGAGAGAGATTCTAGTATCCACTTCTATCCATAGGCTAGCATACTCACATTCCTCTGCACAAAATGGTCTTTTGCTATTCACATACAAATTCAAAGCCTGACATATCCAATCTTCAAATGAACCATACACCGGCCAAAACAAATAGTCCTGTCTGATTTGCTTTCCTCCCCATACTTCCATACAATAATGCACCATCTTCTCCCTCGATTTTCCTTCTCTAGAGGGATAATCATTCCAATACTTGATCATAACTCCTAAAGGACTGTCCGGGGGTATAGTTGGTAACCCCACCACAAACTCATTCTCTAGTTTTTTTCTTCTCTTGTGGGGTATCTTGCAGCTTCTCCTTATGATCCCCCATTTCACCCCTCCCTTTGGGGTTTTTTTTTTTGTTTTTTTTTTTTTTTTTTTTTTTTTCACTCTTAGGGCTGTCCTGCACTAATTCACAGCCACCCATGGGAGTAGAAGATTTACTTTTCTTCTGTCCCATCTTCCAGAATGCTTTCACACACAAATTCACCTCAGTCGCTTCCCTCCTTTCGTGATTTGTCTCTTCTGGAAATACCAGAACTGCACTACCGGGAGGTCTCAATCACTTGTCCTGCTGGACTTCTCAATCCCTCGCACTCCGGGATTCCCTCCCCACCGAGAGGGGTACGCAAATACTTACCTCTCCTGGATAAGTCTTCATCCAACTCCTCGCTGGACGGTCCCTTCCCAAACCGAGCGGCACCTGGTACTTTTACTCTCTCCTGGAGTAAAACACTTACTCCCCCCCCGGAGTAAGTCTCCGTTGAACTCTTGTCGAACGGTCCCTCCCGACTGAAGAGGTTTCACTACTCACTTTTTCCTGGAGTTAGTCTTCGCCCGGGCTTATGCATAAGAATTACAGGGAACTGCAGTAATTTTATTTGCTTATTTGCTTTTTCTAAATCTTCTCGGTCGGAATTTCAGAGTCTGTGCTGCGGAACCTCTCCCCAGGACCGTCCAAAAAACAAGGACGGGGGTACCCGTCCCGGGTAGCAGTTCCGCCGCCCAGGAACCCTGATCCGAGTCGCGGCACCAAAAATTGTTATAAGTAAAATCGGCACTAGGCTCAAATATCGTAGTAAAAAGTTTTATTATAGATTTATATAAAAATCAAATAAGCAAATTTACAGCGCTGGGTGACTTAGTGAGCTTTCCTGGCTCATCTAAGGCACACTTCAATAATTTCCAGTCTGCCTTTTATAGGTTTTGAGCTGCTTATCTCCTTTAAAATCCCCTCCTTTGTTCATCAGGTTTATCTGCGCAGGCTCTGTTCCTGTTGCCAAGAAGCTTTACGCATGCGTATCTTGTTGCTAGGAGACAAGCTCGGCTCTGTTCACTTCAACCTTTTGATGTAGTCAGCTTTTTCTGCGCATGTGCTGTATTGCCACTGGAAGAGAGTTCTGTTCTCTTTTTCAGTTCTTTTTCTTCTTACATAACATAACAAAATATCACTAATTATGGTAACATAACATTATGGTTTGTGTGATATATAAATAATTGTGATTCGTGAAGCAAATGGGTGACTACATTAAAAACAGACTAAATAGATTCTAAAACTTAACTACACTCCCACAATGAAACAAAACAGACCCTCCCAAGGTCAAAAGGTCTAAACCTTCTCACTATCCTAAGGATGAAATATAGTACAACTTTAAGTCTTTAGGCGCCTACTCGTCCAAGAGTACATGAATTAGGACTGGCTGCAGAGATAGCTCTTTTAACCTTAGCTGTAAATATAATAGAACTTTAAATCTTTAGGCGCCTGTTCATCTAAGAATACATGAACTATGACTAGTTGTAGAGATAACTCTCAGTTTCAGTTATGAGAAAACTTTCCCATTAAACATTTAGCCAAAAACTCACAGAATATACAAGTATATGATACAATCAATATGCATGAGGTAGTCAAGACAAACACTAAATGAAATTATTACTTGAAACTTATAGAAACTTGGGACTTTGTTTATCGCAACTTGTAATTACAGTGTTGCAAATATAATTTGATAAGCAAATTATCTCTCCTTTGGTCTTTATTGGCTATCACAATCTCTTTTTCTTTAAAACAAAAATGCTGGTTTTGGAGTTTTGGATCCCTAAGAACAGACTCATTTGTGTATAGGGAGAAGAAGCTTACCAAGTGTTACTGCAGCATTAATACATTTCCTCTTTTAAAATGAGAGCAGACTACTGTGTGACACAGACATCTTCCCTAAACACACACAATCTAGCTTAACAGCAGTTTTTGCTAGTAAATAGGTACAAAAATAAGCCAACCATAAAGCCAAATAAAATCAACTAATTTTAGTACTCACAAGCTGAGCAAATAGGACAAAATCTACAAGTAATTTATTTTTCAGAATATCAAATTATTAGTAAGCAGCAGTGAGGGGAAAAAAGATTGCAGAGTGCAATTACTGTCTTAACAGATTCCCTTCAAAAGGGCCTAATTATGACACATTAATTGTATTAAATGAATTGTAATTTTCACTCGAATAAAATCTTTTTTCCCCATCTAGCTTATTTTCCTCAAATTGCGTCCTCACCATACCCCACAGGTTTCATCTGTTTGAGGAGGATTCTTAGAAAAACAAAACTGCTCTGGAACATCTGTCCCCTGCTGCCCCTCCCCATAAAATACTCTCGGCCATAAAAAGGCAGCGAGAGCAGTAGGAGAGACCAGGAAAATGAAGAATGAGGGAAGTACTGAGGGAAAAGAGAGAAGAGGGGAAGAAAGGTATTATTTTATCAACTTTTGGCACCAGCAGGTTCAGTGGCCAAACTTTCATCCCAAGGGGGAGAAGTTTACCAAACTCCTTGGGGAGGCTCTCGGGTGGTTCTAGGCTGCTGCATCCTTTGCTGGGCAGAGCACGCTGCCGTGGCAAAACCAAAACCAGGGAGTTGATGGAGACGTGCTCAAGCTACCTCAGGTGCTGCCAGTGGTAGAGGAACTTTGCTGTGTGTTGAATTTGCCAGGAAAAGCACAGTGGATTGCTCATGCTGAGGTCTTTGTCTCAACTAGACTGTTACCAACCCAAGTAAGCTGGTTCCTACTCCCTCGGTTCTTTAATGCCAGTCACGTGGGTGGCTGTGATGGAGGCAGGGGCAGAGGAGACAGACAGGCAGTCAACTTGTTCTTTTAAAACAAAGGGAGGAGTTCATGTGCAAAAAAATTGCAAATATAAATCTGTTCTAGTCCTGGGCTACTTGAAGTGCTCTGAAGGACTATGAACTGATGGATACAAACTCAAACGTAAAACTTTTGATTTGAACAGCAGTGTGGTATCTGCTTTTACTTCATGAGCTCAGATACATAGAGCAAACCCAGGCTGAAAAGCAGCAAGATGCAGGACAGGCTCACCAGTGGCAGGAAAAAACACTTCCTTTTCTGAGGCAGCTGAGAGTTGCCTCCTTTACTTTGAAGATTTGACTTCAAGTCCTAGTCTGCGCTGAAAAAGTAGCAACAAGTTCCTCCACTTATTTACACAAGTGTTTGTGCAATTACATCTGTATTTTACAGGCAGTAAGAAAGGGGAGAGAGGCCTGTCCCACTCATGCTGGCCCACGGGCAAGGGTATGCCATTTTACCAGCTTCCTTTTTCAGATGGAGTTATACCTGACCACGAGCAGATAACGTTTCAGGTCAGACTTGTTTCACCCCCAGTAAGTGAGAAAATTTCAAAGATAATAATATGTGGAGGCAATTTAACAGCTAACGTGTCCTTGCATACTCAAAGTCGTAAGTGCCCTTCAAGAAAATGAAGACCTCTGCAAAGTGTAGGAGTTTTTAAATCTGTCTTGCCAGACACTATCCCTAGAGCTCACAGTCCTCTGTTTAGAGGGGGGAAAAAAGGGGGGAAAAAGAAAAACAACAAAAAGAAAAAACATTCCTTCCTTAATAATCCAAATCACCCAAACACATGGAAATTGCACATGGGCTTTCTTTTGTCCACTGTTTCATTTTCATCTAATTTCTACTCCAAATCCCAACTCAGTTACTCTTTAATCAGGCAAAACAGTTATTTGCTCACCCTCTACTTTTCTCTTTCCAAATTTAACTGATGCTTTTGCCTTGACAGGGAATGAAATCCAAGGAGCGGTAAAAAATGTGAGCCTGACACCACCTCTTGCCACCACTCTTGCTCCTCACAACAGCTCCTCTGCCCTGACCCACCAGGGTCTGAATGCACAATTGCTACAACCAGCAACCCTGGAAAGTAAAGTGTCCACTATTTCTCTGAAGAGGGGAAAGCACCTTTAAAGGAGCAGTTAGTGAGGCTCTGCATCCTGAGGAACAACCACAATGAGCCTCTTCCATTTAGTGTCACCCTGTGCACGGATATCACAGCTCACTTACACACACAGAAGGACAAAGCCTTGCTATAAAACACTCACAGTGCTATATCCTGTTTAGGGCAGCTGCATTGCAATTATTACTCATGTTTTGGGTTATTTCTATAGTACAGGCTCTACTCCTACGCAGTCCCTTTTACCAGAGCTAATTCTGGGTAGTAGGAGGTGCTGGAATGCTAATTTGTAAAAGTAGGGACTTTTCTGTCAACCCAACCCTGGTATGTTTATTTGCTTTGTCTTTGGTCAAAAATACATCGCACCCCACCAACCCACAGACATTCACTGTATTAGTCCTGAAAAGGACTGCCAGGTCCTTTTAATTTTTATTTTGTAAGCGTCCAATAACAACGACCAAAATTTACTCACTGTTTATAACAGGAATATTTTGCACTTCAGTAGTACTTCCATTAGGTGGACATGGAGGGATTTTGACCCTGCCACCTCAAAATACTCCAGTGCACCACAGCACTCATCTTTGCTTCTCAACCCCTCCTTTCTTCAGCTTTCATAAAGAATTCAAAAATAAACACAAAAGACTCAAGTAATTATTAAAAAAAACTAAAGCAAAACAAAAAGACAGAAAAAGAGGCTTGAGATGGAACTTGCCTTCTGATATTTGAACGGAGAGAGATCACATTTTTCAAACTTCTTGTATCTAGAAAGACAGTAACCCCTTTTCAGCAAAATTAAGAAAGCAGAGCTTAGCTTCTCAGGGAATAGCCCAGCTCCAGAAATCAGGCTCTTATCACCTACTACAGCGTGACTAGTGAAGCAGGGAAATTACAAGAGCAGTTGAATCTTCCCTCACAATCTTCATTCCTTCCAACACTCAGGGAATAAAGGCCATCACCAATTAAGGAGGAATGGCTGCAAGTTGAGAACTTGCTAATGCGTGTGTTCATCACCTTCAAAACACGAAGCCATAAATTCTAAGAGTCCATGACACACTTGAGGTACTTAATACATATCCTTCCTTACCCTTCTTTTCTTTAATAGCTGGAAGAATCTGAAGCAAAGATAACCTCCCACCAATTATATGGGAAGTGGAGTTTGTGTTTCACAGTGAAGGCTGTCAGACCCAGCACCCACTCTGACCTTAAAACTTCAGAGCAAGTTTACAGAACAGGTTTTTGCTCACCCCCTGCACAGAACAAACTGCCATTAGGAAGACCAGCAGATAAACCCTCTTCATGCACAGAATGAAAAAACTGACACTGAAAAAAAGGGAGCTGTGGCATTCAGAGCACAACTTGGATCCTGCTGTGGTTTCAATACCCGCTCATCAGACCAGAGCTATGTGATCTCAGCTCTCAGGAGGCACAAGCCCGGCCTCTCTTCACAGAGAAGCTGCAGGAATAACATTCACCTGGTCTCAATAAAAACACAGTTTGGAAATGCAGTGGGATCAGCAGGACTACCACCTCACACCATGAGGACTAGCACAAGAGGCAAGATGAGGCGATGGTACTTTCCTTGCAAACATTTAATGCAGTCCAGATGGACTTCAAGAAAGCTGTGAAGAACATGGGGGTTTTTTAAGGGTTTGACTATTCTTTTGGTCAAAGGCTCGTAGGAGAAACAAAATGAATATGAAGAGAACTGCAGTGAAGATAGCAAAAAACCCTAAATGATCTTTGATTCAGTTTTTCACAGTGCTTATAATCTCAGGGGAGGCAAAATAATAAAAGATAGAGCAAAGGAATTCCATCAGATTATTTAAAGAAATAACTAAGAACAGTGCACACAATTCATACTGGGCTCTTGGCACCTCTTATTTAAATCTGGAATTGGAAGAAGTGCACCTATACAGACAGGTATAAAGCACATAATCCATCAGAAGTAGGACATATAGTAATACACCCATGAAATAAGGGACAAATACATCATATTCTTCAATACAATACACCTTTTTCACCTTTCACATAATTCTTAAATAGGTCTACATGTGAATGAATAGGAATTAGTGGGAGTAATGACATTTGACACCATCTGGTAGCTAGTCTGGAGATGTGATACGATTAGGAAGGATACTGTATTGTAAAACTGTAAACGATCAGAAACACTTTGGCTGCAAACACTTTGCAAAACTGGATTGACTGCACTGAAGTTTCCTGTCTTGGAAATAAAATAAATTTGACTTCACACAGCTGCTCTATTTTTGTACCGTCGGAACAAGTGTTTCAGAGCTGCCATTGTGAATCGCAGTTCTGCGCTGTGTTTATCTGCTACATGACAAATCAGAATTGGAACCAAAGCCAAAAAAGCGTGCCTTAAATGACCCGAAAAACGAAATTCTGTCATAGTAGCTTCCTTCCAAGAACAGAAATTAAAAAAAAAAAAAAAGGAAAATTTCTAAAAATGCAGCTGAGCTGAGCGGTGAAGCAAGCTCAGTAGTGCTGAAGTCGTTCACAAATGTTCGTTCCCCATCCTGGCACAGCACCTCCCGACGCCTGACGCACACACTTGCAAAGTTACCAGGTGCCAACACTATTGTAACCATGACATTTAAGTCTGGTGCCTCTTCTCACAGCCTGCTGGATGGTCGTGGTCCACTACTGCCCTGTGTGCATTTATTCATCCCCTCTCTCCAAGGCCATCCAGGGCAGCTCTGCCATCCACCCTCCTGCTCCGACAGCGCGGAAGCAGAGCTGTTCTGCTGCTCCCCTCTGCCAGTATTCTTCTTCCTCCTTGGCAAAATGTCAGGAGAGCATTACCTGCTGCGTGGGCTTGGCAGCGCTAGGCAGGCCTGGGTGAGGAAGGGAGTTAGCCTGGGAATTCCCCACATGTTGGAGGGGTGCAAGCATAAAGGAATCATAGAATGGCCTGGGTCAGAAGGAATCTTAAAGAACATCTGGTTCCAACCCTCTGCCATGGGCAGGGACACCTTCCACCAGCCCAGGTTGCTCCAAGCCCCGTCCAACCTGGCCTTGGACACTTCCAGGGATGGGGCAGCCACAGCTTCTCTGGACAACCTATGCCAGGGCCTCACTACCCTCACAGCACAGAACTTCTTCCTAGTATCTAACCTAAACCTACTCTCTTTCAGTTTGAAGCCATTCCCCCTCGTCCTGTCACTCCACGGTCTTGTCAAAAAAAGTCCCTCTCTATCCTTCTTGTAGGCTCCCTTCAGGCACTGGAATGTGTCCAAGCATCACTTTACGCTGCAGCTTCTGACGTGAAGAGAAAGTCAGGTTGGGAGGAGCATTTAAATCAGTAAGAGACATCTCTCCTTTTCTACATGATCGTGTACAGCCCACTCCAACTCCGGAAACTGCTTGCACAAGGAGCTTAACACAATCCCAACGCTTGGCAGTATCCAGACACTTGCTTTTAGCATCAGCATGTGAAGGATTCAAGTAGCACCAGTAGCAGCTTTGTAGCTTTATACTATTCATTGCAAAGCGGAAAAAACAACAAGTACATTTGTGATCTTTAAGCCTTCCAGTTTCAGGCGGGGAACGAGATAACAAATTCTGCCTCATCAAAAGCAGAGAATAAATTTTAACTGCACTCTACTGAGTCACTACACACCAAGATCTGATTTTGGAAGCACAATTGCATTTATAACCTTACTTACAACCTCGGTGGGCCTACTTGTGAATAAAACCTCACATGTGCTAAACACCAGTAGCAGTCTTTTAAATAATTAACTCTGCAAGAACTCAGAACTAGTTCAAAACAGTAAAAGCTTTGCAATCACATTCAAAGCTTTTTTTTTTTTTTTCCAGGTGGAAAAAGAAATCAGAGGCAAGTTTAGCTGAAACCTTACATCACCTGTAATACAAGTAATAGGAGCTGTTAAGCGTAAGTGAAGCCTCTGGGTGTACTGAGGGCAGCACATTTCTCCCTCTTAGACCTCCAGTCATATTATTAAAAGCGTGTCACATTTTTCCTTCTCCATTTCTTCCAATTGCAGAATCCCCCTAAGACACATAAGGAGATGATACGCTTGATGGGCACTTTTTCTACCTGAAATTATTTTTTTTTCATTTAAGACACACTGAATTGGATTATTAGCCCAATCAACTCTGGTATCTTGATCCTGGCAGAAACCAATATTGAATGTTTGAATGTTCCCTGGAGTAACGAAGCACTCACAACGCCACAGGAACAGAATTGGTCAAATATGCAGTGCTCGACACAGAGGAAAAATTATTTCATGGCCTCTGTGGCTGTGGGGCCACACCTTGATACGCCAGACCTAGTTAGGTTTTGGGTTTTTTTTAAAACTCCATTTATTGATCACGCCAGCCTTTCTCAATACATGTATTGATCCTAGTGTGGTACACTTCGATGAGACTGATGATGTGGCCAGTCCTCTCACATTAGAAGTGTAAAGAAGAAAGAGTTCACAGACGTCCAAAGATGTAACGACAGCTGAACACTTCCTGTTGGCTGGGCACTTTGGCATTCACTGGCTTTTTATCACGTAGAGGAGTTGAGTAGAAGAATAAGGAATTTTTTTTTTTTTTTCTTGTGTACACTTGGAACAGAAGGACCTAAACTCCTGAAGCAAACACGAAGTTCTGAGGGAAAGCCCCGAGGACTCTCAGGAAATTAATCCCCACTCAGCTGACTAGTCATCCCCACCAGCAGCCCAGCACCGCTCCTCCTGGGATCTCATGACACAGATGAAAGAGCAACTACACGGCAAAAAAAAAACAAACCACCAAACCAACAAAAAAAAAGAACAACACTTCAGCCACGCTGGTGGATGCAGACGGGGGAGACTCAGGGCAACACGGTCTATTCGAAAACAATATTCAGAACACAATCGTTCTTTGCGCTGTTAATGAGTAACACATGGATTCTCGACAGAAGGGGCTGGTTTTGCCCAGCCATCACTTAGTTTAGCAGGAAGATTTCGAGCGATTCTCCCGGGAGCACCGGGAAGATCCACCAAAGCGCCCAATCACGATGCAAAGCAGCTTGAAAAAAGCAATGAATAAAAAAAGCACCCTCTGTCTCCAAAAACACGGTCATTTCGAACCGACAGAGCAACTCGCTGCGGATTCAAACGCCGTGACACAGCCTAAAACCGGGGACCAGGTCCGCGGGATTTCCCGAGCGGTCACCGGGTCGGGGCAGGACAGGACAGCCGGGGCTGGGCAGCCGGGGCTCGGGAGGGCGCGGGGGATGCGCCTTTCTCCTTCCATCCCTCTTTCCCGGCCCCTGGAAACTCCCGTCTGCCGCCGCCGCTCCCCCGCGCCGAGCACCGGCACCATCTCTCGGGAAGGGGGGGAGGGAAAGGGAGAAGGAGGGAGGTGCCAGCACTGAGCACCGGGAGAAAGTTGCGTTTGGGCCGGGCGGGGGGGGGGGCCCGCAGATTCGCTCCCACCCAGGAGAAGTTTGCCCCCCTCCCACTCTTCTCCCAAGCCCGCATCCCCCATCCCGCTCCTACCGCCTGCGGCGGGGTCCCGATCAGCATCTCCAGGTAGTAGCCGCGGCCGGAGTCGCCCTGGAGGTTCTCCACCATGGCCAAAAAGTTGAGGGTGCCCCCGGGATCCGAGGCCAGGGCCAAGCCGTCGGTGCCCCCGGCGGGGTCCTGCTGCGGGGCGCTGCCCCCCGGCCGCAGAACCACCGGGGCGGGCGGGGACCCTCCGGGGGCGGCGGGACGGGACACGCGGAGCGGCAGCGAGAAGAGAGCCCGGCAGAGCCCCGTGGTGCCGGCCAGGAGGAGCAGGAATCCGGGAGCCGCCAGCGGCGTCCCCATCCCGGCGGCAGCGCGGGGGCCGCTTCCCAAGAGCGGCGGCTCCGGCCGGAGGCAGCGGCCGCCTGGCTGCCAGACGGGAGCAGCCGAGGGGGAAGGGGGAAGGAGGAGGAGGAGGAGGAGGAGGAGGAAAGAGAAGGGAGCGGCTTACCCACGCCCCGGCTCCATCTCCCCCTCCCCCGAAGCGAGCTCCACCTCGCGTTCCTCCCGCACGGTCCCCAAAGCTCCGAGCGCTCCGGCTGCCCGGGGACCGTGCGGGAAACTTGCTCCGACCCAGCGCCCTCGGGAGAAACTTCCCGGCAGGGCTCGGCTCAGCCTAATCCAGCTCAGCTCAGCCCAGCCCACAGCCCCGCTATCGGAGCGTGACGGCACGGAAGGGAGAAAAGTTTCCGAAAGCCCTAAAGGGAGAGCGGCGGAACGGGGATCCCCGCCGGGGCTCCGGCAACCTGCCAGGGCTCCCCTCGCCACCCCGCGGGAGCAGAGGCTGTGCTCGGGCAGGAGGAGGCGGAGGTGGGAATGCGGGGTCACCCGGGGATGCGGGTGTGTCTCCCGCACCGGTGTCCGTGTGCGAGGAGCGGGCGAGTGGATGGATGTGCGTGTGGAAATTCGTCTGCTGCGCTGGCAGGAGCGAGGCGGGCAAGGCGTCTGCTTGGGAGAAAGCCTGCGAGGCTTTTTGAATGTCTTCATCATGCACGGAGTTAATAACGGCAGTCAAGTGTGGCCTTTTGAAGGATGGGAACACTTAGGATGGAATTAGTCTCTACGTCTCTGGAGTAATGACAGCGCCAGATAGATCGCTGGATGGAGCAGATAGTCCAAAAGCCTTGAAATATAACACCGGGCAAGTCTCAGCAGAGCCACTTTGTGGCTGTTTCTGACCCTTCCCCCCATCCTGTGTACTAGTTAAAGTTGAAAAATTACTCAGCCTTAGTCGTGTGTGCTCTCGCTGTCCGCTGATCAATTTGCTGTCCTAGGCAACCACCTGGTCACTCCTCGTGTCTAAATCTGAGCTAAGCTGCGTGGACTAAGATCCCTCCCCTGCCATAGTAAACAGAAAGAGCTCCCTCCCTTCCTTGAGCTGGAGTAATCATCCAGAAGATTTCCAGGTGTTTCACGGCTATTAAATGAAGTTTCACTGGAAGGCAGACAGCAGTAGTGTTCATTCCCAGGAAGGCTGGGCAAACTATTTGCTGGGAGGATACTCAGGTGAGGCTGTTAATCGTAGCCATTGTCAGAGCTGCTTGCAGAGAATAATCCTTAAAAAGAAAATGGGAGGCCACCTTCACTTGCTGAAGAAAGAAAAAAAAAAAAGGTGTTTTCACATTTTTTCACTGATGTTTGCAGTGCTCTGGCTCTGTCATTTAAAATCTGGAGCTCTTGCACTCACTTTGTAGGTTCTCCCTTACATCAGATCAGTGCTTCTTGTCTTCTTGTGCAGTTGGATGCTTTCCCCCTGGGCAGGAGGGGAATGTGGCCCCTGTCCTGGCTGGTGGAACTCTCCACAGGGAGGAGAGTGCTGCAGGGGAGGTGGGAAGCCTGCAAGGACCTTGGCCTGGCTGGGGACTGGAGGAGAGGGCATAGATGAAGCTTGCTCTCAAAGAGGTTATTGTACTTGTGGGGAAACTACACACCTTAGTAAAAGGTGAAATTGTGCGAAGTTCCCCTGCTGCACAAAGCTTTCTGTTCGCCTGACAAGTAGGAATGTGAAATATTGCAGTCCTGGTATGTCTGGTCTCACCTGCTCCCGACACAGTAGGGAAAAGCTGCTGCGGGCTGATGGCAGCTGAACACCTGAGGGAGTGGCAGCACAGCTCACACAAAGAGGTTATCTCCGGGGTGCTACAGTAATGGCTTTTCCTAATGTAGCTGGGATGGTGACAGGTTACACTGTAGGGCCTGTCTAGTCGGAGCTGTAGCTGACGGGGAATTAAAATGCTCGGGGCTCTTCATGGGTGAGCTGAAAACCGGAGAAATGCCCCCGCCCCTTTGGAAAAGGGAATGTGAAAAGTAATCAGGAGTATAATGGAACACCCCCTCAGAGTGGTAGGGATGTATTTATAACAGTCAGCAGCTATATGCATTTTGTTTTAATTCTTTTACAGTACAGTAAGTCTTCCCCCTTGCTGCTGTTGCTAAGATACGTTACCACACTTCTGGCTAAAGCAGCTCCAGTCAAAGAAGTGCATAGTTTTTGGAGCATAGGAGATATAGCATAGCCTTTAAGTGTTTCAGAGAAAACTTGTCTTTTTTTCTGTGCTGTTTGGTAAAAGTTCTTCTTGTCCTGTTTTCCACAGACCTAGAGAAGTCTTGTAATAACTGTGCATCTGCTGCATGTGAGATGCTGTGTGTGTGACCTTTCTGTCCTCCCATCACAGCAGGGCTTGTGCTCTCATGCAACAGCTTGTTGTGAGGTTTCTGCCTTGTCTCCTCTGCTGCTTTATTTACTTAAATATCTGATAAGGCTTGTTACAGTGAGAAGTTCCACTGCATTTCTGAGTGATGGCAGGAATGAGCCTTAAAGGAGCAATGTGAACAGCTGCTTGGGAAAGAAGATATCAAAAAGTCCTCCCAGAGAGCCAAATGTAACTATATCCAAAATGTTCCTCGGAGGGGAAGTCATCTGTATGCAACGAATGCCACAGTCAATATGCACATTTCAGTTTTATGTACCACATACAGAAAAGAAATGGAGTGCCAGAAATAGACACAAGTTCAAGTGTCTGTACACCTTGTATTCTGCAATATTTGGTGAATCTTTTTTTCCTCTGTTTTTTTTGTGTGATTCCAAATGTGTTCTTTGAGTAAATAATAAAAAACTTTAAATATCAGCCCCCGTGAATAGGTCTTTTTTTTTTTTTTGGATAAAATCAGTTGTCCACATAAAAATTTTCAGATATAGCTTGACTTTGATCCAACTCTGCATTAATTTAGTCGATGGTACCATCGTGCTTTAAACCTTGAGCCACTTGAGAGTGAATTAATGCTTGTCTCTACAACACAACTTTCCACCAGTATTTACAGAATACAGAGCATCATAAAAATGCAGCTGCTCTGTGCTATGGACAAGGTATCTGAACTCAGTCAGAAGGGCAGTTGCTGTGTGGAGATGTTAAATCAGGACTGTTGAGAAAACAAGCAGGAACGGAGAAGGCGTCTGAAGATGCAGAGGAAGTGCTGGAGCTGATCCGAGCATAGGAACTCTGTGTGGCTAAAAAGAGATCCTCTCCTTCCCAAAGAGGAAGCTATTAGGGGATTGCTCAGATCAAAGCGATTCTCTGCTGTGCTTCTGAAGGAGTCAGGCTGACCTGTGCTGTTGTTACACAATGATAAGGGCAGATGGACACAAAGACTTCTGTTCTAAGATTGCTTTGTCTACTCTCTGTGTTCCCTCTGTTAGCATAATCAATACTTTAATCAGTTTTAAGCAGACTGATTGCTCTTTACTGCTAATTGCACACTGGTACTGAATATAGCCCAGCTGGACCTGCAGTGTCCAAGCTGTTAATTCATAGAATTTGGTAGCTCTGGGAGAGGGGAGATTTTGTTCTTGCTGGACCTGACTGGGAAAAGGTCTTCTCTGTCTCTGGTTGTCTTGCAATCAGCTTTTTCATATTTTGGGCCCAGTCCAGTGAAATGTTGCTGGTAAATGACAGAAGAGTAAACAATCAAGGGGCAGCAGAGGCCACAAGGTTTGGCTCTGTTCTGTGTCTGCCAAGGCAGTTTGCCTTTGAAGGCCACCAACAAAACAGCTGCCCCACGGAACAAGAAAGAGAGCTATTCCAGTGGCACTACCAGGGCACTGTACTGTGTCCTGTGCCAAAGTGAGGGCATGGACAGTTCTGGGACTTTTTTAAGGAGCAAACATATGTACCCTGTATAGAGCTCATGCAAAATGAATTTTGTGGCTGAAGACTCTGTTGATTGGGGGTGTAAGTGGAAATATTTATCACCCTCCATCTCTTTATTTTGGGTAGAGAATCTGTGGGTAGGGGTGTCTGATCGCTGTGCAATGAGTTTTCTGAATGATGATAAATCTCTTTGGCTGCAGTTGAATGTGTAAGATGTTGAAGAGCCAGCTGTCTTTAGTCAAAGTTCCATTAAAAAACAAGCACAACATTATCCTTAGTTTCTGTTGAAGGCATGAGATCACTGGGGGAGCCTGGCTGAGCTGATTTCAGAAGTCCTCTCAAGGCAGTGATTTGTGGTGGAGGCTGTCACCTCGTTGGGTGCTGAGGTCCCTATTTTGCAAATTTTTCTATGGAGCAAAGTCCTCCACCCCAGCAAGATTTCATGGGATGTGTTTATCTCCATTTGGAGCACAGGGCCCTTTCTCCTATAGAAATCTCCACACCCCAATATGTTTTCTTTCTCTCATAGGTCTTCAAGTCGGCATATACAACACCCTCTCCTTTATCCTACCTTGTCCAAGTGCAAGGTCCTTCACCTGGATCAGAGCAACCCCTGGTATTTAATCCAGGCTGAGGGATGAAGAGATTCAGAGCAGCCTTGCCAAGATGGTCTTGGGGGGGTGTTGGTGAATGAGAGGCTGGACAAGGCCTGGCCATGTGCTCTGGCAGCCCCAAAACCAGCCATGTCTGGGCTGCATCACAAGCAGTGTGAGCAGCAGGTGAGGGGGGGATTCTGCACCTCTGCCCCTCAGGTGAGATCCCTCCTGCAGAGCTGCCTCCAGCCCTGGGGAACAGCACAGGAAGGACATGGAGCTGTTAGAGAGTCCAGAAGAGGCACCAAGATGATCAGAGGGATGGAACAGCTCTGCTGGGAGGAAAGGCTGGGAGAGCTGGGATTGTTCAGCCTGGATAAGAGAAGGCTTCATAGTGACCTAATTGTGGCCTTCCAAGGAAGATGGAAAGAGACTTTTTTCGGGGCATGTAGCGACAGGATAAGGGGGAATGGCTTCCGACTGAAAGAGAGTAGATTTAGATTAGATGTTAGGAAGAAATTCTTGGCTGTGAGGGGGGCAACAGGCTGTGAGGCACTGGACAGGTTGACCAGAGGAGCTGTGGGTGCCCCATCACTGGAGGTTTTCAAGACCATGTTGGACAGGGCTTTGAGCAACTTGATCTGGGGGAAGGTGTCCCTACCCGTGGCAGAGGGGTTGGAGCTGGATGACCTTTAAGGTCCCTTCTAACCCAAGCCATACTATACTCCTAGGATCACTTTTTTTTCTGACAAAGTGGTGTGTCACCAGTCAAAGGGAAGAGATGCAACAACCAGCTTGTTTTCTGCTTGTCTCGGTGCTGGAGCAGAGGGGCTGTGCAGAAGCCACCATCCCTCCTTCGTGGAAAGGAGTAGGAGCAAAGGAAGGGGAGGCAGGAACGCAGCTGCAGGTCCGAGTGGCTCAAGGTATGGTTTGCTCAGGCCCCACAGGCTCAAAGGGCAGCACAGAGCAGAGGTCAAGGGAAAGGTCACGGACATCCTGATGCTACAGTGTCATCAGTGTGTTTGGTATTGTGTTTGTCTTGACTGTTTATCACCTTCTATTTGAATCTTGCTAGTGGGGGATCGGGTATAACTCACTGTTTGGGCATCTCTGCCTCACATCTGAGGCAGCCTGCAGAGTTCTTGATAAATGCATTGGCCACTCTCAGAAAAGTGTTATTTCTCCTCAGCAAGTTCTGCAGGCTTCCCCAGCTCTGTTCTTTAGCCAGCACAATGGAAGAAATAATTTGTGGGTTAGACCTTAAAATGATCCAGTATCGACCTTCTGATTCCAGACTTTCCTACACCACAAACAGCAATGGTTATAAATTTATAAACTATGAAAAATTAAAGAGGCAGTGAACTACAACAGTGCTTTAAAAACAACACATTGAGAGCTGGCACGTAATGCTGAGATTACTCAGATATAAATATATGGGGCTACAATCCACTTGCCCAGACCTGGAAGACTATTCATTTATTGTTAATAGTAGGAATAGCTTGTTATCTGATGTTCAGGAAACTAGTCAGCTTGGTTAAGACTTTTCAGAAGGGCTTAGACCTCCATGTGAGGTCTAAACAGAAGTGGAGGACATGGGATAGGGAGTCCTTCTGGAAGTCTGGTCACTAGTGTTTTTGGGGAGGTAAATACCTTGAATGGGTTTTGTTCTGATCTACCTGTGATCCAGATGTTCAACAAGGCAATTATAGGTGTGCTCCTGCCTGCACTCCGCTTAAACACTGCAATAAGGAATGTTTTCAAAATAAGTTTGTCATTTAATAGAGATGTGGGTCTATATTTTTGCCCATTTTTGGAGAGACTGAGGAATTTATTGATGGACCACATTGTCTGGACAGCCAGCCTTCATCTGGGAAGTTGCTGGCTGTCTTCTTTTCCTTTGTGATCATCTGTATAACCACTCCAGCCTGGAAAGTTCAAGAAATAAAGGAGCTCACACATGACAAAATTAGTTCCTGCAGCCTGTCTTCTTAACTTGTTGGGTTTTTTTGATCCACCTTTCTTTATCACCCTGCTGCTGACCCTGACAGAGCCTCTGAAGACTGGATGCAGCAGGTAAATTTTGACACAATCTGTAAACATCTGCAGTTTCCTTAACTTGGGGTCCTCAACTCAGTGACTGCCAGCTGGACAGAGAGCTTAATTCCTTCCTTCCTTGTCTCTCCTCCTGGACCAGTAAATTTCTGGATTCTAGTTTAGATATGCTGCTGCAGTAAATAAAATCTGAAATGCTGAAGGCTGAGCACGAACCACTGACTTCCAAGGGTCTGAGTGATACTTGGATGAAGGAGAATTTAGAGCGACAACCCACGTACATGTAATTAGTAGGATTAATTAGAGATTTTTTTTTAAAACCCGTTTTCCATTTTGATAATAGATTATTTTCAGTCTGACAACGAGCTCTTTATTTTTCATTTTTTACTTTTTAGTGTTGAAATGGTATTTTGTTTATAAATTTTGCCTTTTGTTTGCTTGGTTGGTTGGTTTGTTTGGTTTTGTTGTTGTTTTGGTGAGTATTTGTTTGTTTTTCTGAAATAGTAAGAGAGAAACACTGGAAAAAAAATGTTACATTGGTCCCAGTAACCTTAATCTAAATAACCAACTTCATATCCCATTTCTTTCTAATTTAAAAAAAAAAAAAAAAAGACAAAAAAACCCCAAAACTTGAGCTCTGTTTTTCTAAAATTCTTAGAAAGGTCGAAGTTTTTCTGTTTATGCGTGTGAAGACAAATGTGTGCATGAAAAATGAAGATGTTACCAGCAAAGTCGACCACAAGCACTGAAATATTCTTGGCATCTAAGCCATGGGGAAAAAGGGATGCATCTAAGAGAGGTTTACAAAGCATCTCTCAGCTTTGTAAAATAAGGTCTTGTTGTTATCGTTCTGGGCCTCTGGAGATCTCTGAAATGCTTTATTGGGCTGGAGGAAGATGAAATGGAATTGTGTTTTACAGAATGAACTGCAGTGGCAACTGTAATGCTGGTTCATGATGTACCAGGGTATATTTAGCCTTTTGAGTGTGCTAATGATAAGCCCAAAATGCTACTTAAAGCTCACACATACTTTAAAAAAGTGATAATGAACTGTTTTCAGCTGTGAATGCTGGGCTTTCTGCAAGATAGAGCTGAAAAATTGGTTTAGGTGCTTGGTGCTTTAAGGTTAAATAAGTCAATTAGTAAAAGGGCTGTTAATCCTACACTCACCTGGTAATGACAGTAAATGAAATGGTCCAGAAAAAAAATACATCCTAAGGCAAAACACTCAGATCCCTTTCTAAAAAAAAAAAAAAAAAGGGCTAAAATTTGTGATCTTAGAAAGTTTGGTTATGTTATTCATGTGTAAAACTTTACATGCCTTTGCACTTCAATTTTTCTCTGTCTTCTCTGTTCATTATCCCTCATCAGATACAGACTTACAGACCTTCTCATAATTTATGTCTCCTGACGTTTGTTTCAAGAATCCAACAATGAGAATAATTGTGCCTGCCTTTTGGAATTCTTTGTTTTTGGGAAACAATGCGTCAGGGAGATGCAGCCTCTCCCAGGCAGGCAGCCAAAAGAGGCAGAAGTCTGCAAACAGAGCTTAAAAAACTTGAGGTGATTCTTCCCTCATTTGTAATAGAGCCCACTGAAGTAGGATAGATTGATATGCTGCTTAGAAGGGCAAGATCTAGGAATTTTGCCTCAATTTGTCTTTCCCTCTTAATAGTTTATACTATTTCTTATGCTGGGCATCAGACATATATTACTTGGAGCTGGGTTTGTGACTTCTAGTGGATAATGCCCAGAACCTCAAATCAGAGAAGCTTGTAATTGCTGAACTTAGAGGGTGAAGTCTTTGGGGCTAAAGGTTTGCCAGAGACTCATCCTATTTTCTGCAAGTTTGTTCCTGGCCTTTCTGAGGAATGCACTGGAGAAAAGCACGTTGTGATGCAGTTAAAAAACAAACAAACAAACAGTCAGTTTGAGGTATTTAATTGTGAGAAGCAGATCTGGAATGTCCAGGTACTAGAAAAAAAAAAAAGACTCAAAGGAAATTTGCCTGTCTATGAGGTATATGTGAGGTATATATAATGAGAGGTGTGTATATATATATATAATACATATATATATAATATATATATGATGTATATATAATAAAAACAAATGTGAGCAAAGTCACAGTTATTTTCCTATAAAAATCAGTTTACATGTGCTCAGTAGCAACTCAACGAGCAGCTAATTTCTTCCCAGGGCCCAGGGGAAATTATTCCATCTCATTGTTGGTATTCACCTTCAGGCTGGAGAGCTGTTTGGTCCTGGTGTGGGGCTTGATAAGAATTTTCCTTGGAATTCCTGCTCTTGTGCTGAATACAGGGACAGAGATCACAGCAGTGACAAGAGGCTCTCAGGAGAGTGCAGGAAGGAAGGCAGCTGAAGTGGAGCAGGACGTGGCCTGGCATGCACAGGGCTGGACAGAAGAGCTGTGACAGCACAAAGAGAAATGGACCTGCACAGTGATGTGACCTGGAGGAGAAAAAAGGGTGTGTTGGAGTGACAGGAACAGGCTGACACAGAGCAGAAGAGCTGGTGGTGGATTTAAAGCACTTCCTACCAAATGAGGATGCGAGTGCCTAAATCCAATATGCCTGGGATGAAGTGGTTTGTTAACTAATTAAGATTTTCCATACAGGAATCCGTTCTGTCTTATTTTGAGAGCAGCTAGACCTTCTGGATTCTCAGAGGCCTTTTCCTTCTTAGTCGCTGCTGGAGGAGTTTATTGACTGCATTTTAATACCTTCTGAAGAAACACACACAAAAAAAACCCCTTCAGGGATTCACCTTCTACTCTGGTCCCCATGGCAAGAGTTTAGATGCCATTGCTTTTGAATATGAATATCAGGATAGAGTGCTGATAATCCTATTAGTTTATTTAGGAAATAAAAAAAAAATAAGAAATAGAAGCTGACTTAACTTTGAAGGTAATCTCCTTTATTAGACTTGTATGAGAATACATATTTCAAAGAGAAAAAGCATTCAAGAATTGCTGTTTCACCTTTCTGAGGTCTCATGTAGGCTGAAGTACCATGTAGAAGCACTGAATGAGTTTTTGGTTACCTTATATTAGCAATACTCTTATCCATCCCCTGTACTCAATTAACACTCAGGTAAATCTGATCCATTTATAGCAAAAGGGAGCTGTAAGGTGCAGTTTGAGTTCACTCCACCTCGTACAAGCAGGCTCTGCTTTGAATAGTTCATAATAACCCTTTGGATTTGAAGGAAAGCTGGCAGGAATGCCTTCTGCCAGGTGACCTTTGCAAATGTGTCTGTTGCTGCTGCATGTAGTACCTAAGAAGATGGTGTTTACTGCACTGGTTCTCTCCTGGGAGCTGGGAAAGAGGACACAGCAGCTCTTTGAGGCTTGGCAGAAGATAATCAGAGATGTCACTCCCCACTCCATTCCTGCCAGATGCAATTAGAACTTTTGCTGGGGAGAAAATCATTTAGGGGTTGCACTTAAATCTTAGAGGGGAATTTAAGACACATGTGAAATCCTTCCTTATCAGCAGCTGATGCTGTAAACAGAATGTAGATACAAGTAATGGAGTAGAATTTGTTTTTCTTGCAATGAATACAAGGCATAAAGTGTTTATTGACTTTAAAAGAAAAACTGAACAAACAGAATAAAGAAGAAAGCGTTCGTGTCTGCTTTGAAGGAAAGAATGTTTTTATTTCATACTTTGAAGAAATTGTTCAAGTAGTTCAGCTGTGTAAAAATGTGACCCCTCTAATGCTGCCAAGGGCAGTGAGATCAGGGATAATCTGCTGAGGAAATGCAGCTCACGCAAGCCAAAAGCAGAGTTTTAAACTTACAATGCCAGTTTTTCCAAGAGTGAGGCGTGTGCAGAAGGGGTTCTTTGCTGGCTGAAGAATCCCATCACCTGTTTTGAAGAACGTTCTCTCTGTTTTTTGCTGTAGGTCCATGTGAGGGACAATCTGACATATCTTCTCCCTCCCTACTCCTTTGTCTTCCCAGTTAAAAGCTCCATATAAGGGTAAAGGAAAACTATATGAAAGTTACATTTCATCCTGCATTATTCTTCTTCTGAAAGAATTGCAGGATAACTGCCCTAAAAAGTGTAGACCAAACTGGTACATTGCAGCACCATCACATGGTGCAGGGGCACCTTCCACTAGCCCAGGTTGCACATAACCCCATCCACCCTGGCCTTGAGCACTTCCAGGGACAGGGAATCCACAGCTTCTCTGGGCAATCTCTTCCAGTGCCTCAGCACCCTCACAGCAAAGAATTTCTTCCTAATACCTAATCTAAACCTACTGTCTCTCAGTCTGAAGCCATTTCTGTGGCTGTACAGCAATGAATGCTCTCGTCATTGTTGTGGTGATGGATGATGTGCATGTGCTCACATCATGTGCACAGGCTCATCATGGTTCTGAGGGTGTGCAACTTGCTCTTCATATTCATGAGGTACTGCAGTGCCCTTGTACACTGCTGGGTACACCCTCTGACTCCCAGCTGCTGCTGGAAAATCTTGCCAGTGCTTCCTCTGTGTAGGAGAGCTGGGGAGGAAGAATGGATGGAGACCATTTCCCCTTACCTGCCCCTTGCTGATCAGTGTTGCCAGGTCTGTGTGGTGCTGTGAGTACTGCAGGGCAGTGTCTGAAAGAAGAGTCTTGTTACTCAGGTGATCCCAAAGTCCTCACACAGATATGAGAGAGAGATGAAGTATTATAGAGCATGTCTTTATAATTAGGGAGAGAGATACAACCTCCAACACTCTGCTTTTCCTAAAATGTCACTGACTTCTTGTTCTTGGAATTTTGTAATATCTCTTTTTGGTGTTTCTGTTGTGAAAAACTCCAGTGTAATTGCTCAGTAGTCCCTCGCAGTTCCAAATATAAAATCCTGTTTAAAACACTCTTCTTCATAGGGCCTGAATGGTTTTCTGTGCAATGAGGAGGTTCCCCTGGCCATGCCTGGGCTTGGGCTGTCAGGTTTGCTGTCTGGAGGGACTGTGAACCTGATTTTCAGGATGATGTTTCCTAGGTCAGTGTGGGTGGTAAATATTAAGCACTGGTGAGGCCCCACCTCGAGGGCTGTGTCCAGTTCTGGGCCCCTCACTGCAAGAAAGACACTGAGGAGCTGGAGAGTGTCCAGGGAAGGGAACGGAGCTGGGGAAGGGTCTGGAGCGCCAGGACCAACTGACAGAGCTGGAGGGGCTCAGCCTGGAGAAAAGGAGGCTCAGGGGAGATCTTCTTGGTCTCTGCAACTCCCTGACAGGAGGTTGTAGCCAGATGGGGTGTCAGCCTCTTCTGCCAGTCAACCAGTGACAGGATAAGAGGAAATGGCCTCAAGATGCACCAGGGAAGGTTCAGATTGGACATCAGGAAGAATTTCTTCACTGAAAGGGTTGTCAGGGACTGGAAGGGGCTGCTCAGGGAGGTGGTGGATTCCCCATCCCTGGAGGTGTTTTAGGAACAACTGGACATGGCACTCAGTGCTGTGGTCTGGGTGACAAGGTGGGGATCAGTCAAAGGTTGAACTCGACAGCCTTGGAGGTCTTTTTCCAACCTAAATGATTCTGTGATTCCTCTTTCTCCATATATTTCTTTGTAAGCTTAAAGTGGTTTTCTACCATTTAAGCTGGCATCCACATTTTTTTTAAGGCAATATCATTGCTTTCTAAGGCATCTTTCTATCCTGCGGACAACAGACTGGTGGAATCTTTACATCTTGTTCTCATCCTTGCCCTGTAACATATTCTGGCTGTAGTCACTGAGTACTTCCATTCTCTTGCTTTCCAAGTCTTCCCTAGAGCTGCTTGTGCTGTAGCTGAAATATATAAGGTCAGGATACCAATTTGCTTGAGTGGGCAGTGCTGCTGTAGCTGTTGTAGCAGACAAAAATGGTGGTGCTCTACTTCTCTGCCCGTCAGACTTTGTTCCTTTACCCTGCTATGTTAGTGCTTTTTCCCTTCTGGGAAGAGAACCCCAGACACAAGTTAGTGGAATTTACCAAGTTAGGAGAGCACCGAGTTAGAAAGAAATGCTGCAGGAAAGAAATGTGCCCCTAATGATAATCCTCAAGCATTAAGGGATGAGCAGCTTTGTAGCACTTTGCCCTTCAATGCTCTTGCTCTGTGTCACTCTGCTGCCAAACATCCTTGCTTTGCTCAGCAATCGTATCACCAGGACTGTGTTTGACCCACCAGTTTGTTTCCTTCTTCTTCATTATCATGGTACTGGGCTTTCAGTTCACCTTTCTTCCAGCCTGACTGCTGAAGTTCTTAGGAGTTTTGTGCCCAGGGTATTGTTTTGTTGTCTGTGTTATCTTTATATTTACCCCATCAGCAGCTCTTTTGCTCCTGGCCAGTGATATTGGTATGCTCACAGCACCCAGGTATGCTCCTTCTTTCTTGTCAGCTCACATGCTCATCAATAATTCTGTTTCTACCTCCCTTATCTCTCTCTTGGAGACACACAACTTCTTTAAAGATAACAAAAAACAGAAATTCTTTTCTTCCCCTCTGATTCTCACCATTCATCTTTCTCCTCTCACTAGCAACGTTTGTGTCATTTTTTTTGTTATTGCCAAGAAAATACCTCTTTGAAAAACAGTGGTGCTCTGCTCTGGACCCATCTCACCCACACTATCAAAACAGGCATGTTTATTTTTAAGCACAGTTCATGGCAATTTTTAATTTTGGTTCAGTGGATAAGCCCTTCCATGTGTCTTTGTTTTGTGCCTCCACATCAGCCATATTATCTATGCCAGTGTGTTAGTTTCCCTACCCACACTCTGCACTCTCCCAAAGCTGGTGCAAATCAGACTGATTTTCCACTTTTTTTCTGTTCCTCATGATCCCCATCTTTTCTGAAGACTAACTATTGTAGTCTGATATTCTCACCTTGTGCTTATTATGGCTTTTCTGTGTATTTTTCTCAGCTCCCTCTCCACCTGCCGATTCACATTTTTTTGGTTTAGCATCCTTTTCTCATTCCTTGCTGTTTCTACATCACACTTTTCTCATTTTGTCCTTTGGATATTTTTTTTATTAACTCCTTTCACTTCTTGTTTGTTTCCACAATTTAAATCCCTTCCTAAAAGGATTTTCTGTGTTTTTCTACTTAATCCCAAGCATACTTTCTCTCATGGATCAGCATTGCTTGTTTTCTTTACTAGGCTATATTACCCTGGAAGATATTGAGCTTGCCTGATGTTTTTATGTTTTTATTGTTCTTTGTGTCTTTATATAATCCTCCTCCAAGTGTCATATTGGAAACTTCTACAAGGGGTATGGATATTTTATTTCCAACTTCATCATTATTCTGTTTCTGCTCAAAACTAACGTAATTTTAAGACTCTATTTTCCAGAAAGACAAAAACATAAGAAGACTTCTTTTGAAGGGAATCAAAGATGTGAGAACTCACAGGCATCTTCTTCAGAGCCTAAAAAAAAATTACTGCATTGGGTAATCCAACTGTGGAAGGGAAAGGAAAACTTTGGAGGGGGTTCAAGGCCCAGCTCAATGTAACACCTTGGGCTGCAGACAGTTTCTTGGCTTTTTTTTATCCTATGAGTTTTTGTCCCATGTGCCAAATCCACTTGGTCACAGGTTTCAGACATGCTGGATGAGGCACAAGAAGAAAGAAAAAGGCTACAAAATTGTGCTTCATGGGTGGCTGTGAGCCTGGAGGCAGAACCCAACTGTGAAAGCCAAAGAAAAATACTTCTGGTTGGGTGATTCACTGTGTTGTTTAGGGCCCTGATTTCATCCCAAGTCTCTCTGATATAATACTCAGCTCCTGCAGACAGATACTTTTGGTGCAAGTCTCCTCTTTCACTGAAAAAAGCCCATTATCTATTCCTGGCATCTCTAGGGGAAAGGACATTTGATGTGACTGTGTCTGAAAGATTCATAAACCAGAATGTGGTTGTTGTTTGAAGTCTTTTAAATTTTTTTTTTTAAATCATACTATGATTTTTAAATCCATCTTCTTGATTTGGGGGACAGGTGATTTGTCATTTGCCATCACAATCAGAACACAAATACTTCTCCTTCCTACCAGAGGTGGGGAGACATGGAAAGATCAATTCCTTCAGTAAGCCTTTGTAATAGGATGGGCAGTGGGGGAGAGGAATATTTCCATGGGAAAATCACTGAAGAGGCTGGATTTATGTGATACAATTACTGAGGGGAAAGGCCCCATCATGTACAAACTGAGGAAACTGGGAGAGAGTTCTGAGAAACTGTTTCATGTGGAGGCATGCCTGGGAGGATAAAGGTCCCTTAAAATGCTCTTAAGCTGTAGCTAAGTCTGGACTGGGCTTATGCTTCTGTTTCAGAGGTGTGAAGCTTGGAGATGTGCAAAAAAGCTCCCAGGCTCTTGAAAGGCCTGGAAGGGTGGCAGTCTCCCCTGTGCAGTCCAGTGATGCACAGCTGCAGGGATTTGGATCAGCCATTTGATTTCCTGTCTGGCTTATAGGAACCAGCATAGGAAGAGAGAGGAGAAAGTGCTTCTAAAAAAAAAAAAGGAAAGGTTATACTTAGTGTAAGTGAAGCCTAAGGTATCCTAGTTGTTGTATAGAGCTGCCCTGGGCTTTTTATGAGGGGAGGGAGTCAAATAATAAGGAGTGGACAAGAGGTTTATCATTAGGGTGTCGTGATGCTCCCTGTCCTGGAAGGTGAGACCAGCCTGTGGCCACTTCCAATATGTTATTAAAGCAGTGGACCCAGCTCAGGGGCTCTGACAGTCGATTTACTGCTGTTTCCTTGGCACCTCAGGGGTCTGCTTAGGTGCAGGGATGGTTCAGACAATGTAGGGGAATTCTTTAGCTGGAATGTCACCCTGCACAACACAGCTGTACTGCTTTTGGGCCTCAGCCAGCTTGTGTAGGTGCTGCTGTGCTGAACCAGCCAGATTTGTTGGGCTGGGGAACATCTGTTCAGTGGTCCCCTGAAAGATATAAAAAGATCTGAAACTATTATAGACAGATCTGAAACTATGAGATGGATGCAGATTGATGAAACTGGTCTGAATGCTGGACTCAACATGAGGACCTTTTTGTGTCTCCTGCAGGGTGTTGTACTGTCTGCACTCCCAAAATAGCTCTGGAAGGAATTGTTCTCCAGAGGAAAAACCTCTGAAGTATAGTGTCTTCCATGCAGTGAAAAAGCATTCGTGCAAGCTCACAGCTGGGCTATATTAGCAGTAAATTATGGGAATTGGCAGGTAGTCCATCTATATGGTCTAATTTGGGGTTAAGGTGTGGGAGGAAGAGATTTTCACATGCTTCCCACCTCTCTTCAGGAGCCAGGGAATGTTTGTTTTTGAAGTGCTTGCACACCTTTATGGCAAAAGTCACAGTGTGACACTGTCATGTCAGCAGTGGATTCTTATTTTCCTCATTGTTTTCTTGCACAGACATATTCAAAAGCCATGAGATCCTTATGTGGATTTTAGGCATTTCAGTCCAAACTATGATCCTGAGGACTTTGTGCCTGTTACTGTCTAATCTTGGAGACAGTGAGGGTTTTTCTTTTTTTCTCTCCTCCTCTCCCCTGGAATTTTGCTCCCCTGAAATACACCTGAACGAATGTCTCTGCATACACAGAGACACAATCACTTCAATATCGTAGAATCATGGAAAAATCTGGTTGGAAGGGACTTCTGGAGGTTACAGAGATCACGTTTCTACATGCAGTGATTATATTCCTGACACTTGGTCTGCTGTGGCTCTACCCAGCCAAGCCCTGTAAACCTCTGAGGATGGAGAATCCATGCTCTCCCTGGGCACTGTGCTCCAGTGCTGGGCCACACTCTCCCATGGAGGAAATATTTCCTATTGTCCAGCCTCAACCTCACAGAATGTAACTTGTGGGTGTTGCCCTTATGCAGAGAAAGGTCTGGCTGTGTCATCTTTCTGTGTTTCAAGTTGTCACGAGCTGCTGTGGGATCTGCCCTCAGCCTCTTGTCTGCAAAACCAAAGCCCAGCTCCTCTCAGCCCCTCATCACGGGTCCTGTGTTTATGGACCCTGACCTGCCTGGTAACCCTCTGCCAGTCCCTCTTGTGCCAGATCCCTGTTGAAGTGGGTTCCCACAGCTGTCCACAATCTGTTCCAGGTGTGGTCTCACCTGTGCTGACCACACTGGGAGAGCATTTTCCTTGGATGTGTTGTCCTGGCCCTCCAGGGGTGGCCTGGTCTGGACTTTGCTGCATGCACGGAGCGACTTACGGTGTTGGCTCTTATCCAGCCCAGTGTCCACCATCACCCCAAATCATTTTGAACCCCTTTTCAGTTTCTTCCCAGTCTGTCCTGATTCATGGAGTTGTTCCCTCTGAACCAAAAATCTTCGGGCTTCTCTTTGCTGAATGCCAGGAGGTTTCTTTTGGCCTGATCCTCCCGTTCTACAGGATTCCTCTGGATTCAGGCTCTGCTGTCCAGCAACTGCTCCCCTTTTCCTGGTATCAGGTCACCTTCCCTGCTTGTCACTATTTTGCCCAGATGGTTTCAGCACTGTGGGAAATTCTACAGGTCTGGATGAGCTTTTCTGTATAATTTGACACCAGTTGCTCTCTCCTGCTGTCTGCTGCCCTCCTTCCCAAACTCTGTGGTAAGCACAGAGGAACTTGCATTTGAAGACTGAGGAAAAAAATAAGCACTGAATACATTGCCACTTTCTGCACTGCCCATCTCTCTGCCTGCACTGAGGTACACGCAGTCTGCACTTGTGCTGTTGGGGTGTTCTCAGGGGGTTGTCAGTGCAAACTGCTGATGGTGATTTAAAAAATAATACCTTTCATTGCACCAAATTGGCCTTGCTTGTCGTTCTCAAAACTGCCTTGGCTGAGGTGCAGCGTATTCTGTCTGAAAATGTCACTGAAAACCTCTCAGGAAGCCTTTTGGTGAAACAATCGTGCTCTACAACTCCATCTAAAGCAAAAGAATGTGCAGCAGTGTTAAATCCTTTCCTTGGGGATTTATGTGGTTTCAGAACACAGTAATGCTGATGTAATGAGCATGGCTCAGCTGGTACATGTCATTTGTTAAGGTGCAATGTGATGTAACCCTCGGAGTGCTTTGGGGGGCTTGAAAAAAGTGACGTAGTGGAAGAAGACTTGTCATCATACTCAGGACATTTGAGGGTATTTGTATTCCCACGAGGGCGAAGGCAACAGCACCATGTGAGACTGAAATCCTCCCTTGTTTTACACCTACAAATAAGTGATGAATCAAACAAGAGCTGACCAGGCCAGTCTTAGAATCACAGAGTCATGGAATGGTTTGGGTTGGAAGGGACCTTAAAGATCATCCAGTTCCAACCCTCCGGCCATGGGTAGGAAACCTTTCACTAGACCAGGTTGCTCCAAGCCCCATCTAACCTGACCTTGAGCACTTTCAGTGATGGGATTTCCACAGCTTCTCTGGGCAGGGCCTCACCACCCTCACAGTAAAGAATCTCTTCCTACTATCTAGCCTAAGTTTGAAAACTAAGTTTGAAAACCCTCTTTAAGTATGACCCCATTACTGCTTGTCCTATCGCTACAGTTCCTGCTAGAGTCCCTCTCTTCTATCATTTAAAACAAGAGATAACCAAATTATCTGAGAGATCAGAAGAATTTGATGAAAGTGGACCAGAACTGCAGGATGAGGTCACGCTCCTGCACGAGAACCTTAACCACAGTGCTTGTATAACTTGGTAAAGAGTCCAGATTAAAAGATTATGAAACAAGAAGCAAGCCTTTTTTTTTTTTTTCCTGAAGCTCTTTCTCACTTCAAAGAATGAGAAGTTTCCTCACAAGAATGAAAGGCAGTGAATTCATAACAAACAGTCAAACCACAAGTGCTTTGTGTAGTAGTGAACTGCTGGAGGCAACAGAGATGAAGGGCTCGTTTCCTCCTAGAGTAGGAACTGAGGGTGGCTGTGGAAGTGCACTGGACCATGAGCCTTTTGAGCTCAGAGCCTGGCAAGCACCCACACAGTGCCTGGCTTAAGCTAGAGCAGTTTGGGGGAAGATTTAGTTACGTCTTAGATCCCTTGGCCCTTTGTAGCTGTGTAAAGGAGAAGGAGGGTGGATCTACAAGCCACGTACTCCCTGTGGTGTCCCACGTGTCAGCACCATCTCAATGGCCTTCCTTCATCAGGGATTGTGAGAAATGCCAACAAAAGGCCATTGTGTTAGCTTTTCCTGGTGGAAAATGAGTCTTGTGCAAAGCCTCTTGTTGCCTTGTGCTATTTCTTCCTTTCCACAACATCAAAAGGTGAGGTTTGTGTCTGTGCTAAAAATACAGCTGGGAGTAGAGCTGATGGTTCGGGACACAAGTTTAACATGCAGAATTCAGCTCTCAAGAAGTGCTTTCAGTCACAGAACTATACTAACTGTTGAGCATGCTGTGGGTTTCATTTCTTCCTTGAGAATGTCTGAAGCTTGGTATTGTCATAAATGCTGGACTTTAAGTCACAGCTCTTCTATTTTTGTCCATGTGCAGTTAATGTGTGAAGGCTTAAAAACTCTTCAGTCTCTTTGATAATTAAAACTTCCCTGCTTTAATAAATGCCCAGCAAGTCCTATGTGAGGCAACTAATGTGCTGGGGTATTTTCTTCAAGGCAATGTTGTGATGATTTGCAGTGCCAAACTCTCCCATCTGCAGGTGAGAAATGCAGCAGAATCTCATTATTCATTGTCATCCATGCACATGAAAATATCTGTGTTTAAATATCTGGTAGTTTAGTTTAAGCATAAAGTGATAAGGAATAATGGTCCAGAAAGTGAAAATACTGATTGCTGTGAAAACACTTTTTGCTGTTCATGAACTGTTTATAAACTGTGTGTGGATTCTGCAAATCTATTCAGTGGATAATATAGATGAACAATTGTCAATTTACATGTGCAAACCACCTAGTTTGACTATTTGCCCCCTCTGATATATTACTGGTTGTGTGGCTACATAGTTGTTCATGGACTGAAGGAGAGATTTTTAAGCAGGAGAATACTGAATAGCAAATATTTGTGCTGCTGCATTGAAAAACTCAATTATGTGCAGGCATTTTGCAGAGAATAGGTATTTTTCAAGCATTCACATGAATCAAAAAGCTATTCACTGGAATGTTTATGAACTTCAAAGCAGGGGTACATGAACAGAAAAGAGCATAAGAGTGCTTCAGAATTCAAAGAGAGTTTCTTAAACATCACTTGGCTGTGCCAGCCTTAGGCCAAGAGTCAATGCTGCCTCTCTGCTTAATATTTATTATTCTGGTGATAAATGCACTGAATATTTGGGATGGCAAAGTGTTCTAAGTTTCTGGTTTTCTTAAAATATTTATGTCAGCTAGGGGTTGTAATCTAGGGAAATGCTTGGAACTGCAAACAACTGGGAAGGGAAATCAAGGCATTGAAAGTGACTGCCACTCTTCATAAAAGACAAAACTTCTTTTCTTATCCTCTCTCCACAAAAGCTGTCTGGAAATTATTTGACTGGGTGAATGATCCTGGGATCAGGGAGGCTTTGAATAAATTGCCACTTGTTGACTGTTGAGGGACTCCAAAAGAAGGCTGGGGAGAACTATGGGCTGATTTCTGGTTTGTTTACGCGGGATTTCCCAAATTACACCAGACTGTCATGGAGAGAGCCAGTAGAACAGAAGTAACTTGAAGTTGGCCACTGACCAAACAGGGTATTTTGGACTACAAATGTCCTACTTGGAGCACTGTGTAGCTGTTTGATTTATAAATTTCACGCAGACTTATCGCTCATCTCACACGTGATTCTCTGTCGCAGAAGGAAATACTGGAATCGGGAAGGAATATCCCACACAGGAGGATGGTTAGTTACTGGAACACGTGCTTGGGGGTGGTTGTGACATCTGCATCCTCGGAATTTTTCAAAACTTTTTTAGATGGAGCAACCTGATCTCACTGTAAGTTGGCCGTGCCCTGAGGAGTCGCGTGGACCAGAAATCCCGTCTAATCCGAACATTTCTATGGTTCCAGGTGCTGCAAGAAAAGTCCCCAGGGCAAAAGCAGAGGGCACAAGGCATGAGATTAATATCTATTTCCTGTCTGGGCTGCAAGGCAGAATTCCAAAGACCTTGATAGCTGGAGTCTCCTCTCTGTGCTGTGAGCCTTGCACAGATTCTTTATTCAGCCTTGATTTTTCTCTTGTGGTTTTTATCTCATCTCTAAAGTCATGGGAACTGAAATTTAATGTTACAATTTTTCTCCTCTTATCAGAGAAACATTGCTTTTTGTTGTTATCTGTCTTGTCTAAAACCACTTGTAGCATGTTTTTTTTTTTTTTTTTTAAGCAGCACAAATATCAGGATGGGAAGAGAATTATTGTGTTAATTAGGTATAACAGTATGAAATGAAGAGGGAGGTTAAGGACAGATAACAGGGAAGCCTTTCACTGCAAGACTTCAAGGAATGTAGCAGTATTAAGTCATTTAAAACAAGTCTGAGCAACTTCTTGAGAGTAACACTGTAGAGAAGTACCCTGGCTTCCTTGTCTGCAAACTACTGAGCTCTTGTAAATCTAGTTGGATATGACAGAATATATGTTCAACTGTAGTCCTTTTACATCCCGACAATTTACACAGAAACACACCAGAATTACTTTATAAATAATATTTCACTGTGCTTGTGCTGGCCTAACCTCTAAGCTTTCTTAGCAGAAAGGACTTTGGGATATCTAAAAGCTCAGCAGAATGTTTTATCTGCAAACACAGGGGTAGCATTAGTTTCTATTTGAGTACAAAATAGGGAAATAAGTAAGAAATTTTGTTTTCTGGGGGGTTAGACTGCAATGCCTGGATTGAAGCTAAAATACGTTTAGCGCATTTAAAATACACATTTGGCCACGTCCTCATGTAAGTAGAAGAAGCTATGAGGTGGAAAGCCCAGGTGGGTTCCCTCAGCCATGACTGGACAGCAGTAACTGTGACAGAGAAAGAAATATGAGCTGAACTTTGCATTGCTTCAGCTACTGGAAAAGTGAAGCCATGAGAGAAGAGCTTTGGTGTAACTTCTGATCACCCTGGGGCGGTGCAGGCATCTGTCTGGGGACAGTCAGCACCCCACATCCAGTGGGGTATTCATCTGGGGGATGGTCCATGGCTGTCCAGATCATGTGCTTGCTCAGCTTCATAAATTCTCTGCTGTGACAGGCCAGGTGTCACCAGGCCCCTCTGAAAGCTGGAAGGGTGATATTTAGAGCGCTGGTTGAGGGCAGCATGTACAGACATAACATTAGACATAACTCACAGAGTCACTACCATTAAGGAATAAATAATTAGTGTTATCTCTAACTTCAGCTTTGAATAATTTTATCAACTTTTTGAAAAAGGACAGCTTGGAACACCGAGAAACTTTGCTTTGCAAAATATGTGACAGTGTTCTTGACCACAGAAAGAAATTTATAAATAATTAACCACTTGCAAAGATCACAACACGTTCAAAGCAAGAGGGTCTGCTTTGAGAGGTCAGTCATAAATTGTAGAGCTAGGGCAGCTGAAAGCTGCTTAGAACTGGGCTTGAACTTAGGCAGGGGTGACTCTGTGATCTATGGGAGACAGCCCCTCAGTTTGGCAGTTTCTCCAGGCTTGTGCCAAGCGTGCTGATGACATTTCAAGGGGTTACCAGCCAGGCATAGTTTACAGATACTTGTATTAACGAGTGAATCAGATCTGAGAGCAAAGTGAAAGATAGCTGTTGTAGTCAGTGAAATGATTGATGATGAAAGTTATGAAGAACTTGGCATTTTAAAGCATTCTCAGTGAAAAATTATGTAGGAGACAGAGGCTCCCTGCATGCTGATGTGTTGAGTCTCCCACCTCAGCCTCTCATTCAAATCATGAAACTACCTGCAACAGTACTTTGCTTTGATGAAGGCAACGTTATGTGTATGGGGCAGGATTTCATATCTGAGCTAGATGGAATATTTTCTGGATAGCATTTTGTTCCGTGCTGAGACTCGTGAAGAAAGATTTTGTTTAAGCCCAGCGAGGTGTCGATGTGTAGATATAAAAGCTTGTGAAAATGAAATTGTAGCAGAGGACAGGAAGGGTGGACCACTAAATTTCTCACTCATAAAACCCCCAGACCAGCAGGGGTATGACCCAATGCCAGGTCAAGGGAGGAGCCTGGTATAGTTGTCGTGATCTGCACTGGTCAATTCAACTGAGATGGTGAAGTGTTTGTGATACTAAAATGGGAATCCTGCTGTCAAACACCTTAAATGGAAGAACTGGCTGTGCACAATAGTTGCTGTGATCATGTTCTTTGAGAAGGTCGTATCTCTTATCTCGACTTCAGTTACATTCAGTTACATATGAGTATGCAGACAGTTCCCTTCTCTCTGGGAATGATGATTTCTCCAAGTTCTGATCTTTCTGGCTGCTAATTATCTTTCTAATTGAACAACAATGTCCAAAGTCATGTAAATTAGATAACCAGTGCAGCTGATAAAGAGCTCAGACACTCATTTGGTAATCTTGTCCTTGTAACTGGAATGTTTTCTTTTTCAGAAGAGAAACATAGAATGGTTTGGGTTGGAAGGGACCTTAAAGATCATCCAGTTCCACCCCCTGCCATGGGCAGGGACACCTTCCACTAGCCCAGGTTGCTCCAAGCCCTGTCCAGCCTGGTCTTGGACACTTCCAGGGATGGGGCAGCCACAGCTTCTCTGGGCAACCTGTGCCAGTGCCTCACCACCCTCACAGTAAATAAAGTATTCAACATTTTTTGTGGTTATATTTTGCATAATATATGAAAGAAAAGCAATTTAGTTCTGGTTACACATTGGAGCAAACATACAAGGTGGGACTATTCGGGGTTTTTTAAGCCGATTTCCACTCTTTGATTTTGCAAAGATGGGAAATCTGCCTCTGTGTGGAAAAATGTGTGGTTTTGTGCATCGATTCATCATAAAAATGCGTAGTAAGCATCACAAAAAATTATATTTCAGTAATAACCACACATCCTGTGTGCATTTAATTTTTAGCTGTGCCTATTTCATCACCAAAAAAAAAAAATAGGAAATCCTGTATAAATTTGTCTCAAGAAGATACAAATAAAATTCTTTAAATTGTTAAAAAGAAGTCTAGTTATAAATAATTTGCACTTTCTGCTCACATGTTCACTCTCCAGGATGCAGTTTTGTCTGACACTGCAATAAAGCAGCAGCCCGAGCCCTGCCGTGGAGGTCCATTCATACCCATGGCCACCGGGTGTCACTATGATATAGATAAAAAGAGGCTCCAGCACAGGAAGAAAAATTCCAGCTCTGCAAAGCTTTTCTGCCGGAGTTTATTAGTCATGGTAGTCTTGTAAAGCACATTCGGCTCTTCAGGTCCGGGATAATGGAGTCTATAAGGAGCAGCCTTTCTGATGGTGCTGGCACTCATTCAGGATGCCAAAATCATGCCAAGGTTGAGGCTCTGATTTGGAACTCAGGGCAGAGTCTGGAGCGTTGGGATGTTCAGCAATTAGGGCAAGTGGCAGGAAGGAGATTGCATTTGATTATGAGCATCAAGGGGTTTCTGGTTTTACTGTTTTTCATTATAAATTCCCGTGGCCAAAATGTGAGGGGAAAAAACCCAACAACCTGCTGTTTCATCTATCCAGCACACTTCTGAATTTATGGCTTCAGAGCTGTAATGGCAGTTAATTGGAACATTCTGTCCTTGGAATGCTCACATTTTCCAGTTTTTCCTGTTTTATTCCAACATCTCTTTGCCCTGCCTCATCTCTGAAATTTGCCTTAATCTGAAAATGAAGGTAGAGCTCCGTGAAAGACATTCATTCCATGTGGGAACTGTGCTGCTTTGAATGCTGGGAGAAGGAAATAGGAAGTCTTCTTGTGGAATCGATTGTTCCTTTGTTTGTTTCTTTGATTTTTGTTTGGTTTTCGGCCACCTTGTCTTGTTCTTGGCAAACTGAGTCACTGAAGCCTCCTGAGTTCTGCCTGCATGGGTGACAGAAATGCAATTAAAGGAAGGTGCTGCTAAAAACTGCAGGCCTGTTTTTTCCTGCGTGGGAGAAGGTTCCCTTCCAGTTGTGACTGTGCCTGGGACTGGTGGGTGGACATTTTCTGTGGGATTCAAGGGAACATTACTGCTCTCCTTGCCTGTTTCTCATGGTATCTGGGATTATGTGGCTGTCTGTGCCCCAGCTTCTGGCTTTTCCCACAGCTTCCTGCTTTAGGCTCTTCCCTGTGACTGGTGATGGGTCGTGCTTGGAGGTGGAGATACCTCACCTCCTGCACAACAAGCTCCATTTGTCTTGGTGGGGTTAGACAGAACCAGGCAGGGTCTCAAGGCCAGCATTTTAAACAACTGGCAAACAGCAAATGATGGAAAACCTTTGAGGCTCCACATAAAAGATCAAAAGAGACAACTGGCTATCTCCTGATCCTATGGAAATGTTCAGAACATATCTTTCATGTGGAGCCTACCTAACCTTAAAGGAAACTCTTCCATCTACTCACCTTTGTGGGGAAGAAGAAAATCCAGAGGTGTGGACTGATTCCCTTCAGATCAGCCTTGGAGTCTGGATCTTCCATAATCCCAAACAGAGCTGGATCCAGCTTCCATAACCAGACTGGGTAAGGCAAGAACTGGATGGTATCTCTTGTATTGTGCAAACTCTGACATTCATTTTTCAAAATTACCAAGGAGTGTTGTGCAGCAGAGTTTTTTATGTGCCTCATTATATTTTTTGGCTGGTGTATTGCTGGCTGCCATACGGCTCAATATAAAAATCTTTATGGGTATCTGCTGTCTCTCATAATACACAAAGATATGTTAATTAACACTAATTAAATCAATCTAAAACATATATGAAACATAGCCCCACAAATTAGATAATTGAAGTCAGTTGGCCAAGTCCTTAGTTTTTGGCTAAATGCTGTTGATGTCTCATGAAATCACTGATAACACTCTTCTGCTCTGTGTGTGTCTGTCCTGTGCAGACATTCCTGGTGCTCCTGACTTTTCTTAGTCATTGAGGGTACATGTTGTCATTTTGAACACAGCTGGAAAAACTAGTTGCAACACAATGGGATTTCTTGCTGTTGCTCTGAACGGGGGACTTTTTTCTCAAGTGTCCTTCTGACATCAGTGGCCAATTTGGATTCATAGCTCAAAACTGGTCTGTTCTGTAGCAGGGCTGAGTTTAAAAACTGATTTAAAAAGCTGGGAACATCAAGCAGATTTGTTTACGTGATTGTATCTGGAAAAGTTGTTCAGAATACTGAGAAAAGACAAAGTATCACAGGCAAAACATCTCTGCTCAAGGAATTTAATTTATTGTCAGTTAATGTAAGCCACTAATTACTGACTCAGACGTTGAGAAAAGATGGAAAGACAAATAATTAAAAAAAAACAAAACACTTAAGGAAACACTTTTCCTCTCCTTCCCCAGGATAAAGTTCAGTCCAGCACTTCTCCTCCCTTCTTCCCACTCTCCACATCCCTTGTCCCTGTGTGCTACAGTGAGTCTCCACTGACTCCTTTGGGCAGGTGACAGGCAGCACAGGAGGTTGGCTCGGTGTGCAGTGGTTTCTTTCTGCTAATACTTGCTTTGGTTCTTTTCCTCTACTGCTCCTTGCTTCTCCCTGCTCCTACCTGGGATCCTCCAAGAGCCACCATTCCTTTGGGGGTGCCACTGCTCTGGAATGCCTACAGGCTGACATACATTGAGGCTGTCCCTGCCACAGCATGTGTTGCCCACAGGTTGCAGTTCCCAAGTGCTGTCCTTACCCTGGTTTGGATCACCCACATCCTCAGACCCTTTTCTGTGTCCTCACTGCAGTGAGTCACCCACAGCCAGAGTCCCTTTGGGTGGCCACTGCTCCAGCACGGCTCATCCATAGCCACGGCCTCTCCAGGGTGTCCCTGCCTCAGTGGGGGTCACCTGTGGGCTACAGTTCCTTAGAGGGGAAACTTCTTCTGCCAGAGAGTGCCTCCTTCCAGGAGTGTGTCTCCAGCCCTCTCCTCAGGACCATTTTCCATGTGCCCCCTCCGTTCCTCCAAATCTCTCTCTTTACTTTCTCCTCACGGATTTTCTTTGGTATCCTGAGAAGATGCCTTTGTCTTCTTTGTCTCCTGTGCCTCCTGCCCTCAGTGCTTGCCCCCATTTCTTAAATACGTCTGAGCAGAGGAGCCAAGTGCTGGAGTCCTCTGGCTGGTTGAAATGTTTGAGGTATGGGTTGTTTTCATGTTTCAGAGCTGTCTGGCCGTGGCTGTGATCAGCCCAGGGCAGTTCATGGCCTCCTCCCACACAGGTCACCCCTGCAGTCCTCTGCTTCCCAAATCCTGCCAGTGATGCCCAGCACAAGTATTCCCAGTGGGGTGTGAAGAATGTCCTCACTTGCCCTCCATGTTCCTATAAAGCACTGAAAACTTTACACAGCTCTGTTATCCAGAAAGAAATAGTCAATGCAGCAGTTAAAACACAAAATGAAAAAAATACATAAAAGAAGAAAGAAAAAAGTGTTGTTGTTGGTTGGTTGGTTGTTTTTTTTCCTAAAAGATTTCTCCAGCTCGTGTATTTTCTTTCAGATTACTTATTTATTTTAAGGAACCAAAGTGTTTGCTGACAGAGTCATAAGACCTTTTATAGGCTAAAATAACAGCAATCTATCTCCTCCTGTAACCCTCTGACAGCTACTAAATCAATGACAATAAAGCATCAATGGTTAACGCTGTATGGTTTATTCTGGAAAAAAATAGCTATGAGGGTGCTTGTTGTGATTCCAAAGTTAGGCACAAAAGGGAACTTGGTCTAAAACTGGACATTTGGAATCTGCATTATGTAGAAAAACATGGCAACTCAAAACAATAATGTAAGAACCAGACTCAGAAAAATTGTAGGGGTTAAAGGGCAAAATTCCTGACTTGGGCACTGATTTGCTGTTTGACCTTGAGAAATAACTTTAATCTTTGATGAAGGCAGGGCTGCTGATACTTTCCCATTGGTTAGAGGAGAATAGCATCAGTTTTTGATCAGTTATTCGAGGATCTCTGGTGGAAGGCCCTAAGCAAGTATTGATTATAGCTGTTGTGTTATAAATGTTGGCTGGAGCAGAATTCAGTTCGTGGTTTTCCAGGAGAGTCAGCACTGTGAGAGAACCTGCACATGATGTAAAGTAGATTCCTTTTCTGGTTTGGTTGGTATAGGTTGCTTACAGATAAATCCATGTTTGGAATGAAAGAATACAGCATCTTCTCAGTTGGGTTTTTGCTATTAAAGTTACTTAGTAGTAAGTTTTAAACCTCTTAGTGTTCCTCAAAAGAACAGAAAGTACTAGTAAAGTATTGCATCTGCTTGGAGTGCATTTTAAACAGAGGATTATTTACTGTTTAAGAGAGGGCTATGTATACATTTTCTTGAAACAAGACAATTTAAACACAAGATAGAATTTTGCCAACGTTAGAAGGAGAAGTCACTTTAAAAAGCCTCATAATTAAAAGTTAACAGTGTTGCTTATTTAGAGGAAGGGGCTGTAAAATGGATTGCAGAATTTGTTTCTGTTCAGAAGGCACACTGATTGTGAGGTAAGGAGTGATGTGTGTGACTGCAGGAGCCAGTTCACTCATTAAGATTTGGGTTCGTTTGCTGTGATCAGCTTATAAATGACATAGGTTATAGACACAGAGTCTAGTCCACTCCTCTAAAGAGTGTGAAGCAGACCTATATGATTTCTGATATGTTTCTCTAACATACCACTAGACCTCTAGTGATGGAGATGCAGCCTCAGCAGGAAACCCCCTGCACTGCTTCACCAGGCTTTCCAGAAAAATGTTTTTCCTAATGTTTAATCTTTCTTGCTGCAAATTAAACCTCTCCTAGCTTATATTTCCACAAAGCACAGATTATTCCCTCCCTATTTTTATGACAGCTTTCTATTAGAAGATGGCTACCTTGTATGCTTTCTTCTTTACTTTCAGCTGAACATCCCAGTTCTTTCAGCTTTTCCTCCCTTCTGGACTCTTTTCTTGTAGTCCACACTTTCCTGGAGTGCTTTGCCCCAGCCCAGCTGTGTTCTTGCCAGCGCTGGGCAGAACAGAAGGATTGATTCATGTCTCAGAAACCTTATTTTTGTTTCTGTATCTCAGTATGACACTTGCCATTTTCACAACAATGTGATGCTGCTGACTCATGCTCAGTTTGTCATTGACTGTAACACCTACACCCTTATTTGCAGAACTGTTACCTAACCTGTTTCTCCACATCCAATATTTGCACAGTCTGTTGAGTGTAGGGTATTGCAATTGCATTTTTTTAACTTTATTTTTTCCCCCTATTTTTCTAGTTCACAAGTACAATTTTGCATTCTATTCCTATGTGCCTCTAGTCACATTTAGCCTTATTCCATGGTGGTAACTATGAATGAAAACACTGAAGAGGACTGAACTAGGGTATAAGTATGTAGACAGCTCCTCCTAGACTGGGTTTTGCAACTTGCTTGTGTAAATGTTATGTCAGACCATGTAAACAGGCTTACCGAAGTCAAAACAGAGGACATAGACTCATAGAATCACAGAATGGTTTGGGCTGGAAGGGACCTTAAAGATCATCTGGTTCCAACCCCCTGCCATGGGCAGAGACACCTTCTACTAGCCCAGGTTGCTCAGAGCTCCATCCAACCTGGCCTTGGACACTTCCAGGGATGGGGCAGCCACAGCTCCTCTGGGCAACCTGTTCCAGTGCCTCACCACTCTTATAGTAAAGAATTTTTTCCTAACATCTAATCTAAACCTTCTCTCTGTCATTTTGAAGTCATCCCCCTTCATCCTGTCGCTCCAGGCTCTTGCAAATAGTCTCTCTTCATCTTTCTTTTCTGCCTCTCCTATATTAAAAAGACTCCTTATCCTTTCAAAGTTAGAAATTAAACTCACTTGAAGTAAAAGCCTTTTTTTTCCTTGTGACTAAAAGTTTGTGAGTGTGTTCCTTTGCTCCAGAACGTTCACAAAGGTGACAGTTACAAAGACCAGTAGTTGGTTCCCTGGTTTTTTTGTCCCTTTTTAATGATGTGTAGTGTTTTGCACCATTCCAGTCTTCTACTGCCCCCTCACCTGCCCTCCCCTTGTCCTGGGAGGTGACTGCTGGTGCTTTTGAGGTTGCTTGTGACACTTCTGTAGAAATCCTTGGATGAAGTCCATCTTGCCAAACCAATTACTGTCGTCTTCCCTTCATAAGGGAAGGACCCTTGGTTCTCTCTTCTCCTATGTCCTTTTTCTACTATTAGTAACAGAGTAGTTTAAAGGGTACAGTTTTCTAGGGGAGACTTAATGCAAAAGGGGCATTGACCACTATGGTGTTTTTGGCATCACCTGACAGTCACTTTCCCTGCCTGTTAAATAGCTGAGTAACACTTCCCTTGTTTATAGTGAACAAAGATTTTCTCAGTCCCTTTATTACTATTAATGTATTTATGGAATGACTCTTGTTACCCTGAGTCTCCTGCTTATTCCTTTCTCCTTTATCCTTATGTGCTCATGTTTTTCTTTTATGTTGTCCTTGATGACCTGATTTAGTTCCCATCTATTGTGTTCCTCTGTCTTATATCTGACATCAATGAGCAGCTCACCATATATCTTAATTGCTCTATTATGCATGGTAGCAAAATGAAGGGTAAACAGTTTCAGCTCCCGATAATTTTTGCCTAAATTGCTGCTGTGCAATAAGGGTCACTCACTGAGAACCTTTATCATTCATCATTTTGGGAGATTTGACAAGGTGAATGTTCAGGGCTCGCTTTTCTCCCCTCACTGCAAAATCATAACAAATGCCTATCCAAAAAGTTCCTTGGTGTGATTAAAAGTAGGATGACCTATGGTTTAGTCAGCTGTTCTGCAGAGATAGATCCCTGGTAGTCCAAAGAGGTGCCAAATGTGTTACTCATTCCATATATCTTACTATCCATTGGTTCTCAATTAACAGGCACTGATCTCTCTGGTGATCAGTGACAGGAGCTGAGGAAATGGCATGGAGTTGTGTCAGGGGAGTTTTAGGCTGGATTTACGAACATGTTCTTCCCCCAGAGGGTTGTTGGGTGCTGGAACAGGCTCCCCAGGGCAGTGGTCACAGCCCCAAGGCTGCCAGAGCTCAAGGAGTGTTTGGACAATGCTCTCGGGCACCTGGTGGGATTGTTGGGGGGTGCAGGACCAGAAGTTGGGCTCAGTGATCCTGATGCGTCCCTTCCAACTCAGGATATTCTATGATTCTATGATTCTGTGACTACTAACAACACTAAACCAATCCAAGAGCTGACTTCAGCTTGTGTTTTGGTTTCAGATCCGTGTTTGAGCTGCCAAGGCTCGGCGTGGTGAGATGATCGCGGCGGTTTTACGCGAGTGACGATCATCTGCACCTCCCACCGGGGTGAGCAAAGTGCTTTATATTAAGTGCTGCAATTCAGCATCTCGTGGTGTATGAAAATGAAAGAGATTAGTGCATTTGTACTGAACCTATTTCCACATCAGTAAAGTGAAGGTGCAGTGACAAGACAGCTCTCTAAACCCAATTAGCTAAAGCAAATCCCAAAGATCTGGTCCTATCTTGTTTAAGAAATGTCACCTAACATTGGAACATGTGTTACCAGGAAACACACCTTTTGATCATGTCAAAAGCCTTCAAGGAACCAGCGTTCAGATAACCTGCAGATTTTCTGTCAGGAGACATGTGAAGGGAAGAGCAAGGCAAGTTAAGAGAACTCATTTGTAGAGCTTTACATCAATTCAACTCATCAAAATCCTCTAACAAAAATTCCTTTAAAATTAAAACAAAAAGAATGTGACCTTAGATGACTAATTTCATTAGTTTGACTAATGTTCATTGGGGATTTTGGAGATTTAAAGCGCCATATGAAGCTGAGTATTCTTTTAGACTGCTGCAGGGTTGGATAAATGATCTCACATTTCTCACCTGCCTACACTCTGTGTTTCCACCCCCTCTGCTCACAATCTGGGTTTTGCTACTCTCTCTGGCCTAATGTCTCAGCATGTTCTGACTCCTCCTTCTTAGTGCCAAGACGTACTGAGGAACAGGCTAGAAATAAAGGCAGGTTCCTGTTTACTTTGTACACATACTCTGACATTATTTCACTTCTGTGGGTCCTTATACATACAGGAAAGGACATATTTGTTGGGAAATGGTAATATTTATTAATTTTCATGTTCATTGTACATGACATTGAACTGGAACCTGTGCTTGGATGTTGTCTTGGAAGACAGTACCCAAAGCAATGACCAAAACAGCACTTTGTACAGCAGGAGGGGTTTGTAGAACTGGTTTCCTTGTGTTCCTGCACTTTGTTGTTAAATGAGCAGGAGTGTGCTGCTTGATACCTCTTACTAAGTCCTTGTTTTGAAGGGAAAAAAAAAATCCTGCAAGGCCTCATAATTTGGCTAACTACTCAGGCCTAACATTGAATCCTTGGAGACATCATGAAGAGGCCTTCATTCTGCAGCAAACAGATTGGCACTGCAGTGATGATAATTGTAATTATCATGAGCATAATAAATAAATGGCAATGCATTTTGCTAGCTTTAGGAGACTGAGTAATCTGGCAAACAGCTTGCTGCACTCTATCACACAATAATGATATTCACTGCCAGCCCGGGAAGTTTACCTAGGGGCTGTGACTCATGTTTGTTTTGAAAGGCACAGCATTAAAGGCCTGTGAATTATGTCTGTTGTGAAGAACACTGCATTTAAGTAATTACAAATGCAAAACTAAAACAAATCCACAAGGCAGGAAAAAAAAAAATAAAAGAAAAAAGCCAGTTGATCTCCCTGCTTCACACACAATTTCAGTCCTTATTTTTCTTTATAAAATTTTTGCTGCTGGGGCGGATCTCTTGGGGTGGTTTAATTTCTGGTGCATTGGTACTGAATGTCTACTGGCCCATGTGTGGGGTCTCCTGCCCCTACTAGAGCAGCTGGACATCTCCCCCTTCACAATGTTGGAACATTGTGGGGAATGGAAGTGCTCAGGGAACCCAGGGAAAGTGGGTCACTTGGTGTGAGAGTCCTGGTCCACTGTGGGAGCAAATGTTTCAGGTCTTTTTTCTTGCCATGCATAAAACCCACTGTTTAACAGTCACAGGACTCATACTGGTCATGCCTGAGGATGATCTGCTGGAGACAGACACCACCTTGTCCCCCAGCCCAGAGCACTGAGTGCCACGGCCAGTCCTTCCTTGGACACCTCCAGGGATGGGGACTCCACCACCTCCCTGGGCAGCCCCTTCCAATGCCTGACCACCCTTTCCAGGAAGAAATTCTTTCTGATGTCCAACCTGAACCTCCCCTGGCACAGCTTGAGGCCATTTTTTCTCATCCTGTCACTGGTTTCCTGGGAACAGAGCCCGACCACCAACTGGCAATGTTCTCCTTTCAGGGAGTTGTAGAGAGTGAGAAAGTCCCTCCTGAGCTTCTATTTCTCCAGGCTGATCCCCCCAGCTCCCTCAGCTGCTCCTTAGACCCTTTCCCAGCTCCGTTGACCTCCTCTGGACCTGCTCCACCACCTCAATGTCCCTCCTGAATTGAGGGGCCCAAAACTGGACACAGCACTCGAGGTGTGTCCTCACCAGTGCCCAGTACAGAGGGATGCAGAACATGGAGCCAGGCTCTGCTCAGTGGTGCCCAGTGTCAGGACAAGAGGCAATGGGCACAAATGAAAACACAGGAAGTTCCATCTGAACAAAATAAACCCACTTTTTCCTGTGAGAGTAAGCAAACACTGGCACAGCCCAGAGAAGCTGTGAATTCTCCTTCGAAATACTAAAAATCTGACTGGGCACTGTCCTGGGCAATCTTGTCTAGCTGACCCTGCTTCAACAGGGAGGTTGGACCAGGTGATCTCAAGAGGTCCCTTGAACCTAAATGATTCTGTGAGAATAGAAATAATTGCCTAAAATCTTCTGGAATGACTCAGACTTCTGACAGTGGTTTCTTGAGTGACTCGGGCCAAACTAAGTCCAGGCTGCTCACAGTCCTGCCTCACTCTCTGGTGCTGGGCACATGTTTCTAACACTCTTTAAAGGCCAATGAGAATTAGCACCAACCTTAAGGCTTTTCAGACTTCTGGGATCACTGGTCACTGGGAATGTTTTCACCAAGCTCTGATTCTGGGAGCTCGACATTGCATGAGCCTGAATTTTGGAATGCTGAGGCTTTGCCCTGACCTGCTTCTTGGGCAGATAAACTGTGTCATAGAAGGTAAGTTAATTTCTGGGGGTATAGCAGGAAGATGTTAGGGAGATATTAAACATGCATTTGTCTTAGAAATTACAGACATTTATGTTTTTATTTAAAGAGAAATGTTATTATATATATGGTTTCTCCTATTGTTTATCTTACCTGTGGGTAACTTCGTCAGCTGCTCACAAACAAAAGCACCCTTGTGCTCAGAGAACTTCCAGGACCAGTATTCAGATATTTTTCATGCTGTAACAAGCACATGAAGAGCCCTTAGAATAAGGTGCAAAACCTGAAAACACATTAATATCACAAATGACCATTTAGACAAATATTAGGGATGGTGCCTTAAGTGAAATGCTTCAGATTAGACTCTAATAACCAAGAGGAAAACATAATTCCAAATCTTTTTTTTCTTTAAAAATTGCTCCCTGTAAAACGTAGCATATAGGCCACTGAAAAATTTAATTTCAGTTTTGCTTCTTATCCTGGACAGGCACTTAACAGCTTTCCTAAACTGGGGCCAGAGCAAAGAATAAATTATAACTCCAGTCATTTCTTGTGTGCTGAACTGCAGGTTTCCCTGGTGTGCTCCCAGGAGCTGTGGCAGGGAGAAGCTTCTTCTCCTTGTTCTGTGCTCCTCTGGGTCGTACCACACTATCCAGCATGCCTGGGGTTCAAGTAGTGAAGCTACTGGGTACCTGACTTTGCAGATAAACTGGGAGATTTATTTTTTATCAGCAAACCCTGTTACCTCTGCCAGCCTTCTAGTTTCTCACCCAAGTGTTGTTTAGAGTTACTGTCAACCTTTGCTATTGCCAAGCTTTTAGTCAAGATGAGTCAGGCTAAAATAGGCATCGAAGAGTAATGCATAAGACTTGGGAAAATAAGTTAGAAATCTTTCACATTTGCCTTCTAGCTTCGGAGTTATTCACAGCACATTTGTTTGGTGTTTCTGTGCAAACTTTGAGGCTGGAAATCATTTTGAAAAAACAAGTAAGATAAGGTAGTGTTACAGAATCATAGAATGGTTTGCTAAGGAGGGGACCTCAAAGATCATCTTGTTCCACCCCCCTGCCATGGGCAGGGACACCTTCCACTAGCCCAGGTTGCTCCAAGCCCCGTCCAACCTGGCCTTGAACACTTCCAGGGATGGGGCAGCCACAGCTTCTCTGGGCAACCTGTGCCAGGGCCTCCCCACCCTCACAGGGAAGAATTTCTTCCCAATATCTACTCTCTGCCACTCCAGGCCCTTGTAATTAGTCTCTCTCCATCTTTCTTGTGGGTTCCCTTCAGGTCCTGGAAGGCCACAATTAGGTCACCCCAAATCCTTCTCTTCTCCAGACTGATCAATCCCAAATCTCTCAGCTTTTCCTCCTTGCCTCCAAGACTTGAGGCACGATGGAAAACACCCAGGCTAACCAGGGCAAGCTGAAAACTGCTGTTGATGCTGGGTGCCCCAGTACCTCTGGCATTTCCAACAGCCTTCTATCAAGGAGAGCAGCCCATGGCCATGGCACAGTGGCACCATTTCAGCTGTGTGACCTGTTCTTCTCCTTCTTTGTAATTTCTTGAGGTCTGAGGTGCTGTGTTCCCTTCTTGCATGAAAAAAGTACTCAGAAATTCCCTTGCATTTTTCTCTTCCGTTCACTCAATGTGTGATTTTTTTTTTCTACTGCATTAAGAAGAATTAACTTGGTGCCACATCTTAGGTCAGCATTAATTATGTCATTGCTGTGTATCATTCATATGTGATATTCATTCTGCAAGTTGCATTATCTATGTAAGACATTCTATGCATTTTGATTGTATGCATTTAGTATAACATATTGATAAATTTTAAAGTTGCATAGCTTAAGTATTGCAGTAACCACTGAAATTTCACACAGCAATAATGAATTACTCTTGTAACCAAGGAGTGCAGTGTGCTTAAGCATAGTGAATGTAGAATAATATGTACTAAAAGCAATAGTTCAAAAATACATTCTCAGTTTATAGGATGGTAGCTCAATAATAATCCCTTGCTGTGTGTTTTGATTCACAGTTCCATTATAGAAACTGCCTCTTTCTCTGCCAAAGTCTTGGCTCAGAAGATTCACAGTTGATCCCCGTGAAAAAACAGGTGATTGGATTTTACTCTCATTATCCTGCCTCTAGTTGTGTTGCTTTAAAAGTGTGATTCTGGAAAAGAAGAAAGGAGAAAGGATGAAGTTTAAAACAATCCTCAAGCATCAGAAATCAGAAAGAGACTACCTGGGCAGCAGACTGGGCAATATCTGCCTCTGGAATAGTTGATACTGGCCTGTGTCAGAACCCAGAGGTTGAAACAGGAGGGCTTTGGATCTCATCAAATATGGGAGTTCCCTCCTGTAAAAGAATTATCAGAGGGATAAAAACCCCAACCCCACTCCAAGGCACTTAGGGAAATAAAACTTGGAGTGGAAAGAGTGCAGACTGGAGGAAAAGCCAGAGAAGGAAAGAAATATTGGTGTGGAGAAGGGATTAAAGGAGGACAACTTTCCATAACCTGCTCATGTGGAAAAGAAAAAAGGAAAAAAAAGGACAAACTCATGAAAAGAGATGGAAGACAGCTGATAAATATGATGCATGTGAAGTTTTTTTTTGCTTTGTTTGGCAAAACAAGAACTGGCTGAGACTTTTGGAAACATTTGCTGTAGACTTCTAGCAAGGAAGTTGCACGGTGCTGGAAGAAGGTAATGATGTGCTAATTTTTGGAAACTTTAATAGTTTTAACCCAAGAAACTTTAAACTGGCTCGTTTGATATTGCCTCCAAGAAGACTCCTGGATAAGCTTTTGCTTTGACTTGAGTGGGGCAAAAACTAAAATGTGGTTGTGTAGTGCTGTCATCCAACACTCCCTCCAGGTACAATAAGTATTCTGTTGACATGATTTATTCTGATTTCTGAGAGGTATCTGAATGGCTCTTGTGTGCCCCTTTGATAAAATAAAAACCACAAAGGCAGTAGTAGGGTGGGTTAAATTGTCCTTGCTCATGGGCCATGGGAATGATGCAGGTAATGAGAGTGTTAGCATAAGGTTTCTCCAGGAATTTGTTCTCTGTTGGGTGCTGTTTAGTATCTTCAGACCTAATCACAATAAATCACAGGTGATGTCACAGACATAAATAAACAGAAAAGAGAACTGGTTACTGACACAGCCTCGCCTTGATCTCCTGAGGAGGTGGGTTCATCTGAACAACATGCATTTTACTAATGTGACATGCCAGGGCACACATCCAGGGACAAAGAAAGGACGGGGCAGTGCATTCCCAAGGCAGCAGATCTGGAGAGGAGGCAGAGGCAGTAGCAGGTAATCAATCAAGCATGAGCTCCAGTGCAGAGGCAGAGCTAAATAGCAATGAAAGGAGGAGGAGGGGGGCAGGACTTCTGATTATTAGCGGGATCACCTCGGGAATACCATCTGCTTGGATGTCAACGCCTGAACAAAGGGATGTTGACAAGTTAGAGGTGATGAACCATGCGAGGTCTGCGCAATTTGCCTCAGCAGAGAGGAAGTTGCAGCTCTCAAATATTAGTCAAGATAATAAAAGGTATCACATCTGAGGTATTAAATGCATCAGTCTTTTAAAAGCTGGCTGTGTAAAATGGCTTGAAGCTCCAAAGATGCAGAATTCCTGCAGCTGCCTTTGGCATAAATCAGATTTGCAGGTGCTTCACTCTATTTAGAAGCTTAGACATGAAGCCAGGAACATGAATTTTATTTTCTGGTTCTGAAATCCTGTTTGGAATCAGGGAATATCCACAGCAAGCTGACTCTGTCACACACCTTGATACCATTTCAGAAGAATCTCCCTGTTCTTCAGCTAAGGGGAAGGCATCTCTCTAGGCACGTGGGATCCTCAAAGCCATCCTTGCCTTAGGTTTGTGCACCTTTAGAACTGAAGAACTGATTTGTTTTCCCAAAAAGCCAAGCATCAATTCCCAGCAGAGCAATCTACTTCCTGTACCAGACTTCCAAGCTAACCCAACTGATGGTATTTCAGACTTTTCTCTCTGCTCTGCCCAAGTCTGGAGTTTTCATCTGAATATTCCTAACTTCGAGGAAATGATTATTTGGCTAAGGATTCCAAGTTGGATATATTTTGTCAGGATATTAACTCATTAATATGGCAGAAAAACCTGCATATGTTTCCTTCCCTTCTAGCACTAAGCAACCAGGCAAGGAAAAAATGTCAAGTTTTTGGCCGTATTCGACACAGGAGTTCAGCACAGCTTTAAATTTTTTCCTTCAGATGCATTTAGCAGTATCTATTCAAGGAGCTGTGCAGAAATACTGTGGGTACATTGGCATGTTCTCTTGAAATCCTAACACTGCTCTTTGAGGGAAATGCATCACAGGAATATTTCAGGTGCTGTGCTGCCCATGAATCATGCATAATGCTCTCACTCCAGGAATGTTTTTTTTCAAAGGGTGGATTTTTTTTTTTTTCCTGCAATCTGGGACCCCAAGCATTCCTCAGAGTTCCTGGTAATAGTGCCTGTTCTTAAAATAGCAGTTTCTGGCAGCAGAAGCACACCCTGAGCTCTGCCACACCGCTGGTGCTCAGGTGAGCAGTGACACCTACGCTGATGCCATCTGGGCTCAGCGGCAGGACCGAGGACAGTGGCAGGGCTGAGGTGATGCCTGGGGGAGAAATGTGTTTTCCAACTCCACAGAGCAGGGATTATAAGAAAAACAAGCACCGAAAGAAGGCGGAGAAGTCTTCTACTCAGCTGCTTTTTTTGTAAGACCAATGTTGTGTCAGGGGTGTTCATGCACGAGGGAATTCAGCCACACGAACGTCACCCACTGGGGCCTCTGCCACTGCAGTGTCAAATCTGGCACCTGAATATCCCCCCAGCCAGGACACACTGAACAAAACCAACAGAAATGTGGGGAGACTGCTAGTGAACCCCTTGAAAGGAGCAAAGAGAATTGCTAATGAAAGAATGAACGTTTGGTGGCAGATCTGTAAAAGGGGAATAGAAGTGTTAGCAGATCGAAAATAAGAAGTGATCCCAGTTTAGATAAATTCTGGAGGGTTTAAGTTTTTTTTCTTCATAAAATGCTTTTTTTGTGAGAAAGCAGCTTGTTCTCATGCTGGTTTTAATTTCTTTCAAGAAGTTGCAGGTTTTTCGTAGAACTCAAATCAAGGGCAACTCTTCTCTGCAAATCTTTCCATTTTCAACACCGAAAGCTCTCCTTGTTGAGTGAGTAGGAAGGGAGAATATGGTATGAAAAAAAAAGCCCAACTCCCTTAAAACTTTCCAGGTGTCAAATTGCATCCACAACATCCGCAAAACAACCATTTATTCCAGCCAATTTAAAAAAGAAAATCCTGTTCTTCTCCCTTACACTCTCCAAATTTCCAACAGCAAGCCAGTACCACCATGGGATGAACCATTTGGGTGTCATGAATCTGTCAAAGCTGCAGGGACACTCTCCAGGGAAAGGGAGAGCAGAGAGAGCAGAGGAAGGCTCATCATCATCATCCACCACTATTGAGGATTGTTTAGGAAGGAAGGCAGCAAGACAGTGGCTGTACTGTGGGAGGAGAGAGAAATGGAGCTTGAATTTGAAGAAGTCAAGAAGAGGATGGGGCTTGCATCACAATGACAGTGGGCATTTCAGTTCTGGGTAGGTTTTTGGTGGGGCTTTTTTCCGTTTGGTTGTTTTTTTGTTTTTGCTTTTGTTTTTTTAAAGATTAAGTAATTGAATTCAAATGTTTATTGGGTTAGCTGAGCTCCACAATGAGACACTTCCTAAATCTTTTTCTTGTTTGTGAAGAAATATGCATTCGGAACTGATATTTTTAAACCTCCTTCACATACAGTGGTTGCTTTCCAAGCCCTCCAGGAAATCCTGGATGCATACTTAATGTCTGCCTGGCTGCTAACAGCCAAGTAACTGAGCTTGAACACATTTTTCAGGCGAGGAACTATCACCGGGATATTACCAGGTAAAGGTGAGCAGTTCAGGCAATCGCTGGGAAGACAGACGTGTGAAACTACTGATTCAGCACCGTAATGTTTAGGTAAATGCTACAACAGCTCTTTAAAAGAGAAAAGCGAGACACTTCTTAGGTGTGACTCACTAATCACTGTCTGTGCTGTAGAGCCTGGAGTACAGATTCCTTTTGTCATGAAAATGCTTGCTCCTTTGATCCCCACAACATCATTAAACAGTTTCTAAAGAGTAAGTAAATCTTTTGGCACATTCTTTGCAAAATAAGCGTTTCAGGACTCAGACGCATGTGGGTGTGTTTGTGATGCTGAAGAGATTGATACCGATACAATTTTTAGCAGCGGGTGCAGACTGTGCTTTGCTGAAGGAAAGAGGGCGAGGGAGAGGTTTCTCCACCTCCTTTTCCAAAGCAAATATGTAGAAAATTGAAATGCACGTGGTAGCCATGCAGGATTGCTGCAGAGAGGCTGCTGTTGGAAATTAAACCCATTTTGCCTGTCTGTAGGATGGCTATGGATGTAAACCACCCAGTTGACACATGACATGTGCCCATCAGCACACTTTCCAAAGGGTTTTGAAGAATTTTATTAATTCTCATAGGTGAAATGCAGAGATGGTTTTTCTGGAGAGTCTGGTGCTGTTGAGGGCATTACCAGCTTTTGTTCATGACCAACCAAGGCTACAGGCTGGTGGTTGTGGTAACTTTAGGTTGTGTCCTGTCTCCTTGAGGACTCAATGCAGGTTGAAAGGCACATGGAGGTTATTTTGTTTTTCAGAGTGTGTGTGGATCACATTCTGAGCTGCTTTAATATCTGGCAGTTGTGGGGGTTTTGTGGCCCCGTGCACATCAGCCCAGTGCCTGGAGCAGCTGCCCTGCTGACCTTCTGGTAAATTTAAGGGGCAGGGGCCAGAATAGCTATCCATAAAAATTTCTCTGAAGGTTTTCTGGTATTTTTCTAGTAAGTTCACAAGGCTTTAGCTAAAATGGGAAGAGCTTATGAGCTTACTGAAAGAATACTGTAAATCTGAACCATTCAAAGAAGCACGACTATTTAGGAGTGTAAGAACAGCATTCTCATGCCACATAGCACTCTGTGTGAAATAAGTTTATAGCCTTCCAACACGCCATCTGGCAGCAAACAGTATATTGGTTTGCATCCCAGCCTGTGATCTTGCAAGAAAAATTAAGTCATATATAATAAAATGCATTTTTAAAAGACAACTTTTTCAGTAATTTTCACTGGAACGAACAAACTTAAAAGTGTTTCCAGTTATCTGTCAGAAAATGTTTTGGTAGGCAAGTGGCTGCTCTCAATTGCAATGTGCACGTGAGCAAAGGGGTTTATGTCACAGTCAGACACATGTTGTTGGGGTGCATCTGAACCTCTGAGTGCTGAGAACATTCAAATCTGCACTCCTGCCTGAGCCATTGCACTGGGAGGACTCAGACTGTGGGCTTTCATGTGGTACCAAAATGTGGGTGGAAGTAGTTGTATGTTTGGGAGAAAATGGAGCAAATCTGGTGATTTAGGAAATTGGAGGCTGATTGGAGTGAGATACAATCTCTGGAAGTTCATACGCCTGAATTCCTCTAGAACTGTTTTCTCTCTCTGATAATGATACCCTTAAATTTTAGGGAAGATGATTCACGTCTGTGTTGGATAAGGCATCTCTCCAGTTTAAAGCATCTTCATTCCTAGTACTGTGATATTTGAAGGAAAAGAAAATCTGGTGAAAGGAAGTAACAAATATTTGTTTAAAATTCTTAGCAAATCAGGCAAAAAGCTTTCATGTAGTTGGATTATGGACAAGTGAGTATCTCAAGGAAAACAAGATAAAATACATGCTGATAGATCTGTTCTTATTAGGTTTAATATGGGGAAATTAGGCTGCCCACTTGATATATGATGAAATGATTAGGAAGGACCTTCTATCTGACTGTATACACAGGGCTGCAGAGATTAGATCATGTGAAAAATAAAAATTGGAAGCTCAGATTTATAGGGATGAGGATGGGTTAAAATAATTCATGGAGAAACTGCTGTAATTAAAAACATTCTATCTAATATTCAGTCTGTCTGTCTCCTTCCATTAAGGGGGCATCTTCAAGTTCGCATTAATATTCTCTGTGCCTCACCCATGTCTAGGAACTCTTTCATTTGTCACTCCATGTAAATTTAAATTCTACCCTCCCAATCAGTGTTTTGAATCACTGGGATATTGAGTAAGTATATAATTCTTAGCTTAGACACTGAACATCTGTTGCCATTTGTGTCCAATATGTAATTACGGCAGGGGGAGCTGGACAGTTGGAGATTAAAAAGATGCTGCTTAATCTTCCACCACATGTTTCTACTTAAAAAGAATAACACACTAGAGAAATCTCATACTCATGGTGTATCTTCTTCTCCCTCCATCCTTACTCAAGGCTTCATTTGATTTCTGCCTGGAATTGCCACAGTCCTTTTGTTTGGACCTGGGAGTGGGTTCACTCAGACCTTGTGTAGCCCCTGTGGTAGGGCATGTTCTGAAGGACTCACTGATTTTCTCCTAGTAAAATATGGCATCTTGTGCTTTTCCTTGCTGCAAAGCAATGTGCCCAGTGTTCTTTGCAAAGGTATTTACACAAATGTGTACCTAAGAACTGATTCCACACTTTGACCTTTAAAAAGAGCCTGGAAGGAAAAGCAGGGTGCTGATGACAGGGCTGGATGGGGCTCTGAGTGACCTGGTCTAGTGGAGGGTTCCCTGCTCATGTTTGTTTTGAACTAGATGATCTGTAAGGTCTCTTCCAATCCAAAACATTTTATGCTTCTCTGTGGAGCAAGAGATGATCTTGCAGGAGCAGACAGTGGGAGAGGGAAGGGTCACACTGGAGCCACGTGAGGTGGGGGGTGTGTTGCTGCAGCTGCTGAGTAAGGAAGTCATGTCTCTTAGAACTTTCTATCCCCTGGAAGCCCTTGAAAAATGTGAGTACAAAGTTTCATGAGACTGACAAAACAGTTGTTGCATTTCAGTGGAATATGTTTCACTCATTTTGTGCTCAAGAGGGGAAACTCATTTTACTACTGGTAGGAATACAATGCCTAATGAGATGTGTCCACACATACCTATTCTAAACTATTACAGTTTTTATATTTGTGCTGTTGGCTTCTGTACTTTTCCAAGTACATCCTTCTAATCTTTATTAAAAGTCAAAAATTATATTTGTTTGGTTTTGTTGGTTTGGTTTGGTTTTGTGCTTTGTGAGGTTTTTTTTGGGGGGGTGGGGGTTTTTTGCCTTTTTTTAAAAAAAACCCTAATATTCTGAAAATTTCATCTTGTCTAATTTTCTTTAGGACAATACTGCAAACACTGGTAAAATATAAAGTAATTTCTTCTTCTCCTTTTTCTTCTTTTTCTTTTTCTTCTTCTTCTTCTTCTTCTTTTTTCCAGAAGAAAATTAACTTCCATGCCACCTTGAGAGGATTCTGATTTTCCTAGGAATAGACTTTGGGACTCAGAAGGATTTACTGAGAGACATATGTGAGACTCAATTTCAAAATGTCACATATATTAAATTCATCCCTTAACATTATGGCATGGTAAGATGGTCTGCCAAACATCTTAAAAGGTGTTTTGCTCAAACAGCAGGTTCTCCTAGCTGATAGAGACAATTCAAGAAGAACTACTGACTTGTTTAAATTGAAATATAAACACAGTTATACCCTAAACAACCTCAGAATTGCTTCTGATGTGAAATTAGTAACAGTGATGTGGATGGGAACTGCACAACCACCTCCTTGAGCTGCTTGCCCTTGAGCAGTCCACTTACAGAATCACAGGATCATTGAGTCATTCACGTTGGAAAAGACCTCGGAGATCACTGAGTCCAACCTTTAAATGATCTGCACCTTGTCAACTGGATCATGGCACGAAGTTCTCTGTCCAGTCATTTCCTGAACACTTCCAGGGATGGGGACTCTGCCACCTCCCTGGGCAGCCCCTTCCAGTGTTTAACCATCCTTTCAGTGAGGAAACTCTTCCTGATATCCAACCTGAACCTCCCCTAGTGCAACCTGAGGCCATGTCCTCTTGTCCTGTTGCTGGTTTCCTGGGAGCAGAGCCCTCAGCTGGCTACAACCTCCTTTCAGGCAGTTGTAGAGAGCAAGGTCCCCCTTGAGCCTCCTTTTCTCCAGGCTGAACACCCTCAGCTCCCTCAGCCCCTCCTCATATGATTTACTCTCCAGACCCTTCCCCAACTCTGTTGCCCTTCTCTGGATGTGCTCCAGCCCCTTAATGTCTTTCTTGTCATGAGGGAACCAAAACTGAACCCAGGATTTAAGGTGAGGCCTCACCAGTGCCAAGTACAGAAGGACAATCACTTCCCTGGTCCTTCTGACCACATTATTTTTGATACTGGCCCGTGGCCTTCTTGGCCACCTGGGCACACTCTGGGTCATGTTCAACCACTGTCTCCAGCACCACAAGGTCCTTTCCCACTGGGCTGCTTTCCATCCACTCTTCCCCCAGCCTGTAGCATGAAACTTGAAAAGCTTCAGGCGGCTGAAATGGAAAAATAGCAGTGTACAGGGAATTCAGATGTGTGCCAGACCGCTTCAGTGAGGGGCATATCAGGAAAGCTGTTCCATGTCAGCTGAATGCTCTGTTTCCTCCACCCCAGGTAAACACCAGACCCTTTGAAAACATGATCTTGAGGCCCTGGCCAGGTGGGCAGAATTCTGCCTGTGGAGCAATTTTTGCTTGAATCAGTTTTCTGGTTCCAGGAAGATGATATGTGGAGCAGCAAAATGCAGTCCTGGAACTTGAAGGTGACAGATTATTTACAGAAAACGAGTGGGTGTGTGGCTGTGTGTGTTTGTCTGCAGTTTTTGTGCTGCCTAAATGCCAGTGGCCATTTAGCATCCTTGCATTACAGTCACATGCTTTGCAGAGCATTTAAACCATCCACAGGAGGAGGTGTGGGGGGGTTAAGAGTCAACACATTCATTACTTGCACGGTTCTCCATGTGGCTGCCATAGCTCATTTTTGGTCAGTGTTAAATTTGTATCCACAGTCAATACTGAAAAAAAATATTCTTTTATTGCACCATTACTGTTTTCGTGTTTCTTTGGTTACTCACTGTTCAACTCCTTTGTTCTTTCTGGGATCTATTTATCCCAAGAACCTCCAACTCACCTCAATTTCACAGGATTTTGATTGCCTCAAAAATTTTTCAGGAGTTTTTCCTGTAAGCTTACAATTTTTAAGGGGTTGCATAACACATGTTTTCATCTTCTGTGGTGTCTTTGGAAAATTGTGTCAGAAGAAACATACTTAGAACAGTAGAATTTAATTATGCATTAAAGTGCTTCATGTTGGTCTATGGACCAGAATAATGGTACAAGCATCTTCACAAAGATTTGCTGGATTTTACCAATATATGTTTCTTAGAGCCGCCTGTGCTACTCCTTTGTTTTGGATGTGCACGAAATCTTTATTTATGTGAGTTCTTCATTCACATTGACTGTCCCCTGTACATAAACAAATGAGAGCATCCAAACAATATGATTTCACCTCAGAATTATGAAGAAAAAACGGTGACAGAAAAACACCTATATACTTAAAGAATAACAGATATTATTGTAGCTTGATTGCATCTTTTCTCCCTTATTTTAAAGACCTATTTCTTTTTGTGATTAATGATTTGTTGTTTTAGTGATAGTGATTTATATCACAGAATCATTTACTGTCAGAAATGGATACGTAGGTGCTTGCGTATTTCTGATAATTCTAAGTTGAAGAAATCTTTTTAGTGGAAGATCATAAGGAAAAATCAGGTTTATCGTTTTCTCAAAACACATTAAAAATGAAGTTCTAGTTTTCCATCAATGAATTGATGGAAGGTGGTGGCTTGAGTTTTATTTATTTAATACTGTGCAGTGAGTTTGTGGCCAAAGGTAGGCTGGGACCCGGAGTTTGGGCTTTCTGTGCTGCCCACAGCCACAAGATTGTCCTGTGGAGGGGTCTAAGGGCCAGATAGTTGTGGTGTTTCACAAACATACCGTTTCAACGTGGAAATGTACTTTATTTTTATTTTTATGATGAAATAGACCCGGTTTCCGAAGCACAGAATGTACTGTCTGCCCTTCTTTCCTCCTAAACATGCTTTTAGAAAATGATTGCAAATTCTTGCAGAGCGATTACAGTGACAAGTGCAGGAAAGCTCCAGCTCTGCAAGAAAGTGATTGATGGTCAGTGCTGGACACCTGCATATTGTGTCCCTCCTGAAATGCATTCACTTAATCTCGGGGGCATTCATTTAATCTAAACTGCATTTTGCAAACTTGAGCACACTGCTCAAGCTGGAGGGAAGTAGTTTTCTTTTGACAGTATCCATTTGTGGGCTATAGTATGTAACAAGGAGTGTGTATTACTAGAGCCGTCTCAAAGTAGAAAAGACCTGGAAATTTGCTGAAGATGAGATACACTTCCGAAGTCCTGTCCCTTAAAATGCAGGTAAAAATAGCCAAGGTTTTCCCTCACAGACGCCACTTAATTTGTTCTCCCTTTGTGAAAGTCATCCAGCACTTCAGGGGCTGCAGAAACTGCAACTTGGATCTTTTCGGAGAAGAGAATTTTATCTTCTGTCTCATTAGCTTCTTTCTAAGTCCATATTTTTTTTTTTTTTTTAGTGCCAGGCAACGTTTGCAAAGCTTCCAATCTCAGAAATTCCTTAAAACTTTGATAGTACCATCACTGTTTCAGTGTGTTTTTCCATTGACTCCACCAGGCTCTGCGTCAGTGTGTGTGCAGTTCCTGAGCTCTTTGGCACAGCAAGCCTGTCATATGCTTGGTGATGCTCAGAAATTGCAGTTTTGTGGTTCTAGGCAAATAACAACAATACTACTAATACTATTTTGCATCTGCTAATGGAAGACATGAAGTTCTTTTAACGAATCTATAGGCTGCTGTTCTGATGGGGGCATTTGTCTCTCGTCCCCCCTCCCCCCAACAAAATGGATTTTCTGACATTTCTGTGACCTCTTAGAGAAAGAATTAGGTGCACAGTTACCAAGCAACAGAAAGTCAGGCAACACACTTTCGAAGCCCTCTAATTGCCCATAATGGTTAAGAGCAGCATCCACGTTCACATCCTTGATACTCTGCTGCGGGAACTCATTTACCTTTTATTATCAGCCTGGTGTTAAGATGTAACCACCAAAGGAGGACGTGCAAGTCTGAAGGGTCTGCAAGACTTGGAGCTCCTCTGCATATAGAGGGCCATAAGGATTGTCATTTTCGCAATTCATGCCTCACATTTCATTTTTCTGGAATATTTTAAGTGCTTAACTCGCGAGAGAGAAGGCACATTCATCTCTGCAATATTAAAACCAAAGTGAACGCGAAAAAAATAACTTACAAAGTCTTTCAAAGATTTAAATGAGAGACCAAAGAAAGGCTTTAAAGCACAATATATTCTGACAACTTATCCTCTAAGGTTTTAAAATGACACGTTTCGTGAGTCACACAATGAAATCTCTGGGGGGAGGGGAGAAATGCATGAATACTTGTTTGAGAATTTGAAGGATTTCGGGGTTTTTTTTCCTCCATCTTGTACCTGACTGCATGTGAGGAGTCAAACTGTCCTCTCCTTGCATGGCATATCTGGGACACTGCGTGCCACTCCTTCCTGAAGCTTTTCCATTGTCTTCAAGGGCTGTGGCAGTCTCCACCTGCTTTCCTCAGGGGGAGTTTGGGAAGTGTTTTGCTTCTCTCTCACGGAGATCATCATGGAGGGACAGTCCTAGACTTTTCCACTGGGCATTTTGACCTCACCTCGTTGTTTCCCGTGGAGGATGGTCTTGGTCATGGGCTGGGACAACTGGCAGTCACTGACTGCTCTCTCCCACTGCTGTTCCTTGGGGAATCCCTTTCAGTCCTGAGTGGGAGAGGTGATGTGCCTGTGCTCTGGATACCTGTGATCTGCTTTCCCCCTCTGCAGCAAGGGCTGGTTTTCACATTCAGAAATGGCTTCTGGGTATTTCTGTATATGCTTTCATTTATTTTCAAGCATACAGACATGTTTCATCAGATACAAAGCTCTGGAGCTTCCTTCTCATGTAATTTACACTGGGGTTTGCTCTGGTGAAGTTAATAGGCATTATATTTGCATAAATAAAGACAGGGCCAGAAACTCAGCTTTTTTTTTTTTCTTTTTTTTTGTCCCAAGACGTAAAGAAAAGCATACTGTAAACTTGGCATGGCATTCTGAGCAGGAAAGCACCTTGCACATGATCTGTGCCTCCAATATTCTTTTTTTTTTTTTCCCTTTTGCTGCTGTCCTCCAGCCAGAACTGAGGTTTAATGGAGTGGTATCACATAGTGGAGGTGAAATGGCCGAGGGCTCAGTCATGCAATCTGTCAGTGCTAGAGCTCCAGTCCAGCAGAGCCCGTGGGCACCTGACTGCTTTCAGAGAGCCTCACAAAATGATACAATTCTTCAAAATGAGCCATGAATTGCCGAGAAACACGCACACAGGGAAGGTGGGTACTCAGTGTTCTGAACTTAGAGGGGGAAAAAAAGGAAGCTGAAGTTAAAGCAGCTACACATACGAAGACGTTTGAGTTGTGTTTTTCTATTTAGGACCTTTTTACTTCAGTGACTGTGCAATTACCATAATTTCCAGTGGAGTTACTTCGAAATTGCTATGTAGTTTATTGTATCTGTCTAATTAACTTGTCTCACAACTGTAAGTGGAATGTACCACCATTTCCAATCTGGAAAGGACTTCTTTGGAACGATATTCTGACAACTCAAGAATATTTCTGCTGCGTTTTCAGTTCTGAGAGTAGGTATTGTTTGGAGACATACAGTCTGCAGGCATGGGAGGAAAGGGAGAATTACTGTGTTTGGCTAGTGCCTAAAATGAAGCTATTTGTCCTGGTTTTGGTTAACCTCTTTTTAATAGGAATTCATCATAGAGTGAATTAGAATTTCCATGAGGAGCTACATGTTGGAAAAGCAAAAATCCTGGCTGAATTGGGATTTTTATTGCTGTAGGACGCCTGAGAGCATATTTATGCTGATTCTTGCAGTTAATATGGAAATTTAAGCGATATCTTCTTACAATTATACAAACCCCTTAAATCTTGCCCACCTTCCTATTATCAGAAATTCAAATATTAACAATGTAATCAGCACTGTCGTTGGTAGACACATCGAGACATAAATATCAAGTCTTCTCCCTATAAGCCAGTTTTACACCTGGGAACAGCAAAGCTGTAGTGGGAGGTTGCAGAAAGATTCCCATCCTAACATATATTTTATTTTTCCCTGTTATTGCAACAGTTGTGCTGATGTCTAGCACATCACTGCTGTACTTTATGTAACACCCTGCTGCCAGCAATAGTTGTCTCAGCCTTTTGATAGCAGAAAGCCAAACAGATGTGGTTCTCTAGGAATGAGAAGCCTTTGTAGGAAGCTTGCTTTAAAAAAGGAAGGTTCATATCTACATGGTTTTTTTTGAAATACACTCGTGAAGGATAAAGCAAGTTCCTGATGATGAATTTGCTGGTTTTGAGGGCAGTGAGAGAAAAAATATCATACATATGTGCCCTCACAACATAGGCCTCTGGAGAAAGATGTTGTGGTTCTCAGAGTAACTGGGCACAGTTCTGAATTTTTGGTTGGTGTAAAGGATACAGACCAGAAAAGAAGGGTTTTCTATTGGAAATGAAAGGAAGATCAAGAATGCAATTTCCATTGCTCATTCTTCTCCCCAGTCCAAAGGACACACACATCCTTATGTGTATCCATGTGTTCTCTCCAAACTGTTTGCATATGTAAAATCTTTATAAGACTAAAACACTACTTCTTCTCTAAGAGTCCTACAAGGACTACATCCAATATATGTTTAGTTCTGATTTACTTCTTTTCACTGGGTAACATTATACTACATAGCAGAATATTAACCATCTGCCATGAATTTTCTTTACTGTTATTCCAGCTTTGATAAAGTCTCTGAAAGATTTTTATTTGAACTTTAATCCTCCCCAGCTCACATCCCTGGACATTTCTATCTCTGCCTCCTACCCTGAGGATCTCTGGCCCTGATCTGGAGTCCGCATTTCTTTTGTATTTAGGGTGGAATCTAGAGCTGTCAGCAGAGGAAGACATGAAAATATCTGTCATTCTCAAGTTCCAATCTCCTTTCTATTGATGGCATTTCTGGATTCTGGACTAGCAGCCCTCAGCATCTCACCCTCTGCAGATTTCTCCAGCTCTCAAAAATAGAAAATTGCTCTGGGATTTTTCCTGGAAGGCACTATGAGTTTGCAAAAATGATTGCTGCAGAGGACCTCAACTGAATAGCAGCCCTTGTGAGTGCACTCAAGAAAAACAATTCCAGAATTGCTGTGGAGTGTAACTACAACTGTATTTTGTTTATTTCATGAACACCATACAATATTACAGGCATAGATTAGCCAGTAAAGTCAGATGTAGGTGCTGGCTGGGGCTTCTGGCACTTGCTTGTTATGCAAATAGCAAACAGCAGTAGTAACTCACTCCTAAAGGTAATGACAACATACATCTGCTTCCTTATTTTAGCCTGTTCTCGGAGCCGTCTGCACCTTGGGGCTAGTGTCAGTGAAGACTTACTAGTTCCAGCCATGCACATGTAATATTAAAAAGCCAGGGAGCTGTAGATGGCATCTCCCTCTTCACTGTCAGACCCTCCTCCTGAATGCAGTAAGTACCATTTCACAGCAAGAAATGGCCTCGTTATCCAGCTTGGATTGTGGCAGCAACACAGCTCTGACCGATTGCTGCTCGGTCCTCATCTGTTTGACTCCAAAACTGCTCACACGTTCAGCCCTCTGAAGTCTGGGTCCTGCCACAGATCATCTTGTGTCTGGTGCTAATTCTTGAGGGTGCAGCTCATGTGAGTACCTTCTGTGCCTCACAGGGACCCACTCCCGGAGGTGTGCTCTTGGGCAAGGGGGTTTGAACACCTGGTTCAGAGAGGCTGAGACAGCAGGGGGCTGGCTGTGGTCCCCACAGCTGCTTCAGTAGCTGCTCAAGTGTGCAGATCTGAGGTTGTCCCTGGAGCTGGTCGTTGTCAGCCTCATCAGACCGGGACGTGGGATGTGTGCTCAGCTCAGCGCCGGGCTCCGGGAGGCTTTGTGGAGTTGTCTGGGACATTCCTCTGGGAAGGAGAGCTTTGATGTGAACTCATGCTTCTTTTGGTTTTGATCACCCCAGGTGTCTCCGTTTCTGGTGGGGATGTAGGCACTGCAGTGATGAAGGCAAAGGCTGGCCTTCGCAAGGGAACTGGCACTATTTCGTGGAAGCTTTTTTTGTTTTAAAAAAATGAAAGCTGCCTCCCGAGCCAGGATGAATGAAGATGGAGGGGAAAGGTTTTTGTATTGAAGAGCATCGTTCTACAAAATATCCATGTCCAAATTATTTTCAGGTTTTGCAGCCAAGAGGCTGAGGTCTTCAGAGTCCAGCTCCATGGAGCAGAGATAAAATGAGAGAAAATCTCAAACTGAGGAGCCTTGATTTTCCCTTCTGAACTTCCCCTGCCCAGGCAGATATGGCTCTGTTTGGGGCCTTTTTTTTTTTTCCCCCTGAAAAACTTGACATGAAAAGAGTTAAGCAACCAGCTTTTTGACTTTGACTTGATTTGTCCTCACTGTCACGGAGAAGATTTCACATTCTCACCTCAGATCCTTACCAGCCATCCGTGTGTATTCCCTGCGTGGGCTCAGCATCCCTTGTCTGTGAAAGGGATTTTTTTGCTGCAGACCAGGATTCAAACCTTTCAGGTCGATTCCTCACTCACAGTTTCTGAGCTCAGTTGGAGAGCAGAGTGACCAGCCCTGTGAGTAGGGCAGTTTGGCCCCTTTTCACTGTATTATTTTTTCTGAGAAGAGCTGCTCCATGGGCACCTGCCTGGGTAACTTTGCCGTTCCTCAGAGGTGACCTTCAACGCAGGCTTGGCTCGGGGAGGAGGGGCATTTTTGTGCACAAGCTTTTGGAGAGTGCAAGCTGTCACAGGGTGACCAGATTGCAAACTCCTGGGTGCTACAAATTAGTTTTTAGCACTTCAGACACACTCTTCAGGTGTTTCACTCAGCTGTTATCTCCATCTCTGAGATTTTTCCTGGGAAGCTTTGCCAACAGAAAGCAAGATCCTCTAAATAACCTTTTCCTCCTCATCTGGAAGGCCCTCTAAATAAGAGAAAATGAAAGTATCATTTTTGATGTAAACAGGTTCACTTTCTGGATCTGCTTTTTGCATGATTTGATACATTTTATTGTCCTATTTACTCGCAAATCAGAATGAGGCCAAATCTGATCCTTTCCAGAAGCAACATGGGTTTCTTTTTCAGGACCACAAAGACCTGTAGATGTTCAGACTTGTTGGAAGCTGAGAATGTTCTGTAGGAGAGGTTCTATAGCAGCTCTTTCTCCTGAGGCAGGGGTATGGTCTATTATGGTCTGTTCATGGTCTGTACCAGTAATGGTTGGCTGTCTGGTTCAGGTCTGGCTCCAGGTGCCTTTTTATCTGCCACACAGACTTTCCTGTTCCTCTCTCTCAATTTTGCACCTCGGTGGTAAAGGGAATGGAGACCCATGACCTGAGATGAACATCCTGATAATGTCCATCTTCCTTCCTGAATTAACAACTTTCTCATGCAAAAAAATGCAAATGGCACTTTCCTCCCCACCTCCATTCTACTGTTTCCATGTTTCTATCAGTCCAGACCCACCCCTTACATGTGCTATCCCTGTTCCACACTGTTGGAGCTCCTGTCATGCAAACCTGAAGTCGGGTCAGCAATATTGTGTTGTCTTTGCTAAGGCACTGACCAGCTGGTTTGACCCAGATCCTGATGAGCCACTTCATGCTAACCAAGACATGTAATATTCACTCATTCTTGTTTCCCCCAAGACAGAGGAGGTTAGTGCTTTGCCACCCTTTGCAGTGGATAAGAGAATGCAGGATACTGTGGGATACAGGCATGGTCTTTGTCAGCAAACCCCAGACCTGCCCACAGTCTAGTGGGCACTTAATATTTTACATCAAAGGAGTACCAAGGCTGGAAAAGTCTGACTAAAGGCAGATCTTGCAACCTGCTTTCACAGTAGTGTGTGCTAAGTCTTATTCCACTCAGAGAAGGCTTATAGATCAGAGTATGTGATTGCATAATAAAAGCTATGCATGAATAAGGAACTAGATTTATGGATTCACAATTCCCTTTTGTTTGACTTTAAAAAAATAATAATTTATTTGTTACTTTTGTTTTGTTTTGTTTTGTTTTTAAATTCTGCTTGGTTGAGCAATGCAACTTTTTGAATGTAATTCCTTGAAAAAGAACCCTGGAAGACCGAAATCAAATCACATGAAACCTCACTGAGTCCTTTGTACCCAGAGTCATTAGATTCCCAGTTCAGGTCTCAACCACATGAGCCCCATGAATGTCAGGGAGCAGCAACTGCTTTTTCCTCTATCTATTACCCATGAGAAAAGGACTGGAAGACAGATGTTGCTAGGGGGTCATATACTGTTTGCTAGCTACAAATGTTTGAAGGATATTTCTTAGATCTTATTTCTGACTTTAGGGGCTGTGGTCACTTATAGATGTCACTGACAAGCACATAAACTTCATATGCTTATGTGGAAAGACAGCATGAGTCATTGGTGGAGACCTGAATCTGCCACCTTGCAGCTGAAGTCATCATTTCACATCTGCAGAGAGTGAAATATTCAAGTGTAAAATGATCCCATCTCTAAAATGGGCAAAAGATTATACTGGCCTTGTCCGCTCATGAAGACTGAGGTTTCAGACACAGTCTTTGTCCCATGACTGGAGTCCTATATAGGGAGAGTAATAAGGAATTCCCCTGTTTGTCTGGAATTTCTGATCAGTAGTATCCTTTTCTTCAAAGAGGGGCCAATATTTCTGCATGTCCTGTACACTGACATGGCATGTTGAACCTTTCAGCAGAGGCTGCCACACCTTCAGGCAGCTTTGCAGGCCCAATGCAGCTCTGTAACCTATGTTTGCTTCCTTGGGGCTTTTGGAGAACATTGTCATACCTGGAGGGAGCCTATGGGGAAGACAGAGAGAGGCTATTTTCAAGGGTCTGGAGTGACAGGACAAGGGAGAATGGCTTCAAACTGAAAGAGAATAGGGTTAGATGGGGTATTGGGAAGAAATTCTTTACTGTGAGGGTGGTGAGGTACTGAAACAGGTTGCCCAGAGAAATTGTGGATGCCCCATCCTTGGAAGTGCTCAAGGCCAGGTTGGATGGAACTCTGAGAAACCAGGTCTAGTGGAAGGTGTCCCTGACTGTGGCAGGGGGACTGGAACTCCATCCAACTTGTCAGCTCCCTTCAGGTTCTGGAAGGCCACAATTAGGTCACCCCAAAGCCTTCTCTTTTTCAGGCTGAACAATCCCAGTTCTCTCAGTCTTTCCTCATAGCAGAGCTGCTCCATCCCTCTGATCAGCTTGGTGAACTTCTCTGGACCCATTCCAGCAGATCGACATCCTTCCTGTTCTGGGGACCCCGGGGCTCAAGAGCCAATATCCACTTCCTGTGTCATACTGTGGGTATGATAAATATCTGACAGTGCAATAATCATTTGTTCCTGTTTGACAGAAATGGATGCTAGCTTTGGTCTCTAAAACAGCTTCCTGGCTGAGCATAGATAGTAACATGTGAATCAAGAACGAGTATGGGAAGAGAAATTCATGGCAATGTGAAAGAATTCAAAGTAATGTATTTAAAAGGGACAGGAATGAGGAAGAAACCAGTCTGTGACGTCTGTGGACAACCAGGGCACAGGTGCTGCACAGACTCCTGTCTCACCCATTGGCACAACTTGGGATGTGTGGCATTTGGTCCAGTGCTTTAAAGGTCTGACGAAATCTCCCGCTGCACCACATAATAAACAAGAGAGGTGTTGACTGACTGTGTGCTGATTGCAGTTTATGAAATGAACAGCAGGTGGGAGAGAAGCAATATGCATCCTCCTGTAGACCTCCAGCTAACAATGCCACATCTGACAACATGTAGCCTGCTAGTCCCGAAATCAAACCTTTTATACCACGCTCCTTGGAAACGGGGAGAGGTGGGAAGCAGCAGAGTGGTGGGCTAGGGGAATGGGGAAGGTGGAATAACGGGATTTTTGTATGAAATTATTTTTCTTTTCAGTCTCTTTGGTCCTTCTTTTCCTATCTCATACTCATATTTCTCTGCTGCCTGGCAGTTTTGTCTTTCGTCAGCCTCTCCCAGGCAGCCTGACTCCAGATGATATTTGCCTACCCTGGTGGCAGGCACCTCCCTGGCTATTCATCTGTCTCTTGCCTCCTGCCTTTATGTTTTGTCAACCTGTTTAATTTCAAACCCGCTTCTCTGTACCCCACCTTGCTCCCATCCTTATGCCTGTCCATCCATCTCCATTAAAAATCTAAATATTGAATATCAATAGAGATAACACAGCCCGTTTGGGGAGGAGGTCATGTGCCTGATGCTTTATGACTGACTGTTGATTTGTGGTCAAACGCAACGGTCATAAAAGGGCTGTGCATCAGGCAAATGACATAAAATGCACACATCAGCAATTAAAATCAGCTGTATTATCTGGGCACCCAGCAGGGCTGCCTAGTTAAGGCCCTGCCAATGTTTTGATTATTACAACTCTGTACAAGAATTCATGCTGTTCCTCTCTCCTCACCCCCACGTCTGATATCTGACCCTTCCTCTCCTTCTGTGTGGCTTTGCTGCTCACCCCATGTTTGGATTCTCCCCTGCATGACGTAGCTCCCATGATCTTTCCCTCCCTCCAAGTCATTGCAATGTGATGCAGTATTGTCTCTCTCTCCTCCCCAAACACAGACTGTATTCCTCCACCTCAGGATTCCTGCCAGGAATGTGTTTTCTACCTGTCGTGTCCATTTCAAATGCCCTGTCCTAGTGTAACCCCACCTGTGTCTCTCTCTCCATCCTTCTTTTTCCTCACCCCTCCCTGGTTCCCCCCTTGCAGGGGAAGGTGTTCCCATCCCCTGAGCACTGCAGCAGGGGGGAGGACCCCAGGATTTGTGTGGAGCTTATGGACTGCAGCAGGAGCACTGGATCTGCCTGCCTGCAACTGCTTGCAGAGGGGCTGCATGGATGTGGTGTCTTTCTTCATCACCTTCACGCTCACTGCACGCCCTAACATCCCTCCTCTCAGCCTCCTCTCACATTTCTCCCTGCTGTGTTTGACTCCCCTCCCACAGGCTCTTCTCCCATACCTTTTTAGTCTCCCTGGCTACTGAGCTCCACCATGGAAATGTTCCCTGAGGCATCTGTGCAACCCTCTGTCCCCTCCATGCCACCGTGTATCTTTGGAGCCAGTGGGACATCTACCACTTGAAAAAACAGTGTGATGCACAGACATGGAAAAGCCTACGTGGTTGTATTTGAGCACTCACCTGTCTTCATATCACTATAATATTCCTTCATTGTAAACACTTAGGCTGCTCTTAATGAAATGATTTGAGAGTGGAAACTCCATGGTAGTATTTAATTTAGTGTTGTGGGTTTTTTTGGTGTCTGGCCAGTAGACAATCTTCAAAGTAAGAGAATGCCTCTCATTCTTCACTAAGAGGGTGGGGAGACCCTGGCACAGCTTGTCCAGAGAAGCTGTGGATGCCCAACCCCTGGAAGTGTCCAAGGCCAGGTTGGACGGGGCTTGGAGCAACCTGGGCTAGTGGAAGGTGTCCCTGCCTGTGCAGGGAGGTTGGAATGAGATGATCTCTGAGATCTCTTCCAACCCAAACCATTCTGTTTTTCTATGATTTTGTGGTGTAGAGTTCCTTTCGGTTGAGAAGTTGCAAAAGGGGCTGGAGAAAAGAACTTCCTGCATTCTCCTTGTGGTCACATCTGGTCATGGAGCAAAGCAGAGGTGGTGTCACTGACCCACAGGCAGGTGATGCCATTTGAGTCTCTCTAGGATATCCAAAACACCAGACAACAGCTGACAGATGTGATGCAGCCCCTAGAAGAGGCATCTGTAGGGATAGTGAATAAATGATCTATACTCCCTTTCACTGCTGGAGTTTTAGTGTCAGAATTAGATTGTCCTGAGAACATATCCAGATTCCATGCTGCCACCTTCCCACCTGGTAAGAAACTCTCTTGCAAAGTGCAGGCATGGGCTGGTTTAGATTTTTCAGCTGCTTTATTTCCCCATGCTAATCAGAGCATGCAGTTGACATCCTTGCAGCCTTAGAAGATCAGCTTCTGGTCTGATAGTTAAGGGAATGTGAAGGAGGAAATCTTTGAGATGTTTGGACAATCTCTGGATGGATTTGGAGGAACTCTGGAGAAAAGCCACCTACCTTCCAGAAAAAAACTTGCAGTCTATGAGATTTAGGCCTACACTAATTACTCTGGTAACTCTCATGATCTTTGCTAAATGTGGGTCGTTCCCACTGGCAGAGCAGGACAAGGGAACAATCCACTTGCTTGTGCTGCCTGCACGGTGCATAATGAAAATATTTTACTGGGAGTTTTGCATGAAATGCAGATTTTTGTGTGAAAGGACACAGAATAATATTTTTTCAGTGGTGAGTTTCAAACTTTCAGCTTCTGATTCTGTCTTGCTTAGACATGTATCTTACACAACACACGATTATAATTTTTGGGTAGAAGTTTCAGAATTATCCAAAGTGATTAAACAGCAACAGCAAAGGAAATAATATTTTTTTATTCTCCTTTTCCTACTGTCTAGCATGCAAAGAAATAAAATCAACCAGGCAGCTGTGCACCTCTGACTTCATAATTGCTGGAAGTGAGTTCTGCTTACCTAATACTGAGCTTCCATTTCCAAACACTTGTGGTTATCCATGATTCCTGGCCTTAGTGAAATCAGTGACAAAATGCTAACTAGCTACAGTGCTACTGGATCCAATATTGATGGCAAACACTTAGGCTCCAGATGGTTAGGAAGATTTCCATTTTCCATGTGCATTATTTCCATATTTTGTAGATTCACAGACATATTTTGCTTTAATCTGTGGTATTTGTTTTGTTGTGATAGCAGACAGTAAATCGTGCCTTAAAACTGATGCTTTCAAAGCCCTGAGACCAGCTTTAGAAATATTTCATAAGGTTCTCTGTATGTTTGTTTAGTGTTTGTTTAGCTTTAAAACTGCTTATATGGGCTCTGTATCGTGGGAGGTCAAGCCAGGAAGGTTATGCTGCTTGCTGAGTCACCACTGAACAGACAGGGGCCTTCCTTAATTTCATAGAATCATAGAATCCTAGAGTGGTTTGGGTTGGAAGGGACCTTAAAGATCATTTAGTTCCAACCCCCTGCCATGGGCAGGGAACCTTCCACTGGACCAGCTTGCTTAGAGCCCCATCCAAGCTGGGATGATTGACAGCAAATTTTACCTCATCAAACCATATTTGGTTAATTTATTTTGGTGTCTTCTTCTTCATGCCTTTATGATAAAACAGGCCAAATAAGGCGTATTTCTCTTGAGGGAGAAAAGGTTGGTTTTCCTGGGTATGTGATACAAACCTGAACAAGCATTTGTCCATATGCTGCTTGGAAAAGTTGAGTCAGCATCCAGCTGCAAAGGGAGCACGTTAAATTCTATTAGTTTAGCTGGAGAAACAGCTGCAAGGCCCACCTGGACAAAAGGGCTTCCCACTCCTTGCAAGTGTACGGCATGAGCGTGGCCCACACTCGGGAATGTCGGCAGGGTGAGGCATCGGGAGCTGGGAGTTTTCCCTCATTAGCAAACAGTTCTGCTGCTGTAAAGCCAAGAAAGAGGAGATGGAGGGACAGGATGGGGAAGAGCAGTACCCCCAGAGGGAGGGATGCCAGGCAATAACAGGAAGAACAATTCCAGGGTTTAACTGAAGTGGCAAGACCCGGGAAGAGGACGAGACAGCAGCAGGGAGGGCTCGTTGCTCCTAATTTGCAAGAGGCTTTATTCCATGAGCTGGAAGGGTACCTGCCTGGGGAGGCAGGCAAGGAAATGGCACCTGACACATGGCATCCTCAGCATGTCAGTCATGAGGCAGGGAGTCAGCAGCAGGGTGCTTTTAAGCAACTTGCCTCTCTTTGCAACCTTTAGCAGCCTCGTCTATGCACCGTGGCAGAGACTGGAGGGATGTGACAACCATGCTGATGAGGGGATGGTTGTGGTTGTGATGACTGGGAGGTTCAGTGGTGAGATGCTTCCCTTCAGTGTGCAGGTGGCTGGTGATGCTCCTGGCTGCTGTTTGGGGAGGGGTGCTCTGCTCCCCTTCCAAGTTGAGAGAGGTGGCCAAATACAAAAGAAATTAAACATCAAAAATGCACATCGGGAGAATCCTAGATAAGCTAACAAAAGCCAGGGAATTCAGGGCTACTTCCAGTTAATGCTGTGATTTTTACCAGCCTGGGGAGAACAGGGAAAAAGGTAGTCCCAAGGTCACTTCAAATCACGGGGCTTTGTGAAGCATTGCTACTGTTAGCAGAGGAGTTGAGCTGGCAGAGGGGAGCTGCAGAGGTACAGGCCTATAAAATGCATTATTAAAGAAAATCTGAACGAAATGGCAACCAGAATGGAAAATAGCAAATAATACTTACAGCATTAGAAATTCATTTCAGTTTTATGGACTATAGCTTGGGTATAAATATAAAGCACTGCATTAAAATTCATGATAACAGATTATAGTCTTCTTCCCTATCTGTTCCTCTGCAGACATTGTGCTTGCAAGAGAGCTCAGCCCAGCAACTTAGGGACAGGGCTGACAATTCATGTGGCAGGTATTGGTGGCTCCCTCCATTCCCCACTTCAAAGGTAGCCAACAGGTAGCACCACCAAGCCCAAGGACAGCCACCCAGAGAGTTCAGCCTGACATCAGGAGACAAACTGCTGCAGGTGCTGAGTGATGCTGAGAGGAGCTGTGCTGATGCCTGACAAGAGGGGAGATGGAGGCAAACACCTTTCTCCACCTGAACTTCATCTGTCACTGCCAGTTTTTGATCTCCTACAGTCTTAATTAATGATTTTCTACAACTGTAATGCGTTCTAATTCTCTTTAAGATTATTCCAGCTGAACTGGACACATATCTACGTGAAACAGAAGTAGCAGTGGCATAGCTAAGATTTTGTCACAATTTTCCTTTTAATACAGCTTTATTAATCTCCTTGCTGTGTTGCTACTGGAGGTTTTTTGGGACTGTGTCCTGTGTGAGAGATAGGGATTGCTTTCTATTTCCCACAATTTTCTGGAGAGCATCATTAAAACTGTCAGGGTGGGATGGGAATGGATGATGTTACTCTGTATGTGGAAGTTAGGGATGGATGTAGATATGATTTGTTGCTGCATTTCCTGTGGCTCCACGTTTGAGGAGCAATTACTGTTCCTAACAGGTAAGGATGATGGGGGAAACATGTTCAGCAGCCTCTGATGGGACATCATTTTTCAGTCAGTTGACAGATTTGAAAAACTTGCCTGAGGTATTTATTATGTTTGAACAATATTGTAAAACACCTTTGATATCCAAACTTCATGATTGCTGGCCTGAGCTCCAGGTTCATGTGATGTTTCTTGTGAAGCTGATATGCAACACAGAGCTACTTTGCATTATAATACTCTTTGATTTAGCGGTGTGAGCAAAGTGCTGCTGTGGGGAATACCTGAGCTGAGGAGTTATCTGAGTTTTCTTTTTTTTCCAAAGAAAGACAGGGTTCTTCAAAAGACAGCGAACATTTTGTAGTGAACATTTCATAAGACATGAACAGTATTGGCATTGTGATCCAGACAGGCAGGGAAAACTCACGGTTCTGATTATCCTGGATTAGGGCATGGATGTGTAAACTGGAGAACAGAGTCACAGCAAGGAAGTACCAGCATCGCCCCCATAAATACCTGGGGGTATTTATGTATTTATATATCCTGTTGAATGCAAAAAACAAAGGCATGTTTGCTTTCCTCAGCCACAGCAGCAGGTGCTGCTCAGCACAGGTAGAGCGAGTCGATATTTAAAATTAATTGCTGTTGCTGTTCTAGTGAGGGTCATAGGGACCTCCCAACCTGATCATTCATGAAGGCACCTCAGGGTGTGGAATCTCCCTCACTGGAGATGTTCCAGAACTGTCTGGACACAAACCTGTGCCATGTGCTCTGGGATGACCCTGCTCAAGTGGGGAGGTTGGACCAGATGACCCACTGTGCTCCCTTCCAACCTGACCCATCCTGTGATTCTGTGACTCTCAGTGGCTGTCAGCCCAAGGGAACTACCAGGAGTTATTTCTTTTTTAACTAGCAGGCCACTGAGGGTCTCTGGAAAGCAAGGCAACTCTCTCCTACCCATGCATGATGTGCCTGCATGAAGCTTTGTGTCTTTGAATTAGTGTTTGATGTGATAAACTTGTATCGATCCGTGTCAGTTCATGCATTTTATTTGCTCTGTTCAGTGAGGAAACCTCTAATGGTCTCCAGTTTTGTTAGGGTGTATTTAATATCATAAATAAAAATAGTTAGTCCTGTTCATCAGCAGTATAACCTTGGAATGAACTGCCTGGAGGACCTGAGCTCCACGTGGGTGGACAGCACTGTGTCGAGGAAGAGCACGTGCGGCTGGAAATGTTAGCACTGGCTCCCTGGCTGGCTGTGCAGCTGGGTGCATTTTACACTGCACAAAGGTCCTTTCTGGGAGAGGGAGAAAGGGATGAGTTCATCATTCAGGGGGTGCATTCAGCAGCACACAATCCCCACTGAGTCACTCTGAAGTGGATGGCAGGGCAGGAAATCACAGCTGTGGGCAGCGAGTGCCTCCCGTGCAGTCATCAAACACTCCCCCCGCCGCCAGAAACAGCCACCCACAACGGGAGCAAGAGGAGGTTTTTGCCATCTATTTTCTCTAGGTCTGCATGGCTGAAACCAGCCCAGTATTTCGACCCCCTGTAGCTGCACAGAGAGCTTTTTAAAAACAATTACATGAGCAGTGTCTGCCCGGTGTGGTGACAGCTCCTGTAGGCAGTGATCAGACAGCAGCAACAGCAGTGGGATGTATGAATTGCCCAAATTAATCTTTTGGGTCAATTTGAAGCCTAAAGTTGGGAAAGGCTAATGTAGCTAATTTCACTGCTAATCAATTTAGCAGAAACCTCCAGTTAATACAGTTGTGTATTAATCCTAAATAATTTCCTTGGACTTTCCCGAGGGCCTCCACTGTGATGATCTTTGATGCTGAAAGCTCTGATTTTGTCCCCTTCACTTCCTACTTTGAATCTGCAATTCTGCATTTTCAGAACAAAACTCTGCAGCATGCAGAACACTGATGATACAAAACAGGATAAAATAAATTAAATTAATTGCAGTATAGATAGTGCAGTGGATACTGCATTAGTTTATTTCTTTTGATGTTTAATTCTAAAAAAATCCCTCTACTGCCATTATCTGATTATTTTTCTCTGGATGGTACTTTGCAGTCTTTCTTCAGATTTCTACTCTAGTTTTCTGGGCCTGCACAATTTAAGGAAAGCCTCGATTATAGTCTTATAAATAAAGTAAATGTATTTGAGGACAGGAGTGGGGATAAAATAGTAAATACAGCAAAGTCTACAGTAGGGGCAGTAATTGGATACCTTGTCAGGGCATTGTCTGGGTCAGTCATCTGGATGTGGAGAGGAAAAGCTGAGAGAATCCATTCCATTCAAATATGAATTTCTAATGACTGGATGTTGTAATTAATGCTGTGGTCCAGTAGACAAGGTGGTGTTTGGAAAAGACTTCCTAGACCATCAAGTCCACCCTGTGCCCCATCCCCACCTTGTCCCCCAGCCCAGAGCACTGAGTGACAAGTCCAGTCCTTCCTTGGACACCTCCAGGGATGGGCACTCCAAACCTCCCTGGGCAGCCCATTCCAATTCTTAACAACCCTTTCAGTGAAGAAATTCCTCCTGATGTCCCACCTGGACCTTCCCCTGGTACATCTTGAGGCCTGTCATGGGAGAGGAGGCCGATCCCCACCTTGCCACAACCTCCCTTGGGGTATGAGCAGAAATGTGAACATGTATAGCTTTGCTATCTCCCATATGCTTTTTCAGTGTTATGCAGGAATGGGTAGAGAAAGGGAGAAAATTAATTTTCTGGATGTTTGTTTTGAAGGAATTGAGATCACCTGTCAGCCTGATGAAACAGCTGATGAACCAAAACTGGAAGTTTAAAGGGGAGGATGAAGTGTTCTGTCCTCCCATATTACAGAAGTGGACTAAATCCAAGGAAAAAAAGGGTTGGAGAACACAATGCAGCACAAAGCAAGCCTTGCAAATATTGCAGCCTGGGAGATTTCTCTTTGGATGATCAGACAGGAACAGGACAGGATGGTATGCACACACACTCTGAGCCTTAAATCCTCTCTTTTAATCTTTATCAGACACAACTATTTCTAGGGAATGAAGGCACTTGGTATAAAGGGAAGGGTGACATGACAGGAATACTTGTAAGCAGAAGCTGTCATGTGTTTTTGATCATTTTACCGCTGTAAAGAACATCTTGATGCATCTTGTCTTTCAAGAAATAACCGTAGTTGTGTCTCTCATTCTGTCTAGTTACTTGTTAGTGCTCACTTCTGCAGACCTCTGTGTTTTCCAGCTGCTACAGATGGGATAAGCTGTGGTGCCAGGCAGCCTTTCCATGTTCTGGGCTTTCCTGTGTGGAACAAGAGAATGTATTGAGCTATAAATGGGAACACAACACAGTGCTATATGGGAGACAACAGGGTGGGATTGTGGGGATGTTGGAGAGGTATTTATTTATTAAGTCTCAGAAAGTGAAGTTGCAGAAACAAGCAATTTTTCAATTTTTTTTTTTTTATTACCCAGTAGTTCTGGAGTCTTTAAGAAAACCAGCATAAATCAGTGTGTTCACCAATCCAGCAAGCAGTTTTTTATAAACATGTCAGATGGTGACCAAAATGTGTTCAATTGCAAATGCACCCAAGGAAGCAAGAACACACCTACAAAAGAAACCACAGGCACCATCTGTCTTTATTTAGGAAGTGCAGTCTTCCCACTTCTTCCCCTTTCCTTTCCACTCCCTTCCTCTTCAAATGGCTTCCAACTATCATACTGTCCTTGTGTAAAACTCTTGAGTTCTCACAACAGGTTTCAGGGCAACAACAACAACAAAAGCCTTATTTCTTTTTTCTCCCTTATCATTGTTTATGTGAAGTCATTCGGCTGCTGAAATGAAATGTCCACCATTCTCATGCTGTAAATTCCCTTTTCCCTGGTAGGGAAGTGAGCTGTGGGAGACAAGGATCACAGACAATATTTCTTAGAATGCTTATTATTCATTAAGCTGTTATTGGTGATCAAAACAAGCCGTTATTATTAATGGCAAATAACTATTCACATGGCACATTCACTCTCACAGTTCACTTGCACAGTCATGGATCATACAGCTCCCAGTTGGAGCAGCAGCTTTGAGGCCATTTGCTCAGAAGCAGAGGGTTGTACTGATGTCCTGGTGGCCCCTGTGTGCAAGTGACCTTTAACAAATGTAGCAAACTCTTGGTTCTGTGTTTATCAACTCTTGAAGGTTCAAGAGGATCATTAGTTCTCCTGAGCTTATCAGTTCTCAGGGAGCTTTCAGTCTTTACCTTCTCTTTTTGGCATGCTGTTGTCTTGCAGCTTCTTCTTCCATCTAAATTTATAGGTACCTGCAATACCCACTCACATGAAAAGGGCCTTTATGATGCTGAAGATTTACATTGTAAAGTTTACTGTGTGTATTTTATTAACATTAAGAGGCAATACGTTAATGACATGCAAGTAAAAAGAAGTAGTGGTAGTTATCACATCCATCCATCACTTATGTCAAAGACTGCTGCAATGAGGAGCATAAGCTCACAAAACATCCCTTCAAGCTGTGCCATGTTAGTTAAGTTTCTGCAGGTTTGCAGTGCAAGATCAACCCCCTGATTGCTTTCTGCAAGAGACTGGAACTGTTCTGGATGAAATGGTCAGAGCAAACAGACCCACCATTATGTCAGCACTTTTCTCCTTCCTCATTTTTAAAGGTTAAAATATAAGAATTGATGTGAAAAGCCTGGCATAAGCCATAACATCCTCCCTACCTTGACGATACTCAAATACTGAAAGTTTGAAAAAAAATTGTAACTACACAGAAAAACAGTGTCTTTATCCTCTGTTTATTATGGAGTGAGGACTAGTTTTGCATCTATACCACTCCCAAAACTTTTTCCCCTGTACTTGGCACTGGTGAGGCTGCACTTGAATCCTGTGTTCAGTTTTGGGTCTCTCCCTACAGCAAAGACATTGAGGTGCTGGAGTGTGCCCAGAGAAGGGCCACAGAACTGGGGAAGGGGCTGGAGCACAAGTTTGATGAGGAGCAGCTGAGGGAGCTGGGGGTGTTTAACCTGGAGAAAAGTAGGCTCAGGGGAGACCTTGTTTTCTACAACTACCTGACAGGAGGTTGTGCCTCTTTTCTCCCAGGAAACAAGTGTCGTGACCGGATGAAATGACCTCAAGTTGCACCAGAGGAGGTTCAGATTGGATATTAGAGGAAATTTCTTCATGGAAGGGGTTGTCAGGCTTTGGAACAAGCTGCACAGGGAAGTGGTGAAGTCACCATCCCTGGAATTGTTCAAAGAACCTGTGGATATGGCACTTGAGGACAGGATTTAGTGGTGGTGGTGGTGGTGGTGCTCAGCTGATGGTTGGACTTGATGATCTTAGAAGTATTTTCCAACCTTAACATTTCTATGATTCTATGATTCTAAATGACTCCATATCACACATAAGGCTCCTTTCTATGTGAAACCACTTTTCCAAACATCTCTGTCTTGGTTGGACTTTCTCAGCAAGAAGACCAGGGGAATTAGGGTGGTTCTAATGTTTAAAACCAGTGAGATGAGACCAATGGCATGACTTTCCACAGCAGAAACACTGCACAAGGTCAGAAAAAACTGGTTAAAGGAGGAGGTGACTCTCTGATCTGGACAAGTCAGGTAAGGGAGGAGCAGCCCTAGATGACCTTAACTGCACCCCAAGCCATCCTCAAGATTATTGAGGAAACTGAGGGTAAGGAAGGTATCACAATGTTCACTTTTTGTCTTGACACCTACAGTGAAGGGGGTTTGCTGGCTGACCCTGCAAAGTACACACACAATGGGCTTTCTCTGAGAAGGTCCTTGAAAGATAAACTTAGTGCCAGAGCATGTTTTGGATTGCAGAGGTAGGGAAAGATGTGCTTGTTTTATGATGTTGGAGTCTGCACACATCTTGGTGGATGCCAGTAGTCCTTTTTCTCTGGGTTTTTGTCTAGGAAGAAAACCAGAGAGGACAAATGAAGAGGCACTGCTGGAGTGTTACTAGAAAAAGAGAAACAGAAGAGCACATTTATCTACAAAAGAGACCATGAAGAGCTGAGAAGGTGGTGGTACCTGGCATTAAAGTCACCCATTTAAGCCTGGGAAAACATGTCCTTATGGCACAAATCTGAGTAGCTGCTATGTTTTATGAACACTGAAAGACATGACTTGTATCATATGTTTTCCCTGAGGTTTGTGTGACTACTCAAACAACATATGTTTCACTGTCCTTGTTCATCACCAGAACATCTTGACAGAATGATGGTCTCTAAATCATTCAGTTCTTTCTCCTGTTACTCTGTTACATGGGACATGTCCTTCTCTGAAGTTTTAGAGTCACAGAATCACAGAATCATAGGAACTGGTCAGGTTGTAAGGGACCACAGTGGCTCATCTGGTCCAACCTCCCTGCTCCAGCAGGGTCATCCCAGAACACATGGCACAGCATTGTGTCCAGATGGTTCTGGAATATCTCCAGTGAGGGAGACTTCACACCCTCTCTGGGCAATCTGTTCCATTGTGTTATCAACCCACAGCAAAGAAGTTCTTCCTCCTGTCCAGGTGGAACTTCCTGGGCACCAGTTCCTGCCCGTTCCTCTTGTGCCATTGCTGGGCCCCCCCGAGCAGAGCCTGGTCCATCCTCTGCCCCCTCCCTGCAAACCCTACAGACCTGGGGGAGGTCCCCTCGCAGTGTCTGCTCTGGAGGCTGAACAGCCCCAGCTCCCTCAGCCTTTCCTGCTCCCAGAGATGCTCCATCCCTTCGGCATCTTTGCAGCCTTTACTGGACCCGCTCCAGGAGCTCCATGTCCCTCCTCTCCTGAGGAGCCCAGAATTGGACACAGCACTCCAGATGTGCCTCACAGGGCTGAGTAGAGGGGCAGGATCACCTCCCTGACCTGCTGCAAATTAATATGAAAGCCTCTGTTGTTCTTTTAAGTTTTTTCCTGCAGTGTGCTTGCACACCCACGGGTGCTCTTGAACAGACTGGCTCAGAAGAGAAGGTTGTGCCTGTGCATATACATCATGATGCATATACATTATCTCCCTGCACCTTTGTTACAATATCCACACCTTTCAAATGACATTTGCCACCTCCTTGGCAGGGTGGGAAGAGAGAAAAGGTCAGAATTAAACAGGAAACATTTTCACTTTTTGAACATTTTCTTCTTTCAGAAGAGGATAAGTGCACCCAGAAGACCTGCAGAGAAATACAGGAGAACCAGGGGACCACAAAAAGTTACAGTGATGGCCATACACTTTTCTGTTTCATTTTCTCTTCCTGCCTGCCAAATCAGTAATTAAGCACATCTTCTTCACCACAGAATCACAGAATGGTTTGGGTTGGAAGGGACTCTGAAGATCATCCAGTTCCAACCTCCCTGCCATGGGCAGGGACACTTTCCACTAGACCAGGTTGCTCAGAGGCCCATCCAACCTGGTCTTTATTTGGCAGAAAACCAGGGATGGGCCACTCACAGCTTTTCTGGGCAACCTGTTCCAGGGCCTCACCACTCTCACAGTAAAGAATTTTTTCCTAATATCTCATCTAAACCTACTGCCTTTCACTTTGAAGCCATTCTCCCTTGTCCTGTCACTCCAGGCCCTTGTAAATCATCTCTCTCCATCTTTCTTGTAGGCTCCCTTCAGGTACTGGAAGGCCACAATTAGGTCACCCTGCAGCCTTTTCTTTTCCAGGCTGAACTTATGCTCAGACTAGCAAGGAAAGACTTTCTTTCCCCAAAATTCGGTTCCAAACTACTTTCCTGGTACAATTTATTATTGTTAATACTGTTGTTACAAGACCACCAGAAATTAAGCAGTTCACATAAAGTCCTGGAACTCAACAAACAGTGTTTTTTGTGCTCTTTTCCAGGTCCTCGATTCCCAAGCCGTTTACATGAGATTTCAATGCTCTCATTTCCTGAGACCCACCTCTTCACAATCATTTACATTCTCCTCCAACAAGCCATACCATTGTGAGGCTTGCAGAAGTCTTGTTCCCTTACGAGCAAGTCCTTGTTTGTTGACATTCAGCCTGTGGAATTGGCTGTGCTACTCTGCTAAACTGGTTTTTCTAGTGAGTAAAGTCCTTTGGCTTCACTAGATTCAAAAACTTCCTGAGTCTTTCCCTATCTTTTCAGTTTGACATCACTGCTCTTCACAGATTTCCAGAAGTCTCCCAGAGGTCTGTCCTCCTCAAGGGAGATCTTGGCATGTTTTCACTGCTTCCCCAGCCAGCTCCTCATCTCTAGCTAACACCAGTGTTGCATGTTCTATCAGGAATGCTGGGAGACAATTTACTAGTTGTAAATGTTCTAGTGCTGATCCTTCCTCATGGGACACATTGCTCTGTGACAGGGACCTGCCCTGGCCTGTTGTCCAGCCAGTTTCTCCTTCAAAAAGCCTTCTTCCCTTAATGGAGTCCACTCCCTGCAAGTGTCCCCAAAACACAGAGCCACCATGTCTCTGCAACGTGCCTTGCTTTGGCCAGAGAACTACCACGTTGTGCAGTTTTAAGTTTTGATTTATCTTGGCCCTTAGAAGATGAACCACAGAATTGTAAGAGCATTGCTTGTAAGGGACATCTGGTGTTTAACACTCAGCCTGGTGTCCCACACAGCAAATAAAGCTCAGCTGCTGCTGAGCCAGTTGCTCCTTGGTTGGTACCAATGCACAGGGTTATTCCATCCCCAACTTATAAGGGGCCTACAAGGAAGCAGAGAGGGACTCTTCATTGGGAACTGTAGTGACAGGGAAGGAGGAGATGAATCATAGAATGGCTTGAAACTGGAAGAGAGTGGTTTAAGATCAGATGTTAAGAAGAAATTCTTTACTGTGAGGGTGGTGAGGCACTGCAACAGGTTGCCCAGAGAAGTTGTGAATGCCTCATCCCTGGAAGTGTTCATGATAAGGTTGGATAGGGCTCAAAGAAACCTGGTCTAGTGGGTGCCTCTGCCAATGGCAGGGGTTTGAAGCTGGATATCTTTAAGGTCCCTTCCAACCCAAACCATTCTGTGATTCTATGATTTCTCCCCTGCCCACACAACCCTTCTATGGATGGGTTGGCAGGGAGGTGGAAGGGGAAGAGTTCCACATCTGCTGCATCCCTCAGAAAACCACTCTCCCCTGGACCAGACTGTTGAAGGTATTTCTGTGCCTGAGAGTTTGGCACTCTGAGCTGGTGTCTCCTGTGCTCTAGGGAGCACAGGGTTCCTGGGATGTGCTATCCCTGCACACTGTAAGGGTGGGGGAGCACATGGGCTACCCAGCTCTGATGTTTGTGCTATCAATAGTTCCTGGGAAATTCATCTGTTAGTGAGCAAAACATGGCTTTTCCATTGTTCTGTGGGTAATACACTCTATTGATCAGATCTCTCCACTAAAGCACTGGTAAAATATCTAATGACATGTCTGAGAGAGGAGTGCCTGGTGCCTCTGGTCCCTCCTACATTGGACTGAAATGCCCTCTGCAGTCAGAAAACCTAAAGAACTTTTGACAGCTGAACACAGTCCATAGCAGCTCTTTCAAAAATGTTTGGGGTGTGTGTCTTCTTGCGATTCTATGAAAAGATCACGAGCAGCTTTTCTAATGAAGCCTTTGTTTTGGATGAAGTGTGTTGTATAATAAAGCTGAAAATAGTTAGTTTTCTTTTTTTTTTCTGGGTCAGCTGTCTGTCATTTCTGATGGTTTCCATATTTCTGCTGATTCCCCTGAGAATACCGAAATTATAGAAAGCATGCCATATGAATAAACAGATCAGTCAGGTTGCTTTCATTAAATATTTAAGGGGTCGACTTACCACAGGCTCTGTAACTTTTTCTGTTACTGTTCTCTACACTTCCCTGCCTTTGGTTCCTCCTTTTCTTTCTTTAGCCAGCAGAGATGAGTGATCCCCTCCACTCCCTTGTCTTCCTCTGCTGTTGGAAATCTACCTTCCCACCTCTGCTCCAGTCAAGGTGTTGCTCAAAACACCCATCTAGAAATCTTCATCTCAGTTTAAAAAATCTCAGTTTCTGTCCAAACCCCTTCCCATCCTCAGCTCTTTCTCTGTATCCTCATTTCCTGGTACACAGTTCTCATGTAAACAATCCATTCTGGCTTTGTTGTTATCTGGAATAAAAGTCCTATATGTCTATAAAACTGTACTCTGAGGTTCAAATTCTGCACAGTGGCCTCTCTACAAAGACCTGTATAAAGGTTTTATAAAAAAAGCGACACCAGAACACAGAAATATATTTTTGACTATGGCTCAGTCTTCTGAGTGAATAGAAATGAAAGAATAAATGCCAAAGACGATGTGTATGAAACTACAGCACTTAAAATATTGTTAAAATAATAGGTGAGGGCCGAGTAATATGTGTTCTTGTCTTATATGGGTTATTCTACACAGAGAATGTGAAATGCTGGGCAGCGATGTCACGATTCCACAGAGAAGAAAACAGGGATTTTATTTTTAACAGCGCTGCCTCTCGATCCATTTCTGATAATGTCAGGAGTTCCAAGAGGGCTGCAGACCCATGTGGTGACAAACAGCCTGACAAAACCCCGCTGGTGCCTATTGTGGAGCAGGAATAGATGTAGGTGTCTATTTGGAAACACGGCGCTCGTGTAGTGCCTTTCAAGTCGCTATCCCTGCTCCCGGGGAAGTTGTCCTCGTGCCCCGTTTGAGAGGTGGCCTCGTGCTGCTGGAGGAAGAAATGCAAGCTGAGAGAAAAAAAAGTCAGAGTTTACCCTTTCAGAAATGCTGCTGCATCGGGCCTTGAGCCTGCAGTTTCCATTTAGGAATAAATGCTGGGGAAACCAAAGGATTTCTTCACCAGTAAGAACCAGGTGATCTGGCCCACGACAAAATTGATTTGTCTGATTCAGGAGGTACCACAAAGACTATGTAGATAATATGTTAAATATAATATATTATATTATTAAACTTATGTCTGGCATGATTTCCTGAAATCTTATTTCTGGGGAAACAAAGGCTGCAAAAGTGAAGATGAAGGAACCTGTGAAGATTTCTTAAGTGAAACTTAGAACATAGTCAGTACGATTGATTTTACAGGACATTTATACATAAAATATAAAAAGGCATATTTTGTTCCAAATGTGATTTGCAAGTGGAGCACAACCTCAGTTTTCTCATTGTGGAGCATCTGCCCTTTGCTATTTCAATAGATTGTCTAGACTGAAATTTCAATCAGACCAATCTGAAAGTGCTTCAAAAAGATTAATGGAGTCCTGTGGTTGTGTCTAAGAAGTTGACTGCAAATTTCAAAATACGTTTCATTTTTAGATGCAGACACCAACACTTTTCCTAAGTTTGCCACCAATTATCATGGAGAAACTGGTGCAATAGTTCTTCTTCCTAAAATCAGCAGGTCTTGAGGATAGAGGTGTTCATGAAATAGTATTCAAGAGCCTTAATTAGCACCATGACTGCATTTTCACAGAATCACAGAATATTCTGAGTTGGAAGGGCCCCACAAGAATCATCAAGTCTGACTCTTTTTTGATGATAGTGAAGTTGATATCCTTATTGCCACACCATCCATATTCTGTTCTTCCAAGTCAATAGTACATGGAATCCTTAAAAATCCAAAGGAACAAGTTTGTTCTTTTTTTTTTTTTCATTTGACTACAAGTTCTTTCTTACTAACTCTTGATTATATCTCTTACTCCTTAATTTTTGACATTGTTCATATCTTGTTTTGAAATACTTGGATTTTCCACACTTAATTCCTAGAACTCCTCCCATTGCTTTCAAGTCTCAGCATATTTAAATGGAGGCATTCGTTCAATGATACAATCACTACAGTTAATTGAAATACAAAAGTTTGAAATATTAAAAACCCCAGAGCATTTTCTATTTTTTTTTTCTGGGTGAACATTTCTGTCCATTACCCAGCCCCTCTAGAGGGTGGGGGGTAATTTTGAATTCCTTACAATTTTGATGGGGAAAAAAAAAAGAAACAACTTAGGCTGTAGGTATTATTTTAAATGACAGCATTTTCTGTCTTTCTAACAATCCCCTTATTTGCAATTTAGTGGTGGTATGGATCATCAGCTTTCACTTTTTGCACAGCAGACTGCAAAACAGCTACTCTGTGTATTGAACACTGAAAATTCAAGCTGGTGATTGTTTTTATAGAGAACTTCATTCTGGGAATGAACATACCCACTGGAAATTTCTAGTTCCCCTAATAGATCACAATTCCACTATTTTCCTACTGGATATCCAGTGGCTTTGGGTTCCATTTACTGCTTCCTTCTGCAAACACAAAAAGGCTCCATCATTCTCTTCCCCATTCACGTGTCTCAGGCTTTAGTTCTTGTCTTAACTTTCTTTAGTTCTTAAACTTACCTTGCTTTAATTCTTGTCTTAACTTTCTCAGGGTATACAGCAAGGATCTCAATTTTCTCATTAAAATGCCCCTTTAATTTTTTAAAATAGTTTTCATTCACTGAGTGACAATATTTTAAAGCATTTACCTGAATATATACTAAGAACATGTATTTCAGAGGGATATAGGAATTCAGCAAATTGGGATGCAAACAATAAATCAAATTCTTATAATCTCTATCCCACCTTATCAACCACTGTTGTGTTTTCATTTTTTAAGAGGTTAATATATATGACTGTGTACATATACATATATTAAACCATAGAATAGTTTGGGCTGGAGGTGATCTTGAATGAAATGAACATCATCAGCTGGTTTGTTCCATGTTCTCATGATGGCAAATATTAGCATTCTCTTGAGTTTGGTCTGGAAGGGTTACAAGGCCTCTATAAATGTCTTTTGAGAGCTCAAAAACTCAAGGAGTTTTGAACGAGCCTTGTTTATACCTTATTTTACCTGATTCACCTTTCCCTGTTTTAAGGTACTTTTAATCACCTTGTTCAATATGCTACAGTAAAATTCTTGCAGAGTATACAGATTTTTTTTCCCCCAAATTTCTACCAGCACTTACAAGTGTACCAAAATTTCCATGTTAACCTATTCTTGTGCACTTCAGAACTAATCAAATACAGTCCAAGTGAGCATCCCACATCTTCAATTGGAGCAAACATGCCCAATCTTTACGCTCTTTCTGAAGGAACAAGCAAATGTGTCAGGTCTCAGTTTCCTCTGCTTGTGTATCTGCAAAATTCAAACAGCAGAACCAATCAAACTGTCTGCTGAATTTTGTAATATTATTCTTCCATTTCTTAGCATTTACCTTTAAATTAAAGGGAGGTACACTGAGTTCAAAGCTAACTCAAATATTGGAAGCCTGCTGTGTCTCTTCTTTTCCTCAAATTACAGATAAAGTAGCTTTCTAAACAGCTCCACTCACTGAAAAAATTGAAATCAGATATCCCTACAATGTGTTTCACTTGATAATGAGCATATCCCATCTGAAGGACAATGCATGTTCACATTCACATTTTCCCAGTTTATACTGTTTTCTGCTATTTTGTTCTAATGCCAGAAATAATGTAGATAAGATAGGGGTATGACTGATTTAAAAGCCTTTGTGTTACAAGAACACATCTGAGGAGGTGGGATATAATATATAATAATACATATGGTCCATATATATATATATATATATATATATTTGGACAAGATTCTGTTCCTCTATGAATTGGCTGCTTCTTTTAAGGGTAGACATCAGGGTCCTGAGGGTGATAAAAGACCTGAGTGGCCCTGACTGGCCTAATCTTGGACCCCCACCCTGTGTCCACGGGCAAGGACATCAAAATTCAGCCCTACAATCAGGTGATGTAAAAACCTTTCACAATAAGGACCAAAAGTTTCTGTCACTTGCTGATAATGACAAATGTTAATTTTATGACCATCACGAGTAACCAAAACAGTGCAAACTGCTTTAGTTGAAATATTCCCTGTTGTTATTCCTGTGGCACCCAGAGGTTTAGATCAGGGCCCTGCCAGGGCAGTGTTCTCTCCAGGAACATCCAGTGGGAGAACAGCTCTGGCTCTGAGGCATTATATGTTGAGTAATGAAAGGCTGAGGAAAGGGAAAATCATCACCTTTGCAGGGAAGGAACACCAAGATATGAAAGGTCAAATTGATGCCAATCAGAATTATAGAGACTGAGCTGATCCAGCGTGAGGAAGCATGAGATTAACTTTTCATTCCTTCTTGGAACTCTTTATAATAGTGGGCTCAGTTGTTTTTTTGTTTAGGTGGTGGTTTTTGTGGGTTTTTTTTGTTTGTTTTCTTTTTAAGATTCATAGCTTAGTTCTCTAGATTATGGAGCTGGTTAGAATATGGAAATGGAGATGTTGGAGGAAATGGGAGAGACCAGAATATGATAAAGTCCTTCCTCAATCCTGGGTGGCTGTACAGCTGGGGAACTTTGCTGCTGGGAGCACAGGATTGATTTCAGGTCCACAAGCTTAAAGAAAGCCCTTGAGGGAACAGATTTGTTGCATTTATTCTATTTTTTTTTCCCTACTTTAGGCAGATTTGGGTTAAGACAGTGTTTGTTCCTGATTTGGCAGAAAACCTGGGATGACTGTCAGCTTGTTCCCGAACATGGCAAGGCCTGTCTGTGACATAGTGTATCAAAACTGAAATGGCAGTAACCTGTGTCCCTGGGAGGTTTGAGACATTTGCTTTCTCTGCATGTTTTTGGTTGCAAGGCTGGGGTTAAGGATACTCTGCATTGTTTCCTTTGGCAGACTCACATCACACAGAAAAACAGGTTTCTCAGATCCTTGTACTCTTAAAAACCTTCCAGGAAACTCACTGGTGCACACAGAAATATCTCTGAATGGTGCACAGCTATCACCTTTTAAGGTTCATTCAACCATCACTCAAATAGTCAAATATTAAATCCCTCTAAGCTTTCTCCTAAACCTTCACTGTTCATAAAGTTCCTACTGAAGATCTTCCATGCCCTGTTTGGCCCTTCCCTTCACTCCTGTCCTGGCTCAGATTAGGAGTCACTTACAGGCACAAGTCACCCAGTAGTTTGCCTTTCTAGCTTGGGATAATGGAAAGGCACTGTTGGTGCTAGAGCAGAGGGAGTTGGGAATTCCTGCATCTAAACCTGGAAAACCATCTGCAGCTGCAGCAGGATAAAATTGGAGTCAGGTCTGGTGCACTGATGGTGGTTCACAAAGAGTTGTGAACATTAAAGGTTCCTGTTGCACAAGAAGATCATTCTTTTCTTGCATGGAGAGCAGGAAAAAGGGTAGCTTCAACTAACAGCTGGTGGTGATGCCTTCTCATGTTTGGGATATACTTTCTCTGCCTTTTACAGAAGCAGAATAATACAAATAACTCATTTTGGCAAAGATTTCTGAAGAAAAAGCCCTTTTTCTCATCTCAGAACAATGAGTCAAGCTGAGCCCTGCAGAAAGGACAGAGATGTTGGGGAAAGAGCCTCGAGCTGACCTCCCCAAGCCCTGTCACAGTCGAGATGATCGTACTGGGACTCGGCAAGACACGACTAATGCCTGACTGGGTGTAGCTCCTCCTGCTGCCCCACCATGGCTCTTGCCACTGGAGATGGCCTTGGAAAATGTGCTGGCTGAGGGAGGAAGGCTCAATTGGCAGGTGCTGTAGAGGAGCTGCTTTACCTGCTGCCTGGACTGGGGCTGTCTGGGGCAAGAAATGAGTGCAATTCTCTGCTGCCATCAGTCCTGCATTACCGGCTCGATGGAGTGACAATGGGGGCCAGAGCCAGGAGCTGATGGCTGAAAAATCACCCCAGAGGCTGCCTTTAGCTTTTGTGTGGCCTCTGGGCAGCCTGGCATCATTCACCAGGGCTTTGATTGTTGTTTTCAGTAATGCCACTCCTTCCCCGAGGTCTCTTCTGACCCCACAACCCGGTCACTGCTCAGTCTGTGACCCTGGAGCTTTTTGTCTTTTTTTAGGCATCCTGCATTTTCTAATGAGAAGAGAAAGCTCTGTTGGCTTGGTGGATTCACAGCTTGAGTAACTGCCATCGCATCGGCTTGTTTTTTCCACCAGCACTAAATTCACTTTAAAAACAGACAGAGTTTTATGAGAAAAGCCAGTCTTTTCATAGGTGTGCCAATATACAGAAACAGTTATTTCCCATCTGGGGTCTCTCTGTATGGTATGTATACATAATTTTATAACTCATCAACTTTAATAGGTGCCCAAGAATGCCAAAAATAGGACCATAAATTTGTAGGAGACAAAACATTTTCACAGAAAAAGAAAATTGCAACAAGATAAGCAAGGTCTGGGATGTTCTGGCACCCACTTGAAAAAGATATTAAAAAGCCCAATCCTGTCTTTTATTTTATGACTGTGTATAGGAAAGCCGAAAAATTCCCAACTTCCAGTAAAAGATAAAAGGTTAAAAATATACTTCTCTCCATTTCGTAGAAAACTGCTCTGTTAAATCTAAAATTTAAATCATAGTGTTTGATTATCAGTGCTCACCAAGAGGATTACAGAACAGTCATTAAATCTTATTACAAAGCGAAGTGCAGAAAGTAATTGCACATATTTGTAAGTAGCTTAGAATTGATTAAAAATGCATAAAGAAAAACTGGAAAGTTTTCTGCAGGCTCAAGGCTGCTAACCCCTCTGGGTAAACACACATCAGCTCATCCCACCAGGAACCTCCTCTGCTTCCTCCCAGTGTGGCAAGAGGAGGATTTCTCCCTGTTTTAAGGACAAGGACTCTGTGATCATTGGAACTGCTGTGAGCTATAGGAGATAGGGAAGGCCTGCAGTCATGTTAAAGTTAGGAAGCTTTAGGAGAAGTTTAATTTAAGCTTTCCTCGGGCTAAGCCTTTCCTTCCCCACCCCCATCCTCCACCGAAGGCTGCTTTAAGGCTGCATTTTCAAAGCAGTGTATGGGGAATTAAGTGCTCCAGTTCCATGGATGTTAATGTGATTTTGTGAGCAAATATCCTCTACTCCAGCGCGGCTGAGGCTCTGCTCTTCTCTGAGGGTTTGTATATTCCTTGCAAGCAAAGGAGCTGTGCCAAAGCACAGTGACTTCAGAAGCAAATTAACTCTGTGTAAGTTAGAGGCACACGGGGTTTTTTAGTGTTTACTTGTTTGGTTGGTTGGGCTGGTGGGTGAGGCAGATTTTCCCTGCAGGGGCTGAGCAGGAGGTTGGGCTGGGTGAGGTGAGAAAGACATCGAGGTGCTGGAGTGTGTCCAGAGAACAATGGAGGTGGGGAAGGGTCTGGAGAGTAAATCATATGAGGAATTGCTGAGGGAGCTGGGATTATTTAGCCTGGAGAAAAGGAGGCTCAGGGGAGACATTGCTCTCTACAACTCCCCAAAGGAAGGTGGAACCAGCTGGAGGTCGGCCTCTTCTCCCAGGCCAATAGTGACAGGACGAGCAGGCATAGCCAAAAAGCTGTGCCAGGGGAAATTCGGGTTGGGAATCAGGAAGAATTTCTTCCTGGAAAGGGTGGTCAGGCTTTGGCAGGGGCTGCCCAGGGTGGTTTGGAGTCCCCATCCCTGGAGGTGACCAAGGAAGGCCTGGCCGTGGCACTCAGTGCTCTGGGCTGGGGGACAAGGTGGGGATGGGGCACAGGGTGGATCCATGATCTTGGAGGTTTTTTCCAACCTAAATGATTCTGTGAATCTGAGGCGATGGAGCAGTTTAAACACCCCTCTGCACTCCCTTTTGCTCGGCTCTGCAATGGTGTGGCCCCAACAAGTCAGCCTTTGCCTAAGCCTTGACAAATTCAGCACAGAACACAATGCGAGGAGGAGTCTGATCCTCGGCAATCCAGGTCTCAGCATGCGACTTGTTATTTTTAACTTTCCATTTAAGCTACTCACACATCTTCTCTGCCAGTGTTCAGAATATTCCTGAAATGTTGCATTGTGTCGTGGTTTGCCTTTCTTTTTGGATTCATGTTTTTCTCTCCACAAGAGTGGTAGGTTGTGTTTAGTAGGAATGGAGGTTTTCCCTACTTCCTGCTTTTTTTTCCTCTTTTAATAAACAGTGCTTTCTCTGGCATAAATCATGATCATAATAAAATCTTATTTTTCCCATTGGACCCAAACTTTTCAGGGAGAGATCAGCACCAGTGCACAGGAAGAGAAGAGATGTACCTTTTCCACCATCACTCTCTTACCACCCAGTGGCTGGACAGTGACAGAGCTGGGACCAGTGTCTTGAACCTCTGGGAATGAGGCAGAGAGAGTCATGGCCTTGAAGCTGATGAATCCACAAGGTAATCTGCAGTGCAGTTTCTCTGGAGTCACCTCTTTGATCCAGCTCCCAGAGCCAAGGCAGTTTGGTTATGCCCTGCTGTGCCCATTTCTGGGGGTGTCATAGCAAGGGCACGTTGGGTTTCTAATTACCAGTCCCATATTGATCAATTCACAACATTTCATCTTATTTTCCTGTCTCGGCTCTGACAATCATGTGAGTACAGAACTGGAGAGATTACAAAAGATTTCGCTGTTCTGTATTCATTTGGAACATCTATAAGGGCTTTTGAATAATCTTTATTTGTAACTAGGAGAAAAATGCACATTCTGTCAATTTATCTTCAACTCACTGCATGGGACTTGACCTGGGTAGCTGTCCTTCATATTAATACAAACTTAGGAACTAAAGCACTACATAATGAGTTGAGAATATATCTCTCAAAGTTTACTATTGATTTACTGCTGTAACATTTCTGAGAATTACCCAGTGCATAATCTATGGAACCAAATGATTTCTCTGCTAGGTTGCTGCTATCTCTTAAGGTTTTATCTAAAGCCTTGAGAACTGATATTTTTTTCTCAAAGTCATATAAGAATCTTAGTTTTCTTTCTGTAGCAGGAAAGTTTCTTGACACAAGGAGCATGGGGGAAACTCACAGATGGGAATGTCAGGGAGCAGTGAGGATGTGAGGACCAGGGAGCTGGGCTTGGAGATGACCCTGGTACTGGTCACTGATGGGGGGAAGGCCATGTTACTTCCAAAACTTCAGCTTGTTGAAGATCAGAGGCTGCACCAGAATCATGGAATGGTTTGGATTAGAAGGGGACCTTGAAGATCATCTTGTTTCGACCTCTCTGCCATGGGCAGGGACACCTTCCACTAGACCAGATTGCTCAGAGCCCCATCCAACCTGGCCCTGATATAGAAAATGCTCCCTGTATGCTTTCATTGCATGTGCTTTGTCTTTTTTGTATCCTCTAGGCTTCAGCATTGGTGACACTCAAACCAGGTTACTGCTCTAGACAACCCCACACCCAGCATGTCTATTCATATCTTCCTATGTCCCCCTCAGGTAATATTTACAAGTGACCTGAAAGCAGTGAATGCATTCAAATCAAGGAAAATCACCCACTGAACTTCCTTTGCAGAGTGTTTACACCAAGCAGTGTCGGGATCAGTGATTTTCAATTGAGGTTTTACCACTCTGGCCTGAGGGAGACACTCCAAATCCCCTGTGAAGAACAGGAAAGTGAGTTAAGCCCACAGAACTCGTCTTCCCACAAGGCCTGGGAGCTCAAATGTCCCTTGACTTGACATCCACATCATCCTGAAGTCTTTGCTTTGGTTTTCTCCCCATAATGAGTCTTGTGTAACAACAGGATGCTCTTCCCCTGCATCACATAATAGGTCCTAGACCCTTCAAACTCCTTCATGGGTGTCACCCCTGAGACCATGGGGCTGATGTCTCTCCCATGGTAGCTCAGGCCAGGTCAGGTCAGGGAGCTCTGTTGGCTCTGGCAAGGTTATTTGGGTTCATACAGCTGCTCTCCTTCCTTGGTGCTTCTTTTTGTTCATAGAGAGGAACTTTTAATCACATAACAACACCACAGAACAGAGATTGTTCTCTACTATATCGCACTTCTGTCCTTGCAAAGGTTTGAAATAATTATTCTTGCCCTGAAAATTAAAAAAATTGCCTTGTTTTTATGTTGAAAATGATGTGGTATGTTCAAATCAGCAGCAGACCACTGTGTCATTGGAATGAGTGGGTAATTTCAATTATATTCAGTATTAATGTACTTTCCTTTTCTTGGAAAACAGCAACACAAAAATAGTTTAGTTCATCTTGTCATTGGGAGGATTGTATCCTGTGGTGATGCCATTACATAAATTGTTATTACACAGGGGATAGATTGGATCCCTTTTCTTTGTTTATTTTGCAGCTGAGAGCCTGTTGACTCTCAACAGCCCCTTGAGCCAAGCTATGAAGATGCTCTTGTTGACCTTAATTGTAGAATAATGACCCTATTCTTGACTTTGAACACTAGGTCAAAATATCACTAATTTTCAACTCATGGGCTAGCAACTGTAATTTAGGATTGGTCAATATGAGTATAATTGCACAAATGATGGTACAAGAGAGAGGTGAAGGCTTCCCTAGGAATGCAATTTCTGTAAATGAATAGAATAACATTCAGCTCAAATATGCACCATGAACAGAATGCAGGGAGGTTTTCTGGGTTTTTTCCCCCCATGTCAGACAAAGAGACACCTAGAACAACTCCCTTCCAAGCCTGGGGTTTACTATGGCCTGTGACCACAGGCCTCACAGAAAGCTCAGCCCCTTTATTCCCACGTCTGGCAGCTTCTGGGCCAGGCTGTGCCATCCCATCACAAACCCTCACCTTCTACAAGGGTGTTGAGCCTCCTATTGGTTCCTTCTTTTGGGACAACTTTTTAAAAAGTGAAGGTCTTATCTTCCAGAGGTGGGAGAGCTGCACCTGCCTGAGGGGGTTTCCAGGTGTAAAACAAAACTCTGAATTACCTGACACCTGAAAAAGTCACAAACCAATGCTCACAGGACTGTAAAATTCATCCCCAATGGGGCCACTGCCTACTGAATAAAAAAAAAAATATATATATATAACTGTAGTACTTTTTGACATGCTGGATACACCAGGACCTCAAGGTAGAGCTGGGTGCCAGCTCCAACATTTTGTTGTACACAAAAAGACTAAGAGAAAGGCAAACCATTAAGGACAGCCAATGAGCAGCATAGAAATCAATTTGTTTCTATGATTACAACATGGTAAATTCCTCAGTGAATTCCCAAGGGCAGCCAGTAGGTCCCTCTCAGACCAAGTACCCTGTGGGTTTCTTCAAGTCCAGCAGCCAGAGGTTGTCCTGTATCTTCTCGCTCACGTGAAGCAACCATGTCACAAGTTCCCTTATTCTTATCTTGAAATGCACCTGGGAAAATTGTGCTTCTCCTTCAAGTTTTCTGCAAGTTCTTGCCATGCTGTTTTTTGTGACTCAGGAATGGGAACTTCTGCAACAGGATAGCCTGTTTCTAGGTACAGCACTTAGAAAACATGTCTGTTGTATTTCAAATTTTCAATCCGTTTGTCCCTATTCAGATATCTCCAGCTGGACTTATGATTTCATATTTTATCGCAGATCAGAGATCTCGGTGGTCCTTTAGCACTTTCAGATTGTCACTCAGCAACATTTCAGATGTATTTATCTTTCTTTCCCATCATGTCTCAAAGCAACGAAAGAACTACCAAGAAACCCCAGAACTGAGTTTGCCTTGAGAAGCCTGAAACCAGCTGTTACTGTTGAAAGGGATATTTTCAAAATGCTTTTGTCCTAATTTAGGAAACCTTTTCTAACCAGGAACCTCACTTCAGCACGTGTTTTAAGCACGTGGTGAAGCCAAGGAAATCAAAATGTCTCTAGGCCCATGCTTCAGTGTGATCCTAAGTCTAGGCCTTTGGTGGTTAAGATGTATTCTTTATTATTTTCACTGCTCTGCATTTTTCTATACTCATTTATACTGTCACTTGTTTATCAACAGCCAAAGAAAATGGAGGAAAACTGCAGTTTGTTTAATCGCTGCCTGGAGAAAACTGTAAGCTGATCCTGGTATAAATGAGCAGGCATGAGAATTTACTTTAGCAGTTTTCAGTCCCTTTGGTAATGCAGAAATTTTGTTTGATTTTTGCCAAGTGGTGGGTTTGGTTTTTTTTTTCTTACTTAATGTTATTAGGTAATCACTATTTAGCTGGCTTATGTTCTTGGATTTTCCTTTTTTCTCCTTCCCAGGAGATAAAACCAGTAAAATCCTCCCCTATTGAAGTCAGTGGCAAAACTCCCACTGAATTCAGGGTTTTATTCAGCTAAAGAGTTTCTTGCAAATAAGGTATTTAGATACTGCACTCTGGGGTGATATTCATAAATTTAATGCTGTTTCCTCAAAATAAAAATTCGTATATATTAGTGAGCCACTGTGTGACTTCGACAGAAATGCTTCTCCTTGAAAACCAGTTCACTGTCCTGGAGCTTAATGCTTTCACCAAAATCCATAAGACAGCAGTGAACTCAGCTGCCCTGACTGCTCTACATGGTGCCAATAATACCATCAGTGATTTGAAAAGGAAAATAAACAAAAAAACCCACCGAAAAAACCAACCAATCAACTAACCAACTGAAAAAAAAAAACAAATGAAAGGCTTCCTTTCCTGCCTGGACAGACTGGACACACTCAGATACCTCACACTTGTGTAAATCTCAGACAAACAGTGGTGACAGATAAGGGTTTCTGAATCTGTTGGAGCCTTTCAGGTCCCAGAATCACAGGACATTCAGGTTGGAAAAGCTCTCCAAGATCATCGAGTCCACCCTGTGCCCGATGCTCACCTTGTCCCCCAGGCCAGAGCACGTCCAGTCCTTCCTTGGGCACCTCCAGGGATGGGGACTCCACCACCTCCCTGGGCAACTCCTTCCAAAGCCTGACCACCCTTTCCAGGAAGAAATTATTCTTGACATCCAACCTGAACCTCCCCTGGTGCATCTTGAGGCCATTTCCTCTTATCCTGTCACTTGTTACCTGGGAGAAGAGGTCGATCCCCACCTGGCTACAACCTCCTTTCAGGTAGAGAGGAAGAGGGTCTCTCCTGAGTCTCCTTTTCACCCCTAGCTCCCTCATCTGCTCCTCATATGACTTACAGGCAGCCTTAATTAGCTGCCCTGGAGTCGTGTCTGCATGGGCCACATTGCACTTAGCTCGGGGACTTTTCCAGCGCTGGTCTCACTGTGCTTGCCCAGACCTTTCAGCTGCTTCCTGGGCCCAGGCTGAAGATCCCCCAGGTCACCAAATGCCACTCCTGCATGAGATCGCCTTCCAGGCAATGGAAAGTTCAGGTGACAGGGTGCAACAGGGACTGTTCTTTCTGGCAAGGCTCGTTTTTGGGGGTAAGTGATCATTCGTTGATTCAGGGTCCGTTTACCTGAGCTGAAATAAGGAAATCATTTAAGAAGGAAGCAGAGTTACTTTGTGCTTGAGAGAACCCCCAGGACTCCTCCACTGCCATGGTGATTGCTATTTTTGTGCTATCTGGGTGACATTATACAGCTAGGGCTGCATGGACTATAACGTTGTTGATTAAAAGGAGCTTCTTTAAATTTGAAGAGATTAGGCACATTTCAGCTTTGTATTTCTGTCTTCCACGCAGACCAGTTACTGCACAGGGAGATGCAAAATGAGAGATCTGTGATATGACCTAACCTTTAAAAAATTACTACTGAGCTTCAGTATCTCTGTGGCTGCATGTCCGTAAGGACAACGCTCGGTGCATCCTGAATATTATTCCTCTTAAAGGTGTCTCTGGGTAGGCACCCAGAAGGAAAGGGCACACAAAATCATAGGTCATATATCTGAGCTAAGCATCAGGCAGTGCAGTCAGAGATGTGCATTTCCACATGTGCCAACACACACATACACAGATCTGACTGCACATCCCACTGTAAAGCAAACAGGTAAATCCTATCTATTGTTCAGCTCTGTGCCAAACCTACATAAAATGTGCCTAATTATGCTACATGGGCTCTAAAAATAAAATATTAAGGTAAAATAATACTGTACTCTTTATACAAGTACTTCAAATGGAATACATAACACAAAATATTGATTCAAGGGGGTTGCCGTATTGAAAATCAAATGAGTTTTTGCCATTGCTGAGAGCACAGAAGCCCAGCGTAATCAGCCTGTTCAACTAATCATTACAGCAGTGCTGTTTGTGGCACTCTACTTAACACTTTGTCAGCAATTCCATAAAAAAACCTTATTTTTCAGGGATTTATGTTTTGGCCATAAAAGGCTGCTCCGATGTGAAATTAGAAATACGCCGAGAGACGTGAAAGAACAGAACTCCCCCACCCCTCCACCCAAGATGCTTTTGAAAGGTTCGATTCTGGGTCACCCAAGACAGCAAGAATTTTGCCTTTTATGTCAGTAGGAGTAGAATTGGGATGAAAGGGTCTTCTGGTGATTAGTTGCAGTTAACAGGAACTTTGCTTTTGACTTTAGCTGAGCTTAGCTTTTGCCGATATGTTTTAATCAGCACTGTGTGAGCAACTCTTGGATTTTTATTTATTTATTTATTTTTGCCTCGAATCATTATTCCCTTGCTGGTACAGTCCTTGGAAAAAGCTCTTATGATGTGACATTTTAGTCAGTGGAGGCAAATACTGCAGCCCAGATTTCCAGTCCAGTACAAGCTGCTTCCTCCTGTGCCAAAATGGAGCCTTCCCACCATAATACTTGTACTGGAAGCTGGCACCAGAGGCAGGAGAATTCAGGACAGTGGAGTAATGTATTAGTTTGAACACTCCTGACTACCTACAGGGTGACATATATAAGGTTTGACACTCAGCTGGACCAGATCCTGAGCTACCTGATCTGATATCGATGTTGGACCTGCCTGCTGGGGGTGGAAGTTGGACAAGGCACCTCCTAAGTTCCCTTCCCTCTTACATATCTCTGTGTCTCTGGGAAGTTATGCAAGACTCTGCAATGTCTGCTGACACAGAGACCTGGCCAGATTCCAGTTTAGGTCAGCTATAAGTATAAATCTTTCTGTTGTTTTAGGGCATTTAGAGTCACAGTTTACTTTGGTCCCCTGGCACAGGTTGCCCAGAGAAGCTGTGGATGCCCTTGGATCCCTGGAAGTGTCCAAGGCCAAGTTGGATGGAGCTCTGAGCAACCTGGTCTAATGGAAGGTGTCCCTGCCCATAGCAGGGGATGGGACTGAAGGATCTTTAAGGCCCTTTCCAACCCAAACCATTCTATGATTCTATAATTCTAGATGTGATTAAGTTTGCTGGAGAAATGGCTTGGATTGCTGTTCCATATCCAAACTGAGTGACTTATTTGACAAGCTGTGGATTCAAATGATTCATTTTTTTTTCTCTCTCCTTGGAGAGCACTTAAAACTTTATTTATACAAAAATGAACTTGAATTAAAGTGTGGAAGTGCTTCTGAAAATTTTACCTTGTAGAGTTCCATTAGCAGTAGCATTATAATTATGTTTCCTTTCATTTTCTCGGTACCACTAAGCTGCTAAGGTTGCATTGGTGTAGTGGAGGTTATTGAAAGGTACTTTTTTAGATTTCTTAGACAGTGGCTAAGAAATAGTATGGTAACTACAAGAAAATTATCAAAATCAAGGGCCATATGTACAAAGTACAACGCAATGCCATAAACCAGGCTAGATCTTAATGCGAAGCTAATTTACTATTTGCAGTCATATAATATAAATCACACCAGTCTCCTTGTTGAAAAGAAAGTAAAACTATCAATGTGATGAAAGAAATATCAGTTGCCAAGTAAAAGTAATGAGTTTTCTTGGAAGCTGGCAAAGCTCTCTGAGGCAGAGAGGGGAGAACGTGACCCTGAGCAAAATTTGAAGTATGATGACTTGGTGAACACTATGACTTTACTTCCATTCCTAAAATGGGACAGCAAGCTTGTATTCAAGTTCTAATAGATGTTATACATCAGAGTGAGAAGATAAAAATGAACATACATAAAGCTGTGTCATTTTGCATTATGAAATATATTAACAAATTTACCTAGGGTATAAAAATAAAACATAAAGCGGTATTCACCTTTATGGGATCCCTCTTTAGATAGTTTGCTTTTATTTTTAATTATTTACTGTCTCAGGAATCTTCCTGCAAATATGTAGGGAAGCCTTTCTCAAATTCCACATAACCTTTTTTTCCTTGTCTAGATACTTCAGGCATCTCTCATCCCTCACCAACTGCTAGTTCCCATCTTACATACCTTTAAATAACCTTATTTTTTGCCATCTTCTGTTGCCATCATTTCAGTGACTCTGTTGGATTTGACACTATCCTTTGGTCAGCGTTGAGGTAGTTTGTAACCCTGGAAAAAGTGGATGCTTATAATGCAAAAAAGAAAAAAAAAAAGGTGTTGTTCTATTGTGTGGATTTTAAAAATAAATAGATAAACAAAGGAACAGTAGCTTCTGTGCTCAGCCAGTTTGCAGTGTTACACCTTCCTCCTGAGTCAGCTCCTGTGCTTGTTTGCTCCATCATTATCCTGGCGGAAAAATGTCAGAGTGATGGAGTACCTATGAGCAGCTTCCCAGAGAAAAAACAGAGGGATTTGCTGAGCAAGCATGAGATGTGTTGCACAGAGAATCCTAATATTTGACTGCAAATCCAGGACAGAGGCAGGTCCCCTTGCAAGGAGGCACCACTGACGGAAGCACAGTTGTCACAGGGGTAGAACTGCTTCTTACAGCTTTTAATTTTTCTGGTGGCTGTCACAGGGCCCACATATATATATATATATTAAAAAGAATGCATATATATAAGAAAAAAATCGGTTTATGCACATACATATATTTATAAGAGAACCACATCTCCAAAATGTCATAAAATGATAAGGCTCTTATGTCAAGCCTACAAACCTTAGGGAATGCCAGAACTAAGATTTAGTGGTATGTGGTTTAAATAAGGTTCCCCTCTGTATGTGGAATGATATAATCTTTAATTACATGACTGCACACTAATTATTCCATAGGCTGTGCCCTTCAGCACATGTAAGAGGCAGAGTCCTTGGAAGGGGGTGAAATTCTTTGTGACTGGCCTGGTTTTGGTGGGGTTTCCTACCTGTATTTCTGAACAATACACAAAATAACCTCACAAAACAATATTTCCCCTCCTCAGTCCTCTTCCTGCCCTTCCCACAGGCAAGTGAGTCAGCTGTAGGATTTGGTTATAAATCAACAGTTCAGTCTTCAAGCAGATACATGGAGCTGGTGCAAGGAAAGCCTGGAGACATCTCTGCCACAGTGGCCATCATAGTTTAGTTTGGGTTGGGACCTTCAAGATCATTGGGATCCAATGCCCTGCCATGAGCAGGGACACCTTCTACTTGACCAGGTTGCTCAAATGATCCTTGGGGCTCATCCTAAAGAGCATCTCTCCACCTTTTTCCTCTCCTTCCCCAGTCCTGCCTGCCTCACAGCTTCCTGCTGTTCCTTTTTCTACCTATTTCTTTATTCCTCATTATTATGCCTCATCCCCTGTCATTGAATTTGGCATGTTTTCTTTCCTCAAAGCTTTGAGGCTCCAGACAAGTGAAAATTTGAGAACAAAATAGATATTCCCCTTGTCTTCTGCTCCTATTTCTGGTATCTCAGTAGGAGGGCTAGTACTTTTAGGAGGAAATCTCATTCAGCACCTCCATTCCCAGAATGACATTTGTTCAGCGGCAATGCAAGAATTTATTCTGTGTAGCACCAGAAACCTGTAAAGAGATGGATCAGGCTCAGCCCACGTGTGGTGGTTGCCCAAATGGAATATGGAACATGTCAGTCTGCATTAGCGAATTGGAATTTTCATTTTTCTCTTGGGGTTAAGCCTTAGCCAAACAACCCCACAACATGTCACTGGGGGTAGAGCAGGTCAACCTTCCTCTGCCTCACCATCATGTTTCAGGTTACTGGATTTCAATACAAGAGTACTTAGAATTTACAAAGTAAATAGTTATGGGTTTTTTTTCCTAGATGGTCGGTTGTATTTTGCTGAGAAATGCCCAAAACCGCAGCTGAAACCTCTTAATGGAGGCTGTAGGCTGGTCATTACAGTTCAGTAACATCTAAAGCTGCTGAAATTGGGGTGGTCTTGAATGGAAAAATCTTCTTTAGCTCTAATGATGCATCACCAGCCTGCATCTATCATGTGTTGCACAGCTGTCCCACCCAAGCAGCATTGGAGGGAGAGGGGAAGCTTTAACCATATATACTGATAGATGTAGGGCCTGAGGTGGATATATATTGTCAGACCCAAACCATCACAGCCACGGAGAATGATTCATCATCCCATGTGTGCCAAAAAGAGACAATTCCCAGATTAGGGAGCTCCAAAGCTTTCTAACCCAGCTGTAAAACAACTGGACCTGGACTGTAATTCATGCTGCACATAACAGTTCACATCCTCAGGGACTCACATCCCTTTCAAGGACTAAGAGGAGAGATTTGTGGTCCACATTGCTTTAAAAAGTAAAACAAATCAGCTTCCTGTCCCCATGCTGATCTGAAATGAAGAAGAGAAGGTGTTCTCCTGTGTGCTCCCTGGTTTCTTGCATATTAGTTTCTCAGTGAAAATTGGCTCTCTTTTACTGGCAATCATTGTGTTCCACTGATGGCAAAACTGCCAAAATCCTTTGTGGAGGTGGAGAAATTAATTATTTTTTTTTTTACTGGGGTCTGAGAGCATCAAAAAGGAAAACTTGAAACCTTTGTTCTGTGCAGTTTTATTCCACCCAGCTCTGAAGAATATAGAATGATGCCGTTCACTGGAGAGAGATGTACTGTATTATTTCAGAGGTTTATTGTTACCAATAGAATTTGGGAATGTGCTTTGCTCCCCGTGGAAAAGGAACTGTTTCACGATGTACTGTACTTTCTCTTCTGATGTTCTTGGTCCTGCTGGATGCAAGCAGTTTGGATAGGACATTCATTCTCCTGCAAAGTAGTTAAAAATTATTCAGTGGATATCTCCTGGTCACACACTGATCCTGTTTCTCCCACAGTAGAAGCCACAAATAGGTACAGCAATGTCTCCTGTTCCCCCCTACTTTCCATGAGAATAGGAATCACGCAGGTGAAGAGGAGGTGAATATCAAGCTTGGCATTGAAAAGTTACACAGAGCAGGGTGGTAGAGCTGTCTTTCTCTATCCTAAATCCTTCACAGGCACAAACTGGCGTAACAAACCTTATTTCCAGTCTGTGTTTGGAAGTGACTGTGGGATACATCAGTACATTGGGATGGTTTAAGGGAACACGGGGAGTGCTGAATGGAACGTGGAACTCACAGAGGTCAACCTGGTCACTGGGGCACCTGATTCAGGGATGAGACCCACAGATCCGACTACTGATCCCAGCTTTGGTTAGGAACTGCATCAGGGTAATTATTGCCACAACACCACTTTCAGAGTTGTCCTTCTGGGTGTAATGAGATGCTCCATGAAGTGATGGGGGCATGTGGGGGTTCTCAGGGATATTTTCACGCTTCTGGAGAGAGAGGGGATTTTTTGGGTGGTTTTTAGTCACATTTCAAGCAATAACAATATTTATTTGTGATTGCACCGCTTTAAGAGATCTTAAAAATCATTTCTAAGCAGAGAAAACCATGTCCAACATGAACAAGAGGAAAACGCCGGGACTGTACTTTTACCTCTTTTTCAAGGGGAACGCAAAGAGAACTTTGGGAGGAAAACTTACTTTTATCCAAAAAAAGAAACCTAAATAAAGACATCCACCATTCCATGGCTGCACAGCAGCACTTCCACCAGCTCCTACCCATCAGCTGCCCTCTACTCCCCCTTGCATTACGCCCCAGGCCTTGGTGCTCAGAAGTTCACCTCAGCTGACGACAGCAATGCTCTGCAGCTGCCCAACTGCCCAGGAATGTCCAGCACTCAGCAGTTGGCAGGCAGCTGATTTCTGTGCCTTGTAGTCACATCACAGTGGTGTTGCACACTGTAATGACCGTGGTGCCTTCGTGAGGAAAAACCTCTGCCCAGCGACAACAGGATGGTGACAACGGGAAGATCAATGTCCCGCCGGGTCAGATGTCCTGCCCAAGATTTTTCTCTCTGATGTATTAAAATAGGATTAAAAATATGTGGATGGTTTGTGGTGGAAAGCTGCTTTCTTTTAGCCCAGAGTTGGGTGGGCTTTCTTCATTAAATCTGAGAACAGCACTCTGTCCCTACCAGCTCTCCCTCAGGAACAAAACCAGTGGGATGTGGGTTTTTTTAGGATGGAGTTACTTGCCGGGAGAAGTTACCCCTCAAAAATGCTTTTAATTGCATATCACTTCAGTTGAGGTGGAAAAATGCCCATGGTCCAAATACATATTTTTGTTCAAGAAATGACTGGATGTGTCACTTAGTGCCATGGTCTAGTTGACTGGGTGCTGATCAGTCAAAGGTTGGACTGGATCTCAGAGGTCTTCTAAAACCTAAATGATTCTGTGAAAACCTAAATGATTCTGTGAAAACCTAAATGATTCTGTGATTTTTGAATGACTGAAGTAAACTTTCAGTCCAGTTTTCTAAAGCTAAAACTTAAGAAAATATACTCCTTTACCAAACTCCAGTATAACAACTATTTTACATTTAAGATAATTTTTTTTTTCTGATTTAGAATAAATATGGCAATGATACATCTCATACTGCTCTAAGAGGGGAAAAGCCACATTCTCCTAAAATCTGAATTTTAATAATTTTAGAGTGAAAGTTAAAACGAGATTAAAGAGAGATTTTAGTGCAATAGGTGCACAGACCAGGTAGGGAAAGTAATTTAACAGATCTGTTGGTTTCAATTGGAAATTTTATCACATAGAAAGAGCTTCATCCTTTCCCTTACACAAAGAGCTTTGTCAGGAAAGTTTGCAGAAGCAAAATGTTATGCCTTATTCATCTCACAAATGGATCTCAATCTCTTGTAACCTTAATAGCAAAGGTTACATAAGGATTGTTCAAAATTCAGTTTTCATAAGGAAAAACCCTGGAGAACAAATGATATTAGTCCCGAGGAAATTACTTTTACTGCATGTATGTGACTGTAACAGACTGAGAACAAAAATCGATGGCTTATCCGCACACCGAGTACCCTTGAGATTATGAAAAAGCAGGGCCTGAATAACTTATTTTACTTTCTGAAAGAGCACTGGGACAAACATAAAACAAAACCTACAAAAAAAAAAAAAAATCAACCCTTTCTTTGTGCAGCGTTCAGTGCTTGCTGCAGCCTTATTTTCCCAATGTTTATTGCAATGCTGCAGAGTCCCAGTGCCTGAGGGAACAATAACCTTTTCCTCAGGTGCAGAACAAGAACAGGAGAAATGCAGGTTTTCGCTCTAGTGCAGATTTCCTGAGTGATTTTCAGTGATTCATTTAATCTCGCTGTGTATCAATTCCATACTATGAAAGGGGGGCTGTTATTTGCCATTCTCTTCAATGATGTTGTGGAAATGTGTCATAAAAATCATATCATAAAAATATTGGATGGTAAACAGCCATGTGAAGTACATATGATTGTGTATATATATATATATATATATATATATAAATAAAACTCTTCTTTCTCCTCTTTTTCTCTTTCTTTTAGATGTCTTTATTTGCAATTTTAGTAGAAAGAAATAATATAGGAGCCTGCACTAATCTGTGGTGTCTTGAGAACTGATTGCATTGGGTTTTTTTTTTCTATGTGAGGAAATTGGGTTTCTCTTCTGGCTAGAAGCAGTATATAGCCAGTAAAAACTGCCCTAGAAAATGCACAGGCTTAGTGGCTTGTTGTACTTTTATATGGTCATTTGACAGGGGAACCTTGGCCTGCAAATTGCTGTAATTTAGGTCAGTTTCTGCCATAAATTCTTCTTTTACTGTCTGGTCTGGGCAACAGATTAATGTTGGTTTTGAGTTTCTGTAGACATGACTCAGCTTTGCTGAAGTAATTTGCAGAGTCCTGTATCTTCTGGGGTTCTATTAAGTCAAGTGGGTGGTTTTAAGGGTGTTCTTCTGCCCAGACAGATTCACAAATAACATCCTGGCAATTGCTGTTGGGCCATGGAGTTGTTAAGCCAGGGTTACTCAACCTGCAACTGCTTTTACTATAAGCATGTAAGAAACAGTGTGTACAGTGACTCTTCTTTTAAGTTTGACTCATGCAGGTGCAATGGATATATAATTTTTTATTATTATTTAATTTTTTTTTCCACTGAAAGTTACTTCGGTGCTGAGGGCTCGCAAACAGCTTCTGAGGTCTGTTTGGGTCTATTTACACATTCAAGCTGTGTTGGACAGCACGTCCTCACAAAGTTATTTCAAGACATTATTCAAACACCCCAAACTCATTTTCAGTCCATGACTGCCCAGGAGCACAAGGAATTTGGCCGTATGGCTGAGTGAAATCATGGCTTGACAGGGTGAGTGGCAGCTGCAGTCATTTGAGGTGATGGGTGTGTGTCAGCCTGTCACGGCACACACCGGCGCCGGGCCGCCCTCGAGTTGGAAGCCCCATTTTCCTCCCTGTTTCAGCCGTTCCCTTTTAATCGCAGGTTTCCCCTTTTGTCTTTCCCAGGCAGTGTTGCCATAGCAACGGTGTCTCTTGACCACCCTGCCTTCCTCCCTTACCCCTGTCAGCCTCCCATCAGCCAGGTTTCACCCATCCCAGAAGCTCTCCCTTAAAGCCGCTTTCCCAGCGCACACACGGGAAGTTGATGTGCTCCGCTGTTGAGGTGTCTCTGGACATTGCAAGGGGAGCTGCTGGGCTGGCACCCAGTTTTATGTTGCTTACTGGCACAATTTTCCATGCAAAGCATCTCCAGCAAGCTGGTCTTGAGCAGCTCAGCCAAAACTATAGGGATCCGTCAGCGTTGGTAGGCGGGGATGCGGCATGGCAGACACAATGCTCTGGTTCTTTCAGTGTTTGCATCTCTCTTTTAATAAGCCAAGAGCTTTTCTCGAGTGAATTACTTATGACTTTGGACTGTGGAACCCTTATCTCTTGAAAAAAGTCATACTTTCTAAATGTTGTTTATGTAGATCAAACAGAAAACAGTCCCTTCCCCCATCCTGAAAATCTCTTCGTATTTGGACTTGATGTGATCCTGATGCTCTCCAGCATCACATTACCAAGGCTAAACTGCAACTTCAAACCCACCTCCCATTTCCAGGATAGAGTTTTTGCCAGAAAAATTGTACAAGCAGAATCATAGAATGGCTTGGGTTGGAAAGGACCATAAAGATCATCTTATTCCAACCCCCCTGCCACAGGCAGGGACACCTTCCACTAGACCAGGTTGTTCAGAGCTCCATCCAACTTAGCCTTGAACACTTCCAGGGATGGGGCATCTACCACTTCTCTGGGCAACCTGTTCCAGTGCTTCATCACCCTCCCAGTAAAGAATTTCTTCTGGAAAAGCAATGTTACTGGTTACTCCTCAAACATCTTCCTATAACCTGTTTGATTTATTGTGCTTTTAAAAGGGATTCAGCAGGTGTAAATTTCTCATCTCAATGAGACCCCAGTGGGTAAAAGAACCTTTTATGGGGTTTGGTGAATGTATTGAAAGGATTAATTAAAAAAAGGTTTCCATAAATATCTAAATGCATAAATGAATATATTTTTAATGAATTATGCAACAGTCTGTCACAACAGGCTATTTATACAAGAGATTTCCATTTGACACAAAGTAATGCATCTGTTTATTAAAATAAGGATTAATCTCATGTGTGTTACATGTGCGTGCCATTTCATACCTTTTCACGAAGAAATGCAAGTTCAAACTTCAATTATAACCTTCCATATGTGATGCAGCAAGTGAACAAATAAATGGGTCTTAAGTGGGTGGAAAAGAACATCTAGAGAGAAAATATCTGGGAATCCACAATATTGTCTATTCTGAAAATTTTGTTATTGAACAACAATTGACCTGAATCTAAGCTGGAACATCTACGAGGAACAGAATTAAGAACCTAATGAGAAAATTGCACAGTAAACTGTTAATAAACTGAATTTCCCGTGTTATGTAATGTAGCCACTGGATATTTGGGCCACAGGTGCTCTTAAAAGTACTGTCCCAGGATACTGTTGTATCTACAATCTGGTAATCCAGTAGATAGTAAATGGAAGGTTAGTAATAAATCTGATTAAAATGGTAGCCTATTGCTTTAAGTGGTGGAGAGGGTGGGATTGCACCCAATGTATTAATTATTTTAAGTGTAGAAACATGACAGACTCTAAATTAGCAGGCCAGCTCTAAATTAGGTGTTCCTTAGTGAAGTCATTGTGAATAATCCTCTGAAAGCATCACCTCATTGTCTGTAGGGTTCAAAAAGCAAGTTGGATCAGGACAAAAGAGGAATAAATGCAAACTGGAAAGAAAAACCTTGTGTCTGTACAAAACTCCTTTGTGTATTTATATCCTGAACATTTTGCAATTCTGGTCATGGTATCTCAGAAAGAATCTCACTGAATAAAAAAAGTATGGAGAAGGGAAGGAAAGATGGCCAAGGACACAGAATAGCTTGCCTAGGGAGTGAGAATAAAGTCTTATGCTTTATCTTGGAAAAGAAATCAGCACTAACAAGGGAAACAGGACATGAATGCTGTGAACAGTGTGAATAGGGAATAAGTTTTGGTATTTCTTATAATACCAAAACTAGAGATACCCTGCAAGATGATTAGGCAGCACAGTTAAGACTGTGGTGAGTTGACCTTGGCTGGACCACGCAGACACACACAAACACAAACAAAAAGTAGATTTTCATCCACCATTTTACTGGTTTTGTAGAGTTGATTTCCACAGGACACTGTGGATGTTACACTATAATTGGTCTTGAAGATCACAAGTGGATCAAAGTAGGATTTGGCAAATTCCTGGACACACCTCTGTCAAGAGCTATGGAACAAGAAGTTCAGGTGCAGCTGTGGCTGAGGACTTGTGTGTTCTCTTGGGACAGTGCACCAGGGGAGGACTATTCCATGTCCTTTCATGGGGCATCCACCACTATGAGTGGGAGACCTTTCATGCCACATGGGCTCTTGGTCTGGTCAAATACAGCTATTTTAATATACCCTCTGATGTGATTAGAGGGAGACAAAATGTTGCCCTGTTCATGTGAATGAGTTTTTCTCAATTTCTATTTCTTCATGATTCTATGTTGATGGCTTTATGTAGATATATCCAGTGTCCAGAATATATATATCTAATTGCTCTTTGAGGGTAAGTTTCCCACTGGAAAAAAAGTGTCTAGTTTATTTCAGTGTATTATTTAGTATTTAGTATGTCTACATAAATCCACCGACATAGAAGTTGAGAAAAACACATTCACATGAAGTAACTTTAAAAAAATATTTTCATAATTTTTAAAATTTAAAAAATATTTAATAAATAGATCATTTCAGTAATTTTGTTTAAGTAAGGGTATATAAGGTTTCTAGTTGATAACTTAGATATGCCCCTGACCTATCAAATAGTAGTAATAAAATGAAATAGAATAGGTCAAATTCCTGTAGAAATATACAGAGGTTGAATTTGATTTTAAATAATGCTTTACATCTTTTCTATCAAAGCACTCGAAGTACTTCAGAATTATATGACTTAAATCTCTGTTGGGTTTTGGAAGGTTTTTTCCAAAATGTAGCACCATAAAATGGTATTTTTTCAAGTTCATTTTTATAGACCTTTTTTTTCCCCCCGCTGTTGCTTTGGGCATGAATTACTTTTCCATTCCTGGTAACTAAAGCCCTGGGTGGCATTCACTGTCTGGAAGTAGCTACAGGAAATGGAAAAAATACAGTTTATTCTGTTACAGTGGGATATCTATGAAAATGTTCATAGACATTGAAGTCCTATCGAGACTTTCAGTTAACTGTTGTGCTGTACCTTAATTACAGAGAAAATCAGGTCAAGAAATGGATTCCATCCCCAAAGGTTATTATATTCCTGCTGCAGCCACGCTGAAGTAAGAAATAGCACACCCCAACTTTTCCCTTGAGATAAATTTCAGTTTGCACTGTCAGATACCAGCATGGGGTGCAGAACCTAAGCCAACTTGTGGACAAAATGTCTTCAGGCAGACTGAAAATTATACCACAAACAAGGCCCCTCCACGTATGTGTAAGAATTTTGCTTTTGTTTGGAATAATAATAACATAACTTCATAATTAATAATGCTTAAAGATGTGGATGTCCTTGCTTTCTAATATAATCATTCTCTGAATGAAGATGTGAACCAAGGGAGTCTCAGTGCCCTGATCTGGAGGACCATGACTGAGAGAATGATCAGCTCCCAGTCGACCCTGAACTTGTGTGGAATTTGCTGCTCCAGCTGGATCCCTACAAGTCTATGGGGCCTGATGTGGGATTCATCCCAGAATCCTCAAAGAGCATCACAAAACGTCTCTCGATGATTTTTCAGTGGTTCTGGGTATCCAGAGGGAGGCCCTGGCTGACTGGGAGCTGGTGAATGTTGTCCCAGTTTTCAAGAAGGGCAATAAGGAGGACCCTGGAAACTACAGGCCTGTCAGTCTCACTTCAGGGCCTGGTAAAGTGATGGAGAATTTTAAACTGGAAGGTGTTGAAAAACACCTGAAAGACAATGAAGTCATTGATCACAGCCACCATGGCTTCGTGAGAGGAAAGTCCTACTTATCCAACTTGATTTCCTTTTATGACAAGGTAACCCACCTAGCTGATCAAGGGAAGCCAGTTGAAGTAACGTTGGGTGTCAGTAAAGCTTTGGATGCTGTCTCTCCCAGGATCCTTCTGGACAAACTGTCCAGCCCACAGCTGGATAAACACATCCTGTGGTGGGTGAGCAGTTGGTTCATGGGTCGAGCACAGAGGGTAATAGTGAATGGGGTCATATCAGACTGTGACCTGTCACTAGTGGGGATCCACAGGGCTCCATCGTGGGCCCTGCACTCTTCAACATCTTCATAAATGACTTGGACTCAGGACTGGAAGGGACACTGAGCAAGTCTGAAGATGACCCAAAACTCAGAGAAGCTGTTGACTACCTGGAAGGCAGGGAGGCCCCGCAGAGAGACCTGGACAGATCAGAGGGCCAGGCAATCATCAACCATAACAAGTTCAACAGGGGGAAGTGCCGGATTCTGCCCTTGGGATGGGGCAACCCTGGATGTACAGACAGACTGGGGAATGAGATGCTGGAAAGCAGTGCCAGGAAAGGGACCTGGAGGTCCTGGTGGGTGGCCAGTTGACCATGAGTCAGCAGTGCCCTGGCAGCCGGGAGGGTCAACCCTGTCCTGGGGGGCATCAGGCAAAGCATCACTGGTCAGGCCAGGGAGGGGATTGTCCCACTCTGCTCTGCCCTGGGGTGGCCTCACCTGCAATATTGAGGCAGTTTGGGGCACCACAATATGAGAAAAATATTGAGCCATTAGACAGTGTCCAAAGGAGGGCAATGAAGATGGCAAAGGGCCTTGAGGGGAAGCTGGATGAGGAACAACTGAGGGCACTTGGTGTGTTCAACTGGAAAAGAGGAGACTGAGGGGAGACCTCACTGCAACTACAACTTCCTTGTGAGGGGCAGAGGAGGGGCAGGCACTGACCTCTGCTCTGTGGGAACCTGGGACAGGATCCCAGGGAATAGCCTGAAGTTGTTTCAGAGGAGGTTTAGGTTGGATATCAGGAAAAGGTTCTTCACCCAGAGTATGGTTGGGCACTGAACAGGCTTCTCAGAAAAGTGGTCACAGCACCAAGGCTGCCAGAACTCAAGAAGCATTTGGACAATACTCTCAGGCACGTGGTGTGACTCTTGAGGATGGTCCAGTGCAGGGCCAGGAGTTGGACTCGATGATCCTTGTGGGTCCCTTCCAGTTTGACATGTTCTGTGATTCCGTGGTTCTGTGACTCTGGTTCCTCATTTTGCTTTCAGTTTTGGGGGAGCAAAGGAACAAGGCAGATGGCAACTCTTATTATGTTTCAAATGTTTATGCTGGGGAGCTGTAAGTGGGATGTCACATCCTACTTCATCCGTCACAATGAGTCAACGAATGTGAAGAGTTCAAGATGTTCCCTTCAGCAAAGCGAGGCAGAGCGCGCCAAGGAGAAGAACTCGCTGGTTTTGTGCTCACAAATAACTGTAACTACTTAAGGAAACGACAGAAGTACAAACCCGAACAACACAACACTCTCCCAAGGTCAGACAGCAGTGCTCAGAGAATAATAATGAAGGGTACAGTGTGCTAACCTCAACTGCTGCTCAGTTTTACTTGTCTCACCTAAGCAAGGAGGAAGCAGAAGGAAAGATCGAGAAGCAGCAGTGAAAATGATCAGCAGTATGCAAAAAGTTTCTTGAAAGAGAAGGTAAAAGTAGCTCATCCCTTGGATGGATAACAGGAGGAATGGCAGGCCTGTAAGAGAAAGTTTGAGGCAATGGATTGGTCTCCTCTGTTTACTTTGTTCTTTGGTATATGGAGCACTACGTAAATAACGACTTCAAAAACTTCCATCAAATTGTTTTCCCTTATATTATTCCACACACAAAAAAAATCCCTGATGGAGCTTATAGAATCATAGAATTGTTTGAGTTGGAAGGGACCTTAAGGATCATCTTATTCCAACACCTCTGCCATGGGCAGGGACACCTGCCACTAGACCAGGTTGCTCCAAGCCCTGTCCAACCTGGCCTCGAACACTTCCAGGGATGGGCATTCACCACTTCTTTAGGCAACTTCTTCCAGTGCCTCACAACCCACACAGTAGAGAATTTATTCCTAAAATTGAAAGAAAAACCCCAAACAACTTACTGCTTTTCTTTTTAAAAGAAAAACTTACTGCTACAAGATATTATTAAAACAACGTGCTGGTGGCAGCGAATAGAACTGCAGCAGAGTATGAAAAATGGAAGCACTCACTTGTTTTCCAAAGGACGCAGTTTTATGAGAGCTAAACGCTTGCACTTCAGGTTATAAATTAAGAACTAATTAAGTGGGAACACAAATTAACTTTCATCTTAGTCATGAGGTTGTTTATTACTTGCACTCTGTAGATCACTCTAAAGCCTTGTCAGACACTGGCCAATGCTGGTGACATGTCTGACAACAGGCGACAACGGCCTGATGGGATATGGCAATATTCCCACAAACCAGAGAGCAGTGGGGTTGGGTTGTTTCTATCATATTTTATCTAGTATGGTTGTCAACCCCAAAACTGATGAAGCGTGTAGAGGTTATGTTTTCAGGGAGCTTCATGTACTGAGCTGAGACTGAAACACAGAGCAAGGCTTAGGAGGCAAATTCTTAGAACCTGAAGCTTAAGGAGAAAGAACACAAAAGGTGGTAGATTTGGAATCAGAGCCCATCTGTCTGATCCATTCTGTATGACATGGAGTTGCTTTCAATAAAATATTCTCTGAAGTGCTCAACATAAACATACCAGGACTGCTGTCCCCAAGCAAGTGAGCTTGGATGTGGGATTGCACAGCTGACCTCAGAGCTCCACCTTCTCACAGTTTAAAAACCTGAGGATTGACCAGGTTTGTGGGCAGGCTCTGCAGGCTGCACTGAGCAGAATGTTACTGCAGCAACACTGCCATAATCTGTGGAAAGTAAAAAAAGCTTGGAGGCAGGTCAAGGTTTCTCAGGGGTGTTGGCAAAGCTGAGCCAGGACATCCTTGGGGATAAGATGATCAATGCTGATGGCAGCAAAGAGTGGAGAAAGGCTGAGATGAACCACTGAGGAGAATGGATGATGGTGTCTGGAAAAGGGACACAATGTCGGGGCTTGCAGACAAAAGAGGCATAGTTGGAGGGGTTCCTGGGGTTTCTGTGACCCAGGGAGAGATCTGTGGGGTTTGGGGGATCTTGTGCAGACTTTGGAGGGCTGTCAGTGCTTACAGGACTATTTCTCTCTCTCTTGTCCCTCAGCCTATCATTTTCTGTAAGAAAACCTCCTGCTTCTTCATCTCTGACTGCTTCCTATCTGGTACTGGAGCTTCTCCCTCCTTCCCGGAGTTGCAGTGGTTTAGTTTGCTTAAAGAATCACTGTCAGATTCAGTACAAATTTAGGAATGCATGATAAAGTTTGTTGGCCATATTACCCTGTGCATCCCTGCCAGAAGTCCCCTCTCCCTTCTGCAGTAGCTTCCTGTTCCTACTGCAGCCTCAGGAGCTTTTGCTCACCTGAGATGTTGCTGTGTGAGAGGGACTGAAGGGCACAGGGCAGGGGCAATACCTTCTCCTGCAGCAGAGAAAGGGCAAACAAAAGTGAGTGTGAGTGTGAGAAGCCAGACAGGAGAGCAGTGACAGAGGACTTCAGGGGTTAAATGTGGAGGGTGAGCACAAAGTGCTACTCTAACGCTGGACCTTCTCTCTCCTCTCTTTCCCCAAAACAGGGACCGTGGGTGCTCAGCAGTCAGCTGCCTGAGGCAAATCCTGATTTTGTCTGTACATAAATCCAGCCTACATTTGTTTGAGGTACAGTCTCTGGCTTACAGCAATAGTCTGAATTCACCTCATACTGCCCTGGCACTATCCTGGGGGTGGATGAGAGGGAAATTAAGAGGGAAGGCTCCGGGGTTCCCACACACAGGAAGGACATTGACATGTTGGAGCAAGTCCAGAGAAGGTCACCAGGTTGATTAAAGGAATGGAGCACCTCTCCTATGAAGAAGGGCTGAGAGAATTGGGATTGTTTAACCTGGAGAAGACTTCAGGGTGACCTAATTGTGACCTTCCAGGACCTGAAAGGAGCCTATAAGAAAAATGGAGAGAGATTATTGACAAGGCCTGGAGTTACAGGACAAGGAGGAATGGCTTCACACTGAGAGAGAGTAGGATTAGATTAGTTATTAGGAAGAAATTCTTCCCTGGGAGGGTGGTGAAGCCTGGGAACATGTTGCCCAGTAAAGTTGTGGGTGCCTCATTCCTGGAAGTGTTCAAGGTCATGTCAGAGCTCTGAGCAAACTGTTCTAGTGGAAGGTGTCTCTGCCCATGGCAGCAGGTTGGAACCAGGAGATCTTTAAGATCCCTCTCAACCCAAACCATGCAATGATTCTGTGATTACTCCTGCACGCACAGAAAGCTCCTGCACGTTGCCAAAGTGGTTTGTCTGAGAGTGAGACAAACATCTTGGAAAAATACAGTCTCTTTTCTTGTGTGCATCCCACAGTGAAAGCACAGGCACGTATTTATCAGAAACCTATCATATACCAGATGGTAGAATAAAGTGGTTGTTTAAACACACTGTGACTTGGGGTAACCTGGCATAGCACATTCTCAAAATACGCTGCATGTGTTTCTTCACAGATCCAAACTTAAGTATAGCAACGAATAACTTCTTAAAAATCCTGGTACAACAACATGCCTTTTGTTTCTTACATGTTATCTAAGAGCTGCTGCAGCAAATGGAAGGAAGGAGTTAGGTCTGGAATTGAGCTTCACTGAATACAATGCTGAAAGAGGAGTTTTCTTTGAAAGGACAGGCCTAAACCTGTGCAGTGGGTGAAATTCTGAGGGACTTGCATCAGTCAGATGTGGAGAGAACATGGTTGTGACAGAAAGATTTGGAGTTGTAGTGGATTCTCATTACCCTGATTTGGGTCTCTGTGAGGAAGCTATGCCAGTCCATGTTGTCAAAATGCTTTTTGCCAAATATCTGAGCAAGAAGAACAGCCCTCACTCCCCACCTTACATGGCTGTGTTGGGCCTGCTTCCATTCATGGGTTATAGAATGAGCTAAGGAGCTTCATAAGGCAATGATTGTAGTAATTCTTTTTAATAAATAAAGTCTTTTGAGGAAAAGGCAAATTGCTATCTGTTTGCAGGGTACTTCCTTGTGTTGATGGGTCAATGTGCTATGATTTAGAGACCCAGATGAACTCCCCAAAGCTTTAGTCATTAATAATCTGCAATGTATGAGGAAGGCACCAACTTCCTTGGGATGAGCTTCTCTGAGATTATGGCCAAACCCAGTACTTCATAAGAAAATGTTCTTATTGAATTTTGACACAGACCCTCCTGTAGTTTCCTAATTACTTCTCCCAGTTCCCAAATCTTCAAGTAAAAAGAGAAATGGAAAGCACTTCACAAGAATATTTGCTTCAGGTTTGATTGTTTTCACTTTCCTTTCCATTACATAACTGCTTTTCCCTTCACTTGGAAGAAGTGTTATTACTCACACGTGATGCATAATCCTCTCCCACACCTCTCATTTCTGCTTTCCCTCCTGAGCATGATCTACTAAATTTTCTGGAAATATTTTTTGAATTACTTTCCATGTCTGCTAATGCTGTGGAGGAAATACAGACAGCAGAGAGTAAGTGGGTTTCTGCTCTCACCAAAGAATTATTAATTATCTGAAGAATTATGAGCTACATTTTGCTATCAGAATCTCAAGTTCAAATAATGGCCAAAGAGACTTTTGGACTTCGGCTGGCCTTCCTTACAACGAATTTTGGTTGCCAGATTTATTGGCTCGATGCCAGTGATAGAATCTGAGAATCCAGCAGGTGACAGTCAGAACAAATCTCCCTGCAAACCGAGTGGGCTGGATCTGAACGTGACTGCAAGACAATAAACACACAGCCCTCAGCGCAGCTACTTGTACACAGCCCCTCTCTGGAGGAAAAACAACGGCTTTTAAACCTGTCAACGATAGTTTTATCAGGAGATGAGATTTCTCGTGAGTGGTACCCCATTCTGTCAAGCATATGGTCAACAACTCGCTGTGTCAAAGGAGCAACAGCACGTGCCTGTGAGATGCAAAACACCACAGGATCAATTCAAGCAGTAGGAATATCAAACAACCAAAAATGTATTGGAATGTTCCCTTCTGACATAAAATCTCAGTTTTCTTTATTTCATTTAGTGTTTTAAACTACTTGATTATGGTTTTTTTTCCCCTGTTTTTTTTTCCCCTTTGCCTTATTTACATTGCTTTGTAGAATTATTTATTTATTTTTTTTTTAAATCCATGTGTCAGCACTGCTCTTTAGCTGTAAGCTAAGCATATGTAGTGTAAAATAGTTTGCCACTATCTGAAGGCTCATCTTCCTTCCCAGCTCTGAGAATTAGAAATAAATGTCCCTTTCAGTTTTCTCTCAGAACTGTTTGGGACTAGAGGACAGGGAATGGCATCTTGAAACTCTCTCTCAAGCCTTGTATTCTAAAACCTCTATGATTTCCTTTTTCTTCATCTGTTATTACAGGGTGGGTGAGGAAAAAAAATGCACAAAATCCAGTATTTTGGCATTTAAAGTGATGATTACTGGGTGCTGCAGTCTCTTCCCAAGTTTGTACTCCCTAGGACAGGGTTTTGTAGGGGCTGAGGAACCTACAGGAGGAGAGGGAAGCCTGAGAGACACTGGTGGGGTAACCTTGGAGACACCTGTGAACTGATGTCTCTACAAATCAGAAATCACGGGGAGGACAGTAATTAGATAGTAGATAATTTCATGTTAAGTAGATAATTTTCATGTTAATTATAGCAGAAAGAAAAGAAAACAAGTCATATTATCAAGAGCTGTACTAGGATTGGATTAATGAATTTTTTTCCAGCCATCCTAATTCATAAACAAATGTAACACATGGAATTATTGGTAAAGGGTGTTCATGAGATTACTATTCCATTGCTACTCTATTTAGGGCAGTAGATGGGGTGGCTGAAGTAGAACAACAGAACAACACTTTAAAATAAAGCAATGTTCATTAAAGCAATTGAAAAGAAACAATTAAATAATTTAAGCCTACAACTTCTAAAATATACAGATGAATAAAACTTCATGAAATGAAAGTCAAATGAGTGAAAGCAAATACATTATTGAATTATATACAACATATAATATATATAATCTATTATTACATATCATTATTATGCATTGTATATTATATATTACATATAATAACGTACTATATTATATTATATATATCTCATTAGTTTTAACAATGTTCCCATTTTTATCTGAAAGAATAAACTTTTATTTGTTTAATATTCATAGAGTGCTGAACATTCTTGTCTACAACCAGGTCTCTTGGGCACTGCAGTAATTAGTAATGAATTAGTAAAAGAAATAATGAGTAATGTGGAAGCCAACGTCTTCAATAAGAATAGGATTCCATTGTGGCATTTTTAGCCTATTACTAAGAACACAGAAAACTTCAAAGGATGTTTTTATTCCATAGTCGCAAGACAAGAGTAGGTCATTATGGAGATAATTTAGTAATCAGACTTACAGGGGTAATTCAATAATACATGTTTATGTAGCAAAGAAAAATTGTGTCAAGCAATATTGTTGTTTAATTAATATCAAAGATCCTTAAAAATAATAAAAAAAAATAAAAATAAATAGGCTGGATAGTACAATACAGTTAAATTAACACATTTAAATCTCTTAAGTAATGTTTTTACAAAATCAAAGTATAGGATTTGGAAAGAATGTTCAAGGTCATTTGCCAGTGAGTGCTCAAGGTCATTCAACATCCTCATGTGCATATTCCAGACAAGGTAGAACAATTTTCAAGGAGGTTGAGTTACAATAACTCTGTTCTGTATGAATGTCAAAATGGCCAGAGGAGTTCCAATTTAATAGAGGATTAGTGTTAAAAATAATGGAAAGTTAAAAATCCGTTCAGTTAAGTCCCACGTAAGGAGAAAGTTGAAATTAATTAATATGGAGATGGATTAAATGCTCGCAGGAAGTGCAGTGAGGTACTACCAGTGTTATTCTGGAGATTAGACACGATCTCCCAAAACATTGTTAAATGCAAAGCCCATATGACAAAAAGAACTAACTACTGACCAATTTCAGGTGCAGAAAATAAAAAATAATGCAAAACTCGGAGCTTCTGGTATTTAGTCATGGTAATCACTATCTGTTTAAATTATTGAGCCAGAAGAGAAATACAGCAGAATTCGAAAGAAGGTGGTATTTGCACACACTGAATGGTTTCCATAAATAGAAATGCAGAACACATTGGAAATGAATGTAAAAATGGGTTCTACTTTTTATTCAACACAGCATGAAGGTTTAGAGCAAGTCTAGGAATGATGAGGAAATTCTCCTTCCCTAGACCCTCAAACACACAGACAAGAGTTCTTATGAAAGGCAGAGAGGTAGTTTTTTTCCTTTTGCTTTTGTTACTTGATATGCAAACACAGATCAGAAGATGGACTGGGAATGAGCTAAACTGAACTTGTAGGAAAAGAAGGACACTGACAGCACTGGTAAATCCTCAGCCATGTTTAAATTGGTGATTCATTTTAGTGTAGTTAATGTCATAGTAGTATAACACTGTTGTGTACTTAGGAGTGTGGCTTTAATATGGCCAAAACCTTTTTTGTCCTGACAATTCTTTGACCTTCAGAATGAAAGCTAACCCCAAGAGAGTGAACTCAAAAATATGACATAATACATAGTACTCTGCATATTATTGTCAGACAAACAATTACTGCAAGAATTATGACTTCTTTGTACTTTAGCAACAATCAGACCGGTGCAAAAGTTAACTTAGTAAATTAGGTTGTGATTAAATTCAGTTTAAACAAACAAAACACCAACTATATTTTCTTACAGTTGCAACACACTGCATGTTTATTGTATGTATAATGCAAACAATTAAATTAGTTACTAAAGCAAATTTGTCTCAGGCATCAGATGTAAATCCTATAATCTAGCCCGATTATTGTTTTCAAGATGATTTAAAAATCTGGAGACTGCTTTGGAGCAGCCTCTTTTCTCATTTCCTTCTGGCACAGCCTTCTCAGTTAATACATGGAATGAGGATTCTGCACAGAAATCTGTGGAGGTGTGCTAAGGGTATTGATTTTGGCTATTCCTGAATTTTTGGAACAAGGATTTTGATTCCAGTCATGTCACTGTTCTAGAAAAGCAGGTTTTTTTCACTCTTCAAGGACAAAGTTCTGTATCCTCTGAACTGCAGAAATTCCCAGCAGAGTTTTTTAGTAATAAATATTGATTCATCTTCTCTCTGTCCTTTAGACTGAATTGCAGTAGCTCCTCCCTTTGATGTCCTAGCATCTTGTCATATGATTGTTAGTTTATATTGGTACCTTCAATTGTCAGGGAAGCACCAAAATCACAAATCTCTGTTCAGCCGGGGGGGGTCTTGTTTCCCACCAGTTCATCTTTCATCACAACCTCCTCCTGTGCCTTGAAGATTTCCCTCTTGAAGAATCTCCAGCCTTCCTGGTCTCCTTTGCCCTTCAAGACAGCCTCTCCTGTCAACCAGGCTCTTAAACAAGCTGAAGTCTGCCATCTGGAAGTTCAAGGTTGTGCTGATGACCCTCCAATTCTCCAGGAATTGGAAAAATCCTATAATTTCATGATCACTGTGCCCAAAATGGCCCCCAACCTTTACATCATCCACAAGTCCTTCTCCATTCACAAACAGGACTAGCAGGGCATTTCCCCTGGTTGTCTTCCTCACCAGCTGTGCCAGGAATTACCTTCCACACATCTGAAAAGCTGAAGTTTGTAGAGAACAAGGGCTAGCAATCGTGAGACTTATCAGATGTCTGCTGGAAATACCACACAGCAGAGATGAAACAGTCCAGGATGTTCCTGGAATGTATGGAAGGCTGTGCTTTTTCCAGCTGTGCCACGGTTTCCAGCTCGTCCTGTTTGTTGCCCATGCTGGGGGAATTGGTGTAGATGCACTAAAACCCAAATTTATGACCACCTTTCTTCTGGGGTGACCACTTTAATGGGCCTCAGTGGTTTCCAACCCATGAATAACCCTTGTTTCTTTGCTTCCAAGGGGATTTCCATCCCCTATGTCCACTGACACGGCAGACAGAAGGACCTCGCTGTCACCATCCCTCAAACATCAACGTGCCACCCCAGGCTTAGATCTTGTGAGCCTGGTTTATCCCCCTCCCCTATCAAATCTAGTTTAAAGCTCTCTCAGTGACCCCTGTTCACAAACTTGTTCACAAAGATTCTTTTCCCCTTTTAAGACAGGTGTACCCCATCTGTCACACAGACCAACCCAGGATCAGAACTCTGACAGTGACACCAGGCTTGGAGCCATATATTGGTCTGCTGACTCTTCCTGTTTCTTCCCTCATCATTCCCTGCAACTGGGAGGATAGAGTAGAACACTGCTTGTGCTCCTGATCCCTTAATCAGTTGTCCCCAGGACCTGAAGTCTCTTTTGATTGCCACCAGGATTCTTGTTGCAACTTCATTGCTGCCTACCTGATAAATCACTGATGGATAATGACCCAGGGGCTGTACCAGGGTGAGAAGCTTTCTCTGCACGTCTTTAACCTGGACCTTGGGGAGGTACTACCCTAAGAACTGTAAGAAGTGGTTCTGGTCTGCATTCTGGGCCTCTGTTCCCCTCAGGGGAGAGTTTCCTTTGACAATGACCCTTTTCTTTATGGAAGCAGTTTTGACACAGGACATAGACCAACTTAACCTTGGTGACTCCTCCAACCTCGATGAACCATTGTCCTCATCATTGTCTGGCTCCTCTTGCACTGGAATCACTTTGCCCTGCACAACACTTGGCATTATCTTAGGTAACTTTGAAAACACCTGCAACAATTTTCTCATTTATGTTGTTAACAAGAACTCAAATTCTCAGTTTTTGCTCCTCATCTTTATAAACATTCCTATGTTTAGTAGTAAATTTTTCATGTTGAAACCCATATTCATCAATTCACCTCAAAGACCCAGGTTTGCTACAGTCTGAGGGTCCATCTTACTGAGGCAATAGAAACATGCAGCTCTCAAAGGCACACAGGGGACTGATGTAACTAACTGCTCTCATAATTACTGCTCTTAACACCTCATGCAAAATGACAGGTATCTACTCATGGCAGGAAGGGAATGGAACTGGATATAAAACTGAGACTCTGTCCGTAGCAAGATGTCTCCATGTTCCAACTTTTTATCCCCTGCCATATCAAGTAAATGTTACTGTAAAATTGATAAGAATAATTTATAGAGCTTGCAAATGTATAGAGCTTGCAGGGCTTCTGGCAGTATTACATCATGGAGCTTTGCCTCAATGTATAGTTCTTATAAAATAAGAATTTGGGAGTGCTGGTTGGTCTCTTAATACAAAAACCATTTGTGTTTCTGTGGTTGTGTGACTAGAACAAAAAATCACTTGAGTGTTTGCCACGTTGATCTCAAACTCCGGGAACTTCTGTGGAAATAACACTTGTTTTGTAGAAATAACACTTCCTTGCACGTGTTTTGAACCACAGGAAGAGTGGCAGACTGGATGATTGGTTCATAAAGGGAAAACCTTCCCCCAAATAAAGTAGAATGACTGTGTTACTAACTCCCAGCAGTTTGGAGGCGTGCCTGTAGCCAGTCACATCATTTGTGGCTTCCTGGGTGTATTTGTAAGTGCTTGTCATAAAAGGTCTCATTCATTTTGGTACACAGAAGCTTGAATCAAAGCATTCTTTATACAACTCTTGAAAAGATGCTGTTGAAGTTGTGCTTTAAGAATAATTATGGTTGAATCTTTGGTCCACTATGTCTTATCAGAGTATTAATGAAGCAGCACAACCACCTAAACAGCCAAAGTTTAAGTTCAGGCACGGAAAGAAAAATGGAAGAGTGAAAGACTGTCTTTTCTGTCTTCTGGAATGTTTTAAAGAGACTATTTGTGATCAATAACAATTATATATTTTTCTCCTAGAAAAGAAGATTTGAAGGGGTCAAAGGGTTCTACATTAGGGTGCAAAACCTCATAATAATAAAAAAGCCATTCATGTCAAAAGGACGGTGGCATATGAGATTCACCCTGGTCAGGCACACATGATTCAAATCAGGTTGTTTGCTAATGCAGCTAGCTCATCTAAGTGGAGAATGGCAGAATTTTATATTCAACAAAAGCTTTTGTACCAGTGATATCACAGGAGCCTGTTTCATAGCGATTTCCCAATGACTTCATACCCACTCTGCATTCTGGGCACTGGGCAGATTGCACCCCCTGCACTTGGAGACATGACAGAATAAGGCTCGATGGGACATGATTCGGGCAGATTGGGCTTCAGGCAAAACTACCTCCAGGTAAGATTCTATCCCAGACATTCAATAAAATTATAGAATCGTAGAATCCTTGAATGATTTAGTTTGGAAGGGACCTTAAAGATCATCTTGTTCCAACCCTGCCATGGGCAGGGACACCTTTCACTAGACCAGGTTGCTCAGAGCCCCATCCAACCTGGCCTTTAACACTTCCAGGGATCCAGAGGCAGCCACAGCTTCTCTGGGCAGCCTGAGCCAGGTCCTCACCACCCTCACAGGGAACAATTTCTTCCATAAATACCAACTTCCCTCAGGTCATTTGTGGTTGAAAGAAAGGCCTGGTGAGCTGGTTATTGAGGTGTGTGCCTACAGCAGCCTGTGGAAAATCACTGCTCAGGAAACTAGGGAACTTGATTTTATCAGTGCAGAGTCTTCAAAGCTGCAAATGAACCAACCCTTGAACAAATGCCCTCAATAACAGGGCGTGTTGCAGAAGAGGGAAGTCCTTTGGCATGTCTGTCTTCTCTCTGCAACATATTCACTTTGCTTGTGCTATGGGTTGAGCAGTTGCTCATTTGTCACATATTGCATCTGGAGTGACTCCAAGGAAACTGGGAGATTGTCTCATTGACATCTGGTTGCTGACATATTAACAAGAACTTTGGCTTCTGTTTCTCACTTCCCTTCCTGAGATGGTTATATGTTGAACAGTACCAGCGCAAGGATCAACAAAACTTCACAAGCTCCTGTGAAGTCAGGAGCCACAAGAGCTGGTCACAATTCACAGAGTGTTTCTACTCCGCTACATGATAAAATATACTTCTCTCCTCTTTCTTTTTCGATTCTTTTTTCTTTGTGCAAATGTTGGTAGAAAAAGAGCTTGCAGTTTGATTCCTTCAAGTGTTTGTGTTGGGAGAGCTCTTGTCGCATATGTTCACAGAGAGAGAACATAAAAGGGGCCTGAGGATAGACAAAAAATCTGTCTGACTATCTGACAAATAGTTACAGAAACATTTTGCATATTTACCCATCTTCTAAAAGAAACATATTGCTATGCAACAAAAATGTGTTTACTATAAAATGACATAGACAGTAGCGCTCAGAACATACTTGAAAGAGCTGGATTTTGTAAGCAGCTCATTTGCATAGAGACACAAGAACATTTGAAGCCTATGAGACAGCATCAAGGAATAAAAAGACGTCCCCTGGGACCAGTCTCCATTAACCTTAGGTTTGCATGGTTTTCTTTTCCTCTCAGGACTGAATATTTGTTTAACTATTAAATCAATTCATGAAATCATTCTGTGTCCTTAAAAGTCTAGTGAGTTACTGCCGTGCCACCAGATTAGTCTAAATTCCTCTTGGACTGATGCTAAATTTAATAACTCTGTTATATCACTGGCAACTTATATTTCTATAATTTCATGCAAAATAAATTCCTTCTCACTTATGGGGTAATGCTCCTTCTCAGTTACAGCCTGAGACCTGCTGATTTTTTACTTAGTTATCCCAATAGATGGTTGGCATTCAGATTCATTTTTTCCTCTCTCCTCGTCCAGGCTGTGCCTCAGTGAAGCATCAAATTGAAGCCAAATGGATGTAGCATATTCAAATTTCAACCTTGTTACTGAAGGGAATGCCAAGAGTTTAAAAAATGTCAGGCCTTTGAGATTGAAGAATAAGATGCTGGGAAAGAAAACTTTCAAACTCAGCAAGATGATGACTTTTACCTCTGGGAGTTGGATATAAAAATCTCTAAGTAGCTAAATGAAAGATGTCCTCAAGCACTAATGATAATAGAATGCTAAATGTAGATATTATGATGCATATAAAACCCAGAAAATAATTTCATTATGCAATTAAGTGGCTAAAATCCTTCTTCCCAATCCAACACTTCAAACTACTACGTGAGAAAAGAGGCTTTGGAAATCTAACCAAAATAACAAGTTTCAGTCACTTATAGTTAATGTGAGATTAAATATATTTTGCTCAGGGATTTGTTAGCAGAAAAGAGAGATTTTTCACCTCTGAATAGCTATGTCAGAGCACATCTGGGCTTAGAGCTCAAAGTTGTTGCCTTTTCTATGTAGCTGTGCAGTAGTTTCTCTAATTTCAGGTTGTTTTCCTGGTAAATACAAACTTTTTCTGCTGGTTGCAGAGCAAGAGATGAAAGTTCCCTGTCGGTTTGATTGAACAGCTCATGGACTTGCAAATTTGAGCTTAAAGGTAAAAACAGAAGTCTCTCTAAAATATTACTTTCCCAGGGACCATCTGGATTTTTCAGTGGCACTTGCAGAGGTTGGTGCTATCCCTGATTTATGTCTCAAAAAGTGACATTAGAGCTGTCTGAGGCTAAACAGGAGACTGGATGCCAACCAGGTCCAGAAAGGGAAAGCACTAAAATGGAGCGGGGTGGATGGTCACACTGGAGAATGTGAGATGTAACATGGTCACAAGGAATATTCATGTTGGTGTGCATGACATGGGCACAATATTCTGATGAAGGCTGCAAAAGTTCCAGCTTGTCTAGGTCTACGAAGATCTTAAAGAACAAATTAAGCTGCCACCTATTTGTAGTAACTGAATATTAACAGTGACCCTGTTTTGGGACAGGGACAACCAACTAGATTGGCTTTTATGTTGCTTTAAAGTTGTGTTTTCCTGTGATTCAAGGTCGTCTCTGTCTACAGTTGTGCTTTCTTAATCCCTAACATTCACACAACAATTAAAAAAGATGTCCAGTATATCTGATAACATATCTTTTTCTAAGCAAGATTATGATGACAGCTTAAATCATAAGATAGCAATATATATTAATAATAAAGATGTAATATGGGTAATCTAAAACTAGGCAAGGAAGAGCAATTAACACCTGTAGCATCAGCGTCCCGAGGGGCTTTATTTTTCTGTTTACAGGCCACATCTTCTCTGCACCAGCGATACTACATGAAATGGAGTTCTAACTAAGAGACATTTCATTCAGAGCAAATATTGAAACTTTACAGATGCTTGCCTGCAGCTGTACAGAAAAGACAAACAGCCTGCAGACACGCCGGCCCCACAGAGCTTTTTTCTTGCTTAGTTTTAGCAAGCTAATATGAATATCTACACAGATGGAAAACGAGAGCTGGGATGAGATGTTAATAGAACCCACTGGGAATCAGGGGCCTGATGTTGCCAGAAGCAAAGTCCCTTCAACTCTCCGTGCAGTGGGGGAGACGTGAGGGTGCACAACACTCTGCTGAAACACACCACAGAGAACAAGATCTGTCGAAGCCCCATCTTGGCAGTGTTGGAAGGAAGCAAGGTGGTTGTGCAAACACCTACAGAAATAATGCACGGAAAGAAATCAGGAGGGAGAGCCTGCTCAGTGGCTCAATGCCCCGGGTGTGTGTCACAGAGGAAATTTGGCTCCTATAGAGAGCCACGTGTTTGTATCCCAGAAGAGGCCACGACCCAGTAATGTGAACTGACAGCCCAGAAAGCCAAACCATCCCCCTGGGCTGCAGGTGAGGAGGGGATTCTGCCCCTCTGCCCTCTCAGGTGAGACCCCACCTGCAGAGCTGCCTCCAGCCCCAGAGGCCCAGCACAGGAAGGACATGGAGCTGCTGGAGCGAGTCCAGAGGAGGCACCAAGATGATCAGAGGGATGGAGCAGCTCTGCTATGCACACAGGCTGAAAGAGCTGTCTGAGTTCAGCCTGGATAAGAGAAGGCTCTGGGGACACCTTATAGCAACCTTCCAGTACCTAAAAGGGGCCTACAGGAAGGCTGGAGAGGGGCTGTTTACAAGGGCATATAGTGATAGTACAAGGGGGAATGGCTTCAATATGAAAAAGGAGAGGGTTAGGTAAGGTATTAGGAAGAATTTCTTTGCTGTGAGGGTGGTGAGGCACTGGAATGGGTTTCCCAGAGAATCTTTGGATGCCCCAGAGTGTTAAAGGATGGGTTGGATGAAGCTCTGAACGATCTGGACTAGTGGAAGGTGTCTCTGCCCACAGCAGGAGGGTTGGAACTATGTGATCTTTAAGGTCCCTTCTAACACAAATCATTCTATGATTCTGTGCTTTGGGCCTGGAATAGAGAGGTTAAATTTTTCCTGGTGTGGATGGACAGCAGAATGACCCCATAGTGCAGTAAGCCTGGTCCTCAGCTTCACTTCATTTCCTCTGGCTGGACTCCGTAATGTCCTTGAGAGCACAACCCCTCCTGGAGCTTTGGCTGCTGGGCCACAGGGGCAGCTTACACACAGTGCAGCTGAGGGCTGCTTCTGCCAGGATACTCTGATGGAAGGTGACTCCCTGGGGTCCAGGAACATCGGGGGCTCCCCATGGTGGGTGTCAGATCAGGGGCTGGCATCCAGAGCCTGTCCCACACCTCCAACCAGAGGCAAGGCAGTCAGGAAACACCAGGGGACAGCCCCACCCACGGGCATTGGGCAACTCTCTGGGAGTGGGATGGGATGTTATCCCATGGATGGGGTCATGGTCATGCCCATGGACAGAACTGGATCAGATCCAGCCCCTGCCTCATCACCACAGGCTTGGCTGATGTCCGGCTGTCAGTCCCAACCCTGCTGCCCACAGGACACCCACAATCCTGGCCAGTGCTGCTCCCTGACACTCAGCCTCTCTTTTGCTCTTAGTAACAAACCTCGAGGGGTTACACAGGTTTAGCCTCACCCAGCTGGTGCTTAAAATTCATAAATCAGGACTCAAAACTCCTCTTCCTTCGTAACCACAGCCATTTATCCAACCACCACTGCTGTGTGCAGCTGTGCCACTTGCCTCTGCACCTCTCCTTACTTCTGTGAGGACGAGCTTCACGCACAAACAGCCTCCAAACTACTTCTGAGAAGGTGATTACCCAGCTGCAGGTCCTGCCTGCCTCTGTCTTTATGGACAGTGCCGTCCTTCAAAGCCCCCTCAGCTCACGCCACAGGAGCCTCCCCTTCCCTCGCCATCTCCAAGGAAAGAGGATGTGCCACAAACCTTCCTCCTCCCTGCTGGCTGCCCCCAGCGTGGGCCGACAAAGTTTTAACCTCTAATCTGGTGTGGGAGTGGGAATTTGATCGACAGGCTCCAGCTCTGACACAGGAGGCCAAAAGCCTTTGAGGAATATGACTGTCTTCCTTATTAAGCCTGCCCAATTCCAGCCAACGGAGTTCTCAAACTAATCTCTGGTAATAGCTGCAGAAAGGGTCACTGCTTGAAAGGCACAACGTGATCGAGTGTTCCCTGGTGTTCTACTTTTCCATCTTCTTTCTTCCCTTTGAACTGGAAGACCGTGGGCAATAGGGATAATATTTCTCCGTGTGTGTGGAAAATACCTCACTAGGAAAACTAATTTATTCAGACGGAAATATCTTCCTTTTTCTAAATATGCAGAAAATCAAATGCACAGCGGAGTAGTAAAAAGGAGGGTTTTCCTTGGTTACAGTTTATTGCAGTGAAATTCCCTACTGTGCCAGAAGAAATGTCACAGTAGTGAGCAATGTCACAGAGGTCCCAGAAAAGAGCAAATTTTGGGTGAATATCATTCCATTTTTATTGTGAAACAGAATCACTGTTCTTAGGAAGCTTTAAAATGAGCTTTTCTACAAAAGAGTATATTTTCCTCCCTTGCAAGAATCGTATGTTTTGACATGTTAAAAGTTGAAAAGAAGGGAAAAAAAAAGACTTGTATATCAAGAATATATAAATTGATTATACCATACTGTATATGTCAAGAACATGCTGTATACTTCTGGGTGGGAAGTGTTGCAGAGTCCCTCAGTTAGGTTGGAAATAACCCATTGGAAGGTTTCTTTACTGAAGTTGCAGCCAAACAAAAGTATTTTGGTTTCAGAGACAGTGTAGTAAACCAAAGCAGAATTTGAATTTCTGTTTAGTTTCCTGCAGTGCTCCACAACTCCATGTATTATGCACGTAGGGGGCTTTTGATTTCCTTTTATAAAACATGCCTGGAAAATCAGCATTTTTTGCGGTCCCGGATCCATCCTCTCCTCTGTGGTCAGGGATTTTCAGGGCTTACATGATTCTGATACAAGTCAGTGACCTAAGTGCTGAGGCTTATTTCTCTCTTACAATTTAAAAATTGTTCAATATGAAAAAAAATCAGATTTTAAAACCATGGAAAATGTTGGCTATCCATTCAAACATCTTAAAAACATTATTTGGTGTTTTCTTGCAGTGTTGTCATTTATTCAGTAACAGACTCAGTGGTCCAACCTAACAGATTTTGTGGTGAGTTGGTTTTTATTGCACTTTCAAGCTGTTCTCTGAGTGTGTTTGTGTGTGATCACATGCGTGTACACACCTGAAAATATCAGCACATTTGGTGCTGCATCAGTAAAAAAATAATTAATTCTGTCACTTATGTGAGAATCTGCAGTAAACTGTGTGTAAAAACCCATTGGATAAATACATTTTGTGCCATAAAATTCTATCACCTGCTAAGGCAGGTGTTGATGCTTCAAGAATACGCACACACACACTGCAGACAGTGTTGCAGACTGAAACCTGGAGTGTGTTTGTGTTCTTGTAGCTCTCCCTTTAACATTTGATTATTTGTTCAGGGCCGGTGGTGTTGCTGCTGCTTATCTGTATATTGACATGATTGGTTCCATGTAGAGCACTTGCTTGTTTCTAACTTTGTTTGAAAAGACTATTTCAAGATGATGCCAGTGGGGGTGGGGGCGTGAGAGGAAGAGAGGGAGAGAATATTTTTAATTAGTTTTGTGTAGGCAGGAGGGAGAGGACGGACGTACATTGTAAACGTATCATCTTTTTTTTTTTTACATTTTTCTCGTGATCTCAAGCAGCAAATAGACCAATCCCGACAGCCCTGTAGCTTTATTTGTGCTGTTTTTGGAAGGCTTGGCACTGCTAAGCACCCTTATTGTTGTTCCTGCTTGACATTCCCCGTCCTTGACATCTCCCCCTCCTTGAATCGATGATGACTGCCATCTCAGCCCTCGGGCTCCTCCACGGCTGCTTTCAACTGAGCAAGCCTCGCCCCTTATTTCTTGCTGCCCTACTTTTGCCCCTTGCCACCCCCTCTTTTAAAGTCTGCAGCAACTTTAATTCAGCTTTGCGAGCGTGTCGTGGAGAGACGTTTTGGGAGGTGGGAGGTTTGTACACCCGGGTGGATCCCTGGTGGAAATTTCCTTGTGTTGGTGGGGTTGTTGAGGGGACTGGCTGCAACCAGCCTGGTCTGACACAACATGGCAGCTTGAGACAAGTCACTTGTCTGGGTAATACATTTAAATATAAATATATATATATACAAAAAAAGCAGTTTATGGTACCAGTGCAGTATCTGGATGGATATGGCCATCATGGAGTAATCGTGCCCATAGGGGATCGTGAGCTCTGGTTTCTTCTTGGTGCTTGATTACACCCTCAAGGACATGATTATCCCCTGCCAGTAGTCATATTTCTTGTTGTATCTCATAGCTTAATTGCAACAGCATAGCAAAAAAAATAAGGAAAAGGGAAAAAAAATAGTAGAGCTCAGGTGAGATATTGCTGAAATCACCGTAAGAGGCTGCGATGGTTTCTGAGCTGCCAGCTATGTATGTTAATTAACCCTTCTCAGAGGAAATCCACAGAGCTGTTCTTCCAAGAGAGATTCCCCCCGCTCCTCACACACACAGATATGTGGTGTAGTCTCTCTCTTGGTATCTCGTGCACTGCTCCAGGCTCTTGATGTCAAAATACACCAGCTGAGAATGTAGGATAAGAACAGCCGTAGGCTTTCCTCTGGTCCTCAAGACATTTCAAATCTATATTTCCCTGATTAGTATAATACCCTGCTTCATCAGGAGCACAAATATTATTTTTTTTTCCTCCTGGTCTCCAAATGGGCAACTTTTACAGCAGTACGTGGAAAGCCTTAAAATAAAGAAAACAGAAAAACGTAGAAAACTCACCTGGGAGTCCAGAGCTCTAACCTATATTTACTTTTTCCATTGTGAGAAACATTTAAACAATTCCTTAACATTTATAACTGCACATCTGTTTGAAATAATTGAAACGGAAACGTTAAAAGAAATTACATTTTGCTAATCCATTTACAATGGTATAAATTGCTTCTCATAGCCAACTGCCAGACTGGCTGTTTTATTTAATAACTTTAATGCTGAGGTTCCCTCAGGCAAGGAGACAGTTTATCCCACCAACTGCAGGAGGTTTTACTGAAGTGTCCCCTGGCTATTGTCCAGGGAGTGTGAAGGAGCTCAGCTAACAGGTTCACTTGCACTCCCTGTCTCTGGGAAATAGAGCTGTTATATGTTTCAATGCAAACTAATTCCAAGTGAAAGAGGAAAAGGTGCAAACAATGCATCCTGGCAGATCAGACTGTTTTATTAGTGTACCACTGTGGCTGGGTGGCCAATAATTTATCATTATAAAATATGTTATTACATTTTGAGAGCCAGCGACTGAGCAATGATGACCTTTCTCCCCAGCAGAATCACGGATACATCTCAAATTTAAAGGACTCTCAAGCAGAAATAATGTCCAGTGGGATAACTCCCAAGCACAGCCGTTTGATAGTCATTGTTTTCCACACTACAACTGTATCTATAGCTTTTTTTCTCATATTCAGTGGTGTCATGGAAGATAACTCTCTCTCCCACGTCTCCATGATGAGCTGCTGCATTAGGCTGACTTTTTTTTCAGGATGTGAGTAAATATGATTTTCTTGGCTATGATCCTTTTTTTCTTTTTCTTTTTGTGAGTTTTTTGATTTAAGTGGAATCTCTCAGTGCAGGGAAGATCAGGATACAGCCCATTTTCCCTGTTGTGAATTTCTACAGTGCCTCAGTCTCTTTAGCTCATCATGAAGGACAGTGTTAGATTCAGGCTTGGCCCCTCTCAGTTCAGCACACTGTTAGTTCCTTCAGCATGTGATACACTAGAGGAGCCTCAGATTTCTCCAAAATTCGAAAAGTTGCTGACTAACACAAGTGAATGCACTTTTCAATACACTGTTCTGCTCTGCACATTTAAATGCTGCCAAACAATTGTTTCTGAGGCTCAAAAGAACTTGCTCTTTCTTACAATGTGGAAGACTGCAGAAACACCTTTAAAATGATTTTTTTAATAAGTTTCATAAGCAGAATACAAAGAAATTTGCGAAGTGTATTAAAAATACGTGGAATCCATGTTTTTGATTAAAAATAATTAAACATTGTTGAAAACAGCAGAGGCATTATCAGCCATGTCTGTGTTTTCAGATTGTATCGATCATAACTGCTAACCATCTATGACTTATATGGGATCATAACTGCTTCTTTTTATCATTCCACTCAAAGAAACACATTTTTATTTTTAGGAAAGTTGCCCTGAGGCAAAGACTAGAAATCGTTCTCAGGAAGATAGTATAATTAAGGATTGATCTGCACAGTGGGGAGAAGTTGGATGAATCAGACACTGACATTTCTTTCCTTTCACTTTTTCTTATGACTGAAAGTCTGGATTTCTCCCAACTAACATAAGACACTTAGCTATGTAGAAGATGTAGAGTTAGGAGTTTAGATATCCTTGATTGTCAAGGACTGTCAAAGCCACAGAGGTGCTTAAAGCACTGGCAATTTATCCTGTATCTTGTCATTGACTGCAGCAGAAGCCCAGGGCGAATATTCTCCTGACACCTCAAGTAGGTGCCTGAGGTTGGAAGTGGGATGAAAGCAGGTTGAAAATTTAGGTTTAGTTTAGCAGAGAATACCTGTTCTCAATTACCTGACATGGAAACAGTGATAAATATCCACACAGCAAACCTGTAGTCACAGAGGGAGGTCTTTGGCTTGTCTTCAATACCTTGATTCCCTCCTTTAAGCATATTTTTGGACTGAGAATTGCTCAGCAGTGTGTCATGATTGGGAGCCCTACTGAAGGCATGCAACCTTTTATTTAAGTGCCTAGTTTGATTCTAGCTCTACACAAAATCAGTGAAAAACTGCGTGTCTTGTGCAGCCAACATTTTTCTGCAGCAAATTCTGGGCCCTGAGGTCATTGTATTTCTGCAGGTTGGGATACACAGGGAGATGGATATATCCTGTGCCTTGTTCTCCATGCTGCAGTAGAAGGAAGGAACATGAGGAGCTGAGGAATTTAATCTGCTTTGCCATGCATGATATTTTCTTTGTCAAAAAATTATCTCCATAATAAATCAATTAAAGTGTATCTTTAATGAGCCACAGGCATTGAGAGAAAAATATAAGAATTCTTTCAAAATAAGACCAGGTTGAGAAGCTTTAAAAGATACACCCCTAAGAAACAAAAATAGTTTGGTTTATGTGCCACCTATCAAGTTCTTTCTGAGAAATATGAAGCTGTCTATCAATTGTATATAATCGTGCTGTCACATACAACAATGAAATGCAAAAGGCCAGAAAATAACAGCACAGAATATCATAAATAACATTTATGTGGCTTATCTGACCCAAGCCTGAGAGGATCAAGAGAGAGATACAGGTCATTATCTACAAATGCTTGTGAAAATCATTTTGGTTACAATGAGGAGGAAACAGGAAGATAAGTCTCAAAATAAACTGGAATTTAATCCAGGGATATTCTGCAGGTTGACATGATTCAAGACAGCAAACATCTTGTGCTCGGTGAAGCCTCAAACAACATCTATCAACTTGATAGAGCTGGTGATGTTCTTGAGTAAGGTATCTAAGTACTGAACTTTATAAAACAGCTTTGCCTTCTCATCAGTACAACTAAATAAGCATTTCCCTCTAACACTTGTTTTTTTATGCTGTGAGAACTGATCATATCAAAATATACTAAGTCTGCCAAGAAAGAAGATTCATGAAGAACAGCCTTTCCCCTGGATGAAAGGACCTTATCTCTAGTGGGCTCTTCACAGGAAATTGAGGAGGAACTCAGTTTGCAACTCTGCAGATCATAGAAATCAAGGTATCCTCAATTCTGTTGTGAACAGAAGGCCCAAAATTTTGGTATTACTTTACTGACTTGGGGAAACTCTCTGAAGCTTTATGAAACCTCTTCAGCAATGCTTTTTGGTACCCCTGATTCCAAGTTCTGAGCCTTCTGGCTTTAAAACGGGCCAAACTATTTTTGTCCATCAAAGCAGAGGATTTACTTAAGAGACTAAGATTATGATCTGGAAAACTGAAATCATGATCAGCTGATTCAGCAGCTTATTCAGGTAACAGTTGCCTTCAGTGCCTGGCCAAGCCATCGCTTGTCTCTTGATGACGCAGTTTCCCTCTGGTGCTGCCTCTCCTCTGGCAAAGCAAAGTTTTTTGCACTTTCCAATTACAGTCAGGGCTGCCACAATTCCAAGGCTGCCATCCAGACACTCCTCCAGAATATGTTTCTTTAGTGCCATGGTAGTTTTCCAGCTTTTTCCCCTGCCTCCCTTCATTTGTTTTGTTAAGCTGCTTGGTTATACCAAAGTTAAAAACCTTTCTGACCCCCAAACCCCCCAAAAATCCCCTTTGTTATAACTGTTGTTTCACACTCTGGCACAAACCACATTTTTGTTATTTCCTCATTTTACACACAGAATAATTCCTGTGCCACCTCTTAATGTCAAAGTTCCTTCTGACTATAGAGACATGTAATGTCTTCCAAAATGAGGGTGGATACAGCAAGATTTAGACCTACAAGGTGGATACAAATCCCCAGGGAAGCACGTGTGTCCCACAGCAAGCAAAATTTCTCCTTTCCTCAGTTCTACTATTGGTTCATCTAACTTGTGAATTGAGAGGAAAAATTAGTTGTGTGAAAATGATACAAGCAGAAGACAAGTCTCATTTCTGTGCAGGAAGGAGGTGGTGGTGGAAAAAGCTGCATCAGAAAGGTAAGCAACAGAATCCAAAAATGGCACCTGGTGGTTCACTCTTTGCCTCTAACACTCACTAGCCTGTGAAGCTGTCAGTTCTTGAGAGAATAAACAGAGCTGGACTTGAAAAACCCTGGAAGTCCACATTTTTATGCCTTTTTGGCTATATTGCAGAAGAAATATTTAGCAACTCTTTTTTTTTTCCCCCTGAAGACAAATAGTCCTTTATGTTAATTTAAATAATTTTGTTATTTCACACCTCTTTCATGTTGTTCAGTGTAGTCTTGATCTTCTGAATACTGTGAATAAGTTTTGTAACTGTGTCTGTATGGCTGCTTCAGATGCAGGGCTATATCTTCTTATTCAGTCTTGTGGGGGAAAGAGGTCAAAAGAAACCTGATCCATTATGAACGGAGATGTTCTGAGCCATTAAACCAGCAGACAGGAGAAAATCTGAGGCCAGAGCAGAACAAAAACCTTGTCATGAATTTTGGAAACGAATTGTTTGAGTAGGAAGTTCTTCTAAAATTCTCTGATAAGATGGAGTTACAAGTGAGATGACTTAGAAGTTCTTTTTCAGTCGAGTTCTGCAGTCGAGGTGTGCTGGGGCACTGAACATATTTACTGAACTGCCACTTTCTTGGTGTGATGGAAGGATCTTGAGGTAATTTCCGGTGCAGGAAGCCTTTCAGCTGTAGAATGCAAGGAGTAGATGTGGTGTACAGGCAGGCCTGGCTTGATGCACCTCTTCCTCTCTGTATCTGCTGCAGGTCCCTGTCCTAGACAGGGCTTTTGGTTCAGTCCAGGGACCTGATCTTACTAAGTAGTCCAAACTGTAATGTAAAGAATAAAGAATGACATAGACTGTGCTGTGACAATGTTGAGATTTCACAAAAAAGGACCTTTCTTTGTTTTATTGATATCAGATTTATTCATAGTTAGAATTTTTTTGTTTCTGATGAACTGATATGATCCCATTCATATCCAGAATCTATAGTGATTTTAACACTTCTAACTAGCCTGTAGGTAAATCCATTTGCAAGGAACTTTGTTTGATTCTCTGTTTTCTAAGGAGTCCTTTTGATTGTTATCTATAATAAGAGAAGAAAGGGGTTATATAGAACTAGTAGGAAGTTCTGTTCCACAACAGTGAGCAAATGACTTTGAAAATTTTGCTGTGGAACAGTCATTAGACAGTTCAGGGTATCAGTGGGGTTTGGATGCCAGATGTCTTGATGTAAATGTTTGAGACTCCAGAAAATCAAAATAATCTAAATGTGGTAGCAAGTTCATGTTTAATGATGGTGAGAGGTGTTCTAATGGGTTGGTCTCCTCACTCCTTGAAACCCAAGACTTTTGCAGGAATTATTATAATAAATTACATTTCTGGGGTAAAAACTAAGCAGGTTCCTTTGCTAGCACCATGACCAAAGTACATCTCATTGATCTTTCCAGAAGAGATAGAAAGAACTTCCATCTTAAATATTTCTTATCATTCCAGTGTCTTATTTTTCTTACATGTGGATCAACCTCACCCAAAATACACTCTAATTTTGTTCTGCAGGACAATTTCTAATTTTTTTTTTTCTTTTTCTGTTTCTTTTTGAAACAGGGAGAAAGAAATCCAAAGTTATGGCATTCCCTATGAAAAAAAAAATTCTTCCTCTTAATAAACTTATTTCAATTGCCTTTTAACCAACCCATTCTGAGAAGAGGGGAAAATCCAATTTATTCTGCCTGAACTTCAGATTTCCCTGCAAACCACTTAAAACAAACAAAGTTATGGTGGTGTGGGAGTGAAAGCTTTAACCAATGACTTTTTCTGGAGCTGTTCTATCACCAGGGGATGGAGCACAGGTAATTTCTGAGGACTGTCTTTGCTTGGAAGTCACTTTGGAGAGATTAATGGAGAAGATGCTGTGAATCCCAACATGCTTAGGAGGAAGCATAAATTTACTGTACACCTCATAAGTGAGTTCCTTTGGGTTTTGAGGCCTTAAGGAGGCAACTTTTAAATCTGCACTCAGCCACATGCACACAATCTGCAGGAGAAATTATGATCACCTTAGCCAACGTGTTCTGACATAGTTAATAACCCCAATGAAGGCAGACCCAAGGTGACTTACTCTGTGTATTGTTGCACACAATATATTAATCAGAAAAGCTCTGCTCGTGGAGCAGCTTGCAATTCATCATCGTGCTGGACCCAGCAACCTCAGTTTCTTGGGGGGAAAAAAAAAAAAAAGAAAGAATATTTTGGGCTAAGTGAAGAATCTTGCTTGAATTTTGATAATGCAAATGCACTTTTGATTTATTACAGTGTGGAAATCAAGCAGGGGAATAACCCACCTCCTTGGGTGTGAACACCATGGAACCAGGAGCAGTCAAATCCCAGAGAAGGAAGGGGGAGAAAAAGACTGGGATAAATATTCTCTCTCAGTCCTCCCCAGTGACATTGGGGATTTTGAAGTGACTGAGAGATCACCCATAAAACTGGGAAAGAGTGGTGGGAAAAATATGAGGAAGTGCCCAGCAGGTAAACTTTGATGTTTTGTGGCTACTAAACAAAGTCTCAGGTTTTGGGGTTTTTTTGGAGGACTTGCCTGTTGAAGCTCTGTGGTCAGAAGTAGGATTCTTTCTTCCTGCATCTTTGTTACTGCTAAAAAATAGTGCTGGAAGAAATCAGGCTTGATCTGGGTTTGGTTTTTGTGTGTGTGTTTGTTTGTTTGTTTAATTTCTTTTTTTAATTGGCATGATTTGTGTGCAGGTTTTTAAATTAAGATTTCCCTAAAAATATGTATTGCCAGCAGACATTTCAAAGCTGTTGATCATTAAACAGAGACGTGTGCAAAATAAAATACTGCTGACTTAACCTGTTGCCAAAATCTGTATTTTCAAGGTTAACTCGTCTTTCTCTTCCCTGAACCTACGAATTCTTACAGTGTTTCCTCAGCTGCTTGAACAGTAGATTTTGAAGGTAATGATATTATCAAAGAAAGATGAAATGCTCTTTAATTAGGCAAGGGTGGATAAATGTAAAATATACTGATTTTTCAAACATTCACATGTATTTTCTCTAATAGAAGACTGTAGACTCAGTGCAGATTTTCAGTGTGATTTTCAGTCACTCACAGCTTTGGCCAAATTTTATTGCCCTTGAAAGAAATGAGACTTTTCCCTGTAAGCTCACTGAGTGCAGGGTTTAATCCATTACTTAATCCTAGGTTATCTACTAGAATTCTGTTTCCGTGGTCCTAAAAAACCCTCAAGAAAAGTTGTGGTTTTGACATATTGATATTTTTGCCCAAAATATGAGCATCACTCCTTGCTTACGGCTCTGTGCAGGACACTGGTGTGCAAACATGGAGCAGTTGGTGCTGTTGTATTAATATCCACCCAGAGAGCCCCTGTCTCCTGAGATTTAGGGCTGCAAGGTTTCAAAAGCACCAAAAATACATTAATCCACAGTTTCAAGGCAACTCATGCAGACTCCTCACTGTCCTGGCATCTCAAGAGTCCTCGTTCATCAGAGCTTTGCAACCTTCAGGGATCTCTTGAGCACATAAAAGGAGCTGTAACGTGCAAGAGCTTCCTTCCTTAGATGTTGTTTTGGCATAACTTGACCCTGGGTAGCTTTTTGAGACTGTTTCAGGATTAACTAAGCAGCCAGGATGGGAAATTCAATGATTTGGATGTTGCTAAATTAGAGTTGTCTTGGCCATGACAAATAAGATAATTGGAATACAAAGCCGTGCTACTCGAGGGAGAATTTTTCATGGTTCAAAGTGAAAAATGATGAAAAAATCCTGTAATATATGTTTGAGGTAAACTAAGTTGCTGACCTGCTTCCAATGTATGTTCTAAGTTCCATAAGAAATCATTTTCTGGATGCTATAGCAAAATTATTGAGAGTTTACATCCTTAAGGAGAGTCATTTCATCAGTGTAGTGAAAGTTCAGGGTTTGCTACCATTGTAAAATTTGATTTAAAGGAATTAATAACATAAATGAATGCTCTTAAATAACAAGTAGGGCATTCAGGGTCCTAGGACAGAAATAAATTACCCTTAAATAAGGCACATGGTGTCCCCAGACAGGGATGAGATACATTTCTCCACTGGTTTGCTAACGGGTTTGTACACTGTTGGTGTTTTTCACACTGTGCAGCAGCCACCTAAAAAGATTTCTATTTTTTGGAAAAAAAATAGAAAACCGGCATCAGCATTTTATTGTAATTCTAGCAATGATTTTTCACAATTGCATAGTTGTGAGGTTATTGAGAAAATGTGCTATTTTACTCTCAGATTTTTTTTTTTACCTTTTCCATCATTTACTTACCTTGTTTTGATTATTCAAGTGTTGTTTAATAAAGGAAGTAGTTGCTGGACTTTGCTAAGTACTGCAAAAATTATAAATGTACTGTTATTTCAGAAATCAGACCTGGATATAAATAAATTTTTTGGATATTAAAAAAGATGTTTATCAACAAAAAACAGCAGGGAAAAAAACGTCTCAATTGTAGCTTGGTGAGCTTTCACACAAAATCTTTACAGTATATATATTTCTGGTTTTTTTTTTTTTTATATTTCCATGTAGATACTTCAGCCCATTACCCAGAGTTTTTCACACATAACCTTTCGTCCCTTGGGTCTGAGTTTCCTCTGAATTACTGGAGGTTTATGCCAGAGCGATTCCATTTAGTCAGTTCCTCGTGGAGTCATCTGGATTTGCAAAAGTTCACAGTAAAATCAGCCGGCTGCCGGGGGAATTCTGGTGGAAATGCATCTCACCACAGTGAACAGTGCAGGATGTTTGACCCTGGGACAATTCTGGGGTTTGTGGCTGTTGAATTTCAAAACACGTTTCAGTGTTTTCTTGATTTAATCATAGAAAAATATATTGTAAAAAGTGTGATTATAAAATTAATTAACTTGAGCTTTTCTTATTTCTCTCCTCTTTTGTCATGTTTTGTTTCTGTCATGGAATGCACTTCTGGCTTGCCTTTTACTTCCTTTCTCCCTGGTATGTACAATTATATGTGTACGTGTGTGTTTGTGTGAGTTCAAGGTATTAAGAATGGACTTGCATATCAGGCAAAAGAGGAGAGGCTGTGCAGTTTTTCTATCACGAATAAAATGACTATTTCCATCCCCATTGTTATATATTCTTGGTATATTCAGAATAAATATATAATGCCTTCCCCTTGACTTTTTTCCTTGTCGTTCCTGGAAGAATCATTAGAATTTTCCCTTTCAGGAAAATACAGCTTTTCTTTATTTTGTACAAATGCCCATCTTTCTGACCTTGTGTTAGTACTTCCTTTTGTGTTTTCTTTCAGTGAAATCATGTCTTTTTGGTGAAAGTGTTTTTCAGTATTTCTCTATACAATTAAAATAACAAAGAACTCTAAAAAATTGCAAAGCAGCCACTGAACAGACTATTGCACCAAGCAATATTGGTTTTGCTGAAGTTTATGTATATTTTCTTCGCCATCACTTCACATAATTCTAGTACAACAGACTCTTGAACTCCAGATACCACAGAAATTGAGATTTTTAGATTATATAAAAATGAAACTGTAAATTTTTATGTAACTGTTGGTTAATTTGCAAATTCTCTGGGTGTTTCATTGTTCATTGCTTAAACACTTTGCAAGTCTCTTCAGTTTTGTTGTGGTTTTGTTTTTTTTTTTCTTAGATTAGCAGTGAAAAATCCTCTGCCTGGTTTCAGTGTAATTAAAGAATCAGTATTTTAGTTCATGAAAACCTATTGTTAAAAACAAGGAAAAAGTGAAACTATAAACAGAGGCTATGTTAGGAGGTGTAAACAACAAAATAGGTCTCTGGATCAATTAACCTTTCCATAAAACAGAAAACATTCAAGACACTAAAACTCCTGGAATCTTCCATTTTAAAATGTGCTACAGCACAAGTGGTTATTCTTTCTTGAGAATTTATTTATTAAGTAAGAGAAAATTAGAAATCTTTTCCTTAGAACACACAGCTAAATCACAATTTTAAGAGCTGGGAGACACTCCAAAGGTTAACCCCAAATCTGGGGCCTGGGGCAAGACTTTCTGACTTGTGATTGTTCCTACTTTTCCACAGGAGACTCAGATGTGGGTTTTAATGTTTCCTTTGGACCTTCTAAAAGGAGTGCTGCTCCAAGGAGTGATGCCAGTGATTATGGCACTGTCACTCTTGGAAGTGGGGGTTTCAGCCTGATGTCCCTCATTCAGTCTTTGGAATACTGGGCTCACTTGGACTCCGTGGAGGAACATAAATCTGCAACTGGCAAACATGTTTTGGCTTCTGTTCACAGGCTCCTCAGATACAAGACTGTCTCAGGAGGGAGAAGATAAGAAGCACCATGTTTGTCAATACCTGCTTTGATAGGTAGGATCAACCTTAATCTCACACCTAAATCCTGCCTTCCACCCCTGATCTGATGAAGAAAGGGAAGCTCATTTTACTGGATCTGGCTGAAGGTGGATGCAAGATTAACTCCAAATATGAGTGTGGGTGTATCTTGAATGTGTCCCCTGACAGAGAGATGTGTACTGACTTTCCAGGGAAGGATGAGTCAAAATAGGAACTCTCATGGGGAACCTTCTGGGATTTGAATGACAGAGGGAAGGGAAGGTTTGGGAAGGTTTGGGAAGAGAAGAGAAGAGAAGAGAAGAGAAGAGAAGAGAAGAGAAGAGAAGAGAAGAGAAGAGAAGAGAAGAGAAGAGAAGAGAAGAGAAGAGAAGAGAAGAGAAGAGAAGAGAAGAGAAGAGAAGAGAAGAGAAGAGAAGAGAAGAGAAGAGAAGAGAAGAGAAGAGAAGAGAAGAGAAGAGAAGAGAAGAGAAGAGAAGAGAAGAGAAGAGAAGAGAAGAGAAGAGAAGAGAAGAGAAGAGAAGAGAAGAGAAGAGAAGAGAAGAGAAGAGAAGAGAAGAGAAGAGAAGAGAAAAGAAAAGAAAAGAAAAGAAAAGAAAAGAAAAGAAAAGAAAAGAAAAGAAAAGAAAAGAAAAGAAAAGAAAAGAAAAGAAAAGAAAAGAAAAGAAAAGAAAAGGAAAAGAAAAATTTTCCTTTGTTTGTTTGCTCAAGTGTATGTTCTTGGATTTAGCTTTGCCTTGTCCCACACCATATCCCACAAAAAGTGTCAGGTCACAATATCCAGGTGTTTTGGAGACTGTATGATTCTGTGTTGGTCAGCTGTGGGTGACTGCTTTCCTCCTGAGTGATTATCAATAAATATTCCTGTCACAAATACTGACTGGAATTTTCTGGAAAGTAATTAATTGCACAATCAGCCAACTAACAGTTGCAGCTGCAAGCCGCAACTTAGTTTTTTCTCACTAATAACAGTGTTATACTCAACTGTTCTGAACATGTTGCACATCTGAGAACAACATTTTCCATCCCCCCGTAAATTAATCTTGGCATTTTTTGTGATTGTCTTATTATGTTATGAGGAAATTCAGAGAAACTGGGAGAAGGAACGATGGGAAGGGGGAAAATGCAAGGACATGTTGCCATTCTTCCTTCCATGGCAATCTGGAGTTATTTTGCAGTTGTTCTGCAGATTGTTAGGAAAAGAAGAACGTCTTTCAGGTCTCAGCTTTGATCTTGGTGTACTCTACCACTACCTGGAGTTGATGACAGGGATGGAAAGAGAAGCTGGTCTGTGAACTAGTAGAGAAATACATAATTATGCCAGTTCCTAAAAAAAAAAAAAAAAAAAAGAAATGCTCCTTTTCTGGTGGCCAACATGACTGTTCTTAGTCTGTTCACCCCCCTATTCTATGAACAATACACAGTATTATCAATAGTACCATGCAGTACCTGCCTTTCACACAAACCTTCATGTACAGCCCTCCTAAAGTACTTTGCAGACCAAATGGAGGTTCTCAAATTCTCAAGTAAAATCCGAGTTGGATGTTGGTTTTGAGAGAACAATATTGTTGCATGCCTTTTCAGTACATGGGTAGGGTAAATTCTTTTATATATATATTAAAATTACTGTGTAAATTTTATTTGCAATCTCTGAGAGAGTATAAAGACCTGAGAGATTATATATTCCTGTTCCCTACAATCTAACAGGTATTCCTACACAGCTTTAAAGAAGCCATTTCTAAAAGAAACCTAAAACAAAAATTAATTTAAGTTCATAATTGGCAATTCTTCTGCTTCCATCAGTCATTACTAGTGTGACCACAATTCTTTTCTCTACTCCATCCTCACACAAAGAAATCCTGGCTTCCAGTCAAATATTCCCCTAAGTCTTAAAATTTAGCTGAGGAGAACTACAAGATCTAGGACTACATCCCAGAGACAAGTTCAGTATAGCTTTTGAGACAAAGGCTGGCAATTTTAGGGACAGAAAAAAAAGAAAAAAATTCACTAGGAAAAAAATCACCTCTTTAAATGATCCTCAGTCAACCTGAGCATTATTTACTAAACATACCCTCCAAATATGAATTTGCTCTGTTTGCTGCATTGGTCTCATAATGACTTGCAAATAGACAGCAAGACACAGTTCAAATTGACAGTCTAAACAGAAATGTAAGGGGAGAGTAATTAACTGAAATACAGAAAAATTGAGTTAATTTTCTTTCAGTTTATGTCTAAAAATAATTCCAGGAAAATAAGCATCTAATGTGCATTCTGATTCCTTTAGTCTGGGACAATAAATTGGAAAAAAAAAAAGGGAGAAAAAATTAATAAAGAAAAAATTAAGTGGAATGAAGAATAATCATGAGGGAGAGGATAAGTAACCTATGCAGAGCATGGCCAGACATGAGTAACAAACAGAAGCTGTGGGAAATGCAGGTATGACAGGATGCTGGAAGCACATGCAGGATAAAGGGATAATCATTGTCGGATCCTGCAAAACTCCCCACTCCTGAAGGCCACAGAAGGGATCAGAAAAAGTGGTCTCTACAAAGTGAGAAACAGCCCTTTCTTATTTCCACAGTTTAATCCCAGAAAGATGAAGGTTTCCTGTTTGACTAAGTAGTAATGACTACGGGTTCCTTGTGAGAGAATGACCAAGTTGCCTTTTTACTGCCTCAAAACAGTTCTGCAAGTTCTGCTTGCTCAAGAGACTCAGACAACAGGCAGATGAAGGTGCTGCCACAGTGGTGAGGAGAGAAAGGTTGACATCATTGTGTCACCAGTGAGACTGAGCTGATCAGGTGAACTAAAAACTGTAATTATGACTCAAGTCTTTTAACATATTGTTCATAGTTGATGGTGAAGGAATAAGTCCTAAGCACTGTTGTTATTCAGGCAGTAGTGCTGCTTCCATTGAAGTTACTGGGGAAAAATCTTTAATTCTGGTGGTACTGAACTGAGGTGTATTGATCCCTGCCAATTCACTTCTAATTCTTTAATACTCCCAACGCAGCATTTGGGAGCTGGCAGCGGCGGGGAGCAAACTGCTGCTGCTCTTTTCTGTGCACTGAAACGACAGAGGATTGAGGGGACTGGAGGAGAAGGTGCCTGCACTTTCATGATTGCTACATTTCAATCTTTGGGCTTCAAAATTGGCGTCTCCTTCTTTGTGCAGCAGGTCCCTGAGGGAGAACCACAGGCTTCCTGTTCCACGTCTGGTTCTGTCCTGCCCTGTGTTATAAATGGACTCCAAAGCTGACTCTCCTTTACACACTGTGGCTTTGAATCCTGTGACTTTACCTTCACAAAAGCTGCCTGAGCCTTGCAGTGAAATTGCTCCTCAGCTCTCACTTCTGTGCTGCTGATCAGGCAAAGGGAAGGGGAAAGAAACCCTTCTCTGCAGCCCTGCTCTAGCCACGCACTGTCAAAACCCTGCCAACGGCTCTCCACGCAAATGAGCTTCCAGCTGACAATGTATGTTTTTAATTTAGCTCACATGGTTCTACACGGGCAGGTGAGAAGGGCCCGTTTCCCTTTTTCATTTCTTTTTTTTTCTGCCCCCCCCCCCGCCTTGTGCTGGTAAGTGCATTTCATCTTGTAACTCTTACTTTGGATTAAAAAGCTGTTGCCTTTGGCGGTAAAGCAGCACAGCAGGCTGAGGAAAGTAAAGCTTCCTTTCATTGCCGTGTTTGAAACTAGACGAAGTCATCACATTACTTTAACAAGCAGGAATGAATGAAAATGTTTAATAGGATTATGCAAGCATGAGTAGCTGTATAGCTCTGTTCTAACTGCCACAGATTCTGCTCCTTGTGATTCACCCTGCTGGTGGATAACGTGATCCTCTGTTTTCCCCTACCAGCCAAGTCAGGATTTTGTTGTGAAGATCCTTGCAAGGTGAGATCTCTCCAGTGATCCATCTCCCTCTTTTCAGAACGTTGAGTCCCCAGGCACAGGGCTGAGCTGCAGATCTGGCACCAGGTTTTGCTGCCACTGAGCATTTCATAGCTCACACTGAAATATCAGCAAGTCTTTTTGCACACAGAAGGCAGTGCCACTCCTCTGTCGTGGTAAGGTCTGGAACGAAAATCAGATCCTGGTGGTCCTCCAATAACTAGCTCTGGATACACGGCCTTGCTGTGCCACACAGCATGTCTTTAATTGGTGTGTGTTTCACCCCCTGTGGAGCAATGTGGGTGCTGATTATGATTTGGTGAAGAAGGTTGGAACTCATCTCTTCTAATTTTGGATGGCTGAGCTTCGTCTGCACTGGAGAAAAAAGGTGCAGCTAACGTTACCAACCCCATTTCTGGTTCAGCACAGAATGAATTTTCTCCTGGTGTTGACTGTTTTTCTCCAGTGACCAGATTTCTTTCTATAAATTACTTTCATGTTTTTAATTTTTTTTTATTTTATTTTGAAGAAATTACAGAATTGCAGAACCAAAGAATAACTGAGGTTACAAAGGATCTCTTGAGATTGTTGATTCTGGTCCCTCTATTCAAAGCAGGGTCAACTACAGCAGACTCTTGGGATTGGTCCTGTGCAAGGCTAAGAGTTGAACTTTATGATCCTTCCAACTCAGAATATCCTGTGATTCTGTGATTCCTTGGGACCATGTCCAGTCAGGTTTCTGGTATCTTCAAGGATGGAGCCCTCAACAACTTTTCTGGGAATATTGTTCCCAGTTTCAACCATCCTTACAGCAAAAAAACATATTTATTATGTTTAAGTGGAATTTTACGTATTTCAGCCTGTGCCCATTTCCTCTTGTCCTTTGGGCAGCACTGAGACCACAGCATCTTCTTTACACCTCCTGTCAGCTGTTTTTATACTTTGATAAGAGCTCCCCTTGAATCTTCTCCAGCCTAAACAGTCCCAGCTTTCTCAACCTTTCTTCCTACTCACAATTGTCTTTGTGGCCCCTTACTGGGCTCTCCCCAGGATGTCCATGTTTCTCGTAGTAGAGAGCCCAGAACTGGACTTCAGGTGTGTCTCAAGTAGTCCTGAGCAGAGGGGAAGGACCTACTCCACCAATCTGCTGGCACTGGTTTCCTAATGCAGCCCAGGCTGTGTTTGCCCCACAGCCCAAACCTCCCCTGAATTTTGTCACAAGTGAATGTTTCCAGTGACATTTCCATGTTTATTATCATGTCATTTTTATGCAAGGAACCAATTCCAGCAACGGGTTTGACGAGTCCTCGTGGCATCAACAGTGTTTCTCATGCCTCTACTCTGATAGACAGGCCTGACTTCAGCCAGACTCAAGGCTTGCCTTGTTAGTGCTGTAATTAGCCCATGGTGATAAGACCTATCTCTCAGTGCCTCATTAATGGGGATTTATGGCCTTTGGGCTGGACCTGACTCCTGCCTGGCCAGATCAGGGAATGGGTGGAATTAACACTCAACTGTCTGTGTGTGACCACATAGACAGGCCTTAGGTTGTAAATAAATTAGGGAAAGGATGATTGATTGATATTGGACTACTGATTATAATCGAGTTTTTAACATGCAAATACAGTCTGGATAAAAGCACAATACCCCTGCTAACAACCCCAATGTTTGAGGAGGGGCAGTGATTTTGTTAAATGAACTTCTTAAATATGTGTTAGGCACATGGATACATTTGATTTACTGTTCTTATTTTATCAACTAGTAGTGAATCTCTGAATGATAATTTGGTATGCTATGAATTAGCCTTGTGACTTTTCTTAACCCTCCAACTTTTTTACTTCTTTTATTAAAGTTACTTCAAGAGATAGTTACTGAGCAGTAATGTATAAGAGCTGTTTTCCTATTAATCACTCATTCCCATTTTTTTTCATCATTACCAGAGTAATTCAAAGCCACTAATGTATAGGTGAGCTCCTGGAGGCTTGTAATCCTTTATTGTGTCATTTGAGCCCTAACTAAGAAGCAGATACATGTTGCATTAGGGTCATTAGAGGAAACTAAATAAAAAAAAATATATGTATGTATATATTCTCAGTTGTAGAGAGCAAACAATGTGCTTCAGACAGAGAAGGGTTGGTAGGCACAAAAAACAAAGCCAACAGGCTGTTTTGGGAAGGCAAGTGAATGCTTAGAAAAGAATTCAGCAAAAGTTACAGACTATCCCTTTCCTAATTAATAAATGACAACATCATGACATCATCAAGGTATTGTGACAGAGCAGGGACCTGAGAACAGATGGAGCAGAGAATGGTTTTCGTGAATCTTGCAGGATATTTTTCCTTCCATGGAAAAACAAAGCACTTGGAAGCACGAAAATTAGAAAACAGCTTCATATTCAGGCTTCTTACTGGAAAATGGAAAGGTTGGGGATTTTGGTTGGGTTTTTTTTGCTTGTCTGGTTTTTGGTTGGTTGGTTGGTTGGTTTTCTTCTTTATTTTTTGCTGTACTAGAGGGTTATGAATGGATGTGCACAAAGTGGGCATCTGTGACCTGCCTTTGATAGATCATGGTGCTGAAATGTTCACCTGAAGACTTTTTTATGTTGTGAACCTTGGCATCTTTTCCTGCATCTTTCGTGCCACCTTCTTTCACACAGTCAAATGCATTCAGAGGCAGTTTTTTTATTTCCACAGTACACTGGATGCCAAATTTCTTCTTTTTAAAAAGTGGTCTTAAGCTCAGTTGTTTTCAGACAACTCTGTTGAGAAAAAAATCTATGTATCTTGTCAGCATAGGAGGTATTTCTAACGATGAAACATGAATCTTCCCAATTTAAAGGATTCATTTGGAGCTGAAAGACTGTGATTTTTATCACCAGAAACACATTGGCTTATGTAAAAGCAGGTGCATGTAAGTTTAGCAGTTATATACATCCTACTTTCACTTCCTTGTAGATGAATTCTTGGTTTCCAAAGGTACAGCACATTCTGAGAGCAAGCAGTTATTCAGTTAACTAGCAGTTGCTAATAAAAATAAAAGCAGTGCAGATCTCACTATAGATGTTATAATTAATCAGGCACAAAACCAGGCTTTCCATGAAGCCACAGGAATCTCAGTGGGAACAGGTGTTTTAGGGATAGCACTGAAGTTTTTTCTTGGTATAGAAGAACGTTTCACAGATGATTTCTTAAAAAAAAAAGTGAAGTCATGAAGTTTTATCATCAGATATCATTCAGAAGCCTGGTGTTTCTCTGTTTTTTCCCCAAGAGATATAAATTAAGACATTATCACTGCAGTACTCATAGATGAATCTCTGCAGCATTGCCTTGCACAGATGAAATAAACCCAGGCCATTTGGAGAAAACTCAGCATTCATAGCTAATATCAGCTTATCCACAGATAACAATAGGGGATATAATTTGAACCATTTACTACCACGTTACAAACCTTTAGCAGCCTGTAAATCGGAGTTTTATTTTTTTGCAGCGATGTGAATTTTTGTGCTTTAATGGCTTGATTTGTCTGGGTTGACATAAACTGTGAATTAAATCTGCCGATTTTTGGTGACAATATGATTTTTAGGCTGATGTTATTAAAAGAATCTGAATGTTCAACACTTCTTGAGGCCAACAGCCTGTACTCATGCACTGTCCAACAGTGCAGCAATTAGTGAAATTCTGAGAAAACTGAACTGTAGCCACAAAAGCTCAGCTCTTGCACTGAGGTTAGACAAAGGCTCTTGTCCTTTCCCCTTCTGTCCTGAAACTTCACCTGGTTTTCTCAGGGTCCAGGTTAATCCAAAGCAATTGTGCTCAAGGACATGGAGTAGGGCAGCACAGAGCTGATTGTGAATGTGAGTCTGATTTTACAGGCTGGAGGGAAAATGTTTTTTTTTTCTCTTCATCTCACCACATGGAAGCTGTCAGTATTTTAAATTCTTGGTAGAACACTAGGAAAGTGATGAGCTGTAAGTGTGAAACTCTTGTTTTCAGATATTTCTCCACTGGAAAAAAAAAAAAGAGAGAGAGAGAGATACAAAGTCCAGAAAATAGAGGTGTAAAGGAGCTTAAGCCTTCTCAGACTGGAGTGACCTTAATTTCATCCATGGTCCATTGGAAGACTGCATAAGTGCAAATATAAAGCTTTTGACCTAAGAACGTCACTCTGCTAATAATTACAGATTTTATTTAGACTGTGGAATTAATTACCACGGGAAGTAATTAAGGCAGTTCTAAGCCTCATGTTCCAGAGTTTAAGACTATTGTTAATTATGGGAGTAGAGTTCCTGAGATCCATATGAAGTTTGAACTCTGTGGAGAACCTTGATATGGTCTTGGCCCTGATGACTTCTGTGGGCAATGAGTTTCATGGTTTAGTAACATGTGTGAGGAAGAATTTGCTCTTAGTGGTTTTAATCATATTGACAGACCCAACTCTCTAAGCTTCTTTTTTTTGATAGACCAGATCCACCTTCTTTTGATTTAGCAGCTACAAAAACTAACAAAGCTATATATACTTTTATATTTACAAAGCTATATATACTTTTATATTTGCATTCGCATTTATTTTATGCACAGTCACTTTCTCCTTGAGAAGAACACTGGAAAAAGGAATTTTAAGAGCAAGAAGTATTGTTGTAAAGAATTGAACTGAACTGAATGACACAATTACTTGTTTGGCAGATGTTTCTACTTTTGAAGCAATATCAGTGGAAGCCTGAGGGAGACAAAGTTTCAGAACATTAGAGCCACGAACTTTGTTTTTAATAATACATGAAATTGCCTTAATAAATCCTTATGGAAACTGTAACAGCAGCAGTTAATGACTGGTTTTAGTTAATGACCCATTAACATGTTAGCAAAGCAGCCACTAACTGTGATATTTCGTGAGAATCAGTTTCAAAGCGACAATTAATATTAAAATCTGATGTTGATTTATTAACCAATACATTCTTCAGGCATTATTTTCTACCTGGAGCGGTGACTGCACAATGCAATGCCAGTGTTGGTAAATCAGGAATTCCAGGAGGGTTAATAACCTGGTTTGCTCCAATCAGACAACAGAAAAAACAAACAGCTGTCCCTCCCCATGGATGTTTTTGCTGAGGCAAATTTCATTCTTCGATGATGCTTTAAAACAATGTTCCTACTGTGAGTCTTAACTGGACACCTAGAAACCTGAGCCTTCCAAAAGCAGCAGATATGAAGACCTAGTTTTGCCTAATTAGGTCAGGGAAAAGGACCTTCCATCAATTCTTCACTGAGGAGGCCAGTAAAACAAATAACATAAAAAAAGCATCAGTGTCTTGCAGCCAAGAAACTGCACTAGTTGAGATAACTATACACACTTCTTTAATGTAATTACTTATTGACCAGTTTTTGTGCATATGTCACAGGCCAAGACTTTCAGATCTGTAATTTATACCTGTGCCTGTTAATTCTCTTCCTATGTGTATTACAGGTTTGTATCATGCATAGATCTGCTTTTGCTTTGTTTTCACCTCAGATAAGGCAGAACCAAAGAAATCCACCCCCTACTTTGAGGGAAAGGTGACAAAATCTGTGTTGGTACTTTTTGAGGAGCAGTTTTTTTGTCCTGGGGTGAACCTCACGAAACTGCAGCATTTTGTGCAGTAAGTTTCATGTTGTTTTATGAAATTCCAGAATTATTGATCACGGCTTTCATCTTGGAAACAAAGGCTGTAAATTCCCCAGAGAAACCTTTTCTTGGGTTCATACAACACTGACAATCAAGCACATTCTTGATGCACTCATTGACAAGCCCTGCCTGCCTGAGCAATCACCTGATCTCAGCAGGATTCCTTCCCTCATCCCTCTCTTCAGTGTGTGCCACGTCCCGGATCCCTGTGGCCCTTCTGTCAGGAGAGTTCCACTTCTTTGCAAAGAAGGAAATGTTTTTTCTCCTTCAGCTCTGCAAGTGGAGTCATTGAGATAGAGAGACATAAAATACGTGGCTGAGGGCTACCAGTTCTGACCTCTCCTGGGGCTTTGGACCAGTGGTACTCAAGTGGGTTTACTGGGTATTCAGAGCCCTTTCCCTTGTCAGTAAACAGCCCTGTGGTGAGGTTCAGGTGCTCCAACATTTCTGTGTGGCTGAAATTACAGTATCAGTTACACCACTGCAACCAAACAAGAGGCAAAAGGTCTCTCCCATCCATCACAGGGTGACAGAGGGTACAGCCATGCCAGTAGGTGCTTTCCTGCCTGGGCATGTTCAGGAACAACAAACCATGATGGAGTGGTCAGTTAACAGCCATTCTAAGCCAGGCATCGTTCTCGCTGGCATTTGGCCAGTGATATTTTGGCCAGTCAACTTAAAGAGAGCATTCATCTGATGTTGACCCACAGCATTGTTTCCCACTGTGGTTTGTGTGTGTATATTCATGTTTTTGAACACTTAGGCTATTTGCTGATCAGTTTGAGATGCCTGCCTGCTGAACAGTTCGCTTTCTGAAGCCACCTGACCTCTTGTCTGCTCACAGCCCTCTTAGTTACAAGGATGGCGAGGGCAGATGGAGCCCAACCAGAAGGCTAAAAGCAATTTGTCCATGAAGAAATGTGGAGAAAATTTGTCCATAGAGAAATTACTTTTGTGTGATCAAAAGCCCTCTGTATTCCCTTGAAAAACTCTGCACACTAACAGCATCACTGTGAAAAGGTAATATTAATAAAGGCAGACCTGGTTCGTGAGTCATTTGCAGACCCACCAACAGTTTATTACTGATCTGTTGTTAAATGAAGTTTTCACATGTGGGTTTTCTCAATATGACACCAGAACATGAAACAACTGACCCTGGTGAAGAGTTCCCCACATGCAGTACTGGCTTGAGCTTTGCCTCTTTGAAGAGAAAGCAGATTTACTTGGGGTTATTGCCATGTCAAAGGAAATTAGTTCAGTCATGCTGTTTCCTTATTGGTACCTCCTACTGTTTGCAGTTGCTGAGAATCACTAAAAACACTCTAGATCTGCTTAGTTGATACAGTTAGTGTTTTATTTCAGGAGAATGAGGCCTGCCTTTTTTGGGGGAAACATTATTTAAACATCTGCTCAAGAAGCTGTCTTCTGTCCAAAATGTCTTGCCCTATTTTTGAGTCTTTCATTCTCTTTTTTTCACAGGTGATCTGTGGCAAGACACAGCTCCAGCAACCCAATGAGTTCTCTGGGATGATAAAGGGAACTGGAGCTGAGGGATACTCAGCAAGTCAACTTTGCTCTCTAATTTATAGCAGCAAAATCACCTCAGCAACAGTTCCTTGTGACAAAAATTCTAATGCTGCCTGCTCTGTGAAAACCTTCCCATGTCAACCACAGCACTATGAAAGACACTGGTTGTTTTGATTTAGTCTTGGGTAAAGCCTGAAACTGAGCTGTCCATATCAGCAGTGGTCAGGTAGAGATGACAGTGAGAGATTTTTATTAGACCCTGGGGTTTTTTAGATTTCTTGGCCAAGTCTGGTATAGCTGATGCAACCTAATTTTATTTTTTTTAATTTATTTAGGGAGTGACAGCAAAAATCACATTTCTGCTTCATGGCATCACAGGGTGTAGTGGTTTTCTGTGGTTGGGTTTTGGTAGTGGGGTGGCTACAGGGGTGGCTTCTGTTAGAACCTGCCAGAAGCTTCCCCTGTCCCGTGGAGCCAATGCCAGCCAGCTCCAGGATGGAATTCCTGCTGCTGGCCAAGGCCAAGCCAATCAGGAGTGACAGTAACACCTCTGGGATAACAGATTTAAGAACAGAAGGTTATTGCACAGAAAGAATTCCAGCAAAGGAAGAGAGGAGTGGGAACATGGGAACAACAAAGTAGACACCAAGGTCAGTGCAGAAGGAGGGGCAGGAGGTGCTCCAGGCACTGGAGTTGAGGCCCTGCAGCCCATGGGGGACCATCAGGGTGCAGAGACCCCCCTGCAGCCCTTGGAGGAGCCCATGCTGGAGCAGGTGGATGCATGAAGGAGGCTGTGACCCCATGGGAGGCCCAGGATGGAGCAGGGTCCTGCCAGAGACCTGCAGCCCCTGGAGAGGGAAGCCCAGGCTGGAGCAGGTTTTTCCCGGGTAGGACTTGTGGCCCCTGTGGGGGACCCACATGGGTACAGCTCATTCCTGAAGGACTGACCCCATGGAGGAGTGACCCACGGGACAGCAGGTTGGGAAGAGCTGCTGCCCGAGGGATGGACTCACACCAGAGAGGTCCATCAAGGACTGTCTCCTGTGGGAAGGACCCCACTGGAGCAGGGGAAGGGCTCCCACTCCTCTCCCTGAGCAGCAGCAGAAACAACAACTGACTGTGACCCCCATTCCCGTCCCCCTGCACCGCTGGGGGGGGGGGAGGGAGAACGTGGAAGGAAGGAGGGGTGGGGGGAAGGTGTTTTTAAGACTGTTTTATTTCTCACTCTTTGGCTCTTATCCTGTCAGTAATAAATTTAAGTACTGTCCCCACTTTGAGCCTTGTTTTGCCCCTGAAGGTGATCAGTCACTGACTTCTCCCAGCCCTTATCTCTACCCATGAATTCTTAGCTTAGTTTTTTTTTCTCTCTCTTCTGTCCAGTTGCAGAGGGAGAGAGTGGCTTTAGTGGGTACCTGGTACCTGGCCAGGATCAACCCACTATACAGGGAATGATACTGTGCAGTCCCTCACCTGTCCTCAGGCTCTGCATGAGGAGAATTCACAGACCTGAAGTGACCCCCCTCACAGTGGATGTTTGATGAGCAGCTGAGGCAGCTGAGGGGGTGAGCTCAAATAAAAGCACAGGCCGTGCTACCTTAAGCTCACCCACAACACCTAACTTTGATGTTCATCTAATCCAGCTCTGATACTTGGGATGAGCATTTTGGTTGGAGCCCAAGCAGGGTTGGGGCTTGGATAAATGCCAACTGGCTGATCCCTCTGTCTGAGGAAGACTGAGGAAAACAACTGGAAGATTTGGCAGAAATTACATCAGAATCCCTGACTGAGAGTGTGCACCTGCCACTTGCTGTTCAGGTCTATAACTCAGGGCTTTCTAAAATTACACCTGCTCCTTTTGCATGTTTAGTTAAAACTTGTTGACAAGATCGTGTTTTATTATCTGTGCAACTATTTTGTTTTTCCTAATGTGGGATGTCAGGGCTCAACGTGAGACTGTTTGGAACTTCAGCCAGCCTGGATGTGAAGAGAGACCCTGGCATAACCTGTCATGTGCTCAGACACATTTAACTAGATCCAGATTCTCTAAGGAGAGGGGGGAAAATGACAGACTTGAGCATGAGCACGAACAGGGTTGCTGAAAATACGCTCATTTGGGGATGGGAAGGGGCCTTGTTCACTCACTGAATTAGCTTTTCTTCCACCTGCCTACAGGTTTCAGACGTTCCTGTCCCTCTGCAGAGGACTTGAATCCAGGAATTGTGGCATAAATCTCTGCAAGGATGGATCCTGTGGAATAACTGCAGGCAGACAGGTTGAAATATATTGTAATAAACCCTGATGCAGGGAGGAGTTACCTGGGTATAGATGCATCTTCCTTCTCTATTCTTTCTTCCCCTCCTCTCTGCTCCTCACATGTTATTCTTCAACATGCAGAGATTTAGAACCAAGAATACCCGAGGTAACAGTTCTACATGTTGTTCATCCAGCCTAAAGAGAAGGTTGAGGTAATTTTAGCTAATTACAGAGGGCAAAACTGATCCCCAGTTACCTCTGGTAAGGTATTAAAATAGCTTTCACATGAAGATAAGATCTTTCATAAGATCCTTCATAATGTTATCTCTTAGAACTATCTCCATAACAATATATATAGTATTAGAGAGATATATATAGTTGTACTTGCATTTTTAATGACTTGAATACTTTCAGAAAAAAAGAGAGTGCGAGGCAGACGACAGAAGGACTTGAGAACAAACTGCAAGGAGGCTTTCATGAATTAGAAATTGAAAATTATGTTTAGAAAATCACAGGGAATGGAAGAGTCTCTATAAATTCTCCTGTTATTATATATCTTTCTTTATGTTTTTGTGAAAAGAAAGACCTTCAGGACAGAGTATCACTGTAAGACTAGATATGTCTGCAGTCACCTCCTGGATTTCTTGGCCCAGAACATGCATCAAGATGCTCATTTCTTGAGGGTGTTGACAACCCTGACTTGCTCCCCAGCACGGGCTGCTCTGCTGCACTTCTGCCAACTGGAGGGTGGAACTGGAGTAGAGAAGGTGTCCTTCCCCTTGCCCCCATTTGTCACCCCATACCCAAAAACTTGAGAGCTCCAGCTTTGAAGGTGAGAGATCCATGTTCCAGTGCACTCCAGCTTGTTTTGGAGAAGGACTCCAGCTCTTTTGCCTCAGAGAAGATGAGGTTGCTATGGCATCATATGACATCTTCTAAGTCACCCTTGCTCTATGTGAAGAAAGCATGGAAAAATACAGCTTTGGAAAAAAGCAGGAGCTGGGTGTTAAGTCCCATAGGCAAGTGAATTACCACAAAGAAGACAGGATAACCAGGATAAACCACCCTTTCTGTGATTTTTGTCAGGTAATAATTTGCAGCCAGCTCTCTCTCTGTTGGGTGTAGAACAAGTGCAGAAGTCAATTGTCTCCTCTTCTACTTCTCCTGAGAGAACCCAGCCCATCACTGCCTCTGCCTGGTGAGTGTTAAAGCCCTTCTCTTTTAGCTGTTTCCCATCAGTTGATGTGTCTCTCCACTTATTTTCCCTGAATCCCATTTTGCAGTGCCTAACTCTTCTACATGAACTACCAGGGCACTGGGTACTACCTAAGGTTGTGAGTTCCAATGTCTTGGAGCTCACTTAGAACTTGGCTTTTGCAGCACAGATTGTTTCAGTACCTGAATTCCTTAGTGGATTAGCCCTTGACTTCCCTGTGCTTCAGTTCTTTGATACAGGAATAACAACAAACTCCAAACCTACAGGGATGCTGTGGAAGATAAATGCAAAAAAGTTTGCCAGGGGTTCTGAGAAGGCAACAGAAGTAGCTACAAGGTAAGTCATGAGGAAGAGTCTGGACCACATCCCCTCACAACAGAGGTATGACCACAGTCTACCCACCCTGGGGAAGTCCAAAGCACTGCCTGTGTAATGGGATCACACATATTCAGATGTTAATCTTTTCAGGAATGCTTCTTCTAGGGTCAGACAATGCATCAGCAAGACCACTGGGAAGTCTCTCCCCCAAAAAAATGATAAGCACAAAACACTGAGAACTTGGAATGATCCTCTTGTCATTAAAAGAAAAATACCTGTGCACAATCATCATATTTTAGCACTGAAATACATTTCTAGACATTCACTGTTTGTCTGCACGAAAGTTTTTGCAGTAGAACTTCCAAGTTATGCAATCAGGAAGCCAACAGGAAAAGTATTGAATACAAGAACAAACAATGAAACCATCTGACAAGTTGTTTTTTGGTGTCGTCCCCCCCCCCCCTTTGCTGATTTAAGAAGCCATTTTGATAATTTCAAAGCGAGGGGAGAATATTTGTTTCACAACTGATCATTATTCATTTTTGACAAAAGTGTATGTAAAATACCAAGGAAAATGTTTCTGGACAGAAAACTCCTGCTATCCATCCTACAGTAAAGATAAGGGTATTGTTCTACAGAACTCTTGCTGATATTTTTCTTAATTTATGTAAGAAGCAAGAGGAATCTTGTTTAGAATCTTATAATAATTAATTGAGTGTCTTTGCAGTTTGCCTTAATTTGAAAATTGGTGATTTTTCTTTTCCTTTTCTTCTTCTTCGAACAGCTCTTTAGCAGGTATTATAAAACATTGCATTTGCTTGTAGGGCTACTAATATGTTCTCAGAAGAAGACTGAACTTGGGGAATTCCATTGAATTTAATTCATTGCCAATGAAAATAAACTGATTTGAAAATTACTGATTTGGATATTGAGAAAAAAGAAGACATTCAACTAAACAAAAGCTTAGGGAAACTTCTTTCCTCCTCTTGGGAAAGCCCAAGAGTCAAGTTGACTCCAGACACTTGCCCTCCAGCTTCATAGTCTCCCCTCCCCTTGTCTGGCTGCAGGTTACACTCAGTCCCTTCAGTGATACAATGGAGATTGGGGTCTGCACGTTGCAGGGGGGTTTGTCACTCCTTTTTATTGACTCTTTTCTTCCATGGATCCTTCCTTCTCACTCATTTCCTCTGCTCGGGCATTGACTCCTCCACGTCACCAGCATGGGGACACTCCCTGGTGTCCTCCCACCCTGCATCTCTCTGCTCCCCAAATCCTGCCAGATACACCCATAACACGTCATAGAGAGTACATATAAATCATTTATCTCTATCTCTAAGTCTCTTGTTGAGCAGCTAATCCTATTGACACCAAGCATATCCATCTTTTCAGTTGTCTCTCATTTCCCTCCTTGTTCTCTGTCACTGCCAACATTTCCATCCTTACAGCTGCTCCAAGCCACACTTTGGAGTTTGCTCTTGACAACACCTCAGCTCATGTATCCAGAACATGCTGCATTTTACTCAGCATAAACATTATCTGCCCTTTTTCCCCCCACTAACCACATTATGTGTCCTGTTCTCCACTGCAGATATTCCATCACTGTAGGAGCTTACTCTCTGGCCATCCAAGCATGTATGTACAGACCTGTCTCCTGCCAAAATATATCCCAGAAGATACTTTCCCCTACCAGTCCAAAAACAATAAATAATTCGATATTTTAAAAGCTTTGGTAACTTTGCACCTGCTATTTTTGTCTTATTAATTGCTTCAACTACTACACTGTCCATATTTTTTTTTCTTGTTGTTGCCGTTGCTTTGTTTGAGGAGTTTTATGCCTTTATCTCTGTCTCCTGCTCAGCTTCCTATATAACCACTTCAGCTTTTCTTTCATACAGCCTCTTTTGGGTGCTGCTGAGTTGGTGAGATTGGATGATCTCGAAGGTCTCTTCCAACCTTGATGATTCAGTGATTCTGCATATCATGAAGTTCCCAAAACCTATTCCCTTTGTGACCTCTAGAAAGGCCAGTTTCTATCCTGTTGCCATTCAGGGAAAATAATTTTTAGTGTCTATTTACTTTACCCTGCTGCTTATCTGTGTGAGCAACTAAAGAGAAGATGTTTCACTTTTCCCATGCAGAGAATGCACTAAATGTCTGTTTGATCTGGGTCTGGGATCTGTGGTTTGGATCTCAAGTCTAACCAGTGCTGTCGAGGAGAAAATACTACACTCTGGACAGCTCCAACACCCTCTCATTGACTTAGAGTAGAAAATCAAGCTCTTCCATTCACTGAAGTATTTACAGCTCAGCAAGGATATTGCAAGTGAGAGAGGTCAGTAGCTGGAATACAATACAACACATACAACTTTGTATAACTGATCAAACGTCCTTTAAAACAAGTAAACACTGTCTTACATATAATCTAAGCTAATCTTCCCACTGTTTCCTCCAGAGTACCACTCGGAATGTGCTGAGAGAAGAGAAGCACTCTCGGAAGAGAGCACTTTCCGTGCACGTACTAATATTGTTATATCGCAGCATATATCACAACGACTGTTTCTTTTGGTGCTGCTTCCTCTTCTCTCCCGCTGCGCGGCCCCGGTGGTGCTTTAAGACTGCGGAGGGCTGGGGTTAGCGCTGCCCTCCGCCGCGCCGGCAGGCAGGGGAGCTGAGCGGCGGGCTCCGAGCGCTCCGAGCCGCCGGAGAGCGAAGAGAGAAGGCAAGAGAGAAGGGGAGAAGGAAGATGTGCCCGCCTGCCCGCCCGCCCGCCGCCGGGCCGAGGGGAGCCGTGTGAGGAGCCGTGCGAGGAGGCGTGCGAGGAGCCGGCTCGCCGCGGCTCGGGGCCGGCCGCCGCCGGCGGGGATGCTCGTGTGGCCGCGCCGGAGGATTTTGTCACCTGTGGCCCTGCCCCCGCCGCCCTGCGGGCGCCTCCCCGAGCCAAGGACACACCTGGGCGCCGCGCACCCGCCTCCCGCCCCCGCCGCCGGCCGCCTCTTCCCCCGCCCGAGCGCCGGGCGAGTGTCGGCGGAGCCGCGGGGCTGCAGGCGGGGCTGAGCGCTCGCTGGGCGGACGAGCGGCCCCGCAGGCTCCGAGCAGCCACCAGCCGAGGGAGGAGGAGGAGGAGGAGGAGAGGGCGAGCGGGCGAGCGGGCGAGCGGCGGGGGCATGTGGATGTTGGCCGTCGCCTTGCTCCACAGCATCTCGCATGGTGAGCCCCCCGCCGCGGGCACCTTTTTCCCTCCTGCCCATCCTCGCCCTCCCCGGGAAGGGGAGCGGGTCGCGGCGGTGCCTGTCGGGGTTGGACGCGTCGCGCTGGCTTTGGGCTCGCCCTGAGAGCGCTTAAACTCGCTTACCCAGCAAAGTGACGGCCGGCGAGTGAGCGGCATCTCTGCAAACATCAGAGCAACCTGCGCGGGGGGGGGGAGAGGCACTAAGGGCATCTTCTTCCCCTGTCATCCTCCCGTTCCTCCTCCCCTCCCCATTTGGCAAAAGGACGTGTTCCTCTGGAACATCTGTCATTTGCCACCTTGCAAAGGAAAGAAAACTAACGTATATAGTATTTGGGAGGTCTTAGTTTGTACTATTAGTTTGTCTCCTACGTTATTGGAAAGGTTATACTTGGTAGCTGTGTGTGTTATTTCTGCCGGGCTCTAACGGTTTCCTATTAATCCTTATATAAACGTATCTTCCAAGAAACCGAATTCAGAAATAGGTTTTTGCACTCGTGGAAGGGTGTTGGGTACAAGAAATCATTGGGGCAGGCTTCCAAGGCACGGGGGGAAATTCTGTTTCATGATTAGGAAGTATTGACTTCTTGAGTTAGTATTAACTGCTGAAGACAAATGAGATCTCGCCAATCCCCCATCACCCCCCCTGTCTTGTAAAGGTTGTTTAGGGGAATCTGATTGTTACTTATGTGAGAAGACTGTAACGCTTGAGCTGGACATATACATGTAGGCATTTTGCCATTTTCCCACAAAGCTTTGCCAACTCCCATCAGTCACGACCTGAAACAGCTGCTGATCACTTTGGAAAACTCCGAGTGCAGAGATTTGTCTGTGCCACGGGCTTAAAGTGAGGTCACCAGGCTTCTTTTCATATGTATCTGGAAGAAAATCTAAACACAGAAATAATTAGAAAACTCATCCTTAGAGTGAAGGTTTTGGTATGTGTATTCAAACTACTTGAAAGACAGAAATTTAATTCAATGACAAATGCTGACATACTATAATTTCAGTTCTAAACTCATAGAAACTCCCAACTTAATATGGAAAAATCCCTTAAATTGCTGTGGTTTATCTTATTCTTTAACAGTTGTTGTCATTTGAAGATTCCAGTCAAGAAACTGTTTTGAAATTTTGGACTTATATGGCAGAATGTTTCAAACATACTGAATCTGGCTTTTTTCAAAAAGGATGTATTCTGCCAATTAACTTTTTGATCAGTCTTAAACTTATACCTAGATGTGAAAGTTAGTACAGTTCAGTAATTCAGCATCTAGCATATTCTTTGGATTATTTTTTTAAATAAACCTATTTTGATAGAATATCTTCTTGAGCCATTTACAGACTTGTAACCAATTAAGCATAATTTTGTATTTCTATATTTATGTCTCTGGCAATAAGAGGGAGACCAAAACAGCAAGAAGTTATTCTCTCAACGTTGCTGTGCAGGAAAGACAGGAGATGTTATGCAAGACAGGTGTATCTTTTTGAGATTTCTAGCTTAACCTTCAGCTAAAAAATGCTTAAAGCCCATTGTGTTGTGGTCATATCATTTCAAAGAAAGAGATAGCAGGAATAGACAGGCTCCAGATATACACAACAGGAGTGACAGAAGCAGGAAGGAATTCTGTGTGAGAGGAATGTAAGGTGGGGAGAGAGGAAACAGTATGCTCAAGGAAGAGATGAATCAGCAAGGATGTGAAAACTGTGTATGAAACAGGATGTATGAAACGTGCATCCCTGATTGCTCTGGAGACAAACCCTGGCATTCTGTGCCCAGTGCCAAGTACCCAAGTCCTGCCCTCCACAGGACTGTGGCCTGCACAGCCCCTCTGTGTGCTGAGGTGTGGGGTGGCACGTGGGGGTTTGTTTTGTTTATAGTTCTGGAAGAACTGTTCCAGAATAGTGGAGAAAATGCATTTACAACCTACTTCCCACTCCACTGAAGCACAGTCCTCTCCAGGAAAGGCAGGTGAGCTCTTTTTACTTGCCCATTTTGTCTCTTGCGCAGGTGATATTGATGCTATTTACTTAGTAGCAGTCACTTTATGAGCACTTAATCTCAGAGAAAACCCAACTGTGGTAATGGCTAGTAAGTGTAGGCTTGTTAAATGAACCACCATTATCTAAAAATAAGTGTTGGTGGTGAAGAGATCGCTTCTGATAGGTGGCTATACTTAAAAAAAATAAATTAAAAACCCAACCAAACTCACAAAACAATTCCCAAGGAATTGAACAAGAAGTACCACAGCAGCAGTCTGTGTTGGACCCAGATCAGCTTCTCTGTGGAGAATGGAGTCAGTGGTTTTGCTACAGATCCAAGAGGTTGACCTTGGGAGATCTACAGCAGCCCTGCTGCCCAAAGCAGAGCCAACGACTACAGCAGGACTGTGTCCTGTCAAATGTTGAATAACTCCAAGGATGGACACTCCATAAACTCTCTGGGATACCTGTGCCAGTGTTAGACCACCCTCATCATGAAAATAAACACATTTTATTTGTATATATATATATATACATACATATATAAAAAAATCTTTTCAAATAGGGCTGCTTGGTTTCTATTTGTGTCTGTTGCCTTTTGTCTGTTCACTGAATACCACTGAGAAGAGTCAGGCTACAGTTCCTTTCTACCACCCCATCCAGGATTTTTGATCCTCCTGAGCCTTCTCTTCTCCAGACTAAACAGTCACAGCTCTCTCAGCCTTTCCTCATGCATTGGATTCTCCAGTTTCTTAACAGTCTTTGTGATCCTTCACTAAACTCACCCCAGTATGTCTGTGTCTTTCTTGGTCTGAGGAGCCCAGAGCTGGTGCACAGTGCTCCAGATGTGTTGCCACAGGTGATGACAAGACAATTTTGATTTTTCTCCTTTAATCCCAGTCGAATGTGCTGCTGTCATTCATGTTTACCCAGCCTTTCATTTTAAGGTGAAACCCTTCACTGGACAGGATATCCCATTTTTTCTCTATTACAGGTTATTCTCCTCTACTGCTGAAGTCCTCCATAACACAGCCCTACCAAACTTCTCCCATGAAGTACTTGGAGTCCTTTTCTGTCTCCAACCAGCATATGAATTTCCACTTGTTTGCCAAACTTACAGTCAAGTACTTTTCTGCTCTTGTATAAGAATTTCCTCCCCAAAAAGCAAGATCTCCATTAGCTGCCTTCAAATCCTGCCTGTGGACTTGCTGCTATTTAAAAACTCAGCAACAGTTGGCTGCTGTGGACATTGCTCATCTTGCTTAATTTAAAGTGTTTATGGTGCAATTCACTGGAGCTTCTCCACATAATACATGGAGAGAGAGGAACAGAGGCTTCCAGGGTGCATTTTCTGTTTTACCTTGGACAATCACTGTAGAATGGGAGAAATCATCTCTTAAATGTGCTTACTCCTCCCTTTTGACTATTAAAGCAGGCACAGGTACCTGGATGAAAGAAAGAGAACTGTCTGCTTTACAACCTTTTGCGTTCCTCTGGGTGACTCCAAGACCTGAAAGGCACAGAGGATGTCTCTATCTTACCTGTGAACAATTTGCATTGGTAAAACTTATGTTCTGTACTCAAAAGTAAATGCAAATGCAGTTTCCTCCATAGTTTTCTGTTGTAGAAAATGCATTATGGAGACAAAATTATTTGTGCAGTGGTGCGTAAGCACCCAGTTTGTTGGTGAGCTGAGATAATGGGTATAAAGTGTGGGCAGAAAAGAAAGGGTCAACAAAAGAGGGGGATCACAAATAGATTTTTTTTTTTTGTGAGTGGACTTGAAAACATTGAATTGCACCAAGTAAGAGGCAGCAAAGCTTTGCATCTGGAACCAGGAGCCAGGTTTGGTGAAAGCTGTGATGTGGGGAGTGGCCATGGGGAGTGGGGTTAGTGGTAGGCTGTCCTTGCAGAGAGAGGCTTGGGATCTCTGTGGTCAGCCTTTATAAAAGTCTTTCCAGCATATGTGTTCCAGCCCCATGAGCTGTCAGGAGTCTTTATTTTGGTATATTCCATCCCCTCTCCAACTGGTCCCTCCTTACCAGAGTAGCTGAAGGTTGAAAAGCTTTTAGACTCTTGCCTAAACGTTTTGTGAAGGTCTCTTCCTCTACTTCATCAGATGTTTATGGTCTCACAGAATAGAAATAAGAATTTTGTGTGGAAATAATACACAGGCTCCACTTGTCACACAGGAAGTCTGTATGGTATGAAGGTAAAAATATCTCCTGTACTTTGTGGTGTCTCTGAGGCAAACGAGGGTGCACCAGGAGGAACATCACTGATGCAGACGTGTGAAGGGTGGAGGTCTGGCTTTACTTTGTATTCCTGAGTCTTGGGGCAAGCTGTGTGGAGAACCCACGGCAGCCTGCTGCTGTTCCTGCTGTATTATCCATGACAACAAGTTGGCAAAGAAAGTATTTCTTACGGTTCTCCCTCTCACAACCTCCTGGAGGAGCCGACTGGAGCTCATGATGCAAGACACACTTGTGGCCAAATCCCCTCGTGGAATCCACACCCATAACTCCATGGAAGCAGGAAGAGAAGCAGATGGAAGGGCTACTGTGGCCCCACAGGAGCAAATACAATTTATATCTGTTTCCCTTCCCCATTTTAACTCCCCCCTCCCGTGGTTGGCTGTTGCTTGGCAACCCTGCATCCTTGCTCCACCGCTGCTCTGCTGTGCTGCTGCTCCCCTCTGGCCCCCTCCTCTGCACCAGGGTTGGGAAGAGCCATGTTCTCCCGAGCTCCCAGCAATCTGCAAGCAGAGATACTGTCTCTTCATCAGTGCTTGGAAGCACGTGGGAGCCACCTGAGGATTCTGTGCATCGCCTTGGGCATGGCCAGCTCTGCTCTTCTGGTGCCTCCCGTGTATTGACTCTGGTCAGGGGGGTGTTGGCTCCCAATAGCTCAATTCTTCTTTTGTTTATGTGGTTGCTATTCTGTGTAAGCCACTGGCATCCTGGGCAGGTAATAGAAATCAGACTTTGGCTCAGGACCAGGGATAGCCTCCTTCCCACATAATTACAGCACTTAATGGATTGCACTGTAACAATTATTAAAGACAGGTCTGCAGAGGTTTGAAACCATCATTAGTTTTTTTTTTTTTTAAAAAGGCTTGTTGAAGCTGTGATATTCCTTCAAATTTCCTCTTTCCCAACACTACTTCTTAATAAGAAGCAGTTATGAGTATATATACATGCCCACATCCAAATCCAGAGTGGTCCTAGATGTCTTGTTAAAAGGCTCTAACTCTTAATCCAAATAATGGAAAATCAGATTTAAAAATGAAATAGTGCTCTTGAATCAGCCCTTTCATGCTGCAACATTATGATATGTTCTGTGTGGCACAGCTATGCCTATGATTTCAGTATATGTAAATCATTCCATAATACCTTGTCATTACAATCATTTAATGCTATGGTCTTTAATGTTTTGTCTTTGCACATACATGAGACACACAGAGAGGTTTAGTCTTTTTTTGGAGACTTTTAAATGGATATCTTCAGTGACACAATGCGTGTATGTCATGTTGTGCCACTTTCTCTCATGAGAACCAATTAGCACCAAGAGAAACCTTTCTGCCCTTCTGCAAGCCCAGATTTTCACCCAAGACAGTTGTCTGATATGTTCTGTGCTGTGTCCCCCGCCTTCATCTTTAGCTATTTCACATGTCCCCCCTCCTCCCCTTCCCCTTTTCTATGTCGGGAACAAACTTGTTTGTATGAAGATGTGAAAATTTAAAAAAAAAAAATAAATATTTCTCCTGGCTTCTCCCTTCTGAAAGGAAATATTTTTCCTTCAGTTTACTGTTCTTTCAGCAGCAAGAATCTTACCTTCTCTGTTTGTTTGCAAGGTGCAACGCAAAAAGAAGTCTGCATCACCAAAAAAAAAAAATATCACTGCCCTATGTTTTGATGATGTTACTTTAAATAGAGAAATCTGGTATTCTCTCAAGAAAACATGAATCATACACGGGGCTTTAAAATCCTTCCCACAGACTGGATTTTTCCATGCCTTACTCTAGCGTGGTTTTCTAAGAAACATCTTTGTCAGCTCCTTTCCTCCTTCTCTCTAATAACTTTTGAACCTGCTGTCCATTTTCAATCCATTTGTTTGTTGGGTGTAAGCACAATATAATTAAGTCATTTCTTTAATATGTGTGTAAGTGTATAAACATTCAGCTGGGCAGAGGAGAGGGAGAGACTAATCCCACTCCAACTTCTTGGAAGCACTGGAAAAAGTAACAGACATCTGACTTAGGTCTTGAGTCTTCTGACCAAATATCCAGAGGAAATTCTTTTTTCCACTCTTTTGTGCTCACAGAACCACCTAATGGGGTAAGTTTGCTTTTTCACATCTTCCAGATGTTACTGGAACCCCGGGAATGAGCTGCACGAGAAAAGAATAACTCCAGGCAGGGGGAAAAAAAAAAAATCTCAATTTTCTGGTTTAAAGCTCAGTGTGTATTAAGCCATCTAGAGTGTTTTGAAAGCTGCTGCTTTAATTCATGAGCATATCAAGACTGAATGGCTAATTGTGTGTATACTGTAAGAACAGGTCATGCGAGAGAGCACATTTTTTTGCCAGATAACAATATTCTTGCACATTATCAGCTTGGAGTAGTCAGTGGTTCCAGATGAAGTATAGGAAGCAAACTGTACTTATTCCCTTGTATTTTTTGGGTGGACTACATAGGCACCAGCAGCATAGATGCTTTAACAAGTAGTTGCATGCAGATGCTAAGATTTTGTTTCTCCCTCCCGAGTGTTCCCAGCTTCACAGTAACAAACAGAGGCTTTTCAACAGATATCTTCTTAATGGTACTTAGAGAACTAGAATTCCTTTGCAACTCTTAAGTGTCTCGTGGCAAATATTTAATTTTTGCAGCTTGTCCTGATAAAAATGGCTGACTGTGAGCTTATAGATATAAGCATTAAGCTTGGTAGCCAGTGGATATCAGAAGGTTTAGCGATTGGTTTTGACAAGCATTCAACATTTATCTGAATCTCTCCAGTATCAAATCGGGCATGAAGTCTTCTGAGGAAAACCTGTTCTCACAAGGCTTTTGATTCTCCTGTTTCCAGACTGATGGAAGCTACTAAAAAGCTTTCCCACTTCTGCTCCTCTTCCCTTCTTAACCCCTGGTCCCTTTATCGCTCTTTGAGATTATCCTCCTTTATTTTGGGTGCAGTGACAGGACTTTAGTTTACCTGAAAATCTGGGGGAGAGTGGTTCAACCTTGCCGTCTTCAGCTTTGAAATAGATGTGAATCAGAAAGAAGATGGGAAATATTTGGTTTAGAAGATTGATATTTGAATGCTTTGGACTGTATTTCAGCCAAATATTCACAAATCCTTTGCATGACACATCTTTGCATGTTTTCATCAAAAAAGGGGAAAAAATTGTTTACTGGAATACTCCAGGTTTTGTTGCTTTACTGTTTTCTCAGGGTAATATGCTTCTTGCTTTGGTTTTTGTTTTTGAACTGACTGGGACTACAACTCCTTTCTCAGTAGAACTGAAAACATTGTTAAATCTTATTAAAATGAAAATTATGAATAAATGTAGAACTGAAGTCGGTTTACTTAGTTGATAGCTGCCATTGGTTATCTTTATCTTATCTACAAACTAATAACCAATATTTTCCTTTCAAATAACTGCTCTGCAAGAACATAGTCATGTAGACTACAGTCAGGGAACAAGGTCAATAATGAGGAGAGACAGAATGATTTAGAAACTGAGGGATGGCTGAGCCAAGGTATCATCTCTTCCAGACACTGGGCTGATCAGCCATTTAGATTCTGATTTCATGCATGTTCATTTTTTATTATTCCCCCCCCCCCCAGTCTTCTGACTGTTGAGAACTTCCTCTCTCCCCATGCTTTCTCTTCACTTCCTCTCTGCTTCCCTCCCATTCTTTCCTCCTCCAGGTACTTTTAAAACCATTTTCAAAGCTGAAATTGCAAATGAGGGTTTTTTTTGCATCCTGAATGACAATGAAGGGCTGTGTTTGAATAGCTGAGTGCTTCAATGGCAGATATTTGACCGAGTTCCCTAAAGCCCAAAGCCTATGAAACCATCCATGATCTGAATAGAACCAATTACTCCTGCTGCTCCCAGCCCGGCCTCTCCTTGGAAGATTCTTTTGTTTTTTTTTTAAAGTCCCAATCAATGCAGGTTTATTGCAGACAGGCCATTTTATCTTTTTCTTTGGAAAAAAAAAAAAAAAAAGAATTTTCCTGCAAGACTGGCTACAGAAGTTAGAGACCAAGTATATCATCTTCCAATATGGTAATGTGAAACATTCAGCCACTTGGATCATTGTAACCTACTTAATTTTCACAAAGTCATCTTTTCACAAGGCAGCTTTTACTTGGTGTGTTGGTCTGCTGTGGTTGTTCCTGTGTGTGTCTGCTCACCTAATATGAGAATATGACTTAGATGCACTGGAAAATTGGTTTGCAACCTCAACATTTAACCCTTTCCATGGATTTCCATTGAGATTTCTGCTCAGCTAAAAGCTGGTGGCTGGGTGGATTGTTGTCAGACTGTTCATGCTGGGGATATTCCTGGATGTGCTTCATGCTGGTGGCTCAGGGGAGAACTGGAATATGTGTGGCCAGAACTCTCAGAAGGTATATTGATGTTCTGGATATCCCACTGGAGTCAGATGGCTCACATGCATTAGGGTTTCAGTGAGGTCCTAATCCAGAAGTCTTCCCCTCGTGCTTCCTGCAGGATAATGTGAAATGCTGAGTCTGAGATACTTTTAGGGTGATCATGAGCTGATGGGCACTGTTGCCATATCTCTGTTAACTTCAAGAGATGTTCCTCACAAAGTTTGTGTGATAACTGCAGAAAGCAAGGATGGTCAACCTGATACGATCAACCAGTACAAGATCTAAATCCAGTTTAAGCATTTAAATTTAGACTATTTTTAGATTTTCTACCCTTAATCACAATTAATTCAATAATTCCATAAGATTTTTTTTTCAGAGAAGATATAATTATGTGCAAAGTCTAATTGAGATATCTTTCTGGAAAATGACTGAATTTGGTTTGGGGAGAATTAAGTAATTTCCAGCCACTTAATCTAGGACATTCTCTTTAAATCAAACAAACAGCAACCAAAAAGCATAAATGGGGATTCTCCTTGGTTCATGACCTTAACTAGCCTTGATTGTAGTTGAAGCCTGATCATGCTTGATTTTTTCAGACTTGAAAAGTAGCATTCTGACTGATTTCATGTACTCTGTGTGGAAGTTATCATATAGTCTTCTTTCTCCACTTTGACAGATTGTTTCATTTAGGTTTCAGTCAAGTTATTCTCTGAGCAGCAGAACCAGTGAACCCTGCTTTCATGCAAAATTGCATCCTGCCTTCCCCCTCCCTCCTTAAACCCAGCTCAGGACATTGATCACACTGCCTGGTTGGCTGGCTGCTGCTAAAAAATGTTATATATACTTGCTGAAAGTTGGTCCCTTTGCCTTTTGGTGCGCAGAAGAACAAATTAAAGTCTTACTTTTCTAGTTTGCATCTGCTGTTGTTGTTTTAAATGAACTGAAAGGCACAGAAACTTGCTTGAGACTGCTCTACGGGAAGCTGAAATTTGCCAGGGGCTACCAGAGTTATGTAGATGAGTAAAGGAGGTAGAAAGGTATAAGACAACGGTACATTTATTCTATGTGGTAGAACATTGTATCTCTTAAGCCCCAAACATGTTTTGGGCTTCAAACAGGGAAAAACAGCAATCCTGAAAGAGCTGCCTGAACAAATCTGTCATGAACTTCCCCAAAATGCTCTTGAATCTAGACTTAAACGTTTCTGCCAGTCACTAGCTCTCTTCAAAACAGAGATTAAAGTATTGTTATTTTTAACAGAACTTCACTCCAAAGAAACTCAAATTTCTCTCCTTTTTTTCTTTCCTTTTTTTTTTTTTTTTTAAATTATTTATTCTCCCCTGAGACATTTGTACTTCTCTCTTTAACTTTTGTCTAATGGCATCAGATTCTGTTTTCCCCTGAGCAGCTTTCTTGGTTACCCACATCTTTTTCTTAAAGTCAGCCATGAGTCCCTGCCCAATGCTGGTCTCATCTCTCCTACTCTCACTTCAGGGCTTCAGTCCCTCCTGGCTGATAGCCCAGCTCAAATGGGATGCAGGGAACTCAGTTCCTGGCTTTCACTGTGCTTCAGCTGAGACTCTGATTTTCTCAAGAATTAGAATGAAGGGCCTTATACAACACTCTGGGAGGGCATTATCATCTGCCCTGTATGGCTTTAGAAATGCCTCCAAATAGATATTCCTCCCTGTCCAGTTCTGTTGCTGAGCTTTCTCTTCGTGTTCATCCCAATGTCTTTTTGGGGGACGTCCTTTCTTTGGGTTTCATTGCAGAGCAGAAGGCAGGGTGTTGGCAGCGTGGCAATGTCTGGTGTTATACAGCATTTTTTGAAAAAAAAAAGGCATCTCCCAAATGTGAAGTCATCCTGTTGGTAACACATTGGGGATTCTGCAGGTTGAGATTCCTTATTGCTTTGTTGTGTTTGCTTTTCATCTTACAGCTTAAATTCAGAGTTGCCCTAATGCTGTTATGTATTTCAAAATATTGATTTTTTTCAGCTGTCTTCATTTAATATTTTTCCCTTTTTTCTTTTCTTTTTATTTTTTTTTCTTTTCCTTTTTAGACCAACCTTCACATCATAGATGTGAAGAAAGAATAGACGCAGAAATTGCTTTTAGTTAGAGAGGCTGTAATTTACTCTTTCACTACAGGGGGAAAAGAATTTCTTTACCACAGAAAAAGACGCAGATGAAAGACCAAATAGTATCTGGATCCGTGTAAGCACTGCAAGATGTGTGTGTGTGTATGTATATATGTGCTTTCGTTCAGTTTTGCACAGGCTCTCAGTCAATTATTTGATGTGCTCGCCTGTCTGGGCTGTGACCTTCTAGAAGGGCCCCCTCCTCCAGTCCCCCCTACACGACTTGTCAACACATTAGTCATATACAACTCAGCTGATGCCAAACGGCCGCAGTTCAGCCAACTATTGAGAGGCAGGGATATTCTGCTGCCTTCTTCTATTGGTCTTGGGTTTTTCCACTGTGCGGCCCCGGTGGTGCTTTAAGACTGCGGAGGGCTGGGGTTAGCGCTGCCCTCCGCCGCGCCGGCAGGCAGGGGAGCTGAGCGGCGGGCTCCGAGCGCTCCGAGCCGCCGGAGAGCGAAGAGAGAAGGCAAGAGAGAAGGGGAAGAGGAAGATGTGCCCGCCTGCCCGCCCGCCCGCCGCCGGGCCGAGGGGAGCCGTGTGAGGAGCCGTGCGAGGAGGCGTGCGAGGAGCCGGCTCGCCGCGGCTCGGGGCCGGCCGCCGCCGGCGGGGATGCTCGTGTGGCCGCGCCGGAGGATTTTGTCACCTGTGGCCCTGCCCCCGCCGCCCTGCGGGCGCCTCCCCGAGCCAAGGACACACCTGGGCGCCGCGCACCCGCCTCCCGCCCCCGCCGCCGGCCGCCTCTTCCCCCGCCCGAGCGCCGGGCGAGTGTCGGCGGAGCCGCGGGGCTGCAGGCGGGGCTGAGCGCTCGCTGGGCGGACGAGCGGCCCCGCAGGCTCCGAGCAGCCACCAGCCGAGGGAGGAGGAGGAGGAGGAGGAGGTGGAGAAGGAGGAGGTGGTGGTGGAGGAGGAGGAGGAGGAGGAGGCGGCGGCGGCGGCCGGACCCGGTGCGCGCTGCCTGGCAGCTCCGGCCCGGCCGTGGGCGCGGCGGGCGAGGGCGAGCCCGGAGCGGGGAGCGGGGGAGCGGCGGGGGCATGTGGATGTTGGCCGTCGCCTTGCTCCACAGCATCTCGCATGGTGAGCCCCCCGCCGCGGGCACCTTTTTCCCTTCTCCCCCATCCTTCCCCTCCTGCCGGCCGGGAAGGGGAGCGGGTCGCGGCGGTGCCTTTTGTGTTAAAAAAGCGTCGCGCTGGCGGTGTGAGATCGTTTAAACTCGCTCACCTCGCGAAGTGACAGCCCCGTCACCAGCCGCGTCCCTCGGCGTCTGCCTCCCTCGGAACACCGCGGTGCTCGGAGAGAGCAGGGAGAGAAGCGCTTTTTCTTCTCTTTTCTTTCTCATCTGGAAAAGTACAGAATTTCGCCAAGTGCCGTATAAATCCGTCAGAGTACACGGGGATAATTTGAAGGGCTTTCATCCTAAGCGGTCGCATTGAGATATTGCTTCCTTTTACGTTTTTCTTTTTAAGTCGCCCTCTGCTTTCACCTTACAATTTTTTTCTATATATATTTAAGAAGTTATATTTTAAATTTACTTCACTTTCATCATTTCACCGTAAAGGTACCTGCTTTGAAATTTTTTTTCCCCTCACTCATTTATGTAAAAATATGCACGGATAAGCATTACATCATCTGGAAATGTTGAAGACTTTCAGTCAATTATAAAGTTAGGAAGACGATATTAGAGTGGGGATAGAATAAGGGTAAATCTGTTCTTTTTCTTCTTTTTTCTTTCCTTTTTTTTTTTTTTCTTCCCCCTTCTTCATTCTGCCAACTCTTTGATTGACAAACGTTTATTGCAGTTTCTGGGTGTTTTTAGTAGTGGATGGGGGGGTATTTTGGAACATTTAGATATATGTGATGGTAAACCGTGGCATATATGAAAATATGTTTAAATTACTTAAGTTTTAGTACAATGCACGTTAGCACTGCAGTTTTAAGGACAGAAAACAAATTATGCTGGGGTTCCAGCTATTCTATTGCATTGCCTCCTTCTTTTCAGACTTGAGAATGTAACGTTGCCTGTAATGCTTTACATCCTGACACATAAATCAGAGAGATTAAACACACGGTTCTCCAAATAGGCAAAGCAGGTAGAATAGAAAGAACGTTTCTTGTATTGACTGAATGAGAGAGGAGCACAGGGCAAAGTGTAAGATTTTCCTGGAAGATAGAAATAATTGAACCTCTGGCAGAGGGTGAGGAGTGAATGCTGGATGAGGGTGCCTTCACATCTTCTTAAGGATACACTGGATGAGAAAACACATTGACAGGCATGGCTAGTCCAGTGTGAATAGCTGGGTAGGTCAGAAATTGGGAGGTGAATCTTAAGTGGGTATTTAGAGCGATCTTAAAACATTTTCGTGTTCTGCGTGCCACGGAATGCAAAAGGATTGAAAAACCCCAGACTATAAACTTCAAAATTTTGGAATTTCTTTTAGCAGTAAGACATCTGCAACAAGTTCTAACATTAAGAAATTATCCATCTATTTATTTATTTATTTATTTATTTATGACAGCCAGCACTGTGCTTTTCTCTCTAACCTCTTCAGCCAGATACCTCGGAGGGAGAGATTTGCTGGTTGTAAGACAGAAAGAATCAGTCTGAAAGTGTATGCTCTGACCAGTGCTGTTCATTTAAAACTAGATTTGCATAGCAAAGGACCTAATTTCTTTCCATAAATCTTATACTTTTTAAAAAAAAAAAAAAGAAAAAGCGTGTATTTTTTTCCTACTGTACTGATGCTATAAATTCATGTTCTAACCTAGTTAGTCCTCATTCCAGGGGTTTTTGAAGAACAGAGTAATTTTTGCTTTATGAGATTGAAATACTATGAAAATCACTTCCATTTATTCCTTGATCTATGAAATGAGTAGTAATTTCACTTTCACTTTCCATGTGTTTTTGGATCACAGTCAAACCTGAATTTGTATCCCAAAAATACAACAGTATAATGTGCACATGATGGATGCATCTGCATGGATTCTGTGCTGCCACATGGCAACATCTGTACATTTGTGACTCTTGGAGGACTAAAATTAAATGTTTTTGTGTATAGCAATATTCTAAGATGAAAGCATTGTAAAAACCTATAGTAGGTGGTTTAGTGATTATTTGCAACTTAAAAAGTGTGTTTGCTTTTGGCATCATACTTGATGTCAAAATGCATGTTTTTAGGGTCTTTTTAGAGGAATTTTTTTTGAAAACAGCACGAACCTTCATGTTCAGACTCAATAACATGGGTTTGATTATTAGTAGCACTTATTAGGACCATTATATTAGAGTCAAGAGTCAGGGAATAATATTGTTAAAGGACTTCAGATTGTAATGCAATGTCATATCAGATATGTATCTCTTTGAAGGAAATGACTGCATATATAAATAGATATGTCATGTACACATTTATTTTCATTATTCTGTCTATAACTATGTCTGAACTCCACTGTGTGACAGGCACTATTCTTTTATGGCTTTATCTGGGGGAGAGGGGGCAGGTTTCTGCTTGGCTTCTGCCATTGCCATTTCTGAACCCCTTATGGAGCCAAGCTACATTTGCTTAAAACACAGGCACATGTATAAGCAGTTTTCAACTATGTGTTACATCTCATTCTAATTGAACTTTAAAATGTGTAAGATCAATCATGTTGGTCTTGGTTTTGATTTTTTTTTTTTCTTTTTTGGGGGGGAGGAATAGGTTGAAGAGCAATCCCATGCTATGGGTTTAACTGCAGTTGTGATCTTGGGCTAAATTTCTGTTGAAGATAATGGAAACCATCTGAATAACAGTAGCAAGGTTGGCCCCCATGTTTCCCTACGGTCTCTCAGCACAAATACATTTTGTCAAATTAGATATGAGCAGTGTCACTGGGTAGGCTTTATGTTTGTGAAATAGCTTCCTTCTGGGGACAATAAAATACTGACACGCTGTTACATCCAATTAGTACTTCAGAAGCGTGAAACAAAACCTCCCCGAATACCTGGCTGAAGTTTATATATTTTGTGGAGGCTCCAAGCTCTCATTGCTGTGTGAGTTCCTTAAAAATACAGGTAACTATTACCCATAAATTCATTGCAGCCTTAGAGGGTGCGTGGGATGATATAGACATCAGTGGGAGCTCTGCAGCTGAATTCACTACCTTGAAAGCCTGAGTCATGCAGTTATAATCCTGAGCAATGCTTTTGAGCTACCTTCAGGGTTACTCTACCTGCACTACCTTCTGTGTTACTACACCTAAGTATTCCAGGAGGGAGCAATTCAAATGAACAGCAGAAGTCTACTGGTCATAATTAGTGAGGGGGCATTTTACTAATTGCTGTGAGAGAAGGAGGGAGAAGGCAGGGGAGGCTGTGAGGGGAGAATGGCCTCCTTCAAAATCCTGGCTCTTCATTGTAATTACAGTGATCCAACTAGTTCAGAATTAGGCTGCTGTTTTCAGAAACGAGTGTCTCTCAGCATCATTCAGTCCCTGCTGTAGGTATGCTGAACCCATCTGCAGGCTTCTCTCTGGCTGCATTTCTTATATGCCTGTTGTCCATGGATGCTCTGCTGAAATCAATTGAGCATCGGGAGGCACCCAGTACAGCACAGATGACACTAAAAATAAATTTCCATTAAAATGATTTCCTGTTTGAATCCTTTCCCTGCTGTATATCTATCAATATGGGTTTTAGCAGCATATTAGAAGGCTGAGGAGGATCACACTGCACTGAGAGCAGGGGCTGGGCTGGAGAATGAGTAGCAAAAGCTACGGTGGTGCTAATGATACTCTCCAAAGAAAATGGTGACTCTCTGTGTTGGGGATGAAACATTTGAGGAAAAAAGCAAAGGGCTCTCTTTGTAGAAATGTACTGTGATAGGTACATAGCTGATGTAGAATTGTGTAACCAAATTTAATTTGGAAACTTTATGTGCAGAAAGCATTCAGCTTGGTGTGTGTTTGTGGATGGCAGTACAGCTGATGGTGTTTTTAATCTGGTGTTGCTTGAGCTATGAATAGCTATTAATTAATCACCAAATGCCAAATAGAGAAAAATTGTTATTGCTGGGCAGTCAGTGCATTGGAAATATCTAGATCTGTTTCTAAAGGTGTGTCTCTCCTCTGCTCGGGGTGTACTGATCCAACCCCAGGTTTTGGGGGTGGCCGGTGGGGTTTCCTCCCTGCAGAGTGGGAAATGTGCTCTGCCTCCTGCCTGGTCACACACGACACTAGTGGGCAGCAAACCACACGAGTCACAACGATTCTGAAAAGCTGTGGGAGCACACAGAGCCCGGAGAGGCATTTTGTCCGTGTTTTTTTCTATCAATACTCACTAAACTTTTTAACTGGTGGACGCTGCGTCTTCTTTCCACAGCACCGAACGTCAGACACTTGTGACAGTGAAGGTGTTTTTGGTAGTGTTTGAAGAGAAGTTGTTTTCCAGGAATGGTAAAAACAAACCCATAAACCCTGTTAAATAGGGGTTTATTACAGCTTTTTTTTTTTTTATACAATCATGGAATTGTTTAGGTTGGAAAAGACCTTTCGAATCATAGAGTCCAAATGTCAACCCAACACTGCCAAGTTCACCACTAAACTGTGTCCCCAAATACCACATTTGCAGGTTTTTTAAATACCTCTAGGGAAGGTGACTCCACTACTTCCCTGGGCAGCCTATTCCAAGGCTGGACAACCTTTTCCATGAAGAAATTTTTCCTAATATCCAATCTAGACCTCCCCTGGTGCAACTCGAGGCCATTTCCTCTCATCCTATCCCTTGTTACATTTTGGGAAGAGTCCGACCACCACCTTGCTACAACCTTTCAGGGAGTTGTAGAGAGTGAGAAGGTTCCCCCTGAGCCTCCTTTTCTCCAGGCTGAGCCCCCCCAGCTCCCTCATAAGACCTGTGCTCCAGGCCCTTCCCCAGCTCCATTTCCCTTCCCTGCACACGCTCCAGCTCCTCAATGTCTTCCTTGTCACGGGGGGCTCAAAACTCAGCACAGGATTCAGGGTGTATTTCAGTGGCATCTCCGCAGTGCTGCTGCATCTGGAAAAGTTTAGAAGCTGGTTTTAATGTTGTTTGTTCTCTAGTAAACTGTTGTCATGATAATTTGAATTATTTGGAAAAATCTCATGGGTTTTGATGAGTAGCTCATCCAGAAAGTTCCTCCAGCTCATGAGCCTCTGGTCATGGGAGCAGCTGGGCTCAGGTTGGGCCTTCAGTTTTTGTTTTTGCCTGGATAAGTGTCGTAACAAACACGCTGCTCTCTTAGGTGAGGGAGTTGTTTGGGATGGGTAAATAATCTCCTTTATTTAATAAATATTGAAGTGACAAAAAAAGCAGAAAGCAAAAAAACTAAACATCTTTCTGGAGGTGGGAGGTCAAGATAGTGGACTGAGGAGCAAAATAGATGGAGTTTCCCCTTAAAGTTTACTCTGGTTAACAAGTGTGTAGGATCAAGGCCTATTTGAACATACCACTCATTTAGCCTTTGATTTTATTTGCTCCCATTTATCAATCTCTTGGTCTAGGAGTCTTTCAGACTTGCAGTAGGAAAGACTAATTCCATCTTCTACTTTAAAAGCTGAAGGAGGCAGAAAAAACCATTATATTCACCTTAATTATTCTAACATACAATTTTTGTTTTTTTTTTTTTAATGTTACTTCTTTCGAGTCATTGATATTTTGAACATTCTACAAAAATCCATTTAAGCAACATAAGTCTGTAGGTCAGAATACTTAATTATTTCAAGGTGAATGTGTAGGTGTCTGCAGTTAAATTACTTGTTTCACAATATAGTTTGAGATATTTCACAATCCTATTTAATCAACGCTTTATATCCATTTAAAATGATATGAAATCAATGAAATTAGGATTTCAAATTATGTTATTCTTCACAAGAAACCCTATCTTCTCAGCGTTCACCTCCTTGTCCCTTGTAAGGATTTCATCAAACAATTAGTGTTTTCAAAAATAAAATGTAATATGGGAGATATTTCACAATAAAAGCCTTTCACAGCCCAATATTTTAGAGCACTGAAGAGAATGCCTTCAGGAACAAGCCCCTGATTCCTCAGGCACTTGTTAGCACTGTGAGCTTTTCTTGTCATTGCTTGTCTTTTGATACTGCCATTCACAAAAAAAAATCCTTATTTCCTCATAAGTATTTTTTTTTCCCATCAGGGCATTGAATTACTCATCAGAAAAAGAGAAACTAGGGTACATAAATATATGCCTTTCATAGTGCTGTGGGCAACGTTATGATATGTTCTGAGGAAAGAAAGAAAGTCAAATGGATGGACAGACAGGCTGACAGAGATTAGCAAGTCTTCCCAGCATCCCTATTTAAGCTATTTTTACTTAGGAGGCAGGGAGTAAGACTTAAGAGTGAGCCAGCAATCCTATTTATAGAAAGCCATTTTTATGTGCAAAGGCTTTGAGAAAGAGAGTCACCTCCATCCTAAACACCAGCCTCCCTGGAGCTTCCTCATAATTGAGGGAGAGATCAGCCCGGCGACCCGAGCTGCATCACTGATGTGCCTCTGCCGAAGCTTCCAGAAGGACAGAGCCTGCAGAAATGCAGGATATTGGGCCATGGGGCAGCCCAAGAGCACATCTGGAAATGGCATTCTGCTACCCATCGAGGTGGCACATACCAAAGCACAGACAAGGATCACCTGAGGAATTTTTTGCCTCTATGCCCATGACACCCTGTGAGCTGGAGACCGACCATCCTGCTCAAGTAACTCTTGTGTCAGGGACACAGTTCCTTCTGAGATTTAAAAATAAATAAATAAATATATATATATATATATATATATATATATATACACATTTCTACACAGAAATGCACGTCCATGTAAATCTGGGATACAGTTCTTTCTGAGGTTTTAAAATATATATGTATTTCTACAGGCAAACACAATGGTACTCTCAGGCACTCTTGGGATGGTCCTGTGGAGGTCTAAGTGTTGGACTTGGTGATACTTGTGGGTCACTTCCAACACAGCATATTCTGTGATATATATATATGTGAATCTGTATAGCTTATAATTGCTTAAAAACTACTGTGTGTGGAGAATTTGGCACTTGCTTTGCTGTCTGACTGATGCTATTTTCTCCCAATTAATTACCCAGTAATCCCATGCAGAAGATTTGTGTCTTAACATTTATGTTTGCACTAGGCTAAAAATTATTCTCACTTACTTTCTGTCATCTTTTTTTTTTTTTTTTTGGTAATTTTGGGGAGCCCTCCAGCATTTTAAGGATATCAGAAACACGATTATCGAGATGACCGGGGATATTTCAATAAACTAGAATATAATTATGTGGCACTGCAGCTACAAATAGTTGCCTATCTACATAATCTACTCATAGTGATTCTATAGATAAGATTGTAGGGTTGCTCTGTCTATATAAATATCTGTTGGCGTGAAATCCTCTCATGTGGTTTTGCAAATTGAGTGGCTTATGCTGAGCCTGCACACTAAGGGTGTTTGTCTCTCAGATTTGCAGAGTGCCAGCCCTCAGTGGCTCCATTTTATAGGTGCCACGGAATTAAGGGGCTTGGTGGAAAGGTTTGTCTCCTGTTCTGTTCTTAAGAGGTGTCTCTGTGATAATAAGCTGTTGTTCAGTAGAGTTTTCCAGAGGTTCAGTTGTTAGTGCGGAGTTCAAATAACAAATGTCAGCCTTTGACGGGTGGCTCTTGGTTAAGCTGCCTCTTGTTTTAGCTGAGAAGAATTGCTGGGATGCTGAAATGTGCAGGCTTGGAGGAACCCATATGTTGTTGTTACAGTAGGTATTGGACTCCACAAATCACATGGCAGGATTTGAGTGCACAAAATGCTGGTTGGTTGCTTTTTCCCAGCCCATGGAAAGGTGATGCATGAATTGTAAGCTCTGGCTATTCCTAAATTCTCTTCTGCAATTGCTGTTCTATCAGAAATCATGGTGTGTTGGGGTCTGTTTGTTTGTTTTTGCTTTATGGTATTACCTTCTGAAGTCTTTGGGGTTTTCTGGATGAGTATTATCAGGAATTTTGGCCCTGACTCAGGAAAATACTGTGAATGCATAAAGTCAGTCCCTGGATAATTAAGAGGTGGGCATGTGACATGCTGTTAGTCTGCTTCTAGCTTGAGCTAAGGACAGAGGAAGTCCTTGACAAAGTCCTTTTTGTTATGAAAAGCAGATTCTGGTGTCCCTGGCATGGGATCTTGGTGGAAAAAAATGTTATTCAAGCAAACCAGGCTTTAGGTAGACCTCAACTTAAACAGAAAAAACCTTCCTGTCCTTCGCCATCCAGAAGGTCCTGCACACACTACACATCCTCCAGCTGAGTTTTTTCCTCCCATTAGCTGATTTTTCAGTGGGGCAGTTTAAAAGCCAGTTCACACATTATTTCTAGGCAGGTCAACCATATTTTGTGTTGAAACTGCAGTTGTGAAGCAAAAAGCGAAGCATTTGCTAAGTCATGATATGAAGGAAGCAATTTTGGAAACTGTCAGTAAAGCACAAGTTCTCTAGATACGTCTGTAGACATCCAACATAGAGGGCTTTTTTTTCATAGTTAAGAGATTTTCAGATGTATAGAGTAGTATTTGCATTTTACTAGTTCATACTTTGAGCTGTGTATATTTAGGAAGCTTTTGTTTGTATCTTCCTGGTTTTATTGTGTGACCTGAAGGCTTCTCTTCCACAATGACAACCTTTTCCACAACCCTGTTGTGCAGGGGTTCTAGAAACCAGATTTTAAGCATTTCAAGGGAAAAGATGAGAAGAATGCAGAGCAAGGTTAATCTAACTATGGGAACTGAGTGATGGGCAATGCTGACCATGTTTTTTGTTGTGTCAAATGTGGCTGAGGTTTTTTGGTCTCAGATTTTTGTAAAAAAATAATAATAAAAAAAATATATATATAAAATGCAAAAAAAATGCTTAGGGGAGAGGGAAGGATAGGAGTATGAACTGGATTTTTAGTGTGGAGGGTAAAGGGGTAAAAAGGGTGATCTTGAAACTACATGGGTACCCAGGCAACATTGCAAGGTGTAAGAAGGAGGGCAGGGCATTCAAAGAGCATGAATCCCTGTGGGACAGCAGGAGGGCAGTCTCTGAAGGCAAAGTTTGAGCTGGACAGTTTATGGTGAAGGACACTCAGGTCTTGGCTCCAGTTTGCAGTGGGAAAGGCATACCTGAGCTTATTCCCCTGTGAGGTGGGGAACACAACAGCACATGGCTTTGGGACTGCCCAGTGCTGGTCCCCATCACTGTGTTCTTGGCTGCTGGTCTGTGCCAGGGAGGAAGCTGGTGCTCTCCATGGATCCTGCTGAGCCTAAGGAGGGGGTGCTCAAACTCCCAACTGCCTTTGCCCTTCACTGCCTGCATTCTGATTTTTCTCCCATTTTTGTCTGCTCTTGCTATTCCATCTCAGATATAGGCTTATTTTGAGGCCTACCACCCCTCCTCTCCCTATTATTCTTAGTTATTTAGAAGTATTTTGGTAGGAAAAGTATTTCTCCTGTCCCTAAAAGCTTTTCCCCGAGGCAAACAGATTTGGGGGGAGTGTGGGGCGGATCAAGGATGGAAAGCAATCCTACAAATGTCAGCGCTGCTGTAGGGCAGGATGTGCAAGTCCCTGGTCTGAGTGAAGGAGGAAGGAGCTGAGCTCCTTTATTGGGCAGGAGGGAGATAATTAATCCTCAGGAATAGAGGCTGAGCTGTCAGGCTTCCAGAGAGGCCCTGGCAGTGGTGATTTGCTGTTCAGCTGTTGGGAGCTGGAACTGGCAGGTTTGGTGCAGCGGGGGCTGCTCGGCGCATGTGCCCGAACCCCCAGCTCTGGATGTGTTCTCCTGAGGGCACTGCTGGCTGGAGGAGGATGTCTCCAGTTCCCCACTGGAGAACAGCTCTACATTGTCTCTACATCAGATTGGAGAGCTGCTTGCTTAGCAAGCCCTGAGGAAGACGGAACAGTTAGGATGGGAACACAGCCTGGAGTAGGGAATGTTTCTTTTGGGTTTGTTGGGTTTTTTTTGTTGTTTGTTTGTTTGTTTGTTTGTTTTTTCCTGGGGAAGAAAGGTTTAGGTTTAGCTTTTCTATCCTGGACTAGAGCAAAAATCTTGTACAAATCCTTCCTTTCTTCCCTATTTTTTGCCTTTATCTAGTGCACTCATGCTTGAGAAGGAGCAGGGTGACTGCAGAGAGATGTGACTGTCCTGTTAAAGTGCTACATGTGCTCAAGCAGTGTTTGTCCCACTAGTGACTGAGCTGGAGGCCTTTGGAATATCTTACCACTGGCACACATGAAGCCAATGCAGGGGAAAAGAAATGCCTGTCTGAAGACATTCTTGCTGTAGCAGTTCAGTGCATATTTATTAAGTTCAAAAGTTACTCCCTAGTGGACAAAAGCAATTACAGTATTTCTACCATGTCTCAAAATGGATTTCTATAGAAGAGCATAATGCTGATTTTTAGTAATGGCAAAAGGAGTTAATGAGGATTTTTACAAACATTTTGCTAAATAATGGTAGTCTGACTGTTACCTAATTTCAAGAATTTTTGAGAACTGTTGATGTCAATAAATTGTGTTTCTCTCTTTTCTGTGTTCAAAGATAACAGCCTTGTTTGCCCACCATGTAATGCAGTTACTCTTCTTCCCCACATTGTTTCTGCTGCTTTCAGTCCCTGGTGTGGGTAAACATTGGAATAATTGGTGTAGGGGTTAAGGTCGGCTGAGCATCTCAGCTCTGGCATTTCCTAAGGCAAGTGCATTTGGCCTCGTGCTCAGAAAATTTTATATAAAATAAGTAGCACGTATTAAATAGCTTCCAAGTGGAAAATGAAGGCATTATGACATGGCACAGTGCTGGTACTCTTACAAGTGGAAGATCTGGGGGAGCTGCACTCGTGATTGCAGCAGGGGATGCTGCCATTTGGCTCAGGACTGCTGTCCTCTCAGAGGGAAGGGAGAGAAGAGGGATTTAGGGATCACTTTGGGAAGCTAGTTGTTATTGTCTTGTGTTCCAGCCTATATCTAAGCATGGTGCAGTCTCAAGTAGTGTCACCAGCTCTGTCACTCCCCTCTCACTTTGCCATATTGCAGTTTTTGAGAGGCGATGTAAAATCTGCTGACTTTGCTTTTAAGTTGTTGCTTGGAAAGGAAGCAAGCAGGAATTTAAAACTAGATGTTTTAAACATTTGAAAACCCGTAACTTTTAAAATTTTAATGGAATTACTTTCACTTTTTAATTTAGTGGACTCCATGTATGCTGGTATATGATCTCTCTCCTTAAGGCAGGAATGCTGCAGTGTGGTAGTTCTACCTTTATGTCAGTGAGAAACAAATTTATTGCCTTTTAATTGGGACTCTGGACACCCTGCTCTAATGGAAGGTGTCAGAGGATTGGAACCCAGGTGATCTTTAAGGTCCCTTCTAACCCAAACCATTTTATGATTCTACTATTAGTTCATCCATCAGTCACTTATTAAAACTGTGACAATGCTTTAAAGTGATATTCAGCTCTTTGTTGCTGGGATGTGTTCTGGAATCATCACCTCCAATGGAGGGCTGCTGCTCTCTTGAGAGTTCCCAGACTCTGCACAGTGACTGCACACAGGAGGGTGCCCAGTGTGGACAAATCCTGGGGTAAATTGGCCCTGTGCTGTAACTGGTTACCTTATTTTATCAATGTACAGTCATTCTGAGGAGCTGAAAGGATTATTAGTAATAGCTCTGTAAGAAGGATATAATCAATTTAAATTAGCTCACGGCTGAGCCTGTATGATCTGGTGTCTTTAAAATGTAGGTAAGCAGCTCATCATTTTGCTTCCTTACATAACATTGTAGGAAACTTTTTCCAAGTCCAGTCTTGTGGCACGCAGGGACATGGGTTAGTTGTGGACTTGGCAGTGCTGGGTTAGTGATTGCAGTCAATGATCTTGGAGGTCATTTCTGATCTAAATGATTCTGTGATCTTATCTGTAAATGTTGCAGTTCATTACATTTAAATGTTTTTAATGTCCCGAAGAAATATCCATTTGAAGACCTAAACAGTTGTTAAGAGTAAGTCAATTACATTGTTTTGTGTAAAAATTCAAGTAAGATCCTTTTTCCTCTTCAACTTCCCGCTTCTCCCCTTCCTCCTTTCCATACAGTCTTCCAGGCTTCCTTCTGTCCATACATCTCTTCCTGCCCACTCTCCAGATAGAAGTGACATTTTATTGCATGGGTAAACACCAGGAGGGATTTTTCTGGTCTCTCCAGATTTCTGCTTTACAGAAGTGGTATGATTTTAGCAGGGAAGCCAGACACTATTACAAAGCAAAGCTCCCTTAATATCTCCTGCTTTTCCATTCTCGCCCGCTCCGAGCCAAAAAAACCCAGCTGATTCAGACTAATTATTTCAAATGCAGTGTGTAAAAGGACACTAATACTTTGCTGTATCCCTGAAGGTCATCTGACTGACCCATAGTTAAACATTCATGTGGGAGGCTCTGGGGGAAACAAGGAGGGATGATTATAATGGGAACACAGCGGGCTGAAGTCTGTGCTCGTGCTCAGGTCCTCATAAGGCAAACCAGGGTAGTGGGGTGTTCCTGTGCTTGTACAGCCTGAATCAACTCAGGTCTGCAGACCCAGCTGCAACAACTCTCATGCTGGAGAACTGTGATCCAGGACACCTCTTTAAACTGCTTCTTCAGCACCACCATCCTCAATCTCTGCTGTGTTTTATTAAGGGGAAAAAAAATTATCTGTGCATGATCTTGCGTCATTAAAATGTGCTGGGTGCCCAAGGTGTTTCTTCGTCTGCTCCTCTAGCAGCTTTTCCCCTCAAGTGATTATGCTAATTAGTGTTTGATCAGATGATTAAATTATAATTCGATTAATCCTACGTGCTAAGTGCTCTGAATGCATTTCCATCGCCTCAGTGCCTTGTGCTTAAGCATTCCTGTTTGCAGCTTGATAGCAGGATCCTGCCTTTCCCTGTATCTAATGGATTTTCTGTATTAGAAACACTTTGGGATACAAAAGCAAAGGGCTTTTTGTTTTCCTACTCTACTGAACAGACCCAGAAATAGATAGGTTACCCCTAGATGATCTGAATGTTGCTAGGGATTAAAAATAAAGGTTCCCAGCCTTTCCCCCCCCGTTAATATATACAGACCTCACATCCCATTCATAACTTGCCACGACAAAAAATTGTGGTACAGCTAAATCCTCTGTGTGATTCTATTCTGAGTGGTATATTCCCCAAATAATTCTCCTTTTTTCAAAGCTAAAATGTGTTTTTGGTCCAGAAACTTCCATCTTTACTGAACAAATTGTTCTCTCTCTGTGTGTAAGAGAGGAAGAGAGAAGGTTGTTTCTCCTCCTGCTACCTGCTCTCCCTTCCCTTTTCATCCAGGTTTATTTTTGCATGTCATCTGTAGGAGATAATCTCCACAAGGGTGTAGAATGGAGAGAACACACTGAAATTATAAACTTGGTGCTGCTAAGAGATTAATGCTTAGCTGCAGCATTGCTTTCTTTGTCTTTGGGGTCCTGCATTTTTAGGTCATCTCATTTCATATGATTCAATTCTACATATTGGAGAAAAACAATAATAATAATAATAATAATAATAATAATAATAATAATAATACTTTTAAAGAAGAGATATTTTGACTTTGAATATTAAATATGTACAGGTGTTAGCAAAATATAGTAACTGATTTCTCTATTTTTATGGAGGTAGACACCAGTGTCTTCCTCTGTCAGAGGCTGTTTGATAGTAATGAGTGACCTGAGTTCAGAGACAGGGTGTTAAAATTAAATCCTTTGGTTTGTTTCCATTCTACAGGGCAAAAAACACTATCATGGAGCAATCTCCCTCCCTCTTCCCCTCTCTTCCTCTCATGAATTTATCTCAGGGGGAGTGTGAGACAGATTGAACTCAGGGTTGCCAAGACCTGTCTTGGGGGATTTTGCTTTTTTGTACCCCAGGTGTGGGAAGGTAGAGCAAGGGAATAGGGATGTAAAGGATGTTTTCCCTTCCTTCTCCCTCCCTTTGTTTAGTTTAAAAGCTGTCAGAGATTCACAGACCTCCTCTAACATCTTATTTCACCCCTTTCAGACTGTCTAGGAAACAGTTTTACCTGTGAGGTGACTGGCATCCTACAATCTATTGCCAGTTTTAAAACCACATGGGGTAAATGAGTCCCTTTAATTATAGTCACAGAGGCCAAAAGCACCTTCATGCTATTAGTCTTTAAACTGCAGTTGTGTGACAATTATGGGATATTGAGATCTCATCAAGCTTATAGTTTAGGCAAATCTCTGCCTTGTCAATGATTTGAGCCTGATCCATGCCCTGTGAGCCTTGTTCTCACCACTGCCATGGATCACTCTGCTGTCATAGTTGTGTGGGGCAAAAACCTCCCCCAGGAAGGCAGTGAGGAGTAGCTGGAGGCAGTAATGCCTTCAGTTGCTCCAGATAAATAGGTCTGGAAGCAGGCTTGTGTCACCATCCTCATTTTAGAACTGAAAGAATTAGGCTAAGCTGAATTAAGGCTCTAATTCTAAATGAAAGTGCTAGCTTAGGATGCTGCTTAGCTTCATTCTTTTTAAAAGTTTAATTTCAGATTCATTTCCTGAGTATCCCCATGTGGACAGGTCCTCAGACTCTGCCTGGCCCTGGGTAAGCTACTTAAGCTTGTGACCTGAGGACATGGCTGCAAAATGAGCTAAAATGTTTGTGGGAAGTGCACTGGATATGCCATGTGAATTAATTTTGTGCCTCCTTTCTTTCTTTATGACAAACATCCTCCATGTGGTTCTTCCACAGCAGACAGAGATCACCTGTGTAAAGGTGATCTTGGAGTGGAGGAAGCATATCCAAGTGGAAAACTGGCAAAATGGCTGAGCAGGATGAGGTACTCCATGTTATTCCCTTGAAGTTTTTAACTCCTCTCCCTGTCTGTGTGACAGGAACATTTTCTCTGCCCACTAGACAAACGCTCTTTCGGGTGGCCATAAATATCCTCAGAGCCCTGAACTTCTAAATGCAGAGGAATTCATGTTGTGCAGCATGAAAACCCTTTTGAAAATGCCATCTCTGTGTTACTGCAACATCCTTGCTCTTTTCCTGGGAAGCACACATGCAGACAGTCCAGCAGCAGAGGTCAGTGCTGATTTGCATTGGAGAAGCAAATGTAAACTAAGAAGGAAGGGACAACCTATCTGCCTCTACTGTGTACAAAAATACAACACTCTTCATTGCTGCTGGTGTCACAGGCTGAAGACATGTTTTCCTGTGATGTCTTCATATAAAAACTTGTAACTATTGATGGGATAACATTGTCCAGGTCCACAAGATGAGCTGTTGCTGTTTTAAGCATATAACTCTTCCTGAATACATTTGAAGCAGAGCTCGGTGTATCTGGGCTGTAGTTAGTCTGAATTCTCACCTCCAGGTAGCTACAAACATCTAAAGAGAGATTCTGAAGAGGGTCTTTCTAGGGGGAGGGAGGAGGGAGACGTGGATGACACACAGTTTTGACCTCAGTTAAAACCTCCTGAGTAACACACATACACTTGATGAACTTCCTCTCCTTTTTAAAGCTGGCATTGAAGATTTTCAAGTTCTTTGTTGCAGCATATGCTGAAACAACCCTCAGTACCAGCAAATTTCTCAGACCATTGATGTTCTGCCTGACACACATATTGCCCTTTCTGGGAACAGTCACGCTTCCTTGACTGGTTTTAATGGATGTAAACCTTTCCCTGCTTCTCTCCCTGACCTTCCCACTTTCTCAGTGTGTATGGGGTTGGCTTGTTTGTTTGATTCCAGCTGTGTGTGCTGTTTTAAATTTGGCATCAGCTCAGCCACTTCAGACCGGGTTGTTCATAGTTGCTGGGGTTGTGGTTGGGGTTGCACATGGATGCAGCTGATAGTGGGGAGAGGAGAAAGAACAGGTCAGCAAAGCTGGGGCAGCCCCTTCCCTCTCACGAGACCTAAAGTCATCACTCCAAGGTTATCCCACTCTCCAACCTGCCTGTATCTGGTTTGCATCGTTGCTAAAAACTCCCCCCCCCCCCAAATCACCCCTCATGTGTATTTCTAAGTATTTCTTAGTATTTCTTAGTATTTCTAAGCTGTGATAAGCCTAGAAAAATATTATCAGCTGCCTCCTTGTCTTGTTTTTGTATGGCTTGTGTCAGGTGGAGCTTCAGGCTGCCCCCAAATCCTTTGAGTAGTTTGGAAGAAGCACATGCAGTTAGTTCTGTCCAGTCTTACCCTCTGAAAACTCCCTGTACCTTGCAGGTGTCTCAGCTCTCTGCTGTTTGCAATACCTATTTTCTGTGCATCTCAGGAGAAAATGAGGGACAGGAGGTTATTAGAATGAGAAAACGATCCTCTGGCACTAACCTGGATATTTTCTTTATTAAAAAAAAATAAAAAAAAGCCCGCAGCTTCTCCTTGGAATTGGGTCCATGAGCAGCTGACTGTGTTTGCCATGAATGACAATTAGCAATGCCTAGAAACAACAACTAAACAGAGCAGAAATAAGATCGTCTGGGGAGAGGGGAAAAAAAAAAACCAAACACCAAAAGCCACTGGATAACCCATATGTTATATTTTCAAAGTGGAATTAGTGAATTTAAAACTATTTAGCCACTTCACGCACTTAAACTCTGGGCCACCCATGTGTGGAAGATTTTTTTGGCTGGAGGGCAGGAAAATTAAAATTTCTGTGTCTTTTGCCTTTTCCTCTTGCATTAACAGCCAGTGCAGTGCGAGCTCTCACCTCAGGAGGAAAGGCTCTCTTCCTTCTGTCCTCCCCTCTCCTGCCCAGGGCTGTCTCTGGTACCATCTCACAGCACTTGGCAGTCCCAAAAAATTGGTTTGAAAGTGAGTAGAGTAGTTTGCCTGTGTTTTAACTTCTCTTTCTCCTGTTGTTCCCCTTCTGTCCTTCCCCAGTCACACCAGAAATGTAAATATTCAGGGATGATCCATCCTCAGAGATGACTAAAATGGAATAAGAAATTTTTCTTCAGCTCTACCCGGAAGAATCTTGGATTCACAAACCTGGAGTGACTTCCTTTTATTCCCTCTTGGAAAAACTGATTTAATGAAAATAAATGTGCTTCTACAAAGTCAATATTTCTTTCAAGTTCTGCTTGTGCTTTCATCAGCTTGGGGTGTGCATGTGCGAGAATGGTTAGAAAGAATATTCAGAAAAATGCTTTCTGCCAAAGGAAGAGATCACAGATTAGATCAATGAAATTTCCACAGAAAAGAGAATTGAAGTGATTTAATTTGATCAACCAGAAATCCTACATCTGGGACCAGTTATGTTTTACTGGTGTCTCTAGCAAATAAACTTCTTTGAGAAAAATATCACAGAAAAATAATTTCCTGAAACCTCAAAAACAAAGCCTGCCATGCAGTTTTCAAAATGAACATATGTGCTTTTATAAAACCATGAACGTGAATGGCTTTTGATGGTGGCAAACTCTAACAAATGGGAGGGTCCTAGAAAAGTGATGTTCAATTAGTTGTGCCGTGGCACATGATGGTAAATGTGAAAATGTTTGAGAAAAACGTGTCCTTTCACGACTAAAGTTTTCAAGGGACAAGTCATGGCAACATTGTCATTAGCAAAAGAGTGAAAAATGTATGTTTTGACTTGGTTTTCCTTGTCAGTGAACCCAAACCATTTTAATCCTCTTATTTCTGAGACCCTACAGTTTATTATATCTGATTAAAAGTATCTGCATTAGCCCTCCAACCCTGCACAATCTGACCTAAACACCATGAGGACTTGACCCCTAAAATATTCTGGTTTTCCTGTCCTCCTCTGTTGTGTCCATTCAGGAATAATAGAATTGTTCTGTATGTGTTGGGTAGGAGCAGTTGGTGGTCTAATCTGTGCATATAAATGATCTTTTGGGGTTTATTCCAGGATAAGAATGTTATAACCACAGCTAATCACCTCTAAGTACAAAAACTGAGACTCCTTTCTTTATGATGGCTGTGGCAAATATTAACACATGACAGACACATAATTGTGCTTTTGGAAAAAGGTCTCTCTCTACAATATTTTTTTCCCCACTAAGAAAAAAAAATGCAGATGGAAATGCTCTTCAAGTCCTCTTTGTGTGTGATTTTTCACTGCTGACCTGTAGTAGCTCAAAATTCTTTCTGAATGGAATGGGCAATACACAGTTTATTCCACATCACAGAAAACTGTGGTGCTCCAGTACCCAGGAAATAGGATTCTGGGAGCATTGTAGGCTCTTGAGGTCTTCCTAAGTAATAAACATTAATAAAGGCACTTGATTTTGTGCACTGTTGTGTTATAGAAATTCCTAAATATTCTAGTACACGTAACAAGGATTTGCTTGTTCCTGACTGTTGCTCCTTGCTTTTGGGTGTGGCTAGCAATTAAATTTGCTGTTACAACTTCCCAATTCATTAAAAAATTGATTGGAATATGCAACACTACATAATACAGTATTAAATAACAGCTCTCACTCTCTCACTTCCTAGCCTGCCCTATTCTTCACTCAGAAAAAAAAAAAAAGAAAAAAAGTCATCATTTAGTCATCACCCTTGGTCAATAAACAAAAAAATTGTTCTGTGACCATTTCATAGGACTATATAAAAAAAGAAGATATAGATTTTTGCAATTTTTGTGTTCACAGCCTGCAGTTTAATGTATGTGACTGAAGAAAAACCCCATCACTTTATAGACTCCTGATACGCTTTTAGACATTCTGATTGACAAGTCATAAGTAGTGCTCCCAGCAACATTTTAGTTCTGTGGATTTACAGCTCATTATCACTTATGCTCTCTGGTAAAGATTTAAAACCGGTACGTTTTTAGAGCCAGAAACAGGAAGAAAAAAATAGTTGACTAAAATAATTACCTCTGAAATGTGCATTACTGGAGTTATCAAATCCTTATTTTAGCAGAAGGATGTATTGGTGTTTTAAAACTGAGCAGCAATTGACTCAAAGTTTCAGTGGAAATATTTCTGCCTAGATTTTGAAACTGTGTTTGATCTTAATGGCTCCATAATGAGGCAGAAGAAAAAATTTAGGCATTAACTTAGAAAACCTGAGCTCAGATCCTTGCTTGGTTATGTGTTTCAAATGTGATGTCAGAAAAACCTGCTTGGCTTGTAGGGGTGCTGGTTCCTCAGAAAACATGACAATATAACTGTGCTCAGGAACATCACATGTGTACTCCACGCTGGTGGTTGCTACATGGAAGTCCGAAAGAAAACCCAAATTAATTTACTGTTGAGTGAATCACTGCTAAAGAAAGCAGCCTGCAGAAATGCTAATTTTAAGCAGCATTAGTGCTGTTCAGCAGGCACTTCAGAAACCTTGGAGGGGGATGAAGAACAAGTCGTAGGGATGCAAATAAATCAAATCCCTCCTGTGCACTTTGCTCTGAAAAACGCAGCAAACCTGAGCTGGAGTGTGAGCACAGCAAACTGCAATGCAGCTCCTGCTTTAGAAGGAAAAAAAAAATACAAAAAAGTGTTATTCAGGTGAGAAATAAGCTCCCAGGTATCAATTTTATTTTTTTTTTCCTCCCCTGGATCAAGGGAGCTCTTTCAAGGTAATCTGATTTGAGCGTGCACTGTGAATTCTGCTGGCTGCCTCTGGAAAGCTGTGCTCTCTGTGCCAGGCAGTAATTGCGTTAATCATCCATTTTTAAATAACTGCATTTGAAGTTAAGTTGAGAATTGCTTTTCAGATCTTTAATTTGCTTTGGAAAAGCGAAATAATTCCCACGAGGGCTGTGCTAATCAATATTCCAAAGGCAAGTAACCTTTGCTAATTCTTGAACATGGGGATACTCCATATTCTTCTGCTTAAAAGAATTCTGGGGGAAAAAATACACCGATTCCATCTGCAATTTGGCAGGTTAATAACTTTTCTGACTGCCAGGCATAGGGGTTTTTAGTCAACAGGAGATTCATCAAGTACAAAATTGCATTGTATTATCTTCCTTTCATTGTTGTTGTTTTTATTTTAAACCTTCTTGCTAATATAAATGATGACAAATTGCAGGGCTGTAAATTCGAAAGTCCCTAAATGGCATTTTTGTCAAAGCCTTTCCGCTGAAATGCTTACTTGGAAAGATTTTTTAAACCTCAGGAGCTGGGGGAGGGGTTTTAATTATTATTATTATGCATCATGACACAATGCATTATGCATCATGGTTGTTTTTCTGCTTTTTAAACACTTGTTATGGATGATGAAACTAATATAAATGGACATACAGGGAGAGCTTCTGCAAAACCTCCTTATGATGTCATATTCTGTTTCTAAGGAATTTCAGTACTTGGAAACCAGAGGATAGCAAACTTAAAAAGGCACTTAGAAGCACCCTAATAATTAGCTGACAGGTAGTCATCAAGAGAAAGTCACCTTTTTTCAAAGGTGCCCTCCTGTTAAGCTGGAAAACAAACTCATGGCTTAAAAACTAAAAATGATAGAACGTGGGTGTTGCTGTCAAAAACCTGGGATTATTTGACCCTCCTTCCTTTGAAACCAGCTGCAAATTACTCCTGATGCTCAGAATATGCTTTCTTTACCTTTCTTTACCACACCAGACATGCACTGACTGAAAAACACATTGGTAGTGGGACTTCTTGAAGAGCTGACGGGATACAACTGATTCAGTACTAGAGCTGCTTTTCCTTCTTCCCTCTCTCCAAGTAAATATTTCCTGTTCCCTTGAAACCAACTTGCTATTTAGGTTTTGCACAAGTAGAAGGGGAACGAAGGGAAGAATTGTGCATTCATTTCTTTAATAAAACCTATTTTTTAAATAGTCACAGAGATTGCCTAGGGTGCATCCTGTAAAAATTAAGGGAGAGAGAGAAAGCCTGAACAGATATTTAAGGAGTCACAGCAGGCAACGGGTTTGAGAGAGGAAAAAAAAAAAAAAAGAAATACTGTGCTTCCCCAGAAAGCAAGCAGAATCCAATATTTCATATTTCAGGGTTGGGGAAATGAAATTTCAGTGTCACTGTGGACATTAAAGGTGATACTGCTCGGTGACCCCACAGACAACTGGCACCTACATTTGTTTCCTGAAATACTGAGCAGGAAAGTCTGAAATCTGTGTGTGTCCCCCCCCCAACCATATAACAAGAATTGAATGCCTGCTAGTTGTACCCTGCTTTTTTAGAGGAAAAAACCCAACGTTCTCTCCTCCTTTAAAACACACAGTGTTTTACAGACTGCTTTGGTGCCACAGAGGCTGCTGCAGGGGGATGCATGATGTCACTGGGAGGATGGTGTCATCCTCACTGGCCAAGCTTCAGCTCTGGAGCTGAGTGCTGGTGTCTGAGGAAGGGCTGCAGGTCAGCCCAGGGCAGTGATGCCTCATGCTCTGCACCTCCAGGCTGGAACCACTGGGTACAGTGTGGGGGTTTTGCCATGAAATCATAAAATAAATTTGTATTGTTCTTTTTTCCATATTCACCATTCCCAGATTTTTTTTTATTTGTTCATCTTTGTGGTTACAGATTGGATTGCCCACTCTCTCCCACCTCGTGCTGCCCAGATTTAATGAAACATAATAATAATAATAAAATCTTTGCTGTTACATTTTTGTGTCTCACCTATGCTGGGCTAGCAAAAAAAAAAGTAAATTCTAAGGTCCTGTAATCAGTTGCTTATAGATTTTGTGCCCTTTTTTCCCTCTCATGTATATTTATAGAATCATGGAATGGTTTGGGTTGGAAGGGACCTTAAAAATCATACAGTTCCACCCCCCTGCCATGGGCAGGGACACCTTCCACTAGCCCAGGTTGCTCCAAGCCCCATCCAACCTGACCTCACTTCCAGAGATGGGACAGCCACAGCTTCTCTGGGCAACCTGTTCCAGGGCCTCACCACCCTCCCAGGGAAGATTTTTTTCCTAATATCTAATCTAACCCTGCTCTCCTTCAGGTTAAGGTCATTCTCCCTTGTCCTGTCAGTACATGCCTTTGGGAAAAGTCCCTCTCTGGTTCTCTTGTAGCCCCCCTTTTAGGTACTGGAAGGGGCTCTAAGGTCTCCCTGGAGTCCTCTTTGTGCTAAACAGCCCCAAGTCTCTCAGCCTGTCTCCAGAGCAGAGGCTCTCCAGCCCTGTGATAACTTGGTGGCCTCCTCTGGACTCTTTTCAACAGGTCCAAAGCTTTCCTGTGCTGGGCCCCCAGAGCTGGAGGCAGCACTGCAGGTTGGGTCTCACCAGAGCAGAGCAGAGGGTCAGAATCCCCCCCTCACCTCCTGCCCAGAGGTTTCTGCTGCAGCCCAGGACATGGGGGGTTTCTGGGCTGCCAACACACACATGTCCCACCTCTCATCCACCAGCACCTCCAAGTCCTTTCAGGCAGGGTTTGTCTCAGTCCATTCTCCAATCTTAATCCCTTATTGATCAGTAAGAGCTTTATTCTGTATCCAGGATGTTTGGAAGAGCCTCTGTCATGCCAGCTAATGGGTTGAACCCTTGGTGACTTCCACCCCGCTGCTGGGTCATGGATGATGATGCTTTCTTTCCAGTCTAAAATCCCTGCTGCCACCAGGATGGAATCTCTTGTACCCTTCCTTTTACCAGGAATGGTGTTTGTTACCTTTTAGCAAAACAGGGTTGCTCGATTCTGACATCCTTGACTTAGCCTGAGGTTTCTGAAGGTGCCCTGTACAAAACTGAAATCCTTATTGTTCTCAGGTACTGCCAGCTGAATCAAAGGAAATTCTGGTTCTACGGAATAACTCTTGCTGGATTATTCCCTCTTTGTCGTGCCCCTGCTGTTTAGACATATCTTTTAGACATCTTTTGAGAAGAAAGTACAACGAGGTTGTGTTGTTGTGCTGTTTACCCAAATCTGAGCATGTTCAGCACATGTGCCTTGTTAGTCTGGGCTCGGTCCTATTGAACTCACAACATTCCTTCAATCAACTTCTGCAGGAGCTGGAGAAAGCTGATGGTATTAAATGGTTTTACAAAGAGCTGTGCTGGTTTTGTTTGTCCTTATAAATATTTTATGGCATCGTGGCTCTATAAAAATGCAGCAGTTTTGTATAGTGAACCTAAATAACAATAAGCCTGCACAAGGTATTTTTTATTTTGTGCATCAAGAGAGAAAAGAAGAAGAGGAAGTTAAAATGCATAATGAGGCACGGCGTGTTTCTAGTGCTGGGTAACCTGAATTGTTGTTATTAGATTCAGTAGAAAGATTTACTAGAAAATATAGTATTCAGACTGAATGCTAACAGGGAATGTTAAGCTATTATTTATATTTGTTATTCAGGCTGGTGATGGAGAGAGCTCTGGGTAGTTGTCAAAGATGAAATAACAAACCATGACTCAGATTACTTTATTTTAACCCTTGTAACTTTCTTACCTTGGTCAACTCACCTTTTCCACTGCAAAATTTTGGCAAGACTTCTTGTGGTTATTCTATGGATTGCTTACTTTTTTTTTTTTCTCTTTGCCTTTTGTGGTTTTGGGGTTTTTTTTGTTTCTTCGAGCAGCTGGGAAAAATTAAGTTCCAGTGTATTCTTGTTCCTTGGTTACTTTATGATTAATAGCTTTGTTTCAGAATTTGCCTATGCTGAGCACAGAATGGGAAGTGAGGATGGAAGAAAGACTCGATCCATTTCTTTACAAATAAACAAAAATATTCACAAAACTTTCCTTTAAGGAAAAAAAAATAGAGAGAAAGGAAAGTAATTTGAAAATTTTTTTGCACTTTTTGTTCAATTAGAAACTTTTGCTTTGGTGTGTGCAAAATAAAGCCTCCAATTGCTGTTAATCCCTGACTGAGAACTAAGTCCCTCCATTTTAAGGATAGTTCCTAAAAGTTTCGGTCAGTTGAAAATGGCATACTGAACATAAGTGTTAAACGGGTTTTTGCATAATTAAGACATGAGCAGCAGGCCGTGACTCTGACTGTTTGCAGCACAGAATGAGGATTTTCCCTTTGCTGAGATTCTATTAAATTTGACAATGAGAGAATTCACGGCTGACTTGCTCTTGGTGGTCTGTCAAGTCTGAAACCAGTGTTCTTTATTGAGGTTTATAAACTCTTTACAGAAGCTTGGTATTCCTTTGCACAAAAACACTGCTTTTTACCCCCTTTCTGACTTATCATCTGTGCAGTTAATGAGTGTGTATGTTTAATACCATTAATTCAGTAGCAATGGCTTATGAGCAAAGTAGCCACTGAAACAACACAGCTCTGTATTTTATTGAACTGAAAAGGAAAGGCTTTGGTGGGTGCAAAATGAGTGCCTTGGTCAAACATATATGATCACATCCACTTGGTCAAGTCAAACAAAATATTTTCAACAGGGGGAAGCAAAAGTGGGGGCAAAGCTGTTTTTCAGAGTGTAAAATATCTGGCTGCACTACTTCAGCAGACAAATGCTGTGAGAAGGTGGAGGAGAAACTGATATTTTATGAGATTTTTAAATCTATTTCTTGTTGGAACGTTTTTTTTCCTACAGAAAAAAAAGGCTTAATCCTCATTTTTTATTTACTTGTGTGAAAGTCTTGAGGTCCTCTGCACTATATTGAGGGGCTGGGCAATCTATCTACTTTCTATTACTGATGAATTTTGCTTGTTTCTCAGATGTTGTAAACAATTATAATTAAGCTGACAGTTATTATACTTAGCGTTTTAGTTTCAGGAAATGTACATTTCCAAAAAAACTAGATTTTTATTCTTCAAAATATGGTTCTCATGAGTTCTATGCTTTAACAAAAGAGCAATTTTTCTTCTCTGCTTTCCTTGCACTTCCTTTCTTTTGATCTCCCTCCTCTTCCCCGGAGGAAAAAAGACATTGAAGACAAAGTTAGAGGACACTGGTGTGGAATCTGAGGATACTGAATGAGCTAAAAAGCAAACAAGATGAAAATTCCATTTATATATCAGTCCTTAAAATTAGAAAGGCTCCATCATGAACTTTGATGAGACTTGAAAATAAGACTTGAAGACACGACTTGGTGTCTAGAGAGTGAGAGATGATGGTTCATCAACCTCAGCAGTCAGAGATCACAGTGTGGTTTTGTGTCCTTAACTCTGCCCTCCTCTGCAAATCCAGCTGTGTGTTCTGTCACCAGTTTTGACCTACAAACCCAACATAACTTGCACCTGCATCCTTGTCACCTGCCATGGGCAGGGACACCTTCCACTAGCCCAGGTTGCTCCCAGCCCTGTCCAACCTGGCCTTGAACATTTCCAGGGATGGGGAAACCACAGCTTCTCTGGGAAAGCTGTTCCAGTGCCTCACCACCTGTACAGTAAGGAGTTTCTTCCTAATATCTAATCTAACCCTCCTCCCTTTCAGTTTGAAGCCATTCCCCCTTGTCCTGTCAGGTTTTAATGTGAACATTTCCAAAGGATGCACTACCTGTGGTGACACGTTCCTGCATGTGATGCTTTTTTCTGACAAGTATTTTGTTAGACTTAGGAAAAAAAAATAATGATTATATCCTTTTAACAAAATGGTATCTAAATTGCTGATGTTTTTATACTTTAAAAATAAGCAAAGTATTTTTAAGTTTCTGCCAGTAAAAATTCTTCGCAGCTTCCACGTCTCAGAATGTGGCAAAAAGGTTTGTGTGGATTGACGCAGAGAGAAGAGGAAGACAGGGTAAAACTGAACTGTACTTTTGATTCACAGTAGCTAATTCAAATTATATATGTTCTGTAATTATGTTGCCTGGAGCTCACATTAATGTTGATGAGCTAAATGTATTTATCAGTGGAAAAACAGGCTTCATTTTATAGATCTAAATAGCTTAATGTTTTTAATGCAGATTGCGTGATTTGGAGAGGAAGTATCATGGGAAAATGACAAGGTGGATGAGGGATGTGGGATTTTTCTGGAGCCTGTAATATACTACCAATTAATTCTTTCTAAGAGTGACTCTTAGGAACCTGAAGTTGTTACTGTGTGATGGAAAGTCACTGCTCTGCATCCTTATTTATGGTCTTGACCCAGCCCATTGGTTGTGTGACTTTGTGGTTGCATCCTAAAAAAACCAGGACAACTGGGAAGTTACCTCTAAAGTGTTCAAAGCCAGTTTGGACAGGGCTTGGAGCAACCTGGTCTAGTGGAAAGTGTCCCTGCCCATGGCAGGAGCTTGGACCTTTAAGGACCTTTAAGGTCCCTTCCAACCCAAACCATTCTGTGATGCTGTGTTGTTGCTTCACTCTAAAACAGTGGAATTCTGAGCTCTTAAGTAGAAGTAAGGAAAAGGATTGATTGGAGTGTCGTGGTATTTTGAATATACTCGGGGGCAAGAACCTGAAGAGACACTGCCTTTTGTGGAGGAGTGGATTTCTTTTCTTATCTTCCCCTGATGCTTTCCTCTCCTCATCACCACAGATTTTGAGCTGGTATGAAGATCTGGATTTCCATCACTTGAGAATCAGTGAGAAGTCTTAAAAACTGCCAGTTGTGGTCCCATCTGTATCCATTTGGACTGCAACTCAACTGTATGATCTAATTAAAACAAATAAACCAACCCCCAGACACTCAAATAAGCAACAAGGGGTTTTTTTTATCTCTAAACTTCTCTAGCGTGGTGTCCAGGCATGGAGAAGCTGTCCCTTCCTTCCTGCAGGTGGTTTCTTATTAGAACTGGGCTGTGTTCTGCAAATTTTGTTCCATTAACAAAAAAATTGATGCCATTAAGCCTTTCTTGTCTGACAAAAAGGACATTGACTTCCACCCCTACCCTGCTCCCTTTATTTAAAGAAAATTCTCCCTTATTTTTTTGACTGAGAGATTTGCTCTCTAAGTCTGAGGCCAATATTCAGACACAATGATTCAATTCCCCAGCATCATCTTCAAGTTTTTTAAAAAGTCAGCTCTGTAGGTGAAATAAATCTTGCACAGCAGAGTGAACAATTAAGTTTTTCTTTCCCATATGATTTATGTTGTTCTATTAGTTATTGCTGTTATCTGTTTCATCATTCCTCAAAATTCATCAGGATTGTAACAGCAATTTGGATGCCAGAATGCCATGGCATCCCTTCTCCAAAGAAATTATCAGCAGAGTGGATTGGGATGATCAGCTGGAAAATTAGTTTATGGGAGTTCTCCATGTGAGAACTCCCATCCGATTGTTCTTATAAAGCTCAGAGTGGGGTTGTGGGAGTTTAAAGAGAAAATTCCACCTGGCTCCAGGAAATTAATGGGATGGGAGGGATTTCCCTGCACTGTGCACCTTTCCCTGTGCTCCTCAGCATAGGGAAAACCTCAGGATTCCCCCAGCTCTTCCTGCTCATTCTGCTGAGGGCACAAGTCAGCCTGTGGAGGCTGCCCCAAAATTTGGATGCCGGAATTCCACGGCAACCCTTCTCCAAAGAAGAATTATCAGCAGAATGGATTGGTATGATCATCTGGAAGATAAGTCTGTGGGAGTTCTCCATGTGAGATAGCAGCAGCATTGGAGATTGCTGCAGCAGTTAATGCATTTTTTGCTCAACTGCTTTTTGGGTTCCAAAGATGCCTCCACCTTTGTGGACTCTGAAAGGCACAGAAGGTCTCTAAGTGTCTGTGACTTCCCAGTTACACAGTGTTATTTTAGTCTTTCCCTTATTTCTGTTTGAAAGTGGCTTTTAAAAGCTGGGAAGTGTAATGTGGCATAAGCTGAAGTCTGGTACCAAATCACAAGGTAACTTATTATTTTCCTTTCTTCCATCTTGCCCTCCATCCTTTTTTAAAATTATTTTTATCATGAGTGACCGATCACCTTGAGATGTCCCCTCCTACCCACGGGATTATGTTTCTCATGTACAAGTCTATATAAAACATTAATCCTCTGTAAAGGGCTACTTGCCAGGGAGTTGCTGTGAGAGAGGGAATCATGAGTCTTCTCCCCCAACACGGGGCCCTCCTCAGTGTTCCAGGGTGGCTCCTGCAGCTGTTGGTAGAACGTGGGGTTCAGAGTCAGACACGAAATCTGTGACAACAACAAAAAATACCTGCAGATGGGTAGGAGAGCACTTGAACTCCCTGCAGCGCTGTGCACCATCACCAGGCAGACTGCCAAACCCACAGCTTTTTAACTAAACAAACAAACAAAAGGAGCCCTTAGGCCAGGCAACGGCGAAGTTTGTGCTTCCAACAAAGAAAAACAAAAATCGTTTTTGGAAAGGTAGGGTTTGTGTAACCAACCGAATGGAAACACTGTAGTACCTGAGGGCACGGGAATCCCTGTGGGGTTTGTGGCTTCAAGTCTTATTTGCATGAGGATTTGCAAAACTATTCTTGACCTACATAAAGCATCAACCATAATAAGGCTTTATATTAGGAGGGAGATTCAATAGGAGATTGTCTGCTTTGAAAACATTTCTAATATGGTGAGGGAAACATCAAACAAGATTAAATCAAAAGGTGAAACAGAGCCTCCCTAAGGGGAGGAAGAATCACATGTAACCCTATATAACTTTCCTATTAGAAATAAACAGTACAATACAGCAGCTTTGCATAGAAGGGCTGAAAATCATATTTAATTTTTGGGACAATTGAATTGTTCTTGCATTTCAGGTATGGCAGTTTATGGTGCATTGCTCACCTTGGGTTCACATTTAGTTGTGTCCCAGAGAGTTGTGTTTCTCACGTTTACACTGTTGCTAAAGATTCTGAGCTATCTGTGCCAATAAAACACACAATGTAGAGGAAAGATGGGCCCCCAAATATCAACTGATCTGTTTTCGTTATCCTTCATTTTATATTTGGGTTGGCTGCTGACCTTTAGCATCCTGATACTCAGCTGATCCACTCTACTCACAGGATGTGTTTGGGAGATGCATTAAAAAGGTGATGGTGGTAAGAAGTCTTTTATTAATTGCTTCCTATCAGTTCAGGTCCTGGGACCATGGCAGTCTTGTACAAAGGGCCTAGAGGTATTTTTAGTAAATTCTTACTGTGAGACAGTAGTGAGGCACTGGGGTTGCCCAGAGAAACTGTGGATGCTCCATCTTTGGAAGTGTTCAAGGCCAGGTTGGATGGAGGTCTGAGCAGCCTGGTCTAGTAAAGGGTGTTCCTACCCATGGCAGGGGGTTGGAACTGGATGATCCTCAAGGTCCCTTCCAGCTAAAGAAATTCTATCATTCTATGATGGAAAATATGTGTGGATATGTCATTTACAGGCATGGTTTAATGGTGTACTTGGCAGTGTTCAGTTAGTGCTTGGAGTCCATGAACTTAGAGGTTTTTTCCAACCCAAATTCTCGTCAGATGTGGCAGGGGGGAGGACTGGGGATGTGTGGTTTCATGGAGCCAATGCAGAGGTGGTGTGTGTGAAAAGGAACAAATTTTTCACAGGACACAGTAACTGGAGGGGTTCAGAGGGATGGCACAGGGAGTGCTCAGGTTATTGTGGCTGTTGGCTGGATTTGCAGTGCCAGGGCCCCTCTGGGCTTGCTGCCAGCTGAGCCCCCAAACTGAACCCTGTTTTTCACATTTCCCACAGAAAGCTCTGTGCTCCAGAGCTCAGTGTGCTGCCCGGGGCTGTGAAGGACACCTTCCAGCTAAGCTACATTGAGATACCTGCCTGCAGCCTCCCTCAAGCTGGGAGCACACAGGGATGCTGCTGCTTTCCCCCTAAGCTCAGATTTAGGATGAGACAGCTCAGTCCTCCTCTCTCCTTCCTTGCAGCAACACAGCCACCCTTCTGTGCACCAGCTGGAGCCTCCCCTTCCCTGAGTGCTGGCAGCAGAGGGGATTGCACCTTCCATCACACCCCATCCATGAATTGGGTGTCAGTCCTACGTGACTGGCAGGTTTATCTCCTCAGAGCAGTGGTTGTGCACGGTTGACCTCCTGGTGCAAAGAGGGAACAGCAGCACCAGCCCAGTGGGACTGTTGGGGCTGTGCTGCTTCGCTGTCCCTCCCCACTCCTCCTCTCTCTGCTCTTGCTGTAGCTCCTCGTGCTGTTTTATAAAGCTTGGTAATTCTTTACCTGTCCTCTTCTCTATCTCCTGTAAGACATGGCTGCAGGGGTCTTTGTTATTGGTTTTAGAGGTTATCTTAAAATCCTGATATCCCTCCCTTCCCTCCCAATGCAGTGCTGCAGATTTTAATACACCTCTCTATTATTCTGTTATTACCTGAAAGTCTTACTGGTTCTAAACGAACTGTAAAACTTAGGCAAATAGAAAATATAAAAGTATCTCTATATGAAAACCAGGGTGTTACTGCATGCTGAGATCTTACTGTCTTTGCAGTGTTTTCTGCTTTCTTGACACCTCACATTCTGAGTTTAGTGATTTATGCAGGAGCCAATGCAGCTTTTGTTGCCCTGTCATTAGATGCCTTGGGAGAAAATGAGGTTTAACAATTTCTTAAACCCTCTTTAAAAATAATATATTTATGAAAATTATCCAGTACTAAGGGCTGTTTTGGTTTTTTTTTTAATGTTTCTCCAGTTTTTACAAGTGTGGCAACTTTTATTTGTCTCTTACAAAAAACCCCAAACCTTCCTAAGATGCCTTGAATTTTATTGCACAGTGAAATATTTTCTTCTTTTCCTTGAAAAGTCTCACCTGTGTGTGTAGCCCTGTGATTACATACATTGTTTAAAAAGACGGATGTTTCTGATCTTTGAAGCCAGAGAAGAAATCTTAAATATTTTATTTTTTTTTACTTAGGATTTTAAAGCTAATAATTTTAACTGGGGACAAAAAGAGGCCTTAAATTTTTTTCTAATGTTTTTAAGATGTCAGTCTGGGAAGGTTTTAAACTCCTCCTCCATCCACTTATTCACCCGACATCAGTGAATTGGAAAAAAAAAAAAAAGATCTTCTCCCTCTTTTCTTCCAACTATGATATGGATGTGGTTTTCTTCCAGAACAATATGTAAGACCTGATTTCTGTTTTCCCTCCTTTCCTCCTGAAAGGAGGTTGGAGCCGGGTGGGGGTCGACCTCTTCTCCCAGGTAACAATTGACAGGACAAGAGAAACGGCCACAAGCTGTGCCAGGGGAGGTTCAGGTTGGACATCAGGAAGAATTTCTTCATGGAAAGGGTTGTTGAACATTGGAATGGGCTGCCCAGGGAAGTGGTGGAGTCCTTGTCCCTGGAGGTGGTCAAGAAATGACTGGATGTGGCATGTCTAGACCATAGGGTCTAGTTGACAAGACAGCGATCAGCCAAAGGGTGGACTTGATGGTCTCGGATGTCTTTTCCAATCTAAATGAATCTGTGATCCAGAAGTTCTTGTCTCTCTCTTCCACTCATTCTTGGATGAAGAAAAGAAACTGCTCTCCTTGCTCAGTACCAGAAACATCCTTGGGGTCTGTTCACCCAGGTACAACTTTCTCCTCTCGTCCTTCAGTGGAGATGAGGAAGAAAGATCGATGTTTAACTGGGGTTGATCCCAACCTTGCCCTCCTCACCTCCACACCTAGACCAGCTTGTACCCAGGTGGTCTGGCACGTGGCTCTGCCTAATGCCTCTCTCTGGAAAGGTTCCTGCTGTCATCTGTGTCTTGAGAGGGTTAATGCATTAAAGCTGACCAAGATGTGAATGGGAGTTCTCTGAATCTCTAGAGCAAACAGAAACAAGAGTGACACGAGAAAAGCAGTCATCCATTGTTGCCTGATGATAGAGAAGTTTCTAAAAATCAAACGCTCTGGTATAGCCCGACTGTGCACGGAGAAAAACCTAATTAATTATAAATAAGGTGGATAAATAATTTAAATGTATCACTTATTTCTCCTTTATAGTTTAACTCATGAAAAAATCATTTCAATTAGAAATTTCAACTCAATCTGAAATGCAGAGAAGCATGATGGTTCAAGATGGATGTGAAGCCCTTTATGATTTTCTTTCAAAAATGTGAGCTGATTTCCCCCCCCCCCCCAACTTGGGCGATAAAAAAGAAAAACAAAAAAAGATTGCTGAGACAGAAACAAGCAAAATTTCCTTTGATAGCATAACAGAATGTATTTTTAATTTACGAATTAATAAGTGTGTTGTGTGCGATGTCCAATTTGTCAGAAATGTCTTGGTTCCCTTGGCATTCATGTTATATGCATGGAATAGATGCAGTTTTTCCCATTAATTATAATATCCCATTTCCTCAACAGTAACGAAAGATGATTCATTCCTCTCCTCTGGCCCTAACTGGCTCCTTGGTATTACTGATGATGGGTTTTCCCATTTATTTTTGACCTTGTGAAACTATTTATGTTGGACTCAGTTATGATGGATGGAGTGAGAATTGGGTGGTTTAAGGGTGGAATTAGCAGGTTCTTGTCCCCTCTGCTCAGTGGTATCACCTCAGATATCACTCTTAGTACCCAAATACACCCAAGCTCACTCTGCTGTACTGGAGGATCTTCAAATTTGGCAATTACATCAGTGGTTTGTAACTATAAAAAATAATTTTTCATGCTGATGTCCCTGATGTTGATTTTTTACCCCCTCTACTCCGAATTCTTGCTTCTATTAATTTCAAGGGTTCTACACTTAGGACTATGTTTATTTCTCCATAGATCTATGTTTTTATGTCTTTTTATTTGTTTTCCTCAAGTTTAAAGAGGTATATATAGTATCTGTATGCTGATGGCTCTCATCTGAAGCACAAAATATGTCCTAATTGCTTCAAATTACTGCTTTTCCTTGCAGTAAATAATCTCCTGTTTTGTTTCAGTTTCTGCTTTGCAATTTTCCTGTTCACTGGAAACTACCACTATAGGATATGTGAAAAATGTATATGCTTACATCTGGGGATGGTTGCAAATGAGATCTATTGAATGTGGTGTGGAACAAAGATTTTATTAGAACTTGGTTGGAGTAATGTCAAGAGGAGACCAAAATCAACAGAGGTGGAATCAGAGCACAGGAAGGACATGGAGCAGCCGGAAAGAGTCCAGAGGAGGCCCCAAGATACTGGGAGGAAAGGCTGGGAGGGTTGGGATTGTTCAGCCTGGAGAGGAGAAGGCTTTGGGGTGACCTAATTATGGCCTTGCAGGACCCGAAAGAGCCAACAAGAAAGAGGAAGAGAAACAATTTCCAAGGGCCTGGAGTGACAGGACAAGGGGGAATGGTTTTAAACTGACAGAGAGTAGTCTTAGATTAGATATTAGGAAGAAATTCTTGGCTGTGAGGGTGGTGAGGCATTGGAACAAGTTGCCCAAGGAAATGGTGGCTGTCCCATCTCTGGAAGTGTCCAAGGCCAGGTTGGATGGGGCTTGGAGCAACCTGGGCTAGTGGAAGGTGTCCCTGCCCATGGCAGGGGCTTGGAACAAGATGATCCTTTAGGTCCCTTTCAACCCAAACCATTTTGTGATTCTATAACTATGATATCTACGAAAGCAAGGTGAATTAGCTGTCTTAAGGGCAGCAAGTAATTAGCACACAGACATGTACTTGAGGTAAAATTTTAACACCAGTCCTATAGGCATTAGTTTTTCTGTTGCTATTTCCATTAGCAGCAGGAGTGTATACCTCAACCATTGGTTCTGTCCTGTATGACCCTACAAAACAGAGACTTGTTTGTCAGTGTTGAAGAATATCATTATTATTAAAATAATTTTATGGTTATTTTGGTAAAACTCGTAGAAAGCAAAGACTTCATGCAAAAAATTTGAATATTCCAGTTTTCATTTGAATTCTGTTTTATATTATCTCTTCATGATACATGGTAATCCTGATGCCCAACAGGCCAAATGTGCACATCTATGTTTAATGATTTGATAAACCTCTTCCACCCTTTTCTCTTCTGAATTTCCTGAGAAGAGCTTGTGATGCATTTCTGATGAAGCATTTGATGGAAAAGCATTGTGATTTTTTTTTTCTTCCCTTCCTCATTCAAAGTACATTTATTGTGCAGATCTGGAAAGCCCAGTTTTCAGCCTAATGAAAGAATCAGACAAGGGATGGAGGGAGAACAAGGTTTTAGAATTAAATTGAGGCTAAAGGTGTACCGGAGGAGAAGTGCTAAAGAAAAAATCTCTTTGCTCTTAGACTTCCTTCTACTTCTTATCTGTTCAGTTGAGGCTTTTAAGGGGGCTTGAGGGGCTTTATTTTGTTACTTGGATAGATTTTAGCGTTTTCCCACGGCTGTGTTATGGGCTCATGGGTCATGTGTTAATGATATAGGTATCATTATAGGTATTTTGGTTTGTGGCTAATAATTCCTGTGTCACTTATGATAAGTTGCCCCATTAAATAGTGTGGGCAGCATGACCAGGGCTGTGCTGGGGACTGGTGAGGTCACACCTCGAGTCCTGTGTCCAGTTCTGGGCCCCTCAATTCAGGAAGGACATTGAGGGGCTGGAGCAGGTCCAGAGAAGGGAATGGAGATGGGGAAAGGGGCTGGAGCACCAGGAGCAGCTGAGAGAGCTGGGGGGGCTCAGCCTGGAGAAAAGGAGGTTCAAGGGAAACCTTAACACACCCTACAACTCCCTGACAGGAGGGTGGGGCCAGATGGGTGTGGGGGCTTCTCTCAGGCAACAAGGGACAGGAGAAGAGGAAATGGCCTCAAGCTGCAGCAGGGGAGATTCAGGTTGGACATCAGAAAGAATTTCTTCACCGAGAGGTTTGTTAAGCACTGGCAGGGGCTGCCCAGGGAGGTTTGGAGTGCCCATCCCTGGAGGTGTCCAAGGAAGGACTGGCCGTGGCACTCAGTGCTCTGGGCTGGGGGACAAGGTGGGGATCAGGCACAGGGTGGACTTGATGACCTTGGAGGTCTTTTCCAACCTTCATGATTCCGTGATTTATCTAGTTCAACATCTGCTTTTATGTCCTCTGACAGTTGTCTTAGCCCCTGTTTCTACCTGGTGCATGAAAAGCTGCTGAAGTACCAACAGGCCTCACTGTAGTGGTGATTTTATTTTGTGATAAAATATCTGGGGAAGAATTTTCCCCTCTAATAATTCCTTTGATTGCAGGATGGGAAGGGTTCATTGTTTTTAGTGTGGTTTGTTTTTTTTTTTTTGGGATGTGTGTGTATTTTTTTTAAATGAAGAAAAATAAAGGAGAAAAAAAAGTGTTCATTGGAGAATATATAAAACCATGTAGTTGAAATATTTGCTATGAATTCATTTGCAGCCCTGGTGAGCGCCTCAGTTACAGAGTTGGCCTCTTCACTTTTGGGTTCGATAATAATTTCTGATTAGCTCTATTTGAAAATGAGCCTCAGCTGGTAATTGACACAAACTAAAGCTCATCAGTCTTGCAAATCTAGTCAAGTAGTCCTAATGTGGCAGGTCTCCAAGTGGAATATGATCAAAATGTGGTGGAAACCAGTGATTTGTAGCTGCATGTTGAAATTTTGCTATTAATAATAAACACTGTGATCTTGCTAAATTTCATAGGAGAATCTTCCAGCAGACTGAAACAGCAGTGCTGGTTACACTGGGATAGACTGATTGGGACAGAAATCAAGAAAAATCTCTTGTGGATTTTTTTTTTTTATCTCCCTCCTGGACATGAACCAGGAACTTCAAAGTGAGGGTGGGGAAAAAAAACAACAAACAACAGGCAAAAATGTTCTGAGGAGAGTGTAAAAGCTGAATAGTCCAGGCCAAAATATTTACTATGAGAAACATTAAAAGTAATGTCTAAAATAAGAACGGAGGAAGATTTGATCAAATTAAATCCAAGCACTTGGGAAGCTGGGGATAGGGACAGGAATAAATAGAATGATGGGAAGATTTCAGAAGTTCAGAAAAAATTACTAACAAGAAAATGTTACCATTTTATTTTCTCACCTTGTCTGTTAAATGTAGTTCAAGGATCCTGTGGAGAAAACCTCGAATGCTTGAAGATATTGTAGATCTTTGTTAAAGTCCATACCCAAACTTCTAATCACTGCCATAACTTCCACCTCCATTATGATTTTGGTGGTTGTTTTTTTCCTTAACAACATTTTCTGTGTTTGAAGAGGTAAGATGACCTCTGAGTAATATGGTGAAATTGTGTTGAATGGGGTGAGGGTGAATATTGTTTGTAGTGGCTGCATCCACAGGTGCTGCTGGAATAAAGCAGGGAAGCTGACTGCTAATAGGTAGGCAGATGAACCTATAAACTATAGCCAAAATTTCTGCTCCATTGCAAAATAGATGGTTATCAGCTAAATACTACCTGAGGTTGGTATGTTAGTCCCACTGTGCTTGACCCCAGGGCCTACCACAGCATAAACGCTTGAAGTTATTTTTGGTGTTCAGGCTTTGGGCTCTCCCATAGGGAGAGACCAGAGCTACTGAAGCCTCTCAAGGAATATTTTTACAGCTTTGATGTGAGGCTCTTGCATGTCAAAGGTGTGCAGGTTGGAGCTGCAGCCTTGGAGATCATTGCATATTGATTGCAGGCTGTTGCATATTCAGAAGTAGGTTCAGCATAGGCCAGACCCCATTAACCTCTTGGGTCTTGGAGATGAAATTCATTCATTGCCCCTTTCCTCTAGTTCACTTCCTTTGTTTTCCTTCAGGGAAGTGTGTCAGACTACTCACAGTTTGTTTCTTCTGGTAGTGAATTGTTTGAATCTAGATTTCTTCCTACAATGAGTAGTATGAACTGAGTCCTTATCCCCAGATCTTTGCTTCCTAGGACTTACTGAAGGGTTCCTTTAGTGCCAATCCCAATAGAATTTCTGTGGTCATTTAACTTGTGACTGGTATCATATTCTTGTATGGTATTTATGAGGACATGAAGCTGGAGATAATTCCCGTTTCTTCAGCTCCAGCCCTCTGTGGCAGCAGGCAGTCATATTATCCTCATATAATCTTCCTCTTGAATTTACTTGTTGGGTCGTTTGGCCCTTTCAGTTGTATGGAGAGAACTAGATTTATTCTGGGTTTAAACCAGTCTTCTAATTTCCCATCCCAAATATTTTAACAGCCAGCTTTGTTCTTCTACCAGTTCTTCTACTGCAACTTAAACATCTCTCCTCAGTGTGCACCTCTCTGATTTAATTATGCTTGGAGGAGGACAGTATTTATATATATCCATTAACTTCTGTGCATTAGAAATCAGATACAAACATAATTGAATGAAATTAGATGCATTTTCTTCCAAAGACTATCATAGAGTAAAAAATGAATCATTGAGCATTTTATTTTAGTTCTGTGTGGGATTTGCCTGGCACCTTTTGACACTTAATTTAATTTTGTTAAATTTGATATTGAAATATACACACAAAAATTCTTTGATAAAACACTGTTCTTCTCTGCTTTCTTTCAATCACACCTTTTAGAAGAATCAACTCTTTTGTGTGTGTAACAATCCCCTTTAAAACAGCTGTTTCAAAATGCAAGGGAAAACACTCATTTCATTTAGCAGGAGGATGTAGATATACTTTTGTGGTTTAGAAAGGTATGTGTCAGTGCACTTGTAATCATTCCAGGGCTCATCCTGGCACTGGGACTCACCTTTTTAGTGCAGGAATGAATATATAACCTCAGGAAATAGGGTGGAAAATTTGCCTGTATTGCTGTATTATCTGACGTTCTAATCAGATAAGCAGTTCATCAGTGCGTGTTAAGGTAGTGGTTGATTCTTCTCTAAAATATTCCCAATTTTACACCTTTTTTAGTTCCTTTATTAGCCCTCTAGTGTTCTGCACTGTCCCTGACATGACCATTTGTTGTACACTGAGAGAACCTGCTAAAGCCTCTCTCTGCCTTCTCCTTGCATCCTCCAAAGGGCACAGATGCTGCAGGAGTCTGAGGAAATATCCTTAAAGATGAAAAATTATGACTTAAAATTATGTCATAAAATTATCAGTCAAAAGCCATCCTGGTAAGATCATTTTACATCTTGGAAATGTGCCCCCGTCCTTTTCTGTTCTCCTGTGTCACAACTTCAGTTTTAAAATAGCAGTAAATGTTATGTTCATATCTCCATTAAAATCACTCCTTAATGTGTGTGTTCATAAGGGTAAAATGCAGTACCCTAAAACATTGCTAGCACTGAGCATTAACATCAGGAAAAAAAATGTCTAAATTCTACTTAAATGAATATTAAAAGTTATAATATTCTTTTAAGACACATCACTGGTGTATATTCTTTTCTGGTGGTTTGCAGCTCCAGCAATTTTTGTTCATATCCTGCATTAAAATGAAGCTAAAATTTTGATGAGTTTTGCTGTTAATTCTTTTATTCTTAGGCATTCAGAGTAATGGGCCTGCTTAAAACTCTCTGTTAAGATATTAGGCATAACATATGTTCCTTATATCAGAGTAACACTTATCTCACCTTCATTATGCAACAGCATTATATTTTGTAAATCATAGCAAGATTTCTATCTACATGTAAATGGAATAATGAGTAAGTGCTTCTTTTGTCTATGTGAGTATTTCTGATGTTGTCTGATATGCTGGTTGACCTATATAAGTGTCCTTTTCTGTGGTAATCCAATTTTTGTCACTGTACATCTGCCATGTTCATCCATGGGGCTGTACTTTATTGGGACTCCTTTATTGGAGTTTGAAGGCACTAATAAAACATATTTTTAAGATTTCCCAATTTTCTGCTTTAGACAGGCATGTAGTATTTCAACCCCAAGTCCCTTCCAGTGGCAAGAATTCATGCGGAATAAAAGATCTGGAATGAAAGCTTTTTGAATTAAGATCTTTCACTAGCTTTACACTTTTAAATTGTTGTATCTGCACTTGGAATAACCTAAAAGCACTGGTTAATATTTGATGGCACTGTGAAAACCCTAAGGATGGAGATTTATGGAACCCACAAATGGCTCATCTGGGCTTTAATATTCTTTGTCCCCTATCCTTTAACCAAAGCTTGGAAGGTGTAAAGGCAGGGCTGATGGGGCAAACATGTCCCTTAGAAGGGGATTTCCATATTGGACTCAATCTGATGAAAATATGCTCCATTGCATTCTTACCCTGATAACTTGTAGGCAAAGCAGGTATGAAATGAAAGCCTTTGCATTTCATTTAGTGAGCAATACCAGAAAAAGGAGTTTTTTTGGTATGTGCGTGTGTGTGGTCTTTTTTTAATAGTTTGGCAAAACTTTGTAAGATTCTCTACAAATGTTCACTTGTAGCCTGAATTTGCACATTGAAGGAGGGTTTGCTGTGGTTTTAACAGACAGCAGTAAGATCTGTCAGTATTTTTGATGGGAGTGCACTCCGATTTTTTTAAGCTAATGACTTGTAAGAAATTAGATTTGAGATCTGGAAAATTTGGGTTAAGGAAAGGTCAAGGAATTAAAAGATTATTATAGGCAATAAAAACCAGATGGAGTACAGCATTATGCAGCGGAGAGGAATTTCTGGCAGTGGCAGGGCACAGGACAAGTGGAGCACACAGGGAAAAAAAATGAATGAAGGAATAAAAAAAAAAAGCCCTGACCAGCAAAGCAACTGGTTTACACATAGAACAACCACGAGATGCCTTCAGCCTTTGTTTCCTTTGTGTAGGTGCAATAACTGGTCTCAGACTGACACCTGTAGCCATTGCCACTGGTGTTACCACCACTGTGGGAGAGGAGGAGAAAGGGGTCGGGGGAAGAGGGGGCACAGCACGGGCAGGCAGCTCTGTGGGGCAGAATTCACATGCAGGCAGCACCAGCAGCCAGGCAGCTCAGACATAGACCCATTAATCTGTTCAGCCTTGCTGCCTGTCAGAGATGAAAGTCAAACTTGCAGTGGGAGCCCTGCCAGACTCGGGTCACCCTCGTGGCCCACGGGCTGGCCCTGGAGAAGATTGCAGCTTGCCCTGGGAAGATGAGGCAAGAGTGACACAATTATGTTTTTGTTCTGGCTGTACTACACAAAATATTGCCAATTACACATTTGTCCTGCTATTTAATTTGCTGTGATGATGAGGTGATGTGTGTTCCTCGTTCCTAATGGCCACGTTTCCGTGGTGCTTCTGCAGGAAATTATTAGGACAGTGTCTCTCCAATTACGTAATGCAGGTTACTTAAGCCTATGTATGTGTTGTTGGCTGTAATGAGAGAGGGGATTAGAAGCAGCATGTGTTCCAGGATAAAGGAAAAGCTTTGGACTGACCCAGAAACAGTTTATTTTGACCTTATGCAGCTGTAGGAGAATTTAGGTAAAGGTGAACTTTCACTGGTGTTAACTTGTGGTGGCTCTACTGACTGGCTTCTTACTTGGAAAAAGAGGTGTTAAATTTAACCAGTAAGAAGACAAACTGTCTGAAGAAAAATCTCTTGTTGCTATAATGGAAAAATCTATAGGCTAAACCAAAAATCTTGTATTTGTATACCTGTTCATTTTAGTACAGAGAGGAGGCCCAGGCTGAGGCCAGATCCACATCCCTGGCGTGCACAGGTTTGTGGAGTCATCTTGGTGGGCTGGGCCGTGAGTTGGGTGCCTGGGAGGTGGTTGGTTTGGGTGTCCCATCAACTTTTGTCGTGAGGACAAAGGAAAAAACCTCCTTCCACCCTCTCAATGCCCGGAATTTACTGCCAGTGCTGATGCTGAAGTTGTTCCATGGTTTGTGGAACACAGAGGGACAGAGTTTGGACTTCACTCCTCAAAACCCACTAATGAACCCGGCGGGAACATCTTGGTGTGGTCATTTTCATGATACGAGGGGATTTGTGGTGCTTTTGTGTTTGGTGGGGTTTTGTTCTGGGTTTTGTGGATTTTTTTTTAGTTTAGCGACTGCAAAAACTGAGGCAAAAGAAAATCCCTCTCATTACTGAAGCAAATATAAAATGTCCTTTCCCCCCCACTCACTATTGGACTATAACTTTCTTTTCTTAATTGTATTTTCCACTGACACTTGCTCCAGATGTAACATGTCGTAACTCTGTTTTAAATGTGGGAAACTATTTTGATGAAATTCTAATTGAACAACATATTCAGTAAAGTTGCAATTTTTTTATATCACTTATTTTAAAAGTGCAATGAAAATTAGTGCAGGTGAACTCTTACACATAATTTCAGAATAAAGTTAGATTCCATTGTGTCATCTTTAATACAAAACTATCTTATTTTTTCTAATTAGAATAAAATTGAACTGAATGATTTTTAATTTTTTTTTTCTTGGGAGAAAAATAAAATTTTTTCTTTATACCCTCATTTGGGGAGAAGAAGTCAATTTAAAAACTGTTATTGCCTCCTTCATTGTTGAATAACTCAGAAGATTTATTTCCTGAGCAACATCAGGTCTCTAAAACACGTTTTTGTACTTCTTTTTCCCCTAAGATTCATTTATTTGGTTTAAGTGTATGTCATTTCTTGCTGACTTGCCCTTTTGGTGCTGTGGCTGAAATGACTGGCACATCTTCTGCTTGGAATCCTATGGCTGGAAAACACACAGTGCAGCAGCCAGGTCTCCATCACAGCTTAGTACTGAATGTCTCCATATTTATTGCTTGAGCAGTCTCTAAGGTAAGATGAGCAAAAACTTAGTTTAAAATACATTTATGACTCATTTTTGCAACAAAGAGAGGTCATACTTTGTGGTAGGCTCCTTTTTCAGAAGTTTTTTTGAGGACTCTCAGGTCTGTGCTTGAGAAATGACAGTGAAATAAAGGTTTTGGGTTTAGTTCTGTTGACCTGAGTCTGGAATTTTTGTCTATTTTGGAATCAAATTCCAACAGAAACACTGTATGTATTTTCATAACTACTCTTCTCTTGCCTTGCTTTCATTTTTGCTTCCCCCCTACCCTATTTTTCATCTTTCTATTTCCCTCCCTTTATTCCTCTTACATCTTGCACCTTTTTCCCTGTATCTTCTCTGCTTGTTAACATCCCTCCTGCTTCTACTGAAGCAGCAACAGAATCAAAATGGATGAAACTGTGAGTTCTTTACAGTAAATTAAATGTTAGAAACGAGGAAGAAAATTTTGATTACTTTTTGTGGATGAACTTCTGAGTTAAGAAAAAGACAAAATTAATTTACAGAAGGAACATTAAACACTTCAGCAGGACCCAGGGATTTACATATGTCTGGTTCACTTAAATGTTCCCTGGCCTCATCCTCTTGCACCAAGGGTATGTCTTCCTTGCTCCAGCTTTTCTCCTTGGTCTGTGGGGTTTAGAATTCCTAAAGGCTGGTCTTCCTAGTAAAGACAGAGGCAAATAAGGCACTCAGTGCCTCAGCTTTTTCAAATGAAGGTGCCCACGTCTTTGACAGGTTTTCTCTGTTGACATGCGACTTTCTTTTAAAAGTAAACAGTATTTTCAGGCAAATATCTTCTTCTGGAAGACATCTGTGGTTAGAGATTTTGCTGGAAAGAGCACACAGCTGATGGTGGTCCTGATGGCAAATCTTTTCTTCTTGTAAAATAAAAGCATCTGCTCTGCTGTGCATTTGTTTTGGGTCAGGGTATTTTTTTTTTTTTTTTATTTCCAGGATTTTGCCTTGTACTGGAAGACTCTTAGGTGTGACACAGCCCAAATTTGGGACCTTCCTGCCTCTTCTGCTCTTTGTTTTTTATTTTCCCAAGTTGAAAGCAGCACCTTTCTGACTTTGCAGAGCTAAATATAATGAAAAGAATCCATCTGTTCACAGTTACTGGCTTTTTGTTTCCACTGCTAGTAAAATGAGGACATAGGTGCTAAGGGTCAATTTTTACAAAGGAAGTGTAGCTCTAACAATATGACCCTATTATTCTACTGTGGTGTTTATTCCCTATTAAATACATTTGTTCTGTTTTCTCCTAGTACCTATTTCCACTCAATTCTTTCCATGTAAAATCTCTACCTTTTACATTTTTTCTGTGATGTCAAATGCACGATTACTTGGTTTTCTGGCACATTTCACCTCTAAATCAGTCCCTGTGTTTTGTCTATTCATAGTGAATGGAAAGTTGCTGAGGTAGATATGATCTATAGTTATTTGCATCCTATTATTTTTATTCCGGCTACATTCCCACGGACAGGATGTCAGATTTAGTGTGATGTGGTATGTTGTCTAATCAATAATAATAATAGTAATGATAATACAGCTTTTTATCCTGATGGCAGCTTCGTGGAGGGATTTGGAAACCATTAGTTATCTGAATAGTGCTATGAAACCTTAACGTTAATGCCAACTATGCTGCACGTTCCCTTCCACTTTTTACTGCTTTGTGTGTCACCTTCCATTAAGTTCTAACATGTCATGCAGCCGTGCTTTAAAGAGCTTTACTTGTCCCTATGTTGAAAATTTGAGGCAGAGCAATGTATTTTGGCTTTCCTGTGCTGCCAGTGGGTCGCAGGAAGAATCCGGCTTTCCTCGGAGTTGTGTTCTAATTGCCGCTTATTAAAAATAATGAACTATCTTACTAGTTGTACTTTTCAGCTGCAGATTTAATTAGTGTTCACCTCCCCTCTCCCCAACTCCTTTGCTGGGCTGACAGAGCTGAGAGGAGGGAAACTGAAGCAATTTGAAACCTTGTTAGAAATTTATGAAGTGCTAAAATGTTTTATTCCCAGAGGCTGGTTTGCCAGCTGTCACTGGTAAGCCATTCTCTGCCTGTGATAGCAGGGGGAGGCAGCAGGCCACAGCCAACACGAGCATGTACATCGTTTGGCAGATTATACACTCTGTAATTAGCAGGAAGTAGAGTGAAACTAATTATTTTTCTCCTCAATTGGGCCAATGACATTTGAGGGGAGGACGGATGTGGTGCTGGATGGGATAGTTGCGGAGATACCGCAGATTCCCCCTTCTCCCCAGCTGGGTTTTAGGCAAGTAAAAGACACCTGTACATCTCCCCTGTTCACAGTCTGTGGCCAGCAGAAGAAAAAGCTGTTTATTTGCCCTAAAGGACCTTTTTTTGGTGTTATGCATTGGTAGCACTGGTCTGTGGAAATGAGCCCTTTTGACTGTGAAAAAGTTGGACGTAGTTCAGTGCTGTGGGTGACTCCTTGGGTGATGCTGTGTGGGACAGGATGCTTTTGTTGTCCTCTCATGAAGTCTTGAATGGCTCTGAACTTCCTCAAGAGGGGAAGAGGAGGGACAGGCACTGATGTCTTCTCTGGGGTGACCAGGGACAGGACCCCAGGGAACGGATGGAACTGTGTCAGGGGAGGTTTAAGTTGGATATTAGAAAAGGTTCTTCCCCCAGAGGGTGGCTGGGCACTGAACAGCCTCCCCAGGGCAGTGGTCACAGCACCAAGGCTGCCAGAGCTCAAGAAATGTTTGGATGATACTCTCAGGCACAGGGTGTGACTCTTGGGGTGTCCTGTGCAGGGCTGAGGGTTGGACTTGATGATCCCTCTGAGTCCATTCCAGCTTAACGTACTCCATGATTCTCTGAAAAGACTGATTTGGCTAAAAAGTGCACCTCCAGTAGATTATATCTAGGAAAGTCTGTTTGTGGCAAAGGGATAAGCAGTCTATTAGAATTTTTAGTTTCAATTTCCTTAACTAAAATGAAAATCAGTCAGCTTCCATTTTACAGCTCTCATTTGCAAGCAATGCAGTCACCCCTTACCTGCACATACAAGCTGCAGCTTGGAAACCAGATCCTTTTTCTCTCCCCTCTAAGGCTGACCTTTAAAGTTCATTTCTATCTGTGCATTTCCAAGGGAAGACTTTTACAAGGTCAGTTCAAAGACCTTATTATTTAAGTGGAGTCACTTGAAGTACAGTGCACGAAAAGCACACTGCTAGAATATGAACCACTAGAAAATGCATTAAGGGCATTTAGAAGCACAAAAATAACTGCTGCTTTCTGCCTTTAACACCAGGTGAGCTTCAGTGTTCTTAAAAAAAACCAGTTGTTGTTTTTGGCTTTTTATTTTGTTTATTTCTTATATCTTGATAAAAACGATGCTTATATTTTAGGTACTGGGCCTAGATTCTGTTCTCCACCTCCTGGGTCATTTGGTCAGTCCTTTAATTGGAGCAAGAAGTGTGGCTTGGGTTTTTATTTTACCTTTTTTTTTTTTTTTTCTGTCCCCATCCTCCACCTTGTCTTGATCCCTTGAGTATTGCATTGATCATATTCTTAGCAGGTCTATTGACAGCCCCTCAGTCCCCCCCCTCAGCAGATCATTTCTTTGCCTAACTGCCCTTAAAGTTAGTAAAACCCTAATGTGTGTAGCCTGATTATTTTCTTCCCCTCATTTAGTTTCAAAGCATTTTCTCCTCATTATGCCAAATAGGACTGAGGAAGTTCTATTCAGTGAGATATTAAGACCAGGAAGAAGTGGGTGTTTGTGTGTGCTCAGAGAGGGAATTCAACAATAACAAGGCATTCTAGTGTCAGCTCTGTATAAATTAAAGTGCATGTTCCTGTAGACAATACACATCCTTTAAGAATGATCTATTTGTAAAAAAAAAAATGCTTTGGGTTTTTTTTAGGCAAGTGTCATTTTAAAGAGCATTAGGTATTTCTTCAAAGTAACAATGCTTTTGTGTGAAAAACGTTAGTTTTTGTTGACTCTACAAACCAACTGTAAAATCACAAAGGAACCTGAGCCTGAATGCATCAAACAGGTAATGCTGCATTTGGATTAGAATGATTTTTACTGGGCCTTCAATAGCCAGAAACTTAAAGTGTGCTTAAAAACCCTTGACTCCTCCCTCTTTACCTGCCACTCTTTGTGTATGTCCTGACAACTCTCATTTATGGAGTGCTCTTGCCTAGTTTTCAGCTCCCCATGTTTGTGCTCCAACTGCTCAGCAGAGTCCATAAAGGAACCTCGGGGCTCCTCAGCAGTGGGGGCAAAACCTGTCTTGGTGAATCCTCCTGTTACAGGCAGGAAAATTCAGCTTTGGATCACATCATCTCTCAGACAGCTTTAAATTCCTGAGAGTGCCCAGCCTGGGTGACCTCCCTGTCCTCCCACAGGCACCTCTGATTCCTTGTGCTCCCCCTCATTTGCCTCCAAGGCATCCCTGTGCTGGCACAGCAGGGATGGAGCTGTGAAGGCCAAGTAGAGGCAGGTTTGTCCAGCTTGAGGGACAGCAGAGAAATGAAAGAGGAGTCAAAACTGTTCTTCTGGGGAAGGTGTCTCCTCCTGGAAGCCCTTGGAGAAGGCAGTGCCACTGGATAGGATTGCTGGCCACATTTAGTGCGCTGTGGACAACAGTGCTGCCTCTACTCCTCTGACTGAGAAAGCCCAGCAGACCACTGGTGTGGCCAGAACAGGAGGAGAAAACCCCAGAAAACCCCAAAACAAACAACCCCCCCCCCAACACACCCAACAACAACAACAAACCAACCAAACCAACCCAAATCTTCCTGCTCAGGATCATGAGCCAGGAGGGTCCAAGGGCACACAAAGAAGGGTCAGCACTGCAAGCAAGGGAGACCAAGTGGAGGTTGAGAGCAGAAGCAGGGCTTGTTGGATGCTATCAGAGGAGGAAGTAGCACATGTGTTCAAGGGAGTGTGGGAAATAAATGTCGAGAAGTAATAAGACTGTGTGAATACTGAATGATATCCCAGGAAGTCGATGGCAGAACTCCCACTTGACTTCACTGAGCCCTGAATTCATCCAGCAGGGAATTTTGTGCACCCCATTTCTAAAAGAAGTCCAGAGATACAATAAAAAATATTAAAAATAAAGGGACACTTCCAAGTGATGGGGAGAGACAGGAGGCTGATTACAGTTCTTTATTTGAGGAGGTGACTTGACTGAGGTGAAAGATGTAGAAAACATATAAGAGATATCCAGTGGATTGCCTTTTCTTAAGAGCCAGGAGGAATAGGATACTGAAGGAAATGAAAAAGAAATACCTCTTTCCTCAGAATGTAGCCTGCTCAGCTCCTGACCACAAAATATTGTGGAGGGAGAGTTTAGCAGATCCAGAACTAGAAGAGCTGTTTTTATGAGATGGAGAGCTGGCTGAAAAATTGCTGTCAAAAATGAAGAATGAGGTAAGGTTGTAGTATCTCTTTTTGTTTTCTGAGGGGATGGAGGGCATCCTAATCATCCTGACTGGGAAGACCTCAGACATAGAAAATAAGATCAACAAAAAGAACTAAACCTCTAGACAGGGATAGGAAAACCCCACAAGTGTAAAAAAAAAAAAAAACGAAAAAAAAATAAATACATCTCATAATTACTTTTTAATTAATCAAATTATGCTTTCATTTGTTTGATGGAGATAACTGGTCTTTAAAATTGAGTAAATTGAAGTATCCACCTTCACAGCTGCCTCTTCTAGTGGGCTGTTGTTATTTCAATAAAAAGATGCACCTCCTGAGCCCGGAGGGTTTTCCTGCAGTAGCCAATGAATCCTTCCTGCATATGAATGTGGTCCTGAGAGCAGTGTGTGGGATGTATAAGGGAATGTAGTTCTTAACACAGTTTCACTGAATGATCAAAATTCATCCTTTCCTGCTGAGGGTTATTTGGAGGTTTTCTTCATTGAGCACTCACATTTATCTGCATATGTTTATAGGCCTATAATTCAGATTAGAAAAGCAATCTCTGAAGAATCCTCCTACCTAAAATGCTGGGCTGGTGTTTGTGAGGATGCTCTGTCATCTTTAGCCTCCAGAGTGTTTCTTTTGTGCCTCTATTGCAATGCTTGTCTTTGCTTTCATTCTTCTTTCTTACCCTGTTTTGAGCCTTCCCTGTGCTCAATCCCACACTCTTACATGTGAGAGCATTTGCAGAATGCTCTTTGCAGAGAGGTCTGAGTACTGTGCAGTTAAAATCTTACTCTAGCTTTTTAAGATTAAAGATTAGTTTAGATGGTGCCTTAAGTGACCATCTGATAATAAAATTCACTTAACAATCAAAGAGGCAGCTCTGCAGGGGCAGAGGGGCAGAATTCCCTCTTCCCTGCTGCCCATGCTGTGGGATCAACCCAGGACACAGGGTGTTCTGGGCTGGGCCATGTCCAGCCTCTCACCCACCAGCACCCCCAGGTCCTTGTCCCAGGGCTGCTCTCAATCCCTTCATCCCTCGGCCTGTGCTGACACCAGGGATTGCCCCTTGCACTTGATCTTGTTAAACCTCCTGATGATCCCATGACCCTGCTTTCCAAGCTTGTCCAGGTACATACAGTGTGTCTGCACAGTCTGATGTATCTTCCTATCATGGAATTATTGTTTCAGATAATGTGAAAGCCAGTTCTTATGTTTGTGTGTGTGTGCACATCTTGTTCAGGATGGGGAGGTGCTGTGCTGGCGAATCATTGACTAGAAAAACCTAAAAATACCTGCTTGCCACTGTGGTTTGACCCTTCTGCAGACCATTCCTTAGGGTGGCCTTTTGCTTAATTCAAACACAGGATCACTTTATTTCCCCACTTCCAGGGTTAACATTCTGGGAGGCTAAAAAAAGGACACCTAAGCTCATGAAAATGGATACAAAGGTCAATTTATCCCCTTCCTCCCCAACTAATCCTTCATGTAATTAAATGTGTGGTACTTGAAGTTTACCCTGCTTTCTACTCTATTTTTTGTTGTCTTGATTAAACATGACAACAGATCAATGGGAGAGTAAAAAAACAGGCCATTAAAAATAGGTACCAACTTAAGCCAAGTGTTGAGTTTCACTGTAGAATAATAAAGCAAATCAAAATGCTCAGAGAATATTTTTAAATGGAAAAATCTGTGAAGTATGTATAGGGTATGGGATGAAGTGATCTGGTTGGGTGGAATACTGTTATTTTACTTTTTAAAATTTATTTGATTTTAAAGCCAGAAACCTTAGAACAACCAAAGAGGGAGTGAAATTTTCTACTGGTAGAACAAATTTTGGAGGGAATAAAACCTTTCAATTCTCCTGTGGTTTAACTATAGAGAAGAAAATGGGGTCAAGGCCTTTGTGAGGGAGTGATGAGGATGCACCTCTATGTCTGTGGCTTCTTGCACTGTCATCTCTGGCCACTCAGCACCACAGGCAGACCATCAGTTTGATCTAATGAAATAATTCTTATGTTATCAAGCATTGTACATTTGGCCATTAATCTACCTGTTTAACAGATGCTTGGAGTGTAGACCTTGGCAGGTGATACAGCAAAGTGAAAAATTCAAGACATTTTGATGAGGAAATTTAGGTGTTTGTACTTTGTTCTGATTTTTCGGTGGGTTTTTTTGTTTGTTTGTTTTTGTTTTTTAACTCCTCAGTAACTCTGTCACTAAGAAAGAATATTATGATTTCTTCCTATCTTAATTTACCAATCAGCTCATCTTATCTGTGTTTTCAGTTCGTGCAAGGAAATGGGTTAAGATGATCATAACAATTAATGCCAGACACCTTTCTTTAAAATATAGATGAAGAAAGGGGAGAAGGGGAAAGATGAAAAAGAATTTGCTGGATTGACCCTCAAAACTGCTCTTTTACATCAGGAGCTCTGTATTAGGACATGCAAAGAGGCCCTGGGGATACCTTGGTATTAGTCAGTGTCCTGAACTCCACTGGTGTTGCTGTACAGTCTGATATTTCCAAAGATTACATAAAGTATTTTCTGATTCATGTGTCCTTTGTGTCCTGTCCTCTTCACATGAAGTTTTGGGTGAAATGACAGCCTGAAAATCAGTATTTTTCGTCACTGAGTGTTTCTGGCCTTCTCCTTTATTTATTTTGTTCTTCTCATGTGACTTTCTCAATGCAGCAATGAAATATTAGTAAGACCACGCTCAGGACTTGATGCCCTGGGAAATTCCAGCCATGCAAATACTTACTATGAAGAAACTTATTCTATTCAATGAGTTAACTGTTGGTTGCAAACCTGCTGCTTGCTGAGTCCTTGAGGATGGACAAACCCGATTCCTCCAGTCATCCTTTGAACTGGTCATGAAATAAAAGTATTTACAAATACAGAGGAAGTTTAAAAGCAGATAGAATTCCTCCTTGCTTTCATCTGCTCTGTCATGATTTGCTGCTTCCCAGGTCTGTGGGAGCAAAGGAGTCTCATTCTTCCTCCACCTGCCTCTCCTTTACACCTTTAGTCAGGGTTTGTGTGTTACTCTGTCACATCTATTTGTGGTTACCTATTTAAATATTAGGGATGTGGATTTGTTTGCATGATGGGATAGTGGACTCCCATTGTAGCTTTCCAGTCTTAACCTCCACAGTTACACAGAAAAATCTGAAAGGATAAATATTAAAATCTTTGCCACGACATGACCTCCTCACATCTCACATCCATTGTTGGCTTGCATTCTGTGTTTGCAGCAGACTGACCTGCTAAAGGTACAAGTAAAGGCTGATGTTGATATTTTGTTAAGCATTTGGGACAAACATACGGTTAAAAAAAAATTTAAAAAATTAATAATATATCAGACACTTTAATTCCTGTTCACATTCCTATTCCAGCATAAATGTCATTAAATTGTAATAGTGATTACACATAATGACTACTTGATACTTTGATTTTGCTCAAAAGATCTCTTTCATCTCATCATTATTTACACTTTAAACTCGGCTTCAGAATCTACATTGCTGTCAATTTATATGATGCACATACTTAATTAGCTCTGATGAGGAGCAGAAGTGCGTGTGGGAGAAACTATTTTGCCACATAAAGTTACTGTATCAAGCCTCAAATATTATGATTTAATGTGACTGATGAATGAAAAAGGTGCATTTGCAGCTGGGTAGGGTTAGTTTGGGCTCATGAAGCTGAGAGGTGAAAGGTATGTGCCGTGGTTGGGATCTTCCAGGGAAGGTCCTTCCTCTTGCTTTTGCCCTGGTCTGGCACAGGAGGTTGGAGCTGCAGCTGTGACATTATAAAAAGCACCAGCAGCACAGCAAATAATGGAGAAAGACTTGCTTGAAATAGATTGTTCCAATAAAAGGTTGAATAGTAGGACCTCTGTACTCAGCCTTTTCTTGCTGTGTCATCAGCCCAGCCCCAATAACTGAACTAAAATAAATGGTGTTGAGAAGGAGTAAGATCTATGGGAGGAAAGGGGAATCTTTAAAGGTAAGTTAGGATGTCATACAAACTAAAACAGGACAGAGAAACAGATGGTTTTGAACTTAAAGATAGGAGGAGCTGAAAATTGTGGAGGTGATTGGTAAGAAGTTCTCATGTAATTGGAGGAAACTTGTCTTCCAGGGCTGAAATCTGGAAGAACAACCATGTTCAATCCTTCAGTCTTGGACAAATGGTGATACAGAGAAGGTGAAAAATAGTGAACCTAGAAAATTCCCAAATGAGTTAATTGTTTGAAAATGGGCATCTGGGACAAAGCATCTCGATCCCTAAGGAATTGATGCTAGAAAATTAATTTAGAATAATTTTTAACACTTCTAAAAGGGCCAATGTTAGATGTATTCTTTCCTGTACAGCCCACATGAATGTGGTTAAGGAGAGTACACAGAGCTATTAAAAGCATCCTTCATAATGTTTGTTGTATCCCAGCAGTAAAAGAAGCTAATAAACCTTAGCAAGTGAAACATTTGTTCACAGCAAAGCCACTAAAACAGATTTTGAGAAGTAGCTTAGCCTTGTGCATAAAAGATCAGGTGAACCTGATAAAGAAGCAAAGGGAATGTTTAGGGAGGTGTGAATGCACATGAATTCTCTGCACCAACCACCTTCTTGACTTTCTCAGTCGTGATTGTCCCACCAGCAGAGATGTTTTAGGGTTGGGGTTGAAGTGTACAGGAGATCCCAAACTAAACTTGTCAGAAGGCAGTTCTGAGGAATGATCCAAAACTACATTGCAAGTGAAAGAAGTTCTAGAAGGAGCTAATCCACTGAATGCCAATGAATCCCCAGGCATGGATGAGATTCCTCCAAGATTTATAAATAAAAATAGGTGTATAATTACTTGGAGAAATGATGACTGCTGTAACTTTTTGCTATTTTGCTTTGGGTACTTAATGTCAGGGGATTTTGTTGTCCTAAAGGGCTCAGGTAGAGAACTACAAGCAGGTCTTAAGAAAGAACAAAGTTTTTAGAACACATAAGTAAATGCAATAATGCATTGGGGAAAGAAATCTGACACAGCAAAGGAAAGCCACACCTGGCACATTATTACAATTTTTTTTTTGGTAGGAAATCAAAACAAGTGGGCAAGGAAAATACAGTCAGTATAACATAACTAGATCTTTAAAATGAGTTCATCAAAGTGTCATATGTAGCAGTATGGAAGAAAGATGCCATGAGGTAAGGGAGGTCCTCATGTAAATTAATGTTAGGCTAGAAAAGAAATAGGGAACATATAATTGATTTTCATGCTGGAGAGAAAACACTGTCAGTGATCTGTGCTGGTTTATGGGTTGGTTGACATAAATGAACTGAAGAAGGTTATAAATATTAAAGTCTTCTGGGGTAACACTATTCAAGATAGCCCAACATGCACAGAAACAGGGCTGCAAAGAGTTGGAAAGATCATGCAGTAATGGGGGACAAAACATAGGGAAGGAAATGAATGTAGAACACTGCAAACAGCAAAGGTAATCCAGTGGGGGGTGTGATACTGAGAGCTGTCACCACTAGGAAAGGATTGTGACAGACTCTTCCCCAAACATCCTTTATGAGCCAGTGTTGGAGCACGAGGGATGGGTACCTGAACATTTGGATAACACCCTATTCTACTGTTATGCAAAAAAAATTTAGTGATTTTTTTTTTTTTTTTGAAAAGAAACTGAATACTCAAGAGTTCTTTTTCCTTTCACTAAGATTTGTGTAGAACATTGTCATCCTTCTTCCAAGCCCTGTCCAACCTGGCCTTGGACAGTTCCAGGGATGGGGCAGCCACAGCTTCTCTGGGCAACTTGTGCCAGGGCCTGACCACTCTCACAATTTAATTCTAATATCTAATCTAACCCTGACCTCTTTCAGTTGGAAGCCATGTCCCCTTGTCCTGTCACTATATGTCCTTATATTACATAGATACCCTTATCTTATATTATAATGCTATATTTGATATTATTGTGCTGTAGTACTTGAGCTGCTCGTTGGCACTGTGAGTCACTGTTTTATTTTGATGATTACTGGGGCCAAATCGCTTCAGGAGCCTTTCAGCAATTTCTTTATTAAAGTAGTCATTATTATATACAGCTCTGCTTCACAGAAGTGAGACTGTCTGCTTAGATCTTATTGGCACTGGCTGTTTATGCTGACCAGAAGTAATTGCTAGGTGGGTTTTGTGGGTTTGTTTCCTTTCTCCCTCCCTTCCCTTTTTTTTTTTTTGAATTCTGTGTTACTTGAGAGCCATCCCCTGAGCAAATCAGGCAGCTGTGTCCTCTTCACTCCTCTGCTGGTGCTGTTTGGAGCTCGGGGAAGGGCTGCTCTCGTTCTGCAGTTGTGCTGTTGCTGTGACTCAGCCCGAGCCAGCCCTGTCTAATATGACAGGCAAACTGTCAGAAACAATCCAGTCGAGTGGAGAACTTGTCCCCATGGGTGGAAAAGTCCAGCACAGTTGTGGAGCAACATCAGTGCAGCAAAACGTTTAAGATGTGCTGCGTGTTCTACAGTGGCTTGAAATCCTACAGCACACCAGGAAATCCAGTGCCAGGTGGTTGTTCTCCTGCAGGGATCTCTAATCCAGGCAAGGGTTTGCTCCACAGAGCCTTTTCTAGAGCCCAGGTTTATCTCCCTGCAGAGTAATTCACAGGGATATGTATTTTCTTGCCTGTGACTCAGGAATCTTTTCCCATTCCTGCATTTTCAAGTACCCTGATCTCTTCCACTTCTGCAGACTCGTGGAATAAGGACTCTTTCTTGCTCAAATTGCAGTTAATTGCATTTAAATCTGAGATGAAAAGAGAAGAATCACGAGAGAGAGCTGAATGAATCTTCTTGAATGGAAATGCACTTATAACACAATGTTATGTGATGTGTGAGGCAAATGATGCACCCCACTAATATAACATTTTGTCCTTCGTGTGCTGGTGGTGATGGGGATGACTTGGGACTGTTAAGACTACAGGTTTTGTTCAGCATTTCCTAATTAGGAAACACAGTAGAGTTCAGCACTACTTATCTCTTCAGCAGTTTCTGGCAGAAACTCTGTTTTTTTCAGGCAGTGCTGCAGAGGTTGCTCTGCTTATTCCTGTGGTGGGCAGATTGTGCATTTTCCTTTAGCAGGGACTACCCAGTGTGCAAAATGGTGTCTGTGTTGGAAACACTGCACCACCAAAGCCTTGACCTCATTCTTCCTGCGTTTTCTTTCAACACTAATGCATTTAGCAATGCTTCTGTGTGATTTCTTACAGTAAAACCTTGTGCTTTGAATGCTGATGGCTGTCAGCACGTGTTTCAGAGTCTCAGGCTTGGATTTACTGGATGGGCTCGCTGATGGTGTCAGGGTAGAAGCTGTGCAGGCTCAGCCAAGCTCCAGGTTTCCATCCTTATCTTTCTTCCAGAGCAATAATTTTCTTGCCAAGGAGACCATACCTTTCCCCTCAAGTGGCTCAGCGTGGAAGGGGAGTGGGATAAACTGGGCATCATCCAAATCTTCCCCTCTGTTTTCCTTTGCCTTTCTCTCATAGTTTTGGGACAGAGCTTTCTGTGGTACATGTTCAACCCTGCTTTGGATTTACAGAAGCTTTTAACAGAGACAACTGTCAGCTGTGATAACAAAGATTCCTTCCAGGCTGAAGATGCAGGAACCCACTGAACTCGCCATCATTACTAGTGAGAGCTCCTGAAAGCTTCCTGAGGACATGAGAAGCATGATTGATCAGAGCCTCTTCTAGCCTGGCCTTGAACACTTCCAAGGATGGGGCAGCCACAGCTTCTCTGGGCAACCTGGGCCAGGGCCTCACCACTCTCATAGCCAAAAATTTCTTCTTAATATATAATCTATGCCTACTCTCTGTCAGTTGGAAGCCATTCCCCCTTGTCCTGTCACTCCAGGCCCTTGCAAATAGTCTCTCTCCATCTTGCTTTCAGGATTCTTCAGGTCCTGGAAGGCCATAATTAGGTCACCCCAAAGCTTCTCTTCTCCAGGCTGAACAATCCCAGCTCTCCCAGCCTTTCCTCCCAGCAGAGCTGCTCCATCCCTCTGATCATCTTGATGCCTCCTCTGGACTCTCTCCAGCAGCTCCTTGTCCTTCCTGTGCTGGGTATCCCAGGGCTGGAGCAGCTCTGCAGGTGGGGTCTCACCTGAGGGGGCAGAGGGGCAGAATCCCCCCCTCACCTGCTGCCCTCCCTGCTTTGAATGCAGCGTCTGCCTTTTCATTCAATCCATTATTGGACACGCAAATAAAAGTAAACTTTTAAACCACAAACAGATTATTCCTTTTTAGCTGATTAAGGGCTCCCATCACTTCCATCCATTGCATTTGTCTGCACATCCAGGTCTCTACAGTGCACTGCCCCAAAACCCCCCACTTCTCCCCCTTCCAGAGAGGCAACTCATCTGTGAGTTCTACTTCTTTCTATGGTTTCACCTGAGGACCTTTTCTTTTAATTGTGGAATCCTGCTTTGATTTAATGGAAGTTTCTGTCCTGGGAGAATGATAATGGAACTCTGCGTGCTTTTTTTTTTTCTGTAGTGATTATTATTTGTAGGCAAAACCAACTGCATACTTAATTATCCTCATTAGTGGCTCTGATTTTGAAACTGATTCAAATGAATATCTCTTTGGAATAAAAGGTTGAACGCTGGCACTTTGAATCAGAGTAGCAATTTGAAGAAGCATGATTCATTTTTTGTTCCTTTTGGTGGACACCTCATAATTTTATACTGTTTAGCCCTGAAATACTGGCTACCATTCCACAGCACACTACATGGGAACCAGTTCTACGTTGAGAGATTACACACTGTGGAAAGAAATTTCCCTTTCTGAATGATACCATTTATGCAATCATATAAATTAAAACAGTACAGAAACTAACCAGCACACCCCAGGTTTGCTCATTTTGATTTCTTTTCCCCCATTGTGTTTTTTTGTTTGTTTTTTTTTTTTTTTACTGCAGTAGCAACTGGAACAATTTACAAGACTGCTCTGACACCAAAAAGGCAAAACACCCAAGAAATGCTTCTTACTTGGAAATTTTGTTTGGACATATGTTAAACCAAGTCTCTGGGATGACCACTCAAAGCAGGCACCTACTTGAGTGAATTTAGTGAATAATTCAGTTTCTTTGAGCAGGGCCAGGAGCTGGACTTGCTGATCCTTGTGGGTCCCTTCCAGCTCGGCATATCCTGTGATACCACGATTTGCAAACATTACATTATTCAAGTTATCAATATCCTGATTCCCTCAGATCATTTCTTAATACGAGAAAGACATAAATAACTGATAGAGGTCCTTTGTCTCTTTATCCCACCTGTACTGCCAACCCTCTCTTGTTCCCTTATACTCTCCCCTTAGGAGATGAGAGGAGAAGCAGGTCCAGGAGCAGAGGGAAGGCCTCCCTTCCTCTCCTTATTCCCTGATGCCATTTTCCCTTTCCCCTCATTCTTGGGGCACCTTCTACCACTACTCCTGGATGTCAAGTCTGGGAAGAATTCCTGGCAGGGAGTAATAGGGATTTTAATGATAAATTAACATTATCATTTGGCTTCATCAAGGTCTCTTATAGTCACCAGAGAGAGGAAGCGAGGAATGTTTTGGCCAAATTCAGAGATTTTGGGTTTCAGAGTGACCTCTGAGGTGCAGTGGGTCAAGGACAATGAGCATCTCACCCATGCAACCTCACATTTTCTAATTAAACAATCGGTGATAAAGATTCTTCATGCTTTTGCTCATTCACTCTTTAGGAGGGCTCTGTAAGAAGTATCAGAGAAATTAATTTTACTGAGCAGTGGATGCTCCAGCATTTGCTGATGGAAGATAAATTTTTCTGGGGGAAACAAAAAAAAAAGGGTCTTCTGCCCATAGTTCTCATGAACACCTGTGATCTGACCAGTGCTGAGCTATCTTCATTTTTGTAGGAGTTAATAACTGCAGAAAAAATTTGGGCTGCTCCCCTGTTTTTCTGAGCAGTTTAAAAGACAGTAACATTGATCAATGAGATCAAAGTCACTGATAGCAAACAAATGTTTTTTCCTTGACTCCTTTATTTTTTTAAATCTGTTGTGGGTGGTGGTGCTTAATTGGTGCTTTTGCATTTATTTTCTAGTGTGTTAGTTTAATACCCTCATCTATTTGCTAGTTATATTTATAATATCAGATAATTTTCTGCAGTTGGTTTAATTTTGTTTCCCATATTAAAGGTATTTTGATTTTAGCATTCTCTCATCAATTTTCTTTAATGTTATTTTCACTTTTCTTCGTTCTATTAATTCCTTTTAGTAAGTCTTGCTTTGGAGTCTGGTCAGAGCATCTTTCTCCAGTGCTGTTTTCCTGCTCTTGAAGTTCCTTATTCCTTGTGTGAGCTGTGTTTTACCCTCTCTCCCCCCAAACAGTGAGGAATATTCAATTTTTGTTGATTTAGAGGGGCAAATGAAACTCCTGTCTGGAGTCAGAATCAAAGCCGAAGTTGTAAAAGGACCTTCCTTTTGCCTTTAATAAAATTTACAATATTTATCAACCTTCTATGTTAGTCATTAGATTAAACCCCTAGAGGGAGACACGATCACAGATGGATTATTGTAATGCCTCATCACTCTGATCTTTCCACGGGAGCTGAAGCAATTTCTCTAGGTCACTTTGCATAGCCTGTTACAGGATAATTGAGTAGTGATAACAACATTCTTGTTTGTAAGTGTCTAATCAGGTTTGGATTCTTTTAAAATAAGGGCCTTTTTTTTTTTTGGTTCCCCCCCCCCCTTTTTTTTTTTTCCTTTTTAAATCTCAGTCCTGGTAATACAATATAGAATCTTGAAAAAAATAATTAAAAATCATCCTAAACAGTGGCATGACTCACTGGCATTGTACCCAGCTACTCACCCAGACTCTTTCTTGAGCAGTGTTCTGCATCAAGTAATCTGCATATTTGTGATTGCATTTGTAATGCTTCTACTCCTGATTTGAAAGGCACAGCAATGCACTCTGAAATATTTCATTTATCACTTCTCTCTGTGTGTGTTTATGCAAAAAAAGATTATCCTGTATTGTTTGGGTGCCGACAGGGTAATTAACCTGTAGCACAATCCTGTTAATTCAGTTTCCTTAAATATAACTTATTGTTTATGTGTCTTCAGTATTTCTTACAATTTTTTTTTGTTTTGTTTTGGGGGTTTTTTTGAGTGCTTTTTAGATGAATTCCATTAAATTGTCTTAGAAGATATCTGTCTTCACAGCAAGAAATCAATATTTTATTTTCCCCTGCTAATGAGGATTTCAATGTTTTTCACTGACCATATGGAAAATGAGTCTTAATTTTTCTGCTTTTTAAATTTCTCAATTGTTCTGCTGTATTTGGGCTTTTCATTTTATTTAGGTCTCCACCTAATAGCCATATGTCTTTAATGGCTATGATTAAGATGATGTCTCCTTGTCTGCTTCCTACTCTGATTTCAGGCCAGTGAAAAAGGTGTCTTGCTGCTTTCAGATCTCTCCTGAGATGTGGGATTCCAAGGAGTTCTTTTAAAAATCCCTTCTTGAGGTGTCCTTCTGACTTCCACCTGTCTTGTTACCTCTTCCTCCCATTTTGGCAGATAATTTCCTTTATGCCTCCCTTCCCCACACTGTTTTGGGAGCAAAAGGGAACATCTTTGTCTTGTTTTTTTGCAGTGATTCTGCTGTTGCTTTTTATGTGCTGCCTCCCCCACTAAACCACAACAAAATGAACACACAAAAAAAGCCTTTATTTCAAACTTTCCGAAACCTGGAGATGTATTTAAGAATTTCTGATGTGAGGACTGGCAAAAGATGGATCCTTTTAGGTTCATGCCCATGCCAGGCAGACTGTTGATATCTTATTGTTTTTCTTAAGCTTTGATTAGAGCTCAATGCATCGATAAGAATGTCTTGGTTCTTAGTCCCTTAAATACTTCAGGGACTGTGCCTCATCCTGCTCTGCCCCTGCTTTATGTGGCTGAGGAGGTGCCTGGAACAAATCTTCCCGACTGTCAGAACTGTCTTTTGCTGGAATGTGTTGTCCCATCATGGTACAAAGCATTCCCAGGTGTCTGCCATTCCAGTTGCAGACTGCAAGTGTCAGCACTGGGAAAAACGTTCAGAAAAAGGGGTGTTCCTGGATCACTGGTTTCTGACAGAGGCAAAGCTTAGACTTTGCACTGTAGTTGTCTTATTTTCTTTTTTTTTTTTCTCTGTTTTTATTATACTCATTCCGTTTGCTTCTGTGACTCTTGTGTTTGGGTAGCTGTATCTAACAGCAAAAAAATATTAAATTTGAAGATGACACCTTATGTAATCTGTTAAACCTGAAGAAAATACTTGATTACTGCCCAGTTCCAGAGAAAAGGAGATGAAACTTTGATGTCCAAGGCTGTGGCAGACCTGATGTTCCACTGTAAGGCAGACAAGGCTGTTGCTATAAACCTGCTGTAGTGCAGGAGAGCAGTCGACTGCTTAATTACATAATTTATCTTTCCTACTTTGATTTTTATTTTATCTAAATAATCTCAGTGGTCTCTTCGCTTCAGACTTTCACTTTGATTCATATCTTTTATTTTATCTACATAAATATTTCATGCTGGATTTGATTAATCAAAGGGATGAGAACTAATTTTCCCCCTTACTTTTGAAATTGTTATTCATTTAGGACCAAACTTTCCACTTGCAAAAGCATTACAGGACTAGTATTTAGCCCTTGAAAAGGGCAGGGAAGGTGAATTAAATATAAGTTTCAATTAATTGTTCACAGACATTTTATTAATATTTTTGAGAATGCTGAGTTGTGTGTTGCTTTCAAGAACTGAAGAGAAAAACGGGTCTTTAAATGGACAGTTGCAGGATACAGGAAGAACCTGAGGCCCAAAAAGATAGCTTCAAAATCACAAAGGTGTTATTTAAACTTACTAAAAGATGAAAGAGAACATGATGAAAGAGAAGTGTGCAACACCAAGTTTCTCCATTGCATTCTGGGAATACAAAGTATAAAATTTTCTTATATTACATGCAAACTCCAGGGAAGTTTTCACTTTTGGTGTCATTAGGACAAAGGTTCTTGCAGGTAAAGCAGTCTGAGGGGGACATAGAGAAGGGTGGAGGAAGGGAAGTGAAGGACAGGTGGTTTCATGGTTTGCTTTCTTTCATCTCTTTGTTGGTGCTGATCCCTTTGTTGGTCAATAAATCCTACACAGAGCAAGCCCAAGCCTGACCCAGTTTGGTAGTTTAAATGTTGGAGCTTCTCTCTCACATCTTGGTGATGTTCCTTTCTGCCCATTAAGAAGGAGAATTTTGAAACACCAATTTCAGCCTGTTTTATCTTGTGGAATATACAGTGAAGCCCTGACAAACCACACCCTTATAGGCAGGAATGGCATTTTCGAGGCACAACATGGCAGTGCTGTCCCTGAAAAGCAGGATAAACTTCCTTGGCTATTACACTTTGTCAGTTCATCCTTAGTGCTCCAAGCAGTTGAGTCTAAGGAATGCTGATTGAACTTGCAAAACATTTATCCACCCCCTTCTCCCTCCTTTGCTTCCTCCTCCCCTTCCTCTCCTCCTGTTCCTGTATGAGGAGGATAATGGTACCTGCTGAACCTGAGAATCAAGAAGTGCCTCTTGTCCAGCGTCTCTTGATCTCATAAACTGTTGATGTGCTCCTTTAACCACACACTTGAGGGCACAGATCTTTGTCTTCTCGCCCCAAAATTCGTGCAGATTGTTTGTCACCCTCTCATTTCGGTTGGGGCATCCACTGAGCACTGCTGAGGTGCTTCCTCCTGTTTCCCTCAAGAATTATTGATTTAGTAATAAATAAACCTTATTCAGGAGTCACCTTTGCCTGTTCTTCTCTTGCACCACCAACCAACGTCATCTGATGTCATCTCTGTCCAGGCCAAGTGCAGTCACTCGACTGTGAACTGTTTCAGTTCTGCCTCCTCTTTTATGGTTACCTTTCATTTATTTGTTAACTTGGTTCTTCGGGTATTTCTCTTTTCTTCACATATTTCTTTTTGCTGTTTTATATCAATAACTTCCATCAACTTCCTCTGCAGCTCTTCTTTGCAACTATTGGTCTGAGCTTGCTGTAAAATACCTTGTTTAGCTGGATCATATTTTACCATTAAGTAACATATAATTATATATCATCTTTAAATTGTCTCAGTTCCAGTTAGGTTTTGATAAATCACTTCTTGTGTTATTCAGTTAATCACTTTCTTCCTATGGAACGTTGCAGAGAAATATCTTTTTAATAAAGGCTTCTGAAATCCCACTTCTGTTGTTGAATGCATCCAAGTATCTTACACAGTGTTTTCCACCATAAAATGCATCTGGATTGTCAGCTCCATGTTTATGTGTGTGCATTACAGCACTACAATTATTTTCCAGGGATCTTGGTGTGTTTGTGGCTGCCATTAAGATGAATGTGCAGCAGCTGCTGTTTTAAAAAGAAGCACTATTATATAGGCTGATGGATGGAAAGTTTGTCAAAAGTAGTGAAAGCTTCTACAGGGGATGCAAAGCAGCTGGAAAAATTCATTGTTATGTGCTGCTGGTACGAGTCTCTAGTTCAGCTGTGCTGCATTTGATTAGAAAGTTAGATTCTATGGAAGTGTCAAACAGAGTTCCTGATATTCTCTAATTTTATGGCATTTCTAATGTGGTATTCACCTCTTTGTTCTTGGCCAGGGAACCTACTGGTTTTGCTTGAATATGTGTTAAGAAGCAGTACAGCATAATAAAAGTTGGCAAATGTGAGCTGTGTTTATTACTTCTACACGACTGTCTTGTTGGCCAATGGAAATTAAAGTGCCCTGTTGATTGTTTCATTTGTATTTGTGGAGAATGGCTTGAACAGCAGATGAACAATGCCAAATTCTTTCTTTTTTTTTAGTTCTCTATTATGTTACAAACAATACTGTTCTCTGCTTCAAAGTACAACTATAATTAGAAATGTGATTATGTAAAAGTGGCACCATCTTATTCAGTCCTGCTTCTTCCTGGGCTTAGTCCTATTGTGACTATTTTTGTTTTCCAGGTACCCATGTTTCTCCTGGGGTTGCACCAACTAGGTAGAATTTGGTTTTTTTGCAAGGGACTTTATTCTGTAGTAGCACCTGTTTTATCTATATGCAGGGGCTCAGCTCCAGTGCTTGAAATTCCTCCTTTCTGAGTCTCCAAGTGCCTTTCATCCTTCTCTGTGGTGCTCATTTATCTGTCTGTCTCCTGCGTGCCAGACATCTTTACTTATTGGGGAGTGGCTCTCTTCTATTTCTGGGGATTCCCAGAGCCAGTTTTTCTCTCTTTTGAGTCTCTCCTGATGGTCAATATCAAGAAGACATTTAGAGGACAACATCTTCCCACATTATATATTCTCAAAATATCAAAACAGAGAATGATAAAACAGCTTATTTTGTGCTCCAGGTTACCATAAGAGACAGAGGTAGACAAGGCACTTCATGATTTAGGATTGGGATTGCAAGTTCTTTATGCAGGATAAATAACAAGTGCTTTCTGCAGGATGAGAGAATCCACTTTGTGCCAATGAAGGCTAAACTCAAATACGTCCCACTGATGCTCACTGGGGTTTGTTGCACTATGGTCACCTTTTCAGAAACTTAATCCTTTCCAGATTTGATTTAGAAAATCATGTCAGAATCTAATGCTTTTGAGATATAGTGAAATATCCAAGTTTCTGTGTTTGTGTCAAGATAAACTGTCATGTTTTCACTATTAGGAAATGTGAAGCAGGGTGGTGGTATTTGAATGTATCCTCCCATTTACTGGAAAACAAAAATTTTGTTATGCTGATATGCTCTCAGACAGAGAAGGTTAGGAAGGTACTTTGGATGAAATATTGGGAAACCTTCAAGCCACCTGGAACTTTCAAGCCCTCTGGGTAACAACAGAATAACCCATGGCAGGAGTGTTCAGAGGAATGAGGGCTAATCTTATGTTCTGACCAGTACAGACTTTTTTCAGTGTAATAGAATCCACAGTTTCAGGCTGGGAGGGGAACTGCAGTCACATGGGTGGCAGAACCAAGATTATCATGCTTTGTACCCAGGTTTATAGGTCTTTGTTAGAAAGATCTGACCAAGTGGTATAATCTATTATTAACCTGCATCTGTATTAAGTATAGATATGTATTATAACTGAAGAATTATGGGGATTTTTTCCACTGTTTGCTCAGTTCTTTTTATTACTTGATGTGTCATTTTTGCCATGGTAAGACTGTAGAAATAAATTTAGAGATGCTAACAGAAAATGCCTGTGTTCCAGGCAGAAATTTAGTTGCTAGAAATGTCATAAAAGTAGATTACTAGATTTTTGCTGGGCTCACAAAGAGTGCTGCACCAGCGAATGCAAAAGCAAACGGGCTTGCATCAATTTACACTGAAAGAGTTTCTCATTTTACCTACACTTAGTGTGTTTAATCTGGTGATGTTTCCTTTGAAAACAAGGAACATTCTATTAGAGCTCACCTTAGGATCCAGATGCTTTGATTACCTTCCCCGGGCATCCCATTTGATTTCGGCGTCGAATTATTTCGCGCGCGGCTGAAAAAAATTCCTTCGATTTTCAACGTTTCTTCTCTCTCTCTTTTTTTGTCTTGCAGTTTTCAGTGAAGAGCTACACGCCAGTCTATACTTTGTCAATGCATCTCTGCAAGAGGTAGTGTTTGCCAGCACCACAGGGACACTGGTCCCCTGTCCAGCTGCAGGGATCCCCCCTGTGACGCTCAGATGGTACCTAGCGACGGGCGAGGAGATCTACGATGTCCCAGGGATCCGCCACGTCCACCCCAATGGCACTCTCCAAATTTTCCCCTTCCCTCCTTCAAGCTTTAATAACTTAATCCATGATAACACTTACTATTGCACAGCTGAAAATCCTTCAGGGAAAATCAGGAGTCAGGATGTTCACATTAAGGCTGGTAAGTACTGTCTTTTATTTGGGTTCGAAGGGGCTTGAGGAGGGGGGAAATTTCGGTGTTTCAAAGGGCAGCAGCAGCTGTAAATCGAGGGAGAATGGACAGAAATGTAACCTCTGAACTCTTAACAATATTCAGTAAAATACTGGATTCTTTCCTCCTTAGTTTGAATTATTTTGGGGGATAAAAAGTTAGTTTTCCAATGATCTTAATCAGTTGAGCACAGGTATAAGGAAAAACGAACTGATAATGAAATCAGACCATGCTCACACATTTAAAGAGCTATGAAGGAAAAAGATGAGTCTTTGGATATTTTGTACAGGGGCTGGAGGAAAAGAGGGATATTTGCCCAATCACATCCCTTCTCATTTCCTTGTAGTCACTTGTGCTCTATTTTTAGAGGAAAAACTTGTGTCCTGTGCAATGATTCAACAACTGCTGTGGGTCCACAGGCAGTGCTTCCTCTTTAAGCTGAAAGATGCAAATGAGCGCAGTGGTTTTGCATCTGTTTTCTCTACTGGCTGGGTCAGCAAGTGGAGAATTAGAGTGGGATCAAAATTAGGCCTTTTGTTACAACACATAAACACATGATTGCGTTGTTTTTGAAGATTTTTGTCTACCCACTTCAGTTAATTAAAATATTCAAACAAACAAACAAAAAGTAGTCTGGGAGCTGACCCTTGGCAAATGCAAATCCTTGGAACCTCTTTGTTGTTGGTGGAGCTAAGCTTGGCTTTTCCCACAAGAGAATTACTTTTCCTTTGGAGATATCTCTTCACAGGAATTTCACAGGGAGAACCGTGGACACTTAGCAAGTAGATTTGCCCGTGACTTTCTTTTTAAATAGGAAAATGTATTCTCTTCTTCTTAACAATAAATTAACATTCAGAGATCTGTAGCTGGTAGACAATGGGGAGGCAAGAATAAAAACCAGGTTTCCATGAAATTCATGTCTCATTAAAATTTTAGTCTAGAAAAGTGGGTTTTCTTGCACAAGAAGCAAGTTATCATGCTACATATATGGGGAGTTTCCATAATGGTCCGTGTTCCTTATGAAAATGTTCAGTTGTCCACAAAGAAAAGCTTGAAAATCAAAGATTCATAAGAACACATTGTAACCAACTTAATGGTTGAAACTCACTTCTGGTTTTTGTGCTTTTGGTTTTACTTTCATGGATTTGTGGACAAGTTGTCTGTAAGAATTATATTTAGAGACAGCATAATATACTTTTTTCATGTGTGGATTTGTTTGAGTATCTCAATTTTGAACATCTTTTGGGCATAATTTTTTTCCCCCCAGTATTAGTTTCTAATTTTTCTATTTCTTAGATAAACTAAAAGTGATGTGAAGGAGGTTAAAAATTGCAATGACTTGCTTGGTGTTCCTTTAGGTGTAAAGCAGATGAGAGGGGTGACAGGATGTAGCTCTGTTTGTTACTCAGCAGTGACCCATCAATCCATGGAACCCCAAAAGAAATCTTCTCCCTCTGTTTGAGCAATAAGCTTTGCAAATAGAAAAAGGACCTCAAAACAGGGCTTTGCAGTAGCAGCTGTAGCTGCTTGACTCATAAGTTAACAATTTTTTTATTGTGGCCAACTCAGAAATGTCCCTTTACCTCTTTTCTTTCCCTTTTTTAACCTTTTACCGTTCGTTTCTCCATTTGACTCAATTTCTCAGTTAATCTGAGGTTTGGATAACAAGTTAAACAAGTCCCTTTCCTTCATGTGAACTGGTACTGTGTGTCAGAGCTCTCATTGTGCCTGATGGCAGACAATAGTTATTAGCAAGCATCTTTTCCAAAGGCCTGTGTAATCCCTCATTCATAGCAAAACACAATTTTGAGAGCCTTCTGTGCATAGCAGTAAGTGTATTTTGTGCTCAGGTGATAACCCCTGTGCTGCTAAAATGTGAAATTATGAATTTCATTTGTTAATGTGGTACTTTCATGTGAAATCTGAACACTATTTCAGATTGGCCCTAATTAGCATGATTTTGGAGGGGCCTTTTCTAATCCCTTCTCTATCTCCTCCTGCTTCCAGTGCCCCTCCAACAGCAATGGGGTTTCCTAAAAATGCAGAAGCTTTGTGGAGCTTGTGTTCCTAGCACAAAGACTAGCACAGCTCTGCCCATTCTCACAGCTGGCTGGAGAAAGTCTGAGCCTCATTTACCTGTTTCCCCAAGGATATGGGAAGCAGATACAAGAGTTCCAGCTCACAAATCACTGTAATTGTGTTTTTTCATGTAATTTTGCATGTAGTGCAACACATATCCTCAACCCCTCCAAAAACATAATCCCCCTACCAATGAACCCAAACCCAACCCTCTTCCAGGCCTGTCCCACATGGGATTAAAGGTGAATATCTCCTTTTTGTCTTCAAGCTTCCCTGTGCAGTCATGGCAGGGAAGAGTATATTTTTCTAGCCAAGAAATTCTCATATAAATTAATGACCTGGGATTTAAAAAAAAAAAAAAAAAAAAAAATTGAAAGAAGTAAAAATCAGCAATTTATTCATGGGAACTCTCAAAACTACAATCTGGAAATAGCTGAGGGACCTCGAAAATCACAATAATGTAAATTCTTTTAAGCAAGGATGTGAATAAACCTCTTTCCAGTTTTTGTGCCCCACATGGTTTCTGTATTCGGGCAGATTTTCAAAATGGCCAACTGGTCTGAAAGGTACAAATACCTTTAACAGTGTGTTAGGACATTGCTGCTAAACAGGCCTGTTCTGTAAATGATGACTGAAGCAGGAGCCTTAGACAAAAGTCAGCCTCATTAAGATGATCTATGTGCCATTCCCTCGGTGTAGTACAAGATTAGGGGGCTGCTTCATCACAGGGCAGCCACTGTTGTAAAGTCACTGTATTGAAGTGTTTCAAATACAAGTTCAACACTTGCAGCAGGGTTAAGAATCTTAACCTTTGATTAAAAATAAATTACTTTTTAAAAACTAGTAGTGCCTTTCTTACAATAGAAAACGGAATTTATTTCTTTTTAAAAAAGATATTTAGTTTTTAATTGAATTTATTTTTATTACATTTATTTTTTTAGTTAGGGCTTCTAACAGTGATATTGTTATAACAGTGTTTGGGGTGGAGAACTTCATTCTTCCTTCTTGCAGTGGTAGCACTGGACCTGAAAACTTGATGCTGTTTCCATTTGTGAAGACTACAGTTGCATCTCAGTAGTCTGCCTTTTTTTTCATGAAATACATTGTAAATGGGGCTGACTCTTAAAAATTCCAGTGCTCCTGCTGTATAGAAATGCTTTTGTAAACTCTGAAAAGGATTTACTGGCTTTGCCTGTCCTGTCTTACCCATTTATTTATATGTTGTAGTGGACAACATCTGTTTCTTCCCTGCTCTACCACCTTCTCCATCAACTGTTGCTCACAGAAATTTTCATCCCTCACTCTTCATGGAATTATTTCTGAGCCAGAATTTTCCTCCTTTCCATTCTCCTACACAATGCAGCTCCATATCATCCCAGCAATATTAGGATTTCTCCAGTTGTGCTTTTATCCTCTTTGTCCATCCAGTTGTGCTTTTTTTCTCTCTGTTCATTAAATTATTTCTTTCAGATGCAAGACAAATAAGTCTGGACCTAAGTGTTTTTTTGAATCGTGCTGGTTTTTAATGTAACATGTTTTTACTTGCTGCAATCATGGTTTTGTTTCTGTTCTCTTACCATTATCTGATTTCTTTCAGGGCTGGTCAATCCAGTGTAGCTCTTACCTTTCGTGCTCTCATTTCTCTGTGTTTCTGAGACACTTTGGTTTTTCTCTTGCTGTCACCTCCATCAATTTTCTCCTTTGCTTCTCACTTCTTCAAAATCCTAAATGACACTGACCTTCTCTTCTCCCCTTTGGATGTCTAATTCACACACAGAGCCCGCATGTTCCCTCGTGCTCTTTGATAGGGCAGAAAACCCTTCGTGAAGGGAAACGTGGCACGAGAAACTAGACAAGTTAACAGAAGGCATAACACCATTTACCCCCATCAACACACAGTTCTTACCCCAGCCTTTCTCCTCGCCCCCAGGATGAGGGGGGGGAAGGGCACAGGAATGGTGAAATGCAGATTTTGAGGAAAAAAAAGCTCTGGGAATGCTTTCAAATGTTAACTTTGTGAAATAGTGTCATTTACTGAGGCAGAAGAGCTCACAGCTTGAGTCACCTTCTCGGGGGGGATCTGCAAAACCGACTGAAGAAAGGGATGAGACGAGATGTGCGGTGGCAACTTGTTTAATGGCTCCTCTTTTTCCCCCCTCCAGTTTTACGGGAACCCTATACAGTCCGTGTGGAGGACCAGAAAGCCATGAGAGGCAATGTAGCAGTGTTCAAGTGCATTATCCCCTCCTCTGTGGAGGCATACATCACTGTTGTCTCATGGGAGAAAGACACAGTCTCGCTTGTCTCAGGTAGGCTCTTATGGTTTTCCTTCCCAGCTACCACTGGCAGGGATGTTTCTGGATGATTCCCCCCTCCCCAAATGCCTGATGTTTCCTTGGATTCAGTTATAGCTGGATGGGATGTCATCCTTGCACTTCAGCATTGCTGCATCCCTGTGACTGGGTGTGTGACGTGAAGGCTTTAGACAGCCCTGCTTGGGGGAAAAAATAACGTGGTTTTTGTTTTATACCAGACACAAACCCAGCCTTCTGGTGCTGTGGCAGTGGGGTTGTGTTTTAACTTTGATAAAGAACTCCCACGTGCCGAAGAAATTTGAGTGTCACAAAACATGTGCTGGGTTGTAATTGTTTTTTTTCACTCGTAATGCTACTCGTGGATTAGGAGAAACCCAGAGTCTAAATTTGTTTGGTTATGTTTAAATGAGGTATGTAATTGATATTTATACTTTCACAGCATTTTAATCTCAGATATCTTCACAGATAACACTGGAGGCTTAAGCACAGTGCCATAATCTGAACATATTGAAGTGAAACAATCTATACTAAAGCAGTTATGTGCATTAATCTATTTACTGGCAAAGTGAGGAAATGTGAGGCATTTTTCAGGAAGTACAGGGAATTCAGGCAAAGAATATCTAATGTTTTAAAGCACAAACACTCTAAGAAATTCATGGGAGAAGGAAAACGTAGGAAGACTATTTTCAGTATAGTACATACCTAAATTCTATGTATTACACACATGGTGCTGTTGTTACCTGTACAAATGATTTATGTGTGAAGAAATGTGTTGGTCCAGAGTGATACAGAATGGAAAAAAAACCAGTTGGAATTAAATGTTGCTGCAGAATATATTTAAGAATATATTTGTGTTTATGATCCTTCAGTGTGTGGAAATGTTTTTGTAGCATCCTCAGGATATTAATGATCTTTTCTTTCTGACAAACATGGCATTGATGGAATATCTATGTCTCTATATGACTCATATTATAGATTTCATTTCTCTCTGTATTTTATTGATTCCTGACATCACCTTGTTCTACTTTTTCAAAAAATATATTTCAAAGAGCTTTCTAAGGATTTGGTAGATATTTTAAGTACCATGTAACTGATGAGCAGTTGTTCTGTATTATTGGTTCACTGTTTAGGCTTGGTGAATTCTCTTCCTTATTATGCTCTTGGATTTTAATAGGAAATATTATTTTTGTCATTGAGCAACTGAAATGCAATGTGTTCTCTCAAAGAGGTCTGTAATACCTGAGTTGTAGGACTCACCAACACTTCAGCCAACACAAGTCAGATTTGTATTTAAATACACAAATAAGCTTTCCATTATTCTCTGAATAATGATACAGAAATATGCTTAGGATTATCAAAACTATGATTATTTAATGCAACAGTGGATGGATGTGCTTATTTTCCTTCATCCTAAAATAGACTGCTACATGATGCACATATATCTGTATGTGTGAGTGTTGCCTGGAGAAAAAAAAGTGTATGTCTGTGTGGTTAACTACCTTAATTTTTATTTTTTTTAAGTTTGTTCATTATGAATTATAAGAAAAAATGCATATTTCCTCAGTCAACATAGATCGTATCCTCTCAATCTGATTTTTTTTTTTGAGCTGAACATTAATACCTTGTACTTTTGTGATATCCCTGGGTGGCTCAGTCCTGCCCTTCCCCCTGGAGTCAGGAGTAGGGCACACAGGTCTCTGTAATCCCTTCTTTAGGGAAGAAAATATGGCAGTTCTGCAGACCACCATGGCTTCTACTTATAGACAATTTTATTTTGAGTGGATTATATTGGTTTTAACCCTAAACTTTTGGGGGATAAAAGTGTGTAATAACATTTAACTATATCGACCTAAATCTAATAATTTACTTTCCTTAATGCAACTTCTGGCTGTGGTTGACCAGGCTACCATCATAAAATATCTATTACAAACTTTAACAAGTTTCTAATTATCTCACAATCCCTTAATTCTGCAGTTGGCAGAACCCTAAATGGAAATAAAACATAATTCATTACAACCGAAGCTACTAAAAATCTGAGTTTATCACATTGGGTCATGTCACGGAAGAGATTTAGTTTCAGAGATGAAATCACAGGTTAGATGCCAGGTCAGTGCTACCTGTCATGCAAGGGCAGGAGGGAGGCAGGAAAACATTGCTCTGCTTTAACCACAGGGATGGCAAGATTTGTTTGTTCGCCATTTAATGCTCTGTAACAGCAGCTTAATAGTGAGAGCATTTAAAAACCCCAACCCACACGTGTTTCATAAAACAACTGGCTTGAGTTTTGCCCATAATCAATTTTGCAATAATCTGGCCATGAACCCAAATGAGAGGTATTGATCAAGCCTGTCTTAGAATGCCAGTGCTGATGAATAGGATGCAAGACATAACATGACTATTGAGCTGTTTCCCTAATGATCAATATTCCAAGGAAATGCATATTCTTGCTTATGCAGCCCCTGCTTGCATGTTTGGTGGTTGTTTTTTTTTTTCTATGTGCTAGACCAGATTTATTGGTGTGATTTTAATTTCACCGTTAAATATTGGAAATATCAAGTCCTGATTTGTTTTCTTCTTGTTTCTTAATGTAACTGATTTATTGATTATTCATTAGCATCAGCAAAAATGAGAGTCACCTTGAGGGAAAAAAACCTCTGCTGTGAAAGAGCGAGAATATAAAAAGATACACACTTGGAGAATGATGGTTTCCATGGCTTGAGGTGGACAAAACTTTTTTGGGAAAACGAGGTAGTATTTATGGAATGATAAGAAAAAACAAAGAATAAAAAAAGTGGGGAAGAGGATCAAGATGAGAAGAACATTTTCTGAGTGGAGCTACCAGAAGGATGGAGAGAGACTGTTTACAAGAGCAGGTAGTGACAGAATAAGGGGAAATGGCTTCAAACTGACAGAGAGTGGGGTTAGATTAGATATTAGGAAGAAATTTTTCCCTGTGAGGGTGGTGAGGCCCTGGCACAGGTTGCCCAGAGAAGATGTGGATTCCCCATCCCTGGAAGTGTCCAAGGCCAGGCTGGATGGGACTTGGAGCAACCTGGTTTAGTGGAAGGTGTCCCTGCCCATGGCAGGGGGTGGAACTGGATGATCTTTAAGGTCCCTTCCAACCCACAGCATTCTATACATCCATGATTTTCATTGGGATGATATATCCATTTAAAATGGAAGACACAACTAGCCCAGGAAGCTTAAACCTTACAGCAGGGAAAGGGAAACACCCTATGACAAGAAATAGGGAAAGCTTTATAAGCAAGTGGACCAACAGAGAGGATTTTCAGTGGGAAAGCTTTATAAGCAAGTGGACCAACAGAGAGGATTTTTTTTTTCTTTTCTGCATGACTTAAAACCCAATGCAATATTTCCAAAAACAATTTAGAGTAAATATTTCATATACCTGTCTACCTGTAGTGCAATTCTGACTACTAGGATAGAGAGATCTGTAGATGAACCAGAATCCTTTATTGGAGCTGTTACTGATCTAGATATCAGCTCTCTTTTTATATACATGTAAAATTTAGAAAAAAAAACAAACACAACAAACAAACAACAAAAAACAAACCAACAAACAAGACAAGCAATGTTTTTACTTTTATAATGTAAAAATATCCCACCCTTTTAGAAAGTGTTTAGGAAGGTTATTCCTTGGTTAAAGCAGGATTATATTTTCTGAGCATATCTGCTTTTGTCTGTATGCTTAATTTTCAGAGAGCACAGTGATGTCCACAGTGATCAAAGTGTGGAAAAAATAGAGCTGGGCAAAAACATCTTCTGTTTCCTGGCTGCAATTTTATGTCATGCCTCCAGGTTATTGTAAAGTAATTGGGAGTTGAAACATAAGACCCATTGCTGGAGCATTTCCAAGGAGTATCCCACTAGGTCAGACTCCATGTTCAATAAACGGGAAGGTGCCCACGTTTGGAGGCAGAAAAACCAATTTTTATGAAGTCTCCATGTGCAAGGACAGCTGCAGACTGAAAAGGTGTGCATGTGCTTGTCTGTCTCTCAGGGGAACAGCTACATAATTGGGGTTTTGCTCCTACACTTTGTCTTTTCCATGTGGCAGCAAATCTGAGGCCAAAAAGCTTTTTCAGGGTGTCCTCTGGGGCCAAGGTAGCAAAAACAGAAAAGATTTTTAAAGCAAGGCAAACCCAGTTATTTGGATGAATTTCTCTAGAGGAAAAGTAGAAAGCCCCGGCCTCCAACAGCAAACACCCAGAAATATTTTCATACTGGAAAGCTCCATTTTGAATAATAATTGTTAGATGAAATATTCAGCCACCTCCACTGTATAGAGCTGTGTTACAAACTCTCTGACAGAGAAGGACAGCAGCAGACCTTGGCAGTTGTCAGTCTGCTCCAGATGCATCAAGTGTGTTGTATTTGCCTCTTTGTGTCCTCTAGCAAAAGCAGTCAAACCGTGCAGAAGGTGCCTGTGTTGCCTAAGGACCTGTGTGGTGTCAGCAAAATAGAAGGACTGATGGTAGCTCTGAGAAGTCTCAAGGGGCTCACAAAGTGCAAGTTTGCTGCTGTACCAACCTCTGCAGCTGGAACTACAGGATCTCTTCTGAAGATCCTACTTTATTCTAAAGAATTTGATACTGTCAGTGGACCTGAGACTGAATCTGAAGTTCATTTGAATTATAACAGGGAGAGTAATGATGTGCAGTGTTCTCTCAGATCGGTAACCAGCTCTTATGGGTTTTCATTAGATGACACTAAACATAAAAGCTTAAATCCTCCTAGAACACTGTGATGGATAGCTGAGTAAATCTTGCTCAAAAGCTTCCTTTCCCTCTTACAGCTTTCCTTCACAAAGCATTCCCAAAGAAAGAGGCTTTTGGAATAAAGTTTGTGTTGATCTTGGAACCGCCGACAACAGCCAAGGTCCTGCAGGACCAAAGGGTGCAGCAAAGAATATTTTTGTAATAACAGCCATAAAATCAAGAGACAATAGTGGAGAAAAGTGCCATGGATTGTGCTTCTGCTCCCACTGAGCAAGTGCAAGGCAGTGGGAGTGCAGTGCTTGGTTCATTCCTTCTTCACACACAGAACAGTGAAGCTGGGCTAGAAAGGAAGGTAAAATAATTGCTGGTTCTGCTTTGCCTGGGTGAAAACAGAGGGCAGAGTCCATCCATGTCTTAATTAGTCCCAGAGAGAGCAAAGGATGGGTGTGGTTGAAGGGGAAGGAGGGCAGAAAGGGGTTGCTAAAACTGAAGGTCAGTGTCCAGGGATCAGCAGAGAGAAAAGAGCAGAACGGAGAAGAGCTGTAAACAAAGAGAAAGGCTGAGGAATTAACGTGGGTCTGTCACTACGTACTGTACTTCTGTTATGAATCCTTCCTATCCTGATGCTGATAACTGCAAGGGATTTGGAGTTTTTCTGTGTGTCTGAATAGCTCAGTGCCAAGAGCAGGATCGTGAATAGGTTCGTGCCCTGACCTCTCCGAATTCCCATTTTCCCATCTAATGACATACCATGCAAGAATCTGATTTATACATGGAGTGTGACTGCTTAAAAAAAAAACACAGAAAAGGAGAGAGACAGATAATATGGACTGTGCACAGCAGCATATTTAATGCTGCACTGAAGGAATGGCAGATCTGAGGGAAGGTGGGTGAGCACGGGTGGAACAGAGTTCCCTGAAGGGCTGTGACTGACATGCTGGTGACAGCAGATGAGCCTTCCAGCCACGGTACTTCCCATCAGCCAGGAATTAGTCACACTGGACCATGGCTTGAGAGGTGTCACTGATGTACAGTGACCTACATTTGATGTAATGAATTGCATTATTTATTTACACACAGTTCCTCAAGTCTCGTCTTTAAAAGGCTCAGGGGCTCCTGGATCTCTTTGTGCACAAACTGCTGCAGTTGCCAGTCAAGCAGTCAGTGTTTGCCAGTAGTTATCACGTGGTGATATCTGAAATACAGCACTGCAGTTTGTGCTGGGGTTTGGAGATTACAGCAGAGGTTCAGCTCACACAGAGCAATCACTGTGTTTTCAGCCAAGAGGTTTGTACTTACAGGAAGGAAAAAAAAATATCTCTTTATGCAGAGTGGTCCTGTGTGCAGAGTCCTGTGATCAGAATGAGCTTGCTGTTGATGATCACAAGGATGAAGTCCAGCCCTTTGATTGCAATTGTGTCTAGTCATGAGCTATGATCTTTCTTGCTTCAGTTTGACATCAGTGCTTAACCAGAGCTGCCAAAAAACAGGCATTCAGCATACATTTCACCCTGTGCCACTGGATGCTCTAGATGCAAGATTTCTCCTGCTTCCAGCTGGAGTCTGATGAAGAGGACAATTTTTTTTATGCTTAGGTATTTGAACATAAATAAAATTAAAAAAATTCTGGAAGTAAACTACCTTCTACCAGAAATTTGTCAGTGAGGTTTAATTCTGCTGCTCAAAGTTGTGACAGCACAGAATGTTTTGGTAAAAAGTACAGCAATCAAACCCCTCCATCTGCTGAACTTCCTTGACTCCCTGGAAAGCTGCTGTGAGTAGCATTCAGCCATGCTCAGGTCAGGCTGCAGGTTTGTTGTTACAGTAATGTGTTTTCCAGGCTTCTTGAAGACTTGTGAAGTGCACTTGCCCATCTCCAAAGACAATATATTGCTTCCTCACTTTCCCTTTCAGCAAGGTTATTTTCCTAAGGGACCCAGGAAGAAGTTATTTCCTACATTATTTAACAAAAGGCCGGTTTTCCCCATTTTTCCTGAGAGCTCTGCTCTTTTAAGAGGACAGTGTCTCTTATAGTACCAGAAAGTGGAAATGGTAAAAACTTAGCACTTCTTGCTTGTGCAAACATTTTTCACACTCTGTCTCATTGTAAACTAAAAATGTAACTGAGCAAGGAGATGCATTTAAAACTGCTCATTGAAGGAAGTTGTAGTGAGGTGGGGGTCGGTCTCTTCACCCAGGTAACAAGTGATAGGACAAGAGGAAATGGCCTCAAGTTGTGCCAGGGGAGGTTTAGATTGGATATTAGGAAAGATTTGGATATTAGGAAAGATTGGATATTAGGAAAGAACAGGCTTCCCAAGGAAGTGGTGAAATCACTGGCCCTGGAAATGCTAAAAACCCCTGTGGACGTGGCACTTTGGGACGTGGTTTGGTGGTGGACGTGGCAGTGCTGGGTTAATGGTTGGACTCGATGATCTTAGAGCTCTTTTCCAACCTAAATGATTCTATGACTCTGTGACCTTTCCTCTGGCTACTCTCTGCTTGCTTCCTACTCCCCTACATTGGAGTATTTTGATCAGGTGGATAATTTAAAAATTATGACTGTGGTATCCTTAACACTGGATGCAAGGATTTCAGCAGCTTTGTGGGAGGCGGGTGTTTGGAGTGACTCGAAGGGATGGAGGTGGAAAACATCTGATCCACATGTCAAAGAATCACGTTTTGATGTCACAGAGGAAAGTGAGCGATGTTACCCTGCTGTAGGAGTGGTTTCTGATCCTTTAATCAGCTCCTGGAATGGAGGTGTTAATATCAAGGAAACTCTTATTTTCCTGTGGAGGGAACTTGCAGATTTTCCTCGGTGTGACTGGGTGTTCTGGCTGTTCTGAGAGCATGGAACAGTGGTGGCTGTTTGTGAGAGATGAAGGAGAAAAGTATCTTTGGGTGGGGTGTCTCGGTGCTTAAAGTGCAGAAAGCCAAAATTTTCTCTGTCTCACTATATCCAGAACTTTAATTACTAACGGGATTCACAAATAGTAGTAGTGGCTTTGGCATTTCAGTAATGAAGCATGTCTAAGAGACAAGTGTATCATAATTTTTTCCCCCCTTCTGTTGCTGCTCAGTTTTGGACAGCCCTCCATTTCCATCACTGGAAGGGATTCTTTTCCTCCACTCACTTCAAAACCAACCGAAAAACTCAAAACCAAACCAAACAACCCCCTGGTGCTCTTTCTCTATTTTTTATCTCAACTCTTCAATTTATTTTTCTGTCTACTTAAATTAAAGCATGTGAAAAACTTGATTGGATTCAGGCCCTCTTTAGAATTGCTTTTGCCTTGTGAATTAAAGAGAGAGAGAGGGGGAGATTGCAACTCTGTATTCTCTGTTAAGGCTTCAATTTAATTATTTTTTTTTATATAAAATATGCCTTACTCTCCCTTTCCCTCTCTGTATCCATCAGTGTGTGTATACAGATACATATACATATATATGGGCACTTATCACATCTCTCTCTGGGCCTGAGGGTGTGTTGGACCATGCATAACATTATCCAATCTGATGCCCAAACTGTTCTGTTTTACCACCTTGTTATTGATGTTGCCAGTCATGAAGAGGTTTCTTTCAGCATGGTTGAATCCAGTGACACAGTTAGCCTTTCACTGGAAATATCTGTGTCACATTATTTTCTCCCCAGATGTACTTGAGATTTCTTTCATTTTCCTGGCTGAATCGCATTTTATCATCTGGCCAGCTTTTTCTAGCCCCCACGCTTCCTGTAATATTAATTCTCTCTGGGGTTTTGCAAAACGTTCAAATAAATATGGCCTGCATTTTAATTAGCTGGATGTTTACCAGGTCTTTATTAAAGGTGAAATTAGAGCAGACTGACTGCTAACCTTCACAGGTGCTCACTCAACATTTTTCCATTTTGTCTTCCCTCTTTGTTTATGATTCTTCAGGCAGTTTTTGGTTCGTCTACTTTTTCTTAAATATTTGAAGCAACATTTTTATTGCTTTGGTTTGATTGCAGGATTTTTTTTTTTTGGGGGGGGTGATTTTGTAGACAGTAAGGCTCAGATTTGGCATCAAAATTCTAAGAGCAGGAACACATTTTGATGAATCAGTGTGCTGGTTTTAGGTCTGATTTTGTTATTTATTTTAATTTTTTTTTGCTTTGTGAAATAAACAGTGATTGCAGCATTGTCTTCTTCCTTATAAATCTGCTCTGCCAGTAGCTTGTGATCTTGTCACCTTCCTGAAGGCAGTGGATAAGCAGGTGACCACATTAAGCCACTGTATGCTTGAGGTTTCCCATCAAAACTCTGTCTAACCTGAGTAAACAGCCAATGAGCTCTGACAGGTTTGATATGAGGGGACAAAATTGATGCATGAGATCCATTTTAATGAGTTTGTGCCTTGCTACTGGGAATTCTTTATACCATGCAGCTTCTGCCTGTGTACGTGGTTTAGCTGCACTCTGAGAGGACTAGAATGGCATAACTGCCACCAGCTGTGGTTTTTTTTAGGTTATTTTTAATAACCAAAGACTTTTTAACACCAAGGAGATACTTACAGGTGACATCTAGAAGAATGGTGACAGCAGAGATACTTACAGGTGACATCTAGAAGAAACAGAAATATTCTAGTCTTGTGTGTTGTAATAAGTCACCGATTTCAACTAAAACAACCTTGTGGAGCACGGTGCTATTCAGTTGATAAATCCACATTGTTTTAGGGCTGTAGATGGCCATACAGGTGCTCATTTGGTTTGTCTTCCCTGTTGGGAGTCCAGTTTTAATTGAAAGGCTCGTTAGAAGAATGACTCATTAGAAAGAAGTGGAAATACATCTCTGGTAGAGATTGTTTCATTTGCTGTGACATCAATGTTGTACCTGATTTGCTAAACTGTAAAGGTGTATTTTAATTGCATGTATGTTTTCTCTTTGGAGGAAGGTTACAATGAAGGCCAGGTGACCTTTAAGTTAGAATAAAGTGAATTTTTAAAGCCTGTGATCTGGTGTGTGAGTTTGACCTGCGTAACTGCACAGGGGGCAGATGCTCTGTCCTGCTGCAAAAGGTGGTGGATGCAAAGGCTAAACATTTTATGTTGCTGTACCAAAATATCCAGAAAACTTAAAGCCAGTGATTCTTTCACAAAAGTGAGAGTACAGAAGAAAGACAGAACTATTGAGATGTCACCATCGCCATCAAAATTGCTTTATAATTGCAGTTACGGGTATTTTTCACAGCAGAAGTAGCCTATCAGTTTGTCTGTTCACGTTTGCTTGGTTTGAAATAAATTCTGTGTGTTCTTACCATGCACTTGAGCACGGTTGGTGTCGAATGAGCTGAAATGTTTACTGAGGGCCACGGAGCCCGACGTGATGCCAGAGCAGTGGGATCCACACAGCCCTGTCAACAAAAGCAGGTCAACAGGATTGAGCAAGAAAGAAAAAAAAAAAAGAAAATCAATAATCTTTGAATTAATCATACAGCTGCCAGAGAGAATTATGGGCTCATGAAATGAAGGCTGTAGGTACATATCCATGGCCACTTATTCTTTCCTACCCCGTCGTGTCCCTTTCTGTGCCTGCAAGTTTCCTTTCCCCTGCTGCTGTCTGAGCGGCCCTCTGTTTGTTTGGGCACCTTCATGGAACACTCAGAAGTCATTTTGAAGTAGGTAATTCAGTTTTGATCCCAGAAATTCCCCTTTTCTCTCTGTCTCTCTCTCTCCACGCTGCCAATCCCTCACTGACTGTTGTGTGCACTCAATATGAATTAATACGGGGATTTCTCCTCGGTGTAAAACTTAAGATTGCACATCTTGTGCAGTGAATTGGACCGAAAGCAGCTGCTGCTTCGGTGAACAGAGGAGTGAGTTAAAAATTCATGCTGGCTCTGCTGACATCTCAGGTGAGAGGATGCTCTTGCTGAGCCCTCGTGCAGCAGCGTGGCTGGGGGATGAGCCCTGATGTGAGGGCTAAACTCCCCCCAGCCTGGGCCAGATCTTCCTCCCTGGGGCTGACACCCACCTCTGCCTCACAGATGTGGCCAGTGAACATCACTGCCAGGAGGAAATGTTTCCCAGCCTGCTCTGTGAGGCTGGACAGTGATCAGGTGCAGCCTTGGAGAACAACTTGCTAGGGAGGGGCAGAGGAGGGGCAGGCACTGATCTCATCCCTGTGGTGACCAGTGACAGGACCTGAGGGAATGGTCTGAAGTTGTGTCAGGGGAGGTTTGGGCTGGATCTCAGGAAAAGGTTCTTCCCCCAGAGGGTGGTTGGGCACTGAACAGGTTCCCCAGGGCAGTGGGCACAGCACCAAGGCTGCCAGAGCACAAGGAGCATTTGGATGATGCTCTCAGACACAAGGTGTGACTCTTGGGGATGGTCTCATGCAGGGCTGAGGGTTGGACTCGATGATCCTTGTTGGTCCCTTCCAACTCAGCATATTCTGTGAACTAAAAGGGTACCTCAAGGTGGGGCAATTTGACATTTGAGAGGACTGTGAGGAATTGTGAGTTGAGAGGTACATCCCATGTGTGTTTTTGTGGTTTCAGCTCTATGTTTTGGTTTCACTCTCTCCTTCTGCTCAGAAGGATTTATTCTTCCTTGTGGTGGCCTGGAGGGATTCTCCTGTACAGCTTCCCCATGCAAAACTTTACTGCTGCTCTGCTTCTGGGCTGGTAGCAAGAAAGGACAGTAAAATTAACACCTTGGCATCTTTATATCTTTATCTCCCTTGAAGATGGTGCAGAGGTCCCTCCTCTGTCCCAGCTTCACTCTCCAGCTGCAGAACTTGGTCGTGCACCAGGGCAGGGATGTCTCCTTGGCTCCCTGCCCGGGGATCAAGTCTGGCTCTCTTCCAGCTGGGGGACAGCCCTGTGCTGGATGCTCACTTTCGCTGCAAATTCAAATTCATTTTTCTCTTTTCATCCGTGGCTTTCTTTGCAAATGGAGAGTGATATTCACAAAATCCCCAGGAACAATTGCCCTGCTACTTGTGGAAGGTCAGGCCAGGCTCTGTTCAGGGATTATATATTCCAGCAGGGAAAACAGAGCTGACATACACCGCTCCTGTTTTTCAATTGCATGCCTAGGGACTTTTTTTCCCCTTTTTTTTCCTTCCTTTCTCCATTAAAACACAGAACCAAATTCCTGACACGCTCAGAAAAAACGTTGGGGTTCAGCTGTGGAGATTAATTTAATTTTTGAACCAGCAAAGAGACAAATAGATTCTAATTTTCTAGCAGCAGAGATTTAATTTTTTTTTTACTGCCCTCAGTTTATAAAACATCTTGCCCAACTGTACCGACTGAAATACCATTGTTTAGTAAACCCACATCTTATTCTTTAGAGAGATATAAACCATACAAAAATAACATCTTTTTCTTCTGATATTTCTCTTGCAGCTGATCCTCCAGGCAGTACCTGAGTGATAATCATGTAACAAATATTTACCTCTGTTCTTTTAGACTTACATTTGTTTTGTGCCTCTAAGAGTTCTTTCTCAGTGCTGAGGACAGAGAATCCTTCCATGTGCTCCATTTTCCCTTCCAATTTAAAGCTGTTTTTTACAGAAAACTGATGAGAAATGCATTTGTTTAAAAACTAGGAGGTGTTTCTGAGACAAAAAATAAAATAATGGCGCCAACTGAAATACTAAAAATTACTATGTAGAAATACACAACTATGCTGTAGTAACCCTGATCCCTTAAATGTACAAAACAGTATAAAGATTTAAAGCTATTAATAAAATTATATAGATATATTCTATACAAAGAAATAGGCATTGTAGTCAGCGTGTTCTGAAAGCAAAACATTTCTATAAAATAAATTGTTAATGTATAATTTCACAGGAGTGCAGGAGTTTCAACAAGCATGAAAATCTTTACGTTTATGTGCAGCAGAATTGAAAATATTTCCATTTGCAATGTATTTATCTGAAATACTTTGCAATGAATTCCTAATTATAATAAAATATGGAAGTAGCTGCCGATGTGAGGGGAGAGGTTAGGAAAACAAAACAGGGGAACAAAAGAAAGCAGGAAAATAATAAATGCTAATACTGTATTGTATTTAAATGGGGAAGTCTTAAGGAAGAATCCAGAGAAATAAGGCGATTGATCATCTGCATAATTTTTAATCTGCTGAAATGGGTTTTTTTTGAGTTTGTAAGTGTATTGGATATCATGAATTTTTTTTTTTTTCTTTTTCTGAAAACAAGCCATTAATTCAGTTAGAGCAAGGGAAGCAAAACTGATCTGCTTTTCAAAGTGGACATTTATGACTTGCTGAAAAGCAATTTCAGGGCTGGGAAGCAAAAGTGCCTCCATAAATAAGCAGTGATAGGATAATGTGTGCTGTGTCACAGCATCCATTCAGCACTTCCATGGAAGGAGTGAGGAAAAGAGAACCCCTCTAAATGTCAGTGGCCCAATGAGACTTTGTGAGATGCTCTGTGCATTTTCAAAAGGATTTAAGAAAAAGAAGTTATTCACTGGATTTTTGCTTTCCTTTTCTTTCATGCTTTTTCTCCTTTCTTGCATGAGCTCTATTTATTATTAGGAATTCTTTGCATCCTTCTCAATGGTTATTCATAGCACTTTCTAGAGCTGACTTGTTTTTTTTTTAAGTGCTAAAGAAATTAAGTATCATGAACTCTGTTTAAAATCAAGGAAACCTTTATTTCTGCTTATTTTGAGATCTCTCTTTATGCCAAACCCAAAACCTCTTTTGGTTAATTAGGATTATCACTCATTTCATAGAGGGGGAAACTGAAAAGCAAAGAAGCTTCAAGACTTGCTCTGTTTCTCCTGGAGTCTCCTGCAAACAGGGAGGATCTCCTAAAACACAGTCCTTTACTTGGATTCATGCTTTGTGTTTTTTCCCAAGTATTAAAATATGAAATGGCAGAAATTAAATGTGAAGGAAGTTTGGAACCCTTGATAATTTGGTGGGAATGTTTTTTATATTACATATTACATAATATTATTAATATTCACGTATTATTTATAATAAACCCATCTACCACTGCTTCAGATTTTTGCTTATTGCCTCAGTCTGGAGTTCCCTGTGTGAGGATGGAAAAGGTGAAGCTCAGTGGGAGAGGTGGGTTTGGTAAAACCCGACTTAGAACCACAGTTAGCTGGGAGAAGATGAAGTGTTCTGCCTTTGCTGTGTCGCTTTCATTCAGATTTATTTTCTTACTACATCTGACACTGATAATAAATTGTTGGAAGGAAACCACAGGAACAGAGGACCATAATTACGAATGCCCTAAATTTTCCAATTCCCTCTGCCCAAACCTTCGTGTTGTTTAAATTAATGAAAATTAATTGCATTTGGAATCAAACATCTCTTCCTCCTTACTGTCTTGAAGAAGATAATTTTTTTGTCTCTCTAATGGTTGATATCCCTTGCTGTCAAATATTTTGTTAGGAAAAATGTGTACGTATTTTTGGCTAAAAATTATGTCTTTCTACTGAAAAAGTCGTATTTCAGCCAAAACAAACAAATAAATAGAAGCTTGCAAGGGATACCAAAAAAACCAGAGTATTTTCAAAATTAAGTATTTTCCTCTTTTCATTTAAAAGTGAAAACTGTTTAAAAAATACCCATGTAATTCTCTAGGAAAAAAATATTTCTTAGGATAAAGAGGTTGCATGATTTTTGGTTGATTGCTCGGTTCCATTGCCAAAATTAGCAGTGGTGTGGTTTTTGGTTTTTTGTTGTTGTTTTTTTTTTTTTTTTTTTTGATATGCTACTTATTTTTCACTTTCCTTCATGAATTCCTGTTTTGGGAAAAGGAATAGTGAGTATTTTGAGGTAATTAACATAGGGACACTGGCAAACACCTCTGTCACATCCAGATAGGATACTTTCTATGGAACAAAATTTCCAGAGTTCAGAAAAATTTTGTGTGTAGCCTTTTAATGATACCATTTTTCTGAGATGCTCTTCTTAAGTAAAATCAATGCTAATTTTGCATTTCCCTCATGGGAACCTGTTAAACTGAGTACACGAGGCATTTTTAACCTCAGACACATCACAGGGGCAAGTCAGCACTGGATTCAATCCAATGAGGAACTTTGGAATACACAATTCTATGTCTGGGTGACTTGGTTACTGGATTTTTAAGGACTTTCTGATGCACTGTTCACTGGAGATTCTCATCTGGAGTATATTTTAATCCCTTCCCTCTCTAATACTTCACACAGTCTCTCTTTGCCTACTTGACAGTTGTTATGGAGCAGCATTTAATGCTTGTGTTCAGAATTCTTCCCTTCTGGAGTTCGTAGATGCCTATAAAACAATAATCTGGGTGGAAACTTGACTGCAAATTATTTTAATTTGAACAACAAACAGTCTGTTGGGCCACTGAAGATCTACTGGCTTTCAAGTCAATATGGATGGGAACTTCTAAGCAGTCTAGGCTGGCTGTATGAGTGTGTTCCACGGGAATAGAGTGGAGCAGGGAACTGGAAGGGCAGAGGAAGAAAAAGAGGTTTAGCTTTATTATTATTTGGGAAGAGGCTTTTCAAAACAAGGAATAGAACAAGCAAGTTCAGAATGGAAAATGTGGCAAAATGTGTAGGCCAAAATAAAGTGACTTTATCCCACACTGGAGTAGGTGTCTCATTAGTTTTCCTCAGAAAACATTGGGGAGACACTAAGGAGAAAGCAATTAGGCCAGGTCTGAGCCTAACCAGCTGCCTCTGACACAGTCCAAATGTGCCCATCTGTTCCCAAAAGGAGAGAAAATGTTTCTCTCCACTTCCTAAACACTGGGGAAGAGGTCAAGCCAAAAGTGCCGCAGGCTCAGAGGAGCAGGCGATTCAAATAGAGTTGTTTTCCAGGTAAAACCTTTTCAGTAAGAGCTTTAATATTTAACAGTTCACATTCTCAAAAAGAAGTTTCCCCATTCCCTTTTTGTCTCCTCTCCCACAGTGTAATTCACCTCTTATTTTAGCATAAAAGTCTGAATTTAAACTAAATTTGTTGTAAAATCACGCCCCAAGTAAGGAAATTTTAGAAATGGCATAATGACTGCAAATGAGGAAAAGGAAGCTGTGAAGGGGACAGGGATGGGAAGAGAAAACTGAACATGTTCTGTTACATTCCATAACTGAAGACTAGAGGGGGAATTTGGAATAAAAATCACCATATTATTATTACCCAAATTATCTCCCCCTTTGGGTGTACATTGTGGCTGGGAGGAACACAGAGGAGCAATGCTGGGTAGGGGTTGAGGAGAACTTTCTGTGAGTTATTTCCCTTACTGAGCTCTGGTGGCCCTGTGCTGTTGCCTGATGGCATCAGTTTGTGCTTCCTAAGTTTAAATATTTGGAAAATCTCTCACTGCCACACCTGTGTTAGAATTACTAAACAAAGGGATGAGGAGGCCAGTCTCAGTCAGAATGGAATGGAAAAGAGGGAGCTAAAACATGAGGTTCTGTCCCATTTTTTGACAACTTTTCACCCAAAGTGACCAGCAGGCATGTACCTTAAAATCCCCAAAATAATAAAATTTAGTTTAAAAATGCTGAAACTGGTGCATCCCCTCGAAGTACTGCATTACTTAAAGAGCACAGACTCAAGCAAATGAGTTGTGAGTCGTGTTAAAGAACTTTTTCAAGCTGATTCAAAACTTTGCTTCTTGCTGCTCTGTAAAATCAGTGAATTTCCTCTGTTTCTTCTCCTGGGCAACAACTGACAGGATGAGAGGAAATGGCCTCAAGGGATGCCCAGGGAGGTTCAGCTTGGACATCAGGAAGAATTTCTTCACTGAAAGGGTGGTCAACCATTGGAAGGGGCTGCCCAGGGAGGTTTGGAGTCCCCATCCCTGGAGGTGCCCAAAGGAGGCCTGGCCGTGGCACTCAGTGCTCTGGGCTGGGGGACAAGGTGGGGATTGGGAACAGGTTGGACTCGATGATCTTGGAGGTCTTTTCCAACCTTAATGATTCTATGATTCTATTCTGCCATTCTGAGATCCAGGATAATGACCAGGCCACAAACTCTGATGTACTTTCATACTCAGTGAGCTGCCTCAGATGCCTCCACGCTTTGGCCCTTGTGTCATGGCAGTGAGTGCGAGTCAGTTTTTCCAAAAATAAGCAGAATTTTTCATCTGATCTGCTGTAACTGAAATGGCTGTAAAAGTTAGCACACTTAAGGTAAAAAAGTAGCCATTCCCTCTCCCTGCCACCCCTGGACACAAGTGCAGATTAACTCCTTGGATCTATACAACGTCGAATTTGCGAAAATGTGAAAATGTTGTTTTGATAGATCACAAACATCATTCAGTGGCTCAAAGGATACTAAAATGCCACAGTGAAGCAAATCAGCATTCTCATTCTTTATTCCTGTCTTTGAGGATACACTTTGCAAACTATGGAGAAAACAGATAGTTGTGTCTAGGAGTTAGGAGAGTCAGAACATTGCTGTACTGCAGTGGCTATTAATGATATTTATCTCTCACATAAGGCTTTACCCTTTTCCTTTTTAAATCTCTTCTTGTGATGTAGTAATTCAGTAAGTGCTGTCTCCATTTTGCATGAGCATAGAGAAAACATCAAATTTGCTTCAAAGCTTTGCTAGGTTTAAAGTTTAGTATGTAAACATCATCTAGGCCCCCTTTGTAAAAATTTTAGGCCTTGTGTTCCAAATATTTCTCTCACTAAGTTTGTGTTTTATGTTTGATTCTGCTCTGTCTCGATTGTTGCCTCTTTTTGGATTTTACTTTGAATATTTTAAGACACAAAAATATAAGAAATCACCTATTTTATCTCGGTACTCATTTGCACCCACCTATGTATTCTTATAATATTTATCAATCTGCCTGAAGAATGCAAAATGCAATAAAAGCAAAGTAAGGAATTATAAGAAAGAAGCTTAACTGAGTGAAGAGGAGAAAATAGGCATATTAAGGAAAAATGGAACTCTACTAATTTTTTCCATCTTCTTATTTGACTTGGAAAACATCAAACCTAAATCTACATTTCAGGGGGTTTTGTGATCACTACAGAAAAATCCTCAGCTCTTTGAGACAAAGGGTAACTTTGTTTTGTTGGCACTGTGCTCTCTAAACAGGGATGACCACTTGTTTCTGTGGCTGCAGCCTAAAACCTGTTTTAGGACACAGCAGACTGACAGAGCCAAGCTTAAAGGCATTTAAGATATTTGAAATCAGACTTTTGGAAGCTCCTCCTTACACGCTTTCATTATTTTCTCTTTTTAATTACTCATATTTCCCAAAGTAAACAAGAGAAATACTATTTCAGAAGACATGAAAGAGTAATTTGAAGTCTAACAAATGTCTCTCTCTATAATTTATTTCTTTTAATCAGCACTGACCTTTTGAATTGATTGTCTGAGATTTACAGGAGGAACAGTGAAAGACCACAGACATCCATGACTGAAGGGACTTAAATGACTTGCATTTCTAAAAACAAACACTTTGTGATACTAATTGAAAGAGCTGCAGCAGGAACAGAAAGCTATGATTTAAAGTTTTTGCAACCTGGAAAACATTCAATGTTGATGACTTTTTCTTTGTTTTTATAAATGGTTTTACGTATTTCTTGACCTTGTGGGTAACATGACTAACAACATCCAGTTTAGTTGAATTATTAGACAATAGATGCCCAGGCTTTTGGAAGAACCTTAGCCTGTAAATAAAGATAATAAATCAGATATTTCAATTTGCCTTCCACCTGTTAAACATCCTGTATGGAGCTACACTGGCTGCAGGTTGGAGATCTAACAACGCACAGATCAGAAAATGGCAATTTTTATTGCTGTAGCTGTTTGTCACTGGCCCTCAAATCCTAAATGGATGACACAGCTATTTATTTTGGGGCACTTTTTATGCTTACCTGCCGGTTTGAGGGGAAGCAGCATGTTCTTTCAGTGTATAATAAGGAGCCTTTGGGGGATACTGAGTAACTCAGGTCAAAATGTGTTTGTCCCTGTAGATGGGTGTGTCTTCCTTGGAAATTCCCATAATGACAGAAGAAGCTTACTCCTGGGAAGTGAAATTGTGAAACTTGCCTTATCTCTTTAAAGTGGAAAACACTTAGATCAGGAAGAAAATTGCCTGGTTGAGTTGGATTTTAGTCTCCATCTACCTTGTTCTAAGTTGACTGGCTGTTTGGATGATGTTCCCTCCAAAAAGTATTCTGCTCTCTGAGGAAAGAATATTGTTTCCTCACAAAAATAAAAATGTGGAATGGGAAAGAGAGAAAAGCACATTGAGAGCAGTGGGCCTCAATTTAGAGGTTGGTAGTTTATTCTTCAGGTAATACTGGCAGTTCTTGCACATGAGAAGTCATAAATAGTCATAAATCTCTTTGTTCATAGAATGGCCTGGGTTGGAAGGGACCTTTAAGATCAACCAGTTCCAACCCCTGCCATGGGTAGGGACACCTTCCACTAGCCCAGGTTGCTCCAAGCCCCGTCCAACCTGGCCTTGGACACTTCCAGGGATCCAGGGGCAGCCCCAGCTTCTCTGGGCAACCTGTGCCAGGTCCTCCCCACCCTCACAGGGAAGAATTTAATTCTAATATCCAATGTCAACCTACTCTGTAGGTTTTGTAGTACCATTGCTTGGTAAAACTTGTAGGGAAACTGCAGATGTCAGTTAAGGAACCTGACATTTTTATCTGTAGTGTTCCTAATCTAATAGATTTACTTCTCTTGACTTCACACCAAATTTCTGAAAATATTGTGACTAGACAGGAACATAAAAAGCACTATAATATGATACCTGTTGACAGAACTGATTAAGACTAAAAACTGATTAAAGTAAGTACCCCAGTACGTGTCAGAGGTCACTGAAAAAGTGTATTCAAGGCTGCTGATGTGAAGCAGCTCAATATTCTGTTCTCTACGGATGTTTTTAAAAGCAAGTTGCTCTGTAATGGAATCCTCTTTTCATTGGATTGTCACCACTGACTGCTCTATTATGTGTTCAGTTATTATATATTTTTAAAAATATGACTTGTTCTGAAGGATGATGGTTAAAAAAAAATGCAACCATGGAAGTTTGGGAAAACGTTGTAACTGTTACCCAGTATGCCACCTGGCTTCCCTATTGTGAAGCGAGGCAGTTAGTGCAGAGTTCCCATTTTATGCAAAGGCATAGCTCTTTTATTTTGCCTCAAAGGATGAGTAATTTCCATTTTAAAAGCAAAACATTCACTTGACCTCCGTAGTTGTTTTGTCTTGGAAAAGACTGAATCACCCAGATTTAGAGCTGCTGGTACTGCTTCCCCTTCCACGGAGGTGTGGGTTCCTCCCTCTTTACAGCCTGTGCTGCATTTTACTTAGGGCATGACCAGACATCACATTCACACTGATAGGAAAATTCACATTGCTTATGTACAAGAGGAAAGAGGACAGAAAAGAGCAAGAGAATGATGTATAATGAAGATTTCAGCAAAGTGCCTGCCTGGTCTGGATGCAATGCCATGCTAATATATAACCTTAATGATGATCCCCATGTAACCTGTTTTTTTTTTTTTTTTTACTGGAAATGTCAACCATTTCTTCCCGTGTAAAAACCACGATGCTTATTTTTGTTTTGCCCAATTTCACCTAAAAAGATGCATCACAAAACCTCCTCAAGTGCTTAACCTTCGTGTTAAAGCCGTGGTTATTAATCAGAGTGAAAACGAGCAGAGTGGCCTCGTTTCGTGAAACTTCTCAGCGTTGTGAGAGGAAAATAATTCCAGTGGTATTTTCTCCCTCTAGGAAACGTGGGGACGTTTTATTATTCACCACAGTATTCTGATGAGATGAACCAGTCTCTGGGCTTCAGCAAATGAGGCAACTGCCTGGGGCAGAGGCTGCCAGAAGGGCCTGAGCATCCTTGGCCTCACTCCCTGTTTTCCCACAGCACAGGCGAGCCCTGGGGAGGATTTAGCAACAGTTTGCATTCCACCATCACACATGGCACTGGGAATCTGCAGTGCACACATCTGCTTTTTTAAAATTTAACTATTTATTTGTTTGTTGCTGTGGAAGGTAATAATCACTTGAGGTGTAGTTGCTGTGTGATGGTTGGTCCGGATCAGGACCATCAAAGAAATTTCTCTGCCCTCCACCAAGGTCTCAGGTGCATCAGGTGTGTTGTCCTCCCGCTGTTCCTCTGGGATTTCTCCTGTAGTTTTTTTGTCTAAGGAGCAAACACAACATGCTGATGCATCTCTCAGCCCAAAAGCTGCCTGCCCTTCAGAAGGAAGGGAGCTTTGCATCACTCTCTGCTGAGCAGACCTTGAGAAAAATTACCTTACTGAAGATTGAGCACCATGGGGCTGTGACCTGTGTGTGTGTGTGTGTACAGAGACAGGTAAAGGGAAGGCAGAGGAGAGAAAGATGAATGGGAGAGTGTTCCTATTAATTGCTCCTTGCTGAAAAACCTCTACTTGGAGAGATGCTTCAGCAAGAGGTGACAGCACCAGAATATGAATGGGGACAGTGTGGTCTTTATGTTGCCCTTTGTAAATGGATTATTGCCTTCTGGCTGTGGTTTACTGTCACTGGCGTGTTCTGCTTGTGAGCAGAAGGTTGTGCCTTCCAAGCAATTGTCTAAAAATGGAAAATCTCTTTCCCATATTTAAAAAAACCAAGAGACTCTGGCTGGTTTTGTGCAAACAAAACATACACAGAGGTAGACAGTGGCTTCATATAACGTGTTTATCTTTGAATTTTGCTTTAAAAAAAAAAAAAAGCAGAATTTGGAACATATTTCAGCGTGGAGGTCAGAGAAATGTGTGTCTTGTCTAATGATAAGCAAAGGACATCTGGTTATACCATCCATCAGTCTATTGCCTAAAGCAAGAGATATTCAAGTTTGACATGTCTGTTTTGGGAGGGGGAGGGAGGAGAGGAGGGAGAGCAGCCTGTTTTATCAAAATGCAGGAGCTGAAGTTGTTGGTTTCCTTTGTTTTGGCTTGTGGTTGCTTTTTTCCCCCCCCAGAATTACTTTTAATTGTATGTACTGTGTTCACTCCTTGCGAGTGCTACCCAAAAATCTAATCACCTAATGCTCCCTGAAAGATTAAAATATAAATTACCTAGAATATGAATTTAAAATAATTTGAACATTAAGAATATTTGAACACTAGTTTGATGTTTTCTTATTCTAACTTTAGATTGCAAAGGATTCTAGAAGTTATGTTCCTTCTCATTAATATTCAAAAAATATCCTAAAAGATAAAAGCCCTTCACTTAAAGATATTGACTGTTCTCCCCTGGATTTGAACATGGGTCAGAATGTCAGTCCAGCTTGCTCATGATTATAGTTACTACTATATTATTGATTAATTCACAATATTTGTATTGTGTTGTTAATCTCAATAAAAATAAGAATTAAAAAATAGTTCATAGTTCCTAATCAGTATTTTACTCTACTAAAATGTGTTATTTTCTAGCTTTCTGATATTTGCCACGCAATCAGTTCATACAGATTTCTAAATTTTTAAAATGGAAAAATGGGAAAAAAAAAGTGGTCTTTTTCTTCTTTCATTTTTCTTTTTCATTTTTCTTTTTCCTTCAGAAAATATTCGGGAATGTGCTACACTGTGACATTTCTTTCAGATCGTTACTTACATCCCTTTTAAAGTAGTCTTTTGACACCGAGAAAGTTCCTTGTTGCCTGGGTTTTGTTTTCTTTTCTTTTCCCTTCAGATGAAGAATTCCTTTAGAACAATCTTTGTGGGTTTATATCTAAATCTCTTTGAACGCTCCCGATTCATTTTATGGATTTGCTTATTGCAGCCTGCTTTGTGTTCCTCGTTTGAAGGGAACCTTCTAGAAAACTTAGTCCAGGCTGGATGGGGCTCTGAGCAACCTGGGCTAGTGGAAGGTGTCCCTGCCCACGGCAGAGGGTTGGAACTGGATATTCTTTAAGGTCCCTTCCAACCCAAACCATCTCATGATTCTATGACTTTATGATTTAGCTCCTCTGTGGTGCCAGTGAAAATCTGTTGTGTTCATTCCATGGAGGGTTTGGTCAGAAATGGATGAAATTGGTTTTTAGAGAGATTTTTATAATCAAATTACTAGTATCAAATTTTTTGCTGTAAAAGCATTCTCTGAACATAAGTGAAAACCTTCCTCTGAAGCTCAAACCTTCAGCACCAAAACATTTCTGGTTCAAGACAGATGCAGTTTTGAAAATCTTATTGTTTAAAGATAACTTATTTTTTTTTACAGCTACAATTTGTTTTCTGTCTGTGTATTGGTAGAAAGGGCAAATATAAGTTTGTACTTGAGCATTTAATAGAACTGGCTGTGGCAATGACTCATTTGGTTCTTTAGTAATAGGTGAAACAAGTCTGTAACTGGGCTTTTATTGCATCTGCATGAATAATCAAATTTTTGTGCAGTTTGCTTACAAAGCCAAATAAACACATCAGTTTTTAAGGTTGTTTTTTGTTGGGTTTTTTTTACAATATGAATCAAAATCTGCTTTTTCCAGTTCTTCCCCTGGCTGAGATGTACAAAAGATATCAGGCTTCCTGTGAGCCTCACAAAATATTTATCACACTGAAGGAAAACCTTTGTCTGCCCTATCAGCATATATTCAACTAAAGCAATAAACTGCAAAGGATTAGATTTGAACACAACTGATTGATTTTGGTATCTAACACTGAATGTCTTACTGCATATTATGCTCTTCAAAACTGCACTTCTTTTTCTCAGACCCATTTTGAAACCTATTTTGAGCCATAAGTCCCCTCTAGTTTCTCTGGCTCCTTAGGCAGATGTCCGTCTGTCTTTTTTCCCTTCTGTTCTTTATGGCACTGATGAAACCATTCCCACTTTTCCATTTGTACTGTAGTGAGCCCCTCTTACTGCCTGCTGTGGGAACAGTTTCATAATCATAAATACTGTGGTCTCCTAGTTTGCAGATGTAAAAAATTTTAATAAGCAGAGACCAGAACTAGTCTGTTTTGTTTCTGTTCATCACTTGCTACTGAGACAGGGATTTATAAAATCCCCCCAAAAGATAAATAACTTAATTTCTGGCCTTTCAGAGATTAATCTCTGCAGTTTAAATGCAAATGTTATTATTTCTTTTGTATTTAAATGAAAATTAGCATTTCAATAACAGGTGCTGCTGGGGAAGCTGGGGCTTTCTTTTCTTTTTTTCCCCCCAGTGTCTGAAGTTAGAGAACTAAAATCTTATAGAAAATAGATATTGCAAGCATCCCAAAACATCCTTGCTATGTGTAGGTAATGAAGTAATAGGCTTTGTGACCTATATTTTCATTATACACTGTGTTTCAAAATATACGTAGTTGACATTTTTTTCCCTTTTAAGGTTTAAGCTGGTGGAAGTGCAGCTTTTCCATTGCTCAGGATGTTGGTAAAGTGTAAAAACTTGATGCTGAATTAAACTGTGGAATAGAGGAGTGTGTGTTGGTAGGTGGTTTTGGAGGACTTTTAAAAATGTGATGCACTAATACATGGGTGAAGATAAAAACCTTGTAGCTGGGGAAAAAAAACAAGTGGGAAACATAAAGATATGCCATTGGAGAGGTCATATAATCTTAAAACTTTACCCCAAATAATACATCACTGACTAAATTAAATGAATTAAAAGCAAAACTCCACCTACCACTTAGAAATATGCAAACTCTAAGAAAGACATTGGGTTGGGCATTAGAGCTTCTGAATACATTTTTAAAAAAATCTCATTTCCAAGGGAAAACGTTTTTCTGACTTGTGTTACTTAGTTAATCAGAAGTGGTTTGCAAGCCACCCTTCTATGAACTTAAAAATAAGAGTATCTCATGTGCTTATAATAAATAGAAAAAAGCCTAGAGGTGCTTTATATTTAAGCAGTGCTCTTCTGTTGTTACAAAGGCACAGCTAATTAGCACAACAACAGTGGCAACTCAAGGATTCTGTTTCAGGAATGGAAGTAAAAGCTGGAACCCCCAGGACCCAAAAAAAGGTCCCTGGACCTCACAGGTTCTCCTGGTTCCCTCTGACTGAGGGCAGCAGTCAGAGATGTGTAATCATGGCAATATTTTGTGTAGAAAGGAAAGCCCTTCCCCAAACCATGGAGCACTTTTAGCCCTGTGTATTTATTTACCTGATGCCCTCTTGCCTTGAATAAGTCAGCTCAGGTGTTCCAGTTGCAGTTTAGTTTCAAAAGAAGAGCAAATTCTTTCCCAAAAGAGATTTTGTGGGAATATCCGCACGTGTCAGGCCGAGGAGGAGTCTCTGAAGGACAAGTGGAAGGAGGTGTTAGGGCAGAAAGGATTGCAGAGCCCAAGAGAGGACAAAACCCTTACAAAGATGACCATGGTGCCTGAGTTGGAGGTGTCTGGTGAGGGAAGAAAGCTGGAGAAGCAACATCAGCTCCAAACTTTGGATGAGGGGCCACTGCTCAGGGCAGGTTCAGCTGGATGCAAGGTGAGAAGGTAGCAGGGAGAGTGTCTGAGCTGAGGACAGGGAAAGGGAAACTCCAGCCAGGACTGTAAACAATGTGTTTGGAAGGGTTTAGGATGGAAGGATCTTCCGGTGGAGAAAGCAAATGGGTCGTGGAGTTTACTGAAATGATCAGTGGTGTGAAGGCGCTCAAGGTAATTTAATTTTAAAGGTGAGCTTGTGCTCCCACACAGAGTGGATGGGTAATAGGTGTATGTTTTAGTGCATTCAGCATAAGAAAAATAAGTTTCTGTTTTCTTACCTCCACAAAAGTCAGCGCTTTCTGCACTTTGTAAGCCCCCTTCTACACCACAGTGGTTGCTGGCAGTTAGTCAATCCCTCGTTTCTGACTCGAATTCTTGCTTCTATGTTCAAACTTTTACCATTGTGGGGTAACTATGCTACTGTGGTAGGGTCAAAGTGTATCAGTTCTGTTTGTTTTGATGGAGACAGCGACAAAAAATGCAGGTAGAGGCACCAAGTGTGCTTACAGACTTAAATTTGGCAGACTTTTCTGAGGGTTCTTACACTGAAATGTGTATCTTTGAGACACTGTCACTGGTCACCAGAGAGAAGAGATCAGTGCCTGCCCCTCCTGAGGAAGGGGGGCAAACTTTTACATCTCTGAATTTTTAGTGAAGGCAGTTCTTGGGCTCTTTGTGCAACAAAAGCTGCCTGGGCCAAGGAAGCAACATTTTTGTGAGTATATTTGTTGTGAAAAATTTCATCAAGCACAATAGAAAGCAAGGTTTATGAAAAAGCTCAGTGCTCTACAGAGGACTCAGGATTGAGATCCCTCATTTTTTCTTGTGGAAACATTCTTCCCTTCCTGCCAGAGCTGGCACTGAGACAACACCACTATATTTTTCTCCCTTGCACTGCTACCATTATATTTTAATAATTACCTGGGATATGTTTTATATTTTGAACTTGCAGAACAAACAATCTCCAAAGAAAGATCTTTTCTTTTTTTTTTTTTCTGCGTGGGAAATTATCCCCCTGTGATAAATTTCAATTCTCTTCTGCTTCTTGATGTACTTTTTGAAATAGGAGAGTGCAAGGATGCACCTCACAGACACCTTGCCAGCAGCTAAATCGTGCTGGACTTACTTCCAGTCCCTTCTGAAATTATAGGATTTATGGCTGGTCCTTGCAAGTCACCTCTCTGATGTGTAGGCATTAGTTGGGATTTTTTGTTCATTCAAAGGTGTGTAATTCTTTTCTGAAATTGCCTTATCTGTAATAGTGTGGGGAATAGTTTGTTAGTTACATTCTAAATGAGGAGGGATTTGAGGGATGTTCACAGGACTAGAAAAGTAGCTCTAAATATTTCACAGTTTTTTTGTGCAGACAATCACTTTTTATGTTAATCTGCCTGAGGATTTGCTGGAGGAGGTGGGTAAAGAATGGCATCTTTCAAAACAAGCAAGGTGGAAATACTGCCTTAGGGGAACAACAATTTCAGTTTGTTAACCACAGGTTAATGAAATGCAGATTCAGATCTTCTGTACCTGTCCCTTTCTAGGACCTCAAGTGCCTCAAAGAGATTATTTAGATATTCCCTACTTAAAAGCCTTTTCTGTCCAGACATGTATGAATTATGGAGTTAGGTTTGGATGTAACATTTTTACTGATTACTGTGAAGAAATTGAGCCTAAACTTTTGGGACTGTGGCCAGTTGCCAGCCCTTGCAGGTAACTGTGCATCCTTGCCAAGTGGTTTTCCTTGAAATCACTTGTCTAGTGACAATATTTTCCTGTAGCACCTGAAAATTGACTTTGAAAAGCATGTGACCTCTTGCTATTGTTCCTGGCAAAGAAATGCATATTCTTTGTCCCCTCACACTTTACAATCTCTGTTTTGTGCTTTACTTTGGTGTTTTTTTGGTGATATCCAGGTAACAAGCAGTGCAGCTGCTGCAGACCTTTTATGCCATCGGGTTATACTATATTTTAAACTCTCTTAATTCTCAAAGCTGCATTAATTCTTTCCTTGGCTTCTGCTCTAGTTCTTCCATGTTATAGGATCTGTTGATCTGCCTTATTTGGTTTTTGCTTACATTTGTGCCTCTGCACATCTTGTAGAGGCATCTCCTGGGAAACATCTTCTCTTTGTTCGTGTTTTAGTCTTGAAATCAGCACTTGAACGTGACTGTATTTTACAGATTGGTTATTTTGCTATAATTAAGCTTCATGAATATGAAGATTCATGTAGTATTCCCAGGGTGTCCTAGGAAGTTAGGTTGAGCAATATGATTTTATTTCATCTCCCTGTAACCCATCATCATGTCATTTTTTGCTAAATTGAAATGCCATATTGATTCTTGGGAAATACAGAGTGTGTACTTGCCAATTTTTGTTTTTATTTTTAAGCCTAAGTAGATGAACTGTGACAATTGTGTTCTGGAGAGCCGAGACAGAAGTTTGCTGGGGGAAAGAAGGGGAGAAATAAGGTCAATGAAAACCTTAAAATCCTTAAAATATGTAAATTTTTTTTTGCAAATTTATCCTAATACTGAAATTTAATAAAATGTGTAGTGGTAGATTGAACTTTTTACTGAACAAAGCCACTGACCAGAAATTTTGAGACTTGATTATATTTTTTAGGATTAACCTTGGCTTTCTGTGTGTTTGTTTGGGAGAGAGGCCCTCTATGTCTCTCTAAATTTTGCCTTGTTTCTGCCTTGCTCTCTGTCTCTATTTCCCCTCTATTTTGATGTGGTTTTTATTTATTTATTTTTTTCTTTTTAAGATTTTCTGGGTAGGTACCACCTTTCATTACATGTGTGTACAGCAAGCAGTACAAAGGACACCAATCTCAACTTGCTTTTAGACAGCAGTGTCATGAATATACTGACAATAGGAAACTCAAAAGTCTGTTTGTGGAAGTGTTTCTGTGTTTCCTATGTGGCTGAGTAGTTATTTGTTTATTGGCTGCAGCAGAAGAATGAGGAGAAATAAATCCAATCAAACTGGACAGAGAGCTTGAGGCTGAATGAAGACATCTGAGTTCCAGCAGAAGTCTTGCTGGACCCTTGTTGATGATAAAATATAGGTTTATAATTATTTTTTTGCCCTGTTACATTGCCTCTATAATTATTTCCTTTGTGATTTACTCTCCTTGCAATGTATAAGTGATTTATCAGAAGCTCTGATGTGAAAATTAAAGCTTTGCAATTACTTGGCTCTTTGGAAAATGCTCCTCATCCTATAGTTGGCTGAAACCTTAAAAGTGGCATTTAAGCTTTTATAAACAAATTACTTATGTGAGCAAATGTTTTTATTTGCTTTGCTGAGAATGGAATTCCTTCATTCAGGTCTTGGGAAATTTCTGAATATGTTGAGCACAAATTTATCCTCTAAACAGGAGTGATCCAAGGCCCCAGCAAAATCCTGCTTTGGTATCATGTTGACATAAGAAAAGATCAGTTTTCTCTCTACCAAATTTCCATTAAAAATGTAGCAGTGAAGAAGGAAGAGGTTTAGAATTGTTCTCAAAATGTATCATGTAAAAGTGAAGGAACATAGTTGCCTTCTATAAATCCAAGTGTATATATAGCTATAAATAATTTTTTAAAAAAAATTTATTTTCCAGACAGACATTGTGACTTCAAAATTTGACCTTCAGCAAGTGCTTTCAACCCTCCAAAATTAACTGGAGTATTCCAATGCTTGAACTGACCTTTTTTTTTTCCCCCTTCAATAATATTTCTGACTCAAAACCTGCTATAATTAGTTAATAGATAATTATATGTAGTTCTGCATAACTTGCTGATCACTTCCATAAGTTTCATCTCGTTTATATTCCAGATACAGTTGTAGCTTTCAGCAAAGTGCAATTGCAGGGTACGATAGGGAGGTCTGGTACTAATCAGATTTACTCATTCCCTCAAAATATAGTACAGAACATTAATTTCATGCTAATTCAAAATGTATTAGCCAACTGCCAGTTCCATTCTGAATCACAGACAGGCTGATCTGGGAATAAAAAAAAAAAAAAAAAGAGAGAAGAAAAAAAAAACACAACAAAAAAAACCCCAAACAAAAAACCCCCAAACCAAAGCACTGAAAGATGGCAACCTAATTTTCAGTTTTATGAAAAGTATATTTTGTCAGAAAATCTGATCCTGCTCTTTTATTTTCCCCTTTATTTTTTTTTAAATTCAACATTAGAAAAGGAGTAATGTGATAATGGACTGTAACATCAAGTAATCGACTTAGTGTCATGAAAGTAATTAAAAACATTTATCAGCATACAAAAACTACACAGAACTTCATTAACTCGATTACAAAAACCACCCCCAGGCCACACCTCAAATTAATATGTACCACAATATTCCTTCACCTTTGGGTTCAACATTAAGGGTCAAGTAGAGAGGGCAGAATTTAGGCTCTGCTTCCTTCTCTGTGTGTTAGAATAGCCCAAGGAATGGAAACTAGTGAGGATTTGCCATGTGTGATGTGCCACCCTCAAGGGGAGGGGAGCACACAAAGTTTGTGGATGCTTGTGGTCAAAAGGAATGACAAAACTCAGAGGGTCTGCAGAGGAAACAGTGCTTTATTAGTAAATTACATACTTGGGATGGAAATTGGTGTCATTAATCCCTTATTTTATAGTGTAAACACGTGGTGGTGGGTTTTGAATAAAGGAGTATGGTGAAAGGGAAGACAGAAAGGAAAATTAGAGAGAGAGAGGAAAAAGAAAGAAAGAAAGGAAGGAAGAAAAAGAAAGAGAAAATTAGAGAAAGAACAAGAGAGAGAAAGAGAGAAAGGGAGAGAAAGAAGGAAGAAAGAAAGAAAGGAAGGAAAAAAAGAAAAAAGGAAAGAAAAGAAAAAAGAGAGAAGAGAAGAGAAGATTTGAGAAGAGAAGAGAAGAGAAGATTTGAGAAGAGAAGAGAAGAGAAGAGAAGAGAAGATTTGAGAAGAGAAGAGAAGAGAAGAGAAGAGAAGAGAAGAGAAGAGAAGAGAAGAGAAGAGAAGATTTGAGAAGAGAAGAGAAGAGAAGAGAAGAGAAGAGAAGAGAAGAGAAGAGAAGAGAAGAGAAGAGAAGAGAAGAGAAGAGAAGAGAAGAGAAGAGAAGAGAAGAGAAGAGAAGATTTGAGAAGAGAAGAGAAGATTTGAGAAGAGAAGAGAAGAGAAGATTTGAGAAGAGAAGATTTGAGAAGATTTGAGAAGAGAAGAGAAGAGAAGAGAAGAGAAGAGAAGAGAAGAGAAGAGAAGAGAAGAGAAGAGAAGAGAAGAGAAGAGAAGAGAAGAGAAGAGAAGAGAAGAGAAGAGAAGAGAAGAGAAGAGAAGAGAAGATTTGAGAAGAGAAGAGAAGAGAAGAGAAGAAAAGAAAAGAAAAGAAAAGAAAAGAAAAGAAAAGAAAAGAAAAGAAAAGAAAAGAAAAGAAAAGAAAAGAAAAGAAAAGAAAAGAAAAGAAAAGAAAAGAAAAGAAAAGAAAAGAAAAGAAAAGAAAAGAAAAGAAAAGAAAAGAAAAGAAAAGAAAAGAAAAGAAAAGAAAGAAAAGAAAAGCACTTCCAGGGTTGGGGCATCCATGTTACCAGCTATGGAACCAATCACTTTTGGAAGAAGGAATACCAATGGTGATCAAAATCAGATAGAACAAAGATATCCCAATAAAACAGACTTGGTTTGATGGGTGGGCTGCTTTAGCATAACTGAGCACAGGACTGTGCTGTTGGGATCAAAGGATGTGTGTCCAGCACATAGGCTGGAATGGGGGCTCACCTGGAATGTGCTCTGGAGTTGTGTGCACACAACCTACCCTGCACTGGCGTGCTGAGATTATTAAACTGCCATGGGATTAAGTGAATATTAAGTAGACTTGAAAACACGATGATATTTTTGCTTTTAGCTTTGGTGAAACGTGCAGCTTAATTCTGTATTCTGGATTGTGAAATGCCTGAGGCAGTCCGGAATATGATCTGAGTTTTGGAAAAAAACTCTCCCAAAATGAGAGAACTGGAGGAGTTTCCTCTTCAGCTTCTTACTGCTCATCAAGGCAGAAATTATTTGTTCACAGCTGGTAAGTATTGCCAGTGGCTAGAAGGACTGTGGTGATAAAACCAGAGCTAGTTACAGTGACAGTGGGAATAAATGCAAGGTTTTCACAATGAAAACAATCCTTTAACAATTAGTGTTTATGTCAAGGTGCAGTGACTTACAGAAAGATGTGCTGTAGCACAGCCAGAAATTATGAGCTTCGATCACTGGGGTAAATCCGTGAGCTGTGCTGACACAGATGATTATTCCTGTTCCTCGGAGCGACGAGTCTCCCTTTAAAAGAGAATTAAAAAGAATTCTGGCGTGGCTGCTGTCCAGGGTACTGACACCAGGGGAATTTTTATCGTTAAACAGGAAAATGCTGTTAAAAACTTTAAATATGTCAGTTTAATATAGAAACACGCATTGAACATGGAAATAATTGCACTTATGTCACCCTCCTATAGGTTAATATATCTGCTTCTGAGAATATTTCTTTTTATTGCACACACCCCACCCTTCCCAATGGCTCCTGATTTTCTGCCTTTCTCCATGGGTTGAGGTGTTTAATTCTGTGTGTAAACGTTTGTCTATTCATTGTCCGAGCCTGGAAAGAAGCATAAATTGTGCAAAAAAATTAATTTCAAAATAATAACCTTATTTCTGTCCTAGAGTGAACAACTTCTCAAGGACTGGTTTTGATGTATTATCCATGTCAGCTGTAAAGAAAGCTCTGTAGAGAGAAGAGATGGTCCAATCTGTCACGCTATATTAAAAATAGTTCCTGTTGTGATGTGCACTAGTGTTCTGCAGGGGTGGAGCTGAGAATCCTCCCCTCATTCTGCTTTTCTGAAGGTAAATTATAAACTGGATTTCAGAAGTGCTGCCAAACCTCTGAAATATCCTTTTCAGGCAGTGATTTCTGCATGGAAGTTGGAATGCAGGATGAACTCCACAGAATGTGACAGTGTACACGTGTTGTCCTGTCCTGCAGCTCATTTGCTCTCTCTGGAAAGTAATAATTTTGTTCTTTTCAGAAATATTTGGAAGAAAATGTTCTTTCACTGAGTTGTGATCAAACATTTTCTTGTGCTTCTTATGTTTGCCTTTTGGCTTTGCTGTCTCTCTTTGGCTTGGGAAGTCACAATATCTGAGAGCCCAGAGAAGGTCATGCCCTGTACATGTGTCAGCCTTGATTGTAATACCATGCTTCATTCCTGACTTCTCTTTACCCTGAGGACAGGCAGGCAGGAAGACCATATTTAATACCAGAATTAGCTCTCCTAAAGCAATCATGTTGGGGAAAAAAAAAAAAAAAGACACAGGCAATTGATGGTGGTAATATTGCAAAAATAAACTGCCCTGCCCTCTGAAAAGCGTGTGGAGGAAACTGCAGGGATTGTTCAGGCCATCTTTTTGCACTGAACTACATAATAATGCAATTTAGTCCAATCATGTCAGCTTGGGGAGGTATTAAAAAAATAATGCATCTCCAGCTTGTTTGACAGCCCAGTGACTGATAGAATAAGTGACAGTCCCTTTGTGCTCAAAGCACACCAGGAAGTGCCCAGAAACTTTGGAAAAGAGATAGAAATGCAGAGCCATCAGTGGGTTGTGGAGCTGAAGGGACTGGTGGCATCACTGGGACATAAAGGGGGTGAGTAGAAATGAACCTGGGAAACAGTGAAAGCAGAAGTAATTAAAACAAATAAAAAACAGAAGTGGTTTTTGGTTGCAGATGAGCAACAGCCTGAGAGCACCATGTAGTGGCCTGAGTTTGATGTGACTGATTTGGACAGTCCAGTGGCTGTGGATGCAGTTCAGAATAGCAGTTAAATAAATAGAAATAGGTTGTCTTCATAGCTGCTGAACTTATGAACCTGTAGCTTAATGAAGGTGTTTTCCATATGCTCCTGTTATTGTTTTCTTTCATTGGGTTTGTTTGTTCGATTGTTTGTTGCTGCTGTTTAGTTGGGTTTCTTTTTATTTTGGGTGCCAGTTTAAAGAAAGTAGACATTTTACCTGAAAAAAAAAATATAGGTAACTAAAACGAAGCATGATTGTGACAAACTGCAGCACCATAATTTTGACAGAATTATCTTGAGGGATTTTGTTTCTCCTGCAAACCTTCTAGGCCAAAGCTGTAGTTTGAGTTCAGAACTTTCCAGGTTTCATGATATTTATTACACTCAGCATGCAAATGTGCACTGAGCTCTATTACAAGGCTTGATGTGTGACTGTGACAGTTTGTGTCACCTCGGGTATGTAAATGATGTTATTTTCCTTCTTCCTTGGACAGAAAGGGGCAAGGTTTAGTCACATAGACCTAAATACATCCATCAAAATGGATGGAAGAGTTGGATAAGCAGGCTTCATACAGAGTAGAGGGAGCTTAGGTTTTCTAAAAATAAGATTTAGGCTGGGTGGGGATACCTCAGAGCCCAAAAGCAGACCTTGTTCCTGTGGAATTTTCCAATCTATTTGAAATCTATCTGGGTAGGACTAGAGAGCCTTTATAGATGTTTTGCAGTGCCTCTGATGAGGCAGCAAAAAGCAGTTTTCCTTTCAGTTCTTTCCTAACCACACCAGGAGTCTGAGGCATTCCCAGCACATTCACCTGGAGTTTGAACAGTTCCTGTGATCTGGTTACAACCCTAACAAACCTCTGAAGTGCTTTAAAGAACATTTTGTACTGCTCAGTGGTAGAAATGCATAATTAAATCTTACAAATTTCAAGAAGGCTCTAAACAAAGTGCATCCTCATTCTTTGCTTGAAATAATAATTTGTATTCACTGTGCCAAATGTTTTTGTCATTGCATTACCAATTAGATACATGAGGTCACTGCAGTGATGTGAACTTTAGATTTGCTTCTAGAACTGAATTTAAACTCTTGTCCCTGAATTACCTGCAGATATTCTCGTAAAATAGTTCAAATATAAGTATAAAGTCTAAGATGGAAGTTCATGTGTGATGGTGGGGGTTCAGTAGCATTTAATTGATAGGCTTAAATGACAACTCTGCCTGTCCTTCAGACAGGCCACCACTGGAATCATGACTCCATCTGATGTCTTTGATGTTCTTGGTAAGATATAACCTTGATAGCAAAGGTCTGATGTTCTTGGGCGTGGGGGCAACAACTCAGGGGCCACTGAAATGTGGGGTAATGGTTGGGCTGTGGCTCCTTTTTCCACTGGCAGGGCACTGGCAGAGAGGTGATTTTAGTTAGGAAGAAATGTCAGCAAGTTGCAGGCAGGGTTTACTTAGCTAAAATTTTGGAAGTTCTCAGAGAGAACACAGCTTGGATGTCCCTGTATTTACATGTGTGGTACTCCATCCTTTCTGTTTTACCTTTTGCATGCCTGGGATGATGGTATCACAAACAGTTGTCCCTGATGGGATATTCATGGGAGTAGGCTAGTTTAAGAGATCTCCAATTTGTACTGTGGTAGTTTTGGGAAGTCAACCAGATTCACTCTTGCTGACAAATACTTACATAAATCCACCCATAAATCCACCACACTCCTATTTTCTGCCATCAGTTCAGTCAGGATGTGTTATTTACCTGATAGCCTTTTTTTTTTTCCTTCAGTTAACCTTGTCTGTCTTGCTCAACTCTCTCTGTATGAAATATATTTGAGAGCTGATTTATTCTGTACTAGATAGGGAGTACAAGGAGGCTCCAATTCTATGCATCATTCACATTATTTTTATTAAATCAACCACATATATCAATAATCAAAAGAAAGACAATTTTCCAATTCTGGGGACTTCTCAGCTGAGTCCTCAGCTGTATAATCCAGTTTCTGTGTTCAATTTCCCAGGAACTCATTGCCTTTGAAGCTGAGAATCCTTTCCCAGCTTTGCATCTTTATCTAATGTCAACCTTCCTACTTATCCACAGCCCTGTATGAAATATGGAATACACTTTGCCCTTTAAAATGGACTTTGTTTAGCTTGGCTGTCTCTGTGTTTCTTTAGGCACATATTTGTATTTACCCAGACATTTTCCAGGGAAGGCATTAGCAGACCAGTTCCCATATGGTTGACAGAGAACACTGTGAGTCATTCAGAAATACCATATGAATAACATTGTGTGGCTTTGCTGACTCAAGGATACCACCTTGCTTTCATTTTTCTGTTAAGGTATGAAAAAGTTCTGATACCTCCCTTTCTTGATATGCTTTAGGTCTGGTCTGTGCTATCAAATTTAGTTGCCATATTTTTTTTTCTCAATTGAAACCTTCCCAAAATCAGTTGCAAGCATCATGACCTATGGAGTAGCATCTTTACTCTTCATCTCCTCCCCAAGTTCTCCTGTGACAGTCAGTCAGTGGTGAGGTGCTTGTATGGATGAGTTTTGCAACAAAGCTGTGGTTGTGATCTTTTCTACTGCACCCCTATTTAAAGAAAGAACACTGTGAAATCAGGGATTTCAAATCTTAATTTGAGCATGACTGACTTTGCCTTCCGACTCTTCAGCACAGAAAGTGTGGCTAAAACTCTGTTTGTGCCTGCCAGGGGAAGTAAATGTTCACCCACGATTATTCTGTTCTGACCTTGAACAGAGCAAACAAGCCAAATATATATATAGATCTTCATGAAAAATCTCCATGAAAAAAACATCTGATGATAATTTTCTTCCTCTTTTCTGAGGCAGGGGTCATAATTCAGTCCTGGTAGGCAGAGAGTGAATCAGCAGAAACCTTCTTTGGCTCTTCCTGGAGGAGACGCTGCACCTTTGACAAAGGACCTCATTTTATTTAATTGTGCTGGAATTCACTTCTCAGGTTGCTTTTTGGACTCCAGGGCAGGAGTAGCTGGTTGTTTTTCTTTATCTAAGAACGCTTCTGCTTATAAAATCCCCCCCAAAATGAAGTGACCTTTAATGCTCAGCTATATTTCATAGCGTGAAACGCTGATCTCAGGGAAAAATCTTCAGAGTCATCACCTGATTCAGGTCAAATCAGAAGATCTGAGCTTAGTTCCTGACTTTTCCACTGGTCTTCTCTAAGACCTTTAGGTAGGGAGTTAAATAAATGGGACACAACTAACTGCCCTCCAGGTATTTTGCAAACCCTGCTGGGTGCCAGCCTGGATCTCTTAGGTGCAAGTAGGATGATGTTTCTGAAGGTGTTGGCCAGCACCACGTGGCTCATTTCTCTTTGGGATTTCTGTCTGTTCCTGTCAGGAATGTGCTGGCTACTAATAAGTGGAATGAAAAATGCCTCTGTTTTACATTTTTTCCCCGTGTCTAATTATTCCTTTTACTTTTCTCACAGCAACCAGGGGAATGAAGTGCTCCTGTGTGTGACAGTGGACTAGTTCATAATGAAGCAAGTTTTTCCAAATACCTTAGATTTTGACAATTTTTTTTTCCCCCAGAAAATGGTATGTTAAAATGCTTCTGGCTGGCTGAAAAGTCTAAGTACTGTATTTGTCAGAAATTTCTGCAGGAACCTGACAGAACAATGGTGCAATGTGTGACACAGTACAATTAGTAACATCAATAACTTTGTATTAGCTGTTTTATGGTGTCTGGTTTAGAGCAGCTATTACAAGAGTCACTTGGCAAGGCAGCATCTGTTCAGTTTAATGTTCACCTTCAGCCAGTCATCTTGCTGGCAAAATTATATCTTTTCTTTCTTCAGTAATGTTTCCTGCTCCCTGTTCTTTTTGTGTGACACATATTAGTATAACCTGTGCCTGTTTCAAAATTTACCTGTGCATAATTTTTGCAGGCCATAAAAGCAAGCATGTTCACTGCTGTTTTTTGTCACTGTTCAGCACCTCTCTGTTCCTCACCATTCCCAAACCTCTTAGTGGAAGACAAAAAGGGGAAAAAATATTTAAAAAAAAGGCAAGGGAAGCAAGTAGATTAATTTTTTATGAAGGAAAGCCTATTAAGTGGTTTTACTTGGAGAAAATTTGTTTTACATTTGTCAATTCTGCTGGACACTCTTCTCATATTAAAAAAAAATGGAGTTGAAAAGGCAGTTTTCCTTTGCTAATCTTCCCTCTCCCTCAACAGTAACACAGACTCTGTAAAACTCATTTTTTCGGGGGGTTATTTTTCTCCTTGGCTTCACTCCACTTGAGTTTCTGGCCAACTGTGTTCCTGAGATTAACTGCTCTTTTGAAATACAACAGATATGTTTAGATGTATCAGTGCAAGAACTGCTGCAGACACACATGCAGCACAGTCTGAGTCTACAGCTGTTAAAACCCTTTACAAACCAGCTTCTAAACTGCATGTTGAAATGTTCAGGGTTAGAGCTGTTACTTGAGATGATCGACAGAATTTGAAAGTATTTGAGAAGAATTTGAAAGATTATCACTAATGACCCTATTTTGTCTATAAAGCAAAACTGAAGGGCTTGTTGTAGCACTGGCAATTATGTACAGGTTCTGAAAGATCCTCCTTTAATCCCTCAGGGCATAAAGTGGGAGGAAAAAAATGCAAAAGAATGACAGTCTCCTGAACCAGCAAGTCACACCACAGCATTATCCAGATCTCCGAGGAGTTTTTGAATTTCTTCTAAAAGGATTTCAGCTCTTTTATTTTGATGGTAGTTTAATATTGGTTTGGGTTGGAAGAGACCTTTAAAGTCCAACCCTCTGCCATGGGCAGGGACACCTTCCACTCTCCCAGGTTGCTCCAAGCCTCATCCAACCTGGCCTTGGACACTTCCAGGGATGGGGCAGCCACAGCTTCTCTGGGCAACCTGTGCCAGGGCCTCTCCACCCTTATAGTACAACAGTTCTTTCTTAGCTCCAATCTAGATCTACCCTCTATCAGTTTAAAATCATTGCTCCTTGTTCACTACAGGTCCTGGGAAAAAGTCTCCATCTTTCTTATAAGCCTCCTGTACCTTGTAAGCTTATAAATAACAAGGGTTCCCTGGAGCCTTCTCTTCTCCAGGCTGAACAACTCAAACTGTCTCAGCCTTTCTCACAGGAGAGGTGCTCCAGTGATCTGACCATTTTCATGGCCTTCCTCTGGATCCAGTCCTGCAGGTTCATGCCATTATTGTACTGGAGCCCCCTGATGCGGGTGCAGAACTCCAGGTGGGGTCTAAAGAGAGCAGAGTAGAGAAAAATCACCTCCCTGGATCTGATTCCCACACTGCTTTTGGTGTAGCTCAGTATAAAACTGAATTTCTGGGCTTCCAGAACACAATTTTTCACCCCCCAAGTATCCCCAAGTCATGTAAATAGAATGAAGCTCAGCAAATCCCACCAACCAGAGGCATCCTGGCACCCAGGAAAATCATTGAGGAAGATCATTGAGCTACTGCACCTACCAAAAGTTTTTTAATAATCCCCTTCATTTACTGAATGCACAAGTAACTGTGGGATGCTTTTCCTCTCGCCCACTTCATTTTAATTTTAAGAGGAAGACCTGAATAAATACCCTTAGGACAGAGTCTTTGTGGATAGTGCTTAATAAAGTTGACAAAGCACATTAATAAAACAAAGCATTAATGGTGTTACCTTGGATCAATATTTGAAAGAAGTTGGCAGTGAAATTACATTGGTCATCGGCCTCTTTAATAACTGGAGAAATTATTTCAGTCGAAGCTGAGTCAGAGCTGGGAAAGGGAATATGTGTTTTAATATTGGAGCAACAATTTGTTTAGTTTGCTCAGCAAAGAAGTTGGTGTTCTAGCACAGTCAGCAATAAATACTTGCTCTGAGCCCACTGTGAGTTCTGCTTAGAAGAGTAAAGGGAAATTCAATTGTGCTGTGCTTCTGCTGAAGTGAACCTGCTTTCTAAATGTTACTTTATTGATGAGCTCCTGTTTTGTCTGGTCCTGCTTTTCTCCTTAAAAAAAACTTTTATTCCTTAAAATTTTCCTGTTACTTAAAGCACTTTCCCACATATTTGGATTTAAGATAAGCAATCGTATTTTCATAGTTTGGGTTAGGAAGAATTTCTTCCTGGCAAGGGTGGTCAGGCATTGGAAGGGGCTGCCCAGGGAGGTTTGGAGTCCCCACCCCTGGAGGTGTCCAAGGAAGGACTGGATGTGGCACTCAGTGCTCTGGGCTGGGGGACAAAGTGGGCACAGGGTGGACTTGATACTCTTGGAGGTCTTTTCCAACCTTAATGATTCCATGATTGTATTTGCCAGGGAATAATTTTGGCTTCTCAAAGGTTGTTTGACTTGTCATGGTGCAGCTGCAAACTGTGACTTCTGTAATGGGAGTGAAAGTGAGGGGTTTTTTTGCTTTTTGAAGCAGAAACACATCATACACTTTTGAAATTCTTGTGAAGGAAAGAGGCAGTGGCTGTTTATTTCTCAGGTGGTTTATTTATCAGACAGATAAAGCCAGCTGGGTTGGGTCTGCTTATGTATTTATTTGTTTTCTAGCCATGGGGATTCTGTGACTGCTGCTACAGGTGCAGCTGGAATGAAAGTAGAACAAAGTAGTTTCAGGTACCTTTTACTTTCAAAACATATGTAAAATTATCTCTATAAAAACATAGTGTGTTATTTGTTAAATTGCAACACTGGAATGTAAATTCCATTTTAGCTCCTACAACCCAGGTGTAAGAATAGAGAATCACAGATCTCAAAGAAACTCAAAGAAAATCTGTACTCTAGAATATAATTTGAACTTCCTGGTGCATGACTAGTGATATTGTTGCAAAATCTTTTACTAAGACTGTCTTATTGTTACCTTTACCATATTTATCTATCTATATATCTATATATCTATATAGATATCTATCTATATATCTATATATCTATATATCTATATCTATATCTATATCTATATCTGTATCTATATCTATATCCAAACTTTTCCATCCTGCTCGTACCATCTTTAAAACAAAAAAAACCTCTGGTCAAAACAGGTCACTCCTTATGGGCTTCTAATATTCAAGTTTATCCTCCAGAACATAAGTGGGATATTCTAAAAATTGCTCTGAAAGCCATGCAGGAATGCTATTCAAATGTTATATAACATGTAATTAATAATTCAGGCTCCTGTGGAGACCCTGATGGAACACAATTCTGATACTCTGAGAATCTCCACTTACAACACTGCTACATATTGGAGCAGACTAGAAATTCGAGAGCTGTGATCTGAAAAAAATAGATGAGGGGTCTGCCAGGTAACAAGAAGTTTGTCATAATTACTTCAGTTTTATTGAATTATATTTACAGCACTCAATTACAGCACATTTAGAAAAAGTCTCCTTTTTTTTTTTAACTATCCCTGTGTAGATCCAATTAACAGTGTCCAAAATCTCTGCTTCTGCTTGGAGTCCTGGTGCAAAACCTTAATTAGGGGGAAAAATTTGCTTGAAGCAAATGCCAAAGGACATGAAAGTCATTAGAGCTCTTTTCCCCTCTGTGTAATGTGTCTGTGTTATCATTGTACTGATGAAGTGCAACAAAGAAGTGAAGCCCAGGTACAGATGTGCAGATATTTGAGTTGCCATATATTATTACCAAGGTTAAGCAACTCCCCAAACCCTAGCTTTGAGATTTTCCACACTTATGTGCACATTAATCATGTAACTAGGAAAATCCTTAGGAGCCAAAGATGGAGAGTGCCAGGTGTAATTAAGCATGAGTAATTAAATATCATTAAGAGCACAGCTTTACAAACTAGACAGAAATTCTCTTTCTTTCTTCTGTTACCACGAGGAAAATGCTGCTTTCCAAATTTTATTGAAAATGAGAAATATGTAACTGCTGGTGGTTTTAATTTATCCCTTTTAGAGCACAGCTGAAGTGAAATATCAGCTGCAGTTATTATGAATTTAGGATACAAAAATAGAGTGCCCTGACCTTGCTGTTATCCCTTGTGGTTGGCAGAAGGGTGCTCCCAAGTGTTCAGGGAGCGAATAACATTGCAAGGACACCTTTTTGCTGGGAAGAAGCTTGACTTGGTGTAGTGTCTCAGCTCTGTTGGATCACACTGGTTCCAACTTGAGAAATCATAGAAACAGCTGGTTTCCAGTTCCATCATAAAGCTGAATAAATACAACCTTGCTAAAGGCTGGACATGCCCCAGCCATGTGCACTCATGGCCCAGAAACTTCTTGGGCTGCATCCCAAGAAATGTGGGGAGCAGGGAAGGGGGGGGATTCTGCCCCTCTGCCCCCTCAGGTGAGACCTCACCTGCAGAGCTGCTCCAGCCCTGGGGAACAGCACAGCAAGGACATGGAGCTGCTGGAGAGAGTCCAGAGCAGGAACCAAGAGGATCCCAGGGCTGGAGCAGCTCTGCTGGGAGGAAAGGCTGGGAGAGCTGGGATTGTTCAGCCTGGAGAAGTTTGGGGTGACCTGATTGTGGCCTTCCAGGGCCTAAAGGAGCTACAAGAAAGATAGAGAGAGACTATTTACAAGGGCCTGGAGGGACAGGACAAGGGGGAATGGCTTCACACTGGCAGAGAGTAGGGTTAAATTAGATATTAGAAAAGAATTCCTCACTGTGAGGGTGGTGAGGTCCTGGCACAGGTTGCCCAGAGAAACTGTGGCTGCTCCATCCCTGGAAGTGTCCAGGGCCAAGCTGGATGGGGCTCTGAGCAACCTGGGGTAGTGGAAAGTGTCCCTGCCCATGGCAGGGGGGTGAAACTGGGTGATCTTTAATGTCCTTTCCAACCCTGGCCATTCTATGATTCCATGAGTAATGGAACTCTTCTTTTCCTTTACTTTTTTTTTTTTTTTTGAAATTTCCACAACCGCCTCCTATGTAGGAATTACCTAATGCACAAAAGCACCAGTGCCTTGCACCTAATGTTTTACTACCTCATTTGAAGTTCTCTGTTACTGCAGTCTTTTCTCTTTCAGAGCCATTTTTCATGCTTGCCATTTGCTTGCCGTTACTATTTCCTTGCTTTTCTCCTGCTGCAGCAAACTATGGCTCTGCCTCACTGCTGTAGTGATAGTAAAAATATTGCAATGATGGGGTTTTTCCCCTCATCATCTCTATCTCTAGGGTTTGTGGAGTCTCTATTTGGTCTTCCAGCTGGCAGTGTAGAAGAAGTATCCACTGCTCATTACTCTGGGGAAAAACTTGAAGATGTAACTAAAGGGTACTCAGAAATTGCTTAAAATAATGTGCATTCAAAGCTGATCTTATTTTTCTGGGGAAGGAAACCGACCTTAGGGTTGCTCTATGTTTAAGGCCTTGCAAATGCTGCTTCATGTGATGGTGTGTTCTGTAGGGTTCATTCATGTTCAGTGTATTCCTGTGGCATCACAGGGAACACATTTCCTATTGCTGAAAAAAACATTGGCTGTGAATTGTGAAAGGAGAGGTGGATGCAGTTCCTGGCAGCTTTGTAGCACACAAAAGGACTGGCAGTAAGAAAATATTCCCAACTATGAGGTTGTCCATGACACCTGGCTAATACAGGATTTACTGGTCATGATGAAATTTTGTTGCTTTAAAGATGTAACCATAACTCCAGGAAACTTTTCCAAGACATTGCAGGTCTGAGGTAAGTGGGAGGTTATGCACTGGTGCTTCATGCAAAGTTAGCAGCCACATTTCATAATGGGACTTCATTAGCATCTTAATTCTTTCAAGTGGTGTAGGGTTATGTGTGAATACCAGTGAATTTAAATCAATTTATCAGTGATACACTGTTCAAGTCCCATGGTATTTGCAGGGACATTAGTCAGCCTTTTTCTTCAGGTTTGTTTCTTTGACCCTTTATTTTTAAAGAACTATGTTTTAAAGGAGAAAAGGGTGGTCAGAGGGTTGATAAAGAAAACTGTGCTGTAAATATTTGAAGCAAAAGAGAGGATACCTTCATGTAAGTGGTTGTTTGGACCTTGACCTTAAGACCTTACAAATCACCGAATGGATTCCTGAGGCAAAGCAGGCTTGATGTACCTCACACCCTCTCACACCTTGTTACAAGATGTGTTCACTCTGTGATGTCAGAAGGATATATTGATATGAACATTTATATTGCTTTTTTCCCTATCCTCTGCTCTATAAAAACCATCATCATTAGTGATATTCTGCAGTCTGGTGCAGGGCAGGCAGGGGCTGCTTTTCTGTATGTATTTCGGTTGGGGTTTTAGAAAATCTTGTCAGGGATAGAATTAAAATAGGAAGTCATTATCCTAAAGCATCAGTACTTACAAATCTCTCCAAGTGCCTGGTTTCCACTCTTGATACTTTTCTCTGCACCTCAGTCTATCCACAGATGAAACCCACCTATTCCCTTCCCCTGCACTATTCCCAAAGATTGGGAGCAAGGCACAGTTTGTGCAACAAAAAGGCTCAGAAATCCAGAATTAGGTAGGAGGGGACAGGGAAGCTCCAGAAATGTGGAATAAAGAGGATCTTTCTTCCGGCCTCTTGCGTTTCCATACCTGCTCACCTGGAGTAACAGCAATGAGTTCTCTGCAGCTCCTGCCCTGCAGGCTGTGATCCCACTCAAAAGCCTCTTTTGACTAAAGCCTTGTAGCTGCAATAAATATAAACCAATAAATATAAACCAATTAATGCAATAGCTCAGCAATATGGAGCAGTGCCCACCAGGGAAGCTGATTGTGACCCTGTCAGTGTTTGACTCAGCCCTTCTGGAGAGGGTCGTCTTTCCTGCTCTGTTTTACTCCACTTTCTCACCAAGCTCCATAAGGTGCAGCCTGATTTCAAGTGAGTTTTAAAAGAAAGAGTATGTTCATCTTGGAGAAAATGGGGGAAGAAATGGTTGTATGGCTTTAAAGATGTGAAAATGAAAAGGCTGTTCATTTCTTTCATATTTTTCCTAGCCTGTAATTATTCCTAATCAAACTACAACAAACAGTAAACACTAAAAATGAAATAAACGCAGTGACAGTTTGCCAATAACAAGCAGAAAATGTTCCATCTGTCTAGCAGTGAGTAAAATGTGTGTAATTACTGCTCATTTTTCTTCTAATTGCTGAGTTATTAGTTTAAAGCTTACGCACAACTGGTGAACAGTGCCGACTACCCATTCTCTAATTACAGCCCTGCTTTGCTGTGCTTGAAATCAAGAAAAGCAAAAAAAGCAGAAAATTTGCATTTTAAAAGAGTTGTCTGAATTAACCCCTCTGGTAAGAGCAGCTTTTCAGTTTTGGCCTCACAGGTCAGACCCTTGGCTGACAGAATCAAGGTCTGGTTCTATCAGCTGGAGGTTTGTGTCTCTGTAGAATTATCATGTCTCTCTCTTTCCCCCCCCCCCTCCCTTATTTTTGCAAGCCTACATTATAATTTCTAATTTCAAGAAGGTTAATGAATGCTCTGAAGTGGTTGGTAGGTCAAGAGAAGTAATTCCTGTGAGGAAGCAAAGGTTAGGATAGCCACCAGTCAGTAATGCTTGCTTCACTTTGGGCTTCTTTTCCTTTATCTGATTATCTCAAAGTAGGTCACATGAGGGCATGTCTGTGCCTCAGCCTGCTCTTTAGCATGGAGATAGCTAAGCCACCTTTATCTGTTCTCCTTAGGCTGACTCTCTTAGAGCCAGGCTGGGGCCCAGGTGACAGAGATGTTGCACACCTCATGTGCCACTTCGGTCTCTGTCAAGCGTCAGAATCCATCCCTTCACAGGGGCTTTGGAGTCATCACGGAATCATAGCATGGCCTGGGTTGGAAGGGATTTGAAAGATCATCTCATTCCAACCTCCTGCCATGGGCAGGGACACCTTTCACTAACCCAGGTTGCTCCAAGCTCTGTCCAGCCTGGCCTTGGACACTTACAGATTCTCTGGGCAACCTGTGCCAGGGCCTCACCACTCTCACAGAAAGAATTTCTTCCTAATATCCAATCTAACCCTGCACTCTGTCAGTTCAAAGCCATTCCCCCTTGTCCTGTCCCTCCAGGCCCTTGGAAATAGTGCCTCTCCATCTCTCCTGTCGGCTCCTTCAGGTCCTGGAAGGTCAGAATTGGGTCATCTCAAAGCTTTCTCTTTTCCAGGCTGAACAACCACGGTTCTCTCAGCCTTTCCTCACAGGAGATGTGTCCATCCCTCTGATCATCTTGGTACCTCCTCTGGACTCACTCCAACAGCTCCATGTCCTTCCTGTGCTGGGACACATGTCCAGCCTCTCATCTACCAGATGACCCCATAGGGATTGACTCACTTGTTTTGGGAAGTTCAGTGTGAGAGGTGAACAGACCCAGTTTGTTAATTTTCAAAAGCCTGGAGACACTGTTGTTGCTCCTGATTTTGATTTTTAAAAATAGTGGTAGAAAATAGAGAATGAAAAGAGGAAAAAGACTGAGTAAGATTCAGAAAGCTGAACAACAAAGCTGTCAACCTTGGAGTTCCTGGGACCACACATCAGGGGGATCTGAGCAGGACAAGGCAGATTTAGTAGCCAGTAGACTGAAACCCACAGCATGGGATCCACACTTTTACTGGGTGACATTTAGGGACTCACAAATGGGCAAAGATTGAAAACTGGTGTGCTGGGCTCTTGTAGCAAAGCCTTTTAACCACTTGCTGTCTTTTAAGCACTTGTATTGGGAAGCAGGATGAGGGCCACAGGTGAAAATTATGAAATAAGACAGCAGAAAAATCTGATGCAGAAGTGTAACACTAACATTCATTTCCCAATGTGAACTTAGTATTGTTTAGGTGGGGAAATCTCAAAAGCTCAGCACCCTGTCCAACCAGAGGTGCCTCTGAGGGGATTGCCCAGAGCTACAAAGTGGTTAGGATCTCTCTCTTGGACACCAGTGGTGTTCCAGTTGTGACAACATGGACTTCACTGCAGATGGTAAAACCACTTCTGAGTAGGTGTGTAGGCTTCGTGTTGTCTTGACCTGATTATCAGCATGCAAACCATTTAGTTTAAAACATTCTATTTGAATTTGCCCGTGATTTAAAACCTCATTTTTCTCTAACCACTGTTATTGCTGGTGCACAAGGTGTGAGCTAAACCCCGTGGGGAATCCAACCAGTATAAAATATGACAAAAATCCAGCCAGCTGCCATTTCTTAATGGGATTCCTTGCAGAATCCTGAACTTTTGAAAGGAGCTGTTTCCAAAGAGGAGTTTACAGGGGGGGACATTCCCACCCACACTCACATTCATTGAGGACTTCTGGCAATGGAACAAAATACTTAAGCAAAACTACACATCATAAAAGTTGAAGGTTGGGCACTGTATTGAAGAGATTTTCCAAGCTGTGGGAATATTATTTTGAACATAGTGATGAATGATGCAAAGTATTAATTGCATGGGATAAGATATTGAAAAACCAGCAGCACTATTTTTTTGTGTGTGTGTGTGTGTGCTTTAGGTGTGCCTTCTGGGTTTAGAAGAGCATTTGCACATTTTTTCTTGCCCGGGAAATAAGTTTGAGGAGAATGAATTAATCTCTTGCATTCCCAGCTGCCGGTATCCACAGAGCCTGTAACTCTCACAAATGTCAATGACAAAAAGATTCTGTGCATCCATCTAGGGGTTTTTTTTGTATTTTTTTTTTTTTTTTAAGCATCCAGAAACCGGACCCCCACCACCACCTTTTCAAGTATGTATTGATTTGGCAGGGACCAGGGAGTTTTTGGTGGTGCTTTAAACCTTGCCATGAGAACGGAGGTGCAGGTAGCAAGAGGTTGGGATTTGAGGAAAAAGATGGAAGAAAAATAAAAATTGTATTTAAGCCCATTTTTCTCCGTGGCTCGAGAACTGAAGCTTTCCTACTTCTTTTCAGTTCTGAATAAATGCTTTTGCTTCATGGGCTCACATGCATATTATGCATAATCCTTTAGATATGCTTGCCAGCTGTGTGGTAGAGATATGGGCTGCTGGGACTTTGCTCTGTTAGAAATGGTGGAGATCTTTTACCAGAAAAAGAACAGGAGTGAGATAATTATTTGCATAATCTTTCTAGAGTCACCTAGATTTCTTGAAAGCAGCTTAACGTGTTTAGAATAATCTATTAGGGAAATATTAAGGGGGAAAAAAAATACCCCCTTTTCCTTCTGACCACAAGCATTTTTATTTCTCTCTCCTGGTCTAACAGATTGAAACTGCTTTATCCTCATTTTAAGAATGCTTTATTTCATGAGAATAGCTCATATTTTAAATACTGGAGGTTCATTCTCCCCCTGCAGAACAACAGGGAAAAATAAGGTTTTTCTGCCAAATGAGCTCACAGCAACTTATTTTCACCATACATATTGTGCTTCCAAAATTATTTCTTTTCCACTTGGTGTATATGACATTTTGTTCTTTGTTGAACTCTTTGTGATGTTTTACCTGGAAGAGAACACCCAGGTATCTGCTGAATATCAGGAAGAAAGACAGGACTGTGTGAACATTATGCAGATATGTAATCTCCACTATATTTAGCTAATCCACTTTCTTACAATAAGCACTATTTGTGTAAAGGTCTTTATTTTTATTGTCTATCCAAACCATCATTCTCTCCCATGTTGTTTTGTCTTTCTTTTCCCCTTCCCTTCCTTCCTCCCAGCAGTTGAGATGAAAATTAAGATGCAGAGGAGAGATGTTTTTTTCTCTGAGATTTTCAAATCCCTCTGCAGTTTTGGGTGAAAGAACAGCTTTTATTCCAGAGGAGAAAAGAAATCCCACATTTTCCAATATTCAGGGTCTGTTTTTGTGCTTGCAATGTAAATATCCAATATTTACAGTCTAAATGTCCAGTAGAGAAGTACAAATATCCAATGCAAAAATCAAAATGTACCTCACAGATGCTATTTTTTAATAAAAAGCATTTCAAACACCTTGGTGAATTGATAAATAAAGACAAAATATTTTGCCTGGCGTTCCACAGAACCACCATCACTTTAATCTGGGTTTCTATTGAACATTATGTTGTGGCATTATATTTATATATTCCCATGAAAATAAGAATAAAGAGGGCTAGTAGGTGCTTTTTAATCATCTCAGTATGTTCCAAATCAAACAGCTCTTTAAGAGTCCTTGGAAGCATGAAACAACTGTCTCATCTCCATCAGAAGAGGCCTTTCTTGCTTTCAGGAGCTACATCACAGGCTCTCCAGCTTTGCTGCACCTGCTCAATTTGTCAGGGTTAATCTATTCATAGGCTATAGTTTTGTTTGCCCAAGAAAGTTGCATTTATTTTAATATCAAGCATTTTTATGCCCGTTCGCTCGTCCGATGTTCAAACTGACTTGAAATGTGTTTATTTTTGTTCCAACTTGAAGTGATTCTTGATCACTTGGGAATGAAAAAAAAACAACCAAAAAGTGATTTAAACTTGTATACAACTCCATGTTCCTTGCAGTGGTTTAAATAAATCAGTAAAAAAAAAGTAATAAAATAAAAATTATATTGGAAGTCTACGAGATCATCCACTAAAAAAAAAAGCCTTGAAAACACCTATCACAGTCCTTTAGCACTACTGAAGACTGAGGAAGTGAGGAATTTAGAGGCAATGAATATTCCTTAAAAAACAAAAACCTAAAAGAAATCATTCATTTCAGGCTGGTGAGATGGTGTTGCAAACCATACAGCACTGAAAACAATAATAAAAGCTATAAAATGCAGCTCAGCGTCCTCATAAAACTTTAAGAAAAATAAATTTGCTGGGTAGTTAACATCCTTTATAATGCAAAGATAATTATCACTTTTATTGTAGCTGTAACATATGTGAGGATGTTTGTTTAACTCCCCAGTTGTCAGACACGAGGTTGAAAGTTTTTAATCGCCTCTGGGTATCAAATCTGTAGCCTCAGGCTGCTGTTTGTAATTTAATATGAGTAATTTATTATGAAGAGAGAAAAAACAAGACTTGCCCAGTAGCTATGAAAGCACATTTACATTATAATTATTAGGCACATAACAGCTCAAAAATAGATAAAAGGAATTTTAGAGCAGCACTGGCAGCAGCAATAGTATCATCTGCTAAGATAAAGCAGGGAAATGTAGCTCCAGAGAAATTACTTGTGAGGGGAGCCGTGGTTGTAGTCGAAAGGTCATCCTTGTCTCAGCTGCTGACTTGGTTTTAATGTAAACCACTCATGGGAAGTTGTGTGTAACTTAGAAATATCATCTTTTCTGAGCTCTCTGAGGCTGTGTGGTGACAGTTCCACGTTAGAATGAGTGAGGTTTTCAGGGCATACTGCTCTGGTGTCAGTAGATCTGTGGGTGATTTCTAATTTTTTCTTTTCTTTTGAGGGTTTCCACTTTCACTAAACTCAGATTCAAAAAAAAGTAACTAATATTGTAAAGTACGTACTGGTCCTCCCTTGAAAACTAAATCCCAGGGAACAGATTTCCCAGATGACCTTGGCACTGGAGAGGGCCCACCTGGATCTCAGGTTTATAGAGTTTGGGTGTTCACTGCTCTCAGCAGGAGAACACCAGAAAAAAACTGTCCTTGATTGAATCTCTGTTGATGCTGATTATTCCCAGAGAGTTGTGTTGGCATTTCCATGTACCTTCTCCACATTTTAATGCCTCAAAAACTACAAAATCACACAACTAGCCATCTAGGTAATTAAGAAGATGTCAAAAGTTAGCTTTCTGTATTTGATGCAGATTTACCTCATCTGTGGTGTCTAATCACAGACATGTAGGGGAGCCTGAGAGTTTCTAGAGTGTTCCCTGTGGTGATTTCTCTCCTCTACCTCCCCCAACTCCCCCCTCTTTTCCTTGTCATTTCTCCTACCAAGGACTGCCTTTCCTACCTCGTGGTCCCAAAAGACCTTGGAATGCCTGCTCAGGGTCCTCATTCATAATTCCTATTTTGGAGGAGTTATATCCTGTCTTTCAAAGGTGCCTGGGCAACACTCTCAGGAACATGGTGGGATTCTTGGGGGTGTCCTCTGTGGGGCCAGGAGTGGGACTTGGATGATCCTTGTGCAACTGGTGGATGCACTTCCACCAGTGGATATAAGTTGATATTTTTGTCCTCTCCCCACTCCCCACCCTGGTCATGACACCAGTTCACTAGTGCCAGTCATTGGTGCAGGTCCAAACTTCTGGAACTAATGTTGATACCCAAAATTCAAGGATAGGATTATGGATTTCATTTGCAATTGTGAAATAGGATCTGGGAATCTTAGAGTCATGGGATGTTCTGAGTTGGAAGGGACCTGAAAGATCATCCAGTTCCAACCCCCCTGCCGTGGGCAGGGACACCTTCCACTAATGCAGGTTGTTCACAGCCCCATCTAGGCTGGCCTTAAACACTTCCAGGGATGGGGCAGCTACAGCTTCTCTGGGTGACTTGTTCCAGTGCATCACCACCCTCACAAGGAAGAATTTTTCCCTATTATTTAATCTTTCTTACCCTTCTAACAAGTCCATTCATCAAATCCATCTCTCTACAATTTAGAGAGAAGGTTACTGTGGGGGACCACGTCAGAGGCTGTACAGAAGTCCAGATAAATGACATCCATAGCCCTTCCCTTGTCCACTGATACAATCCCTCCATCATAGAAGGCCACTGGGATGCTCAGGCAGGACTGGCTGTTGGTGGATCCATACTGGCTGTCTCAAATCACTTCCCTGTCCTCCATGTGCCTTAGCAGAGCTTCCAGTAGGATCTGTTCCATGGATCTTCCCAGGCATGCAGGTGAGGCTGACAGGGATATTTTGCCAGTAATTTGGAAACAGTGTGCCAGTTTTTCCCCCTTTCCTTAGAATGAGACACCTGCCATGAGCAGGGGCAGTTGTGCTCACAGGTCTGTGGCTGTCCATTTTTAGGATGGTTCTCCCATCCCTGGTGCCCTCAACAGGCCACTGGGCTCTTATGGAGGCACTGCTGAAATAACTTCTGTGCTAAAACTCTGTGGGTTTTTTTTCTGTCACTGTGAGTAGTGCAGTCTGCATGTATTTGCTCCTGTCAGGATCCTTCAGAGACAGCCTGGTAAGGCCTCAAGGTCCTGTGTGTTCCATGATTTCTCAGAGGTGTGGTACACAATGATATGTGGCTGTGCATTACCTGGTTACAACAGAAAAACAGACTGCTCCTTACCAAGGGGATTTCAGAAGGAAGGATCAAACCTGTCCGTAGAGCATAATATTACCAGTGTAGCTCTTAATTTTGTTATATTTTTCCACGTGGCCATGGACTTGTTTTTTTAAGACTTGAAGAGCTGGAATGTGTCCATTTCATTCCTGCGGTGAATCTGTCCTTATGCAACAACAACCTGAGGGAAAAAATATCCAACAAGGCAGTGAAATCTGCAAATACACATCTGGGCATGGCAAGGGGACAATAACACACAAAATTACCAGAATAAAGCAGGAGGCTGTGGCAGAAAGATGATGCATTGCAATTCAATTCAGAATAAGTGACTGCAGTGAAACTACAAAGGAAAAACCGGAAGAAAACAAGATTTTTTTTCAAGATGCTTATCATAGCACCCTAATCAAGATAATGGGATTACTAAGCAAACCTTTTAAAACCGTTCTCACAGATATGGCACACCACTTGTCACATCATTAAATGCAATTTGAAAATGGCTGTCAGGTATAAAGCAGGGGCTGTGTTCTCTGTCTACACAGAATTCTCAGAGGCTTTAAATAGAAAAAAAAAAAAGAAATGCTTCTGTTCAGGACATAGGGAAGCAGCTGTAGCCACTGCAGACACCTAAGTACCTGCTAATGTGCCTTTCTGCACTGGAGTCTTCTTTCTTTAATTCAGCTTCACCTTTCTGAACAATTGTAAATACTTTCATCTACTCTGCAGCTTTAATAAGAAAATATGAGTAGTAAAGCAAGCACATTAGACAAGAATTAAAGCATATTTGCTTCAGTTTAGGGTGGTTTAGGTCACATGTATGGAAAAAATTCTTCCCTGTGAGGGTGGGGAGGCCCTGGCACAGGTTGGCCAAAGAAACTGTGGCTGCCCCATCCCTGGAAGTGTCCAAGGCCAAACTGGACGGGGCTTGGAGCAACCTGGGCTAGTGGAAGGTGTTCCTGCCCATGGCAGGGGGTTGGAACGAGATGATCTTTCATATCCCTTCCAACCCAAACCATTCTATGATTCTGTGATTTAGCATCAACAAATCACCTATGGGACTGCTGGATTTTGGTTGCTTTCCTGATGGTGGGAAAGTCAACCATGACTTTTGTTCATGAGTGCTGTGAAAAAGACTGGAGACACCAATGAAGGATCTGCTTGACTGGGTGGTGGCTACAAAAAAACCCACCAAAATGATCTGTGACCCTCTCATTAGCATAACATAAGACTTTATTTGGTGCCTGCTACAAAGATATGAGGATGGCTTCTTTAAATTCTATTTGAATTCATTTGTAGGTCTGTGAGCATCTACTTGCTTTATACACAGGGTCATGGTATTGTTCTAATTGGGCCCTGCCATATAATTAGATGAAACATTTTAGAAATAGTGATGTCAAGTCTCTTGCTTGCTACCAGAAATGTGTCATTGCTGAATTAACTGTGTAAAGCAGAAGAAGCTTTACAAAGGTTACTTCCATATTTCTGGTATAAGAGTGCTTGAGATAATTTTGAGGAGAGCAAATAAGCTTAATTACCAAAAAATCAATTACCAAAAGAAGCACCTGGGTGCCCAACACAAAGTTTTAATGAGAATGAAATTGTCTGGGTAGAAGAAACCGCTTCAAATATGAGAAGGCTTTTTTTAAAAATGTGAATAGCTATGAAAATAATTTACCTGAACTAATCATTATAGGTCAGGATCAAAATGTGAGAGATATTTCAGAGTATAAAAAAATAGATTAAATTATTAAAAAAGGAGTAATTTGTGTAAGAGCAGCTTGGGACAGAGGAATTGACTAATGTAATGCCACAGAACTACCATTATGGGGTGACTGCTGTTAATTTTTTGATTACCCAGTAATGGAACAAGCAGTATAGTGATTAACTGGCTCATAGAAAAATAGAGAGCAGTTAATCTGAAGTGATGCTGTCAAAAAATCCAGAAAAACTCTGAGCTGGATTGCTGCAGAGAAGTAGCTGCTGCATGTGCTACGTAGGGCACATGAACTAAGGGAGCAGCTTCCAGCAAAATGAGTGTGGGCCCAGCAGGGACCCAGGGCACAGGAATTAAACAAACAGTGTTGAGCCAATATGGTGCATTGTTGTGTCAGAGGTTTTAAAGTAGCTGAGCTGCTCCAGTCCCTGAATCACCTTTGTCACCCTCTCCTGGACCTGCTCCAGGAGCTCCATGTCTCTCCTGTCCTGAGCAGCCCAGAATTGGACACAGCACTCCAGATTCTTTTAATTTAAGGAAATAACATGTTTTACATTAAGTGTTGTGAACACAGATTTTATTTTTGTTTTTTACTCTTTCTTTCACTGTTAAATGTATTTGCTTAGATTTGAACTAAATGACCATACATAAATCACTGGAGAATAGTTAAGAAAACAACAGAACATTCTGTATGCCAGAGGTGAACCATTCTCTTGACCACAAAATATTTTTGGTGTCTGTTATTCAAGCCCAACTGGTGGTGAGAATCACCTGAAACTACAGCCTTCCCTGACTTGTGCACCTTGTGCAGTTGTTATTCTCTCACTGGCACAGGATGTTGCCTCTTTCCTCCTCCCCTTTGTCATCCTCACTGGAAGAGTACAGATAAATGCTCTTCCTCTTGCTACACATAATGGGATAATAATAAATCACTCTGCCCCAAATTTCTCCTGAATGATTGAGCCACTGTTGAAAATATCTCAGATACTCTCACCTATAAACCTGAGCCATGGGAATACAGCAGAAATACTGGCTGATGGTGACACAAGCATGAAATTACAGAATATGATTCTCAGTGTCCAAATTCTGCCCAGCTCAGTGCCACAACCCTGCAGCAACTAAGACAATACCTAAGGGTCCCAAATGGGGGCAGAAGCCATCACTTCAGGCATTGCCAGCTTCAGGGTTGTGTTACACTGGTTGCTCAGGTGAATGTTAAATGCTCCAAAAATGGTCTGTTTGGACAGTCCCAGTCAGCACCTGCTGGCAGCTGTGTGTGTTTGTCAGGCACTGATACCTGTGTGCACTGAAGAGTTTGCTTGCACAAAAACTCTTCCAGAAATAGTGCAGATTGTGTGTTTTCCTTTGGTAATCCCTGTGCTTGGGGGTTCACGTTGGAAAAGATGAGCTGGTGTTGGTGGGAGCAACACCACTTGTGTTGCAAGCACAAAGGAGAGCTTGGCTTGGAACAACCTGGAAGTGTTTTGAGATTCATATTTTGGTGCTATTTACTTTTTGTGGTCCTATATGAGAGCAAGATTAAACATCTTCAACTCCGATAATGTAATTTTTATAGCTTATCTTCCATCACCTTTCTAAACTCTAAAATTTCCTTCAAAGAGATGATTCATTTGTTGTAAGTGAAGCCTCTATTAATTTTTCCTTTGTTCAGATCAGATTTCCAGAAACTCATTAATTTTATTTCAAAGTAATGCAGAGTATTATGAAATATATACAGTATATAAACATTAACCTTTAGTAACTGCTCTAACTAGTAAATAAATGGAGAAGAAAATGTTATCTTCTAGCAAACCCTTTACAATATCCCTACCTTGCAACTTTTCTTGTTTATGATTCTCTAAATCTCTAGGCATCTCTTATTGTTCAAAATGACACTCTCATATTCCTTATTAATCCTGATAAACTGTAAGTGATTTCTATCTATAAACACCTTCAGGGCCTATTTTCACCCTCTGCAAGGTAAAACAAAAGATCATTACAGTAAAGAGCAAATGTTAAGACAAATGGTATTTTGAAGTACCAGTTCCCAACATCACACATAAATTTTTTTTATTTTAATGGTACAAATTAAAATTGAGATGGAATTTTATGAAGACAAGAGTGCCTTTGTCTTTCTAAATCTCAGTTGCGTAGCAGAACGTACGAGAGATGTTCTTTCTCTTAACATTCAAAATCTGTATTCTTTTTAGTGTCTGTCTGAGATTCTGCCAACTCTGCAAGATAAATTGTGTTATTGTATATATATCCTCATATCTGTTGGTTTGGTTTGTCTCCAAAGTGCATCCAGCAGTGGAGCAAGATTTTCTTCAGTTTGTGATACCCGAGAAACGCAGGTAGTGCAGCGCGATCTCCCTGAGGTGGTTTCACCTCGTGCCAGTGGTCATGCTCCTAAAATATTAAAGAATAAATTTCTTATTTAAGAACAATAAGAAAGAAAATAATAAATATACATTGCACTTTTATTGAATAAATTGTGCTAGGCCAGGAAGGCTGATCCACCTGGATTGTCAGGGGTTCGCCAGTAGTTAAGTATTGCCAGGTTGCCGGAGAAGACAAGTCACCTTCCCTTTCTGACCCAAAAGTCATCCAGGAGCTCATCACCTCGGAGGAACCACTGACCCACACTTCTGAGGCTCCCCAGGGCTCAGGGTCATTCCTGAATTTCACTGTCAAGGAGTCAAAGTCAAGAAAACCCTCCCAACCAAACCGTGCCTGCAGTACTCCGCTTTGAGTAGGGCAATGTGTCAACCTCTGTCTTCCAGGATCTCCACGCATTGGAAAGGCTGAAAATTTGCTTTGAACTTCCCCTGCAAACCCAGAAGGAAAATCTCTCAGTGTTCTGCCCTCCTCTGTTCCCTCAGACTGATTTTGGCCATGCATTGATCATGATGCTGCACCTTTAAGCACCACAAATAATGGTTTTGGCACCCAGCTTCCAGTGCCAGCTGCAGGTGGACAATCATAAAATCATGGAATGGTTTGGCTTGGAAGGGACCTTAAAGATCACCTCATTCCAACCCTCTGCCATGGGGAGGGACACCTTCCACTAGACCAGGTTCCTCAGAGCTCCATCCAGCCAGGTTGGCCAGGTTTCCAGTAGCAGAGAAACCACCTGGTGGGTGTGTGCAAACCTCGTAGGGATAGATAATTTTAACATGCAGTTTAATTACTTTATTAAGATAATAAATGGAAAATTCATGAGGGATGAAAATGCAGGATAACACAGAAAACTTGGTGACCTGGCAAATTTATGTTGACTTGCTCAAGGGCTTTTATAGAAGGAGTTCATTGTGCAGTTCATATCGAGCCACCTTCAGGACCCTTATTTTAAAGCTGAAGGAGAAGGTGTATTTTTTACAGTGCTGAGAATGTGTTACCTGTTGAGCTGAGTGTAAACTGACCTTTTTTTTGTGTGGTCCCAGAGCAGCTGGGATGCCATCTGCATAAAGGAGGGTGGCAGGTGATCGGGGAGGGAAGAGCAAATACTCTTTGCAGCAGGAGCAGCAGAGAGGACCTTTCAGCTGTGTTTGTTCTACTTTTCCCAGCATTTGTCAACAGCAGATGTGTTCAGGAAGTCCAGAAACATGGCTGGAAGAGGAGACTCATTGTGTGACTTGAAAAAAAAAGTCCATCTTGCAAAAACCCAGCATAATAGGGGAAAAGTCAGGCTGAGAACACTGTATTCTTTATTAATGAGCTCTTTCTTTCATACTGATTTTATATTTTTATTTAGAAGGAAGTCAGTGTTTATCACTGACTTATCTTACCCTTCAAACCATGCTGTTTAATCTGTATATTGAGAATTTCTTTTTTATAGGAGTTATTGCTGTACATTGAATATTTTAACACATTCATATATTTTAGGTTACTAAAAACACAGAAAGCACTATTAAAATCTTAGGAAAATATATTAAAATAGACAATATTGTACCAATCCTTGAAAAAAATTGTATTAGCTGATATTTCCACCTCAGAGACTCTTTCAGGGAGACTCAAAATTCTGCAATTTCCTTTTAATTATCATATAAATTAGCTGTGCTTTTGGGAAGGGTGGAGTTGGAGAGTCAAATGGTAAAGGTTCTGGTTATTTCACTCAGTTGTTAATATTTTAATGTTAGCTGCCATCTGTAGAAGAAAATGAGAGTGAATATCTCTGCATATTCAAATACCTCAGGGACAGGTCAGGAAATAAAAATTGAGAAGACATTTAGCCATTGCAGGACCATACTATAAATTGCAAAATATTAAAAGGTACAGTCTTCTTTGTGGCAAGGCAAGAGTAACATTAATACAACAAAAGTCTACTTCAGCATCTTGTACTGCAAGCAAGGAAATAAACTTTATTCTGTAAAGTGTCATCAGCTTTATGGAAAAGTTACCATTTATGCAGATTGCAGCACTTAAATTTCAATTTTCAGTACTGCTAGGTAACCTCATTTAGAATAATCTTAACTGGGGTTTTGGGAAGGGGATGCATTCCTCTATAAAAAACTTGAAAAAAGAAATAAAGTATGGAAGGAAAGTGCTGGGCCTGCATCCTCTTAGTGATTGCTCCTCTGCTTGTGAGTATTTGGAGTGAAAGTTTTCGTGGGTTTTTTTTTGTTTCTGTTTTGCAACACAATATCTGGTGGCCAAAGGATTTTCCTCTGCAAACTTAATGCACAATTTGTGGCCCAACTTTAATTTCCTTTTAGGAGTGTGAGGAAATTTCCAGCCACACACTTGGTTTGTTTGCTCTATTTTTGCAGTCGACAGCTGGTTAAAGGCACAGAAATGCTCCAGTCCCCCAGGGAAAGGTAAAAGGAGACCCTTGTGCCTTAGGGACACTATAAAACTGTCACTCTTTTTCTCTTCCCTCTGCCTCTCTCCACGTTTTTTTTTTCTACCAGCTTCTTCCTCCAGCATCCTCTCAAACCCTTCAAGACAGCTGAAGGCTGATGGTAAAAAGGCAGCAATAGAAAAAAAGGAAAAGAGAGTGTGTAAGAAATGTTTAAAAGGGGTGATGAGAAAAAGAAATAGGCTGGCCTGTCATGTCAACATATCAACAAAAGCATGAAGGTTGGTAGTACTGGAGCAGAAAACAATATCCAGTTCCTACTGGAAGCTGATGAGAAGTTTGGTACAGAAAAAATGTGCAAAGCCAGACATATGCCACAAGAAACAAAAAAACAGTTTTCAGAGAAAAGGGAAGGGAAATTAAAGAAAAAAAAAAAAGGAAAAAAAGAGATTTAGAGGTTTCTTTTTTCCCTCCTGATTTATGAATTCCATGAGAAGGGTGCTGTTCTCTTTTCCCTTTGGAGCTGTTAGATTCTACAGAGAATGGCAGGAGTTGGTGTGCAGATGTCATGCCACAAAAATGCATCAGTCTGGAAAGCAGGAGACCCCTCTGGACTGTCAGAATGGGATTTAGCCCATCCCATCCAAACATCTGCAGCATAAATGCCTGTCTCTGAGCCAGTCAACTTCTCATTAAAAGACAAGAGAAACAGATATTTCTAGAGCATGACTTTTCAAGAAGAGCAAGAAATTTCAGTTTGGTTAGAGAAACCATCCCCTAAAATCATGTGTGTTTATCCATTTGGGTTTCAAGCAAGGCTGGACTGAAGAGCTTCAGACGTAGAAATTAAAAGTGAAGACACAGAACACTAGAAGAGAATCATATTTTTCCTGTTATTTCTGAGTAATTACAATTACCACATGAAGAAGGGATCTCCTGACTCCTCATGGGGGCAGATAAAGGGACAAGAATTCCTGATTCTCCTTCTGGCCCCTGTGGGAATGCTCATGCCAATAAGATTTACGTGGAAAACTCCCTTACTCCAGAGAATCAAAGCACTGTTGGAAACAGAAGTCTCAGCCTCAGCTTGCCTGGGTTTATATCAATAACTTGCTTTATCAGTAGTCCCCTAATGAATGGCATGGAAAAGTATTTTGTCTCCCCTATCACACTCCGTGGCTACCCCAACTGCACAGATTTTGGTGATGGCTATGGGTGATTTCAACTAACAAAGTTAGAGATGGCAATACTTTGTGAGGCAGCACTTTCCTCTGAAAGTGTAATTTGATTGTGTAATCCAGAGATAGCTTGAGGATATTGAATTTCCTTGCTACTTTAGAGTGAACTATGGGACAACGTGGTGGCCTCAGACGACTGTCATTGATTCAAAAAAAAAAAATTAAATCTGTCTAATTCCCGGAAATTTTTAATGTGTTGTGGTTATTCACAGCAGCTGGTTGTTTCCTTAGCAGGAACTTTTAGGACATGGCTTTATTTGTAAGAGAATCTTGTGAGTAATGGAGTGGAGAAAAGGAATGTCCTGTTTCCTAATCATAGAATCACAGAACCATAGAATGGTTTGGGTTGGAAGGGATTTTAAAGATCATCTGATTCCAACCCCCTGCCATGGGCAGGAACACCTTCCACTAACCCAGGTTGTTCCAAGCCCCATCCAACCTGGCCTTGGACACTTCCAGGGATCCAGGGGCAGCCACAGCTTCTCTGGGCAACCTGTGCCAGGGCCTCACCACCCTCACAGGAAAGAGCTTTTTCCTGGTATCTATTCTAGCCCTTCTCTCTTTCAGTTTGAAACCATTTCCCCTTGTCATGTAACTAATCTGTCATTGCTGTCAGTCATTTTGGGGTCAATCAAGTGCCTGCTACAGAAATGAACCACTTTTCCTTTTTGCTTTCCTACCAGTTATTCCAAACAAGCCAATGCACAAACAACAACAAAAAAAGATACATCAGTATAGTTGGGGCCAGTCCATCCATGGATATAACTGCGGCTTGGCAGATCTTTGGTAATTTCTTCCATCTCAGGATGTGACCAGCACCTTTTAAAGTCTCTTAAAATCTAAATAAAGCCTTTTATTTAAGATTTAACATCTCGATTTGAAAAATATCCTCAGCTTTGATACTCCTAGTAAGGAAAGCACTCCTCCAAGCATGAGACCTGTGGAAGGCACAGAGAACCTCAAATCCCATTCTGTGTCCAGCATATATTTGAATCTGCTGAAGCCAGGCAGAATACATTTTCCCCCTCTTACCCATCCCTCTTGGACAACCACCGAGGAGTTAAATTTTTCCTCTTTTGAAGAAAAGGTCCTACATTAAAACCCCCCTTCTTTTTAGGTTTCTTTTGCTTTTAAGCAGCAAACCAACTCAGAAGCAAGAGCCCTCCCACGCAGAAAACATTTGTTTGCAGAGAATAATCCCCTCCCCGGTGTTTGTCACATATTTATTTTGTCTCAGCGCCGTAAAAAAAGGGCCTTGTTGCTGACTCAGAAGGAGCTCATTACAGAAAGACTTCACCTTTCAGTTGCAAAAGATGTTTCCTTGAAATGATAATGTAATGAGTGTTAGATCAGTGTTTGTAGCCGTTAGGCTCTTCTTTTGATCGGCTGGAAATGCATTTGTTAAAAAGCTACTTTATTGATTTCCTGGCTGGTTTTTGTACTGTTTGGATCATCTGTACACACACACACATCACATTTTTACCACTTCAAAGCAGTTAATAAATTCACACCACTCAGGAGATTGAACACAAAATGGAGTGAACCTTTTCTGTGGAGAACTCTGCTGTTCCACCTTTGATGGAAGGAGTCTCAGCAGCACACTGAGTGTCTCCTTTAAAATATTTTTAAAACAATCTGCCACAAAGAGAACAGCACAAGCTAAAGCAAAAGAATATTGCTCCTGGGGATATAAACATAGTGAGCAGGGTTGTGATTAAGTTTTCTGTAAGCCCAGATGAGAAAATATTACCAAGCTTGTACAGGCTCCATGCAGATCTTCTTTCCTGCTAACCCAGCCACATTTACAATTTCCACTTTGTTGTTTCTCTGATGTATTAGCAGGAAAAGTTTGAGACACACTCAGTGTGAAAGTGAAACCTGCTTATACATATAAACTGCTTTAACTACTGTATCTGCAGTTAAATGTCACAGAATCAGAATCACAGAACCATTTAGGTTGGAAAAGACCTCTAAAAATCATCGAGTCCAACCTGGTCACCCCCTTGTCCCCCAGCCCAGAGCACTGAGAGCCACTTCCAGCCCTTCCTTGGACACCTCCAGGGGTGGGGACTCCACCACCTCCCTGGGCAGCCCCTTCCTATGCTTAACAACCCTTCCCATGAAGAAATGTCATGGGCTTTGTGGGCCTTGAATCTCTCTTGGATCACAGTTTCCAAAGTAGGTGATTGCACTGAAGTGAGGATCAAAATTCTTATTTGGTAAAATTTTAATATATTTCATCTTTTTAATTTTTTTTCTTTTATTATTGCTTTGGTTTGTTTTACTAACCTGCTAATTTTTTTGGGATCACAAACCTGAGCAGCCATCCTTGAATTGTTTAGATGAGCCTTGTGAATGGAAAACTTTGGGAACTCTTTTAACTGCTGTGTTGTAATTTGTCTTTCTCTGGCTAAAGACACTGATACTTCATTTCCTCCCTCTGGGTAGACTTACTTATTTAATATCAAGATGATGCCAGTGGTAGCAGCAACCTTTTACACCACTGTGATATCTATGAAATACAATCTACAACTTACCTTTGTATTTACCAGGCCATTCAAATGATCATGTTACTTAATTAAGTGCTTGGCTTTGGCTGTGTCCAGGATAGGTTAACAAACCACAAATTGCTGTCGTGTCATAAGTTTTAAGGGTTTTTTTTTCAGGTGTTTAAATTAAAATTCCCAAACTGAAGCTTTTTGGTCTTGTGAAGTTATTGCAGTTATCAGGTATGAAATGACGAAAATGAAATTACCCAGTGGGACTTGAGGATATTTTCAGTATTTTGTGCATGAATATCCACATATGTGCAGCATCCAAGGAACCTTCAGCACGAGGGATAGAATATAAATATTTAACAGAAACCATTTAAATTTTGGTACCTGAGTCCTCTATCTATAAAATAGGGATAATAGACTTTCTTGCCTCTCAAAAGGATTGTGAAAATAAATATATTAAAGATTGCAAAAAAGTGTAGTATTATGGTAATTGATACCATATGCCCAACTAAGATAGCCTGGAACAATTTCTGAAGAGGCAGGAGTTTTATTCACAGACTCCCAGAATCATTAAGGGTGTAAAGGACCTTTAGAATTCTCCTGAACCAACTCCCCACTCAGAGCAAGACTGGCAAATCTTCCCTTTCCCAATCTAATTCTATGAATAGTAGGTATCTGACATTGGAAAAGACTGAGGGTCTTTAAACAAGTGGGTTTAAAAATTTTATTTCATTGGCAAAACTGAAAGAAAGCCAGTTAGAATACTGTTTTCAATGCAGGACAGAGTTTGATGTTTTGTTTCTTTGGTTTGTAAAATCTTCAATATTAAAGTTTTTAGATTAATGAGTTGTTGATATTTTCTCAATATTAAAATTGGTTGTTTATTTATTCTCCAATGTGAGGAAAATCTAGCCTGGTTAATGCAATCCCAGAGCATTTTGATGTCAACAAATCAGTATTTTGTCACTTGAAAATGAATGCATTTCACATAAAAATATTGCCAGATTCTCTCCATTGTTTTTGTCTTTTTCTTCTGAAAATAATTAAGATCTGTTGTTTCTGGGATGCTCCTTTAGTTAACTGGATTTAGATGTATAAACAGAATGAAGAAAACCACTGTTGTTTCGGAGGGAGGGTTTTTATCTCTGGACTTGTGGCAGCTTTTTAAGCAGTTGAATTTCTCTTTATTTAACAACATACAACTTTATCTCAGGAATTGTATTTTAAAGCAGTCACAAAAAATTCAGATTAATATTTTGGGCTAGTGAATGGCTTTTTCCCAGTCAGTCTTTAAAGTTTATCCTCTTGATGATGCGAGGAGAGTAGAGGAGGGCATCTTGTTATCTGATTCCAGGTCTCTACAGATGGCAACATTGCCATCTTGCATGGAATGCAGATTTGATTCTTGATGGTCTTTAAGGTCCCTTCCAACCCAGAATATTCCATGATTCTGTGAAGGAGACAAAGTGGATATAAGTTTTTGTGCAAACAGTGGTAAGTGCTTCAGACAGCTGCCACATTTGTCATTAGGTGAGAAGGAAATGTGAAGGCATGAAATAAAGGATAAAAATCACTCCAACTGACTCCGCATATGCTTATTAGTAAATTAGTTCTGTAAATTTGTCTTGATCTTGAGATAATTATTTAATAATTGTTTATTCCTTAATATTGTAAGACCATGATATTGGTTTTTTTGATTCCTTTCAACCCTTGGCAGCCACTGAAATGTGTCTCAGTCTCTCAGATATTTATGCAGAAAATGATGCCTGTTCTTTTACACTGTGGATATCTGTCTGTCTGTCTATCTGTCTATCTATCTATCTATCTATCTATCTATCTGTCTATCTATTTATCTATCTGTCTAAACTAGTCCAATGTGTTACTCATCATCTGATGATCAAGGTAGTTTCTTGCTTAACTCTCTCAAGTGGACAAGGTTTAGGGGTGATTATGGTGGTGCTGGGGAACAGTGGGACTGGATGACCTTGAAGGTCCCTTCTGACCCCTATGATTCTGTAAAAACAAACAAACAAAAAAGCAAACAAACCCCCAAAACTAATGCTCAGTTTTAGTAACTACTGCCCTGGATATTTATATTAAACCAAGACAGTCTATGAGAATATCATTCATTTGATGGGTATACTTTAAAAAAAAAGTATGGTGTCATACCTGTCTTGTTTGGAGAGGTGGATCTAGTTGTACTCTTTCACCTTTCAGAGACCAAAGCATCACTTCTATAATTGATATTTTTACCCTTTGATCAGCTGTCACTCTCTTTTCCCTGTGTTTCTTTTCAGATCATTGAGTCCCTTGAATGCTGAGTGCTCTGCATAGAGATTCAGCCCCATGTTGCAAGCTTTTCTCTCTTCCTACACCTCATTAAGCATATAAAAATAGATGAATATGTATTTTTGTTTGTGTGTGTATATATATATATTTCTTACTGTTACTTTTCCATATAATAAGTTGCTTTTCTTGCCACAGGTGTATCATGAGTGTAAGGGGAAGTATTTGATCCTGAGGTGGGGTTAACAGCCCAACAAACTGTCTCTTTTGCGTGCACTGGGAAATACCCACACTGGGAAAAAGTTTTTGAGTCAGTCCTTCAAAGCAGAGGGGTTCATTAGCTTTGCCAGTCTACTCATCCAATATATAAGGAATGGATGACTTCATTCTGAGGCAAATGGTGCTCATGATCTAGTTCTTTTATTATTATTATTATTATTATTATTTGTTAGATTTTTTATCATTGTTACTTCATCTTCAGTCTCTTCACTGTTTGAACTATGAGGGAAGTGCTGTGCATTTCCCACTGGAAACAGAGCTGGTGTAAGGCTGTGTTATCTCGTGTTTGTTAAAACCACTGTTGGTTCTGTTCTGACAACTGAAAATTGTGTTGTGTCTGATCAGGTTAACAGACACCAAGGACTGTTTATGAATGTGTGCTGTGGCTTGGGAAAAAAAGCAGAGGGAATGCTAAGTAGAGTACTGGTGTGTATGTTAAGTGGCAGAGAGTGGAAGGGAGAGAGGGAGGGGAAAAAGGGAGAGCGAGAGGGAGGGAGAGAGGGAAGGTGCAGGGAGAAGGCAGCTGCCCTGACTGATGTGTGATGACTGCTAAGGAGCTGGAAGGTGGCATGTTTAGCAGTGCACCTGCAGCCCCAGAAGGGCCTGGATCTCAAAGCCTGCAGAACTCTGAGTGCTCAGGAGGAGCTGAGAAATTAAATCATAGAATCATAGAATGGTTTGGGCTGAAAGGGGCTTTTCAAGGTCATCTGGTCCAACCCCCCTGCAACGAGAAGGAATGTCTTCAACTACATCAAGCTGCTCAGAGCCTCCTCCAGCCTGACTTTGTTCCAGGGATGAGGCATCCACCACCTCTGTGGGCAGCCTGTCCCAGTGTTTCACCACCCTCATTAAAACTTTCTTCCTTACGTCTAGTCTGGGTCTGCCCTCCTTCAGTTTAACACTGTTATCTCGTGTCCTTTTGCTACAAGCCCTTCTCTGGACCTACTCCAACTGTTTTTTCTTGGACTGAGGACTCCAGAGCTGGATGCAGGACTCCAGGTGGGGTCTCACAGGTTTAGAATAAAGGGGCAAAGTCACATCCCTCAGGAGACTCTTTTAAGTCTCTCCACTGATTTCTTCTGCAATAAAAAGGTTTTTTTGATCTACACTAAGTGCATTTCTATTGCAAACCTGTGACAGAGGAACTGCCCTCGTTCCTGAACTGTTCCCAGGTACATTGAAAGAAGTAGTCTACAATCAGCACTGGTGAGATCATGACTGAAATTGCATCTTAGTCTCTGTGCCAAAGAGGGTGTGGCAAATCAGAGCTCAGAGAAAAGTGCTAAAAAAGCTCCCAAGTAATCTGACACCCTGAAAGTGCACCTCACTTTGAATAATTTAAAAGCAGGATCTATTTTGCTTATCAAAGACAATGTTCAGCTTTCAAGAATGATTTTACCATGATATAAGTACGCACTCAGGGAGAAACTTAGCTAATTGTAGGGAGGTGCAATGAAATCTGGAAAGTGCAGACTTGAATGTTAGAGTGTTTAGAATTGTCAAGTTTTTAGAGCATCTCCCAGTTCAAAGGTAGCTTTGGCTGATAACGGCACTGGAACACATTGGGAAGTGTTGTGGTCATTTCCTTACTCTGTTGTCTCACAGTCTACTCCTCAGGCAATCTTCTAAAAGGTATGTTTGGGACAGCTAAGAGGTTGTGAAGACAATGCCAAAATCACTGAGGCAAAATTTCTGCACCATGTGATAGGACAGGTGAGGTCGGATGCCGACAGCATTCATGAGAAATGTTCTCATGCAGGTTAATCGGTTTTTTAAAGCAAAGGTGAGAATGTTTTCTGCTCCACCTGGCCTTTTTCCAATCTGCTTAATGTAATCAAAGTTGCACCAGAGTGAACAGAATGATTGCAGCCAACTTAAATGGTTGTTAGATAGGGCTCAGTGGCCACATCTCCACGGATAAATAAAACAGGAGTAGGGAGTGAGATGGAGCTCAGCCAGACTGTCCAGTGCTGATTGTGCAAACGCTGCCCAGTTGTTAGTGGGCTCTTGGGAATGATTTTGGCCAGTGCCAGCCAGATCCCACGGCCTGCAGTGCTCAGAGGAGACCATGGACCTCCCAAGTACATAATATGGGCAAGATTGCACCAGGGGTGGGTCCTGCCATTGTGCTCTGTCATCACCTGTGTGAAGATGAAATGAGAACTGGTGGACCTTGGATACAACTCAGAAATTCCATGAAAAATTCCATTTTACATTTGTTTCACTGAATCCCATTTGTGGACTCCTGATCTCTGTAGATGTTCAAGGCCAGGCTGAGTAACCCGGTCTAGTGGAAGGTTCCATGCCCATGGAAGAGAACTGGATGATCTTTAAGACCCCCTCCAACCCAAACCATTCTATGACTCCATGATTATAATTTATTACCTAAATAGTAAAATGGAAAAGGGTTACTATAAAAAAAGAAACTCCTGTGTTATTTTCATAGGAATCAGATTTAGACATGGCCCCCAGGGCAGGTGGGACACTGCTGGTGGGCAGCAGAGCAGCAGTTTCCTTCAGGAGCTTTACCAGCCTGTGTCCTGCTGACTGAATATAAATATACCAGCAGTGCTGAGATTCTAATAGCGGAGCTGTTCAGAGGCTTGAAGGGAAGTCAGGCTTGCCCTCCATTTCTGTTTCAATGCTGATTTTCATATCCTGTCATTTGTGTGTGATTCAATGTTGAAAATGGCATCTTTTTTAAAGCCTCTTGTCAGTAGCTGGGGCCATGACAGAGTGAGGCCTGGATGTTCTTATTCCATGTAGTGACAGGGCAGGGTGGGAATGGCTTCAAACTGAAAGAGGGCAGGGTTAGATTGGGAAGAAATTCTTGGCTATGAGGGTGGTGAGGCCCTGGCACAGGTTGCCCAGAGAAGCTGTGGATGACCCATCCCTGGAAGTGTCCAAGACCAGGGTTGGACGGGGCTTGGAGCAACCTGGTCTAGTGGAAGGTGTCCCTGCCCATGGCAGAGGTTGGAACACGATGATCTTAAAGGTCCCTTCCCACCCAGGCCATTCTATGATTCTGTGATCCTTGTCTCAGCTTTGCCCTTGATAGAGTGATCCTTGAAATACCCCTTTATTTGTTGGGTTTTTGCTGCAGCTGATGCTCCAAATGCAGGGGTGAGTTTACACCGTTGCAGGGAATGCACAATTCGCTTTCTCAAATGCAGTTTTCCCTCATGCAGCTGGACCCTGCCTGTCCCTGGTGTGGACCATGCAGTGCAAGGCTGGCATTCCAATGCTGCAGGATCAGTGCTCACAGCACCTGGAAAAGGGCTGTTTACTCCAGTTGCCCGAAGTACTGCAGTGACACAGACTTTCTGAGCACAGCACTGTAACATTTACAGCCTCTGCCTGCCTGGTGACGTTTTGATAGAGACACCTCTACCAGTTCACAGAGGTAGACAGGCAAATAGCATTTTTGTGTTTGTTCAGCATTGTTCTCCCTTTATTTCCTTGTGAAGTCGTTTCTTGCCGGATAAGAACCAGAGAAAGGATGGAAGTCTAAACAAATGTGTCTTTGGGGAGAACAACCTGATGACTCAAAGGAGTTACCTACAGTTGGTTTAGCAGGTTCTTTGGTTGCAAAGTGCTATTAATATCTGTTTTATTGCAACTTGGATATTTTCCCCTCTGGGCTTTTTTTTTTTTCCAGTCAGTCTTACAGAGATCAACACTAAAGCAAAAAGGCAAAATATGCCATTTTTGTAAACAGCAAAAGTGAGCAACCTGTGCCCAAAGAAGGGCAACAAAGCTGGTGAAGGGTCTAGAAAACATGTGTTATGAGGAGTGACTGAGGGAGCTGATGGTGTTTATTCTGGACAAGAGCAGACTTAGGGGAGACCTCATTGCTCTCTAAGCTCCCTGAAAGGTGGGAGTTGGTCTATTCTGCCGTGCCTCGAGTGAAAGGACGAGAAGAAATGGCCTTAAGTTGCACCAGGGAAAGTTCTGATTAGATACAAAACAAAAATATTTCCCTGCAGGAGTGGCCAGGCATTGGAATAAGTTGCCCAGAGAGTTGGAGGAGTCACCATCTCTGGAAGTGTTCAGGAGTTGTCTGGATGTGGCCCTTGGGCACACGGTTTAGGGGTGCTTATGGTGGTGCTGGGTGAGGGTGGGACTGGATGGTCTTTAAGGTCTGTTCCAACCTGGATGCTTCTGTGATTCTATGGAGAACTGAGCAATGGAGTGGCTGCCCCTTTTTCAATGACAAAAGTAACTCAACAAAACACTGCAATTACATCTCTGATCACTCTTTTAAGGCACATGAGGTATTGTCTAAATTCATGGGATTTGACAAGTGATGAAGCTGAAATACCTCATTTAAAATGTCAAAAAGGCCCCCAGAAGAAATAAGCTAGAAGTGACTCAGGGAATCTGATACAATTTCACTATTCCATAGAGGGTTCTTCTGTTGGGGAAGATGGTTTATTGATGAATATGTGAAATCTTTGGGCAGTCCTGTTTTTAACTCCATTCTCACGTGTTCTTTTCACACACAAATACATTGTAGACTTAGTTTTACCTCTGCCTTTCAAACTCATAGGAAATGCTTACTGAAAAGAAAGAATAGAGCTCAAGGCCAGGAGCCTGTCAGTATTACAATGAGGAAATGTTTTGTACTTCCTAACCCTTTCTGTCTCCAAGGGAATGTTTTCTCATCCAAGGTGAAATTTTGGAAGGTGTGTACCTGTGCATGTGCACACACATATATGCTCCTGACAAAGACTCAGTACCAAATTCTGTTTTTTCCCCCCACTCCCCCAGAGTGAAATACACTGGATTAATAGTCAGTGTTCCCTGCAGTTCATATTTGCCTGGAAAATAGCCACATGTAAGAATTCACTGACCCAGAAATGGGGAGAAGCAAAATCAATCAGTGAGTCAGTGATAGCGAATCTGATGGACCTCTGAGCATGGATGATGTGCTCTACTTGCAGGTTCAGCATTAATGATAACACCAGTAGGGAGACAAAATTGGAATGAGTGAGTTGTATCCTTGCAGACTCTTTTCCCATGTTCTGCAATCACTGGAAACATATCTGGGTTAATAAAATTCTCAGTGCTGGTTTATGTGGCTGGACAATCTTGGAAGCTTTGTAAAAGGGGGACAACAGGCCCTGTGCTTAATACCTTGAAGGATCAGCGAAATTAAGTGGCAGCACCCTCAACATCTTAATCCTTTCTTATTTTTCTTAATATTATGGGGTTTATTTGTGTTTTATTTTTGCTTTTGTTGGGATTTTTTTTACCACACAAGTGATTTGGAAGAGCATCTTGAACATTATGTATATAGCACATATCATAGAATCAGAGATGACTTGTGTTGGAAGGGACCTTAAAGCTTATCCAGTTCCAACCCCCCTGCCATGGGCAGGGACACCTTCCACTAGCCCAAGTTGCTCCAAGCCCCATCCAACCTGGCCTTGGACACTTCCAGGGATGGGGCAGCCACAGCTTCTCTGGGTAACCTGTGCCAGGGCCTCACCATGCTCACAGGGAAAAGAATTTCTTCCTAATATCCCATCTAACCCTGCTCTCTGTCAGTTCAAAGCCATTCCCCCTTGTCCTGTCACTCCAGGCCCTTGCAAATAGTCTCTCTCCATCTTTCTTGTCGGCTCCTCCAGGTCCTGGAAGGCCACAATCAGGTCACCCCAAAGCTTCTCTTCTCCAGCTGAACAATCCCAGCTCTCCCAGCCTTTCCTCCCAGCAGAGCTGCTCCAGCCCTGGGATCCTCTTGGTGCCTCCTCTGGACTCTCTCCAGCAGCTCCACGTCCTTCCTGTGCTGTTGTGCTGTGTGTACTCAGAGTTCCAGAGTGGGAAGGCTCCTGTACCTTGTACCTGTTCCAAACAGCCTTTGTGTGAGCAGGAATGCAATTCCATCCCCCTGCACAGCAAAGCATGGATGGTGCCAAGGAGCCATCAGATTGTTCCATGGAAATTGAGGAACTGCAAGTAGTGAGAAGACAGACTGTAAACACAGAAGAGCCAGCAAATGTACCGGGCACTTTGCCTGAAAAATAAGAGAATTATGTTGACAAATTAACCCATTAAATGCCATAAAGAGGAAACATTACCTTTCTAAAAAGTCAGAGAGGTGTTTTGATGCAGATAAACGTCCTCCCTAACTTCCTGAAGAAAATGCTATTGATGTATTGTCTGTGAGACTGGAATATATGGAATATAAACATCATGAACTTGTCAATGATTTTTTTTCTCTCAGTGCCACTTTCTTTTCTTTCTGCCCATTTACTCTCATTTTTTGCTACTGGGACTGAAGGAGCAGTTGCCTTGTTCTGGTAGATGACCTCTGTACTCACATCTTTTTAATTTCTTTCCCTTGGTCTTATTTTTCTGTGGTAAATTTTGAGGAGGTGTGTGCTTTGCCCTACATTGAGTAGATGTTACCACAAGATAAATAAAGAAACAACTGATTAACTTTGCACCTTCAGTTTAAAACTATTTCTGACTCAGTTGTTGGGTTGGGGAAATGGAATAGTTCCTCCTTTTCCCTTTCCCTAACTTGAAAATTTTGATTCTTTTGAGGAGGTGGATGCATCTCTATTTGAATATTTCAACTTTGAGGAAAAAATTAAGTGAATTAAGTGCCAACATAAATGGTCTCACATGAAACTGTGTGCGTGCACGTGCCAGGAAAATACATTAAAGTGACAGCAGGTGGCTGAATGGATCAAAAGAAATCAGATTTGACATACACGGAATTGTGATAGCAATGTGTTAACTTTTTATTATTGTGACTGGAAGGGGAAGAGATCTATCAGTATGCAAATTGACTTCATGCTAAACCAAGCATCTTCTGGTATGCAAAATTAAGCTGTGTGTGTGAGGGGTGTAGTCCAATTCAGGTTCAGAGGGTTACTTTGAAGTAACGTGTGTTATATGAATGGAAACTGTCATTGTGAATATTGAGCAAACATCTGCTGGTGCCTCTCAGGGAAGGCAGGATATGTTAGCCTGTTTTATTAAGAAGCAAATTAAGAGTAACTTTTGACAAGATAACCAGTTGCTGGTTAACAAATACAGTAACATACAGAGTAAGGTAACTAGAGGGAGTAGAACTGGGATAAGAAGCCAAGCACTTCAAATTGCATGAGAAAAGTAGCTCTGTGTTCACAAAGTGCTGCATAAACTGGCTGTGGTCATTCAGGCACATGGGATACCCTGTGTACTGAGGCTTCATGAGCAGAGGATGTGGAGATGAAGATGGGATGGAGCAAGTTGTGCATCAAATGAAGCCATAGCAGAAGGAAGCACAGGAGCTTATGCACCGCTCTGCCCACCTCTTAAATCACAAAGAAACAGAAATCAAAGTGCCCTTTGGAGTTTTTCTGGACTTGCTGATGCCAAAAGACAGAGATGGTGTAGCCTTCCAGAGCCTGAATGTTTCTATTCCGAGGGTGGCAGGGAAGCGTTTCCTCTCAGCTTAACATCCAGGAAAGCTGGGGAATGTTCCTGTGCTGGGAACTGACTGACTGGCCACACGAAATATAGCCCAGAGTCACAGACCATAACTCTGTGTAACTCAGGGAAGTTATTTTTGGACCTGTCATGGTGTCTGTCTCTTCTTGTTCTTTAACCTGATGACAGGAGAGTGGCTGCAGAGTGCCCTGTGTGCATGTTTTCCAGTGTCACTGTAGCATTCTCTGTGCTCTGGAAGCCTCTCTGTGCCTCCACAGGAATGCTGTTCACTGGTGCTTTGTTTTGCAGCAGTGGGTGAGGGATGCAAAATGTGGGTGGCATCAGTTTAACACAGTGTTTTTCGCTTCTTCAGCTGGCCTAGAAAATCTCTGCTTTGTGTAGAGAAAGGAGGGCAGGTTTGTCCAGCTGTGAATTTTAGAAGCTACCTCTTAAAACGCACAGGGTGCTGTGTGGAAGGAACTTTGTGCAGCCTCAGTTCTAGGACAGAGCAGTCTCGTTATCCCACTTAACTCCCTGTTCTGACAGCCAGGAATGCCTGTCTCTCCTGGTAATAACGATTTGTTTTTATGGCACCTGCTTTGGGAGGCAGCCAGATTACTTTCCTATTACCAGCTGTAACCTCTGCCTCAATGTGCATCTCATCCAGGCATGAGGTTTGAGGTTTTTGTTTTCTTTTTTTAAAAAAAACCAGCAAAGCATTCTGAGATAATAATCAATTTGCAAGCAACAAAGTTATTAGCAGCTAGTGAAGTGCACTGTCTTGTAGTTATTTCATGAAAAAATGCCACAGCTTTGCTGAGAATGATAAGCCCCTTCACTCCTTTTATTTATTTTTAGAAATAGCTTTATGCCCACTGGGTACAGGATCTGAATATCTGGACTTGTGCCTCTAATAATTTCACTAACCAGCCACTTGGTGTTTGAATTTAGCAGTGGCAACACCAGGTTAAGTACAGCTGGTGTTGGATGGTTTAATTTTCCTGTTTTTCATTTTTCATATTACCTGTCCTTGCATTTTAAATGGTACTGACAATGCAGAATATTGTCCTCCACTTTTGATGGATGGTATTGCTGGAATGATGTTCTGTGATTCAAGTAGAGCTGACAAGAGCATAACAAAGTACAGATAGAAAACTAACCTTCACTGACCACAAATTGGGTGTGCAATTATACAATTTTAGGAAAGGAGTCTTCTCTCTTGTTGCAAATGGTTTGCACATTACAAATTCTTTTGCCTAATGAAAAATACCTCATCAAACATGCTTTAGGTCTAAGATCAGTGAGCATTTAACCAGGAGTTAATTAAGTTAACAGGGTTTAGAAATGAACATAATGCACAGTTTGGAATTTTCATTCTGGCACGATTTGCATTTGGCTGAAACACCGTGTAATTGGCAAGCACTGGGAAGGTGAGTTGCTCTTTTCATGCTGTAAATGAATATTAACTGTGCTCAGGGCTTGGGATGAATTAACTGGTTAATTTGTTCTGGACATCACTAGAATTTGAGTGTGTCCGGAATTACAAGGGATCCAGATGTGGAGGTGGTTAAAGTAAGAAGAAAAGAGGTTTCTGGGTTAAAAGTTTGGGGAAGGAAGGGAGGGAAGAGATGCTGCACCTGTGTGCATTTAGTTGCAGAGGACACAGTAGGAAACTAAGAGCACTTAGACCAAGCGTTCAAACTGTCTCTTTTAGCCAGGGGCCAAATGATACACCCTGATTGACTCATTAGATGGGGCTTTTTACTCACCTTTGAATCCCTAAATAGACAAATATTGCTGGAAAAAAAAAAGGTTTAAAATTTCAGACAATTCTCTTTTCAGTGTTTGCCTTGTTCCACCACCTTTTACCAAGCAAACCAACAATGAAATGGTGGTGCCCTGCCAAGAACATGATAGACTGCTATTCCAATAACAGGAACGTGGAATGTGGTGCCCACTGTGCTCCTGGGAGAGCTGAGGAGGGCTCTGAAGGCCCACACTGCCTGAGGGAGCAGGCTCCATGTGTAGCCTGGCCTTTGAGTAACGGCAGTGCAAGGTGTAATTAATGTCTTCTTCTGCCTGTGATATAGATCAGGGATGGCCAAAGAAAATCCAGGTTGTCAGGACATGTCCCAGTTTCAAACTTCTTACCAGTGTCTGCTTCCTCGATTTCCTCCTTATGGCAAGGTCTTGACTCCCTGACCTTCACTTGATCTGTTTTCTCTCATCTGATTCACAAATGTACCCACTTACTTATCCAAAGGACAGAGCCAGATTTCTTCTGGGAATTTCTGCTCTATAGCTGGGTTTTTTCACCTGTGTACACTTTGGGTAGATCCCTGGAAGCCAGAGAATGCCCTTCTTCAGGCCTCTTCTCCCAGGCAACCAGTGACAGGACAGGAGGGAACGGCCTCAAACTGCACCTGGTGAGGTCCAGGTTGGACATAGGAGGAATTTCCCCTTGGAAAGGGTTGTTAAGCATTGGAAGGGGCTGCCCAGGGAGGTTTGGAGTCCCCATCCCTGGAGGTTACCAAGGAAGGACTGGACATGGCACTCAGTGCTCTGGGCTGGGGGACAAGGTGGGAATTGGGCACAGGGTGGACTCGATGATCTTGGAGATCTTTTCCAGCCGTAATGATTCTGGGATTCTGTGAGCTAAACAGCACCTGTGCCCTTTCCAGGTGGGCTGCAGTCCTGCTGCAAGGGTGTTACTGTCTAGGACAAAGTATCTCCATCCCTGGGCAGGAAGAATCCAGGGTGGGGGTTGTCCCCTGCTGTTAGAAGACTGAACAAGCTATTTTGGGAGTCTCGGTGTTGGTATAGGCAGGAGTGACTGCATCATGCTACATGTATGGTTATATTTAGGTTTTTGGGTGCCTGAGAGCAATTTAAAGGGTTTTCCTCAGAAGATAGGCTTGTAAAGTTGGGAAAAAACAAACAAACAAACAAACAAACAACACAACAAATCTCATTCCAGGTGCAGAAATGCTATTTTTGTGCACGGGGTTCTGCCCATTTTGTCGTTTATCGTTTCCTATTTCTCTTCAGCCTTTTTATTTCTGGTTTCTTTGTGTTTACGGTCTCCCTGACTTATTAACTCCGCGGTGCCATCTTGCTTTGCTGGTGGTGACAGGCTGTCACAGCGCTGCAGATCTCCCCCTTGCAGAACCCCCTTAGTGACAAACACTGACTCATCGCCTGGCGCTGGGCCGGAACCACCACCGGGAAAATCAGGAATCCGACCTTTGAGGATTACCCAAAACTCCTTCAGCTCTCACCCTCTGCTGTGTCTGTCTCTTCCACTCACTGCTGCTCCCACAGCCACTGCTCCCAACGTGACTGAATCCCAATCCCTGGACCACAGCTCCTGTGCCGTGCGAAGCCGCCGAGGGCTTGTCCGTGGCCACGTTAATTTTTTTCACCCTTTTTCCCAGTTGTACTCAATGCCTCTCTCCACCAAGCTGTGTTCTCCAGGAATACCGCTGTTCCCAATGAATTAACCTGCTGGGCACTTGGAGAAGGTTGGAAGAGAGGGGTGGTGGTGGATTTTGCACACCCCTAGGAAGGGTTATGGACAGGGACATCGTGGATTTGTAGGGTGTGTTGCAGCCACGAGCAGCCGAAAAAATCTGAAAGCTTCATTGCGTTCAGTGTCTTCAAAAAAATAAATAAATCAGTTGTGTCATTATTTCTGTCCTGAAAGTTATGGATGGTGGTGGTGCTGTAGTGGAAAACACTACATCAAGTTGATGGGAAGAACCCAGAGGAGGTGAATGGTGTCACTTGCCAGGGGAACTAATTTCATTTTCCAGAGAGGGAGGAAAAAGGAAGGTCATCCAGTACAAAGCCGGGAAGAGGCAGAAATTGCATTTTGCCACTTAATTAACAACCACCCATCTATAGCCTGTAGCTTTCCTGCAGACCCATAATTGGGAGCAGAACCTGTATTTTCCACCCATCAGACCTCCCAACACATGGCACGAGGTATCAGAGAGCATGACAGATCACCAGCATGGGACACCTGTGCTGTCACATGTGCCACCCCTGGCTGATCACTTTAATTCCTTAATTAATTATTGATAGATTCTGAGGCCTCCATTGCTTTTATTTTTAAAATTTAATTTTGATTAATTGCTGGAGGAATGCAGAGGTTTATTTGGGGGGAAAAAAAAAAGAAAGGAATAAAAAAAAAGCTTTCCTTAATGAAGCCTGTTGTTCAGGGTTGGGTCTTTATGGGGAAGCATTTGAATGAATGTTTCAGAAGACTTCATTTAAAAAAAAAAAAAAGAAAAAAGAAACCCACAAAACATTAGCCTTATAAAAATTATGAAAATGGAAGAAGTGCTGATGAAAAACACTAAGAAAGAGAGGGGAGATGAATACGGAGGAAGAGCATTTCAATAAATGGATCCCTGTTCTCCTCAGGTCTTGCTTCCTAACCTGCATCTGCAGGCAGCACTGACCACAGAAATGAGACAACAAGCTTTGCCCTCCCCCATCTGACTCTGCCCCTGAGGACTGAAAGATGTTTAATTTGATCTGCTTTTGAGTCCTCCCCCCACCCTCCCAGATCTCCAGGGATATTTTATCACTCAATTGCTGTTAAAATATAGGTGTTGTTAACCCACTACCTCAGCTGAGTTTGTACTTAGTTTCTTTCCTAAAGAAAAGCAAGTAGAGCACCCAAAATATACACAAATCTGAGTTTTTTAAAGGCATGCTATAAGCAAATATAGCAGGTTTCAGGGAGCAAATGCTTCTGCAGGCTCCACATTCTGCTTTTCCATGGATCAGTGGGTTAACTAAAGCCTATGAGAAGGCTCTTGGTTGTGTGATGCTTGTGACAGGTATTAGATTGGAGGGAAAAATAGACAAAAAGAACTATCATTCAAAATGACACAAGGTTGGTGCTTACAAAATAGAAGAAAAAAACCTGAGCTTAGACAGGAAATGTTCCCCCTGGTTTACTGTTGTTTCAAAGCATCAGTGGGCACTGGTAAATCAGTTTGGATGCTCAGCCTTTCCTTCTCAGTTTAGGTTTATTCATATAGTTTGTTTATTCATAGTCTGAAAATATAGATTGCCCCCTCCTGAATGAGAGAAAACAAAGAGGTAAAATTAAACCTGATAGAAAGTCCTCTTTGGGTGATCATGAACACCTCCTGATGTTTACAACTTCCCAGGCCTATGGGAAATACTGTGAGATTCAGTGTGTGGATTCCCTTAACGTTCTTTGATGAGCCAGGGTTTGGGTGGGCATTTCCTTACAAGAGGAGCTGATGCTGAAGAAGTGAATGATGTACTGCAAAAATAATCTTAATGAGGCTGCCAGAAGAAGCACTAATTTTGAAAAGCTGGAAGAAACTGCCCTTGCTGCAATTAGGGCCTCCTTGCATGGCAATGGAATGTCAACCCCACTGCCCTTGTTTTTAGTTCCATTTTATCCTGACAGGAAAGGAGAGAAAGCAGCTCACTGGGCCTAAGACCTGCATGAAGATGTCTGTGTTCTGTGGTTTCCAGCTGTGGAATTTTGCCAACAGTTTGTTTTACCCTAAATAAGATGGAGGGTGGAGGGGAATTGCATAGGGAAGCGAGGAGCAACATCTTGTCCTGTGAGGTAGCTGCGTGTTCAGTTCCACTCTTGGTGTTATGATTTCAAGTCTCAACACTCTAATGACTTTTCCCTGTTGAGAATGCACAGCTGAATGCTACAAAACCAGGAGAGAAATCTGGATATAGGGAACTCAGGGCTTTCCTTAATGGAGGTGGCCTTAATCAGCATGTTACTTCTGTGGGAATGGGTCATCAGGGATGCTCTGGCCAAGCTCACCTTTCACTATCATCTCTCCTATTTAGATTTAGCACCTCAAAGAAGTCCATAAATAGTCATATGGCTGCTCATCTTAGTGGAATACAAAGCTGAGATTCAGTTTAGCACAGGGACTTTATGATTTCATGATTATTTTTGTATTGTCTACCAGATTGTGGCCTCTTTTCCGAGTTCTGCTGTGGTCTCAGAAATGACACTGCCCGAGTTTATATTCACATTTCATTTTCAGGGCTGTGTTCACGGGCTAGAAAATAATTAAATAACAAAGCTGTAGCTTTAGAGGCAGTACTGCTGTAGGGGAAAAATTCAGCGGCAAATTCTGCAAGCATGGGGTCAGAACACACAATGTTTTTGAGCTTATACCTAGTTTTGGGGAAGCATGGAGGTGTAGGAAGATATTCACAGTCCAGAGACTAAAAAGACATCCTTTATTTTATTTGTGTTCCATACTTCTATTAGGGGTAGAAACCAGGTGGATATGCAGGCTTATTTTCATTTAAAGCTCAAATGTTTGGTGTTTAATTGACTCAAAAGGCTCTTTTGGAAACACATGGAGTTCAGGTTGCAACCAGCAACAGTGCTTGGGGGGGATGCAGAGAGGAAAAAACTGGATTTGAATTTCTCTGGCTGAGACTCCCCAGTGTGAGCTGGTTGAGGTTTTTTTTCTTTTTCCCTGGAACACTGCAATAAGGAGCCTCTCTCCTTTTTGATAAGATTGACTTGCAAATGGATTAGTTTGAAGAACTAGGAATAAATGAGATCTGCAAAGGTTCCTTTTTCCTCTTAGGGTTAATTCCCCCCCCCCCCCCCCAATTCATTTTCATGCTGCAATATCAACAAAGACTTGACTACAGTAAAATCAAAGCAGCTGGGGTGGGGAGAACAGAGGAAAACAAACAGAAGGTCAGTAGTTGTATTTATTCCTGCACATATTTGCTTATTTTGTCTCCCCTTATGCTTCCTTTATATGATTTTTTTAGCAGTTTCCATCAGGTAGCACACTATCTGATGCAGTGTCATTACATTGTAGAAATTGCAGCAGTTCTGCAGTTTCCTAGATGTCATTCTGCCAGATATGTGAGCCTACAGCAGTTTGCATTTGTTACCCTTTCTGGTGTGCTCAAAATATCTTCTAGTATTCATGTAGAGATATGAAAGATTGCTTCCCAGAGAGATGAATAGAACCAGCTTGTCATACCTATAAAAATCAATGTGTTTTTGGAAAGGGGAGACATACGAGGAATAAACCAGAATCTGGGGATTCTCAGCTTCTTATAGTGCTGTCAAAACCCTGACTTATTAGGATAGAAGTCATGGGTCTTAAAATGAGCATTTCCAGTCTGCTCTCCATTTTGGTCGAAGGAGATCTCCAATTAGGGAAGGTGGATTTGTGATTCCACTGATAATGTCTACATTTCACATACAACTTGTGCTGAGTGTCTTGTTCCATGACACCTGGCTGTGATTAATCACTGCCTCTCTTATGGCTCAGACAGAAATACAAATGTCTGAAAAATAAAAGGTGTTTTTCTCTACACTTCCCCTCTCTCTTTAGGCCTTTGCAGAACACGTACATCTGCTTTTTTTTTTCCCCAGTGCTATGTTTCCTGTTCCTTAACACTGGTGCTATTTTACAGGGGTAGTAAAGGCACAAACACTACAAAGCACCTGGGGAAAAATCCTCACTGGCAGCACGCTCAGCTAGTGCTCCCTGCCTTGCATAAAACCAGAGGCAAGCAGAGGAAGAGGAAATAAAGAAAATAATGCATTGTACAGGAGAAGGCAGTTTGTTGCAACAGATATATCTCATTAGTGCTGTGATGACATTAGATGCCAGGATATTCCATTTTAACTAGATCATAAATTTGACTTTGCCTAAAGGATTTGTCATCAGTGATGTCTCTGTTCCAGTAGCTTCTTTATGGTTTGCAATCTTAACTTCAGCCTCCTTAACCAAGATAGAACTTGGTGCTCTTGTAAATTAGGATCTGAGTGCAAAGCTGGATTTTTGTTGCCTCCCTCTTGCTGACAAATGTTCTTCCTTTTAATCTAGCTGGCTGACAAGGAAATGAATTAAACATTAGCTGAATCGGTGAAATAAGTGTTGAAATCCTTTCCTTGTGAAAGGAGAAAGCATTTCACCTGGCAGGTGTTTAACAGCCATTCAGTAGGTCAAGATTGAAGGCAAATAGGGTTATTTTATTTTATTAAAAATGGAAGAAACCAGCAAAATTTTTCTTGATCGTTTTTTCTACAGCAGTTTCTTCCCTTATGAAAATCTCATTCTCCATCTGCAGCAATTACAAATGTCATTTTACACTCTTCAGGGGAAAAAGCAGAACGACAGAGACACAAGAATAAGTACTCTGTGTAATTAATCAGTTTAAAAAGAAGTGACATGGCAAAATGTTGGATGCTGGTAGCTTTACCTAACTACTGCCACAGAGCTACTGATAAAATTCTTGAGTATTTATCAGAATGTTAATCTATCAAGTGAATCCCATGCTAACACTGCTGGTTTAAAGGACACTTGTTCATATAACTGCCTTCCAGCGTGGAAATTAGGTTTATGGTAGGGATTTTCCCATTGAGTAGCACCTCACAGTGCTTCTGTAAATCAAATTTGAGTAATTTCAGCGGATTGATATCATAAGGTGCCCACTTCCCAAGTTAGATAAGTACAGACATGGACTGAGGTAGATGAAATATTCTAAATCATAAATGGCTTTACCTTCACCAAGCCAAACTGATTTTCATGGAAAGTTTCCTGTACACATGGGCTATTTTTCAGTGCTATAAATATTCTGTTATTAATTTATTATTTTTTACATGTCTTTACAGAAAAGTGTGTCGAGAGGCAAAATTGAAATGGTGAGGTTAGTAGCAGTAAGCTGAAGATGCCAAGTGATCAGTTAATACAAAACCCTTTACTTCTGCTACCAGTACAGCTGGATAATTTTAGGATCATGGATATAAGGGAAAAAATACAACTGGAGTGATTACTTTCCCAGTAATGAGTTCAAAACTCCTTTTTTCATCCATGTGTTGCTTTACTGGGGACTTACTTGATGTCCTTGCTCATGATTCAGTGGGGTTCTTTTTGGTTTGTTTTGTTCTCTCATCACTTTGGCAGGTTGGGCTCTTCCAGCTCTTGCAGGCCCTTCTGATCTGGGAAATCCCAAGAGATTCCTTTGGAGCAGGGGCTAATTTTCACACCCTAACAATGCAGGGTAGTATAAAGGAATCTCTTTGAAGCACAGCCCATCAGTGCATGAGGCTCTTTGAATTAATGCTGTGGCACCCCCTTCACACAATATCCCTCTGCTGGGGCCTGGGGCAGGATTTCTCCCTGCAAGGAGGTGAATCTGTGCCTTACTTCTCCATGGGCATATGTGAAAGGGAGCCTCCAATTAAGATATCAGACAATATTTCAGAGAAAACACTGATGTCTATACATAAGGGAGAGAGCTCTTGGCAGCTGAATAACAATACCTCCTCAGTCCACTGCCTTTTGAAAGGGAAGCACAACTTCCCTTCTTATCCTTATCTGAACTGTGCTTATGAGACAAGAAACATCCTTTCTGCTTTTATTTTCTCATGTACTCAGCATAATCTGATAAAAGTGAAAGAATCAAAATCCATCACCTGGTGTGGAGAAGTATCATTTACTGCCTTATTGAGCTCTCAGTTTGCAGCTGCCTGGACAGGTTTTTCCTGAGGAGTTTCTAACCTGAGGCTGGCTGGTCTTTTCCCTCCAGGTGAGAGATGTCCCATGCTGTTTGGTGTGGAGATGCTGGTCTTCTAGGCACTGCTTCCTTTATGCACAGAATCATGGAATGGTTTGGGTTGGAAGGGACCTTAAAGATCATCTAGTTCCAGACCCCCTGCCATGGGCAGGGACACCTTCCACTAGACAAGGTTGCCCAGAGCCTCATCCAGCCTGGCCTTGGACACTTCCAGGGATGGGGCATCCACAGTTTCTCTGGGCAACCTCTTCCAGTGCATCACCACCCTCACAGGGAAGAATTTCTTCTGTATATCAAACCTAAATTTCCCACAGCATGTGGGCTGTTAAAAAACCAAAAAATTTCCTTTCAAGCATTTTATCAGAATCACAGAATATGCTGAGCTGGAAGGGACCTACAAGAAACATCGAATCCAACCTTTAGACCTGCACAGGACCATCTCCAAGAGTCATACCATGTGCCCCAGAGGATCATCCAAACCCTCCTGGAGCTCTGTCAGCCTTGGTGCTGTGCCCACTGCCCTGGGGAGCCTGTTCAGTGCCCAACCACCCTCTGGGAGAAGAACCTTTTCCTGATATCCAGCCTAACCCTCTCCTGACACAACTTCAGACCATTCTCTTGGGTCCTGGCCCTGGTCCCCACAGAGCAGAGCTCAGTGGCTGCCCATCCTTTTCCCCTCATGAGGAAGTTACAAGTGCAATGAGGTCTCCCCTCAGCCTCCTCCAGCTGAACAAACTAAGTGCCCTAATTTTCCTTGGAACAGGGTTCTTTTTAAAACACATTCAGCTCTGAAACCACGCCTTGTTTTTTAGACCTTCTGATGGTGTTATGTCCAGCTTTTGATGTATTAGTTACTTGTTGGTCCAGGACAGTATCTCAGCATTTTACTAATAAATTCTCACACTATATGCCCAAAATTAGATATGTCTTCGGGAAGAGATGAAAAAGAACCATGTGGTTATTGATGTCTGTAGTTGTCTCTGGTGTGGTCTTCAAACCCTGGCATGAAAGTCTCTGAATGCTGTTGCTTGGGCTTGCTGTGTATCTCAGCACAGAACTGCTGCTGCTGTGCTGCTACAAAACCATTTTCTTCCCAGGGTGGTGGTAACCAAGCAAAACTTCTTCTGGTACCTCCTGCTCTAATCAGCCTTTAGTCGGTGGCATTTTGGTCCCTTGGCATGTACTGTGGACTGTCTTCAGTACAGAATGATGACCTTTGTGTAAAATACTTTGTCTGGTACCCTGAAAAGTATGTAAAGATGTCACCTGCCTTTGTTTTGTCATTCCCACTTAATGCAAAGCATTTCTTGTCCTGCTTCTTTGAAATCTGGAATATTTTTATGTGAGAAGGTTCAAGATAATGGACAGAACATATTTTGTACTAAACTGTCACAACTGATCCAAATATTGAGGCTGTTCATTACATAAGATAGCCCTTGTTGGGCTCAAGTTCTCTCTTCACCAGTCTCCTGGTGGATGACTTGGGTCCATGTTTGGGTCTAAGAGGTTAATTTACAACTCTGGAGAACTCCATCTGCCAGTTAAGCAGAGGAAACTGAAAAAGGAAACAATGAAAAAGCACTTACTGAAGCCTGCTGGGTGATTAGGTGAGCCATAGACATGAATTAGATTTTAAACTCTTATTTTTAGAGCCTTGGATGTTTGAGTCAAGCCTACCATGGAGATAAAAGGCTCTGTATCTCCTGCAAGACAGATGCTTGCTGTTGAGAGAGAGATCATGGCAGTTCAGCAGGGAGATCTTTGCCAGCCTCTCAGGAGCAGTCAGCATTTACTTGGATGACCAGCAATCTGGCTGATAACCAGAAATACTTGGGACAGAAAATAAAAGGTTTTCAGTGAGACTGCCTTTTTAGCTGACGCGCACTTAAATATGATGGGATTGTGTCATTTCCAGAATATCTTCACTGAAAATAATAAAAATGCTTTAGTTTGGCTGCTGCATTCACTGAACATTTCCCTTCGTCATATATTTTTACACTAATATTTTATGGGATCATCTGCAAAACTTAATCCAGCTCTGGAAAATCAACAGCCAATGAAATTTTGGCTGTTCTCAGATCCAGTGCCTTGCATCTCAAAAAGATGGTAATGTTGGAGCAAGAAGTGTTTGTTTTCGCTGTGGTTCTGCTATTGATAAATGTTCTGTCTTTTCATCTTGCTTCAGGAAGAAAGAATGAATTAAACATTAATTGAACTGTATTGACTGCCAACACGTAGAAATCTTATTGTAGATGTTGGAGAGTGCAGAAGGCTGCAGGGCAGACCGTTGTTCCTTCATTGATTATCTCAGGGGGAAAAAAGACTTGTTGACAGAGTGCTGTTCTTATGTGAATATTTACTTCCCGTGGTATTCCTGCAGAGGTGAGAAAGACAGGGAAGAGAGTGTGGAATATATGCCCTATGTGACACTATGGGGCAGGAAACAGTGATCTCACCTTCAGTGCTTCTTTGCTTCTAATAACATTAATTTTTTTGGCGTTTCTAAGAGTAGGGTATCGTACAAAATTACATCCTACAAATGTGAATTTTCTTCCTGTTTACCCTTTTTTTTTTATTATTTTTTTTTTTTTTTGGTTGCTGCTACAAATCTCTGTGCCTTTCCTTTCTCTTCTCCATGTACAGTAACAGGCTTTCCAGTACCCATAGTAACGGATATTAGAGGTGACGGGCAAAGGATCCCAAAGCTGAGATTCCCGGCCTGGATGACGGCACTGGAATTTAAACGAAACATGCAGTAGGCTCTGTGTGGAGAGACCCCCTAAGCACTGACTCAGGGGGATGAATGGAGGGTTTTAAAACATGCTGTGACTTGAAGACTTTTTATGATGTGCCCATAGAAGGGAAATATGACTAAAGTGATGCTTTTTTTTTGCTTTTGGGGCTGGACAGGCAGCGTTTGCAAACGGCCTAAAAATAAACACAGCTCTGAGGAGCTGCTTGTGCTCAGAACAGGTGGTCATATACTGAATAGAAAAAATAGTGAAACCCCCCACAAAAATTGCACAAAAAGGCTTTTCTGGATGAAAGTTTTGCTATTTTTTTCTCTCAGGGCTGTTGTCATTAACCCTGTAGGACACATGCGCATTTTAATGTAGTAAGCCACACACAATTTTCATTATTTCCCTCTGCAATACAGGCCATTAAATAATCCCTTTTTTCCCTCTATTATTTCTTTCTTTTTTAACACAAATATGCAAAAATTAGTACTAGAAATTCTGCAGGAATTTTGATTTTAGTGCTACTGAACGTTTAACACCTGTGTTGACACATCCTTTGGAACCACAGTAGGTACAAATCCTGTTTTAATTTTCCATTCCAATTGTGTTCATCGTCACTTTGCTTCAAGTTTAACAGTTGGTAACAAGTGAATAATGCACCTTGTGTATCTGTACATGCTTTTCATATTACTGAGACTGGATTTTTTTGCTTCTCTCCTCCTTCCCACACATTTTTTTGATTTCATTCCCTCCTTGCTGAGTTGCTGGAACAGTGGCTGCAAACAGTTTCTGTGAGTCTCAGGGCAAGGACGAGGCAAGAATCAGTGGACTTAAATCTCCCTGTATGGCTCATGAAATGAACCCTAAGCATAAGCAAACACCTGTAGGTATAAGAAAGAAAGATAAATTTCTCCCTTCGTGTCAGCATTCAGGGAAGTCCATCTTCTAGGATTGCCATTAAAGCTGATCATCAGTGGATTACTGATGTGGAAGTCCAATAGTTTCCTTCAGGAACGTGAGGATTCAGGCTTTGATAAGCAAGAGTTATAAGAGAGGATGTTTTTGATGCCTTTTTGCAGGATACCTTGTTCCTCTTGCTGGATACTTCAGGCCTCAGGTGCTCAGCACAAGCGTGAAAATGAATTCTTGATTTTGCATCATTCTGGGCAAATAGAATGTATGCCCTTGAATAAAATGCCAGGGCCAGTTAATTTTTTTTTTTTTTTGAGAACTATACAAGATATTTTGAAGCTGAATGTCCTTGTGGCTTGTGTCTTTCTCTGCCAGAGGAGAAAGGGTTCAGATTACAGGGAAATCCAAACATACCTGATGAAGACATCAGATGTCAGTGCACATCCAACTCTGCCTAAATCATTGCTGTCTCTTTCCTCAAAACATAAATCCTTTAATAATGTTAAGTGGTTTAGCTTGGATTAAAACCAAATCATAGAAATATAAAATCATTAAGGCTGGAAAAGCCCATCGAGTCCACCCTGTGCTCGATGCCCACCTTGTCCCCCAGCCTAGAGCACCGAGTGCCACGTCCAGTTGTTCCTTGGAGACCTCCAGGGATGGGGACTCCAGCATTTCCCTGGATGGCTGAAGGTTTCTCCAGAAGAGGTCTGAGCACTCTGAGCAGCAATGCACTGCCAGGTCTCCTCTCTGCTCCCATTTACCCAGGGTAGCTTTTTGTTTAGAAGGAGAACTGCAATGTGAGCTGAAGACAACCACAACACCCCTTGCTGCCAACTACCCACCTTATTTCAGCCTTTGCACTCACATCTCTGATGATTTTTACATTAGTATTTGATAAGCACTTTGCTTACTCTGACTTGTAAAATGCCTGAGTTCATTCACTCAAACATTATTTCAGTGCTCAAAAGATATTTATGATACAGATTGATTGTATAGTTTGCATTGAACCACCACTCTGGTGTAACTCCAACTGACAGAAGCAGCTGCTTTTAATTGTCTCTGATGGTGACCTGTCAAAAATTGATCCTCATCTTATTCTGAAACCAGCGACTACTTTCTAATGTAATTACCCAGGTGAGGCCCAGAAAGGAAGATAAATGCCTGATTATAAATTCTACCATACAGCATCAAGTAATTATCAGCATGAACCATAAAACCTTGAACTGTCCTTTTCTTCTTTTTTATTTCTTGCCTATGTTTATGATAGAATAGTGAACTGTATTTTAAGTTCCATAGCAAAGATCATTTTTCTGTTTGAATGAGCACTATATACGTGCTGTATATCTTTGAAATCTTCAGTGTATGCTGAAGTATGAGGCCTTCTGAAAGTTGATACTACGATGTTAGAAATACAGTTATTACATCTGTTAACTGCAAATACTTCACAGGAGGTTTAGAAGAGATGATTTGAATGCAAACTCACAGGTCTGATTGCATTTTGGGCATGATTTGTCTCTCCATTTTTCCAAAGTCAGCAGTTCTGTGATGCAAAGGAATCTGGAAATGGTTTTGAATTTTGACCAGCAGTAATTTTTACCTGAAAAAGTATAATACCATACACTGCTATAGCAATACCACTGGGCTCTGGTATTGGGCATAGTTCTTTGTATTGCTTTGAAATCTGTGAGATTGCTGTACTAATTTGAGAAGAGTTATTTTTTAGCTTTTTTTGGGGGAATTTTGGTCTCATTAGTCAAGATATTTTCCTGTGGTTACTATAAGAAAAGGTGGTAAAGAAATTATACACACATCACAGGGGGGAAAGGTTCCTCTGCAATTGCACTTCTGTGTAGGCCATTTTAAATACATAGAGATGAATAATTTAAACCCAATTTATATTTGTTATAATTTACTAAGCATTGTTATTAATAATGCCCGTGTGTTTGCATATCATAGAATCAGAGAATGGGTTGGAAGGGACATTAAAGATCATCCAGTTCCAACCTACTGCCATAGGCAGGGACATCTTCCAGTAGACCAGGTTGCTCAGAGCCCCATCCAGCCTGGCCTTGGACACTTCCAGGGATGGGACTAGTCCTCTAAATCCGTATTTTTCTTCTAAGACCTCTCAGCTGAGCTCTCCAGCCTTCAAATTCTACAAATTGCAGAACTCAGTGTTTAGGAGGCACTGGACCAGTGAGCACTGAAGTTTGCTCTGTTTTTCCTCGTGCAAGGATGAATTCACCTCTACACAGGAATGCTACATTTGTATTTATTTCCTAATTAATTTAATAAGGTTCAAACACCAGTTTGTCACTATAATGCAATATATCATTAAATATGAAAAATGGGAGGGAAATGTGCCTTTGAAATTCGTACTTGGTAGAAATTAAATTACTGCTCTTGCATTATGCTTTTTGCATAGTCTGCTCTTTGTACATATCTAATTGCTATTAATGTGGGGGGTTTTGTGTTAAAAAAGTATAAACAGATACCTTATTGTAAACCCAACATGGATGGATTTTATAGCTCAGTTGAAAGCATATGGCTTCAGTGTTGCTGAAATTTGTTCTCTTAGTGTCACTAACCTTTTAACCTCTTTAGCAGTTGGAACATTCCAGAAAACCGTACTATCTCTGCAAGGAAAACATCCTTGTGCATAGTAAATCTGCTTGTGATCAATGTTATCTGGCTTTTTTTGCCCCTTTTCTACTCATTTCCCATTTCTTATATCTCGATTTAGATATTCAGTTATTTTTGCGTTTTGTTGCATATTCATTGCAGTAACTCTGCTTCATTCCAATGTTTCTACAGTTTATTGTCTCATCTTCATATTTATTTGAAAACAAAACATGATTTAAACCTGCAGCAATCTTACTTGGCCAAATACATTCAATTGCTTTGTCCTGAAACACCATTCTTTGCTCCCTAGATCGGGATTCATTGCAGGTATCTGCTTCTGCCAGTGACAGCTGAAGCTTCCTGATCTTTTTTATATTTTTTTTTTCTCAACAAACCAGTGCTATTAAACCTGGGCTTGGTATTTATTTATTTATTTTTCTTTTTTTTTTTTTTTTCATTTTCCAGGCAGCTTCAATTTGCAAAGGCTGAGCAGGTCAATCCATTGTCCTTGCTGGCGGCCCAAGATGCTGCTGCCCTGCTGCACAATAGGCAGCCTTTGGGGGTCAGAGCCTGCATGTGGCTGATAACAGAGCTATTCCAGGCTGGAAAACACCAGGATTAGTGAGCTCCAGTTCTGCCTCAGAGTAGGGCTTCAGCTGGGTGGCAAACCAGCCACACTCAGGGATCTCTTCCATCTCTTTCTTTAAGGGTGGAGGCTGCAAACTAAGGAATCAAAACTCTGCTGCTTGGTTTTTAATATTTGCTTAAATTATTTTTACTGAAAGCTATAATAAACAAGATTGAAACCTATAATAAATAAGGGAGGGGGGGAAGGGGGCAGATTTCAGATTCTCCGTCTCATCTGTACACACAGCGTCTGCACAATTCTGTCTCTGACAAACAAGAGCTGTGCTTCCCGATTTCCATCCACACGAACCCACCTTCCTCTCCCTGGCCCTGGGATGGAGCAAACCTTTGGCAGGGCACAGGCTGGGGGTGGCAGGGAAGGCACTGGGGGTTGGGATTGCAGGCTGGACACGAGGCCACGGCATGTCCTGGCACAGGCACGTCATTCCTGGGCAGGAGGATGAGCAACAACAAGGAATGAGCCTGGATAGGAGGCAAAACTTTTTCCCCCGTGAGGGAAAACTCTTTCCCCATGAGAACAGCTGTGTGTTGGAGTGGGTTATCCAGAGAGTTTGTGCCATCTCCATCCTTGGAGGTGTTCAGGACCCAACTGGTGTCTCAGAGTCAGCCTTGCTTTGAGTGTGAGGTTGGACTGGAGACTGTCTGAAGTGTCCCGTGTTCCTGATATCTTTTCCCTTTAAATACCACCAAAATGGTGTTTGAAGATATGATTTTGAAACATATTTGAAATATTAATATTGAGATGTATTTGGAATATCAGTATATTTGAGAATGTTTTAAATCCTGTGAAAATAGTATTGAAAATAACGACCTAATTAGTGCTGGAATTAAAAACAAAATCTGGAAAGTTGTAATTCAAAATGTGGGGGGAAAATTTATTGTTTCTACGGATTTAAAAGAGAGTTGCAAGTGCTCAGATTACTTACAGTAAGGTAGGAACCATGGAGAACCTTATAAATGCATTTTACAATTCATGGCCACTTGTTGAATGACTTAAATAAGGGAAATCAGCCCTTCTTTTAGGTTTAGAGAGGGGCTATATCATGACCCAAAGAAGAGAGGCTTCAAGCAGAGTTGGGAACCATCTTGGACCTGCAAATTAGAAATAGAATACCTGGTTAGAAATGTAAAATTTTAATGGCAGGAACTCTAAGTTTATAAAATGCAGGGTGCTAAGCAAGACTGAAGACCACAACAGCATAAGACAGGCTTTCAAGAATTAGAATAGGCAGAAATGAATAAGTTTAGGGAGCATGAGTGATGTAGTGTAAAGAAAGTGAATTTTAGAACAACCTGCAGTACTCTGCAGTTTAGTTGTTTGTATTAATAAAAAAGAAAAAAAAGAAAAAGCAGTAATAAAGTAATGTTGTGAAGAGCTGTTGTGAAAGCAAAAGATAAAGCAGGCAAGAAATCAAGATATGTGGCAAAAACAGAACAGAAAAGAGATGGTTTTGAAGTCTAATGTTGGGGGGAAAAAAGGAGTATAGAGGAACAGCTTTCACTGGTGGGAAAAAGATCAAAAAGAAAAAGCAAAAAGATCAAAGAAAGATCACCACATTCTAGAAACCTACAAATGCAGAAGTATATCCTACAGAATAAAAATCAATCACTTCATATGAGCAAGCATGCCAGAGGAAAAATAAAGATTAAACTGAAAATAGTTCCATTAATAAAGGAAAAAGGTAAAATACTGATGGTTTTAGATGTTTAAGTTAATTAAGCATTTCAAGAAGTATCTTCACGTGGAATAATATGGAATATATACCAGAATGAACTAAATGTATTTAATGTTTTAGTCTAAGCTTATGCAAATCTGAAAATATCTCTGTCTTGTGGTATTGACACATTGTGGTTCTCTTCTCCACTTCCCAGATAAGGCTGGGAATGAATTTGGGAATTCATTCCTGGGTAGCCCAGCCTTATCTCTGCAGGAATGAATTCCCAAATTCCTCATTGCTTTGACAAAACCTACAGCCTATTCCTATTATACTATAAAGTCAGAGAATTAAACCTGGCCACAGTGGTCAAATAAACAAGGGGGGAAATTCATGTTTGCTGGGTTATTGCTGCTGGGTGCATTGTAATTTTAAGATGCATATATATTTTCTTTGTTTTCTATGCTCAATAAAGGTGCACCATCATAAATTAGAGGCAAAAAGAGTCAGGATTATTGCAGACTCCTCAAATTGAGGAGAGGTGGACTGGACAGAGCTTATAAAATGTAGAAATGCTGGGAGCTGTTTAACAGTGAATAGAGCTGTAAAAGTAGAATTAAAAGATATTTTCTTCACAGAACTCTTGTTTTATTAACACTTTTGCTACACTCATTGAACAAATTAATCTTGGGGGGAATTAAATCAGAATTTAACAGCCGGTATTCTCACAGGAGCAATGTACATGTGTATCCCTAGAGTTCTTTGTTTTCAAATGCTGTGCTTTCTTTTCATTTTTTTATGATGTTTCATCTTCATAAATGCTGATGAGATATGGCTTGGTGTGATTTGAAGTCGGTGAAAGAACGAGAAAATTAGTTTAGTTGCTCTTATGCAATTTTCTGTTTATTTAAGTGAATGCTGGTGAGCACATAGTTGCTATTCTTGAAGAATAAATTCGGGACATTATTCTTGTTAAGGCTTTTGGCTCTAAGTACATGTCAGAGGAAAATATGTTTTATAAACCTCAGTTGGATTTTTGTTAAAGAGAATTTGTTAATGAACTCCCAAAGTGTTCCACGTAGTCAAAGCCCTGGCATGAGCTCTGAGTAATGTGAGCAATAAACAGGAAAGACATAGAGATAACGAGTAAGAAATTTTGGGGTGACTTACAAAATTAACAACAGTTTTTAGTAAATTGTGCAATTTTAATTAAATGAATCTTAGTACAGATTTCTGAGAGGTCACTGGAATGGCATGAATGGAAGCACTGAGCTGAACAATTTTTCCAGTAATTAGACAGAAATGTTGACCATCCCTGGAAGTGTCCTAGGCCAGGCTGGACAGGGCTTGGAGCAACCTGGGCTGGTGGAAGGTGTCCCTTCCCGTTGGAACAAGATGATTTTAAGGTCCCTTCCAACCCAAACCAAATTCTGTGTTTCTCTGGTCCCTTTCTATCAAATGAACGGACTCAAGTGATGCTGTGAACGCTTTTGTCTGACATACAGTTTGTTCTGACTGAACTTAGTTTTGTACCTTTGCCACTAGGCAGAAACCAAAACAAAAATTGTACTTCAGTCGTCCTCCTTCAATCTAGTTTATTCTAACCTTAAATCAGTAGATCCTTACAGTTACTGAGCAGGTTATTTTCCATCCTGGATAGCAAATCCATTAGAGGTTCCTCTGAAGTTCTACACCTCTGATGAGTTCTCATACAGTTCCTGGTCACATTCCATCAGTGTCCTATGTGTTCCCTGTCGAGAATCAGCAAGGAATGTAAATCTCATGTTACACATCTCTTCATTGTATTCCACTTTTCCATGTTCTTATTTGAATTTCCAAAAAACAAGACATCTACCTAAGGGAGAAAAATAAAGTTTTATAGGACGATTAAAAATCATTTTAAATGGTCTCTTTGGAATTTCCAAGTTTTCCTTGAAATCATCAAGTTGTTTGTCTGAAGCACTTGACCTGTGAGGAGTTATTGGGAAAATGCATAATAATATTAATATTATTATAATATATTAATTACATCACATACAATATAAAATAATGTTGTAATGTAGTAATATTATAATAATATTAATGTTCAAGTAGAGTGTTATTTAAATAGACAAAAGTAACAGTAATGAGTTAAGGGACCAACACTTAAATCATATCTAAATTCCTGGGAGATAAAGTCTAAGAGGGAAACAGCAGTAACAAGGGAAGAAAGTATAATACCTCCAGTTGGTACCTGATTGTCTATGATGAGCAATCTCACTATACTAAATTGTATCTGTTGAAAAAAATCTGAGGAAAATAAATTGTGAGTTGGCTTTTTTATGAGAGCTGAAAAAAAGCAGTCAAGAAATGTTTTCTTGACTGTGTCTAAATAAAATCAGCACAAAATCTGTTCCAAGACCTCAACTGGATAATTGTGGTATGAATTTTTGGGTTCAAAAACCTGAGGTCTAATAGCAGAAGAACATAAGGCAAAGACCAGCTGGCATAATTTTGTTCTCCCTGGCATGTTTCTTTTTTACACTGGGCTCATTTTATTTATTTCTTTGAAGCTATTTGCAAACAGTAACAAGTTTTTAAGTTGTTTCCTAAGCAAAGACTTTCAGTTTTCAGGTGGACGTTTTGAGCAGAAAACCAAGATTTTTCTTCTGGAAAAAAAATATTTCCTTTTTGTGGTCCTTCAGCTGCTCAGAGAAGGATGGAAACCAGAGCTGTATGTGAAAGGAAAGCACTCATTGGTAGGGCTGTGAAACAACTGCAGCAAATCTAATGTTCTAACACACCTCTAGTTTATTGTTCTTACCCTCAGTAAATGTTCAGGTTCAACTGACACTTCAAATTTGTCCTGAGTCAGATTCCACCTGATACAAATAATTTCTTTTGAATTGCTGGAAAAGAAGGTTATTTTCTCTGTGGTGGAAGGCTGGTGATAAAGCAAGAACAGAGAAGCTCCACATGACCACAGATGATCAAATGCTAGTCCTGCCACATTACCAGCTAAACAATTTTGGAGATTAACTGTTTCTCTTGTATGATTTCCAAGACATGAATAGTAAAATTACTCCCTAAAAATCTCTAGAGCTCTGTATCCAGGTTGGGTTTGTTCTCTCAGCTGTTCACTCCTTTCACTTCACAGGAGGATATGGTCAGTTCTGTGTGATCAGCTTTGCATGATGAGACTCTGAATATGAAATGTTTCCTTTTAAGCAATAATAAAAAAAGCTTGTTTAATAATAATAATAATAATAATAATAATAATAATAATAATAATAATAATAATAATAATAATAATAATAATAAAATCATCTGATGGGGAGGATCTTCTAAACTGGATCTACCATCAGAGGAACTGTAATGTAGAAATGCCATTTGATAGGTGTGGGAGAGGGGTAGCAGCAACATTTCAAGCTTCCAGGTCATCTCCTGTTTCTCCCTTATTGCTGAGTGAGTTTGTGTTTTTCATTAAGATACTCCCAGATTCCCTCTCTCTGTGAAAATTATTTTATGGTGAGTCTACACTGTTAGTTCCCTCTCTGTTCTTCCCAATATTATTATAAAATAGTCGTAGGAAAACCTCTGTGGTTTGTTCAAATAGCAACATGTGTGAGAATTGTAAGAGTTGAAAGAGTTATTTTAGGATGCATCCATCAGGTTCTGATGAATCAAAACACACCTTTAGGGCAACAGCTTACATTTTGGAAGAAAATATCAGCTATCTTTATTAAAAGCTGTGATAATGACACCTTTGAGACCACCTTGATTACCCTCAGAAACGTGAAGGAAGGAAAGTCATCAAGAGAACTTCTGTGACTCACATCTCCTCAGAGTTATTTTAAAGTCTTTCTCCAGTGCCAAAAGTAGGTTCCAATGTTTGTTTTACGCACAAGTTTGCCTTTTTATGAAACATGAGAGCTGCATATCCATTGTGTTTAAGTTATCCCCTAAATCCTTAGGTCAGTCAAAGTGAAAACAAGCATAAAAGTCACTAAAATCAAGCCCCAAACTGCAGGCTTTATTCTCTTGTCTAAGGTGTTGGATTGGTTGTCATCTTGAGAAATGTAGTTGTCCTTTAATCCAAACACCATTTTATGCACACAATAAAAGTGATTTCTACCCAGTAGTCACATCCAGCCATTGGTTCATAAATTCTCACCAACCCCATCTTGTTGTCCCTGATGAAGGACGTTCCTTTACTTGAAGCCAAGAGCAATCAGGTATTAAAATCACTTCCAGCAGGCACTCACATGGTGAATTATGAAACAAACAACTGTAGGCACCAGAATTAACAGAGAAGAGCTGAACAGAACAGCTAAACCAAAGCAGACTTAGCAACTCAACTTTTATCTTGCTGTGATGTCTTCTGAAGTATAAAACATAAAGCTCTGTGTGCGCATACATATATAAATAAATGTATGTGCACATGAAAGAGCAATGCTTCTCAAAATATTTCAGAAAATAATTTCTCTGTGAAAGACAGATGAAAGTCTTCTGGCAATTTTATTCGTCAGGGGATGATGAATAACCTCAAGCATTGCTAAACGAAGAGTGAAATCAGGTGATAGTAAATAATAATAATCATAGTGCAGACTGATTACTAGACAACTACTCAATAAACCTGGTTTATTGCAGCAGAGAAACTACTTTCCTGGAGTGGTTATGACTGCTGCTAAATCACATTTCTAAGTAATGTGTCAATTCAGATTCCATAAAACCTTATTACTCCGACTCAGAACACAGTGTTTTTTAAGGATGCAGTTAAAACATGGCCAGATAGGGCTGGCTCTCCCTGGAAGTTCTTGTAGGGGTTCTCAGGAATTTAAATTGAGCTTAGAGAGTTCTTGCTGTCGTTGCCTGAAGATTTATTGCATAAAAACAGCATATAAAGTTGTTGTAATGCTTTCTGCAGTATGCTTTTCCACCTTAGAAAAGCACTTTGGAAACATTGGAAGTGGTTGCTGTGCTGGGGTAGTGGGACACAGAAGGAAGTGGCACACATGGAAAAGGTCCATCTCCTCCACTGATCCAACCAAAAGGAGCCACCTTGGTCTCCTCTCTCCAATGAACTGGTGACTAATTTCACCTCCTTCATCTGAGGCCCCTTCCTTAGAAAATCACACGCCCCCTTTGGGAAAGGTGCTGCTCTCCCCACTGATTGGATGGTGCCTCCCTGGTCACCTCAGATAACAAAGCTGGAAGGTGGTGGACCTCATTCCACATCTTTGAGGTGGTTCCCTGATGTAACTGCACTCAAGGTTAGATTGTAAGACTTTGGTCTGAACCTCTTTGCTTTTTTCCTTGTCTCCTCCTAGGCTGGAGCTGATGGATTTCCCAGGAATTTTGGCTAGTTGGGCTGCTGTCTTCCTTGGGGAATGCTCAGCTGGCCCAGCTCCTGGTGTCATGTTTTGATTGCCCTTGGTCTGCTGTCAGAGTAAGCAATCAAGCAATCAGAGCTTGCTCTGTGCCCTTGAATTCCTTAAGCCAGTTATGTAGGGAGTCTTTTCTTCCATTCTGGATAGAAAAGTTAACAATCCCTTTGGTTACATAAATTCTGCAACAGATGGATGGGAAGGAATGGGGAAGAACAGCTATTCCTCTGTTTCCTCACCTCAGTAATAAGCAACTCCTGAGGGCAACAGAATGACACTGGTCCCTGCTCAGAGATCTATATCCTCAGAGATCCATATCCTATTTAGGGAATATGACATAATTTGTTTGACAGATGTGACAGGGTCAGGGAGAGACAGAGAGAGTTATTGGGAGTAGAACTGTGAGTATATGTATATGTGGGGGAGGGAATTCAGTGCCTTGGAAGAAAATGCCAATACAGGTGGCAGATGAGTCAAAAAGGAATGGAAAAAGATGATTTGGGAAAAAAAAAAAAAACAAACCAACAAAACCAAACAACAGAATAGTGGGAAAACAAAATCTGAGGTAAGTAAAACCAGGATGGCCTGCTGAGGGCAGGAAGAGTTTTAAGGAGGAGAAACACTTTGGGGGAAATAAGAGTTGCAGGATAGTGATAGAAGTTCCTTAATTGAGGAGAAACTAACCTAAGGGTAAGTGATGTCCTAAAAAAAAAAGGAGGCAGGGCTCACAAAAACTCATATTAAATGGGAAGGAGAAATGAATGGAATTAAAAGGTGGCTTTCCAATTTGATAGAGCAGTTCATACCACATTTTATAATAACTTGAATTCTGTATTAACGTTGCAGGCACTGCAGAATTTCAGTGTCTTGACAAAATGCTATTAAAGCTTCCCTAGACAAGATGTCTCTGACTCTCCTTAGTGCCTGGGTGTCAGAGAACCAAAGGCAATCCTCAAACTTTTGGCAGTCTTTTAGGGGTCCCAGTTGTGGATCATTATGTAGTTGAAGTCCAGACTGAACCCTTACACTTGACGGGATGTCCAAGAGGGAACTGATTTAGGGAGCAAGGGACAGATCCATTCTATCCAGGATTCAGCTTCCTCAAGGATTTATTCCTGGGCTGATTGTTTTAAGCCAGTCAGGAGAAAATGATGACATTTATAATCTGGAACATTTTTGTTGTTGTTGTTTGCTTTTCCTTTCTTCCTTCTCTGAGGGCAGAGGTGATATTAAGATATGGACTAAGACTCATGAAAAAATCCCAGCTACTATTTAGGGGCTGTAAACTCAGACTAGGAGCTAATCCCAGCTGCTGCGGGTGCAGTTTACATTGGAATAGTAGTGCAACCAGGAAATTGGAATTGTTCTTTGTGGTTGTTAAAAAGATGTTTTTGTTGTGCATTTTCTGCTTTTCTAAAATTCTTATTTCTGGTGGCGGTGGTGTTATTTCATAAGAGTTTCTAATCAAAGAAAGAGATCTCTCATCACTTAATTTTTATAAATATCAACTTAAATTCTCCCTTTTGTTGAATTCAAGAATCTAAGGGGTAGGTTAGGATAAATACAATGCAAGTAATCTAATTATTAAATTAATGTTCATGTTACTATGTTGCTCTTAAGCAATACCTGAAAAACCTTCATTGTTATGTAGGATTTTAATCATGATAACAAATTCTTCACTGTTTATCTCACACCTTCATTGTTTAGTAATATTTTAACCATAATAACAAACACTTCACTGTTTGTCTCAAACTTCACAGTTCTACATGTTTTTAACACTTCTCTGCTTTTTGCTTTCCATGCATAAATAGTGGTTTTATTTCCTCAGGTCTATAAAATCAGTAATTTTATGACCTTGAATGTCTGTGTGTCTTTGTGCAGCAGAAAACAGAGCAGGATCAGGCTGGCATTGTTACTAATTATAAACATTGTAAGATTATAACAATACTTAGTAATTGTAAGATTTAACTGTAACAGTTTAACCCTTCCAAAGTGTCACATCTGGCTTTGAGGACCAGCTTTCCACTCTGGGGAGGGGAGAACCTTGTCATGAGTCAGCCTTGGTCATCCCAGGAGATGCATCCAGGACTCCAGATCCTGGCTTGGAAGGGAAACAAAAACCTGAACTGCCTCAGTGCAGCTCAAACGTGACCTGAACAAACCACTTTTCTTTGATAAAAATGGTTCAGTTGGTTTAGGCTTTTTTTTTTTTTCAATTGAAAATTTGAGCAAATCTTTCATTTTGAGGAGCTTCAATAAGGAGAAATTTTGGGTGGTTTTGGTGTTGGATTTTTTTCCCCCAGAGAGTTTTCTGTTTTCCAGTCTGTGTTACTCTGCAGTCTTTGATGGTAAGCCAACATTTATCTGAATTTTAGGGATGTCCAGCAGTCCTGGAGAAGCTCCTCTAGAATAAATGAGAATTTTTCACAGTAGTCACTGTGGCTTCTGCTCTGAATCCCAGAGAAAAATTAGAAGCTGGGATTTATCAATTATTCCTGGAGCTCCTGACCCACTTTAGGCAATGTAGAAAGTTTGGAAGATCCTTGATTTTCAGTAAAATGAGCAGATATTCAGGACTCACTTTTACTGTTTGTTTTTTGTTGGGTTTTTTTTTGTTTGTTTGTTTGTTGGTTGGTTGGGGTTTTTTGTTTGTTTGTTTGTTTGTTTTTAATTTGCTTTTCCTCAGGGTCTGAGAGGGATCTCAGCAGTTACAGCTTGGAAGCCAAACTCAGTTTGGTGTTGTGGCTCCCTTTTTTTTTTCCTATTTTTTTTTCCCTTTTCCCCTGTGGATTACAATTGTTTCACTGACAGAAGTGTGGTGTAATTTATGGGAACTTTAATATCAGTTGGGATAATTTGTGTAGAACATGTAGGACAAGAGTGAAGTTGCTGTTTGGGTTTATGTCAGCTGTGTATCTTTGTATGTATTTTGTATATTGTATATACAACTGTCTGTGCTTTATTAAGGAGATTTCTAACTTTATTTTTTTTACTAAAATAAGTCAGTGAAGTTCAGTTAGAGGTACACAGTGGAACTAATAATTAGCACTGAAAAAAAACCGCCTGGACAAAAATTACTTTGCATTATTCAATGTTTCATTTTTCTATAATGTGTAGCAGGCATGAAAAATGGAAGTAATTACTAGAAGAAATCTCCTACAGAGCATGAGACGTCCTTTTTGTTTTGTTTTGTTTCCTAAAGGCACACAACTTTAAAATTTATTTCTTGAAAATGGTACTAGGTACATAATTATCATCTTCTGTATTAATGATGGAATAGGATCTTGTTTAAAAGTGTGGAAGTATAAAATCAGGATTTAAAAAATTAACATGATTCTACTGAGATGTCCCATTCAGGAAGCCCCATTTTGCCCTGGAGGTATGGAAATAATGCACTTTTTAAACGTATCTATACAAATTTGCCTTAAAAAGATTATTTCTCAGATCAGTTAGGCATGTGCACAGATGTAAAAGAGGATAAAAAATCAAATTAAACAGCTTCACTTGAGACAAAGGGGTTATGAGGCCACAGACATTTGCCCTGCAGGATGTGCTGCTTTGTGGGTTTACACACTGAGCCTTTATCTTTTAAAATGCAGCCTGGAATCTTAATTGGACTTATGAGTTGGCAAAGCCAGTAAGGCTTAAGAACAGCACTGAATCTCAACACTAATTCTGAAATAATCTCCATCTCAATACTTGAAACTGGATCCCTGTAACTCTTCATCTTGTCATCTTTTCAAATTATAAGTAAAGTAACTTTTTATTTCAATTGAAACTCGTAGAGCTACTTGTGTTTAAAAATAATAATTAAAAAATTGTTCTTCTCTATTATTTAAATTAAGGCTTGTAGAGCTACCTATGCTTAAAAATATAACTAAGAATAGTTCTTCTCTAATTTTTGCTGATTTATTGAAAAACAAGTAACTAAACTGAGAATAGAGATGTTAACAACATCTGGTAATGAAAGTCTTTGGGGGGGAGGAAGGATGTCACCTGCCATTTATATAAATCTCTAATACAGTGATCTTAAACATAACTCAACTGAGGAAATGTGGTGTTGCTTACTGGTTGTCTAACATGATATTTAACATTATTTGTGTTAGAAATAAAAAATTACCCCCTAAAAATATATTTAAGACAAACTCGTAATATGGAATACAGCTTTTGAAAGATCAGGAACCCATTTAGAATAGTCTGTTGGAGACAATTCTTTGCTACTGTATGTTTATTTTAAGGAGTTGATTATTAGTTGTAACATCTTACTCATCTTTAAATATTTTACCAGTTATTTTAAGGCACCTGTATTTAATTTACTGTGTAAGAGACCCTGGGAGACTTCGCACTTGGAGCTTTTTCAGAGTTTTGATATGTTTTAGAGAAAGCTTGAATTTCCTTTTTTTCTTTAAGGGAATTTCTTTTCTCTCTAATATAATGTTCTGTTTGAAATAAGTTTGGAAGATTCTGTAAAGGACAAATAAGGAGCAGCAAGAGGGAGCTGGGGGGGCTCAGCCTGGAGAAAAGGAGGCTCAGGGGGGACCTTCTGGCTCTGCAACCCCCTGACAGGAGGGGGGAGCCGGGGGGGGTCGGGCTCTGCTACCAGGGAACAAGGGACAGGAGGAGAGGGAACGGCCTCCAGCTGTGCCAGGGGAGGCTCAGGTTGGACAGGAGGAGGAATTTCCTGCTGGAAAGGGTGGTCAGGCCTTGGCAGGGGCTGCCCAGGGAGGTTTGGAGTCCCCATCCCTGGAGGTGTCCCAGGAAGGCCTGGCCGTGGCACTCAGTGCTCTGGGCTGGGGGACAAGGTGGGGATGGGGCACAGGGTGGACTTGATGATCTTGGAGCTCTTTTCCTGTAATTCTGTGATTTCCTGCTCTCTTTCTCAGTTTTACAGCATTTCCTTTTTATGAAAATGATTCCGTGTAACATTAAAGAGTGAAGAGGGGGGAGAAGGTAATCAACAGCAAGGGCGAGAAGTACTGTGGTCATCTGCAAAGGGGGATACAGATCTAAGAGAATAAAAGAACTAAAAGAGGAGCTTAAAGACAAGAAGAAAGAGCCCCTAGAAGGAAATGTCAGGTTTTTCCCTTCTGCAGATATAGATTTCTTTGGGAGATACACCAAGTGATGTTTTAATGAAGAGTGCTGCAGTTGGCATGTAGGCAAAGTGCTGACTTTGGCTGGTCGATGTTAAGTTATTCATCTCATGAATTGTTATTTAATTGCATAATATTACTTTCTATCCAGTGATTGAAACAAATCACAGCCAGCAAATAGAATAAATTAAAAAGGAATGCAAGCACAGCTGAACGAGCGACCTCGCTTGAAACAATTTTCGGAGCTGCTTGGTGTACTGCAGATATTCCTCAGGTGGAAATGCCACTCACACCAAACACTCTGTGCCTGGGTGACCCATTTTGTGACTGATGCTTCCATTTCTCCCCTTCCACCCAAATCTCTGTCCCTCATTCACTTGCTACACGTGTAGCATAGTATGGAAAACGCCTCCCATCCTACTCCACTGGCCCAGTTTCTCCAGTTCTGGGAGTCAGTGGAGCAACTGGAGCTCAGCATTTGGTCTTCTTGCCCCGCATGAACTTTAGGAGTAAATGTCAGCAAGCTCTTAAGCCATCAGTGGATTTCTCATCAAAGTTTAAGACCCTGGTAAACCTCTTACTGCTGCTGTGGCAGCGATCAAGATGCTCTATGTATTTCCATTTTAGAAGATAAACACAGGGAACTGCAGCGAAATAAAACAAGTACACAGGAAGTGCTGTGATCTTAGCAGCCTTTAAATTTCTCTAATATAAACTGGCCATAAGAAGCTTTGTCCTCTTAATCCTCGCTGGTTTTTAGACAATTTGTTGTCTCACAATTAAGTACAGATGGTTTGGAGCTGTAATGCCGATAAAAGGAAAAAAAAAAAAAAGATGCTTAGTATTGTTTCAATTTCCGGGTTGGATTTTACCAATAATCCATGTCTGAAACAGAAGAAATCTGGTTTTATCTGATCTTTAATGCTCGTTTACAGATAGCTGACATATTTCAGTGATTACAGCATGTGTAAAATAATACCATTATCATATTTACTGCAGGAATAAATCTATAAGAAGGCCGTACATCAGCATCCAGCTCTTCAGTTTGTGCCACTCGTGGCATAACTTGCTGCTTTCATTTAACCATGCAAGGAGGGTCTTGTGACACAGGGGAGGTTTGATTTTACAGCTGGAAAAACACTGTCAAGAAACGGGGTAACATGTGGGAAACTCTTCAGTGTAATTATTTAATGTGGGGAAAACAGCTGAAGACCCACAGAGTGATTCACTTGGCAACATCTTTTTAGGAAGTTCTTTCTCTTCTGAAGACACAGACATGAGCAAACGTGTAAGTCTTAAGGCTGGGTAATATTTTTAGTTGCATCTATTTAGTTGTATCTAAAGCAGGATGGGAACTCCTGATAAGCTTCAAATACCACCTTTGCCCTGAGTCTATAAATAGACATTTTAAGCTGTTAAAAGAAGTCCACTCCCTAGCTAGTTGCTCCTTCAACTGTAGACAATCCTTTCTCCCTTCATCCTCTTTCCACAAATACTCCTGGCTTGGCCTTTATTTGTAGCTGAGCTGATAGAGGGTAAAGAGAAACCAGCATTTTCAGCAAGAAAATCATCTCAGCTGGGAAACACCCTCAAGTTTGGATGAAAAGCTTTGGCTTTTCAATGATGCTTGAAGGCAGTAATTCCCAATGAGGATCCAAGCCACCGTCTTCCTATATTTTTATTCATGTTGGGCCTTACCATGCACTGTGGACATTTAAATTTTCAGCTCCCCAAGCCCTCTTTAGGGCTTTGCAAGATAAGAGCTTTTGTGTCAGCAACCCCGCTGTGTTAGAAACCCATTGCACACATGTTCAGTGCCTCTTGGTTGAAATTGTATTTTACTCGGGCCTGATGGGTATAAACTTAGGCATAAACTACCTAAGATGGTAGAAACTAATGCTGAATTAGTTGTCATGTTCGAAACATTCTTCTGGTGAAATATCTGCATAGAGGTGTTGAAGGCCGTCTTTTCTGATGGAGCAAAAATGTGAGGCTTTTTTTAGCTAAAGACGGCGATTTTATTTTCTTATTAATTGAAGATTTTATTCTTTAATGCTTGGACATCAAAATTTAAGGGACTATTTGATGTGAATTCGCTTTTATTCATTAACTTGCAGCATTGATCTACAAGGGATTTTGTTGATGCTGCTCTAAATTCTTTGACAACGGTGATTTAATAACATGTGAGGCCCAATTAGCCCTTTGACTGCTTCTGGAGGAGAAGGAGCAGGGATTTGCTTAGGGAAGGAATCAGCAGAGGACGTTCCACACATAAACTGCCAAGACCACTTTGAAGAAGCTGTGATGGAGGATCCCTGCTCCCTGCCCTCTCCTGGCACCTCTCCACACTGTCAGGTGCTGAAAGTCCAGAAAAATGTGGAAGCTTTCACTGCTGCAGTCTTCCCTTCTAGGCTGGCTGCCTGAAGATCTCCTCCTGGCTTCCATGCTGCTTTGGGCATTCCTGCTGGCTGCAGGATCAAGGATTAGACTTGATGATCTTGAAGGTCCCTTCCAACCCAGCTGATTCTATGATTCTATGATTCAGTGTTCCTGTGCTCAGCTCCAGGTCTGGACATGTGCAAAGTGGCATAATCGTGGCAGAAATGATCTCTCTCACTTCTGTCTCCATAAGCAGGTCCTGAAAATCCCTTCACTCCTCACTTCCAGCATGTTTTCCAGCCTTTCACTCTTGTCCTGCTCCCTTGAAGTGCTGAGGCTTCAAGAGCCAAACCGTGAGAGACAATGCCCACACAGATTAATGCCTTGGTAATAGAATAGAATAGAATAGAAGCCCTAAATGACAACCAGCTCAGGAGGGATTGTTTTTATTATAATTTTTATTCAGCGTTCAAAGGCTGCATATCCTGGAGGACAGAAGCAATATTTGTGGCCAGGATCTGTGTTCCTGGGTATCTTTTTCAGTATTAGCAGTCTGGTTCAAAAAAGCAGAGCACTCATTGTGGTGCCATTTTCCAAATCTGATCGAGCCAAATCGTCTCAAACAAATGGGCAAAATCAGTGTTTATACGTAATTCCTGTAAATAAACTCATTCAGAGCATAAAATGCACACAGAAAGAGGTAGCCATGTCCTTCCACTTAAATTATTCTGAATGATTTTGTCTGAGGAAAAAGAAAAAAAAAAAAAAGAGAAGTCACTTACCTGGCTTTGCTTTGCCACAAACAAACCCTACAACGTGCACAAGAGTTGACAGGTGAAGAAATGTGTGCTTAGTTTTCATTTCAGTGTTTTCAAAGGAAGGAATGGACATGTTTGTAAAACACTCAAGTGCCCTGGTGAGGAAAACAATATAAAAACAAAAGCTTAAAGGTGAGGAAGAACCAGTTTCATTCAACTACAGTTCACACCTTCGGAGCCCGAGTAAATATTTTGAGAACATTCCTGGGTTTTGATGCTTGACAACTTTCCTTATAAACACAAATAACAGAAAATCAAAAAGGAGAAAAAAATTAACATTATAGCAAAATGTTGCCAGAGGCCTGCTGCCACATCCATAATTCATAGGGATCTGCAAGAAGCTGCAGCTTTCTGCTCTCCTGTGAAGATGGTGAATCTGTTGTTGTGCACTCCCTTTGCTTGGAAAGCTTGCATGTTTTTCCAACCTGATGCACAAACAAAACAGTATTTTCCCCTCTCTATGTTAAATGGAAGTACTTTTGTGTAGTCCAGAACATTATGAATAGAGATTTTATATTCTGTTACACAGTGGAAGAAAGTGCTTTCTTGCAACTTTCACAAAAAAACCTCATTATGTTTATATAATGAAAATTTTCATTTTGTTTTCAGACCTGCTCTTCCTTAAAGCCACTCTGGCCTGAATTTTGTTTCTGAAGCCAGATGCAGATCCCAGAGGCACAGTGACAATGCCATTGGTTCTGGGATCACTTGCAGTGTGTGCTGGACAGTGCCACAGAAAGCACAGCCAGTGTCTGGTGCTGTGATTGCTGCTCCGGTAGGATGTGCCAGAAGTGGGTTATTTTCGTGTTGGCAGAGAAATAAGGTGAGACAGATCCCTTGGTCCCCTCTTTTCCAGCTCAGTCAGAGCTGTGTGTGCTGCCTTAAAGGATAGGTGGTGCAATGAGCAGATACATCAGGTGTCCTTCACAGGGTTTGCACCAGCTCTTTGCTCTTGCTGAGGGATTGGCACAAAGATACCTGGTGGGTCCTAAATTATTCCCATCTCTCACTGACTTCTCTTTTGGGCTTGGTGCCACTGTGTATTGGGGATGGGATTCTAAGAACTGGGATCATCTTTTCTATCTGTGGCTGCTTTGTAATACTGCCATGTCCCCAAAATCATACCTGGTTGTGCCAATTTTTTTTTTATAACTTCCTTTTAAAAAAGAAAAATCTCTTTAAATTCCTGTTTCTATGGACACTGTTGAGTCTTTGGCCTCTGTCTTGCCCAGGAGCTTGAATTGTTACAGAATTAAGTGCATCTGTGTTGACCTGGTTTAGGTCTTGGATATTTATTTCAAGGGAATGAATTGTTTTGCAGTGCTACTGTTCTATTATAGGTAGAGGTGGTGGAAATAAATATGGGAAAATAATTTGCAGGAATATTGTAGCAAATGCAGGGTGCATAGAGTGCTGTAAATGTGAGAGACACAGCTGATGTATTTGAGTACAAGAGACTCTTGTTTCAGTGATTTATATCTGCCTATAGGTAATGATGGATAATTAAGAAGAGAAACAGCAAAGGGAAAAAAAAGTTTTCCATTTTTTTAAACCCCCTTTCTAGTTTATCTCAGATAAGAGATTTATAACAGATCTCTAAATTCCACATGCCTTGCTGCCAGGGGGATGCAAATCAGAGCCTGGTCTGTGCAGGCTTCAAAGCTGGGCAGGAAACAAGACACTGCATCTTTAAGAAGTGCTTATTTGGCATTTACTTATTTAGTTAAAGATCATTGCCAGGCAGAACTCCCGTGGGAGGAGTGGATGGTTCATTGGGCCTCATGGGGAGGGCGGTAATTAAACTCTGAAGGCAAGCAATGATGTTAAGCTAAAAGCTCATCTTTAAATAGTAATACACTTGCAATGTAAAGTGGAAGGCCCTCGGGTGCCTGTTGACACAGCGTTAGGAGCTGGCACTTTTTTATATAAAAGCTAAATTGAAGAAACTGTTACGAGCTCATCTGCATAAAGCAATATGATTCTGCCTGAGGGTGTGGGCAACAGGGAGTGATTAGCAAAACGTCTTTTTCCCTGCTACTCTGTTGCTCTGCTAACATGCCACTTGTCACTGAGAAATTTGAGATACCATATGCCAACCTGCATCTACAGAGACCCCCTTGCTGATTGCACATTGAAGAATTCCTCTTTAACACATGAGGAGCTGTCAGAAAGCATTTCTGAGATGGCATGAAACGTACTGGAAAGGAAAACCTCGTGTTGCCTTCCCGATTCTTCCCCTTGTGTTGCATCAAGGCCTTCCTAGTCACAGCTTCAGATGTGAAGCGAAACACGTTTACACAGAAAGAGCTGGATACTCCTTGCTGACCTTCATCTCCTCTTCATCCCCTGTGGTTTGGACTTGCTTGTACAAACTAACTTCAGCAATGGGAGGCTCTAGTTCCCATGGAAAAGTATGAGCTGGCTTGATTTCCAAGGAGATCTGGATGGGGCATTCGCTTTGCTTCACGGCAGCCTGAATTCCTTGTAGCTGTGCCTCCTGGGGCAAGGAGGGGATGCCCAATGGAATGGTATTAATAATTAAGAGAAAATGAACGTTAAGCAATAGTATAATTTACTGTCATGCCAGTGGCAGAGCTCAGTGACTCAAAATAACTGAGATAAAGAATACCATAAGCTTTTGTTCAAGTGGTAGTTTTCAATTTTGAGGTAAAAATCACTTTTATCTGTCTTAACAAAACAACCCTATTTTTTTTTCCCCAGCGTTTTGATTTTCATGTCTGGTGTTGAGTGGGAGATTTACTTAGTATGTGTAGTATGTGCATGTAAACACACATCAAACTTTCCTGAAACACAATGCATCCTGGCAAACTTTCCTGTGCACATGCTGTACCTGAGTGGAAATGCTGAAGCTGGTCACTTCTAGTTTTTGTTACATGGGAAGGGACTGTCTTTATTGCACTCCATACACCAAAAGTCACTTCCTGAAAACAGTCCCTTGCACCTGTGGGACACCCTGTTTCAGAATACAAAGAAAACCACTCTTTTATCTGCATGAACATCCCTGCAGGTGAAATCCCAAACACAGCGTGCTCAGTTGAACAAGGACGCCTGGGCATTCATCATTAACTCATTGATTCTCACTGATAGGGAGCAAACCCATCTCCATCTGTTCAGTACCAGGTGGGCAGTCTAAAATGGACCTGTCCATAATGACAGGATGCCTGCATCTCAGACCTACTGCATGGCTTGTATTTGTGATGACTGTTCCAGTAATTAATCGAATATTGGCAGGGTGCTGCGGACAAACCAGGCTCTCATCTTTAGGAAGTTTGGTTCAAGCATTTAGCAGCAATTCAGAGAATTCAGGGCAGGGTCAGTCTGAAAGGAATGTGAGAGAAGATCCCCTCATGAAGGGGACTGAAGCAGAATGACAGGTTAGATTTGGAAAGCTGGTGTATCCATTATGCCAGCGCTGTTTCAAGCCTCTGCACTGAGGGATTCGGTGCCCAAGGCTGCCTGTGTGCTGAGTGTGAGGGGGAGGGTTGTTTATTCTTCCTCCCCTGTCATGCCACTCATGACAAGAAGAGACATGAAAAGCTCAAGGGGCTAATCAGTTTTTAGGCTCTGACCCATATTTTGTGTTAGCAGTAATTATGAAATACAGGGATTCTCATCTTACTAATACCCACAGAACTGCACCGCTTCCAGTTTCTCCAGACTTAACTCTGTGTGGATGAGAAGGTAGCAGGCACTGTGTTTTTGAAAGAAACTAAACTGTAGAAAGGAATGAAATGCAGATGATAATGGAAGTGAAAAGATTCAGAGTTTTTTGGTTGGGTTTTTTGCTGGTTGTTTGGTTAGTTTGGTGGTTTAAGCTGTTCCAGGCTCATTAGAGGTTGCAGGGAAAAAGAAGACAAGTGCACAGGTTGACCCCCAGCGCTTCCAAAAGATAAGACCAAGCTGGTTTTGGCAGTGTGGTACAACAGGCCTGATGACCTACTTTCCACTCTGATCCATGAGAAACTCCTGCATCTCTTGACCTCTAATGCTTTCACTTGTCAACAAGGGTCTGTTTTGCACAGCCAAAGCTGGAAAAGGCAGGCAAACAAAAGTCCATTGCAATTCCCAATTAATGTCATTGCTGAAATAGTAAAACTCCTCATTTTGTGAATCCGTAAAACTCATGTGACTGCAAAAAGCATTAAGGCAAAATCCACAGTGATGTGGACTCACTCTCTAACTGTACTTTAGTCTTTTCCTGATGATCCTGGGCATGGGCTGAGTATTCCTGAAGTAGCAACCAAAAGTGCTCTCAAATAAGACAAAAAGGTCTCAGCTTCATTTTGTACCATAGAACTGCTAATTTCCTCTCTGGGTAAACAGTGGGAAGGGGTAGTTTCTTCTGTGGCTTTTCTCTGTGTTCCTTTAGACCTGATTTTAAAGCAGATTGAGAAGGGCATCTGCTCATAGCACTTGTAAGCTTAGGACATTATATTAAAAGAAAAATATCCTTTAATGTATCATGAGGCGAAGCTTAAAAAAATCCTGTTAGTGTCAGTGATGGTACTTATTTCTCTTGTCCTCCCTCTCTCTGTTCTTCTTTTGCTCAGGCGGCTTTGACCATTGATGCTAATTAGTACTGAAAAGGACATTTTTGGCAAGGCTTTTAAATACAGCTTTTATCTTCTCTAGCAACAGACAAAGTTGTATTTAATGGTATTTGACATCTAAGAGTGACTGCAAGGTCTTTTTTTCCTGTTGATTTTTTTTCCTTTCCTAAAGGAGTTCCTTATTCTTCTAATTTACTAGGAAATCAGATGTACTTTTATTGTCAACATACTTCTATACTTAGCTGTGACCCTGCTGTGTTTATGTGAGTGTACAGGATTAAAAAGCAAACACTAATTATGTCAATGTTCCACTGAGTGTTCCTTTTATTAGTTTTTCACTGCGTATTCTGTTGAGCTACTGCATTCCATATACATATCCTTTAAAATAATGAAATTATGCATTTCCTTTTCTGAAAGGTTTTAAGGCAATTCCTCTCAGCACCATCTAGTTATTGGCCTGTATAGAATTGTTGATATACAGTTGCAAGAGACTCTTGAGAGGCAGCTGATCCAAATGATTGCTGTAGGTATTTCCTCCTTGCCTTTGCAGTGGTGTTTTGGCCATAAATCACTGTAACTGTTGTCTTTGGAGGGGTATTTCTGTGTGGATGTTGATTTTAGCTGGGCAGCATTGCCAGATGTAACTGTGCCAATGTCAGATTACAAGTACTACCACTGGATAAAAATGTCTAGAAACAAGTAGCAATGAAATTCCTACAGCCTTCAGAAACTGGAAACTGGGTGGATATTTAACAAGAAACCTAATAGCAGACATCTTTCTGTTTCCTGATAGGAGCATCTCAAATCTAGGCAATCCACCATTAATTTGTCATACCTTTAATCATTTATATTGTAACTACTAAACTGAACAGGGTGTGGAACACAGGGTGGAAGGAGCATCTCCTGCTAAGGCATATTTTAGATTCAATAGGTGTGTAGGTCTAGACTTGCTTGCAGGGTGGCAATCAATAGTCTGCAGGAACAAATACCTTCTCCGTCGGTCGTCTTCCTCTTCCACTGTCGTAGCCCTCCAAAATTGGTAGAGCTCCTGTTAAAACTGGGTTTTGGGATGCAGAGGGAGATGTTTTGCAACTCTAGAGAAGGCAGTTCTGCGGCCTGGAAGGCTTTGGGGCTGTTTTCCAGCTCCTTGCCCCTTGGAGTCTCCCGGGGTGCAGCTGCCCGGCCCAGGAGCCCGCGGTGCCGGAGCAAACCCATGTGTGAGCTCCCGTGAACTTTTGGCTCGGGTTCTTGGCCCCCCGGGGGTTGCAGCCATCTGTCAGCAGAGAGTGATCTAACCCACACTGGCAAACTGGCCCAGGGAAAGGAAATCTGGAGAAGAGCTTTCCCTCATTTTCTGCATTTCTCAGCTGCACAGCGTGCTCCGCCGCAGCCCGGAGGGATGATTACGGCCCGAACTGTTGGACTAAATCATGGATGTGGCATGTCAGCAAATCTCAGGATCCTCCCCCCCCACAATTCTCTGTGTGCAGGTCTGACTTTTGAGGCTGGTTCCACTTTAAATTCTATTATTTTCCCAGACATATTTTTTTTCCAGAGCAGTTAAGCAGGACACGGTTCCCCAGCTCTGCACCTCCTTATTGGAATCACAGCCTGGATGCTTCCCCACAGACCAGGCTTGTTTGACAACCATATTTCTCAGAAGACAGTAGAGATTTTATTTTGATCAGAGATTTATTTGGATTACAGCAGATACAGCTGAATTAGAAAGCTGTGCACAGGAAATAACAATAACAACAATAATAACAATAACAACAATGACAGTGATAAAATAACAACAAAATCAATAACAACAACAACAACAATAATAATAATAATAATGCCATTCAGCTCTCAACTTTCAGTTCCCACAAGGCAACACGTGGGCCCTACTAAAAAGATAATTACATTACCCTGGGGAAATGCAAATCTCCAAGGAACTGGTCTGTAGGTGAAAATGGTTGAGCCAGACCTCAGTTTCCATAATACCTGTCCATATTTTTGAATGTCCAGAAAACAAGAGTTTAGCATCTCTCCCCCTCAAAAAAACCCCAACTTTGGAAATGCTGTAATGTTTAATTTTGATTGGGACATTAAAGTGACATAGTTTAGAATGTGGAACCTTTTTTATAATACCTTTTTTTAATACCTGTGCAGCTAAGAACATTGACATATCAGCTTTTAGCCTCCATACAAAATTAACAGATGCTGAAATGTGATTGTTTCTCGTGAGCTGGAAATTCAGTGTTTTGTTTGTCATCAGAAGTGGGATACTTTTTGTTAGATTTCTTTTTTCCCCCCCAGTTTAAATATTTCTATATTAAGTGTGTGAGGCACCAGGAGCACATTCTGAGTGATGCACATGCTAATAATTGGCATGGTGTACATAATTGTTCACATACTGAATTAGATATAAAATATTTCCCATATGAAATGTAATTACCGTGACTCAATAATCAGTGTGAAAATAACTATTTTCCCTTTCTATATATAGAACTTTTCTTTGGAGATGACAATAATACAGCAATCAGCATTTGCCAGGTGGGACAATCCCTCTGTTCTGGAACTGAAATCTGTAGCATTTAAAGTCAGCTCTTCTGTTTAAATGTATATTGCATTGCTGCTTTTGGGAACAGCAGAATTTGGGATAATGCTGCCACTAGAGTGACATTCTGTCATAAAAAACCCTTTAAATTAAGCTTTTTGAGCCCAAACCAATAATCTAATGGAGTCTCTGAAAAGTCTCCCACGAGTTGAATAGGTTTTGGACCATTAGTTTTCAGAACCACAGTCTTGTGTTGGAGGTTCTCAGGCGTGTGGGAGCTAAAAAATTATCTACTGTCATATTTCAGAGTCAGCTTTTCATCCAGATTTTAGTCGGGATTGTACTTTCCAACAGGCACCCAAAGTATTCCTGTGAAATCAGGATGCAGAAACAGTTTATATCCCCAGTGTTGGTGCCTGTGTTAGAACTTAAATAATGAGTATGGGAAGAGAGGAACACAAAAAGTCTTTTAAAGTCTTGTTTTGGAAGGTTTTGCAATAGCAAAATGTTGTATGTAATCTCAGGGAAGTATGTATATAAATATCTTTGCCAGAAACACCTGAGTTTTCAGTGAACCCATCAAATAAAAGAATCTAGACATATATCATGCATAAACATAAGTTCATATATAAAACAAGAGGGGAATTAAATATTTTTCTGAGAAAAACAAATCTTAATTTTCAAATTTTTTTAAATTTTTTCATCTTGCTGATTATACCTGTTCTTCTTATTAGTGATGAAGTTATTTTCTTTATTTAATAACCATGATTTCTGCATAAAGATGAGTCAATCTATTTGACAAGAGATGAAATATAGCAGAATGCTCACTACTATCAGGAACGACTGGGCTAGATTGAACAAGTAGCTGAACTGAAATAAAAAACTCCCACCACCTTCTGCCCAGAGCCAGGGTATTATTTGCAGATTTTTTTGTTCTTTACAGTTTTACCGTGGTCTTATCTCAGGGCTTTTCTAAATCAAGTTCCACTGCTTACAGGAGGTGATAAAGGAAAGCACAAAGCATGAAGGCCACTGACATATCAATCAGTGCAATTAGCATGCAAGAAAGAAAACATGAAACATGTCCTTTATTTTGCATTTCAATGAGGCAAACATTCCAAGGAGCCCGAGAGCAGCTTCTTCCAAATATGTAGTGCCACTAACAGGATGTGGTGGAGGGAAATATGTGAATATTACTGAGTACTGCAGAGCTTTTATTTCCCTGTGATGCCCTGTGATTTCCTGGAAATCCCCCCAAGTGTTCAACTCAGTTACCTGCTTATACGGTCCTTGGGAAAGCATCAGTGGGTTGCAAAGTGACCTGTGTTCTGCTCTGTATACAAGGATCTAAGTGTGCTTCAAATATTTGGGATGTCTTCGAGTTTGCAGAACGGCAAGGAGATAATCCTTAAGGATCAAGGGGGAATCCCTGATGGTCTAATGAAAGGCTGTTTGAGATTGGCTGAGCTATAATCAGTAAAATTTACCATTTCCAGTGGATGTTACACTCCACAGAGCTTGTTAGATACTTGCTTGTTAGAACCTGGACATGGGCAAAAAAGAAACAACAAAATCACACCATCTGTTTCTTCTCTGGCATTGTCCAACTTCTGGTTGCCTGCTTGCTTTTGTAACCCAAAGAAATTGCCAATATACAATCTTAAGTGCCTTTTCCTACGTATAAAAGAATGCTTAAAGAATATATTTATCCTATGCGCCACTTCAGGTCCTGTGTGAGTTATCAGTTGGGTTTTGGATGTGTGTCTGCTCAGCACATTGTCCTTGAAGGAAAAGGTGGCAGGAAAAGGATATTTTTTTTATAGGGTTTCAGCAATAGCTGGGCATTAAGAAAATTATGTGTACAAATAATTTCAGAGAAAAATCCGTAGGTATATTCAAGTTCAGAGAGAGACCTTCCTTTACCTGTTATGGACCTTTTCCATCCCTGTTTCTTTTCTGGGTTTGCTGCATTTAAGTTCTTTTTTTTTTTTTTTGTGATCCACCTGCTATGAGACCTTCTGTTCTTCAGACCTCTTTATCCAGGTCACCTGTTTTTTCCCTTTCCTTCCACGTCACCAGAATGGGAGCAGAGAGGAATATCAGTTACACAAATGATGGGGTACCTGCTGACTCTTTGCTCTCCTGGAGGAGCAGTCACAGGAATTGCTCTGTTTGCCCCAGATTACAGAACACTCAGTGCATTTTTCAGTACTGGAGGCTTTTGCCACTAACTTCTATTGGCCACAGATATCTCAATTTTGGTTTAAACACAGTATAACAAACATTTATTTTCGGTGACAGGGGTATAATTGTAAATAGCAACCCAGAAGTAATTGTATTGCAAAATACTCTCCATTTCACAGTGGTTTTCCTATCTGTGAAGAAGTTATTGCTGTGTTTCAACACAACACCCTCAGACCATCTTTTTTTATCCTTGTGGCACTGCTGCTCCATATCTATTTGATATTGGTAGGGATGTGTACACTGCACACAGAAACACTTTAAAAAAACCCAAAACCAAACCATTGCAGGATATTTTCTCGCTTTCTTGTTGCCTCTATGCAAATGTTCATTTTTGGATCTATCTACTAATCCAAAACTTCTGAAGACAATATGTGAGAGGAATGTATTATAGGAATGTATTGTAGGAATGTATTATAGGAATGTATTATTTTGCAGGAGAGAGAGGAGAGTCAGGGAGGGAGGGAAATGAGTTGAACCCAACTTATGTTCTTCCAGTTTAGTTTCTTTGTTCCTACATTCTGTTCATGTTGCTGATGTCATTCTAATTGTCTTTGGTTGTCAGAGTAACTATAATTTTGGGCCATCCAGTCACATTAAATAAATAAGGATGTCAAGTAAAGGCGAGTCAAAGAAACTAGACAGGAGGGAGCATTAAAAAGTGAAATGATTCATATCAGTAAATCTGTCCTGTAAAAGTTGATAATTTATTTGTACCAAGGTTGTGTTTTGCACCTGGATCTCTAAGATGCTTTTATTAGGCTCTAAATGGATATCTTTGTGCATCCTCTGATTTTTCTTTTATATGTCATTTTTTAATGGGAGCCAAACCCAGTGATTCTTGCTATAGGTACAAATTACAGCCTTTAGTTTATTCAGAATCAAGTGATATCACTTGGGTGGAACGGTGCCAGAACTGTGGAAAACTGAGAGCAACCAAACAGCTGAAACACAAACCACGTTCTCCTCCTGACTCGTCTGGAGAGAATTCACAATATCCCAAGATGTTAATAGCTGTTCACAGCTTGGTTGTCACTATTATTTGTTTCTCTTTCACTTGTGAATGCATATGGTTTCAGAATGTCAAGCTTGCTCCTAAATGCCTTCCAGATATGATGGCATTTTAGGAGAATTGAAGCTTATTGCAGAGGAGGGAGACATTTCCCTTAGATCTGGTACAAGGAAACATGGCCAAGGTTAGGGGGTAAAATAACCAAACAACTTAGTAGGTCAATTACCTATTTATTCCCATTCAGATTTTACTTGAATTTCCATTCATTTGGTTTAAGCCTTCAAGGTGGTTTTATGTTTAAGTCCCTGTTAGGAATGCTCATGGTCAGGACAGCTTTGAACTTTGACCCAGAGGTTTTTTTGGCGTGACAAAGTGCATATATTTTTAAATGGGTAATATTTTAGATAGAGATCTCTCTATTAGTTTGGAAATCAAGTTAGAGATGCCAAGTATTTCCCTCCTCATGTCTTACTGAATCAAAAATGGCATTTAAGGGCTCCCCCAGAAACCAGTCCAATCCAACCTCCTGTTCAAAGCAGATCTGATTAGATCAGGTTGCTCAGGGCCATGATTAGTCCATACCTGGAACACCTCTGAGGACAGAGCTCCCATGACTTCCCTGGGCCTGCCTTCCAGTATTTTACCATCCCCATGTAAAAAAAAAAAAAATAAATAAAAAAAAAAAATAAAAAAAATAAAAAAAACCAAGACCATACAACTCTAGTGTCCAAGTGTTCTTTTTTCATAAAGGTCCAGATAACACTAAAATCTCCTTTATCCTTCTCTTTCCCAAGCTGAATGGGCCTCTTCTTCCAGCCTCTCCTCATGTGCCAACCCCTTGACCTCCATTGGGCTCACCCCACCATGTCAGAACCATTCTGGCACTGGGGATCCCAAAGCTGGGCACAGCTCTAAGGATCTAAGAAATGCTTTCTTCCATGGAGCATTTCCATCTCTAAATTCCTACTGTGGAATCTTTCTGCCCTGTTCCCTGGCACTTTGGGCACCCCTCTTGACCTTTGTTTATCTGACAAATTACAAGGTCATCTGAGAAGTAGAAAATTAAATAAATTGCATTATATATTGTCCATGAGCAACATCTTTTGCCTCACAGCAACACACTGTCTGTGGGTGGAGGAAAGATTTCTACCTGCTGGGAAAATTTCCATTAAAAGCTTCCAAACCTATGAGAATTTGCTGCTTTATTGCCATAAACAAATAACATCTCCTTCCTGGCAATCCTAACATTAGGATCCTGCATTTGAGTGCCAGGAGATGAATCAAAACTTTACTGCAGTTCAGTTTTGAAGGAGCTGATGGCATTCCATGCTTTTCAGCTTTCAAGGGAACTGCTGCTGACTCCCACTTCCATCCTTTTTTTTTTTTTTCCTGCTCAGCAGGAGCTGCAGGTGAGTGGTGCAGAGTTTTTGCTGACACACCAACACCTATAAAATAATATGTTGTAGTGATGCGTGAAAAGCACTCAGCATTAAGTTCTTGAAATAATCAATTATTTAGCAGCTCATCACGTTTACTGTCCACTGAAGGATCTTTATAGCAATAGTAAGGTCACTGCAATCAGATTCTCTGCTTTTGGCATTTCATCTACAAAGCCTGCACACATCCACATACAGAAAAAAAAAATAAAATAAAACCAACTGAAAAGACTGCAGTTTGGAATCTGGTCTAGTCTCAGCAGGAGATGATTGCTTTTTAATTCTCCCTATCTGGACTATCTGCTTGTGCAATAAAGTGCTCTGAGTTGTGAGAGAGAGGGATCTCTGATCATTAGAAACAGTGTCTGTGTATTGGCTCCACTGGCCTCGAGTCAGACCTGTGGAATGGTGTTAGATATTCCCTACTAGGCAGGAAAACTAGCTGGAAAATTGCATTCAAGGAGGTTTGGGAGGCAGCCTTTCTGAGTTAAAAAAAGAATACCCTTTAAGCATTATATGGCATATCTTCCCTAAGGGAAGAGATGCTTTTGGAAGAACAGCAGTCAGGAAATGAATCTGAAATATTGGTATTTACACATTTTATGAACTTTTTAGAGAATTCCCCTGTTTTCTTTTTAAAGCAAAAAGAAATAAACTTCAAGAGTCTGTGATTCCCAAGTGTTCCTTATTTTGCAGGCTGCATCCAGTGTTAGTGAGACTGCATGGGATTGGGTGGGTAAAGGATTACTTTATATTAATTGTTAGATGAAGGGTATGCAAATCAGTGGAATTTGGGGAAGGTTTCTGAAATGACAAAGGCATTTGCAGGTGGCTGTGACTTTGTGCTTTTCTGAGAAGGGAGGCTGGTGCAGAGGGAATATGCAGGTGCAGACACAGCTGAAGGAGTGACTGTCCTTCCTCGTGGTAACAGCCAACTTCTGCAGTCCTGCCTTCATTTGTTACTAGTTCAAAATTCCTAAATATAGCTTAAGGAGCTAAAAGAATGGACATTTATGTGTTGTTTCTTTTTTTTTCATCTCCTTCCCATGTTTCCTTGCAATATATGAGGAGGACTTTGAACTTGTGGGATAATTCTTATTCTTTTTACAACAGGAGTTGAAGTGTTTGATTTCAACTACAAATACTTGATGTAGATGGTTGATGGCTGCAGAACTATCAACAGAATGGTGTGGGATAAGGAGATGGGGAGTTTTTAACCTGAGAAGAAAGAAGAAAAATAGGCATTATAGGAGTTACTGCTTATTTTTAATGTGCATGTATTAAATATCAATAGCTAATAGGTACTCTAGAGAAACATAGGTGAAAATTTTCAGAAAAATCCAAGGAATTCCTGCAGAATGAGTAAAGCCAAAATTAGACTCTTTAAGGTTAAAAATGCAAGCAGAAACAGATGCATTAACTTGTAGTCAGACAGGTTGATAGGTTGACAAAAAACATGATGTATGGTTGCAATGAGAATTCTGCATTGCATGTCAACAGAGAAATATTTATTGGCACTACATTACATTTATGGATGCAATAGCATATAGTATCCTTTTAAAATACAGGGCTAGAACTCATTAAATACAAGTAGGATGTTTGAAATACAGCTCACTTCTTAGAGTTTTCTTGCTATTCACAAGTCCTTCATGTTAATACAGTATTAAATATAGGAGCTTGAATTCAAGTTCATCACCACAGAACTCCACTAAAGCTGATGAATTCACCATTTTGGCCCCGAATCAGTGGAAAGCAACATGGGGTGTGATAAATGTCAGCTCGAGTTTACAGGTCACAAATCTAGAACTGAAGCAAAACTTCTGTGCTGATCTGGGGAAAGAGTGACCTTGTTGATAAATAAATCTGAGATAGTCCTGTCAAGGCCTGGAAGAATCTAAATATTACACAGATGTGATAAATGCAATCACTTGTTACACACAGGGTGCTGAAATGGCCCAGGATCCTAAAAGGTCTGATCAGCAGTGAGTTGCAGATATACCCCCTCTTTAGTCTTTGTAGAAAGCAAAACCCCTTATTTGCTGCATTAGAGTAGAAAAAAACTCTAGTGGCTTTGAAAATATCTATTTTAATTGACACAATGTGCAGAGAACTTGCACAGATTTGAACCCTAAAGTGAACAGAATGGTGAGAGCTGCCCCAGAGATGCTCAGGCCCACTGCAGTCATGATCTGCTTTGGGCAGAGTCAATGCCTGCACGGGGATTTTTTTATTACCCTTGACAAAGTACCTGAGAGAAAATTGAGGCCCCATTTGTATATTGGACTGTGGTTCCGTCCTTCGCACTGGGAATATAAAAGAAAATTGTACAGCCCAGCAGGAATGCTCATTTATAAGGGAAAATAAAAGCAATAAAGAGAACGGGGATGGAATTCTTGTCCTGCTGCAGGCCGGGGCGGTTTTGCTGTTGATTCCAGTGTGACAAGATTTCAGTCAGAATCATGAGTCCATGAAAAGTTTTCTCAGAGAAATATCCTTTCCTCATCTTTCTCTCAGTGTTTTCTGACTCTTAGGCTGATATGCAGTTGTGAAATCTTCTATCCCATTAAGCAAATCAGGAAAACACGGGGTCTGTCTAAATGCATGTATGAACAAAATGATTTTTTCCACGTTTTTAAGCTGAGATGTTTCTTCTGATATCAACATTAATCTTTAAGCTAAGGAGAGAGTAAATGGGAAGTGCTGGTGCATGTAGTTAAATATTTATTAAAGTAGCTGTGGGACTAAATGAGGAAGAGTAAAGAAAATGTGAAGACCTGGAGGGGCAACAGTGTTTAAATTTATCTAAATCTAAAGAATTTCAGCAAGAAGAAAAAGCCTCATTTTCCTTCCTTCATTAGTTTCTAGCTGTTTAAGTGCTGGCAGTCAGTATATTGGAAGATTTTGCCTCTCCCTGGAGATTTGAATGGGAGATGAAATTGCCACAATAGGAAAAACAGTGGGATCTCAACTACACTAAAAAATCTCAAACCAATCCAGACCAACAAAACCCCCAAAATCCTACATACTGTGCCACAAAGAGCTTATCAGTTTTTAAGTTCTTACACAAAGGGCACAAGCCCTACTGGCTTCTGATAAGGCTTCTGCTTCTAATCTGTTCAGATGAAAATCCCAACCTGTTGTGGATTTGTCCCTCCCCAGCATCCCTGTCTCCAGAGAAATGTGCATGGGCCAGATCCTCTTAGTGCAGAAATCACTTGTGCTTAACCCATGTATTTTTAACTTCTTACTGTGGTTTGTCTGTCTGCAGTGAGCATGATCCTGCTTTAGAGACACGAGGAGTTCTTGGCTTTTTGTCAGACTGAGGTAAATGTTGAAGTTTGCTTTTGGCTGAAGTCTTTAAAGTAGCACAGAAAACGAACAGGACTGACCGTGTCAGTGAAACGACCCTTTGCTGAAATCCTCCCTCTGTGAAAACATGATTTGCAGCCCTTTCAGTGACTTCAGACTCAGACAATTTGAAGAGTCCGGGGTTAACACAGTGTCTGATAAAACCACAGTGATTACATGACCGGATGGAAATGTCTCCCTGACTTTTTTTAAAGATGGAGACAGGCTGGGGTGGGGAGGTCTCTCGTGGAACTGCATCATCTCGAGGCACATAAATTTCATTCCTGTTGTTGTGCAGCTGGAGGGTCCTGCCATACGTTCTGTAGCATATGCAAAACCATAAATTCCTTTATTGCACATCTGTAAGCCTTATCTGCATTTATGATATTCCTTTATGCCACGGATTGTGCTAATGAAAGCAAACACAACAGTCCCCACCACCTTTGGAAAGAGGCCCATTTTTTGTGGAGTTTGATTAATATGAAATATGCAATGGAAAATGTATGGCAGTCAACAAGAGACAGGGATTAAATGTGGGGGTTTATTTTTCACCCACTTGCCATTTGGGAAGAGAAACTCAAGTGGTTTGTCCACGAATGACCATTATCTGAAATAGGTGTAAATAGCTTTTGAGCTCTCTCCAAGAGTCCTCTATGTCTTTCATTCAGCTTTTAAAGATTCTTCCCAAAATTATTTCTCTGCAAAGGCAAGTCCAAATATGCAAAGACTGAACTACAGGGGGGAAAATAAAAAAAAAAGAAGGGAAGTTATTCTATTTCCATGGCAACATCAATTCACATTCTGCAGGTAAAACAGCTGCCAGTTAGTCCACTCACTAAATGAAAGCTCCTGAAGGCTCTTTATGCTGTAACATTTGGCCAGAAATAACTTGGCATGCCACAGTTTTCCCACAAACCCACAGAGAGAGTGAGATTAAACTGACTGGCAAGCAGACTGTCAACTCGTTTAGTGTCTTCATACTAAGAGGAAGAAAACAGTCTCTCTCTAAACATTTGAGAGGGAAAAAGATGGGATGTTTATGGTTGGCACGTTATTTTCGTGGCCTAAAAGGTAAAATATTTATGCTGTTGAAAGGAATGTGAAATATCTTCTATCTCATTCACCCCAAGGGCACCAAGTAATTTGTTTTTCTGCAGAAAACTCTTATAATCACATACATTCTGGTTTAGAATTAATTAGCTTTTTTTTTTTTTTAAGTTAAAGTGACAAAACTAGGCAGCTACTTGAAGTTAATTCTAATGGAAATAAATCAGTTTCTCTTAGTTGGACTTGGACTTTGTGTTTTCTGAAGGAGACATAAAATTATTACTTTCATAACCATTTTGTGACGAAGTTCTGTCAGTAATTAGATATTACCACATGATGCTAAAATTGGTATCACTGTTACCTGTCTTTAGCAGATCTTAATGTGAAGCAGGTGTTGCATAAGCACTTCATGGGAGTGTTTGATATGAGGCAGGAAGAAAAAAAAGTAAGGCTTTTTTTGGCAAGTGCAGAGGAAGTGTTTAGACCTGTAATTACAACTGATTAACTTCATTAAAACTGAGACAGACAATCTTGAGCTAATTTTTTAGAAACCTGTGCAAACAGGCCATCAAGAGGGAGTTGGTGTGATTTTTTTATTTTTTTATTTTTTTTTTTAATGATAGTCTTGGGAAAGTGCAAATCAGCTCCTGCTGGAAAAAACCAGTGTGCATCTTACCATTTAAACCCAGGTAGAAAGGAAAGGATTCCTGAAGGAAAGTGACTGCAATCAGTCTAATTTAAATTAAGAAAGGAAGTAATTTAAATTAATGATGGTATATTTTGGGAGATTTTGCCTTCATTTATCTCCAGAGCTCTGCAGAGCAGCCAGGCAGTTGAGTTTGCTGGTTGTTGCTTTAGGAGGCAGCTGAACTACCAGAGGAGTTAGATTTGGGTGTAAGTTAGATTTAGGCCCTCAAAGCAAGATGATCTAGGTTATGTTGAAATTAGGATTTTAAAACCCCTCTGCTGATTTTAACAGGTTTATACATGATTCACCTTAACTTTTGGATTTCTCACTAATTTTTGATAATGTTTGATGCTTTTAATAATATATTTTTTTCCTATGTAACAATGATTCATGTAATTTCTTTCACTTTTAGCCAGTTTAAGTATATTTTGAGTTTTGCCTGTAACGAAGCCAAGAGTAGGAACCTCATTTTCATGTTTTGAAGATGCAATGTGCCAATATTGCCACCTAAACATCATCACATTCCCTGGGGAATCTTCTGCACTGGCAAATCTTTCAGTGAATGTATTCCTTTGGGAATCCTGCCTTTGAAACTCTTCTCACACACGCCCTGGGAATGCACCCAGGAACACTGGTGTGCTTATTTTGTTTTCAGAGCTCAGGTATACAAAAAAAATCATTACTGTTCTATATTTTACTTGTGGCCTGTGCTTTAGAGAGTGCAGGATGTCTCTTTGTTCCAAAGGCGAGGCAACTCACAGGTGTGCCTTCAACACAGACCTTCCAGGATGGCACCCAGTGGGCAATCCCTGGAATAGCCCTGGAATGCTCTTCACATTAGGCAAGGAACATTAACTTCTATCAAATCCACAAACACAGCGTGTGAGAGTAGTATGAAAAACAGGAATAAACATTTCCAGGGAATCCTCACTGCTGGCAGTCTGTGTTGCTTCCATGACCTGTAAGCACCACTCTTCTGTCATTGGAAGGAACATCAGGCATTTCCCATCTTGTCCACACCATTAGATGCTGCCATCAACCATTAGAACACACATCAGTGCAACCTGGCTGCTTTTAATGAGATCAGTAAATACAGGAGGAATCTGGAGAAGGCAGCTCCCATTTCGGTAATGTGCCATTAAACACAGAAAGAAGAATAATAGGGGAAACAGCAGGGCCATTCATTCTCCTCATTTTCATTAGGAAATACAGTGTGGAGCATCACTGGTCATTCTGAGAAAAAACAACCTGCTCAGGTTGGTATCTCACTCCTTAAGAAGTAACTTGAATTCTACAGGGTGCTCAGAAAGCAGCAGCCTCTCTTTCTGGTGTCTACAAACCCCAAATCTTTGTTTTATTCTAATCTGGTTATTCCCTGTTTCCTGTAGGAATTTTTATATCCTATTTACCAGTAGCATTTGAGGGACCTTCTACATTTTGTGTATTGAGTACTGGCACATCATTCCAGTGTTCTGAGAAGTAGAGGTGAGCCATGAACTGGGCTGGAAATGCTTAATTTTATTAATAAATGTTTAAGCCATTCAAAATGGTAGAGAAAGAAGGAAAGAAGGAAAGAAAGAAAGGAAGAAAGAGAGAAAGAAAGAGAGAGAAAGAAAGAGAGAAAGAAAGAAAGAAAAAGAGAAAGAAAGGAAGAAAGAGAAAGAAAGGAAGAAAGAAAGAGAGAAAGGAAGAAAGAGAAAGAAAGGAAGAAAGAGAGAAATAGAAAGAGAAAGAAAGAGAGGGAGAGAGAGAAAGAGAGAGAGAAAGAGAGAGAGGGAGAAAGAGAGAGAAAGAGAGAGAAAGGAAGAAAGAGAGAAAAAGAAAGAGAAAGAGAGAGAAAGAAAGAGAGAAAGAAAGAAAGAGAGAGAGAAAGAGAGAGAGAAAGAAAGAAAGAGAGAAAGAAAGAAAGAGAGAAAGAGGGAAGGAAGGAAAATAAGAAAGAAGAGAAAGAACTCTCGGTAGTTACCAGTATTAGGAAATAAATGAGTGGAAAGCCTGTAGGAAGGAGTTCACCTCTGGAATACTGGGAAGTGGGGCACCTAGTGGAGATTTAGCCTCTGTAACATGTTCTCCCACTACCACCTCTTGTCTGGTGCTGTACTCGGGGTCGTGTGAGGACCTTCTGCCTCCCTCTCACACAAATGCCAAATATAGATTTGCCACTACTACTGAGCAGTTTGCAATCTTTAGTGAGGGACTGACCTAGATTTTCATGTGGATCTTCCTGCACAGCATGGCTTAAAGGCTGTAACCTCATCCTCCCTCCCCAGGCTACAGATCCCCTCCTCTCTGAGGCAGAATGTCAGGCCAAATTCCTTTAATCTTCAACTCACAACTTTTCAAAGCTATTTTTCTCTCCTTGTTTCTCTGTTGCTATGCAGTTCTGTCTCCTCCAAATACAGGCAAGAAAATAAACACTCCAAGCCAGTGTACTTTAAAACATGTAAAGTGTTTTAATGGAATTCATGGATTACAAATAAAGCTTATTTGGTGGGTAATGTGGTACAATTTAGCAACACATGGAAGTATAATTTCATACCAGGTAATGAGATGTTAGGCATCAGAAAGATAGGATGGACATATATACAAATAGGAACTTCTTCCATAAAGAACAATTGCCCCAGCAAAGGTGTCATTTATTTAAGAAATAAACCCAACAGCAAATTTAAATATGTTTGCATTATTAAACCTTAATAGCAATTTTAAGTATGTAGGTCCTGGGAACCCCAAATATTTGGTGTTCTATAGTCTGTTCTCCACCAAGCCTCTCATTTCCCCTCAGAAAACATTTATTTTTGACTGCTATTTCTTTTGAAGTTGAATTCTTTTTTTCCAGGGATAGCCCAGTTGTTGCTAGACTGCCATACTGTATTTCTCCCATGGGATATAATAAAATAATCATAGCAAAGTCATGATAATGACACACATTCCCCAAAACAGTCAAGAGCACAGTTAATTTAAACAGAGAAAGACTGATCGTAGGAAAGATGAAGTAAAATATATTAAACTATTAACATTCAGCATTCACTATTAACAGAGAGAAACTGGTTTTTTTTTAAATTTTACTGAAAAAATAATTGCAGTACTATATTGGTTTTATAGGAATAAAACTGGTTTTGTTACTGATTTAATATTATGTTTCTATTCAATACATTTCCAATATAGTCACCTTTTCATAACAGACTGAAACAATTTTTCTTTGGAATCTACTTGTTGACTGTGGGAAAAGTGAAAGGACCTCTTTCCTTTATAAAATTTGTGTCTTGGTAGTTTGTGACTTACTAAACCAGTGTTGTCTGCCCTTTTTTGGACTCAATTCCAGGTGTCTCCAAAGTTCTTGGTTAGCAAAGTGGTCTCTGCTTTGGACACATGACCCACATTAAAAGTTGTGCTGTTGAATAATCTGAGAGGCTGATAAATTTTGCTGACTAAGCAAGGCTGGACTTGTAGGCTGTGAAACATTGTGTTCCTGAAGTCCCCTGGAGTTCCCTGCATTCCCAGTGTGTCAGCAGAGAGAGCTTGGGGATCTAAGCAAATTCCCTGGCTCTGTAGTTGAACAAAGCCCATTTTGGTGTTGGCCCAACCCACTCTGAATTTTGACACATCCCTCGTGGAGACTGAACCAGAGAAGTGCAAATATGTGATAAGACAACCACAGGAGTCCAAATGCAGCCTGCAAGATTTTCCTTTCCCTTTTTTTTTTTTTCCCTATTTTGCAGAGCCATCACTTTAGGTGCACATTAATCTGACCTGACAAGGAATCAAACTGAAAAGAGTCCAAGTTATGAACATGGCCATTAAACCAAGTTCTCTGGCAGAGCAGTGCAGTCAGAAGTTAATTACCAGCTGAATCTTCCTTGACCTCCAACCTTTTTACCTCTTGAAGTTTATGTACATTCGTTTCTGGCCAAAAATAAGAAGCTAAAGAAACTAGTTAAAATCCCACAATCACAAAGTATCATGAATTGCTTTTCCTTCAGGTCAAATATTTGTAGGTTAGCACTGGTGTTTGGTACTTGCAGTGACTCATTAATGAAAAATACAGTCCCAGCTCCTGGAATGCAAGATCAACTGTCTAAATGGAGTATTTTTAATTACTTGGAATATTTTTTTTTCCCCTCTTTCCTCAAGAGCAAATGCAGTGTTATTGTCTCGGTGCACAAGTGTTGGTAGTAGAGATAAGTCTGTAACAAAGCCCTGACAATACTCATTTGTCTTCAAGATTAACAGAGCAATTCTGCACGTTGGTTATTCATTAATGAAACACAAGTGTGGGACATTGTAATGAATGTTTCTCCAGCAGCCTGAAGAGATGCTTTTGCTGCAGCACAACTCCACTGAGCGTGGTTGTTTCCATTCACTATGAGAGCCTGTCACAATGCTCCTAATTTCTAGGATCATGTGTTTACCATGAAATTAAGGCCACATGTTTATTATTGCCTCTCCTCGTTAATTACAAATATATATTTATCCCTTAATAATCAGCAAAGTGTGATGGTAAAAATATTTTTCTCACTGGCCCCCTAGAAACTGCAAATGGCACTGGGAGTGTTTTGGGTTTCTTTAATCAGAAGCAGTGTTTGTCACTGTCACTGGGCAGGCCCCAAATGACCTTGTTCTGCAGTGGAAGTCCCAGGGGAATAGTTTAATTGGAGGGCTGGAAACCGAAAGTTACTCCCTGACCACCATCTGTGCGTTTGTTCACCAGCACAGGCTCCTGTGATTGCTGTGAAGAGGCATGAAATGAGGAAAACTCAACCAGGACAATGCTATCCCAGTTAGATTTTAGTGCTGTGAATTACAGAACCAGTGAAAAAAAAATAAAAAAAGTGCAGATGTTCCAGTCAGGAAGATTGCCATGTATTTCAAAATTAAGGAAAAGCAATTTGGGTTAAGTCCCTTGTTTCTAAAGATTACAAAGTATTTAGTGTGAAGTTCATTAACAGCTTGGGGAAACAGCTACCAATTTTTTTTTTTTTTTTTTCCCAAAGGATTTCTGCAAAGTATTGTAGCAGTAAGCAACTTTTAAAAATTAAAGAGGTGAAATCTCCACAACTTTAATTGAAGTTCAATATTTTCAGTGGTTTCTAAGGGATTTGACTTGCTGATTCTATCCAAAACTCTCCACCTAGTTTTAAAGATTAAAAAGAAATATAAAGTCAGTGCAACAATATTTTTTTTTGTTCAAACATGATGTGATTTTTCTTCTTTTGAAAAGATCATTTCAGAAATAATGCTGAATGATTCAATCACTGATGTTATGATATATATTCAAACCTGCACTTCTCACCAATATCACTCTAAAAGAGTATTTCCAAAATAATGAGAACAGGAAAATTGTGGCCTCTTTCCAGATGTCTTCTTAGAGTTGACAGATAATATAAAAATATGTAGCCAGTGTTATCATCATATCAGCTACATCACTACTTAACAGTATTTGGGGAATGTAACTTGTCTCTATCAGGTTCATCATGGGCACAACAGAGAAAAATTTCTCCTGTAATATGAAAATATTTTTAGTTTGTAGCTGGATGAATAAGGCAACTTTTGGAAATTAGGAATGAGATACTAAAACGACAGTGAAAGACAAACAGACCATCCCCATATGATGGAAAATAAGCTTCTGCCTTCCCTTGCCTTCATGAATTTACATATTTGCCCAAAGCGAGACAAAGTCCTTGATTTAGGCTGAAGAAGAGTTCTTTGCTTTAGACCAGACATCCATGACACTACAGATGTAAAAAGGAGAGGGGAATACAGGAGTATTTCACTGTATCTGGGAAAAAGGCACTGGGGAAGTTCTTCTGCTGACATTGTTGGGGTTTTTTTTGAATTGTCATGTCTCAGGCTTTGCAGTGTCTCAAGCTTTGTTCTACTTCAGGCTTTGGAGCTGTTAAGTAAAGGAGAAGAGGTTCAACCAAAAAAGCCTCCTTCTCCTACAGCTTTCCCCTATTAAGTGTCTGCAACCTTCCAATTGCCATTTCTGCAAGTGTAGGACATCACAGGGTTTTAAGCTGAGTTGGAACTTTCTTTGGAAAAGCTTTCCACTTTAAATTGCATAGTTTTTGTAGGTATGTGACATGCTAAGTATCAAAGCTCTGGTGGGTGAGACTAAAGATGTGTCAGCTCAATGAGAAAATGAGCACTTGCTTACTTGCTTATTCCAGTTATTTTGTGACAGTGACAAGAGGCAGTGCTTTCATGTCAGAAATTTGTTAATAGTTCTCCTTTGGTAATTCAGAGTGGTTGATGACTAAAGTGACTGGAATTTGCCTGTCAAAGGTGTAGTCCCAGCCAAGGCTGCTGTGTCTGCAGGAACACAGAGGTGGAGCAAGTCCAAATTACTCATGTAGGAAGTTATTGATGTTCTGATGTAACAAGGCCATTAAAAGAAAGGAAAAAAAAAAAGAGAAGAAAAAACAATTAGATATTGTGATATGTGAGAGGACTATGTACTTGCAGAAATAGTAAAGGTAGAAGGAATAAATTATAATCCAGATTGCCCTTATAGGTAGCTCAAGACATATAATTTAATGCAGGTCTCTATAACTACACAGTTTAACTCAAGTATTGAAATACATTTGTTTCCTTGACACTATTAGAGTTGAGATAATACTTATATTTGCCCTCATATTTCAGTGTAATTAAGTTTTAATTTGCATTTTCTAAACTGTTGGATGCAAATATACCCAAATCTAACTTACAGCAATAATTAATGGCCAACTGGAAAAACACTGAAAAAAGGAAGAATTTTAGTTTCTTCTATGAAAAGTGCTGGAATTAGGGCTGGGGAATAGTTGTCTCTTGGCTTGGCTGCAAACTTAAAAATGGAAGAGGAAAAAAATTTCGCCTATTGAAATGAAAGTCAGAAAATTATCTATTGGACTCACACTGGAATAGCAGAGAGAGTGAAGGGAGATCCTGCCTTTCCCAAAGCCTTTCAAGCATGATATTATAAAATAGGTTGTGTTGGTACGAGTGGTAGAGAAACTTAGTGTTAATTCCTATCACTAAAGTAAGTGAAACAACAGGCAGATTGGAATGTCAGACCTGGATGGGAATGGCAAAGCTTCCCTGGTGCCTGTGCTGCCACAGACAATGAATTCATGGAGGGAAACCCGTGAGGGGAAGTGTCAGCCTTGCCTTGGGCCTGAAGGGGCACAGACCCTGCCCAAAGTGCTGAGGACATGGAGGTGCTCCCTTGTGGGGCCTTTCCATGTGCTACAGAATCACAGGATCATCAAGGCTGGAAGGGACCTTCAGGATCATCCAGTCCCACCTTCACCCAGCACCACCAGGATCACCCCTAATCCATGTCTCCAAGGGCCACATCCAGATACCTCTGGAACGCTTCCAGAGGCAGTGACTCCACTGCCTCCCTGGACAGCTAATTCCAATGCCTGACCACACAATTTGTTGCTTTTGCAGCAGAAAATTATTTCTAATGCCCAACCTGAACCTGCCCTGGCACAACTTAAGGCCATTTCCTCTCCTCTTTCCCTTGGGACATGGCAGCAGAGCCCAACCCCCCCCTCCCTGCCCCCTCCTGTCAGGGAGTTGGGGAGAGCAATGAGGTCCCCCCTGAGCCTCCTCTTCTCTAGATAACCCCCCCCAGCTCCCTCAGCTGCTCCTCACAGGACATGTTTTCTGGACCCTTCGCCAGCTTCATTGCCCTTCTCTGGACTTGCTCCAACACCTCAATATCCTTTTTGAAATGAGGAGCCCAAAACTGAACACAGAACTTCAGGTGTGGCCTCACCAGTGCCAAGAACAGCAGGACAGGAGTGACCACTTTACATGTGCTTGATGGCAAAAAGGGAATTCCAAGAAAAATAAAGCAGAACCTTAAAAAGGAAACTAAAGGGTCAGCTGAAAGCACAAAATCTTTGCAGGTGTCCAAGGTGCTGCTGAAAGACCACATTTTGGAGACAATGTCATCTATTAACAAGCTATCATCTATCAAATGCTGCTGTGGTCAAACAAGGGGGTGAGGGAGGATAACAGAAGAAAGAAGTCATCCTTCAGAAATTTAATGTTATGTCCAAAAGAGGAAAATGGGAAATAATTTAACCTCTGGCAGTTTTTATTGTCTAGAAATATAACATGTCAGAGATTTCAAGCAGCAGCTTGAAAAGACGGTGAGAAACGAGCACATCTACTTACAGACACAAGAGCAGCAGAAATTCTGCCAGAGTATGCAAAGGGCCAGTAGATTTGGAATGTGGGAAAGGACTGCTAAGAGAAGATAAGACTGTAACAAAAGAACCACAAAGGATCAGTTGCCAAAGAGGAGGTTTGTGGAGCAAATAGATGAGATGAATGTTAGCAAGGTGCTAGCACTGGACACTCACAAGACCCCAAATATAAATCAAACAAACAAACAAACATATGAAGTGCCAAAAAGCACCAAGGTAAAACCGAAACTGTCCAGGAAGAAGGGGATAGTTCTGCACCCTTATAAACACCTGTCTCAAAAGCAGGTCAGAGTTTTAAGAGACTCCTTTGGGAAGTCACCAGTGAGAGTGTGAAAGGGTGTGAAGAGTGAGGCGACAAGAGGCTCTGACAGTATAGAGGTTTTCTGAGTAACGTGGGTAAGTCAGAAATCAGGACAGATTCAGGCAAATATGACACAGTTGGTTGTCCTGAATCTGCTTGTGCACACAGAATTATCATATATGACTTAATTATTATGGAACGTAGACAGAAGATGACAAAATCCCAGGTGCCATGGAAGATGTGGTAACAAATTAATATTGTCTTTCTCTCCCCTCTCTCCTCTCGCCCCCCATAAGAACAAGCCATCAGGCTGCATTATCTGGTGGTGGGTTTGAATGAGCAATGGGATGTAGGTCCTCACACCTCGCATAATTAAACTGGGAAACTTATTGCACAGGATGTCACAGACACTGCAAATTTACATGGATTTAAAAGGTGGTTGGACAAATTCATGACAGGAAACATCCCATCAGGGACTATTAGACAGGGAGGTCCCTAAGCTACAGATTGCTAGAAAATGGGAAGATATTCTGAAATATCAGTGTGTGCTTGCCCTGTTCTTACAGTATTAGACCATCCACTGCCATTCACCATCAGAGACTGGATGGTCTGATTTCATTTTTTCATTTTTTAATGAAAATTCTGACTTTTATTATGTTGGGTTTTTTTAATTGCTGAAAAAGGGTGTCCCTTTATCCAATAGAACAGATATAAAACATACAGGAGACATGGGTCCAGGTCATTCCTTGTCAGAAGAGAATCAAACCCATATTGTCTGCCTATCCAGGAGGAACACCACAGTCACATACCTACAGGGTATATAGGTTCAGAGGAAGGTAAAATACAGTTTTTGTCTCTCCTATTGACACTTTCATGTCATATAAATTAGGAAATGTTCAGTAGTGCACATTCTGGAACCACTGAATCCTCCTGAATGATTTTTTAAACTACCTGGCCAGAGAATCCTGCCTTCCCCCTCCCCTCTCTGCTTCAGGTGCTATTTTGGTTTTCAAGACTAGTGTGAAGTCAGAGCCACCTTAAAAAAAAATACCCCTCAAAAACCCCAACAGCAATGGGCAGGATGCTTATTGCAGAAGAGAAAGAATTATCACCTTCATTTAATCAGTTATGCAAAGCAAAGAAAAAAAATCCAATATGCTTACAGGCTGGTAGTCAGGATACTGTCCAAGGAGGGGAATAGTTGTGTTTCAGGCTTATTTAGTCAGAAAAGAAGTTGATTGTCTGTGTATCGAAGTGCTCAAACCACTAAACCATAGTTTTGTGAAAATCAGCTTTTAACACCTTTTTTCATTCAGTTGAAAATCTGTGGTGAATTTCAAACGAATTTGCAGCTAGGTTAAGTCTGACTAGATGGTGCTTTCTTTGGTGTATATATAACATTTTCTGAAAATCTTTGTTTAGATCTATTCAGAATTTTCTTATTCAATGGTTCCAGGAAGAAAGAATCTTTATTTTATTTTATTAGGATTAGAGTGCAAATCTAAGTTTTCTCATTCCCCTCAGGAATTCCAAAACAAAGGTGTGTCAAACTCTGGTATAGTTGTAATGACAACTATAAATTTCCCTGGCATCTAAAATTTTCAAAGACATAAACAGGGGGAGTGAGTAATCTTCAGAATTATAGGGTCTCTCTTGAAATACTGATTTCACAGTTAGAAATTTGCTATCAGGTTTTTAAGGGGGTTTTGTTTGCTTCTGTGTGACCAATGCGAGGATTTGCTCCTTCATTTTCTTCGGATCGTGTCTTAGGTTATGAAAATATAAATGAAAGCAGAATTTGGCTTCAGGCAAAAGATAAATTATGTGTAATTTTTTTGATGGAAAAAAAAAATCTCACCATAATCCAGGACATTGGCCCTGGCTGCTTTGACTCTCCAAGATTAGCCAGAACAAAATCCAGCACAATCCCTGCCAAATTAAGTTTGATGTGGAATCAGACCTAAGGATCTAAGAAAGGATGTTCCATTCCTCTGCAATTTTCTTTGTAGCAGTGCATAGTATTTGAATCTGAAATTCTGTTACATGCTTGTTAGCAACTGATAAAGTGAACACTCATACACAGAGCTGGAGGTTCAAGTGCAGACATTTGTGTCATGGTAATTCCAGGGGGAGATCTCAGGCCTTCTCAGAAGGTGCTTGCTGGTGACAAACAATTCCTGCTTTGTGAGAGCTGAGATCCCTCTGCACTGCTTGAAGGACTTTTGCATCCAAAGCAGGGTGGGCAGCAGGTGAGGGAGGGGATTCTGCACCTTTACCCTTGCCCAGGTGAGACCCCCCTGCAGAGCTGCCTCCAGCTCTGGGGTCCCCAACATAAGAAGGACATGGAGCTGCTGGAGCAAGTCCAGAGGAGGCACCAAGTTGAGGAGGGGACTGGAGCACCTCCCCAACAAAGACAGGCTGAGAAAGTTGGGGCTGTTCAGCCTGGAGAAGAGGAGGTTGTGTGGAGACCTCACAGCACCTTTCAGTATCTGAAGGGGCTACAAGGAAACTGTAGAGGGACCCTTCATCAGGAACTAGTGATAGGACAAGGGGGAATGACTTCAAACCAAGAGAGAGTAGGTTTGGATTAGATGTTAAGAAGAAATTCTTGGCTGTGAGGGTGGGGAGGCCCTGGCACAGGTTGCCCAGAGAAATTGTGGCTGCCCCATTCCTGGAAGTGTCCAAGACCAGGTTGGACGGGGCTTGGAGCAACCTGGGCTAGTGGAAGATGTCCCTGCCCATGGCAGAGGGGGTGGAACAAGATGATCTTTCAGACCTCTTCCAACTCAAACCATTCTAGATTCTCTGGCTTTCTCTTTTACTACCACACCACAGACCTCACACCTCACTGAGACCCTTACCAAGACTATGCAACAGCCAAGCACTTTTCTCAGGCTTTTTTAGGTAATGTTTGTCTTTACCCAGTAGAAAGTGTTTTGTGCCTCTTTTTTTTTTTTAAGATTTGGAGAAAGGGTGCTCGATTGTACCACATGTAAATGCTCCCAGTTGTGACAGGGACCAGGAGTTGATGGATCCTTTCCAGTAATGCAATGTTTCCCTGCTATAACTGACAGTTTGTTCTTCAAGTGACTCAAAACTACTTTATTACTTATGATTGTGTTTTTATACTGATTCTCCTTGACAAGGAAGTAAGAGAATGGACTTTTCATGTCATGAGTTCTGCAGGTAAGGAAAATGCAGGTAGGAGAGAATATAAGCATGGTGGGAGTGGAAGAAGTGTGGACATATGAAGGCTCTGCTCAGGGGCAGGAACATTTTTGCTCTCTGCTTCCAAAAAGCAAACAGTCAGTTCTTGCTAATATGTGGAAAGTTCCATGAGAGATGCACAAATGTTAATTTCCTAAATAATCTCACATTACCACAGTAAAGGCTTGAAGCCTTTTCAGTAAAGGGAGTCAATAAAGAAGGCAAAGCAGAGCTTTATTTGCACACATGGACAGGCACAAAGCAGGATTTTTAACTGGCACTGGAGTGATGAGGGCAATCCCTGAAGAATGCTTCCTCCAGACCAGTCCCTGAATATTTAATAATGGTGAATTACCAGAACCCTTCAACCATAATGAAGGAATAAGAAGGCAATTAGAGCAAACTGGAAATCCCTTGCCCTAAAAACCCTCCAGCCTTTTAACTCTCTCTGTGCATAGACCATTCCCTTCTGATTTCTCCCACTTACTTAAAAATCATAGTGAGAAAAGGCTTTTTACCACCTCTTAGAAACCCTCCTCCATCCTGCTCCTTCTCAGAAAGAATCAGTATTGGTACCTTCTGCAGAATTCAAAGCCACTGCTGCTTACTGAAGTTCCTGCAGCATCTTGAGTTGGTATCACAGCCATCATTTCACATGAAATGTATGATATAATTCAGCAACCCACTCCCTTCTCTAGACAGTGCAATGTTTAATCCTTGCAGAATATCAGAAAAGCAACTCAAGTTGTCAGGAGCATCTGAGGACATCAGGAGCCGGTTCTGTGTTGGCCTTCTTTCTGTTAGTTAGTAGTTAGTTAGTGTTAGACAAATCTGGCAAAGCTGAGAAGGAAATGATTTATGTGTGCAGTGATAGCTACTTACTTCAAAAATATCTCTGAAATCCTCAAAAGTGAGGAATAGGCTGAGCAGATGAATGAACATTTGGACCTAAACTTGAAAGCAAACCAGAAGTTTCATATATATCATAGAATGGTTTGGGTTGGAAGAGACCTTAAGGATCATCTCGTTCCAACCCCCTGCCCTGGGCAGGGACACCTTCCACTAGCCCAGGTTGCTCAGAGCCCCATCCAGTCTGACCTTGGACACTTCCAGGGATGGGGCAGTCACAGCTTCTCTTGGGAACTTGTTCCAACACCTCACCACCCTCACAGGAAAGAATTTTCCCCTAATATTTCATCTAAACCTACTCTCTTTTGGTGTGAAACCATTCCCCCCTGTCCTGCCACTCCAGGCCCTGGTAAATAGTTTCTCTCCATCTTGATTAATATCCTCTTTTATCCCATTTGAAGAAATAATTGTCCAGTGCATCAGATTTGGAATATTCTTCAGTAGGATCTGACCACCTGGATTGCAGCCTGAAGATCTACTAATGCAGACAAAGGATGGAAAACAAGCCCTTGTGGCTTATGGGTGTTACTGAAATGGAATTTAAAGCAAATAATGAGAAACTGCAACTAGACTGAAGAGGATTGGGATCATTTAGGTAATTGGGTCAACAGATGGTAAATAGTGTGGTATAGAAATATGTAAAATAATTAGTCTGGGAAAAAGAAACCAATCATCCAGTACACTGATGAGGAAAGAAGTGTTGATTATTGTGGAAAAGTCATTGGAATAATCAAGGCAGAGCACGGCAATAGGGAACAATGCAAACAAGTCATTAAGCTGTTGGAGAAAGAGGATAAAGAGATAACAGGTGATCTAATTTCTGTTTGGAAGATCTGACTTTTGCATATGGTCATAGGATTAAGAAGCAAAATCATTGTTTCCTTTTAAGTCATGCTTAAGATTTTGTCTTAATAGAGATGGACTGCACTAAGTGTTTGCTACTGAGAAGATGCAACTGCCAACATAAGAAATTTTTTGGACACCATCTAGTATTTTTCTGTGGCAGTACTCTATGGATGGTAGGAAATACAGTTTTGGAAATGACCATTTAATGGCATAGACTAGCACAAAAAGTAGCACAAATAGTAGAGGATATTGTGCCATACACAGAAGTTACTGTAGGTAAATTTATTCTGTGTGGTTCTAATTAAAGATTTTGAGATATTCAGAATCGTGTTTTTTGTTGGAAGCACCTTGGTTTTGACACTGAAAGGTGACAAACCTCCACATTTGAAGAAATACAAATTCAGAGCAATAGTCTGACAATTACTAGTGTTTGCCCAACTCCAGATGGACTAAGTTATCTGATGTTGTAAATTCTTAAGCTGTTGAGAAGCTCTGTACTGTGGTTTAGCCAAGGCTTGGGCACTGTGCCTTTTACCAGCTGCAAAGGCAGCTTTTTTCTAAAACATTCCTTTAAAGCTTTGTCCTTAAAGTCTGGTTTCCTGCTGTGCTGAGACTGGATAACAGGCTAAAGAGATCTGCACCCAAAGTCACTGTCAAACCCTCTGGTTTCTCCGCTTAACATTGATAGACATCCCCCAAACTGTACCAAATTTGGCTCCAACCTGATGAAAGCATGGAAATACACGCTTAGATTATCCATATCCATCTCAAAAGTCATTTCTGAGGGAGAGAAAGGTGGTGGAGGTTGGTGGGGAAGGGAAAATGAAGGAAAACAAACATGCAGTTGTTGCACACAAGGGACTTACATGGACTTACTGAACACATTTTAGAGATGTTGGCAGGAAACTGATGACCAGAGATGGGATAATATGCAATATTATATGCTTGAAATGAACTCCTTTTCACTGATAATTTTCCAATACCTTACTCCAGTATATTGTTGGAATGTTTGCCTCCGCATCTGCCTCTCAGGGTCTTTGGATTTCTTCACTCAGGGCCACTGTTCCACCAAGAGAAAGGGATGTGTCTTTAGAAAACAACTACTATTGACAGGAGCTTCTGGATTATCTATGATTTGCAATTATAACCTTTTGTGTGAAAGGCCTTTTTTGAGTTCTAATTCATTCTGTAAATCCTGCACAGGAGTTGTCTTAAACTGCAGGTTCTGTAGCCCAGAGAAGTGCCCATAAATTCCCTTTCTAATATATTACTTTCTGCTCTCGTGTGATGTTGCGTTTCCCGTGGGAGTTGGCAGAAAAGAAACACGATAGATTTGAAGTCAGAGACTTCAAATGGGATTTTGGAAGCTTTTGCAGAAACTGAAGTGATAGTATTTGTGACCTGGGTACTCCAAAGCACAGGCCACATTTATTAGAAATTAATTGTATCAGGAAGAACATTCCTTCAATTAAGAGGTTGGATTCTTCATCTGAGACCAACCCACGTACATGAACTTTATCTACAACCTCCCATAAAATGTTGAGTTTTCCCTCCCTGCTCATTCTGTTGATCTGTAACAGGAAAACATATTTTAAAAGCTGTTGTTGTTTTATCTGTGAATCTCTATGTTTGCAGTACCTTTTCCAGACAGCAGATACAATTCTTTCCCCTCTCTCAATCTATTAATGCTTCCCATGGGTTTATTGTGTGGCGTTATCTAAAATCACAGGGCTGAGAATGTTGTTTCCTCTTGCTTTTATAGACTTCAGGGAACAAATTGTGTTTCATAATCCACACTTCCATCTTCTTCTAGTAGAATATGTTGGAGGTAATTATTTTGAAGCAACTTTTTATTGTTGTGGTAAAGAATTCCTTGTTCTCCTGTTTAATTGACCTCAATTTGATATCATACCATTGTGGATATTTCAACACATTTTTTGTATGAGTATTTTGCTAGAAATTATGTTCCATCTAAAATGTGTTTGTTCAGGGCTTTGAATCTCTCATGTGATGTGATGATTGTAATAATAGAAGGATAATCACTTTTACACATTCCTGCAGCTTGCTGTCATGTTGCAATTCCTATCAGCTTTCTTGCAGCTTATTTAGATGTGTGACTGTTTCACTGTTGTGATCATTAGGCACTGGAGACAGAAAGATTTTTACTGCTTTTCCTTATTCTTACCCTTTCCATTCTTTTGAATGGTCTCCTCCTCAGAGGAGTTGTGAATGAAGGTGTAATAAGGAACAAGAAGGCCATTAATGAAAATTGGTTCATGTTGGCAACAACTCCAGGAGTCTCTTCTTATTACTTGAAATAAATCAATTTGCAAATCTGAGTACTGAGAAGGTTAACACTATTCTGTAACATTTCATCACCCAGCTGCTTGTTGTTTCTCCTGGTTTTTTGGTAACTTGTCAGACTGGGATAACAATACTTAAATTGTAAGAGCCCTATCTTCTCTTCCAATGACTAACCTACTCTATGTAGTTACTTGAAATGTATTTGAAAGTTGATGAGGAGCAGGATGCCATGGAACTGTAGTTAAAGGTTAAAAAATATGAGAACTTTTAGTAGCACAGCCAGCAGTGGCTCCATTGTGTCAACGCAGTGACTTTAGCCAGCTGCGGTGTGACCTTGGACGGGTTGTCTTCTGTGTAATTCAGTTTTCTCTCTATTTCCCCCTGTCTTGTCCATTTATATTGTCCATTTAAACTCTCTGAATAAGATTTTGTGACAGGCTGTGTGTATATTTACACAATGTGGATGATGACATTGCCTTGCTTAACTGCTGCAGTGCCCAGGAGCTGTCCTGTTAAAAATATTAATGTTTTGCTTTCTTATGTTTTTAGAACTCACAAAAATTTTTTTTTCCCCCTCAAAAGACTGCTACAATTTTATTGAGCATACTAAAAAATAAGGAGAATGAAAATAGCTTTCTTGAGATCCAAAGCAATGATGTCTAAGGCAGGGGAAGAGGAAAAAGTGGCAAACTTGCAGGTCATGGCATCACTTGATTCATCTGCAGGTATATAAAAGTCTGGGGATCATTAAACCTCCTAGAACTCTATGCAGCATAAGCTTCTGCAGCCTTTTGGGTTATTTTATTATCCTCCATGGGCAGGGACACCTTCCACTAGCCCAGGTTGTTCAGAGCTCCATCCAGCCTGACCTTGGACACTTCCAGGGATGGGGCAGCCACAACTTCTTAGGAAACCTATGCCAGGGCCTCACCACCCTCAAAGTCAAGAATTTCTTCCTAATATCTGATCCAAACCTCCTCTCTTTTAGTTTGAAGCCATTCCCCCTTGTCACTACAGTTCCCAATGAAGAGTCCCATCTCCGAATATCTCACACTAAAATATCTTTAAAACACTGATAAAGAAAAGGTTTTGAAGTCTGTCTTTGAAAACATTTGCAAAATGTTTGTCCAAGTGGAAGTTCTCGTTAAATTGATATACATGAACCTCAGAGAGTCCTCCTTGGAAGGAACACTGCCAGAATATCATTTTGCAAAGGAAGGGGATGGGAGTCTCTCAGCTTCAATTTTCACATGAAAATGTGGTCACCATGAAAATTACTTTGGTAACCATGGTGAGATAAACTGATGGATTAATGATTAACTTTATAACACCGAATAACAATGTGTTGTACAGGTGGTCTAGTTCCATCTTAGTAACCTGAAGTGGTTTTGTATTAATTATAACATTCCAGCCCAATGATTGGCAAAGCAGCCAAAGGAACGTCTCCCCTGGAGAAGTAAAACCATAAATTTCAAAGCACACAGTGTGCATTATGTTTATAAATTTTATATATATATAATTATTTTATATATATATATATATATTTATATATAAGTTCCACTCCCCAAGAAATTTTAGTCTTTCACTCTACAGAGTAACAGTGATTCTCTTATTTACACTTGTGTAAATCAGGAGTGGCTTCCCTGCAGGCAGTGGAGTTGTAGCAATGACCAGAGAACTGGCATTGTAAATGTTGACTTCAGTATCTAAAAGCAAAAACTTGTGTTAAAGATGGCAGTACAGCATCTAAATCCATTAAATTACAGAAAAAGAGAACTTTTTATTTCCTTTTTAGGTAAACCGAGCTTTCAAAATGGTGTGATGAAGCCAAGGATGGAAAACTAATAATAGGAAATAATGTAGCACAGAATAAATTTAAAATTCAGCAGTACAAAATGTTACATTAATTTTATCAGCCTGCAGGCTGCAATACTTATAAAATAACATACTTCAAATTTTTGACATGTTTGTTGAACCAAAACCCCATAATGGAGTAACAAAATATTTTGAGAAAAAAAACCAAAGAGAGCGAAACATGGGTTGACTCACAGTCAGCATCAGGTCATACAAAGAAATTACCTCAATTTAAAAATTATTTAGAGGCTATAATTATTTTTTTTGTTAATGTAAGTGCTCCTGCAGCATGTTTTATTTCCCTTCATCTGGGGAAGTAAAAGGAAGAAAGGCAGAAATATAAACAAGTGGGAAATATGTTTGTCTTTGTACAGTTTGCTTCTCATCCATCCAGCACTTAAGGTGGTCAGCAATACTTCTCAAGAAAGTGCTGTTACTCCTTTTTCTTCCCCATCTTACCCGTTTTTTCCCCTCACAGTGAGACACGAGATGTCCCCACGATCACAAGGAGATTTTCAGCTCGTTTTTTTATCAAACCAAACTTCCTGAAATTCTCCAGTGAAAGACCATATTTCACCTGTTTATATCAGGCACAAAACGCCTTTGCAGGATCCCGATCACTCCCAACGAGGAGGGAAATTTATAGTTCCTTCCCTTCTATTTGTCTTCCTAAGTGCGATCTTGTGTGGCAATATGGGGATAAATTATAATTGCAAAGCACTTTTCTACGAAGTGATTCTTGAACGTCGAGGTTTTCTGCGCCATAAAAGGGAATTGTGCAGACTTACAAGAAAACTGAAATTATTTTTATTGTGCTCACAGCAAAGGGCCCTAAGGACACTTTTCCAGAGGAATAAATCTGTAAAAGGCTGATAATTAAATGTTAGGATTTCATAACCTGCTTGGGAACCTGGGCCACTGCTGTGTTGCTCTGTTATTAACTTATTTTTCCTAAATGAGGGGTAACTTCAGTGAAGTGAACAGACTCCTGAGTGGTACAAATGACCAGTGAAGTGACACTATAAACTTTTGTGTCTGAAAGGAAAGAGCTTTTGTTCAAGCCAATGTTACAAGTCCATTATATGATAGAAAATCAGTGAATCTGGGCACAAGAAATCAGAAGGTGACTGAGGATTCCCAGCATGGATTGGCACTTGGGCAAACCAATCTTTGATGGCCAACCTGGTTGCCTTCCATGATAAGATGCCTGGATTTGTGGGTGAGGAGAGACATTTACCTTCAACTTTATCGCTGTTTTCAGCAATCTTTTGAGAAAATATTCCTATATCCAAGTCAGGACATTGTGGTCTGAATGTATGGACAACTGCATGAATTGCTACAGATCCTGCTCTGCCTCTACCTGACAGGAGGTTCTGGCAAGGTGGGGATTGGCCTCTTGTTCCAGATAACAAGTGACAGGAGTTTAGGGCACAGGTGTCTTCAAAGTAAGGCAAAGAAATAATTTCACCTCATAGAGTTTGAATTTTTTGAACCCTCAGAGTGGTTTATACTTGGCAATAGATTATTTTCTTCCCGTCAACTGGATTTTACTCTGTAACTACAGAGTAATCACCAGTACACAAAACAAGTCTAATTTTCTTGTGCAAGAAAATTAGACTTTGTCTAAACTCTTTAATGCACCTGATACCTTTTTGAGTATGATTATTTTATGCTTGGAGTCTCTGTTCTGACTAGTCCTTTAAAGAGGTGCAGAAATTAATAACAGATCCCTGGTGTCAAGATTGGTCTAAAGTTAAATTTACTGATAAACTGTAACAGTAATAAGTGTTACCTTAGTCATGTCTTGTGAATAAAAAGAATGGATTCACCACAGGGCTGGAAGAAGGAAAAGGAACCTAAGGTACTTGCATTGCACAGAAATAAAAGGTTGTTGCACTGTAGGCAGCAATAATTTAATGAGTTATGCCTAATGTGGCCAAATTAAAAAGTACCCAGCATTCATTAGGCTGTGGGCCATCCATGAGGAATCTAAATTTGAATTTTTTTGGCAAAGATCCCAACTGACTCCCTGTCCTGGAGCCACAGTCGAAAGCTGTGAATGCATGCAAAGATTTCTCTCCTCCTCTGCATTTTATTCACACAACAACATTGTTTTTACACCAGATGCCCCTTTGAATCAGAGCATTCTTCCAGGCAGGCATCAACCAGTGCTCTAAGGTTGCAGAGCTCATAGGAAATACAGGGAGTGTGGCTTGGTGCCATGGAGGTGTTGCCCCAAGCTGCCCTTTGCCCACTGGTTTGACTACAAGTGGGGCTGTTACTGAGCTATGAGAGATCTTGCAGAGAGTACAGTCACTCTTCCTCATAAAAATTTGCAGGACCAAGCCATTGCAGAATCACAGAATCATTTGTGTTGGAAAAGACCTCCAAGATCATTGAGCCTGATCCCCACCTTGTCTCCCAGCCCAGAGCACTGAGTGCCACGGCCAGTCCTTCCTTGAACACCTCCAGGGATGGGGACTCCCTGGGCAGCCCCTTCCAGTGCCTGACCACCTTTTCCAGGGAGAAATTCCTCCTGAATTAACTTAATTACAGCTGAATACTGAGAAACAGTAAATCTTTGGATTTTCTAAATTTGTTGTGTGTTTAATAATTTATATCAATGGGGCCTTGTTCTTGTCTTGCAAACAGAAGTCATTGCCAATACAAACACATCTCGTTTTTGTCTCTTGCTTTACAGATAAAGAATGCAAGGAAGCCAATTTGGTAGCACACACAACATCAAAAGTAGTGTTTGGACAAGTTATTCTTTGGTAAAACCAAGCAGTTTGCTCCACATAATAACAACAACACAACAGATACAACTACATTTTCTCCATTAACTTATTTTGAATGTCATTTTTTCCCACGTCCAGATTTATTTCCATCTGTTTAATCCTCTTTCCATTTTCTGTGTGAAAATGTGGTCTGAGATAGACAGGATGTCTAGATTTACACAGAGAAAGTATTTAAATTTCAACAGATCCTAGGAGTAGTTTGATCATGCATCATCTATCCTATATAGATGTTCTGCTTCCTTTAGTAGCTCTTGGGGTGAGGACTTTGTACAGAAGTGATTTTCTTTTCCTTTCTTTTCCTTGAAACATGACCACTTACACCTGGAAGAGGGAAGTGACAGGAATCTTTTTTTTTTAAGTCTTCTGAAACAAAAATATATTCTTTCCTTCTGATTTCTTTCTGAGATTTTCAATTCCATTGTGATTTTACCTAAAAGGAGAAATGCTTTTGGGGTTTTTTTAAGGCATTTTCCTTCTCCAAATACAATGGGTAAACCCAGGAGTTTTTGAAGAGTTCCCTGTTTTGCTTTTGCTTGAGCAAATCATGACCAACTTCCCTCCTCAACTTTTAGGGGAGTAAAAATTTTACCTCCCATTATTAGGTGTCCTGGAATTTGTGGTGCCTTCTGATATCAAATGAGTTGTAAAGTCTTTGTGAATCCACCAGCCCTTCCTGGATTTGTGTCTTCTGGGAGTTTTGGTAACTTCCTGTATTTTCCACCGTATTTTTGATCTGGGAAGTTCTCAGACCTCTGTCCAGAAGTGAGAACTAGTGAGCTGGAAGGGAGGAAAGTAAGGTGAAGAAAGACAGTTTGGGGGTGAATACATGGAGATTTCATTCAGCTTTGGAATGTACATATTTCAAACACACTAAGCAGTTCAAGAGTAAGATTTCTGTAAAACATGAGCAATTAAGGAGTCTTTTTTTGTAATTTCTCTCTACTCAACTGTTGAAAGCTAATTCTGTAATTTCTCTTTAACTCAACTGTTGAAAACTAATTCTGCAAATAATAAAGAAAACCCTCCACTGTTTTTTTTGAGTCATGATGCTCAATTTGTGCAACATTTTCATGCACGATGCCTTTAAATCATGCTCTCTTTGGTGATATCATTACTGTCTTAACACAGTGCTTGAATAAATTGGGATGTACAGGCCTTGTGCAAAGTGCTGAAGGGGTGAGGAGAGTGTGTTTCAAAGACAGTGTGTGAAGGCAGAACAATATTTGACAAGCTGAAAATGGAGGAAACCTTTGGGGGGATGTTCTTTCTGATATTTTGGATCAATTCATGCAAAATCCAGAATAAACAGAAGCTATCAAAGGAATTCGTTGGGGTGGAATCACTGGAAAAATTGCTGGTCAGGAGGTGTGAATCTCATTACCTGTAATCTTCCATCTCTAACCTTTAACTCTAAATATAGAAAAACGCTATATAAATAATAAATTAATTCTCCTGCCTATTTAAAATGTTGGTTTTCTCCCTTTCCCTCTTTGGCTATAAATATTATTGTTTGTAGCAACCAATCTGAACCAAACCTTCTGCAAAATTCAGGACCACAGTTATATGTTCATTTGTGGTTATTAGCTGGAATGGGAAATGCTGAAATAACTAGGAAAGATATAATTGTGATTGGAAGGAAAAACTATGAAAATCATATGTGAAAGGATTAAAATAGACTTTGAATGACTATTGAAATGACTAATAGTTTATAAACCATCTGCTGTTAATTGTCATTATTGCTTTGTGGAGGGACAAGGGAAAAGAAGCTTTCCTTCCACTTGAATTTTGCCTGATCTGTATTAGACAATGATAGAATTTATATTCTCTCTAAAGTAGTTGCATTTGGGATATTTTAAATCAATCCCTCTGAGATGCTTTTAAAGAGCCTTATTTTGTCCTTAAATCTTTGGGCTATTCCATTAAATACTGCAAAGAAAGGCAGAGAAGGTTTCCCTGTGTTCCAGGGTGAGGAGCAGGATTAAGTGTGGGCACAGACATGTTGTTCCACATGATTCTCCTTTCTTTCCATATTTTTTGCTGGTAGTCCATCTGTAGAGCAACCTCAAGGTGAGCATGTAGTTATCAAGAGTATTAAACAGAGAAAATTACATGGTTGTCTGTGTTTTTCCACCACTGATCTGTCCAGATGATATGAGATTTTTGGACCTGTAGAAAGATTACAAGAACATTTGGGCTCTCCTGTTGTGGAGGCATCCAGAACTGCCTCTCTCCATTATTCCTGCCTTCTGCCCATTTTTCAGAACAATCTTAAACATGGATTTGTTTGACAGTCAAAATCCCCCCTGGCATGAAAGTGTTGATGGGGTTAGACAGGGTGCAAAAATTTATTCCTCGTGGATAAGGAAATCAGGGGAGGAAACAAAAGGGTCCTGGTGGGACTTCTGAGTCACGTTGCAGCAAGTAGGTCTTGCATGTTTTAACACTTTCCAGAGAGATGCTGGTGGAGTTCCTTGAGCACAGCAGTTAATGAGGTCACCATGGAATGGAGACCAAGGCAGTAAATGGATACTGAAATGGGAATGAAAAGGAAAGAGCACAAGAACTGAAGCAGACACACAGGACAGCACGTGTTGAGGTGGCAGCAGAGACAAGAGAAATGCTTTGTGTGGCTTGGCAAGCAGTTTTAAGTCAAAAATTTCTGAGGATTGGGGTCAACTCTTTTTCTAACCTTCCAAACCCATGTCTCATATAAGTAAGCCCCCCAGGGAAGATTGGACATTGGGATTGGACTGAAAGGAGGAACAATGAGGAATTCTTAACCATTTGCTTAAGTTTCTAGATCAGGGTTTCCTAAGGTAAGATCAGGGAATAGAATCATCCAATCATGTAGGCTGGAAAAGCCCTCCAAGGTCATCAAGTCCACTCTGTCCCTGATGTCCACCTTGTCCCCCAGCCCAGAGCACTGAGGGCCATGGCCAGGCCTTCCTGGGACACCTCCAGGGCTGGGCACTCCAAACCTCCCTGGGCAGCCCCTGCCAAGGCCTGACCACCCTTTCCAGCAGGAAATTCCTCCTCATGTCCACCCTGAACCTCCCCTGGCACAGCTGGAGGCCGTTCGCTCTCCTTCTGTCCCTTGTTCCCTGGGAGCAGAGCCCGACCCCCCCCGGGTCCCCCCTCCTGTCAGGGGGTTGCAGAGCCAGAAGGTCCCCCCCGAGCCTCCTTTTCTCCAGGCTGAGCCCCCCCAGCTCCCTGAGCCTCTCCTCATATGACTGACCCTCTAGACCTTTCACTTCCAGCCCCCTGCTCTAAATTATTGTTGAATAGAGTGTGTAGGTTTTCACTCCAAGCAAGTGAAAAGTGCAAGGAGCCCGAGGAGAAAACTGCTTCCTGCATCAGTCTCCTAGAAATCAGGTTCTAGTGTCTAACACATATTGGCTAATGCCAAATAGCATATGGTGCTAGTTGCACTTGCAAATATAATTCAGTGGGAAAGAGCTGAGAGCACCTTTAGAGTTGTCACAAGCCACCTAACCTTATTATGAAATGTTGTGGTGTGTTTTGCAGCTTGTCACTCATCCAGCTTTTTTGTCATCCATGCCATCTTGTTTACAAAACCTCAGACAATTAATGTGTTGCAGAATGGCAAGGACTTAACATACAATGTGCTACTGAAGCATCTCAGAAATACCACAGTTTTTTTCTCAACTCCCCTTCAACCTCAAGCAATTACATATATTAAAACATTTATATGCCATGGTAGGATCTAGACCTTTTTAAAGGTCTAGATTATGTTATTCTGAAGCAGCATCTTGATCTGAAGACAGATATTCTCCTAATAACTGCATCAGCATCACAGCAGCTCTGCCTTAATTAAATCTTCACAATTAGACAGGCTTGTTATTGTGTGTCATTAGTCTTCCTAATACCATTTTACCTATTATCACCTCATTTTCAAGCACGCATCTGTCGCAGGGAAGCTACTTTTCCACCTCACTTCATTGCTTACTGATTTACACCTAAAAAGCTTTAGGCAGTTATGTTAACAATTATGAATTGTCTCAGGGAAAGACTGAGGAATGGGTGAAAAAAATGTGCTGGTGCAGTGAGCTGAATATAAACAGATTCTGGAATTCAGGGTATTTTTTTTCCTTATGGGTCTTAATTTGTTTGGCTTAATTCTTTCAGAAATGACCCTTCCTGGAGATGTCTTGACTCAGTTTGCTTTCTGAACACAGGGTGTGCAGTGAGATTGTTCCATTCATTACCTAGAACGGTAGCTGAGCATCAATGTTTTTCTGTTTTACATCTCTAAAAACTCAGTTAAGATGTTTAATAACAATATATATATATATATATATATATATATATATATATATATATAAGAAAATATGGCTCTTTGATTTTGATCATGTCAAGTGTCCCATAACCCTTCATTTGTCCCAGTGTCTGATAACCAGTTTGTGCACACCTCCAAGATTTTGGTGATATAAAAACTGGACTGTTATCATGAACCAGACCCTACCAGCTTTGGGGTTTATGATCTAGTAAACTTCATGGCAAAATTACAGTGGCAGTTAGAGAATCCCAAAATGGTTTGGTTTGGAAGGGACCTTCAAAGATCATCTTGTTCCAACCCCTCTGCCACGGGCAGGGACACCTTCCACTAGACCAGGTTGCTCCAAGCCCTGTCCAACCTGGCCTTGGACACTTCCAGGGATGGGGCAGCCACAGAAAATGTCCAGTCTTAGTCTACCCTCTTTCAGCTCAAAAATTTTGTCCCTTGTCCTATCATTCCATGCCCTTTTCAAAAGTCTTTTTCCAGCTCTCTTGGAGCCCCTTTAGGCACTGGAAGGGACTCTCAATTTTCCCCTGAACCTTCTCTTCTTCAGGCTGAACAACCCCAGCTCTTGCAGCCTGTCTTCCTAGGAATCCAACTATTTGAAACCTAATAGAACACGCAAATAATCCACCTATGCAATCAACTATTCTAAAAAAAATTAAGAAATCAAGGAAAATAGATGCCATTTTTGGTCTCTGTCACTGCTTTATCAGGTTTACCCACCTTCTCCTCAGGTTTTATGTGTAGGTTAAGAACTGTGACTTCAGTCCTTAAGAATGTCCTAATTTTTTTAATTGCTAAAATTTAAATTCAAGTGGATTTGGGTGCTGCTGTAAAAATTAGAGCCTCTGTCATATCAGAATGGCTTCCAGCTGATATATGAAAATGCTGATAAATCTTCAAAGGCAAGATTTGGGCCCGTCTTACATGTCTTTCTTGGCTTTCTTCCTCTTTTAAATTTGAAAGACAGTACTAAAAATACAATCTTTCTTCTTTTTCTGGACAGTGTAGTAAGAAGGAATATGGAAATCACTGACAGAATAAATAATCCCAGTAAAAATAAACAAAACAAACCACATTGCAACTAAGAAAATTCCATAAGGAGGAAATGACAAAACTGGAGGGAAGCTGGAGAGGCTTCATAATAATTTAAAATTCCACAAGGTCATAAAACTCCATAAAATGCAGAAGAAAAGGAAATACTGTTATTTGCAGAAATTCAATGAGTTGCCATTCATTTGCCAGTATTCCAGTAGTCAGGTTGTCAAAGTGACCTTTTTTAATGTCACATGTCACAGAATTTCATGTCACACTAAGACAACATGACAGGACAGAGCCAAGCTTTCCTAATGCTTCCCTTTCACCTTCTCAGAAGTGCTTCCATCCTAAAGAAGGAGATGGGGGCATGGGATATTCATTGCTTGATGATTCAGTGACCACTCTAAAGAGAAAGGTCATGCAGCAAAACAGCTTGTGCGTTATAATTTCTTTTTTTAGAAAAAAAACCCAAACCTATAAAATTGAAGTAAACTGGCAAAACAGTTGTGGTGCTTTAACATTAGGTGACAAGCACAAACTTGAAATGTCAGAGCTGGTTTGGAATGTCACTCAGATGCTCTGTGCAGTTATCAGTGTACATTTAACAAATGGAAACTACATGGAATGCCCCGTTCCAGCCCCAGTTTGCAGCTGGTGGAGAACACAGAAGGACATGGGCTGTGCAAATAACAGACTTCTCTTCAGAGACACACAGTGTGGCTCACTGGAGCCTAAAATGTGGAAACTGGGTGGCCTTTAAGGTCCCTTCCAACCCAAACCATCCCATGATTCTATGATTCTGTGAAAGCAGCTTTCATCTGTGCCACTATTGGCACTGAATAGAACCACAGATAGCAGGTCACAAGAATTTCCATTAACGATTTCTCAGATCTTTTTGTTGTTCTGTGTGAAACAGTAGTACTGAAACTGTGACATGGAGAAGACCCTTGATTTGGTACTTGGTTTTTCGTGTTATTCCTCCCAATGTAAATGCACAGCGGAAAATGGTTAAAATGAATGAAGTTACAACAGATTTTTCCTGTTTTAAATGTAACAGACTGAAGGTCATTTTAAAATGTGATTACTATATAGAGTATGACCAGTTCTTTAGTTAATATAAGAGTAGTTCATAATTCATGCACACATGCATATTATATTTCTGTTGTCAAAGATCTGGATACAAACAGATACAGCAGAGATAACATACTTGATGGCATTTGATACCGTTTTCCAAACTTGTACTATTAAATTAACTTCTCTCAAAAAAGAAAAAAACTCATCCCAGTCCACATAAAAAAAAAAAAGTGAAACTTGTAAAGATTAGCCTTCAAAAAAAAGAAAAGCTATCTGATCTTGTTGCTGGTAGTTCCATCAGTGTCCATATTACAGAATCATAGAAGAGTTTGGTTTGGAAGAGACCTTAAAGATCATCCTGTTCCACCCCCTGCCATGGGTAGGGACACCTTCCACTAGCCCAGGTTGCTCCAAGCCCCGTCCAACCTGGTCTTGGACACTTCCAGGGATGGGGCAGCCACAATTTCTCTGGGCAACCTGTGCCAGGGCCTCACCACCCTCAGAGGGAAGAATTTCTTCCTAATATCCCATCTAACCCTGCTTTCTGTCCATTCCCCCTTGTCCTGTCACTCCAGGCCCTCCTAAATAGTCTCTCTCCATCTTGTTGGCTGCTGAGGGGAGGAATTTTCGGTGGTTCAACTCCAATTAGATTCACAAGAATCCAAATGGGAGATGGTTCCTGTGAATACCTCATTGGTGGGAGAAGCTTCAGTCAATACTGATGCTCTGTTACCTGCCAAAGCAGTCAGCAAAAATAAGAAAGCTGGTTTCATTAGTTTTGCTGCTCCTGTAACAAATTGTCAACTCTGAGACTTGGGTTTATCTTCTACTTGATGAATAACATGCTCCTTTTCCTCTGTTAAAACCAGAAAGGCCAGATTCTCTGACAATTTAGATTGCCAGCAAGAAATTCTAACTGAAAATACACGTCTGGATCATTTCTCTGGAAGGGTTCAAGTCCGTTTTTCTTAAATGCCTGAAAGGATTATGTAGTTGCAGGAACCCTTTCCTCATACAGGGTTTTATGTTCTTTGAGGGCAATGACACAGCAGAATCTCATTCCTGTGGATCTGAGTAAAAGCAAGGTGTCTCCTCCCAACTGTGTGTCCTACAGTGAGGCAGGGATTGTTCATCACTATCCAGAGGCATGGAAGTAGAGAAGAAACCCAGAGAGCAGGAAATAACCTGGATGGTGGCAGCTTGTTAACCAGACTGTCAGAGGAGATGGACATGGTCTCTGTACCTCAGTGGTCTTGACTGATAGAGTTGGGGGGGATTAATCAACAACAAAATAAATGAAGTAAGGCTGGCATGTAATTTATATCTCCCCTGATTCTACCTGGTTTGTGGTTTGTTTGTTTGGAAAACCCTCTGATGAGGAATGCCTGAACTAAAGCTTAGAGAAGTCAGGCTGATACGGTTTTGATGCTACAGGAGAAAATTGAAGCCCAGCAATTGTGAAGATTATAGAATTAGAAAAAAGGTATAGAATTATCATGTTCAGTATTAGCTCAATATATTAATTTCATATAGCATTGGTTTATGTTCAAAATACTATCAGGGTATTTATTTTATTTTAATTTTTAGTTAAAAAATAAACCCAACACCCTTTTTTTTTTTGAGAAGAGAGGCAGAAGGCATTCTGTGATGATCAAGTTATAGCCAGAGCTGGGGGTGAAAATGGTCAAAACCTTCCAAGAATCTCTCCTAAGTGTAAGGGCATGCTGTTTTCATAGAGTGGTTTTGGTTGCAAGAGACCTTTAAAGACCCTCTAGTCCAACCCCAAACTTCTTTTCACTAGTTCTTTTACTGAATTGTCATTCCCTGTTGCCTGTACCTGCTCTCACTTCCCTTCCCACACAGCATTTTGGGATAGTTACATTGCCAGAGGAGAAGCATGGAAATGTTTTTAAATCATAACAACTGGCTTCCAGCTGCTTTGCAAGGAGGGGTGCCTTCCTGCATGTTTATCATTATTCATACTGTAATTATAGCAGAAAGTACTATAGGAGCTTTTAAAAACACCAAAAAGAACCTTTTACATGTGTAGCAAATAATTTGCAGGCTTTAAAGGGAGTAGGTTTAACGATCTTGATTGGAATTTGAACTTTGGTGTGGTAGTTTACAATTAAAATCTTAGAAATGTAACGAATTTGAGTAGTTTTGTATGTTGAATAGTTTACCTTGTTTGAACTAGGCTTGGCTAGATACAGTTTTTAAAACATATACTTTATTTTTCTGCATTTTACTTTTAGCATCTGCATTTCAGTATAGGTTGCACTTTATTTCGAAATCAATGGCACACCCTGGAGAAACAGAAAAGCCATCATGTTTATAAAAACTCACACCAAATTGAAATTATTCAGCAGTGGCTCAGCAAGAAGCCACAGAAGGCTGGGTCTGCTTTCAAAAATTTGATTTCAGGAATGGATGTTCTGGGATCCTGAGGGCAGATCTCACTGGGCTGATTGATCTCAGTCCATTGGATGCCACAGCCTGAGCTGCAGATGAGAAAAGGTTGGTGGTTGTGATTGCCAGGAGGAGCTTCTTGAGGTGATTTTTCCTTTTTTTCTTTCTGTGTTTGCAGCAGTGGACAGAAAAACTAATACAATTCAACAGTCTGAGTGTCCATAGGTGCGTTGTCTCCAGTTTGTTGTGGAATTTCATGCCTGTCAGGCCCATCAAGAAACTATTACAAGAATTTTTTTATCACCCCCTTTTGCAGATGGCCATGCTCAGAATATGGATATTTGTAGGAAAGGTTGCAGAAATACCACTGAAAAATTAGTGCCTGTAATGAGTTCACAAATTCAAACAATGTCTCTCCCTGGTCATTTCCTTCAGGTCCTTTTTTTGCTGAAAAAAGTCCTCTGTTTTCCATCCCCACTAATTCAGTGGAAACTTGCCCCTGAAAGATGAGCAAACTAAGCCCTAAATCAGAAACCCTGACAGCTGTGGCAGCCAGAAGCAGGACTGGAAAGGTATTTTCAACCCTCCGTGCAGAAGCCCAAAAACCACTTTGAGTGTTAGATTTGAAAGTTCAGGGTTTAATTTATACCCTGGGCTGCTCTTGTAAGAACCAGTTGCAGATGCAGCCAGACCAGTGTCCTCACACCTCTGCCTGGCAAGAAGAGTCTGAATTTCCCTCCTAAGTCAGCTTCTCTGTGCTCATCTAAGGCTCAGCTTCCTCAGGGCTTGGATATGTCTTTTGCTTGAGAGGGATTTGGGATGTTGAGCGGCTGATGGAGGTGTAGACTCCTGCTTGCTTGGTAGGAAAATGCAATGCCAATTTTCCAGTTATTGTGTGACTTCCAATCTGTTTCTGGATTGTCTCTCCTGCGTCACAGATAAATCATATCATTCCTTTCTCGGTGATTTGTGGGGTTGCTGCTGCCTGCCAGTGATACCAGCTCAGCTGGGATTCACTGGTGGGTGCAAAGGTCTTGAATATAAAGAGGTGCAAACTGCTGGAAGGATCTTATCAGTCACTGCTCCCTCAGCTTCCCTCATTGTTTGAATGATCACAGCATCAGAGTCATCACAGAATTTGGTTCGGGTTGGAAGGGACCTTAAAGATCATCCAGTCCCACCCCTGCCATGGGCAGGGACACCTTCCACTAGCCCAGGTTGCTCAGAGCCCCCTCCAACCTGGCCTTGGACACTTCCAGGGATGGGGCAGCCACAGCTTCTCTGGGAAACCTGTTCCGGTGCCTCACTACCCTCACAAGGAAGAATTTCTTCCTAATACCTAATCGAAACCTGTTCTCTTTCAGTTTGAAGCCATTCCCCCTTGTCCTGTCACTCCAGGCCCTCAGAAATAGTCTCTCTCCATCTTTCTTACTGGCTCCTTCAGGTACTGGAAGTCACAATTAGGTCACCCTGCAGCCTTCTCTTTTCTAGGCCGAACAATCCCAGTTCTCTCAGCTTTAACAACAGGATGCTAAATTTGCATTGCTGTGTATAAAACTCATGTTTTCCCTGGCAGATTTATGAGTTTGGACAAGGGGGAGCTCGAAAATGAAGGTGTGCTCAGACAGTATCTTATAGTGTGTCTGGGATTCTTACCAGGGCAATCTGTGCAGTCGTAAAACTTGTGATAAAAATAGGCATTAAAAAAATAGAATGTGCTTGCATTATGAATCCTCTAAAATCACTTTTTAGCCAATAATACAACCATGCTCTCAAGAATCTGAGTGGATCTATTTTCCTTTATCCACAACTGTTAGGAGGCTACTTCCAGACAAAACTCTTTTTTCTTACAAATTTTAAAATTTCAGTCATGAAAGTAACCTTTATTTTTCGTGCTGCATAAGCAGAGTTTCATGAAATACATATGTGCTGTTCCACTTCTCTGTAATCAGAACATTTCCCAAATAACAGTGATGTGCAGAGCAGCAATGCACTGCTCTCTGCAGTGTTGTTTGGAGTAATCATATCCAGCAATTCCTCAGTGACTGAGGCTTTGCTTCAGTCTTTTGTGAGGGAGTTTTATGCTCCAAGTTGGAGAATGACAACAAGACTGCCAGGCTCCCAGGGAAAAAAGAGCTCAAAGCAGTCACTCCTTTGTGTGTTGGTGTAGCTTGGAGGAAGCTCTAGGCACGGCAGTAAAGCAAGTAAAACTGAATTATGCTGCACTAAAGATGAGGGACCTGAATCACAAGAAGGGACCAGTGGTGGAAGGAAGGGACAGGTGACTCCAGAGGGTCCTGAAACAGGTCTTGGTGCAGCAGGAGGGGAGGCAGGAACAAGGTTGGTTGGTGCACCACCGAGGTTTCCCGGGAGCTGACTCCCTGACATGAGGATTGGCAGCATCCAGCAACCATTTTTTAGCAAATTAGTTATGAAGGGCCGCTGTTTTGCTATAAAGGGGACCCAAAAATATATGAACATTATGGTTTTGGTCCCAAAGATCCTATGATGTAAATAGACTTTACTGATGTTATCGCTCGACCATGAGGCATAGTTGGAGATAGCAATTCCAATTTTCCATGACACCGACCCAAATCGTTGGAAACAAATTCATGCTTTGTCACTTTGGTATCTTAATTCTGCAAGTGACATAAAAACAGTTTTCACTCATTATAACGTAAGCTGGACTGAAAGTAATCAAATACTTTTTAGTATAAAATGTGGAGAAAAATATTGTGATGAAATTCCATTGTAAAATGTGAACGTTACTGCGATTGCCATTTGCTTTCAAAGGCATTTGGATCCTTATTGCTCTTTTGCAGAGGGAAATCAAACTGAAAATCACAGGCATTTCTTCCAATCCCAATTTTTATAAGTGTTTCTGCTAAGGGAAAGGAAGTTCAGAGTCAAAGAAAAAAACCAAAAGTTTATTTACTCCTTCCTTTTGGTACATGCATATGTATAGGAATTTGTACTTCAACAGCTGAAAGGCTGTGCTGTACTTCATGTGCCCTTCCTTTTTCCTAAGCTTTTAGACTTGCAGCAATCCATGAGAGGCAGCATGATGTCATTATAATCACAGAACAATTTTCTTCCTACTGGAAAGAAACACATTGTTCCCCCTCAGTGAAAGAAAATTGAAGCTTTCAGTGTTGCAAATAAAACAAAATACATTCGAGTTTGCTGTTTATCCTTAATTACTGCAGGTCTCTGAGAAGCAAAAAGTGATGCATTTCAAAAGCAAATATCTTTTCTTAGTCTTTGTTCTGCTAAAAACTGTGGGTTTGGTGTTATTGCTCCCCCACCACCTGCCCAGGGTGTTGGATTTGTTTGTGTGCATGTGTGTAGTAGATATTTTGGTGTGATTTGGGCAGCACCACCATGGCACCTGGGGCTCTTTCAGGTACCAGGACTGACTGGTCCCTGAGTGTTTTTGGGTCAGGTAATCTTCGTCCCTGAAGTACCAAAGTGACTCCCTGGGGTGACACACAGCGTCTCATCGGCATTCAGAGCCCGTGCTGAGGTGGGAAAGGGAAGGGGTAAGGTGGGGAAATCACTCAGAAGTAAGACAAAGATAAAAGGAACATGCTGAGAAGAGAAGGCACTTGTTTCCTAATTGAGCTGGGGAGGAAATGGAATGGCCTGTGGCAAACTCCCTCTGATCCATCCTGCCTTCACACCGAGGGATGGTGCCGTACCTGTGAAGTTGTTCAGCCCAGTGGTAACACATAAGAACAATCACAGCTGCCTTATGTTGCAGGTGGTTAAAAACCACTGTCATCCTTTGCACCATTTGCTCAGTGAGAGATTTACACACGTGCTGGAACTTTCTGCCTGAGAAGTTTTGTCCCTTCCCCAAAGCAGGGCAGTGTTTGCGCTCTGTGCAGTTGGTACGTGAGGTGTGAGGGGTTGCATCTCAAGGTGAAAGCCATGAGGAAAACTAGAGCTCAGATGTCCCATGGTGATGTTTTGACTCCAGGTGACTTACCCTGAGCTTTCCTAATGGCTGTGTGAACTGAGGCCCAGGTGGGGGTGAGCCAGCTGAGGTTGAAATACAAGTGTCACTGATGGTCTCTGATGTTGTCCTTGCTACAAGAAGCCACCTTTTCATCCTTATGTGATGTTGTCTCCATTCCTTGGCAAAGCACAGCTTTAGCACCTCCAGTTTATGGTATTTATGTATTGTATTCTTATGATATGCTCTCCTTGTCTCAGATTTATTGTTGGCCACCTGCTCTGAAAATCAGTGTTCTGCCTCCTGCACAAGCCAGACTACCTTGACTAGAAACTGCACTGATGAGGAAAGGTTTGATTTCTTTTCTAGATGGCTCTCAAGGAGTTATCCAAGATTTTTAGTTGGATGACTGACCTAGAACCTATTGATTTGACTTGCTTTCCTCCCTTGATCTTAAAAGAGTTTGGAGAGCTGTGAGTAACCTTGTCCTTACTAAATTATTGTAATTATTAATTCTCTGTGAACCTGATTAGGTTAGAGTTAAGTGTTGATAAGAAATTTTTTACTGTGAGGGTGGTGAGGCCCTGGAACTTGCTGCTTAAAGAAATTGTGGCTGCCCCTGGATCCCTGGAAGTGTCCAAGGCCAGGTTGGACGGGGCTTGGAGCAACCTGGTCTAGTGGAAGGTGTCCCTGCCCATAGCAAGGGAGTTGGAGCTGGATGATCTTTAATGTCTCTTCCAACCCAATCCATTCTATGATCCTGTGATTACTTGTTTTCTAGCTGTCAAAAGAGATCACCAGTCTGGGAATATGTGTTTCTTCGAGGCTGAAATTAATTTTGGTCCACAAACACAGAACTCAGTGTTGGTTGCACATGGCAGCTGCTTCCTTACTCCTTTGCTAGAGCAGTGCCGTTGTGGCTTTTCTGGGCTGTAGTGGGGGTGTGAACACCTCTTGTATGGAGCAGATGAAGATTAAGAACTTGCTGCCTGTGCAGCACAAGGAGGGAGTGTTTTAATCCTGAAAGACAGTGTGCATGAAAGTGGCTGAAAAGTTATTTCAAAGGAGGAAATAAGGCTTATTGTCTGCAAAAATTAAAACCTACTTGCAGCAAGTTCTGAGCTTACTGTGAAATGCAAAGCCTGCAGGAAACACTGAACTGGGTGGAGAATTAGGATCTCAGTGGAAGTAGCTTTCAATCCCTATTCTGCGAGTGGCCATATTAATTAAATCTATAATATGCTTTGTAAAACCAAAAAGAATCATGCTGTATCTCAGCCAGGCCAACAGAGTGACTAGTTTTACATGAAGTGTGAAATTAGGTTTAGTGTGTCTGAATTTAACCTCTGGGGAAAATGTGCTGCAGCTGCAAGTTAGTAGGGCACAGGTCATCTTGTGTGTGTTCCAAACTACACAGGGCTGCTGTTCTGGCAATATAAGGCAACATGATTGCAGTTTTGTACTTACCATGAGATACTAAGTTTGCCAGATGTACAGGGATCCACCTTCAAATAAAATAAATACCTCAGCTTGTTAAAAAAATGTTAGCGTTGCATGGACACTGAATTGAGATTTATGATAAGGAATGGAAAGTAATGAATGCAAGAACATTGAATTTCTTGGACCACATAATGTGATACTATTTTTTTTTTTAATCCAGAAAACAAAGTATGCCCTGATGATTGCATAGCACTGATTTATTTTCCTTGCACTGTATTCAAATTCTGTAAAATTCCCGTGGAATTTGAGGTTCATTTGTTCTTTCCTTGTCTGTAGGAAGTTTCGTGTAGTTGAACAAATGGTTTGCAAAACAACCTATCATGAGATTTGCTTCAGTTTTATCACAGTGACTTGAATATTTCTGTGGTACTGACAATAATGTAATGTCTACAAGACAACTGTACAGAATTATCTGTTTAAATCAGGCTCATGTTTTAATCCCTTAGAACAGGTAAGAATGCATGGCACAATCAGCCAAACCTCAGAAACATACTGTAACTAAATTTCCAATTTAAAAAGACATGAAGTGCTTTGATTTGTATTTTAATGGGTCTTTGAAAAAGCACTGTTTTGTAATTACAAACTCAAAACTGCTCGAAAGAACTAAATGACATTTTTCTTTCATTCGTCCCCCCCCTCCTTTTTTTTTCACTTGGACTTAACAGCTACACCCCTTTTCTTGAGGCGTGGTGAAAACACAGGACCTCCATCCCTACCTTAAAGGTCTTTTTTTTTAAAAAAAAATCTGTTTTTAGCTGCTTCCAGCACGGTGCACCTGCAATTCCAGCATCAGTCTTGAATTTAGGAGTTTGTGTTTTTTTTTTCTTTGTTTAACTGGTTGGTGGGAAGAGAGAAGTGGGAATAAATATGCTTTTTGTTATTATTGTCTCTCGACCAGCCTGCAGACCTGGCTTCATTAGGAAGCAAGGAGGTTGAAAAGAGCTGGCTGCAGCAGGTTACTTGTTGCCTAGTGACACCATCAGACCTATAAACTCAAGGCTTTTTAGTTCCCTTAACCCTCTCGAGTCCAGAATCTGCATTTTATTTCTCAGCAGCTCCTTTTTTGACCAGCAAAGAACCTTCTTTTTTAAACAAAAGCTGCGCTGTGCCACTAGATGCCAGTAAGAATCAGAGGGAGAGGGATGGACAGCTTGCAAGGGAAATTAAAAACCAGTTCTTTGATGTAGGTCTAAGATAATTATTTGTGCCTTCATCCGGCACAGCTGAACCTGAAAATGGCACAGAAATGTAACATATAAATGCAAATGTGAGGCTGGTTTTGCAAACAACATCCTGTCAATGAAAGGTGAAAGGAGCACCTCCTAGTCACTGGTTTGACTCCTGATATCTGTCAGTCCGTGTGTCTTTCCAGGTCACATGTGTGATAAACTGTTTTCTGTGGTTTCTGTTGCTTGGTCATAATGTACCCATTGTTGATTTGGGCAAAATTCCTTTTTCTTCTGTAGAAGTTAGAAAATGTACTCGAATCCCACCTAATTAATGAGTGGGGTGGCTGTTTGCTGGCAATTGCCAGGGCGAGGTTAGAAAGCAGAGGTGGTGTTTCATAGAGTAATTATTTAGTTATTTAATTACTACTACCACTTGAGCTTATAGTAAGGAATAATCAATTTTATAGGATGTGCTTTCATATCAGAATAACTTATTATGTATTAGATATAATATATATATTAGATATAATATATATATATTAGAAAAATTTCAGGTTTTGCTATTTTTCCTGTTGACTTTAAGTTTTTCTACAGAGCTGTGTTTTGAAAGATTGTAGGACATTGAGAACCATAAAGAAAAGTTCATGGTCGAGCTGCTTTGGTTCCTCAGATTACTGTCTTTGTGAGTGATTTTTAGCATGACTAACTGTTGCAGCAGTTAGATTTGGAAATTATTTAAATCTGAAATTAAAAAGTCTCATAGATACTGTAAGTGAAGTCTTCAGTCAGGATTGGCAAAAACAATGAGACTTGGAAAAATCCCTTTCCTGTTGGAAAAATACATACTAGATGCATGTAAAAAAATTGCAAAATTAGGGGTCAAATGCAGAGAAATGCATTGATTGGGATTGGTTTTTTGCCAGTCTGCTCCTGTTTCCTGTAAAATATACGAGTTCCTCTATTATTCTTTTCTGTAAGGTAGCTGGCAATGAGAAACTCAAAGGCCATACACTGTCTGTAGGATCACAGAATCATTTAGGTTGGAAAAGCCCTCCAAGACAATCAAGTCCACCCTGTGCCCAATGCCCACCTTGTCCCCCAGCCCAGAGCACTGAGTGCCATGGCCAGGACTTTTTTGGACACCTCCAGAGATGGGGACTCCACCACCTCTCTGGGCAGCCCCTTCCAATGCCTGACCACCCTTTCCAGCAAGAAATTCCTCCTGATGTCCAAGCTGAACTTCCCCTGGTGCAGCACCTCTGACAAGGTCAACATCTGCCCTCCACCACCGTCCTTGAGCCTCCTCCAGCAGGCTCCTTTACCCTGAAGGGCTTTCCCCCTCTCCTGAGGGACCAGATCACTTTGTTCCCCAGGTGCCTCTCCATTAATTGCCACTCTCCACCGTTTTTTGCCCATCACTTAAAGAGAAGTCATATTTCTGAGCTTGCTAAAAGGATGGATCTGCATGAAATGAAACACCTTTCCAAGGCCCTCTGTGGGCCAGAGGAGCTTTCAAGTGTTCAGATATAACACATATAATGGCTGCATTTGGGTAGAAATAATTTGCAACTGGGTAGAAAGGTCAAATTTTAATTTGTTGTTTTACTTTATTCTCCTGAAAACTTCTTTCCTGAGTAGGATTACTTGGGAAGAGGGGGTTTCACTGGCTTTCCAAAGCACAGAGAGGTGACTTTCTGGTCCCTAGGGCTGGGTGAGTTACACCAGCACTGTGACAGGGCTTCAAAACATCTGCTTCACCATGCTGGCTCACATCTGGAAGACATTCAGAGACATTGATTTGGTGGTTCAGCTGTGATAACAGGCACAGTTTGGACACAGACAACTTTGGAGACCTTGGGGTGAGAGCAACAGAGAGGAAAATTTTTTTTAATCCATCAATTTTTTTAAACCATCCCAACCCAAAAGTGTGAAAGTCTAAAATTTTGGCTTAGACTGGCTGATAAAAGATACATCTGTCAGACTGATTTTTACCTGTTCCAAGGACCCTGAGCCTTCTGTGTCTATATGTAGTTCACACAGATGCAGTTCAGATAGTAACTAAATGGAAATTAAACATGAAAGAAGAGAGAAACTGAAGCTTCTGCTCCATGAATTTTATTTTCCGCTTCTGTAGCCTGTTCTTTTTTGGTAGCTGCTGGTTAGCAATTAAAATGTGATTAGCATATAATGGTAACTGTTAATGTGGAAGCATTGAAAGTCTTTGTCCCAGTGATTGCTTTCTCATTAGCAGTGAGAATTATAGTGTGTAGCCAAAGCTTAGGAGCCGTGGAATGCTGAAGTTTCCTTTCAAATCATGGAACGTGGTGATTTCTGTCACAGGGTTTGGACCTGCAGAAGGAGAATTGTTATGAAAAGCAACATACAACTTCATTTGGAGTATAAATTCACATGGGAATAAGAGCAGAGAAAGGCCTACTGACAGGAGTTAGGGATAAAGGAAGTTTCTTAAGAAGCATGGCTAAAAGTTTATTAATTATATAGTTTAATTAGAATAAATATGTCAGGGAAGGGGTAATATCATTTCCTTCTCTAAATAAAGTAATATAAAAACATCAGGGAGGGTGAAAAGCTGTTAAAGATAAAGGAAAGCATCAATACAAATTGATCCCAAACACATTTAGCCTGGAAAATGGAAGAAAGCTTCCAGGCATCAGCAGAAAGTAAGTTCTGAAGCTGCCTTTCCAGAGAGAGCAGGGTGGCTGCAAAAGAGCCCTGAGTGATGCTTCCTTGGTCTATCAAAATGTTTATATGTTGTTTCCTGCTAAAGCAGAAGCCAGTGGTGGGTTATCCAAGAAAATCTCTTCAACTTCTACTTTTTTCTGAATAATCTTTAAAAAGCTGTTGTGTGAGCTGAATGAAACTGAAATAAAGAACACGGTAAAGCTTCAAAAGATTGTTGAAGTAACAGAAATAGTTGGAAGCTCCATACATGCAGGTTATATTGTTATTTAATAAATGAATTCTACTGCTATTGCATATTTAAGATATGACTTCAAAGTTTCCCTCTCGAAGTGTCTTTTTAAAGGATTTACTGACATGGATTACAGCTTTGTGTCTTAATAAAGCCCCAAGTTATTGATCAGGTAACTTCAATATTTAACTATGATTTTCCAGTTAGGTATTTTGCTCTTTTTCATGATTATTTTCCCCCCTTTCCTTGGCTATGTGAAACGCTCATTTGAAATAGGAAATAATTTTTATGCCCTAGAAAAACTGCAATTTAAAGTTTCTTCTCTCATCCTGCAGTAAGGTACCTATAGGATATATATCTAAAATGAGACTGACTTGAAAGTTATGTATCATGCCAAGCTTTCCACCCACCATATTTAAATAAATTACTGCAAATATATGAGATTTTAAAATGAAACAGCATTTTGAAGCACAGATTTCTGTTTAAAAATGGGTCATATGGACAAGTTCAGAACACCTTTTTTTTTTTTCAGGAGGAAATAAAAATAAAACTTAACCCATATCAAGTTTTCAATGTTTCTTTTAAAAATTAATTTATTGCAGTGAAATACCATTTTCATTGCACGGTTGCTGACTGGCTCTATCTGTATCAGTGAACAACTCACGTTCCTCAAATAGTTCTGCCTCTTTTATTGTCTGGACCATCTGCTGTGCTGTGAGCAGCTACTATTTTGAGCCTCTTCCCTTTAAGTACAAGTTTCAGATTAAATAAAGCCTTTGTAAAAGCTGAAATTATTGCCAAAGCATGTTCATCAGTGTTGATGTGCTTTTGTGGTGTGGTTGTTTTTCTTTTTTTTTAAAGCCTTTTTAGAAATTTCAGGCAGTAATGATAGCACATCCCTTCTAATGATCACAGCGTGAGGGATGGGATGATGTAATCATTCCTGAACCATCTCCGAGGATGCATTTTAATAAGCTGGTTACAAATAATTTGTTTTAAAAAAAAAACCAACCAACTTGCTGTGGTGAAAACCTCTCAAGGAGTCCAGTTATTGGTGGCAACGTTACCACAACAAATCGAAAGCAGGGAAATAAAGGTTGGGACAACCATTGTCCTGCACCTCTGATGGCACCACGGCATTTGAAGGCCTCCATGCCTTCCCCACATCTAGGAATCATCTGGGATGAAGACTTTTGATGGATGCTGGTGGATGAGAGGCTGGACATGAGCCAACAATGTGAACTCACGGCCCCAGAGAGTCAGTTGTGTCCTGGGCTGCATCCAAAGCAGTGCAGGGAGCAGGGAAGGGGGGATTCTGCTCCTCTACCCCCCTCAGGTGAGACCTCCCTGCAGAGCTGCTCCAGCCCTGGGGAACAGCCCAGCAAGGACATGGAGCTGCTGGAGAGAGTCCAGAGCAGGAACCAAGAGGATCCCAGGGCTGGAGCAGCTCTGCTGGGAGGAAAGGCTGGGAGAGCTGGGATTGTTCAGCCTGGAGAAGAGAAGGCTCTGGGGTGACCTGATTGTGGCCTTCCAGGACCTGAAGGAGCCAATAGGAAAGATGGAGAGAGACTATTTAGGAGAGCCTGGAGTGACAGGACAAGGGGGAATGGCTTCCAACTGGAAGAGAGCAGAGTTAGATCAGATATGAGGAAGAAATTCTTGGCTGTGAGGGTGATGAGGCCCTGGCACAGGTTGCCCAGAGAAGCTGTGGCTGCCCCATCCCTGGAAGTGTCCAAGGCCAGGTTGGATGGGGCTGTGAACATCCTGGTCTAGTGGAAAACTGTCTGTTTTTCACCAGGTGTAGAGAGCAGATAAAGATACATTTTACAGGTGCAGTAATCAGTTGATCATAACATGGTCTGTTTAAGCAGAAGAAATATATTAAAAGGAAAGATAAAATTAAAGCTTTTAATATGAGTCAGTTAAGTTTCAGGTCTAACATGTTTTATTTTAGGTCAAAACTGTAAGCTGGTAGCTAGATTCAGCTGTGATAGTGTTGTTGCCTGATTCCCAGTAGTATGACTAGACAATTTTTCTTATTTAAAACCCATTTCACTGGACTGGAGTTGTTCCAGTAACGTCAGTGACTCTGGTGGAGAATTGGGATTTAAGGTCCCTTCTATACTTATTTAAGCCTCCATCTTAGTGTAGCATAAACCCCAAACATTGCTTTTCAGATTTTGTTGCCTAACTCAGGTGTAGGATTCAAAAGTCTTGATTTTTGCTGTGGGTAGTTGTGTAGTCTCTCTGTGGGTTGCTTCAAAATGAGGATAAGAGCACAGCCTCTGCTCTTCCCTCATCCTTTGCACTTTCCAGTTGCATCCAGAGGCAGAGTGGGGAAACCTGAACCTGTGTTCTGAGAAATCACTGGTGTGGATTGTGCTTGGTCAAAGGTTGATGAGGCCTTTTCCAGCCTTAATGGGGCTATGATCTGATAGTGCAAATGAAACAGTGTGGAGGTTTTGGTATAACTGTTGTAGTGGGTTTTGTCTGAGAGGATGCATCTGGATATGAATTTGAAAGTCAAACGAAATGTTTGCTTTTCATTTTTAGCTAATATCCTGAGTTAAAATGGCATAAGCAGTTGATCTTAGTGTGAAACTGAGGAAAATGTACCTGCTTACCCTTGGAAATGTGTGTAATGTAGCTTTGCAGCACTTGTAACCAGAGGAAATGCTCACTGTAAATCACACTTATGGTTAATGTCCAACCCAGGGGTAAAATGATGTCAGCAGAATTGTTTTAATGAAAAGTGCTCTTTCTTTCTCTGTGAGGGTTTTATTTTATTATAGGTTCCCTTCAGATTTCTTCAGTATGTATGTATGTGTTGATTGTCTTCTATTTGATGCATTAATCTAAAACTCAGAGAAATACTGCCTGTAAACAGGGTATATCCAGCAGTTCTTCCCTTGCTTGAAAACTCGAAGATTAAAACTGTGAATTACCTAAACAATCTCAACTAATGCTTCTTTTAGCTGTCTGTGAGCACTGAAACAGAGTGTTAATTTATCCCTCACTACTTGAAAACCTAATGCATTGTGTCTTGGTTTATTTGCCCCGTTTGTGAAATTGCCACGGAATGTTTTGCAAATAAAATGCTCTGTCACTGTGATTTCAATAACTTAGTGATGCACAGAAACGTAATGGAATTTCATCTATTTTCTTGATTTATAAGCCCAAAAAAAAATCCCAAGTGGGCAAAATATACCAACTAATGTGCTACTCAGTAAGTCTATTTTTAGTATACGTAGAAGTGGGTTAAACTACTTCAGTCATTAACATTGTCATTAACATGGTGGAGGTTAGTGCATTAAATCCACCAAGTGACAGGGTGTGGGGTTTTTTTCTGGTATCTCAGCTCTGTTAGTGCTGTTCTCTTGCTACTCACATGTGATAGTTGTTGGTGCTGTTGTTCCACCTACACCTGTACGTAGCCACACACACCTACTTCTTCCAAAATCTGCATCTCTCAGCACTTCTTCTGCTTCCAGGCTTCAGCAGGAGTGGTGCCTGCCAGGACTTGAGGAGGTGGCTGTTGAAGGAAATCAGCACTTCTGCTCTGAGTAGAGCAGTTGGGTTTGGAGATGACTCGTAAATACTTGTGTTTCTAGACCTGAGCAATGTGAGCTCAGGGACAGCAGTGCCTGGGAGGAGCACAGCTTCGAGCTCACCCCGTTCTGGCTGAAGCTGTGGGGCCATAATTGAGGGGATTAACTACTCATCTGATAGCTTTGCTTCTTGTGATAGTCAGATATTCTTTATTTTTGCATCAGTTCCAGGTCCTACGATTTCCTCAAATGCTTCAATATTTAACTCTAAAGATACCCTGGCAGAAGAAGCACTTCCAAATGTCAACTTGAAAATCATGATGATTTTATTGACATTTCTAATGCTAGATATAGTATAGAATACTAGTAATTTATTCTGGCAAGTTATGTTTTGTTCCATCTAAATGCATCATCTTTTAGCAAGCAGTTAAGGATTTCAAAATCAGTTTATTTGGTATTTTCTGTGCACAATTTTGACTGTGAGTCAAATATTTATAGATTGTGGGGCTGTACAGCAGAAAGAGGGAGCTCTTCATATTCTCCATTTCTCATGTGGTCTGTTAGTTTCCAGGTTTCCTTTCTGTTTGGCTGTTGTTTTTGAGAGATAATAAACAGATGATATCTAAGTAAATAGCAATGAGTGGCTCTTGACAGCTTTATTATGGCTATTATGTTTTGGTACATTAAGTTTTTAATGAAATAAAATATGGCAGATTGCCAAATTGTGGGATGATAATTTCAGGAAGCTGTAAACAGGTTGCTCAGTAGTTCATAATTGCTGCAGGTAATTTAACATTCAGGAAACTTCCACCCACTGATAGTAATTAAGATTGCATTTTGGCTGTGTGTGTTGATTATGAGTATCTGATCGAGAGAATCTCTCTTTTTCTCCTTTCATGTGCTATTTCACACTTAGTATTTTACTCTGCTGGCAGCAAATCTTGCCTTTTTATTTCGCATCGTGGAATGTGTCAGTGGAAAATATTGTAACAATATGTAATCTACCTGTGAATAACCTCGCTGCGTGTGTCTGGACTTTCAGTGTCTGGACTTTCAGACAAAGCAGAGCTTCTGCTTAAAAGGAAATTTTCCTTTATGGAGCTGCCTGGTGGAAAGCAATCACCTGGAAAGGACACCTTTCAGCTCTGGTTTGGCCAACACAGAGCCCTCAGCATTTCCAAATCTTGCATTAAGGTTTTGCGGGAGAAAATAACCTGGCGGGTGTGTGGGGGTGCTGTCAAAATAACCAGAAAAGGCAGGAATTTCCCACCTGCCTGTGGGGCCTGGGTGCAGGAGGGTTGGCAGTATGATCCAGAGGGAACATCCCCAAGGTCACTGGTAACAGGGAAGCTGAGGAAGGCTGGAGCCTGGGGAATGGCACAGCAGGGCAGACCACCTCTGCCCCAAATCCAGCCCCAGGAATCCAGGCATCAGTGGCATTAGATGATCCTGCACAACCCAGCTGGGGAAGAGGGTAACTGGGTTACCCCAGCAGAGCATCCTCTGCCTTCCACACTTGTGGAACTTGCTGGAGTTGGAGCCCAGGCCGGGAGAAGCGGCGCTGCCGCGTTGCCACGGCAACGGCAGGGACCTGTCAACACCTCTCTCCCTAATAGTGACAAATGGTACTTATTACATCAGCACTAATTTCATCTGATCCCTTTCAGATGAAGATACTTAGTCCTTGCTGATCAAATTGTGTCGCTGTAATTACTGAGAACAGACCTTATTAAATGACAGCGCTCCTTTCTCATTGCCTTGTCTCATGCCCGAGCTTATCACTTTCCCTGTTTCCCTACTTTTGATGGTGCTCTTGGCTGCCCTCAGGGCATATTCCCGACCCTAAAGTGGTGTCGTTTTGCTTAAGTCCAGGACAGAGCAGGTCATGGGTAGGAGGCTGCATCTGGTTCTTGTATTTTAATATATACAAAAGAATTAGAGCCAGACCTTCAGAGGACATGAAGCAAAACTGCTCAATGCTTGTGGAACTGCACAGTCCTTGCCACAAAAAAGCAAATGTGCTGGTCTATGTGTTTGTAGTAACTAACCCACCTTTAGGTGAGGATAATTGCATTTATTGGAGAGTACATGGACACAGTTATCTTCTTATCATACTACTTGATGTTCCAAGTTTAATAAGAGACTTCATAAAAATGCAGAGAAATAATTACAGAAAGTCATCTAGGAGAAGAAAACTAGACTGGAAATCCAGAGGATGCAACCTATTCTCTCTCACTGACCTGTAGGCTGGAGTCATGTGTATTATTTTTCTCCACCAGCTCCTGAACACACAGAGTTCTCCAGAGTCTGCAAGGGATGGAGAAGTCCTGTGCAGTGAAGGAAGTGATTTGCAGGGCATCCAGAAGCTCCACTGTCTTACTAGAGGCTAAGTCCTATGAGAAGTGTCTGAGGGAGCAGGAAGTGTTTAGTCTGGAGAAAAGGAGGCTCAGGAGGGACCTTCTGGCTCTCTACAACTCCCTGACAGGAGGGTGGAGCCGGGTGGGGGTTAACCTCTTCTCCCAAACAACAAGAGAGGAAATGGCCTCAAGCTGCACCACAGGAGGTTCAGGTTGGACATCAGGAGGCATTTACTCACAGAAGGGGTTGTTAAGCATTGGCAGGGGCTGCCCAGGGAGGTGGTGGAGTCCCCATTCCTGGAGGTGTCCAAGGAAGGCCTGGCCGTGGCACTCAGTGCTCTGGGCTGGGGGACAAGGCGGGCATCAGGCACAGGGGGGACTCAATGATCTTAGAGATCTTTTCCAACTTTATTGATTCTATTTATCTATTCTATGATTCTAGGATCAGGACCCCTTTGTCACAAACAAATTTGACAAAATGTACTCTACCCCTGAAGATGTTTGAGTTTAAATTGGCTTCATGGTTTTCCTGTGCTGTCTGGAGTTGCTTGATGAAATTGCTTCTTTCTAGCTTGCAGGTTCACTTCTTGATTTTTCCAGAAGCTGGGATGTCACATTTTCATTTGATGCCGTTCTGTTTCAGAATAAACAAAGGAGTGAATAGAAGCCTTTAGAAAAGGAGGATCTTTTGTTGTGGAGTAGTCAAACTGGGGTAAAGGAGAAGTTCAGTAGCATTCAAGTTAGCACTCAAGTTCTCCTACTGTTTTGAAAAAGATTACTCTGAAAAAAATGTGTGACAAGTTGCACAGCAAGTCACAGGGCAAAAAGAATTTTAAATAAAGATGCCCTTCATTTCTGTCGTTGTTTTAAAAAGGAGAATGACTTCTCCTTAACAGATGGCATATGACAACATATGTGTGACTATTCTTTTTCACAGTGTCATCATCTTGGTGTTACACAAAAAATTGAAGATTGCTGTTAATATTTCTTGGGCATCTCATTAATTGACCTAATGATTCAAGACTTCTGTTTCTGTGCTTTTCAAGCCTTTGGAATTCTGTGTAATTCTGAATATAAGGGATGATAATGTTCACTTTGTTATGATATAATAAATAAATGATAGCAAATCCATTCACCTCATCATCAGAAAAAGCAGAGCAAATCATTAAAATTGTGGGAACTAGTTTATGTCACAGCTAGCAAGAAGTGGGAGATGCCAGAAGAACTCTTTCCCAGGGTGTAGATAAGTGTATTGTTACTCATTTCAACCTTTATCAGACACCTTTTAGCAAAGTTATAGTATGGGACAGTTGAAAAGTGTTTATTTGTTCTCAGGATGATAATTTTTCTGTGTCTGAGTCCCATATAAAAGTTAAAGGGTTATGTTAGGGCATCGATCACTTCTGTGGGGAGGGAACCTGTTTCTATATTTGACCACCCCCTCAGTAAAGAAATGCTTCCCAATGTCCAGTCTAAACCTCCCTTGGTGCAGCTTTGAACTATTTTCACATGTCCTGTCACTGGAGACCAGGGAGAAGAGATTAGAACCTCCTTCTTCACTTCTCCTCCTCAGGAAGCTGCAGAGAGCCATGAGGTCACCCCTCAGCCTTCTTTTCTCCAAACTAGACAAGCCCAAAGTCCTCAGCTGTTCCTCACAGGACATTCCTTCCAGCAGCTTTGTCCTGCTCCTGCGAACACATTCAAGGACCTTCACATCCTTCTTAAATTGCAGGTCCCAGAGCAGCACACAGAGATCCAGGTGACACCATACCCACGCGGAGTAGAGTGGGATAGTCACCTCAACTAGCTGGTGATGCCATGTCTGATGCACCCCAGGATGGGGTTTTCCCACAGGCTGCTGGCTCACGTTGAGCTGCTGCCACCCAGCACTCCCAGATCCCTCTCTGCAGGGCTGTCCTCCAGCTGCTCCTCTCCCAGTTTATCCTTGTGCCTGGTGTTACTCCAAACTCTGTGCAGAACCCGGTGTTTTGACTTGATAAATATCATACCATTAATCACTGCACAATTCTCCAATTTGTCTACGTCCCTGTGCAAGGCCTCTTGTCTCTCAGAGGAGTCTACAGTACCTCCCAGTTTGGTATCACCAGCAAACTTGCTAATGGTGCATCCACCTCCTGTATCCAGACTGCTGATAAATATATTGAACAGAACTGGCCCTGGGGCTGAACCCTGAGGGATATCACTGGTGACAGTCACCAGCCAGTTGTAACCCCACTACAGCCCTTTGAGCTGTGCCCTGCACCCAGTTCTTCACCCAGTACCCCATGAACCCACTCATCCCTCAACTGGACAACTTGTCCAGAAGAGTGTTGTGAGGAACAGTATCAAAAGCCGTACTAAAATCTGTAAAACCCCATCCACGAGGTGAATGATATCAAGAGGATATCAAAATAGTTGATAGCAGAAGGATATCAAAATAGTTGAACAGGACTTTCCCATTGTAGCCCATACTGACTGTGCCTGATGATTGCTTCGTTCTTTAATTGCCACGAGTCTGCTGTAAATTGGGCCAGGGAGAGAACTTGATGTTTCCAAGTGTCTGGAAGATGGAATCAGCTGTGTTTTGCATTAGGTCAGCACTTGCAGAATTTTTATGTAGCTCATTTTCATTCACGTTAAGGAAATTCTCTTGTAAGTAAAAGTGTACAAATAGTCCAGATTGCTGAATGCCATGAGCAGATTCCAGACCTACCATGCAATTTTATTTTTTTTTTTAATCTTCATTTAATTACTGGAACATAACAGTGGTATTTCAAGGCAGTGACATTTGGTCGATCCTCTGGGAAATGCAGCCACAAATCATCTCAACACAAGAGTAGGTCAAATAGTAATAATCAAGTCATATTCATAACTCATTGGAAATAGACTATTCTGAAATTGCTACCTGATACAGAACTAATGCCTCATTAATCAGAAATACATCAGCCTAGGAACACTAGTTATGTCAGCTGGAATTATGAATGAGATTGCAGGGGATGCCACGTGCAGGGCTACATTTAGGTAGATGCAGTCTTGTGTGGGCTTGTACATGCTTAGAGGACTCGTTTTCATCATGGAAATGAACCCTGAAGTATGGAAAAATATGTTGTGTAAGAAAGAAGCTCTGCAGCTTTACACATTCAGTGCAAATAGCCTGAGAGAAGAACTCTCTTTGGGGTTTCTTGACTTAATTTCAAATAAGTGAATCACAAAGTCCTCCTTGTCACTGGAGAAAAGGGGGAGTTTATATAGCCCAGAAAAGACTCCAGGACTATATAAATTTTTTATACACGCACACACGTTCACAAAAATATATATATTTGCCTAAACTGGCCTACATGTAGGGAAGGGATTCTTCCCCTCTGCCCCCTCAGGTGAGATCTCACCTGCAGAGATGCCTCCAGCCCTGGGGAACAGCCCAGCAAGGACATGGAGCTGTTGGAGAGAGGCCAGAGCAGGAACCAAGAGGATCTGAGGGATGGAGCAGCTCTGCTGGGAGGAAAGGCTGGGAGAGCTGGGATTGTTCAGCCTGGAGAGGAGAAGCTTTGGGGTGACCTGATTGTGGCCTTCCAGGACCTGAAGGAGCCTGAAAGAAAGACGGAGAGAGACTATTTGCAAGGGCCTGGAGGGACAAGACAAGGGGGAAGGGCTTCAAACTCAGAGAAAGTAAGGTTAGATTGGATATGAGGAAGAAATTCCTGACTGTGAGGGTGGTGAGGCCCTGGCACAGGTTTCCCAGAGAAGCTGTGGCTACCCCTGGATCCCTGGAAGTGTCCAAGGCCAAGCTGGATGAAGCTCTGAACAACCTGGGCTAGTGGAAGGTGTCCCTGCCCACAACATGGGGGTTGGAATGAGATGATCTTTAAGGTCCCTTCCTATCCAAACCATTCTACAATTCTCTGTATTCCAGACCTTCCTTTTCCTGTGCTTTGGGCAGCACACAATTGAGTTGTTGTACACAAGCCAACCACCTACTGTGTTCGTATGTGCTGAGTCGAATTTAAATCCTCAACCAGTCAGCAAAACTTCATCTCCAGGCTCAGCAAAATTGCACAGCTTCCAGTTCAAATACAGTGGAAGTCCAGATATCTTAGAGTATAAGTAATACTTTTATGTGCAGATGGACTGCTAGTCCTGAAGTCATTTAGTAGGTTGGTGTTTCAATCCAGCTCTGGAATACACCTCTGAAGTCCCTGAAGTATAAAACATGCAACTTGTATCTATATATTTATTTAAAGTTTAGAACTATTGCTAGCTAATTACTATAGCCTTTGGTTTGAAAACCACAGGAAGATCATTTCAGCTGTTAAGCACTGAAATAGCAAATTCTTCCATTTCTTCATAAATTCTTTTATGGATGGAAACATGACATGGTGATGGACATGTATTAAAATAGTACAAATACTAGCTTCATCCTTTTGCAAAATGTGATCAATAAACTCATTTATTTTCAGGTTCAGCAGCAAAATTGATTGTCTAGTTATGCCATTTTAGCACTTCAGTCTTCCTACCAGTGCAGCAGCTTCAGAAATATTTGTACCAAAAATTAAACCTTCTCTAATTAAAATACTAAGCTTCTGATATTCCCACAGCATTCCATTTCCTATATATTCCTGCTTAATTTTTTGCAGTGCTAAGACTGTGGGTATTTTTCTGTAATTTTTAGTCTCTGGCTGCAAGTTAGTTTACTTGGAATATGATACTATTTTTGGTAGAGGGAGGTAAAAGCAAGTCATGCTCCATACCATTAATGGTGCTTTTCAGAATAGTCTTTAAAAAGAGCTGTCTTACTTGACAGTCCTTTTATGACACAAAAATAAGCGATTTTGGGGTGCCAGTTCTAAAAAAATGTGGTCCTTGTGTGTTTGAAATTTTGTAGCAATGGTTGGTTTATTTATCAACCAGTATTGTCTTAGTATCTAATAAATGAAAAAATTAAGTAGGACTGTAAAAAATTCAGAAGACCTGCTGGCTCTCCTCTTCTCTTTCCCTTTTTATTTCAATTCAATATGTGCTTTATGCACATTCTCTTTATGAGCAGCATTTCTGAGGAAAAGGCATTATGTTTGTGAAATATGTCCTTGGTAAAATACATGTGGCTTAGTGTATGTGGGAGAAAAAAGAAAGCACTGAGGGTAGATTAAAAAATGCAAAACCATACAAGAAAATGTTCTGAATATGCTGCCTGTTATCTGAATGAACAAGATATCTGATCTGGATGGGGGTTGCCCTTAATTTATATTGCAGCATTTAATGTCATTTAATACGTATTCTAATCCTGACAGAAAGTCAAAATGTTAAAAGTAGTATTTTATGCCACAGGCATGATTAAAGGTATTCTATTGTTGAGGAACGAGAATCATTAATATTGCAACAGCTTTTAACACTACTTCACAAAAGAAGTTACTGATTAAGCTTTTGCTAAAGGTCCTCAGATCTTGTCATTTTTATTACACAACTCTCAGGAGAAGCCTCAGACCATGGGAACCTTTTGTTTCAGGCTCTGAGTTGCCTGGTTTGTGCTCCATGGCATGGTCCAGCTGCCATAGGTGGTCACACAAAGGGTTGTGTTTAAATAATTGAGTTCTTAAATAGTAAATTCGGGGAGTTGTGTCCATACTGCCCTATGCCATTGCCCAATTCAGGTGTTGTAACCACTGGCACAACACTTAAACCTCAGTTAGGTCTGACATTTAATAGTTGAAGGATGTTACTGATACCAGCTGGAGGCATCAGGAAGAGCATTGGCAGCAAGTCAGGGAGGGGGTCCTGCCCCTCTGCTCAGCCCTGGGAGGCACATCTGCAGGGCTGGATCCAGCTCGGGCTCCTCAGGACAGCAGGGACATGGAGCTGCTGGAAGATGATTCTCCTGCGGAGATGCTGAAGGGATGGAGCATCTCTGGGAGCAGGAAAGGCTGAGGGAGCTGGGGCTGTTCAGCCTCCAGAGCAGACACTGAGAGGGGACCTCCCCCAGGTCTGTAGGGTCTGCAGGGAGGGGGCAGAGGATGGACCAGGCTCTGCTCGGGGGGGCCCAGCAATGGCACAAGAGGAACGGGCAGGAACTGATGCCCAGGAAGTTCCACCTGGACATGAGGAAGAACTTCTTTGCTGGGCAGTGACCCAGCCCTGAACAGATTGCCCAGAGAGGGTGTGGAGTCTCCCTCACTGGAGATATTCCAGAACCCTCTGGACACAATCCTGTGCCATGTGCTCTGGGATGACCCTGCTGGAGCAGGTGACCCCCTTCCAACCCGACTCAGTCTGTGACTCTGTGTAACATGTGGCTGGTGGAACGTGGCTCCCAGTGCAGCCAGCTGAACAGATGTAGGTCTTCTTCTTAATTTAGAAACCTGTGATACACTGGCCAAATATGACACTATGTCCTGATGTCAGAATAGCAGCACTGAACTGCACTCCCTGCAGTTCATGTCCACAGTCCTTCCAAATGATTCCCAAAGCAATTTGTGATTTATTTGAAATATGACTTTTATGGGAAACATCTGTGCTGTAGATCAGAAGGGAAGACACTCTGGTGTTGGGTTTCTCAGAAGCATTCTGTTGTGCAAGGGAAAGTTTACATGCAGAAGCAATGATTATTCTCATTAGAAAAGGAATTCAGTAAAGAAGAGAAGCTTCTGGTCAAACCAGATGCAAAAGTTCTCAGTAGCAGAGGAAGAAAACCTTTGACTTTCAGTGAAGAGAGGCTCTTCATCAGGAACTGTAGGAATAGGATAAGGAACAATGAGTTCAAACTGAAAGAGGGGAAATTTAGGTTAGAAATAAGGAAGAAATTCTTCCCTGTGAGGGTGGTGAGGCACAGACACAGATTTCCCGGAGGAGCTGTGGATGCCCCTGGATCCCTGAAGTGTCCAACGCCAGGTTGAACAGGGCTTGGAACAACCTGGGCTAGTGGAAGGTGTCCCTGCCCATGGCAGGAGGGTGGAACTGGATGATCTTTAAGGTCCCTTCCAACCCAAACCATTCTGTGATTCCAACTATGTATTTGAGTGAGACTTTTTCCAGCTGTGTTATTAAAAGCTGAGGATCCATCTCAGACAGCTTTGACCATGCTGGGAGAAGGCCCAGAAGTTGCACCCCAGTGCTAGAGCTCAGCCAGCCCAAAGGAAGCCAAATGGAAGGCAAATATATTGCTTTATAAATGACCTACTGTGCATAGGATGTGGTCTGTGGCACAGTGTGCACCAGCAAGAGAAGAGAAGAGAAATAAAATAAGAACTTTAAACTGAGAGATAAATATAGAAGATTCCCACTGCTCAATATTTTACCCTGTCTCAGAGATATGTGCTATTTAGACATCTGATTTGCTTAAAATCAGAGTGGGATAAATCTTAACTACTTACAAAGGATTAGCGAAGCATCTAGCTTGAAAAGCCATCCTTAAAAAAAAAAAAGTAGTTAAGAATAATTGTGCCACAAAAATTAAGATCTGTATAGTTTTCAGCACTTTAAAACTCAAATAAAGTTGTCTAGTTTGAATCTAATCCTACATAATTTTCAAACCTCGTGAAAATCTTTTTGAAAAGAAAGGAGAAGACAAACCTTTTTATCTTTAAAGGGGAAAAATCATGAATAATTTCAAGTAAAAAGTTAGTTCTAAGACTGTGGGATCTTGCTAATGCATCGTGAGCAGAAAAAAAACCAGCGAAATTGGATAAATAAATGATTTGTTATAAATTATTTGTAGGGAGTGGTGCATCTTCTAGTTACCTATCTTGTTGTCTTGCATTTCTAATGATTTTTTCCTGCTTTTGTTGCTAAGGGACCTCTTCATTTTGTGAGGATTTGTTGTGGTTTCTCAATCAGGTGAAAATAAATAATTGGTGCGTTGCCTTCCAATTATAGAATGAAAAACCACATGAAAGATGCTGTCCACAGAAATTAATGAAAAGTTGGTCGTTTGTTTAACTGTACAATAGGAGGAGAAGATAATGTGGCTGAGAGCTGAATTTAAGAATGTTCACTAAATGTTCAGTTTCCTACATTTTTAGTCAAAATTATTTAAGTGGGGGTTGTCAAGCTTTTCACATTTATGTTTGGTGGCCAGTCCAAGCTCAATATTTGCTAATATTCCTGTGTGAGTTGTTCAGGTTTGTAATTTTGCATGTTCTTGGTGTGAAGGTTCAAATATAACTGTGCAGAAAATCATCCACGTGCTGAGTTTGAGTTCCCACAATCAATCTGTGGTAGATATAAAGCATTTACCACTTTTCTACAAAATATATCTGTGGATGAATGTCATCTGGGAGTCATCCTCTCCACACTCCTGGTCAGGTAGAAGTGCAAAAGCAGCCACAATATCCTGCATAAAAGAAGGGTGTTTGGTAGATGCTGGTGGCACTGTTTGACCCCAGTCTAATTGTATTTTTCCAAACAATTGTCAGTAAATCTCTTTTTCACATACCAGCAGAACAAGTACATTTTAAATATATAATGGACAGACTTACAGAGAAGAAAGAGGAACATGTGAACACATCTTTGAGAAAAGTTTCCCTAAATAAGGACGATTTCTGCAAATTTAATGAATTCTGACTTGTCTTGGAGTTCTAACACCACAAATGCTATTCAGAAGTGTAATGGATCACCACAAAAACACAGAAGCACTGGTGGGGCAGATTTCCATGCACTTGGGACCTAAAAAAGACACAGCTTTTCGATCAGACTAATGGCTTGGAAGTGGCTTCAGGAAGAGTGCTGGTAATCACATTTGACGGTCGGAATTGATGGCTGATGGCTTGTAAAGGGCAAAGCACTGGAGTGATTTCAGGGAGCTTTTAATAATGCTCAGCAAATGATCAGGCTGCACAGTCAATCACTTTGCACATGCCAATATTCTTTTCCCCCTCCCAGGAAGTTCAAAGCATAGGAAAAAAAACAACAAACCCAAACTCAACTGAAAGCGCAGAATCGTGTGCTTAGTCAGGATAATCCCAGTGCCCAGAAGAAAGACAAGCAAGAAGTCAGATTTGAGGAATAAGCTTGATCTAGATGAGGAATAATTGTAATTTGCACTTCAGACTTCTATGCTACTTATGGATTCTTCCAGGATCCAATTCTGTTTGTAGTTACACCAGGGTAAGTTTTAAAGCCTGCTAAATCCTAATTCTTGGCCAACATTGAGGAAGACACAATCAAAGAAGCATCACACAGCAGAAGGTTGTTGAGGAATAGACTCCAGCTTCTGCTTCTTGTCTGTGGGTGCAAAGTTTGCATGATTTTTCATGTCCTTCTCCTCTAGGGACAAGTGGTACAGCTTGTGGAGAGTTATAACCCCTTAAAAGTAGGATCCACCCCTTCTCTCTTCTCTCTCACGAGGTCTAGGAAGAGCTTTTTCTCTTTTTCCATTCAGTTCCTTTATGAGCAAAACTTCTTGGAGCAGCTGAAAAACCGAACCAAAGTAGGTCAGTGGCTTCTCCAGAAGATGCAAGATCAAGAATATCTAAAACATTAATGATTTCTGAACGCCTCCAATTCAAGATGACTTGAAATACTCAAACCACAATTTTTAGAAGTCATAATGCTCACCAGGACACCAACTTAATTGTATGCATTATGACTATTTCATGGCAAGCTTTGCTCTCACAGTCTTAGTTCTAACTTTTTAAGTTCCCTGTTGCCAAGAGCAACACTAGAGAGACTTGCAGGTACTTTTTCACCTGTAGGGAATGGTTTGGAGAACAGCACTCAGGCTACTCAGCACAAAGTAGCTTTGCTAATATATACAACAGGTAATAACATTTTCATTTCTCATGTGTAGAAGGTAAAGAATTTTCCCAGTAGCAGAGATCAGCAAATTGGAGCATTGCCATGGAATGAAGTCTATTATTCACTCACCTGTGAACAGATGAGTCCATTTTCTGTCTTTAAAAATCAACAGGACATGGCCCAACTTTGTGAGTCATTATTGCCCCCAACTTATTTAGATGATGGACTGCTGGGACATTACATATTAATTCTGACTGGCACCTTATAGTATTTAAATCTTTTTGTGGTCATCCATTTTTGTATATTTTTACAGCTTTGTTCTGATGATTCTGAGGGTGGAGGACTGTTTTCTTCCAGAGGAAAGGCCACCAGAGGAATTGCTGGGTCCACTCTAGATTTCAGTTTTTAGGGAATTGATTGTGAATATTTTTTGGACATGAGACAAAACCAACAAATGTTGTCCAGGAATTTCCTAGGAAACTTAAGAGTCACTTGGTGTTATTGGTTTGTCTGGATAAATATGATATTTTACAGTCTGGTTTTACACATTCTCTATGTCTCTGGAACTTCAAGGAAACTTGAAGAACAAGCCTGTGTTTGGTTGTATTTGTAATTTTCTGAGGTTCACATTTACATTCTGGTGATGAGATGCTGTAATCTCTACATCATCTCCTGTTCACCTGCATTTTCAGCAGATGCAGTGGAATTAATCATTCTTAATCAATAAATGTTAACAGAAAGGTTGGGAGTAGTCTGGAAATAAGTTCTAACTTCCTTTTGTGGTAAAACTTAGTTTTAAAAAATAATACTGGTTTTGTTATCCATTAATTTTATTTTTTGAGAGCTGAAGCATAGGGTCTTGTGGACATGAGGAAGTTATTGTGGCTCTTGACTTCAGGGTCCTGTTTTCCGGCAAGGTGTTTTACACAGAGAGAATTTAAATGAAAATCAGAGAAAGAAGAACCCCTAGAATTTTCTTGTACAAATAACCCTTCACCAAATTATTCCCTGCTATCCTAAAGGCAGTTCTTCAGCTGATTTATGTTGTTCTTACCCCTTTCTACCCCTAAGACCAACACTACCCTACACCAACTGTCTCCTGGGAATCTCACTGTTTCTCTACTTGCCCAGAATTTCCCTTCCTCCCTGTGATACAAAATAAATAGCAAATTCTTGTCTTTCCACATTTCTTCATTGGCCCTTGCAACAGAAAACCCAGCTCATCAGTGTATGTTCATTTTATGTAATCTTCGAAGTTGGTGATTTACATTTGCTTTTTGGTGGTTTTGTTATTGTTTGTAGTGGTAGTTTTAAAAATAGTAAGAATACACTCCAAATTTCTGGTTTTGGAATGGTTCAAAGGGCAAGTTGTTTTATTGGTCTATTGATTATATTTCTTGAGTGACAGTCCTTCATCTTAGTCTCCTTTACATATGCACCACTTGTGATTAATATTCTTTATTCCAACTGCTCCTTAGAGGTGCCCACCTGCACTGAGAGCAGGGAGTGTAATACCTGACCAGAAGAAACATTCTTGTGGCCATTTTTTTTTTCAGTAACACTGTAATAAAAATATCCACAGTATCTAAGGTGTAAATTGAAAAAAACCCCAATGGTTTTCATTGGGTACAGGCTCCTTTTGTGGTTTGACAAACCCCTGTAGTTTTGCAAACCGTGATGTAGGGCATGAATAGAAATATTAGTTATAATCCTTCTTGTACATAAACTTCACAGTACAGTCTTCCTGTGAAGACTTTATACTTAATTTCAAGAAATACCAAATGGTTTAGTTTTCTATCTTCAGAGTTCATTGCTCTTAACTTACTGCAAACAAATGCAAGAACTATGTAAAATGGATACAATAAATGTCAAATTAGACATTCAGTTTTTCTGTAAGAAAGTGAAGCTCCTCAACCAAGTTCCAAAAGGGTTTTGTCCTTGTAATTCCTTGCACAGAACTGGAAAAGAGAAAAGAAAGAAAAATCTCACAAGAAGGAGAAAATTGATCTTTCTCTTTATTCCCAGCTGTGAAACTTTCCATGGTCAGGAACTCAGTTAAAATGGGGACATAAAAGCAAAAAATAACTGCAGAATTTAGGAAAAGAATGACCTGGGTCATCAAGTTCCATTCCATGAACATAAATATATAATACCGAAGAGTTCTCAGAACATCTATTCTTAATCTCCCCACAAAAAAAAACCCTGCAAACTAAAAAGCACACCCTGAACACTCCTTGAATTGGTCTAAAAACATTTGGTCTACAGAAGGCTAAATTTACCCAAAAAAACCCCCAAACCAAAACCCAAGAAACAACAAACCAAAACAACCAGCTCCAAACAATACCACACAGCGAGGAGGAGGGATGAACAACTGATACCCTACAAACTCCATGGCAGGATAAATAAACTCCCAGGTGACACCAGGAAAGGAAATAACCCAGTGGGCCTTGCCAGTCTGGTTGGTTCCCAGATTAGGAGGCTGCCCATAATCCTGAACATGCAAACAACAGATGCCAACTAAGCACTTTAGGTTTTCTGAGCCTTAGAGAGTTGTTATTCTCTGCCCATCACCTGCTCTGTGCTCAGGAGACAACAGATACATCAAAGAAGAGCCTGGGGGAAGAAAACCTCCTGAACCCTACAATTAATGGTCCTATCTGAATCACAGGATCAATAAAATATGCTACATGCACAGAAACCTTAAGAAACACCAATTTTTTTGCTTGAATTCAATGCCCAAAACTTCACAAAGGCACAGATTGTGTTACAGTCACTGCCAGTTCTGTCTCAGGCTCCTTCTTGGAACAAGTAGATTTCCCTGATGTTCTGTTTGGGAGGCTCTCCATCTTCTCCCAATCTTCTAATCTTCTCCAATTGTCTAGACTAAGTTTCATTAATGGATGATTCAAAGCCATTTAATCTCATTCCAGTAATGCTCTTTAAGTTGAACAATTCTTCTCTCTCTCCGTGGTATATACACCCTAACAAAGTAAATAACATTTTGTTATTTACTGTAATATTATTATTGACACATTTATTGCTACCTTTATTTTGGCAGCCGAAATAAACTGACTTTTTAAAGTTGTCTCTCAAAAATAGGTTCTCTTTTTTCCCTTAGCACTTACAGAGATAATTTTTAATTCTGATTTTAAATGTTCTTTGTGAAGGAAATCAACTTGGATTACAGATGATATCCTAGAGGAGCTATTCCTGCATCTTATTCAATTGTATTAGTTTCATGTTTAACCTTTGGGTTGCTCTTAAAATCAAGGGGAAGGGGGAAGGAATGCAGACAAGAGTTCACATAGTATATTCTACTTAAATTATTCCTACATAAATTTGAGATAGAGAGTAAACTGAATCTCAGTCTAAATTTAATCTCTGGGCTGGAATCAGTATTCCAAAATGTTTTCATTCTCAGTTATTTTTCACCAGAGCAAGGACCAAAAATAAAGGAGTGATTTCATAGTTTCAAAATTAAGCTTTTCCCCATCCAGGGCCAATGGTAGGAATTCATAATCATGGGAGACATCAAGGATGCTTTTGAGAAAAGGAATTAAGCCAAAAAACTTCTTTTTATTTGCAGACATTCCCACAGAGACGTCTGTGATCACTTCACAAAAAAAGTGAAGTGGACCAGTGTGGAAAAATGAGCAAAATGTGGCTTTATATTAACACAAAAAAGACTTTTAAGTTGAAAAAGAGAATTTTTGCTTTTGCAATTCTGAAAGAATGAATAGTAGGAGATCATAAATACCTCTGCTAATTGTCTGGTATAAATTAGGCCCTAATCCAGACTGAAGGCAGGAATTACAGAAATTAGGAGGAAGACTGATCTGGGTCTAAACTTAACATACATTTCTCGCCCTGATCCCTCTAAGTCTGCAAATAAATTGTGTTGAGGTTGTATCACATGATGCTTGGATCAGGCTTTCAGCACCCTGTTGAGAGCAATTCTTGCTCTGTGAGAGCAAATTTTCCTCTGTATGGAAATTCTCATAGGAAAGACAATTGTTCTGCTTTTTTTCCCAAACAGTCTTTTAAACTGCTTTGACCTCCCACATTTCTGTGTGGAATTTACTGTAGAGTTCCTATGCCCACCTTTCAATTTCTGCTTGAACTGTGGTACTTTTGTGAACACCCCATTGCTTGAGTTTTCCATCTTCTGTCTGCCCTCAGTCAATTCTGTTTTCACCTTCTGATGGAGTAGGAAGTTATGTCTTGACCTGCTAATTTTAAAGTCTTCCCTCTCATCTTTCAGGCTATTTTCACTCCTCTTTATCAGCTCCTTTTTCATAACCTAAAGTCTTTGTCTCTTTAGGCTACCGCTGCAAAACTGGGCTTCCAGCTCTTGAATCATTCTTGAAGCTCTTCCCCAAATCCTCCCAAATTTTCAATATTGTTTCAACGAAGTGATATTTACTTTTTTCCCTGATTTTCTTTCAGTTTCTTTGGTAGAAAAGGTTTCCACAAACAGAGCAGAGAAAGTTATAAAATCCTCAGATCTGTTTTTTCTGAACTAAAATGTCAATTGTTTGCCACATCTCTCTTGCAGCTTTGAGTTCCACCCCCAGCTTCTTGTGTCTGAGAGATTTTTCCCACTGTTAACTTTAATTCATATATTATACATCTCATCCATAATTTATCATAAAGAAGGACCTTCTATAATTTATCACCTGCATGATGAGGACATGCATGTGCACACATGCATATATGGGGTATTTTCTTCCATAAAACTAAAGATTACTGTATAAATATTTAACAGGGGTTATAGTCTGAGCAAATATTGTTCCTAAAAGTTCTAGAAAATAATGTTTTTCAGCAACTCTTATATGTATCACAGGGTAGAGCCTGGTTAGAAACAGGTGATGCCTTTCCACAGAATGTTATTTGTTTGAAAGGAAGAATTAAGGTAATTTAAAATGTTTATCATCTTATTAAAGGTATTTCTACTTCCATGTTTCCCAATTTCTTCTTCAGAACTTATTGTCTTTTAAGAGCTAGTACTGACCTTAAAAATAAGTCATATTTTAAGAAGAGAGGTTTTTTTTTTCTTATAATTAAGTACTGGAGACTATTTCAGTTCTATATGTGCTACAGTGCAGTGTTAGGCTGGGTCTAAAATACAGTGAGATGACCAGGACTGTCCTGAACAACTATATCCTTTAAGTGGTGTCTGTTGTCCAGAAGACAACCTATCAAACAAACTTTAAAACATGCACTCCTTGGTCAGTCAGTCTTCCTATATAGAGTAAAACTCTGTGAGAATTTTGTCTGAATAAGGGGAGAGCCAAGTCTGGGTCTCACAGAAAATATTTGTTATTAATCACTGAGCAATCTCAGTTTCCCCAAGTGCAGTATAACAACTGTAACCACAGTTCTCTGTAGCAAATACTCCTTCAAAACACAAAATCAGCATTTCACTGCAAATGATCAACATTTGCAGACCCTGGGCACTTAAAATGGTGCTCTTTCCTTCTCTTATTAAAAGAACTTTAGCAACCACTCTTTCTTTCACTCGAGTGTGGGGAGTGATAGTGAAACAGAGATTCATTGCGCCACTGACACCTGAGGGTTGATGAGGAAGAAAAAAGCAGTATCTGAGCTAAAAGACAATGCTATGTTGAATTCATGCTTTTTAACAAATTATGTCCCTATTAAAAATAAATGCGGATTATGTTCAAAATGGTGTTAATCACCCAGATTACCTCTGAATGTTCAGGTGCTTGCAGTTTCTATTTAAACAGGAAATTGCTCTAGGAAGAGTTAGCTAGAAAGGATTTCAAATTAAGTGAGAAAAGAGTTGGTTTGATTTTGGCTTTTTTTGTTTGTTTGTTTGTTTTATGGTAGGAAGAAGTTAATTAGTGAATATCTGTTACCTTTGGTCACGTCACTGTCTTTCCCTATCCCTGTTTTTGTTTTTTTGATGGCTGCATCTCTATGATAGAAATGAAAAGTACTTTTTATAGAGAGCAGGAAGGCTTGGAGTACAGTCCTGTCCACCCAGGTGAGATCAGGTCTCTCCTTTAGCCCCTTCTCATCTCATGGAGGGTTTTTTCTGCAGGCTTTGGCACAGAGGAAGAGATAACCAGGTAATAGGAAATAAAAAAAAAAAAAAAAAAGTGCAGAAGAGTTTCAGCTTTAATATCTCATTTTGAAAGATTAGGTGAAAGCAAGTCAATGTAACAGGTTGGCCACACAATCAAATCCCATCTAACCATTCACAATTAATTATTCAAGCCTGTCTTTGTGCTCCTGTCAATTTGAACAGAAGAGCTGTCAGCTGGTGAGTCTCTATTGAAGACCAGCCTCAGATCGTTATTATTGAGCTGCCCCTTCCCAGACTCCCGGGCCAGAGCTACTGTCAGAAAGAAAAAGAAATGAAACACAGGATATTGACTTTTTGGATCTATGGGATATTATTTATTTATTTATTTTCCACCTCCTTTCTGTGCTCTTCGCCCTGTGCTTTGCACGACGCTCCCTTTTGCTCCAGAAAGAAAAAGTCCACGAGGCTCAATTTACAGGGATTTGCATGTATGTCCCACCTTTTTGATGGGAAATGCTCCAGGGGAGGGAGATAGTGTGTCTCAGCCGTGGTCATGGTGCAGAATTCAAATCCTCAGGTCAGTGATACAAACTCTTGGGGCTCTGCCTAAGAGGATTGGAATGAGGAAAAATTGGCTTTCTCCCAGGAGATAAAGACTGTGAACTATGAAAGCAATAATGTTGACCCAAATAACAGTTGCTCAAGAGATTGAACAAGTGAAGAATTTGCTTAGAATAAATGCCATGCAGCTGTCAGATTTTGCCACGTTAATTTTCTTCTTATAAGATTCATTTATGGCTGTTCACATCCCTAAGCCATTGGCTTCATAAAAGAATATACCCAAATTAAAGTTGAGCATCAGGAAAAGAGAAGAAAAATAGTTTTAGTTCAGAGCTTTTTCTTCATTACTGTTTTTGCTGCCTAGTTTTGAAAAAGAGGGATAATTATTTTTAAATGTTCTTATCTAAAGTGACACCAGCATTTTTTGAATGCTCACATAAAACGTCTAAACTGCACTGTGTTTTCTCAGGAGAAAGAAGTGCATTGAAGCAAACTGGGTGAACATCCTTACTTTAGATTAATTTGTCCAAAAAAAAAAAAGAGTACTTATAGACCTTATGCATATAAAGCACTGTGTGCAGAGAGTCACATCTCTTTTTCAGGCAGCTGACATGCCCAAGTAAGAAAAATAGACCACTGGTACAGGGTTTTAAATCCCTTTGAATCCACGGTCTGGTGGCTTAAACAAGACACACATTTATGGTTTACAGATCTCATAATCCTCCTCTCCTTTAAGGTGTATTTTATCCCCATGTGGTAATCATAGAAAATCATGGTTTGGTTTGGAAGGGACCTTAAAGATAATGCAGTCCCACCCCCCTGCCATGGGCAGGGACACCTTCCACTAGCCCAGGTTGCTCCAAGCCCTGTCCAACCTGGCCTTGGACACTTGCAGGGATGGGGCATCCACATCTTCTCTGGCACAAGAAGTTCCAGTGCCTCACCACCCTCACAGTAAGGAATTTCTTTCTAACATCTGACCTAAATTTCCCCTCTTTCAGTGTGAGCCCATTCCCCCTTGTCCTGTCACTGCCATTCCTGATGAGCAGTCCCTCTCCAGCTCCCTTGCAGCCCCTTCAGATCCTGGAGGGTGCTGTGAGGTCTCCACACCACCTTCTCTTCTCCAGGCTGAACTTTCTCAGCCTTCATAGGGGAGGTCCTCTAATTCCCTTATTAGCTCTGGACCTGCTCCAACAGTTCCATGTCCTTCTTACGTTGGGGGCACCAGAACTGGGCACAATATTCCGGGTGGGGTCTCACCAGAGCGGAGCAGAGGGGAGGCTCACCTCCCTCAGCCTGTGGCCCACACTGCTTTTGCTGATCCTCTGGCAATTCCCTGCATGCAGTTGCTGTTGTTCTACACCTACAGTCGTGCAGGAGGCTGGGGGTGTGTCTGACTTACACTGTGCACCCTCAGACAGGAGACCTGCGCCGACCGTGGGTGCAAAGGACACACTTTACATTCTGCACGTCTTGGGTGGGCTGAATGTGCTGGACCTGTGTAACCTTTTCTGTCAGGTCAATCCTGCTCAGGCAACTTCACGCTCCTTGGAATATCTGGGAATGCAGGAAAAGTCAGTTATGTAGATCTTCCTGGATAAACATGATTGGCATGGCCAAGGCCATCTGTGCCTACATCACGTGATGCCTACAAGGACGGTCACTCTGTGACTCAACATGTTCTTCCATGGCATGTGGAGATAAAGCAAGAGGGGATGACTGCTCATAGGGTCCAGACAATGTCAGTCTGTATCTGCTTTGACATATTTATTTTGGTTGGTTGGTTTGGTTTTTTTTTTCGTCTGTTTGGTTTTGTGTGTTTTGTTTTTGTTTTTTTTTTTTTTTAAACTGATGCTGTTTGTCCTGAAATATAAGTTTTAGAAGTGGGAAAAATGCTTTGTGTGACTTTCAGCCTAAAGTCCAATATTTAGAATATGAGTTTGTAGCATTTTTTTTTCTAAAAGACCTGTTTCCTTAACATTCATCATTTAAAAAATACAAGAAAAAAAAATTATAGTCACTCTGATTGCTTAATAAATGTCGCAAATCAACCATAAAACAAAGCTGTGAGGGCTAACAAAATAGGTGCTTTTTATAATTTCTAGAGCTAAATGCATCTGTAATACAGGAAAAGCTCGGGAAAAGCAGAGGAATGTTTAACACAGCTTGGCTGAAACCTTAATCTGGCCAAAGGCTGTATTTTCAAAACAATTTATTCTGAGGTCTTCACACAAAGTGAGCACTGGTGCAAACAAAACAGGTACAGAGCTCTGGTGAACACTCATGGAAAGACAAGAACAGGAGTAACATTTAGCTCATACACAGAGCTTTCCATGTTCAAACTGTGTCCTTGCTGTGCACCTACAGAAAGGGTTGAATCGTATCTGACAGGTCTTCAGGCACAGCCCATAAAATGAGGATGTTTTTGTGCTCAAAGCCCAGAACTGGGATACAGGATTCCCAAATTTGCCACAAACACACAAGTGGACTTTAGGCAAATCAATTAGCTTTAATGTGCCTCAACTTCCCAATCAAATAAAAACAGGCCAGTGATGATAATTGTCTGAGAAATGTATTTGGGCATATTTGCATAATGTTCCTGATATCTGGAGAGGCTTCCAAGTCATGATTCTCTGAGCAGTTCATAAAAGGCAATAAAAAACCCTGAAATACTTCTATTTATTCTAAAGGAATGATGCTTGTTGTGTTTATAATGTGCTTCCAGTCCAAGGGAAGCAATAACACAGAATCACAGTAATCTCTATGAGATGATCTGGACCTTCACATCCCTCTTAGTTTTGTCTCACATAGATCTTTGAAATGAAGTTGGATTGAAATACCCTATAATCTTGAATTGATGCCCAGCATAAATCACAGTGTGAATTTAGTCCATGATGAAAAGTTATATTTACTGAACCCTTTTTATTGTTAAAAAGTTTACTTTGACAAAGATGACAGCAAACAGAAAATAAACAGCGTGATAACCACACATCTACTCACAAGATTATAAGTCTTGATCAAAGTGTTTCTGATTACTGAGAAGTTGTAAGAATTATAAAACTTTGTAACCCACAAAAAGTTATGTTAGAGTGGAAATTGGTGTGTGTGAGAGAGGGCAAAGTAGAGGAAAAGTAGGTATGGTTAGAGGAAATTGTGAAAAATAGTTTAGTTTTCAAAGAGCTGTTGAAAAGCAACTCCACAGACTTAACACCACTGTCTTCTTCAAAAAGATAGAAATGTACATCATTAGTTGCTTTTCTTCTTCCTTTTAAAAATTATTCACTGAACTCTTTCCCCAGAGGACTGGCCAAGAGTCTTCAGGGGAAACTATTTTGTCTCTAGTTCCTAGTGGTGTTTCTTCCTCCCACAGTGAATATTTTGAATATTTTTTGTGCAAACAATGTAGGTTTGATTTTACAAATTGAGCAAGGAAGATGCTAATTCCTTCCCATGTCATTACCTTAAACCCAAATTAACCTGTTTAGCTTTCCCTGATTTTACACTCTCAAAATAAGTAATTAGATAAAAATACTACAGTAGAATGTACCATATGAAGCTTTGTCTCTGCTGCTGCACATGCCTTAAATAAAAATTCTGAAGGCTCAGATGTCTTGTGAAGCTCTGAATAGATCTTTTCATGAAAGGCAGTGGGTACAGTTATAAATTCCTCACAAAACTGTTCCTTCAGGTTGAGATGCTTCATTACCTTCCCAGTTACCTGCAGAATAAATGTGGTTAAACATGTGGGGCCACAGAGCTGCTCTAATTAACGTAGAGTAATATTGATTATTTGCAGTTAGTCAAAATAATCCTGCTGCTGGTGGCACTTGTAATTCTGTGTGTGCCAGGCTGTGATTTATTCTGATCATACTGTCTATAACACTTTATATTCTGGGCATACAATGACTTCTATAAACTATTAAGGTGCATGTTTGATGATGGTGACATAAACCAGCTGCTGTTCAGGCCAGAGGAGATGGAGGTTTTCCTTTTACCTGACAAGCTTGTGTTTAAATTTCCATGCAGATGGAAGGAGGGATGGGTTCTGTTCCTTGATTATATAAAGAGCAGAGCATAAGTTTATTTGTGCTAAGCCACCAGTCAGCTCCAGGCTATTTATTTATGTGGGATGCACCAGCAAAAGCTTGAGGGAAAAGATTTTAATCCTCCAGACAGCTCCATATATCATGGGCAAAGCTGAATCCTCTTTAATCAGAGCCCCTAAAACTAGCTGGTGATTTAATATTATCTATTTGCTTCCTAGCTGAAAAAAAGGAAAGCAGATTCTGCAGCAATGTAGGCAAGGACTCAAATCATCTAAAACTGTGGGATTAAAGATTATGGCAGTTTTATTAAATATCCTGGAGGACTGACAGTTAACAACAGCAGGTAGGGAACTGTAGCTGCCCATACCTAATAAATTCATGGAAGATTAAGAGGGGGAACAATTAAATATAAACATTATGTGATCAGTCATGTTTATACTATCCAATCATAAAATAGTGACAATTGACATAACCTGATCTGTGTACACAAAAATGCAGCTCCTGCATCAAGTTATGCTTTATTTGAAAAATAAAAAAAAAAAAAAAATTATTCCTCCTTTATAAAGCTTGAACTCAGCATATCTAAGTGGAATTGGTGTGGACACTTGGCATGAAATACATTTTTACAATCTCAGAAACATGGAAGGGGCAATGAAATGTGTTCTGATTTGTGTAATTTGCCTGACAATCTCGTTTTCAGGTTGGCCATGATCCTGGTACCCAAACTTATTCAGAAAATGATAACACTGCACATGTAAGAGCAAAACGCTCCTATGATTTTCTGTGTCCTGAGGTTACAGAAACATAAATGAACTCACGTTACAGTTGAATTTAAAGCAGCTAGAACCATGAATGCAGCTACCACCAGCGTTCAGGACCTGCTGGATTTTGGAGCACTATGTTCAGGCCTCTTTCTGTCTCCATCAGAAACCAAGAGAGTGCCAAAGCTCTTGTTCCTGTGGTAAAGCTGTGAGTGACTCAGCAGATAATCTCTCGCAGCTCAATTTATACAGACGAAACTGCAGCTCCATTTCCCTCCCTCCTCATTTTGTCTTTCTGTCTATTTTTTTTAATTATTAATAGTTTTGCTTTAGTTTTGCTTTTTTTCCCTTTTCTTTTAACTTTTTTCCTCTTCTTTCCTCCCCCCCTCCCTCCCTTCCTGCCTTCCTCACTCCCTCCTTTTCTCTTCCAATTTTATTCACCCTATAGTTTCTATAGTCAGGAAATAAGCAGGTTTGTTGTGATAATTCATACAAAACATCAGTGGAAATCTGAAAACTATGGCTGTGGCAAAATCTCTAGTTGTGAGACAGTAAGCCATTTGGGAATGGAGAAGTAAACCCCACAGTAGTTAAATTTCTTTAAATCCATTTTCTCTGGAAAGACATTGCTGTTCCCTAATATTCCTCAGAGATAAAGGTGCCAAAATGATAGCAATTTTGTGTTAACTGTTTTCCTCTTCAGTCTTTTCTATCATGAGTTTCATTCTGGGGAAAAAAAACCAAACCAAACCAAAACAAAACAAAACAAAAAAAACCAAACAAAACAAAAACACACACAACAGACAGAAGGAAAAGGGAAAAAGAGTGGCTTTAGAAGTGAAGGAAACTTCAGGCTTGCAAGCTCATGATAGAGGTACATCTCTAGGAGCTTTAAGGAACCTGGAATAACAGATCAAATATGTCAGCAGCCTCCTTTGTCTTGGACAACCACTTCCTATAGCTTTTGTGCTTTTTTTTTTGTTTCCTTGTGTCAGGAAAAAATGGGAAGATCTAAGATCTTGATCCTCATGAATAACATTGCACCGTGATGGTGCTCTAGTTATCCAAACCCAGACCAAGGAGAGACAAAGACCATGTAGTGAATATTAAGTATTTGGTTCTTCAGCAGGTTTGTCTGAAGGGTGGAGGTGATAACCCAAGGGAGGGATAATTTGCTTGTAATTAAGAATGTTCATTACCCTTGGGCTGCAGGGCAGTGCTGTGGCTTTCCTCCTGGACGTGAGCTGCAGGTTGTTTCCCAGACAGGCAGAGGGGCAGTGGGCAATGTGCTCACTGTGCTCAAGGTGTGATTTTTGTGGAATGAACATCAGTGTTATCCTCTGTAAGGAGTGCTGGCAGGGCCTGTGAGCTTGGCTACATCCCATGAGGGGGAAGCTGTGCTGCTTGGAGGAGCATGGTCGTGTTTTGTCCATCTGCAGCACCTCCTGTGAGCAACACCCCAGGTGTCTCACGTGGGTTGGGTACATGGAGTGACACTTAGAAAAGTGAAATCCTTTCCTCCCTCTTTCCCCACGTGCTTGTCCTTCCTCCTCTAATCTCTGGGCTGTGTAGCAAAAGCATTCACAGGACTGTGACTTCAGGGCACAGTTTTTCCAGCACATTTTCCGTGCCCAGAGCAGCAGATTGTTTTGCTTTGAGGGTGATGCTGTTGCTGTAAAACTGAGTTATAGGTTACCCTGCTTGGGCTCTCTGGGGAGGTCTCTCCCCTTTTCTGCACAGGTCACACTAGAAACTTGCTGAGCAGAAGCTGTTCTATCCGGTGGAGGTGACAAGTGCTGCTGATAAGAGTTTATTTGTTCTATATTATCATTTGGCACACGATTAGATCAGCCATCTGTTCTCTTAATTTCGATCAACCCAATTTAGGCTGCAATAACATAATGCCTTTAGATGTGTTTCCAACAAAGTAAAAATCAAATATGATTTTTTAAAACCATCCTGAGGATAACGTTACCCCCTATTTAAAGACTACCAGCATGCTGGGGGAAAAGGGCCTGATTAAAGAATAATTAACATCAAGGTTTTAAAATATTCTCGTTTTCATACACAAATATTATGCACTAATTCGACAGGAAAGTGTTCACATTTTCTTATGAATTATACATGAGAACAATTTCACATAGGAAACCTAAACAGAATTATTTTAACTTATTAGTCAGACCTGTAAAATTTTATTTTAATCTCTGATATTATACAGTCTAATGGAAAGCATTAAAAACCTTACATAAGAGCAATTTCATAATTGTTAAGTGACCTCTTCTACTGAGAGGAACGATTTGCTAATGCAGCTCAACTGTAATGAAGTCATAGGTTGTTTAGGGCACTAGTCAACAGATAGTTAAAGGAGGGGTATGTGTCAAAAATGTCATGGGATTTGGGACCCTTAGCTGGGGTTGGTTAAGCCTAGACATGATCCAGTTTCCTCCACCTCTTCCCTGTTTGTTTTGTTCAGGACAATAAGACCCATCTCTTCAGGATCTTACTATGTATCTTCAGGTCAAGTGGTTTGCTAATATCTCAGATGAAGACATGAATTTTAAGTTGCAATTAGTGAGTGAGATTTTGTTGAAGAAAGTTGTTGATAAAAAAAGCAAACTGTTAAAACATTGTCGAATGATGTTGCGGGCTGGTGAGCTGTGTAGGGAGATGGGATCGTGGATTGGAACATGGATTTTCCATACAACTGATATGAATATGATACAGAATGGAGGAAATCTATTCTCTGAGTCCATGGTTCTGAAAAGGAGACCACAATTCAATGAATAACTGAAGCAAGTTAGCCCTGATAAGAGGACCTTATTTCCTGAATGGGTAAGTTGAAGAAAAATTTGTATAGAGGAGAGTGGTGACATTTTTACATTCACTACAACCAGAACCATTTACTGAACTTATGGGCATGATTCAAACTTGAAAACTAACTTCAAAAAGTTGTTAAGGTGGTGAGCAAAAAAAAAAAACTACAGGAATATTTCAAGATATGAATAATTCACAGGAAATGATTTAGGAAGTTCAATCTGTATAACTAATTAAGGAGAAGGATGGTATAAGAGGTAATTTCCTCATGTTCTGTAAGTACTTAAATGGGCAGAAGATTACTGACTGCAGAGAAAATCTTTAGTGAAGGCACAGTAAGATCCAATAACTGGGGCAAAGGCAGATGGACCCAAACAATGCACTAACTTTCAAAAGTGAGAATAATTAACCATTGGAATAATTTACCTGGGGGTATCACAGGCTCTCTGCTTACAAGAAATCTTTAATCATGACTAATGTCTTTTTAAAAAACCTATAGAGTAACTTCCAGATATGGGCTTGGTGCAGAAGTTAATGGGGGGAGCACGAAAGGTGAGAATAAATGACTCTAATGGCCTTTCTAGTCCGTGGATCTTTATAATTTGTTTCTGGTCTCACAGTGAGGCAGTTATGTGCTGGTGACAGATGGGATGCTGAAGAAAGAGTTATGGGTTCCATTCCCTGTTTTTTTCACTAACTTGTGTACATCTATCCATGGATCTCAGTGAGCTTCTCTGTAAGACATTTAAATGTTCACAGAATCACAGAATGGTTTGGGTTGGAAGGGACTTTAAAGACCATCTACTTACAACCCCCTGCCAGAGCAGGGACACCTTCCACTAGACCAGGTTGCTCAATGCCCAATCCAACTTGGCCTTGGGTTTAAATACTATTTCAAACTAAGTTTAATGCTATTTTAAGTAGTAATATATCTCTATGCTTGCCTGCACCACCAGGGCAAAAGGTACTGAGGGTTCATGGCAGCCTTTGAACTCTTTGAATGAGACACATATTCCAGGTATTGGACCAGGTTTTCAAAGACCCCAAGCACTGAAAGCCAAAACAAGATTTCAATGTCTCTGAAAATCAGATGCTGAAATTATTATAATCAAGTTTTCAAGGCATTAATACAAACAGTACCAAGAAGGAATAATAAATGGGAATTATGAGCTATATTTTGACAGTGTTCTTTTTAATTGCTGTGAAGGAGGCTTCTCTGTCTTCCTGTCTTGAAGCCTACTAACAGCCAAACAAACAAAAAGCTTCAGTTTATCTGAAAGGATGTTTCATTAAAAAAAAAAAATAAAAAAAATCTTTATTTGGCATGTTAAGTAGATGAGCCAAAAAAAAAATTGGGCTTTGTTACAGCAAAGCGCGAGCGATTAAATTAAGAAGAAAAAGCACTCCCTTGGATCAACAGGGCAACGAGAGGCTGTCGATCCCCATCCTGCTGCATTTCCAAACACTTTTTGAAGTACAGAAGGCAGAACACTCAGCACTTGGGCTTTGTCACAGCTGACAGCCTGTCTGCTTTAATGAAAATGCTCCCCGTTTAGGAGCTGACAGAAATTACAGGCACTTCCCCTTTTATTTCCCTGTCATCTTTTCTGTCTCAGCAGAAGGAGGGGTTGGTTATTAAAGCATTACATAAGTATGCAAAATATATTAAGGAGAAGAGAGGAAAAGGCAAAGCTTTAGCCCTGCAATTATACACAATGTCTGATGGGGAGAAATGTGGGATAACATCTGATATGTGACAATAACTATTTACTTTCAGTTATCTTTAAAGAGGGTGAGGCAAAAAATCTCTAGATAATGCTTTAAGTGAAGGTTTTATTATACTATTGCCTGAGTAATTTCCAGGAGGAAGATGATCTAAGCAGTGTTAGATAGCTCAAGTATGTTCATAACTTCTCTAGAAAATACAGTAAGATAACACAGAACAATTTCTTGGCTCTGCACAGCTTTCAAAAACCTCTTTTATTAAGTGGCAGGCTTTTAATAAGTGTGCCCACTCTCACAGACCCAGATGTAGCACTGCATCTGAGGAAACCTGCTTCCAGGGCTGAGAGGGAAGGCTTCACTTGCAAATATAAATATAAAAATCGGTACAATGGGATCTGGAAATAGCCCACAAATCTACATATATTCATCAGCCACTGTTGAATATGACAGTAGCCACTCCACATCCTCATCCACATCCATAATCCACAGCCCAGCTGTGACTCCAGAGCAAATATTAGCAGCAATAACATGTACAAGGTAAAAATACTGACAAAAGTGAGCTTTCAACAGTTTTAAGGGGAGCTCTGAATTTGATCCTCTAACTTAATTTATGACAGTTATTTCATTCTTATCCTGAGAAGAGAGACAGATTTAATTATTAATGGTGGCCTGTATAGACCACCTCTCAAAACTGTGCAGAGAATCTGAAAATAGAGAGAGCTTTAGAAAACCTTAGAGAAAGGAATTTATTTTTAAGCTTTGGCCACATCTGTGTGATCTCAAACTTGTGTGTACTAGAAGTCTCCAACAGTGAGACTCTTTGCAGAAATGGAATTATGTATATTTAGCAAAGGTGAAAATGGACCCCAGAAAAAGAAACTCCTGGAAGCCTTTGTACAGGGAGCACATTTCTGCCTCTCAGCTGTTTGGGTTCCACTCACTTGACACAAATGCACAGCATGTGCAGATTTACTGGAGGGACCAAAACGGTCACAACCACCCCATTAGCACCTTTTTATGTGTTCCCGGTCCTGTGATGTGAGAGCAGCCTCTCTGCCGGCACCCACCCCGGCACAGTTTGGTGAGGGGGTTACAGCCCAGCTGGAAAAATCTGATTTAAGTGTGGATTGGGCTGCAGAGGACACGTCTGCGTGGCACACACAGCAGCCTGGCAGCCCTGCCAGCAGAGTGGCATTGCTGTGGGCAAGCTCACGTCTGTGCTGTCTGAAATGCAGAGCTGGTTAATGCTCACACAGCTGGAAACAACAGCGAGAAGAGATTGCCTTTGCTGCATCCCCCAAGTAAAGCCCTTAAATGTGATTCCCATCTCCTGAAGCTGTCATTTTATGCTGCCCACGGAGCAGAAGGGAGACAACTGTGCTTCAATTACCTGTGGTTCTTATAACATATTCCTTGGCAAAGGTAGGTTTGCTTTATGAATATTTCAGGAGTGCAGAAGCTGCTTGTGACACCAAAGTCAAACAGCTCGTGGTTTTCACACCAAAACCCTAAATATCCTTCTAACTTAAAGACAAACCTTGTTAAGGGGTACAGATGTTCAGTATCACCACGTGATGAGAAGAGAGGGTGGCACAAGTGTTTATGAGCAATGTAAACAAGGTTCTGAGTAACTGAGTATATTTGTGAAAGGAAAAGAAAGAAACACTTAGAATAGGTTACTACATTATATCTAGGAGTTACATTATATTGTATTGGTTTAACTTATCACTAACTGTCTGTGTCATTTCACCCAAACATGGCAGCTAACTATTAAAATAATAGATGTAAGATAGCTTTGGTTTTTTTTATTTAAGCTTTTCAGTGCCGTGTTTCAGACATCTGGCTGTGGAACTGAGATAGGACTTATTCAGGTGCTTTTCCTACTACACTCTACAGTGCATTTTTCACAAGCCTTCTGTTTGCAGGCAATTAAATTTTCACAGGCATGTGAATTCAATGTGGCTTCTGTATAAGAAGAAACCTCCCTAGTCTGTAAATCTGTAAATCCACCTAGGCTGGAATATTGAGATGAGGAGATTGCTCTTGCCATCCTGTTCTCCCTTCTCCTTCATGTTTCCTTGCCCAGCTCTTCTCCTTTATCACTGGGCAAGTACCTCAACACCTTCTATTCCTCCATTATGGTGATTTATTTTCACAGAGTCACTGGGTCATTTGGGTTGGAAAAGACCTCCAAGATCATGGATCCACCTTGTGCCCCATCCCCACCTTGTCCCCCAGCCCAGAGCACTGAGTGCCACGGCCAGGCCTTCCTGGGACACCTCCAGGGATGGGCACTCCAAACCTCCCTGGGCAGCCCCTGCCAAGGCCTGACCACCCTTTCCAGCAAGAAATTCCTCCTGATGTCCACCCTGAACCTCCCCTGGCACATTTTTAGGCCTTTTTTTCTTGTCCTGTCACTTGTTACCTGGGTGAAGAGCCAGGTAACCCCCCCTGGTTCCCCCCTCCTGTCAGGGAGTTGCAGAGAGGAATAAGGTCCCCCCTGAGCCTCCTTTTTCTCCAGACTAAATAACCTCACCAGTTATTTAACCCTGATGTGGTTATTTAATAATTCAATATGCATGCAAGGATGGGGGGGGTGGGCTGATGTTGCTTTATTCAATATTTTCTGCTCTAGGGGTCAGTCCTGTCTTGTGACATTAAAAGGTTGTTAATTTTATTCCCCATTTCTTTTATATTATGGTTTAAAGGAGATTGCCCTCTGTAATGATACCATTTCCTTTCTGTCTTCTCTCTGTTGGATTGCTTTCCCACTGATGCATTTGGGAGCAAGCATCCTGACTACATTTAATTATTAAAAAGTCATTGCTCAAATAGAGCTCTGAAGAAAAGGAATTATTTCTTACTGCATATTACTGAGTATTAGTTCATAATGGGTTTCATCTTTGTGTACTCTCTCCCCTAATTCTGGAACCCGGTGTATTTTATAATAGGTACAGGTATTTATATTGTGAGACCTACCAGCTACTAGAGAAAAAAAAAGATGTAAAGAAAAGAAAATATATTAATCTTTTCTCCGATGTAAGAGTTTTAGAAAAGCACATACAGCTTAGACTACAATATTTTTAAAGTGGAAAGATTAAACAGGTGAGGCTCAGGTTTGCAATGCATTCCAGACACATTACTTCCATTTACTGCATTATGGGAAAAGCTTCAGAGCAAACATTTCAGTCTTGTTCAGTTTTAGGGGGCAGTCGCTTTGCTGGGCTTAATTTTCTTCCTGAAACAAACTTTTCTGCGTCAAACTAAAAAAAAAAAAAAAATAAGCTTTGGATTTTAAATGACACATCCTGTGCTGATTATTTAAGCCCTCCTTTTAGATGCTGTCTGTCTGCCTGCTTCTCTGATCACAGACTACAATATTATCATATTATTATGTATTAACTCATCGTCTGCCGGTGGCTCAGCCATGGAGTTCCTGAGGTGCAGAGGGAGCTCAGCTCATCCTGCTGAGCCCTGGAATATATGATCCCACAGGAACATGGGCAGGGTGGGGTGGGAATGCTTGCAGGTATCACACATGTGCACAACCTCACTGTCTTTCTAAGACCTACAGCTCTGCTGCTGAATTGCCATCACGTCATTCTACAATATTGAATTAAATTGAAATCAATCCATTGGTTCTTTACACTGTACTTTACTTCAGATGCCTCTTACATTATTCTTCAATTGTGACATAGACCATGGCACATTTCTTTCTTTCACTCCTCACCTTTTCCTTACAGATTCCTACCTTTCTGCACATGAAGTGCAAATTAATACCTTTATATGCATTTGCAATGAGTACTTATTAAGCTTATAATTGGCAGCTTCAAGACTGGCCAAAAAAAATCTTTGTGACCCTCCAGCCCGTGTCATCCACCCTCCAGTGCAGCAGATATTTTAACCACTGCCCATTTTCATGTCTTCCAGGACCTAGATTTCTCATCACATCCACGGGAGCCTTGTATATTTTAGACGTACAGAATGAAGACGGGCTGTACAACTACCGATGTATCACAAGGCACAGATACACTGGAGAAACACGACAAAGCAACAGTGCAAGACTTTTTGTATCAGGTGATTCTTTTTCTGTATCATGCTAAATGAAGTGTTGTGTGTGTCTGTCTCTGGTGTGCTCAGCTGGCAGGGCGAGTTCCTGTGCCTTCATGCACTAAAACCCACTTTCTCTGTCAAACAGAAGTGGTGAGCTGCGAGCTGCTGCTGCAGCTGGAAAAATAAAATACCCCACTTTAAAATCCTTTCTTTCTGTTTTTCACCTCCTGTTAGATGTATCCAGAGAGCCTGTAGGATGCACTGGACAGTGTGGTGATTTTTAGCAGGTTTAGAGTAATTTATGAAAAGACTGTGGATGGGATTCATCCCATCAAAAGTAGGCTTGTTCAGGGAAAGTATCTAATCACCTTGATTTCCCTGTTAAGAAGAATCAAGGAAAAGGAAGACTTTCAGGGGTGGTGACCTGATCTACTTCAGCTGCCCACTTTGGGGTGAGATGAGTTGCCTCACAGTCCCTGTTTCCCTCTGTTAACCATAGCAGGAGGTCAGGGCCTTCATTTGGCTCAGCTGTAGATACTTCCACTGTGGGAGTCTCAGGTTAGGAGAGGTGCATTTCAGCCTTCTTTTTCATCCATCACACTCCTACCCTGGGGAAAACAGTGTGTTCCCCTGCTTCCAGGAGGGATCTCCAGCCAGAAGGAGTGTATGGCCCGTGCCAGTCCACCCAGGTTGCTGCAGGCAGGCAGGAGGGTGGGCTGGTGGCTGCCCATGCTCAGGGCTGAGAGTCCCGAGGCAATGGCTTTGTGCACCAGGTGGGAAAATGAGAAGGTACTTGGGGTATTTTAACTTTTCCTTGAAATTGTAAATCATCTCCTGATTGTTTTGTGTGATGGACTGTTTGGTTCCCCACACACCCACCAAACATTTTGGGGTGTCAGTACAGCACTACTCCAGTCTCAGCTTCTCTCCATTTTGTCTAATTGAGAGAAGGTGCCAGAGATGACCCCAGGTCTGAGTCTGGAAGTTGCTCTCAAACACCTCTGTGTAGGATTGGCACTTCTCCATCCCCCCCCTTCCTCTCCCACATTTCCCTGTGTTTGCACGTGAGCAAATCCAGAGTTGTTTTCCCACATCCACAGAGCTCACTAAGGCTGTATCCCAGACTCTTCTCTCTCCCTGTATCCTTGCCTTACAGAAAACATGCCCACCATCCCTCTGAAAGCCCCACAGAGCTTTTTCTCCTTTTCACTGTTACTGAGTTTCCCTGAAGATCCATCAGGGTGCAGTGACCTTCCCAACCTGACAGTCACTGGGGTCATTCTCCTTTTGACCCTCTCCTGTCCTCTTCTGGTCTTTTTGTCAGAATAAAACTCTAGTGATTAGTCTCAACTTTCCACCCCTCTGTTGGGAGCCCTAAGGGAGGCAGAGGTGAATACAAGGTTTTGCATTAGTAACATACTTCCTGCCCTCCTCCAAAATGCTCATTGTTGAAGCATTTTGGAGTCCTCTGAACACACAGGTCCAGTACTTAAATATACTAATGATAAAAAAATGGTGTGATTGATCAGATTAGAATCACTTACCAATCAGATCCAGGAGTTTCTTCCCTTCCTGCTTTTCCCATCCAGATGAAGAAGTAGTTTTCCTGCACAATAATCTGCCTGCTTTGGTCTTATAAGGGTAGGCAGGGTTCTGTCTTTCTGGCTGGCTCCATAATATGGTCTGCTTCCGAATGATATCATGCTAAGGATGAGCCAGTGGTAACATAAATAAAATCAGGCTTGTTGTATCTTGGTTAACACAGGAAAAATTCCAGTTATTTCACTGAACAAAAGGGGAAAATGAAAGCTCTGTCTTGTTTGCAATTCAGGACAAACACCCTAAAAGATGTGCTCTGTGTGGAGTTGCCTTTTCTATTCTCCTCCACAGACCAAATCAAAATAGCAAATTTGACCTGTGTGCAATAGCTGGCTTTTTTAATTAAATGAGATTAATTATTCTCAATCAGAGCTAGAATGGGCTCTCATTTCCAGTCCTGGTAATCTACTGAACAAGAGCAGCAATTATGGGCAGAGTTTGCCTCTTAATATTTCTCGAACAGGTTTTCATTTTTCTTTACTGGAATTTATATTTCCTTTAGGAACTGAGATCACAGAATCCATGAACACTGTTGTGAAAGGTGTACTTGCATGCCTGCCTTTTACATTCATATGTGTTCCTCACTTTTTGGGGGATAAAACAGTTTGTGGTGGATATTGATCATAGTCTCTTGGACACGTGTTTAATAAAAGTTAAGCTCATCGATTTAAAGAGTGAGAAAGGTAATGTAGAGATAATAGCAAATACACATGGGAATAATTAGTGTGGCTATGACCAAAGCAAATCTAATGTAAGAACATCTAGAAATCACACGGACTTTCTAAGTAGAATTAAAAACAAGGCTATTAACATGCAACAGAATATTCTTCTAATACCCATTATAGTGTGCTTTTCCAATAACAATTTTGTCCTGCCATGAATCCCAGCTCCCAGATTCTTTACTGCTTTTTAACCTTCACACTCTGAAAAATCATTATGATTTTCGGAAGCATAATGAGTTTCTTCCTCTGTCCTTTAAAGAAGATCCAAAGTAGAATATTTTAGAAGAGTATTTTGCCTTAGTTTTTCACCACTGTCCTTGCTAGAAGTCCTTTGCAGTTACTGTTAAAGCATAGTAAAATAGTAATTCAAAAGTCAATACCATGTATCATAACTACGTTGTCTTATTTTGCTTTTTGCCTCATTGCAGGTGATTGTAAATGAATCCTGGGATTTTTTTGTGGCTTTTTTCTTAACTGGAATATATCACGTGTAGGAGCTCTAAATAAGTTTGTTCCAGGGACAACCCAAAGAGATGTTTTTACTGCCCATCTAAATACAGAAGTACAGGGTGCAAGAAAGCAGGTCCCTGGAATCATATTTTGTGTATCTCTGAATATATCTTAAATACCTCCTCTGTAAGAAGAGGGTCAAGACTTCTGAAGTATGTAGGCAAATCCAAATTTAGTTGTTCTGCAGGTGGGACTCCAGACTGAGCTTCTGCTGCCAAGGCTCAGTTTGAGAAGGGTCAAAGTGACATAAAGTGAACCTGGGATAGAGGGTTCTGTATGAGTGGGAATGCACAGACAATGCCTTTAAAAGCCAGTCCCACTCTTTTATTATTTAATTATTACTTTCAACGGAAGAAATTGATTTCACCTTCCTAAGAGCCAGAGCTGTAATTTCTTTCCTGCTCGTGGTTTTACTCAGTTAATTCCTCAGGCTGCACGGAGGAATCTCTGCCCTGGAGGCAGAGCTGCCTGATGACCCAGGAGGGGAGGAAGGAGCTGGGTAATCAATTAATCAAATTGACTTTGGCCTTCCCAGTAGCGTCCTGGCAGATTGTGCTGCCACCAAGCCAGACACAAACAGCATGGCAAGCTCAAAAATATAACACATCCTGTTGCCAAATGTGGGCCCTGAGGCCACTGATGTGTGCAAAATAATTTGTTTAACTACTGGCTGACGCATTTCTAATGAGACAGACAGGACATTGATGTCAACTGGATGTGCTTCTGCCTTCAGTGGCACATAGAGAGCAGAGAAACCTCTGCTGTCACCTTTCATTGAACTTGGCATTTAGGGGTTTTTATCCAGATATTCACAAAATAAATTTATTTATTCTATTATCTTAACATCACGATTTTGGTTTCTGGATTGATAGTGTAACTCCCATAGTGCATTGAGCTATTTGCTCTCACCTCCCAGGTGTGGCTGCAGTTCATGGAGATATATCATGGAGGTATATCATGGTGAGATATTCATGGTGAGATATTCATGGAGATGTATCTAGGCTACTTTTAAACTAACTAGCTCAGGTGCTGATTATGCTGTTGCTGGAGCATCTTGAATTAAGCATGAACTGCTCCTTTAATCTCTCCAGCTCCTAAGAGGAACCTGCTGCAGCTGCCCTGTGAGCAGTACCTGAGTTTGTTAAGGACCACTTGAAAATGTCAAAATGGTTGCAGTCACACCTACACTAGGCAACTGTGATGTAGATACACCCAAAAAGAGATCAGTGTGTCAGATAGGAGCTGATCATCAAGTGAAGTTTCTCTGTGAGTCAGAAATCTTAGCAAAGTGGGTGTGTGTGATGAGAAAACGCTTTGATGAATATTTGTTGATTTATTGTTCAGTATTTATGTTGCAATAGCTCCAGGAGGGGCTTGCAGCCCGTTGCACAAAACTAAAAATCATGACAATTTCAGCCTCCAAAAGTTTTCAAACTTAAAAAAAAAAACAACCAAAATCCCAAACAGAGTAGTATTTCTGGTGGGGTACGGGCACCTCTGGTGAAGGCAATCCTGCCAGACATCTGTGAGATACATAAATATATCCCAGGTGCTTCACGAGTGTGTTTGTCTGAGAGCTGCTTTTGTCAGCAAGTTAAGCACAGAAAGTTGCAGGATTAAGCTGTTCTTGTCACCTTAAGTTCTTGTTCCAGAGAAGAAGAAAATACTTGTCTGTCAGACTGCAGACAGAAATTCCTGTACCTTTGCCCATTTCTCTCCTGACAAGGGAATAAATTGCTCCTTAAATTCAAAGCCTTCAGACCGCCGAGAAGAAGGGACAATGTGCTGGCTTCAACCTAGAATAGAAGTAGCAATAATTGTTAAAGCAACACATTTCTGGCTCTGATATGGAACAGAAAGGATGACCAGCAAAATGTTTGCCACCTGGAAAAAATCCAGTGAGAGGATTTCCAAGTAGTCCTGAGTTGCTTTAGCAGCATGTGCTGCTGGATCCCAGCCACCACTACTGAGCTGTTACAGACTGATGGCTGGGTCAGAGGGGCAAACTGTAGTACCCAAAACACTGAGCTGGTGAGTCAAAAACTGCAGGAGAAAAAAAAATCTCAGAATATGCTGAGTTGGAAGGGACCCACACGGATCATCGAGTCCAGCTCCTGACCCTGTACACCACGAGTCACAGCGTGTGCCTGAGAGTTTCATCCAAGTGCTTCTTGAGCTCTCTCAGGCTTGGGGCTGTGAGCCTGTTCCAGCACTCAACCACCCTCTGGTATGCATTTCTTAGCGGATTAATTTTAACGATCCCGTTGAAAAAAAAACACCTGCTGCTTTCCCTTCCAGATCCAGCGAATTCAGCTCCATCTATTCTAGATGGGTTTGACCACCGCAAAGCCATGGCAGGACAGCGAGTGGAGCTGCCCTGCAAAGCATCAGGGCACCCCGCACCAAAGTACCGCTGGCTGAAGGACAACGTGCCCTGGGAGCCCGACAGCAGGTTCAGGCAGACGGTGACGGGTCTGCTCATCGAGAACACGCGGCCCTCGGACTCCGGGAGCTACGTCTGCGAGGTGTGGAACAACTACGGCACCGCCGAGATGGTCGGGAGGCTCTACGTCAAACGTGAGTGGGGCTGGGGGGTGGGGGGGCTGGAAAAAGCTTAGGTAACATTTATTAATTATTAAATAATTAATTAAATAAATTAATTTAATTAATCAATTAAATTTAATAATTAAATTTATTTATTTAATTATTTATTATTAGTTTGTCAACTGCTGTTGAGTCATGAGGAGGGCTCCCTCGCTTTCTAAACTCCTCCAGGCAGGAACCTGGGCATGGCTGAATCCAGCCTTAGCCTTGGATTGTGCCAGCAGTTTAAATTTTAAGGAATTACAGAGGTGTGACTGAGCCGCTTTCATCCCGCGGGTTTCGGTGATTGGCAGAATGAGAATGTTCATATGAAATTATTTATTGTTCCGAAAGATCAGACAAATTTATTACTACAAACGATCAAATAAAATTATTTATTATTACAAATGTTTTCTTTTTACAAATGACCACTTAATCAGAATTATTTACTACACAATATTCAAGCTAAAAATACTAGTAGTATAGTATGAGATAGGATAGTGCGTTGTTCTGAAGCAGTTGTTGAAGAAATTATATTAAAGCAAGCAAAAATAAATGATTATTAAGGAGAGATTTGATGTGACTCACCCATACCAATACTCTTTCTCTCAGCCTTGAGGAGTAACCTTGGAGGGTGTCCCCACCCAAGGGAGAAATCTCCACACACACACCTCAAGAAGGGTTGTGTTAGAAGAACCTGACTGTATGAAAGGGGACTGGGCTTTTATAGTATAAAATGACTGACTGCTGGTCAAAAATTTCCAGGCCAGCTACCAGCTTATCTGTCACATCCAGCTTCAAAAAGCAGGATGTGTGTTGGGAGTTTGGTAAACCAGGCTGGTTTTAGCACAGTTCAACTCCAGAAACATTACCGTGGTGCCACCAGTAACTCCTCACAGATAGCTCGCACTGTTTGCATCCTTTGATTGGATTTTAGGTCTTGTCAGGGTAGGCCTTCCTGCCTCAGTAAGTCCTGGGCTGAGCCAAGACCTCAGGCCACTTTTTGCTTGGGTGTTTTCACCAGGAAAAGTGCTGCCTTATCTTGCTGTACCTTCTGCTTTGTTAATTTATCTTAGGAATGATTAAACTTCTCAAAGTTGTGGAACAAGAGAAAGTCATCTCTGCAGAGATGAGTTAGTTGGCCAATTGAGCGATCAGAAGTGCAAATAGATGCAATTTCTGGTGTAGCTCTGTAATTTATCACATGGAAGATGTGTAATTTAGAAGCTTGAATTGGATGCTTAAAAAGAAATTGCAAATGTTCTCATAAATAAAGCTGCCAAACTCTCCCTGCCATGACTCATGTTGTTCAGCAATATTGAGTACTCGTACCTCCACTCAGCTGAGTATTCAGGTGTGAATATCCTGAATGTTTCACAAATTCTGCAAAGATAATTATCACTTCAGGAGCACCTCACTGGAAAAATGCTGTTCTTCTGTTGTTAAAACAAAAATTATTTCCTGGAATAGAAATAATGCTTTGTGAACTAGTGTTTCCATCTCTGCAGCATGACTGGCAAACTGAAATGGGGCAAGTCTGTGAGAAGTTCAGGCCATAAAAATACCTTCATAAATACTTGCACATAATGTTTTTGGGCAAAATAAAATCGAGGTTAAAGATCAGCAATTTATAAATTATTATGGAGGAGCTTTGCTTCCCAAGGTATTCATAAATTGAGTTGAATTCAGTCTACCTGGGGTGATACAAAGTCAAAACTTATAGTAAATACTTTCTGTATTAAGCTGACAGAAAGTACCAGTTGGGAAAAGGAGTTTTACCCTCCTCTGCAAAGGAGGAAGTGGTTCACTGGCATCACCGTGACTCTGGGATGTTGGTGATGCCCTCGAGTGTGACTGTCTTGTTTAATGGGTTGTTGACACTTCTGAACCTTTGTGGTCTTTTTATAGGAAATATGGAGATATTCAGTGGTGAAAGTAATCCCTTACCTTTATAAGGAAGTCAAACCAATATATACAAAGCATGAGAAGAAATATGTGTTCTGTAATAACTGTTAGGTGGCAGGATAAAGATTGTTTTCCTTGCATTTATGTTTATGACTTCTCTTCAACACTTCATCCTCTTTTTTATGATACAAAGCTTGCATTATGTATGTCCTACTGTTTCTTAAGGCTGACTTGAAAATGTTGTAGTCCTCCCACATCAAAACAGAAAACCTTGTGAGCCCACACACTAAAACACTTCCATATCCATGTCTGATGGATATCCGTGGGTATACCTACGTTAACATCTTCCACCCTTGAAAGCTGATTTCCTTATCATTGGCATAGATTGCACTGCTTCACATCAGGGAGTAGTTTTGGAACGCATAAACTGGGCTTCTTTTGCAGGAAACTAAAACAGAAGATGAACTTCAGGAATGCACTTAATGTGTTCAAAGGTGCACACTGAATTCATGAGAAATAACATCCTAACCTCCCAAAACATGTGTAGTGCCATGTCTAGGCCCTCAGCACCAACAGTGTTACCTGTAGATCTGCTCCTGCTGTTCGTTTGGGCATGGGATTATATCATGTGTTGAGTAGGTTATCCCTATTGATCTATTTTTTTTTTTTATCATGTCTGTTAGTGGCAAAAATGCTTCTTGGAGTGAACACAGCCATCTGTTGTTTGTTTGTGTGGTTTTTTTTTAGAAGGGTGTGGCCGTGCTTTTTATCGTTCTCCTTAACTGATAGTTAATTTGTTACTTGCACAAAAATGCACATTTGTAACTTGATATATTCTATTTCCCCTTATTTTGATTTAAACCTCCAGAGCCACTAAAAGCCACCATCAGCCCCCGGAAAGTCAAAAGCAGCGTCGGCAGCCAAGTGTCCTTGTCCTGCAGCGTGACGGGGACTGAGGACCAGGAGCTGTCCTGGTACCGGAACGGGGAGATCATCAACCCCGGGAACAACGTCCGGATCACCGGGGTCAACCGGGAGAACCTCATCATGGACGGCATGGCCAAGAGTGACGGGGGAGCCTACCAGTGCTTCGTGCGCAAGGACAAGATGTCTGCCCAGGACTATGTCCAGGTGGTTCTGGAAGGTCAGTCTCCACCACTGCTTTCCCACCAGCAATCCTGGTGTCCGTGATAAGGTATAAGTTGTCTTTGGTGCCGTCGTTGTGTTGCCGGTGTATTTTGGTGCTGAAAAAAAATCACCAGAGCAGTTAATTAGGGGTGAGATAAGAAAGAGTTTATTTGCCAAGGCATTAGATGGTATACGACGCGCGCCCGCCGTGCCTGAGAGGTTACATTTTAGAATATCATCTGTCCAATCCCAGATGTGTCCACCCTGTGGCCTTTCCTCTGGTCCACCCCGGGTCCACCCCCTGAGAAATGGGTCTGGGGTGTATTTTGGGACCTCCTCTTCATCATCTTCAGCTTCATCAGAGCACAAAGGGTACATAGTTACCTAATTCTTGACTCCGTTTTGTTATTCAGGCCCTGATATGCTGTTCTTTAAACAGTCTAGGCCTTGCCTTGACAAAAGACAAAACATTGCCACTGAATTCAGGGGTAGGTTTGATATGGGGAGCATAGAATGGGGTAAGAGGGTTAGGGAATGTGTAAACAAGGGAAAGGAACAAGGGACAAGGGGGGGGGAGGAAGGTTGCTGCTTTTAAAAACCTACCTATAAAACTTACAAGTCTTACAAATATTAAAAAAATAAAAAACCATTAGGGGCTTAAGGCATCAGTTGTAAAGTGAACCCTAAAATCGGAGGGTACTCCCAGACTCTCGGTGGGGTTTGTCGTGCCCCGCTCTGGGCAAAAACTGATAGAATGGAAACACTGGTTTGAAAACAAAGATCCATCTGTGAGGGAAGATACAGGTACCCCCAAAGTGCAGTGGAAGGGTTGTAGGAAAATTTATTTCCAAAGTCAAGAGCACTGGACTTGAAGAACATTAACCTCAACAGCACTTTAAACACGGGGCGTGGGGGAAGACACGCCCCCTGTTCTTCTCTGGGCTTTAATAATTCCTGCCAGCCCCCTCTGTGGGGGCCTTCAAACATCTCTGCAAGGACTGACCTTTTTCTCGTACCAGGGAGAGTTTCTCTGGAATGCAGAAGAGAAAACATCTGAAACCATCTCTGGAAAAGATGCCCCTTCCTGACTGGAAAGTCTTCCTAAGCAAAATAAGCCCAGATCTCCTTGCTGTAAATCTTCCAGAAGAGTCTTCTACCCTTACACCTTCCCAAGCAGGTTTCTATTCAAATCCAAACCTCTCCTGGGCAGAGCTTTTCTGTTTGGCCTTATTGGCTGAAAGCTTGGGGATCATCTTAAATAACTGACACAACGTTCTACAGGATAATCAAGTGGGGAGAGTCATCAATTTGTACAAAGGCTGCTCACTAATGAGGCTGTAGTGCAGGCATGGCATGGACACTATTTTTAGAGTCTTTATAGGAAAAGAAGAGATTACCTGCCTGGACTAAGTTACCTCGGCAACCATCTCCCGTGACTAAGAAAGCCTAAAGAGCATATTGATAATCTATCATGGTGTCGAGAGAGTGCAGGTTATCAGAGAGCAACAGCAGGAAAGATTTCAAAGACACTCAGGTCTCGCTGGGAAAATAATGTCTGCTTTCATCTCAGAAAAAGCCTGTCACTTGAATTAAAAAAAAGGGGGGGAAAAAAAAAGAGGAGGAGGGATGGCAGAGGTACATGGTCTGCACACTCACAGGTTTATTGGTCCTGTGTCAGCTTTCTCTCAGGATAAAAAGCTTTTTTTTGTTGTTACTGTTGTTCTGCTTTCTGAGGGGTGACAGTATCTAATGCACAGCAAAGGAAAGGAAGAGAGTCAGGGATGAAAATAAATAAATAAATTAGGGCTCTGTCACACAACCGATGGGACAGAAATGAAAGAGAGAGAGGGGCAGAGGAAAAAATTATGAGATCAAATAAAATCAAATGCTCTTCCAGGGATGCTGAGGCCTTTCAGCATTCTGAGAGTGCCAGTGCTTATGTTTTTTACCCTGTGGCAAAGAAGGGAATTTTGCAGCCCTGTTTTTAATTCTAGTTTTTGGGGAGTCTTGCACACATCATACCAGGTCCCTCAGTTTCCTATGTGATGTGGCACTGACATTGCAATGGAAGAATCCTCCTAAATTTATAGGTAATACATAGCAGACTGTACATGAAGAGACGAATAAATAATGCATCACAGAGGGCGTGAGACTTGTCAGTCGTGTCCTGACATCCTCTGTCCTGCACCAGATTTGTCCTTTAAGGACAAACAAAATGAGTTTCCAAGTGTCTTTAGCCCCTCTCTGGGTGATGAGGCACCTTTTCCTCCTGTTTTTGCAGTCACTAATGCTGTAGGAACACCAAAATCAGTTGGTTTACATGCCACTTGGCCCTTTAAAACCCATCTTGAGACTAGATTGCTCCTTGTGTTCTTACTGCTCCCAACTGCACTGAAATTCCATCTTACATACGGCTTGGAAAGGAATATTTTCAAAGGAAGACAAATATACATTGAATGACCCCAGAAAGAAGTTCCTAACTAATAGCAGGATGTCAGCACTCCTAAATGTTCCCCCACTGAACTCTCTGGAGAGGTGGGTATTTAATCCTGCTCCCTGCTTACAAAGTTTCAGTGTCCATCCATTTTCTTGACTCACTTGCCTGGTAGAGGCTGAGTAAATTGGGAGACAGTTCACCGGATCAAGCGTTTGAGTGCTCTCATTCAGGGAAATATTTGTCTGTGGCACAAAATGACCACAGAAAGAAACTGGCAATCTGCTGTTACTGGCAATCCGTGTTCAGAAAAGCTTAATTTAACACTTTGCTAAATGGGGTGTTGTGGGTCAGGACTAAACTGCACTGGCACAGCTCTGTGGAATCAGCCTGTGCAAGTTATGCCTGGTTCTTGGCAACAGCATTCATCCTTAGCTTTCCAAGGAACTAAATCTACCAGGAGAATAAAAACCCCAGATGTGTTGAGGTTTTGCTGTGTGTCTTTTGTGAGGAATTGCACATGGCTTTAAAAGTTTTCTGCAGGAACCCGGAGGTTCATATAACCTGTGATATGTAACTTATGATATATTCACATAACTTATAGTTGCCTGTTCCATCCATTAAAGTGTTTTTCCTACAGCAGAGTCAATACCATGTTTCTTAGGAAATAAAAAAGAAACCTGCCATAAGCAAAGGGTCATTTAAGTCCTCTACCACCAAAAGTTGTTTCTCTCAATAATTAGAGTTGCATCCTGGAACACAATTGTTTGCATTATTTCTAAGAAAGACCTTGGCTCATGTGATGGGCTCCGGGATAGAGGGAACAAGCTTTACACCTCGTAAGCACTGTTTTCCTGCTTTTCTTTCCCTCGGCAGATGGAACTCCCAAAATCATTTCTGCCTTCAGCGAGAAAGTGGTGAGCCCGGGAGAGCCAGTGTCCCTCGTGTGCAACGTGAAGGGGACTCCCCTGCCCACGATCACCTGGACTTTGGATGAAGATCCCATCGTGAAGGACGGCAGCCACCGGATCAGCCAGATCATCACCTCCGAGGGCAACGTGGTCAGTTACCTGAACATCTCCAGCACTCAGGTCCGAGACGGGGGCGTTTATCGCTGCACTGCCAACAACTCTGCCGGAGTCGTCCCGTACCAGGCTCGAATAAACGTAAGAGGTGCTTGTCAAATCAGCTCCTCAAAAAAAAAAAAAAACAACATAACAAACAACACACATAACTCATTGTAGTGGAGAAGAAGATTCTTGCATGTGATGAAATGAGTCTTGGAATGCCAAAACCAACTTATTGTTTTTTCCCCACTCCCTTCTTTCCCCCCCGCTCTCTTTTCCCTTCCTGTCTCTCCAACCCCATCTAGAAAGTGTATGGGATGGTTAAATACTGAAAGAACCCTTTGGCTTGTGTTCTATAGTCTGTTTTTCCTGTACTCATCTCTACTTGTTCATGGTTTCTTTACTTTAGTCCTGCTGTGCATGGGGTATTTTTCTTTTCCTTTCCTCCCTCACTTGTCCAACATTCATTGTAATTATTCATGTATACAGAACTTTAGCTTGAATTTCTGGCTCTACATGGCATAATACCCACCCTCACGGTATTATACCTTATACACATTAAAAAAAAGCTAACTTTGTGAGTGTTCTCATGTGTAACGGGATTCTGGCTTTGTATCCGTGTTAGTATTTCACATTAATTAAATCACACTCAGCCTTTTAACTTGTAAGGCAGCAAAGATTTTATCAGGCAAGTGCAAACATATTCCCCCCCCCCACATAATTAGTATGGATGCTGCAGGGTGAGGAGAAAACTAGAGCATATAAAGATTAGGAAAACTGCTTAAGCAGCTCTTGAAAGGAAAAACTGTCAAATGCTAAGAAGTGTCGTGCGAGGCACATCCCTCAACGTCGTCAGCATTTGTACTTCTGGAAAAATCAGCACGCACGCTTCCTGAAGCGAACGTGCCCTTAAATTGTTTCCAAGAGTTTCTTTTTCCCTTTCCAGGGCCGGCCAGCATCAGGCCGATGAAGAACATCACGGCCATAGCTGGGAGGGACACCTACATCCACTGCAGGGTCATCGGGTACCCCTATTACTCCATCAAGTGGTACAAGAACTCCAACCTGCTCCCGTTCAACCATCGCCAGGTGGCGTTTGAGAACAACGGGACGCTGAAGCTCTCGGATGTGCAGAAGGAGGTGGACGAGGGGGAATACACCTGCAATGTCCTGGTCCAGCCCCAGCTGTCCACCAGCCAGAGCGTGCACGTGACGGTGAAAGGTGAGGTTAACCGGGAAAACCGCGCCGGGATAATTGCTGTGTCACCTGTGGAAAGGCAGAGTCGCGCGCACACAAGGGCTGTCCTGGCACTTAAGAAGGTTAATCCGGCTTTGTGTTTATTTTTAATGATGACACAGGTGCTCATCGGTCGCCGTGTCTTGTTCTCTCTTGACTTTTACCCTCCTTCGTTCAACTGCTCTCCAAGTGGGAGCCTTGCAGCAGCAAATTTTCCATGAGCGTTTTTCACTGCAACAATTAAGTCAGGAGATTAATGGTTTGTCCCCTACCTTTCACTGTTTCACTGTTTTCTCTGCTGGGTAGCAAAGTTCACATTTTCATTAGCCAGTGACTTTCCAGCTCTTAAAAAATGAGATGAGAATTTTAGTGTCTGTATTTTTACCAATAAGCAGAGACAGGAACTAAAAGCATTAACCTTGCTTTCCTCTTATTAAGTGATTATCTGAGTGCTCTCCACGCTTGGAAAGGTAACGCTGTAAATAAATGTGACTTGAAATTCTAAGAGGATGCTAAAAATCTATTCAAATAGTCCAAAACGAGGATGTTCAGATGGCCCTGAAAGACTTCAGCAATAGATGGAGAATAGGAATTTTTTTAGCATTGTGTCCTGACTATTCTGATATTGGCAATGCTCAGACCTATTCATAAGGATACAAAAGACAGAAAACCTGATTGCAATAGCACCTGCTTTTGAGCAATGGGGCCACTAAATAGTGCAATTCATGTGAACTTGTAGGAAGAATTGGGGTATAATTTCACTGATCCTGAAGTTCTTAGAAACTTTCTGAGCTTTTTTTTGTGGGGGAGAGGAAGTAAGGAAGGTTGATTCCTGTATCCATTCTCAGGTAAGATACAGAGAACAATAAACTAAAATGACTTTGTTATAGATATCTGACCTTTTAAATTCTTTCTGCTCTGGTAGTTTTGCCCTTTGGTATCAGCCTGGAGTGATGCAATTGCTAATTATTTCAAGAGGTTTAGGGGATTAGCTTTAAACCATGAGCAATTTGGACTCTGAAAGGCATGACATCTCACACACCTGAGACCATCAGGGGCCCTGGTCACATGCTGTGGTATAAAAACCTTTTCCTTTCATATATGTTGTACCTTGCTTGACGCCACAATAATATCACACATCTGTTGATACAGTTTAGGGGCTGAATGACAAATCAGTAACTGTGTTGCTGCTGCATTAACAGGCCACCGTGGTAAATCTGGTGGGAAATTCTGCCTTTTAAATGACTCCATTCTTCAAATGACTGTCAAAACGAATGTAGCCAGACAAAACAAATCCAGCAGTCTATCCTTACAGCTCAGGCATTTAGATCAAAACAGTACCAGCCACTGAGAACAGTAGCTGGTACCTCAGGTGCAATCCTGTTCTATCTTCCATTAGGTTACAATTTCGAACTTGACAATTCCTCCCCCAGAAAGCAGATTGCCAGCCCTCTCCACTTTGATTGAACTGTAGCTTTTGTCGGTGATTTGAATTCTTTGATGGTGTTCTGCTGTAATTCTGGATATTCAGCTGCCAGGGCCGTTGACTGGTCAGAAATCTTGAACAGTGACTGAATATGCTCTGAATAACTTTAATAAATTTATTGACAAGACACTGTTATTTGAAAAAAAAAATAAATGTTAATAACCTGACTTCATATGCTAAGCCCAAAATGTCAAAGGTGAGCTTCGTATGTCAGACTTGAACAGTTCTCAAGGTTCTTTTCTTGTATCTGGAGGTCAATATTGTCACAGGGGATTTTTAGATGGCTATGTATTGTTTTCTAGAACTACATAGTCTTTTTATCTGCCATTAAGGGAGAGTCAAAAGTGGCCCTGTTGCTTTAAAATATTATTAATGTGTGCATTGCCTTTTCACTTTATAGATTCCAAAGTTAACATCGTGACTTTCAGGCACTTGTATCTGATACTGAGAAATGCAAAATATGGCCCAGTTTACATACTGGAGGTTAAAAGTACTTTGAAATAGGACATTGTAAGGGGAGTTATTATCAGTGCTCAAATATCCTTATTTGTAGTTCAGTTTCTCATACCATCAGAATAATTATTTCTTCTCCAGAGAAACAGAGGGAGAATTCTTGTCCATCTTCAACATCATGAGTCCTTTGGTTTGCTCTCAGTTCTGCTACAAGTTTCCTGGGTGACCTCAACATCTGAAGGGTGATTCAGGATAGGTGACACTTTATGAGCTGTTACTTAGTATTTTATTCCCTCCATGTTCTGTTCTGAGGACAAAATTATTAATTTCCTCATGAGCTTATAACCTCTGTGGTATCCAAATGTTTCAGAAACAATATGTTCATTTTCAAAACCCACCTGGGTGACCAGGAGTCCTTTGGAAAATGGCAACTGAGGCACAGATTGAACTTAAAAGTATCCACAGATTTTTTAATGTTCAGTTTCAGAAGCCTACAGCTTAATTTTTCCAGTTCACCTGCTATTACATAGCATTTCTATGTTCAAAGCTCTGCTCCCATTGAAACGAATTTGCTTCTGAGAGTTTCTTTTCTTTCTTCAGAGCACTCACGTCACCCAGCTTAGTAACCTCCTGGGAAAGACAGATTAAGTAATTTAATTAGCTTTATCTGAGAGATCTGTGGCAAAGGTGAATGCAGAATTTGGCTCTACAGGGCAGCATTTATCTGTATTAGGTGAACAACTGGCTTTTCTTGTTGGCAGTCCTCTGCCATATTTACTTCTCACTTTGCAAATCCTCCAGCACATGAAGCATCTTTGTTCTGTCTTGAATGGGGGCTTTCTAAAATCAGCATTTAAATAAAGATGTGCAACAGCATGAGCTGTAATCCAATACAAGAGAACTATCCATTCTGTGGAGAATTTTGGGATTTACAAACATCCAAACGAAAGTGAAATCGTTCTTTGGAAATCATTATAAGATCACAGACAGGACAACAGTTTAAGTGAAATTCTGGCTACCAGAGAACCTGAGTGGGGCTTTCAGAGCCTCCCACCTGGCAGGCTGTCAGGGAGCCAAAAGCTTGGGAACTGGGCATTTATGTGCTGTTTGACCTTAGGCCTACTGGTTCTTTGCACTGTTGATCAGAAGGAGCAGTTAGACGCTCCATGAAATCAGTTATCCCATTTTTTAGGAGTAGCTGTTGCCCCTTGTCTGCATAGCCACCCGTGCAGTCTGCAGACTCCAAATAACTCTGTCCCAGAGAGATGTGGCATGTCAACCCTCCTCCCCCTCCACCCACCCTTACCTGTCCCTTGTCTCTGTCCCAAAACCTGACTTTGGAAGCTAGCAGTCCCATCACCTGGCTGCTGGGAGCTGAGTGGATAAGCTGGCAGGAAAATGTGCAGGTTTCTGGTTGGCAGACACAGCTCTGTTGGGACCGTGCCTGACTCCTAATGGAGCTTTTTGGAAATCAAGCCATGTTGGCGTTATTTTTTTTTTTTTTTTATATTTAGACAAATGAATTGGCCAGTTCTGAGTTCTGACACAAAGCCATGAAAACTCCCCACCCTGTAATGCAAAAGTAACAGGGGGAGACTGTGACTGTACTTATTTAATTTATGGTATTCTATACCTGCCCACCACTTGCCTTTGCAGCTGTAATAATACCTCTTCAACGTGTTTTGCTTTGGCCCATGTTAAATGTAATTTTCTTGTTTGCTTTTCTTTTTTTTTGTAAAGTAAACTGAACCCCCTTTCCTCTCCTTTCTTCGAAGTGGAAAAAGTAGTTACTGACATCTTCAAAAGTAATCATTGAGATTAGCCTTGCACAGGTCCTTGCCAAGAGCAGAATTATTCTCAGCACTGTTTTCTCACTCTCTGTTTGGCTCTCATGGATTTTCAGTGGGGTTCATACACATCTACCAGTGATAAAGGGCTACTGGAGTCAGAGATCCTAAGGAAAAGAATATTCCATGGAAGATGCACGTTTTGTGTTGATTCCTTCTCAGAATGACCTGTCCTCCTTAGTTTTCTCCAGCTCATCATTGTCCAGGTCCTGGCTCTTCTCTGGGTTCCAAAATCAATGTGTCCCCCATATCTTTGTCATCCCATTTCTTCACTTCCTTGTTCTCATGACTCAAAAATAGTCTTGCCCTTCATGAGGAGCTCCCAACCTTTTCTCCAGCCTCCAGTTACAGCTCTGGTCTAGCTGACAACATGGTATTTGGTCAAAGGTTGGACTCGGTGATCTAGGAGGTCTTTTCCAACCCAGATGATTCTGGTTGTGGTTCTGTGATTCTGCCAGCCTTCACTTTGTCCATCTCCACTGGGTTTCAGCCCGTCTCCCCCTCACATGGCTCACTGCTCACTGTCAGTGCTGTACCTCACCCCACTGTTCCCTTGTCCCGGCCTCGCATCCCCCAGCAGTTTCCCAGCTCCACTTTCCCAACCCTTATCACCTCTGCAATCCCACCACAAGCCCAGCGCCAACTTCTGACATCCCCCCACTGGTCCAAATGCAATTCTATAATTCCCCTTTGTTACCCCCTGTGCCACTTTCAGCTCCATCCCTTGCATGCCACCTGCATGCTCAGCAATGCAGGCTGGTTCCCCATGCTGCTCCCTTGGCCCCCACATCTCTTTCCTTTCTCTCTGCATTGAAACAACTTTTTTTCATGCTCCCTGGGCCCAGCACGGGAGCTATTTGAGCTCTAGAGAGACAAATCTGCTCTGATTTCTCACTTCTCACCAGGCTGCGCCTGCCCCACGTGTCTGGAACTGACTCAGACACTGAAGGATGTGTTACTCAGACCCTGGGAGATCTTAGCTGTTAGTCACTGGAAAATATCCTCTCAAGATATGATCACTGTGGGATTTTTGTCTATCTGTTTACTTGGTTTTACTCAGACAGCAAAATTTGGGCACCCTTGTGATGACTTTTCATAGGGGCAGCAAGATATCTGATGCTAGTGCCAGCACCTGCCAAACTTGAAATCCTTGCTGCTAACTCGTGGGACTTCTCATATTCTCACAATGTCTTTTTTATTTTTATAGTAGAGTTTATTTATACTGCATCTCTATTTTTCCACTCTCACACCTTGTTCTTGGAAAGGGCCAAAGAGTTGTAGCTGAAACTTTCCAGCTGAAGTGGCTCAGCCTGAGGCAGACACCTGGCCTGGAAAAATGCTATCCAAACAAAAGTCAAACTGCAAGCACGTGGAAATAGTCTTATGATGAGAAGTGTTGACAAACAAAAAAAGAGGTTATATTACCTACCCCACCTGGAAGTTTCCTGTTTCCATTGAAAAAAACCTCCAACCTTCAAGTGCAAAATTGTAAAATAATAATAGCAGCATCTCTTTTACAGCATTTTAGTAGATCCCAGAGCATTTTAAAAACAGGAGTGAGTTATTATCTCCATTTTTTATTATGCAATTCATAGTAATAGTTTTCCCAGCTACAGTAAAAGCCATCAGTAGTAAGTGATGATTTTCTTGTCATCAGTCCCGTGGGACACATTCTCATGTAAACAGCCTGCTGCTATTCACACTTCTCCAACAGGAATTAATTGAAAAAGAAACCCCTGAGAGGGAAGGGTACAGCATCATTAAAATAAAAAGTGTGGTGTTCAAAAGGGCTGTTTCTGATCTTGTAGAACTTGTACATCTCACTGATTTAGAAGGTTTTTCGTTGCCTTATACCAAAGTGATAGCACTTCACCTGTTGTGAACCACATAAAAGAATTGTATCAGCCTTGTTTCTTTTTAGAAAACAAGCAAAACAGACAGGGGCTGCTTCTAAATAGCTTCATGTTGCAACTATTTGAATAGATTCTCCTCACCTTTCCTTGGAAGCATCTAGCTTCTTCTGACATATAAAATATTATTGGTGCATTTGCATTGCACTTCTGCTCAGGGAGGGCTGGTTTAAATAGTGAAAAATGTGCAGGCACAAAAGGGGAAAAACATCAGGGGAAATCTTTTGAGGTTTCTTGGGATCATGGTGCAATCTGTCATCAATCAGTCTGCTAATCTGTTCAAATTTCAGGCTGTGCCATGGATTATGCCAAGTGTGAATTCAGTTTCATGCACATATCTAAGACCTTACCTGTCCCGCTGGCCGAACCTTGCCAATAACTTGAGCCAGAAAAAACTTCTGGCCTTGATGTCCTTCAGATATTTCTTCTATTACATCACTTTCTGCCTTTCTCTCACTCTCCCACGCAATATGGGCTTGGATCCCTCCAAACCTGTCACAGCTTCCTCAGGAAGAAATGTTCAGATGTCTCGAAGTGACAGGGCTGTCACGGGCAGGAATCACGCAAGGACCACGTGATGAGAATGGGTGAGAATGTGCAGTTGTGCAAAACACCCTGCAAAAATGCACTTACCAGTCATCCTCAGGTCACATAATGGGCATGGGGAGCAAGGAGAGGCAGAGTCTGATTTAAGAGAATGTGCATTTTAATAAGGATGTCTCCTGTGTAAGAAGCCCACCACTTAACCTAACGAAAAGACCAAAACAGTCTGGTATTCTTGTAAGGTTTTTTTTTTTGCCATTCAGCACAGAGCAACTCAGGGTTGTCTTTGCATTAAAACAGCTGACTTACACTCTTTAAAATCTCACAAGTGTCATGTGGATGCTGCAGTTGTGTCTTATTTTACAGCAGCACACTTCTAATGTACTGCGTTCCTAATGACTTCACCTCTAACACTGCAGGAAATGGTCACCCAAAAGTGTCTGTCAAAGTTGTTTCACTGCTGTCCTCATCTTCAGGATGAGGAATTACTATGTACAAACATAAAGCTTTTCACTTAAATCTAAAATAAGACTCCCTGGGTTTGTGCACAGTCTTATGTCTTTCAAACACAATTTAAGTTGGTATATGGGTGCCTTTATTTATGAATTATGTAAACAATGTGAAATGAGCCTTAATACTTGAATAAGAGCCTCAGCTAAGGAGTTCAAGAGTATCTGTATGTTATGCTTGGGTTTATCAAAAGTTTGCCCTCTTCTCTCACAGTGCAGCTTTATTTACTTCAGGTTTGGGAGAAGGAATGTTCTTCCTCCTTTTTCCCTGTGTTTGTCAAATATATTTGAAATACTACCTTATATATTCACTGAAACTGCCCTCAAAATTTTAAGCACTTTGCTGCACCAGGTTAGTGAGAGCTATTAGCACTGTGTGTGTAAGTACATGTAGTAAGGACATACAGAAAGCAAGACTGTGTGTGCATGGCAGGTTTGGAGGATGCTGACCTCATTTCAAACAATGTGTACAACACACATCATCCCAAAAATCTCCAAAGTATTAACCCTGAGAAACAGAAGGGTGATATAAAATCAGCTGCTTATGTACAGTCCCGGGGTGAAGGTGAAAGGGATGGTAGTGTGAAACCAAACAGCTCAAGGGAAAGATTTTCAGAGACAAAGATCATTCTGTTGAAGTCCTCTCTCGTCTAAACCTGTAACTTTTGGCTCTGATTTTGTTGATCTTAACTTTTCCCGGTTATACTTGAGGACAAAGATCATTTTAGATCATTTTAGGGGCTTAACAAGGGCAGTAGCTCTGGACCAGGTTCGAAAAGAATAGTAAAAGTAACTTCTTAGTACTTCTGGACATGTAACCTGCAAGCGAGGCCTCTAATCAGGCAGTGCTTTAACAACGAGGGTTAACTGCTTGTTGTGTTAAGATGCTCTTGCAGCTGTTTTCTTATCTTCAAATCTAGGTTTTGTCTTTTGAAAATTAGTAGCAAATGCATCCCCCTGGGCAGGGAACTGAGCTCCCATCATGCCAGGTTTGCATGGTGCTGCAATATGATAAGGGCATTCACTTCTGCCCTCACAAAGGGGGCTGAAAGGAGGTGGTTCTGTAGATGGATGAGACATGACTCTTGGTTTCTACACAATGTTTTAAACCCTCTCTCCTTTTGGAGGAGCTCCCATAGCAGCATCAGGAGCCTGTGAACACCAGTGTTGCATGGCAGGGAAGGGGAGTGGGGACTAAGGTGAAGGGTGAAGCCTTTTCACATGAAATCCAGGATCACGCAGCTGCCCAAGGAGGCTGCACAGCTTGGTGGTTATTATTTTGCATCAGACATCAATATTCATTGCCAGAAGTATTTTGTATTGCAGACACAACTCCTGAAATAGTGTTGTTGGAAGAAAATCCGCTAGGGAACTGTTTATACTGATAAAGCAGGGGATGGCTTTCATTTTTCTGTGCAGAGCCATGGGAGAGGAGCAGCATGTTCACAAGGCTGCTGCAGGAAACAGGCCATCTGCAGGATGCCCTGTTTTAGTGAATCATCTCAGCAGTTCCTTCCAACATAACTCCCATGGAACTGAGGGCAAGAAATTAAGGATGTTCCTCTGCTAATGGAGAGCAGCGTGGAAGCCCTCCTTGCCCTCCTTTACAGCAATCTCCCAGAGGTACAGGAGACCTTGCTAGGGCACAAAAACATAATTTAAATCTTCCTGTATTAGCACTAATGAGACTGGCCCGTGCTCCCCTTCTTAAACAGACACTTAATTCAAGCACTCATCAATAAAGCACTCCCAAGGCACAGCACTTGGTTGCATGAAGCACAGATTTTCACTCTCTTGCCCATTGCAGGGAGAGAGAAACATCCCTCCCACGAACAGAATCACACATTCATATCCTGTTCTCCCTTTCTCTAGTTAAGATGTAACAACACATATATATAAAATAGCATAATTTCCCCCCCAAAATCAAATACAACCTCTGAAGTATGGTCAAATTGAAGCTACATATAGGAAGGGAAAATAAACACACCTTGAAGTATTTAAACATACATTTCAATACATCTGTCCTACTGTAAATTTTCTGTCTCAGAGTTAAAATACTATATTATCTTATATTTTTAGTGCTGTTTGGCAATGATGCAGCTTTAGTTTGAAAAAAAAACCTCCACATGCTAGTTAATCAAACTTGATATTTTCTTCTGTCAAGGATATATGTCAACTTTTTATTGCAGATATATGTATAGAGAGAGAGAAAGAGATGGCAACTTTAGTGTTTCAGAAATTAATTGCCTGTCTTCATCACATATTTTTAATAAGTCATTTTTTTGTGATCATTTTCTTCTTCAAAATAGCAGGAAGAAAATTTATGTGCTGTGTTAGGTCACCAGAAACTTCCTTTATCAAACCAAACTGGTGAACACTAAAAAGAACATTGAAAAATGTTCTTCAATACTTCAGAGTTGTTGCTAGACTATTTACTTTCTTTATAGTACTGATTTTAAATCACACACTGGTTTTTAAAATAAGCTCCTTGTCAGGACTGGAAGCTGCTGCAGGTTGAATATACATTATATTTTATGAGGCAGAAATATATGCTGATTTCCTCTATATCTTAAAAACCTGAGTAGAAGGGAAATGTGCTGTCTATAAATATTTTAGCCAATTTCTGAAATGCTCTGCAGGCTGCTACTTAAATTTTAGGGTTGGTAAATGCAACCTCGCAAATCAATATTTTCCAAAAAATACTTCAGTGTGACCTAATGATCCTGCTCCCTGTTTTCTTCATCAGGGAGATGGAGAGCAAAGATGCACATAATAATCCCCGAGCAATATTTTGTCTGACTTCTGATATCGTTTTGTCCGACTTCTGATATAATTTTGTCCACAAAAGATTGGTTCAAATTTGTTCCACGCTCAGCAGAAAACACAGAAGCAATTTTGCCTTCCTGTTGTGAGTTTTAGAATGTCTTTCAGTAATGATGTCTGAGAGTGAGGGGAGGGTTTGGGCAGAAATGTTCTAGGGGGGGACTTGGCATTTAGCAGATATTTGCACTCAGCAATGGGAAAGGTTATGTCAAAACCTTTTGACAGACACGTTCGAGTAATTTCTCACTCCCATTTATATTATAAACTGCTCATCAATAAATGCTGAGAGAAATTTGGCCTTTTTCTGCTGCTGTACAAAGAATCTGAGATAGCTCATGTGAGTGGATTAACTTGAAGAGGCAGGCAGACATTTTGCCTCACTTTGTGGCAGTAGGTCCCCCGGTGAAAAAAGCAGATAACTTCCAGTGCTCAAAGTTCAAATAAACAGGGTGATTTCTACCAAGTTTCTTTTGTTCTGTATGACTGATCTGCCAGATTTGCAGGATGCAACAGGACAGGTTTTAGTGATCTGAGAGATGGCAGCCTGGAAAAAGTCTCACAGCATGTCAGAAAAATTGATTGCAGTGGTACTTCTCACTACCATGGACATGGAGCCACTCTTGGGAGAAGCCAGGGAAAGCCTGTATGTGTGCCTGATGTGGCAGCTGAGCATGGTCATAACTTCTCCTCAGAAAAGGGCATCACGGCTATGCTGGAAAACGGGAGTTAGTATCTGATTTGTGTCAACCTCTTGCACCGTGATGTGCATGTACACAAGGATTTGAACAAAGCCTTAGTCCTTTGGGAGGTTTGTTATCACAGAATCGTGTTGGAAGGGACCTTAAAGATCATCCAGTTCCACCACCTTCCACTGGACCAGGTTGCTCCAAGCCCTGTCCAACCTGGCTTTCAACACTTCCAGGGATGGGGCAGCCTGAGCTTCTCCGGGCAGCCTGTGCCAGGGCCTCACCACCCTCAGTGTAAAGAATTTCCCCCTAATATCCCACCTAAGCCTTCTCTCTGTCAGTGTGAAGCCATTCCCCCTTGTCCTGTCACTCCAGGCCCTTGGAAATAGTCTCTCTCCATCTTTCTTGTCGACTCCTTCAGGTCCTGGAAGGCCACAATTAGGTCACCCCAAAATGCTCTGAGCTGACAAGTAATGGTCACAGGTATCTGTCTCTGCATCCCAGAAACAGGACACTGGCAGAGGAGCAAAACTGCTGCTGGGGAAGTCACTGGGCTGGCACACATTGCAACCCCTTTGGAGAGCTTTCCTGCTTCAGTTCTGAGGAAAGCACAGCCTTAGAATTGCTAAAGGGAGAAAGGACAAAAGAAATACAATTAGGTAAAGCCACCAACTCCATTTTCTTCTGCAGCTCGCTCATATAGATCACTATAAATGTTCTGCTCTGGGTATCCTTCCATCTTTCCTGTTAAAGATGTTCAGATGTACTACAGATTATGTGTAAGTGATCTCTCAGGCAGTAGGAGAATGCACTCCTGTATCTAAGGGACATAACCTCCAGGAACCTTCTGCTTTGATAAACGAGGGTTTGAGTACTGCTTGCAAAGTTGGTTGTGCAGCCTTTTCAGGAGTGATGGATGGAAACCTATCTTAGATCAATGCCCTGGCTGTCAGAGTGCTCCCCTGAGAACTGGAGAAGATTTTGATTCCTTCACCTGACTAAGTATTTGAGACTCAATTTACCAAATTGTTAGTAAACATTCCAACCACAATCCGGCAAAAGTGAGGCACCCTCATTATCCTTTCTATATTTATTTAATCTAACCCACTGTTTCATTTGTTTTTAGCAAAAATATCTGAAAACAACAGATTTTTAAGACATAGAATTCTCTCCTATGATAGAAAATAGGATACTTTCTTGCATGATTTTTTTTGGTTCAGCCACAGAATGCTAAGTAAAGAAAAAGAAACAAAACAGATTTGCCAGATTTTTCCTTAGCAGGAATTAAACACCAGCTTGAATATTTATGACTTTTACCAACCCTCTCATTAGAAATCAGTTTTAACTTAATTTGCTGTCCAACAAGTACTGTATTTGCCCTTCTCTTTCTGCCTCTACCCAACATTAATGGGGATTGTGACTTGAAACACTTAGAAATAAATGCCAGCAGCAGTTAGAGAAGCTCACACTCCCTTTCATCACATCCAAGAAGCAAAGCTAGAGCCTCTTCCAGGTTTATTCCATGATCTAAGCAAGGCCCATGGACGTTACTGAGCTCTTCCTGTCAATGTCGTGTTAACAGACTGGGGGAGCCTTGAGCTGTGATGTGATTTGTGGAAGAGATGCTCAATATTCTTGCAAGAGTCTGCCAGTGATGTCAGGTGTCTCTAGAAGCCAGGACTTTCCCTGCTTGTCACCTCTGCTTAAGCACTGGGTGGTCAAGGAATGCAAAGGTCTTTTGAAAAGATGTGATTTTCCAAGCTAAGCAATGTCCTGTGCCTGCTGAAGGTGTAGCTTTCGCATATTAAAACACACCTGCACATCTGCTCCATTATGTTATTTTCAGAAACCAGCCCCGTGATTTCAACAGCTCCTCTCTCCTGGTTTGTTTTTTTTTTTCCCCAGTCCCTCCTTTCATCCAGCCCTTCGAGTTCCCGCGGTTCTCCATCGGGCAGAGGGTCTTCATTCCCTGCGTGGTGGTCTCCGGGGACCTGCCCATCACCATCACCTGGCAGAAGGACGGCAGGCCCATCCCCGCCAGCCTCGGCGTCACCATCGACAACATCGACTTCACCAGCTCCCTGAGGATCTCCAACCTGTCCCTGATGCACAACGGGAACTACACCTGCATCGCCAGGAACGACGCGGCGGCTGTGGAGCACCAAAGCCAATTAATCGTGAGAGGTGAGGAGGTGTAATTACCTCGAGGGGCGCCAATTAAGCGGGATCCGTCGGTGTTTTGTGACGGTGTCTGTTTGATGGGAAGTACAAAAGGGAGGGGAATGTGGTAATCCCTCCCTTCCTAACAGAGAACACACAGAGCAGTGAAGCACAGAAACTAATGGCACTTTTCTATCTAGAAGTCTTGAAACTCATCAAAAACCCTGGAGTGCACAGGGCGGATGAGGGAGATGCAAGAGTGACTTCTTGGAAAATTGTATGAGGCACAAGCCCATTCTTTGGGGTCAAGCCTTTGAAATGGTATCAAATTATTCTCTGCTGTTGTTTTAGTCTGGTTATACCCATTTTTTATTTAGATCACTCTCTCATCTAGCATTATGTCAGTTAAAAAGCAAAGCATTGATGTTGACTTTGTGAGGAAAAGACTCTCCCCTGTTACCAGGTTGTTCTTTTCCTTATTTATGTTTATTATGCAATTATCTCCATTCACTCACTCTGGTGGCTTCACAACATTTTACCTTGAGATGGATGTGACTGGATGTTCAAGTAAGCAAACATTTTATGTGTAGCAGACCTTCCAAGTCACACCTTAGCCAAACTACCCAGACATCATCCCTTGTGATATATTTTCAAACTTACTGTGCAAAGGTTCAACAAAAGCAAATTACTTCCTTTCCTTTTCTAGAAGTTTTTTGAAGTATTTAAAATTTTCACTTTTAAAAAACGAGAGTGTCTTAGTCCTCCCTCTCCACCATCTCTTCCTTGGTACCAAGCCATTGGGCTCCTCAGAGAAAGAGGGCACATGGAATAATCCTTCAGGTAACCCTGGTTATTTCTGCCTGCTACAGATCACTACATTTTATATTCTCTTCTGGAGATTTACCAAAATAAATCTTAAAATTTTAAAGGGGCTTTTGCAATCTTTTCCAGGTTTGTTTTTGTTTGTTTTTTTTTTCACCTCAAAAACTCACTTGAATTAAAGTTTTTTGAACAGCTCTTCCTTTTAAGTCAAAAATTCCCACTGTTTTAAGTGGATTATTCCCTAGTTTTCCACTTATAGAATGCACATGTTTACTTTTTTTATGCTAGTATTCCCAAAACTCAGTGGCACAAAAGTCCATTACTTCTCCACTAGTTTTGGTATAAATATTACTTTACTTTTTTAATTTCCTTGATTTTAATCCTGTTTAATATTACTCAGTACAGATGTCTATTACTTACCTGATTTATTTAGTAATTCTTAAATGAAGTAGTTTAATTAACTACATGAAGTTAATTATTCCTTTCCTAAACTGTTCTGTTAGCATTTAACCCTATAAGAGAACGAATCACTGCAGCAGCTCTGTGTGGGTTCCTATAGATAATTCTGGGATGGTGGGAAGATGTGGTTTTACCACTGAAAATCTCTCTCTGCCACCACTGTCTGTCCCCTTCAGTGCTGAGATACTGGAGGCTTTAGGAATTGGGTCAAGTGAGTCCATGTGTGGGGATTTCTGCTCCGTGTCCCACTGATGGGGACAGGTCCTGCCCTGCCCTCACTTCTCCCGACCTTTCCTGAGCTGCACTTTCCCTGTCTCCTGCTGCCAGCGGGTAATTCCTCCCCTGGAGAGCCCCTGCCTGCCCTGACCTCTGTTCCCTGGACACGTCTGCCTCTTGCTGCCTTGTTGGGCATTAATTAGATTTCCCTTCTTGTCAAGGAGAGGAGTTTTGGGGACCCTTCTCTGGCGCCCTTCACACACCCCTGACACCAACACCTCCATTTTCACCTCCACCTCCTCATCATTCTCCTTCTGCTCTAATTTCACCTCCTGACCAGGGCTCTACCCTGGTGGTGTGAGGACAGCTGTTGGTGTGTGTGCCTGAAGGGTGTCCTCATAAACCCATAGGCATGACAGAAGGGGCTTTTCACCCTCTTTTACCCTCTGGAGTCCTACTCCTCCAACTTTTTGCCATTTTGCCCTCATGCTTAACTTTCTGCCCAGCTCATGCTCTGCAGCAGCCTCCTTTAAGCCTCTCCTCTCCCTTCTCTCCCTTGCTGTCAGTTTAAATGGTAATGTTTTAATCAGTTTTGCATATGCATCTGAGACAACAACTCTCACTCAGAGGAAAAGTGGAAAATGTAATATCGTGTTTGACCTGAATTCCCTGCCAAAACCCTACACTGGCCTTTTTCCCTGGTACTGAACTGCTTCAGCTGTCTCATTCCACACAGGCCAGAAGACAAACAGCCACTGTGATCACTCCTCCTCTGCATCCAACCTGACCTATACACATTTAAATTAAGACTTGGATTTTTTTTTCCTGCTGCCTGTTTATTCTCCAAGCTTTCTGATCTCTCCTCATCCTTTTATTCTCGTAGGTGCCATGCAACTGAAACACAGTATTTTTCTAAATTAACTAAGGTGTTTATCTCTGAATATAGGGAGAAGTGGTGCTTTAAGTCCTCTTTTTTCTAATCCACATTGTGTGCTTTAAACTTAAATGTTGGCTTATCCTAAAAGTCTGGAGATGGGTCCTGGAAATATCTTAATTATGTGAAGACTGTGCATTTTGATATGAGAGTAGACAGTGAGTGGGAAAGTGAAATATGACTGTTACCCACACAGTTCCTTTTTCTTATCTATCCTGTCCTTGTATTCATTTCAAAAGTCGACTTTAAAACAATGCAGTCTCTCATGTTTCCAAAATAAATGGGAATCCATATCATTTTATAGTACATGGGTAGAATTAGATGTAGAATCTAAACCTGGTCCATTCCTAAAATGAATGAAGAAACACGGGCCAACTGCTCATTGCTACATTTGAATTACTAGTGAATATACAAACTTCTGCAGAATACATACAGCCACAGAAATTCTTCATCTTTACAGCTCCAGATTTTTTCCTCAATATTTTCTGTGTCAGATCACATGTATCTGCTATTTTTTATCATTCTTAAATTCCCATTAAGTTTTAAGTCTGTTAAATAGATTTCCTATATTCTTCCTACAGATATTATTTTTGATGTCTAAGCTGCATTGCCATTTTGCAAAGAGCATTGAATGGCAAAAGAAAAACAAGTACTGGTTTCTTAAAATCTGTGGGCACCTTACGTTAAATCTTTGCTGCTGTTCCAATTATTTTGTGCTTTATATGAGCAATCAAGTGGTATAAGGAGCCCTTAAAATCCAGCAAGGCTGGATTTTTCCTGCCTTAAATATCAGAGGAAGATGACAACCAGCTTCCACAACATTCCATAGGGGATGAAAGGCACCAGCTGAGAGGAAGTGAGATGATGAAGTTTTTGAGCATCTGGGTAAGAAGATTTGAGGGCAAACTCAGTTCTCTCCTCCATGGGTTTCTTGGTGAAATAAGGCAAAGTCAAATGCTCTGGACACAGACCTGTCAGCACTTCTCTCCAAAAATTATTGGCCAATTTTAGATAAATCAGAAGAGGGGAAAACACCTCCAATGTAGCTAAAAGCCTACAAACTTAATGAAAAGAGGTGATTGTTAAGGAACAGAGTGTAACACTGGATACCAGAAAACCCACACAGGCAAACCCTTCTGCAAACACAAAAAATGCTCCAGCTGGAATCTCTGCTCAAACACGAGGTACAAATCCACAGAAAATCAGGCTTGGTTAGTCCTAATGGTTATGGAATATCTTTTAAAAGCTTATTAATTAGCCACCAGGAGAATTCCCACTGTTCACTGCATCTAGGGACTGCAGGTAGGAAGTTGAGGTGAGTGAAAATGGGGCTTTCCTCCTCAAAATCGTGGGCTTTGCCAGATCCTGACCTGCAGTTCCTCTGTGAATGCATTGAAAAATTGCAAGCTAGAAGGGTTTCTCAAAACCTCATAAATTACTATTATTTTAATTTTATTCCTTGGCACACTCCTGGTTTGCTAGGCATGCTATTAGGAAAAGGAAAAGAATAGGATCCTGTCATGAGAACCACACAGAGAAATTAGGAAAATATCTTCTCTGTCAACTACTTATATCATCATGAGGAATTAATTAAGGCTTTACTCATTAGGGCTGTCTTCTAAAGAGTGATTAAAAATCTATATACACTTTATCATGTGTTATTCATTTCTGTAGGGTTTCCTAAACTGGGAACAAAGTAATTACAAAATAAAAAGGGCTTTAATTGGTAACCAAAAAGAAAAAGCTCTTCAATGTATTACAAGTTCAAAATTTTTCTGATACTACCTTGAAAGAGAATTCAAAGATAGTACTGGATGCATAAATTATGATTTTATAACTCCTGTTAGTGAACACATCATAAGTTAAAATTGAGATAAGGTCTTTAAATACCTAATAACCCCCCATGATGCACTTAGTGCATTTAGTGTAAATGTGTTTTCATTTTGTGCTTGCCAGGAGTGTCGAATATCATTAGCTAGTTAGGCACCCAATGAGGGGTCCCTGAGCCTTGGATATTCCTGATAGGAAGTGAGTATCCATCTGCTTTCTGATGTTTGCTGGTGGTACTGGTGTGATGCAGCAAATGTGGTTTGTGACAGACGTGGGAGGGAAGATTTATGGTCGCAGCTGGTGTCAAATCTCATTTATTTCCTTTGCTGGTGTTTACACTAAGGCTTCAAAAATGCCCTCTTAGAAGATTCACTTCCTATTTAATGTTCTCACTGGACAAACCTGATCAACACAAATCACTGGGCACGGTCTCACTTTGCAAAAGTACATCTTTTTTCTTGAACTGCAGAGCAAATGGTTTCACTAAACCAGCTAAATCGACCCCTTAGGTCCAATGACCAAATTTAATAACTGTTCATCTTTGCTAAAGTACAGTGTTTAATGATCTCATTCATTAATACATCAATGGTTGCTTTGGATGATTAAATTTCTTCCATCATTTTGACAGTATGATCTAAATGTGAAGTACAAATATTCCGTGTAGAAATGAAACATCATATTCTGGGCCAGTGTCATAGATTATTTCTTAACTCACTCCAGCAGCCCACCAGAGGAGCTGTGTTAGGAGCTTTCAGAATTGTTCCCCAGAGTGATGTACTAATCACTGTACCTGGGAGCCAGAAGAGCTCACGTGGATTTGAAGTCCAGGAAGGACTGTGGGAGTTTGTCATCTGGTCCTTGGAATAAAGTACGGGCAAAAAGGAGTTCTGGATTTACACAGAGCAAACTTAAGTCATGGAATTGATGTGGGATCATGGGAATCTTGTGAGGTTTAACAAGGCCAAGTGCTGGTGCTGCACCTGGGTCAGGGAGACCCCTGGTACCAACCCAGGCTGGGGGATGAACAGACTGAGAGCAGCCCTGGGAGAAGGACATGGGGGTGCTGATGGGGGAGAGGCTGGACATGAACTGCCCATGTTTCCCAAATGTGTCCTGGGCTCATCCCACAGCAGGGCAGCAGGGGAGGAAGAAGTTCTTTCCTGTGAGGGTGGTCAGGCACTGGAATAGGTTTCCCAGAGAAACTGTGGCTGCCTCATCCCTGGAAGTGTCCAAGGTCAGGTCAGACGGGGCTTGGAGCAACCTGAAATAGTGGAAGATGTCCCTACCCATGCAGGGGGTTGGAAAAGATGATTTTTAAGGTCCCAACCCAAACCATTCTATGATTCCATGACTGTGAATTTTAGCATGCACACATAAATCGATTTTTGTTAGCAGCTTGTAAAGTCAGTCATTGAGGGCAGCACTGACATTGGCAAGCAGTGTGTTCTTAGGGTACCAACTCATATTTTATCATCTTATCAGGATTATTTCGCACAGGGAGATACTAAAAGCATTTTCCTTCCTTTAAAATGGCACTGTGACATGCACACTATCTTTCATATCCTATTCTGATTGCTCTCATCCTTTGTTTTCCCATAGCGAGAGCCTGAGACTGCTAATCATAATATTGACTGAAAATACCTTTTTTAGGTCCTTTGAGTTCAGCCATTAAATAGTTTACATCTGTCAACTTATTGCTCTTACCCTAAACAATTCAACAGCTCATTTCTCATCACAGATCCGTGGGCTGCCTTAAATGAGAGAGCCTGGCATAAATTCACTGTAAAAGCAATTTTAAATGCCCTCCTTTACAGGCTCAAGGAACTGTGCTGCTGAGACAAAGTTGATAATAAAAGTAGAACTGTTCAGTCATAATCATGAGCTATTTCAGTGTTTCACTTCTAAAGGGGCAGAGAAATCCCACACCTTTACAACTAAAGAGAGAGGAAGAGAACTAATTGTTTACTTTTTTCCATTAACTCAAGCACATCAGACAAAGTACCTTCATTAAATTCTTACTAAGCATATATTCTTTAAGGGCTAATGAACTCCTGAAAGAGAATGAAAAAGTTAATGTAGGTTTATAACCTAAAGCTAAATATCAAGACTTAGATGTAAACTAAGTGGCTAACAGCATGCTGTTCCAAACTGTGGTAGCACATAGCACAGAACAAGTTATTAGTTTGAAATAAAATTGAGAAGCAAACCAGAAGAGAGGAAGAAAAATGTGAAGGTCTCCTCTGTTTGCTTTTTAATCGTTTACATAAGAAGAAAAATCCTGTGGCTTTACCTAGGCAGCAATACAGAAACAATTGGAAGGTCACTGAATGGGTAATGTTATTTTGCTGTAGCATCTTTTCTGATGTCTATTGGCAATCTTAAGACTAAGTGGGAAGGGTTTGGGTCTTCAAAATCAGAGCAGCAGTTGGCATTTTTGTAGGTAGTACTAAAGGAAGCCCAAAGCTTTACTGAACATAGAAACTGTTTCTATTACAGGGTATGGGCTGAGTTTTTGATGGGTAATGCTGAAACACACTTTGTTTGTGAAGCAGAACAAGAAAATAATATGATTTCTAATCATACACCTCGTCCCGGAGCTATATAGCAAAATTTTATTTCTTCAGTTGCCATTCTGGAGTCATTCTGTATTGAAAGTAATGATTAAAAATGAGAATACCAAGAACATCTGAGAAATGTTTTATATATACATATATCCAAAACACAGTGAAATCAATATGATGAAAAGCCCTGTTCAGAGCTTGTCAGCATTAAAGGCACAACAGCCCAAGGATATCTACGTGAGTTTCTTAAAGATGTGAAAGGATGCATTTCCACAGAAATGCTCAAAGAACATTTACTCTTGGCATCCATCCATTCTTCTCTATATTAGACAAAAAGTGTATTTTAGCAGATAACTTTAATGCAAATAGTATTTTAAAAACTGATTGTCTTTATTCCACACTAAGCAATCTTGCTGAACTTTTCCAGAACTTTCTGCATGTGCCTGCTCATATAATAAAATAAACTGTTTCCTGAAAAATTAGCACTTCTTGCCAGTGACATCCATAACAAATGAAGAATATAAAGAAAATGTTTCTCAAAGAGAGGGGAAATAAAACAAGTTACAGAAGTTTTGTGTTATGAGAGAGATTTTAAAAGACATTATACTCCTTATACCCTTCAGTGGTAGAGGAGGCCAGTAATTATCAGTCACTCCACTGCATCATTTGTAACCACTCATCTCTAGGACTGTAAGACTGGTGCTGCCGAGCTGGGTTTGTGTTTTGTGTTGGTTTTTTATCCCTCTTTATGCATAAGCAGCTTGTAATTGATTTTTCAGAAGTTGTAAATAGACATTTCCTTACAGTTAGCGAGGTGAAACAAGCCGATGCCGCCGGGCCGAGCCGTACAAAATCAAATCTATTTGTGCAACTAACTGTGCTTTTCACCTGCTTTGGAAAATAAGCAATTTTGTGTTTGGGGGGATAAAATGAACACAGAACAGTGAGAAAGGAGCTGCTGAAGCAAACGCCTTCTCTGAGCAGATAATTAGAACAGGGTGGGTGATTGCCCAGAGCTGCTCTTACTGGGATTTCATGTTTGATGCTTCCCTGTCGTGAATTAACACAACCTGCAACAGTTTGTTAGTGTGGCAGGCATTTGGAAAGCCAGAAGGGCTGTCAGCAGTAAAGATATCTTCTAGTGGAAAGGTATCTCTGTTGGTTCCTTCCATCTCTTCTAGCCACGTTCCAAACAGCAATAGAGCTTTTTTGTACAGTTGGGCAGTAAACACCTTTGTGTTATAGCGACAAGATTCAGTGAGGAAAATATGCAGTTGGAGGCATTATTTTCCTTCCAGAGGATTGTTCTCCTCTTTTAAAAAGCAGTTGTATCTATGAATGTGGAAAGAGAAAGTCGGAGGGGAGTCTGGATTGTGGAGGCACAGGGAGGAGGACTGGAGCTGTTGTGAGGAGGGTTCTCTGAACCTGCAGAGAGAGTGTTTATGTACCTTCAACTTTTGGCAGTCCTGTCCACACCAACACTGGCAGCTCCAGTTTCTTCTTAAGGAAAACTTGGGACTCTTTGGTATCCTGGGAGGTGTTATTTGCATAAACTATGAGAGTGTTTATACTGAAAAGAACCTCAGGGTCCTATATCACAGCACTGGTGTTTCTGCTGTGGTTTTGATGTGTAATTAGTCCTGTATTCATGGCTAGTAAGAGCTGTTTCGGGTCCCAGGGCAAATACTCCCTGTACTGAGCTCCCTTTCCATGCTGCCTTGCATTTTCTCGTGATACAACCTCCTCCCATAATTCCTTTCTTAATTTCTGGCACTTCTGGAGAGGCAGCTGGTGGGGTCTGATGGGTGTTTGGGTCAGAGCAAGGAGGGGATGGTTGGACCCTTTGTTCTGTCTCCCCCAGATTTCAAGGTCAGTAGTGGCTGGACTTGAAGAGCTGTAAATCCATGAGGCTCCATATACTGTGGTGGGCAAGGAAAAGCCAGGAACTATTAGGATTTCACCTTAGTGTGACGCTGTAATCAAGAGCGTTTCAAAAAGCAAAGTTATTTGAGAAGAAAAAAAAAAACCTGTCACAGGTTCAGTCACCTCACTGCATTTTCTCTGTGGCACTGTAAGAAATGACAAAAACACGTGGGATAAGGACACAAATAATTTATTTCTTTCTCAGGCATTTACTCCTTCATGTTCTGAACCAGAGAACAGGAGTTCAGCAAATGTTGTGGCCTTAACTGACTTTAATACAACCATTAAACACTTTTAATATTCAAGAACTTTTGTGGATCTTTCCACGTTCTTCACATCTTTCAGCTTTTCTTTCCAGCTTGTCAAATTTATAGGTTTTATTGAGACTTTGACATTTAGAATCAGCCCTTTGTGGTGAACTGTTGGTCTGACATTGTCACAAGCTGTTTTCTTTACTGTGCACGTGCATTTGGAACATGTAGAGCTTTTCCTTGAGATCAGCAGCTCTTACCTTATTTATATACAAGTAGGTAAATACTTGCCTGTGTGTGGAAGACTCATTGCAGTGGTTTTATGCTACCTTGGAATAAATCTAATAATATGTATACATTGATGCACTGAAGTGTGAATTCTCCTCTTCAACTTAATGCAAGGAAATTGTGTTGAACCTTTTTATGGCTGTTTGTAGAGTGAAGTCCTATAAGAAGTTATGGATCAAACACCATTATTTTAATGTGATTTGATTGCTATTAGAAGCATTATTTTTTAAGGTTATTTACACTACATAATTATTTTTTTCTAAAGTTTACTAGTTACAGTTCTAAAAAGCAAACGTGGAAAAATTCAGTAGTTCTTAGACATCTGATAAACCTCTGCTTTATGAGAAAGCATTTATTATCTGGCCACAACACCATGATTTATCTATTACTCCATTTTTAACCTCTCCTATGGAGAGATTTCATAAACTTCTTTTTTGTATCCTATGAAGACCAATGCTTTTGTTGTGCCTGGCAAGAAATACATTGAGACTGTGCACAGAAGGAAAATAATCTGGTGAAACCAGCTGTACTATGTCACTCACTGAATCATCAAAAAATTAAATTTATTTTTTTGTTTCTGCTGTGAAATTTTATGCCCCTGTGTTTGTTTGACTGTTGTGCCATTTTGAGGTCACCCTCACTGTGACCCAGTAAGTGTCACAAATTCTCATGGCTCCCTTTGCTTCCTCCCACAGTGCCCCCCAGGTTTGTGGTTCAGCCCAGCGACCAGGATGGGATCTATGGAAAAGCTGTAATCCTCAACTGCTCTGCAGAGGGTTATCCTGTCCCTACCATTGTCTGGAAGTACTCAAAAGGTAGGATTTCTGTGGGGATTGCTGGGGACAGACTAATTCTGGTTTAGTAAAAACTTACCCTTAAATTACTGGTTTAATCTTCACATTGTCAGAGAGTGTTTGGGTGCAATAAGGGATGTATCCCTTGTGTTTATATTGTTCTTAAATCATTTCCCCAAGCACAAAGTGCTGGTCACTGTCATGGACACTGTCATTGGTCTGCCTTGGAGATGTCCCAGTGCTGTGACAGCGCCCCTGTGTAAGCTGTGGCCTCAGCAGGCAAATGAAATGGATGGCTGAGAGAAAAGATATACAGCTTTAATTGAAACAACCTCAGAACAAGGTTCACCAGCAGCATTTGGCTCATTTCCCCCCCCCCCTTTCAAAATTCATGATAACATGGCCAATCATATCTTTTCAGCAAAGAAGAGAGGTCAGGTAGCATTAACATAAGCAGTAATTCAGTATGTGCTTTACATAATGCTTTAACATTTTCTTCTCATGTAACAGAGCATTAAAACTGGCCCCACTTGACCCTCAGTAACCACAGGAAATTGACTGCTTTTTAATTAAAATATGCTGCCTGATAAAGTGTGTCTTCTGGACAGTTGTCTTCTGGTAGGCTTTAGCAAAAAAAAACCAAAAACAAACAAACAAACAAACAAAAAAAAACAAACAAAACAAAACAAAACAAAACAAAAAACTCTTTACCCAATCTGAATGAGTTAACTCCTTGAAAAATAAAATGAAGTGCTGTTGAGAAGAAATCTTTCTGTAATGCCCCATGGTCATTTTTTGTTTCCTTAGGACCTAAGTCCAAATTGTATTGGAAAAGGGGTGAGGGAAGAGAAGTATCCTGTAATAGACTATTTTTGCTTTTGTTGATGAATTCTGGTTCATTGTAAGAAAGGTACGGAGTTTCAAATTCCATTAATCTCAGTGACATGTGGGTTTTTAATTATGAGTACAGGTCATGAAAAAGTAATTCTGTTTAGTTGTGTTTGTGTGCTGAAGGAGGGTGCCAAGAGTTGTAATTAACTGTGAAGAGATAAATAGCCCATCTTGGGATGATAGAACCATAGAATCATTAAAGTTGGAAAAAAATTCCAAGATCATGGATCCACCCTGTGCCCCATGCCCACCTTGTCCCCCAGCCCAGAGCACTGAGTGCCATGGCCAGGCCTTCCTGGGACACCTCCAGGGATGGGGACTCCACCACCTCCCTGGGCAGCCCCTGCCAAGGCCTGACCACCCTTTCCATGAAGAAATTCCTCCTGATGTCCAACCCAAGCCTCCCCTGGCTCAGCTTCAGTCCATTTTCTCTTGTTCTCACTTGTTACCTGAGAGCAGAGCCTGACCCCCCACCTGGTTACAACTTCCTTTCAGGTGGTTGTAGATACTGAAAAGGTCTCTCCTGAGCCTCCTCTTCTCCAGGCTAAACAACTCCAGCTCCCTCAGTATAAATATAGACCTTAACCTTAATGAAGGAGAAAGGGATAGTTGGAGTGACACTCTGCCATCAAGTTTTTAAGATTTATCAATTAGAACTCTGAAACTTTTAAGTCAAAGAAAGTTTTGATAGACACGTGGAGTCTTATACTTGGAGATACTCAAAATCCATCTGGGCATGGTCTTGGGCAGCCAGGATTAGGTGACACTTTTTGATCAAATCAGTTGGTTCACGTGGCCACCTGAGGTCTCTTCCAATCTCAGCAAGTCTGTGATTCACTGTACACTCACCCACACAGTTGTATGGGACAAGCTGCTGTCCCTGCTCAGGAAGGATCTTGGCTATAATAGCAGTAACAACGTGTGTGACGAGTAAGAAGCTTTTTGCAAACTGCCAGGAAGAATTTTTCCCAGTTTTTCCCAGTAGCTGTCCCTGGGACTACCAGCCTTTTCCCTTCTGTGAACATTAAATCGTTCCCAGAATTTTTCATGGGAAGAAATACGAGAAGTGAGTGCTGGCATCTACTCGGGCAATCAATCACAGGCATGTACAGTTGGTAAGGAAGAAATATGCCTTCCATCTGAATGACAGAAAAAATGGCTTATTAAAGAAAAAAAGAATTAGCAAAGGGAAAAGTGAGATATGCATGTGACTAGAATAGTTGAAAAATCAACAAGGGTGACAGAATTTTTATGAAAACATTATCATTTTAACATTTTTCAGTTCGCAGTATTGGTCACCAGACTTTCTGTGAAATTGTAAATTTCCAAAGCGAACTCTGCTAGGAATAAAGGGATTTTAAGTATGCATGTCTGGTCTTCCTAATATTCTAGACATTGTATTCATAGGTTGTTCTAGCTTGGTATGTTATCCTAAATCATTCCCTGTAATCTTTATTCATCATATTTCCTCCTGGTCTGACTCAGCCCACTGCTTATAGTAATTAATGCTGACAGATATGTGTACAGAAAGCGGTATTAGAGAATTCCATTGAAGTGAACTACCTTATGGTTTCCCTGAAAATTCCCATCTCCTGCTGCCAGAATTGGTTGTAAACCCCTTTGTTACAAGAAACATATTTTAATGTACACTTAGAGAGTCCCCAGTGCTGGAGGAACCTGAACTCATGGTGGGCATCTGGACAGTAATATCCTGTTTCCTATTGCCTAAATCACCCAGTATCTTATTTCCAAGGAAAAGCAAATTCTTTCTTAAAGTTGATACAAAGTTGATACAAAAATCTTTGGCTTCCTGTCTTTTTATGGACCTTCCATTCTTACATTCCTGCCAAACATGGTGCCTCGTTCCTGATTAGTGCTCTGAGCTTTTCATTTGTTACTTTCTTTGTTTTATTTGGGGGGGGTTGTGGGATTTTGGTGGTTTTTTTTAACAGTCTGACTACAAACATGGCAGAACAGAGATTTTTGTGTCATCAGTCCATCAGCTGTAGGACAAAATAAGCAACACAGTCGCTGATGTGGTTTTCCATGTCACCCAGGGTTTTGTAAGCAAGGTCCTAAAGGTCCCTTGAGTTTGCCATGATTGCTTCAACAGACATCCCTCCTAGTCATAAGAAATTCATTTGGTGTCTGCATTAGGGATGCAGACTTGTGTGCCTGCTCAGCTCTAATTGTCAATAATTCATCAGCCTCTAAATGTACCACAAATGTGCCTTTTTACCCATGAACGGTCTGAAAATCTTCATTTCCTCTCTCTCCCTTTCTGGTTCCTCATTTTGTGCTCCTTTTGCCCCTTTACATTTAATGTGGGCAATTTATTCCTACTGTTGCATTCCGAAAGTCTTTCTTTTGAATTAATGACTTCTGTTTTGGCAAAGAACCACTCTGTTTATTCTGCTGATGTCAGAAGCCATTTGTGTTTTAGTTGCACTGAGCCTCCAAGAAGAGGAAGCCGCAGTTTCTGCCTTATTTTAAGAAAACAAAGAAGGTGTTTCCCTTCCTAACTGACCTATTCCCACGGGTTTCCTGCTCCAGGTGCCGGGGTTCCTCAGTTCCAGCCGATTGCACTGAACGGTCGTATCCAGCTTCTCACAAACGGCTCCTTGCTGATTAAACATGTGCTGGAAGAAGACAGTGGATACTACCTGTGCAAGGTCAGCAATGATGTGGGAGCAGACGTCAGCAAGTCCATGTACCTCACTGTTAAAAGTAAGAATTAAACACTTCTCTGTGATCCAGATATTGCCATTGAGTGAAAAGGGCTTGTCTACTGCATCCTTAGTTTGGTGGGGAGGGAGGGCAGAGGTTGGCTTTGTTAGTTTTCGTTTTATTTTGGTCTTCAGCTGCATGGAAGTTAGTATGGTTAATTTTTTTTAGTAGAGGAAGAGAAGGGGTCTTCAAGGTGAAAAAGATTAACATCTCATTTCAAAAATATTTATTTTCTGTGAGCTGCAGCTGGGTAATGAAGGGAAAGTGAAAAAAAAATTGTTGGTCAAGAGTAAAAACCAATAACAAAGGAGAAATACCCACAGGAACTGTTGCAAATCTTATAATTTGAAGGAAATATAGATTAAAAAGTCCTTGATCAATCCTAAATATACCACAGATGCATACCATATGTACAACTACAGTTACTATAGGTAGATACTACAAGATATTACAACATCCTGTAAGATTTCATAGATACAGCCACAGCAGTCATTTTGACTTAGGCAGGTAATTTTCAGAAAATGCATCTAATTCTGTTGGATCTGGAGTGCTTACACAACCTCGACCTATCTGTGCTTTCCAGGCGTAAGGGGCAAAAGCAATCCAGTTTTCAAGTGGATGTTGGCTATGATCCCTTCAAACATCAGCATTGCTTAGGAAATAGAGGAAATACAATGAAAAAAAAAAAAAGAAGCTGTTTAAGATAATGTAATTTCTCACTAGAGAAAAAAAAGAGACTATTGTCACCTCAGCATGCCAAATGTTCCTGGATGACCTATCAGACCAGTATTGGAGGAGGTTACCAAGCCATGCACTTTCATGTTTGTAGGATTTCTGAAGATGGACTGAGTGCTTTGAAGTTCTGGGATGTCAATTAGCTTGAAAAAGATTTGCCCTTGAAAGTACAAAGATGGGGTTTTTTTCAGAAAGGAAGAAAAATCCAGTTTATTCTCTGTTGGAGAGTGTACTTGAGTCCATTAATGTTTAGGTTTAGCGGTTTTGTTTGTTGTTGAGAATGAATATCTAAATTATTTCAAAGGAAGAGCATCAACTTTGTTAGTTTTGCAAGCCCCAGTACCTCAGATGTCCTCTCCATGCTAATTTACCATAGTGGCTTTGTCTTCTGAAAAATAACATGATATCCCAACCTCTCCAGCAAGCATATTAAATCCATACTTTTTCTGTGGATCGGTAGAAGTTCCAGCTTCTGTGGTTTCCATAACTGGCCATTTTTTGGGCCAAACCTCCATTGTAGCAGCAATGCAGTGCTGTAATATGCTACAGAAACCCAGCATTGCTCTGGTTGGCAGCTCTGCTCACTGCCTGTCTGATCACTGCATGCAGTTTCATGTGTGATAAAAGAGCATCCCTTATCAAATAAGAGCAGGAGCTTCCCTGGAGAGTCAGTTGCTGTTTGAATCTAATAAAAACCCCTCCGGCTCTGAGATAGCAGGAAAGCACGTCTGTACCCCCTCACACACCCACCCTGACACAGCACAGCTCCCACCACGGCTGTTTGAGAAAATGCTGGTGGTGTTGGTGTGTGCAGAGAAGAGGCACAGCTTTAGCTTTTATCAAACACACATTAAGGACAAGATGCTGTGAGAAAATGGGCCGTGGTGGCCCTCAGGTGTTACTGAATCCTGGTGGAGTGGTTGTGGCATGTAATACTTGCACCCGTTCACGTGGACTGACTCCAAAATGAGGGCCTGGATCTACCTTTAATCTCTCTGGCACTGTATCTTGTCATTAATTGTTTTCTTTTTCCCTGTGGTTCCTTTTCCATCTCCCCAAAATCCTATTCCTGGACCCTGGTCCTCAGCTTAGTCCTCCTGCCAGATAAAAACCTTGGGCTACCTTCATGAGACTCATAGTGCTCTCAGTTAGTTGATCCTTCTCCACAAGGTCCCCCTAAATGCCTTCTTTAGTCAGAGGCAGAAGGTGAGGTCTGGCCTGTGCAGTTGTTTATGGGTGCAAAGTTTGTAAGTAAGAAGCAGCCTTCCAAAACATAAACAAAGATTAGCTTGTGACTTCCTTGTGGCAAATTGGTTTCCTACCTTCCTTCAGTTTATGTGTGGGTTGTCTGTGAGCAGTAGCTGAAATCACCTGATGAAAAAGTAGGGTGGATTTAGTCACTGATTATGGAACTGGATTGACTCTCAGAAGGAAAAACATGGCAGCAGTGCCTTTACAGCCGAATCCTTCACTTCTTCACAGTCCCTTGTGCCACAGAAACCTCATGTATGTGATGCTAACCATGGATAGCATCACTGTGAACTTAAAAATAAACCCTCTTGTGCACAGGTGATTCTTCTCCTCCAAGTCTGATAAAAGTTTCTCCCTACTCTGTCAGTAACATTACTGCATAAATTTTTACCTTTCATTGTTCCTGTTACAAATCTCTTCAATGAGCCAATGCTTTACTCTTCCAGAACTTCCAGTGTCACCTGGATCTAAACAAAAAAGATGTCAAAAGAGAGTGGGTAAATTTTTGTTTTGGCAGTTCAGGATGGGACAGGATGAACATTGATCTAATGTGTTTCTATGACTCACTACCTCTACAATTGACAGACTTTTTTTGTAGTGAAAATCCATGTCAAGCTGTAAACCACCTTGGCCTGCTCAACAAGACTTAATACTAAGAAGGAAATGGTAGTAATTCCAGATATGCATTTATTTAGTGCCTCAGTGTTTGTTGTGTGACACCTTCATGTCAGAGAGGCTGATCCAACATTTGAAAGGAGATTGTATGAGGAGGGAGTGCAGAGGAAAAAGATGAGAGGAAATGAAAGAGCTTCAGGAATGCCAACAGAAATGTGAAGAGAGTGAGCTGCCAGTGTCAATGCTGGGTCAGGAACCACAGGGCTAGAATAGCAGCCATGAAAGCAGAGAATATTCATTTAGCAGCTATTATTCTTCTCCCTTTCTTTTCGAGAAATGGACATAAACATCATGATCAGCTCATTTCTCTCATCTTCTGAATCAAGGATAAGTAGTTCTTGAATTGTGTGTTCAATAAGACATACAGTATTAGAAAGTTATGAGAGATCTGGAATAAGAAATCTAGTGCTGTCTTGAGAAATGACTCCTGGTGCTTGGGATGAGAAGACTTCTGAAGAATTTCTATAAAGGATAATGAGCCTTTAACATGAAGGGAAGAACTGAAATTATTTAAAGGTTGCCTGGGAGTCACAAGGGAAGAGATTCTGCTTAAAACGGACTGCCTGCCTGCCTTCATCTGAATAAATGTCACACTTCCTAATTCCACTTTAGTGGCTATATATAACATGATAGAATGGTATTCTGAAAAAAAACATACCTCCTGAAAAGCAGGCTTTCCTTCAGGTATGTGTGTTCCTATGTAAATAATCTGTTGGAGGCAATCACATCAGCCCTGCCCCTTCTGAAATCCATCACTTGTTTTCACGACAATGTGGAGCCTGACAAGTTTTAATCTGATCATCAAAACCTTTCCAGCAAATCCTGTCTGCCAACAAAACAGAGCTGCTTCATTCACTTTCCTCTCAAATATTCTTCTTAACTATTGGCATTATGTGTGTTTAATGCATAAACCTAAAGCTGTCAGTCAGATCCACAGCTCCTTCCAGCAGGAACATGCTAATCCCAGCTAATTCTTTTAATGCCAAGTTTTGCCACTTAAACATATTTAAAAAAAAAAACCTTTTAAAATTGTTACCTATGACAAGAGCTGGTGGAATAACAGAAGAGGCTGGTTGGGAAAGAGAGCCTGGTCACAGTTTAAAGTAAATCTAATGCCCTGTTCCTGCACTATCTTGTGCTTCTGCTGCCCCTGCCTCCTTTATAGTGCCACTCATCCGTGTTGTCCATGACCTCTTCCAGGCAAGATTTGTTTCCCACCATCTCCAGACAACTCACGGAACAAAGAGACCTCAATCCCATAACTAGCTACTATTGCAAAAGAAATAAAATGTAACAGTAGTTACAAACACAAATAACCCTAAAAGATCCTTATGAATGGAGATTCTGAGTCTCGTGAAGCTGTTTTTCTCCACTGCTTGTGGAGAACAGTTGTTCCACCATATGGCTGAAGCACTGCAGCATTTGTTTACTGAAATGGATGGAAATCTATGCCTGACTTCCTTCATGGAACTTTATCTGAGCAGGATAAAGGCATCCTTTCCATGTGACCAGTCAAATGAGTTTGCTGTGCTGCCACACCAGCAGCAAAGCCAGCAAGCTGTGATGAAGAACTCACTGTGCTCTGCTCACCAGGGTGCCTCTAAATGCTCCTTTTAGTCTTTAGGAAAATAATTCCTTGTTGAGAATGTGGGAATGTTGAGATCTGTCCAATTGCTACTTTTCCTTGTGTAAAAAAATCCAATTTCTCCTTAAAATGCATATGTCCCTCAAGATGTCAGTAAGGGTAGCATTGCCTGTTCTACATTTGCAAAGATAGATTGTCCATCATATGTGGCAAAGGAAGCTAAAAATCACTTTCTTTAATACCTCTAAAAAACACTTATAGAAAGGACAGCAGTAATGCAATGTCAAATTCACCAGAGCCCAGTTATTCTGGTATTTCCTAATCTGTATTTTTTCTACAGTAGGTGGTCTGTAAATACTGTTTTCTGTGGCAATCAAAACAAAGTCCCCTGGTCTGATTGTTCAGTCTGATTTAGTGTTTTCTTCTCCTGATATTCCACCATCTTTTTTTTAAAAAAGGGCTTTTTCATTTATTTGATTCTTCATACTTATTTTGCAGTTATCTCAGGTAGAGTACATTTTTGTCCAGTGGACAAATCTGGCCAGAGTTGGTAAGAATCTCTGTCTGGATGGAGATTGCAAATGTACCCAGAATGAAAGAGTGGGGTAAAGGGATAGAAAACAAAAAATATTGCCTGTGAATTGAAACTACCGTTGAGTCCCAAAGAGTCCTTCCTGAAGATCTGGTGATCTGCCCTTGCCTAATTTTGCCCTTGCCCTCACGACAGGCAGTTCCCTCTTTCTCCACCTGTTTCTTGGCAAACAACGGCAAAAACTGTGTTAAATCTGAGGATGTGAACAAACTGCTCAGCTCAGTTTAAACTCCAAGTCAGTAGTGACTTAAACACTCCTTTATCTGTTTTGTGCCCCTGCCCGGGGCAGGGGGGGTTTGGAACAAGATGATCTTTAAGGTCCCTTCCAACCCTGGCGATTCTGTGATTCTAGTTATTTTCATTACATGCACAGTCTAAAAGATGCTGTAAAAGCTACTCTGAGTCCCGGAATCCCCAAAAAAGACCTCCCGAGTCGCGAGCGCTTCCTCTTGTCAGCAGAACGGCTCGTTTTCTTTTCCTAATGAGTTTCTCCCGGGATGAGGAACGAGCAGGTTCTGAGGAGTGCTGTTCCGTGCCTCCTCAGACCGTTGGCACAGCTTTGATTTAGGGACTGGCATCTTTAATCACCCATCATGTGTCATTACCCCGACGGGCGACGGCAGCCACGAGACACACGAGCTCCGATAAATCCGCGCTGGAAAAGCGCCGGAGCGCGATCCTTTGTTGGTTTTTTTCCTTCACAGCAGATCAGCTGTCACAACAACACACCGCCTGTGGCAAGGCAGGGAAATTAAACATGAAGTATGTTCAAGGTAGCTGGTAGAAAAGCTGGAATACCCCCCTTTTTCCTTCCGTACGTTCCAAAGCCTGTGGCAATCGGCTCCAACGGGTGCTTTCTCTTGTAAGGTAATTGCCAGATGTGCTGGAGTACAAATACTCAAGTGGTTTTGTATGCAAATCTTGGCAATTCTCTCAGTTAAAAAAAAATGAGGAGAGAGGTAAGGACTCCTCTCTTTTTTTTTTTTTTTTTCAATATTTTTTTCTGAGTGGATGCAAGAAGAGAAAGTATTTACAGCCCTTTTTCTTTCCTTCAAGGCTGGTTGCACAGCAGCATTTCTAGCAGAAAAGTGAAACAGATTTTTCTCCACACGGGCTCTGCTGTATCTTTTCCATCTGTATCAACAGTGTCATATTTATTGCTCTTTATTCTTTTTCTTTTTTTTTTTTTTTAAATAGCTGCCTCTCTCAGCTTTATGTTGCCCAAAAGGATGCATGGGTGAGGTTTATTTTCAGAAGTTTTCCTTCTATTGAAATTTTTATGGCGGATGCAGAATCTTGAGGCTTTCCTGAAAAATAACCAATTTAACAAAGTTGTGATGATTTAGCCTTTCAAATACCTTCACATCTTCCCATTTCCTAGAAAGGCTCATAATGGATAGGATTCTCAAGGTTGTGAATCACTGCTGCTTATTTTCTCCCTTTAATGAACAGATGAGTAATATATAAACCACAGGTATCTTAACATGTTCTCCTTTCTCAATATTAGTGACTCTTGTGTTAAATTATTACTTTATTCAGAGGTTTTACATTGCAATGAACTCTGTGTCCAGGTTTGGCCAACTGTGGTCAGGTGACTCTGTGCCACAGAGATATTTCGGATCAAGGACTGCAGCTCCTCTGTCTCTGAACACTCTGAAACAAAACTTCAAAGTACTGTCTGCTCTGCTCTCCTCCTCCAGCTGAGGGGGTGATGTTGCAGTGATTGATAGAAGCTGGACAGATAATCCATTTAAAATAACCATCATGAAGAAAGTACAAATTTCAGTTTATATATTTGGCACAAAACTGCAAACTCCCTACTGTGCTAGAATGAAATAAATGGTAATCCTGAAAGGTTCTTAGCTGGGAGGAAATATACTGAAAATTATTCTTACTGGTAATTTGGAAGCTTGTGTTCTTGCAAGAGAATTTAAAACATGATTTCCGATTTAGACTTTTCTTCACACGAAATGAGAATGAATACTCTTCTGGAACACAAGATGGCCCAATAATCCTTTAAGAAAAATATATGCTAGCAAGCATAGGACACTGGAGAGACAGAATTTCAGGATTGCTCATCTTGGAATTACTCATTACTCATCTACCAGGTTTAGCCAGTTAGTCCTCCTTCTAATTTGACAGGGCAGGTGGAACATGCTCAGATTTCTGATGTTCATTGCTTTCTCTTCCACCTCTGGCTAAAAAAGGCTGTGTGTCTTCTTCCTGGCTCTTCTACCTTGCCCATCCTGGGCTTGGCACTGCCCCAAAGCCTTGTCAGGGAATGGCAGAGGCCACCTGAGGGTGCAAGTCGTGGCTCGACCCACAGCAGCTCAGGTGGAGCCTTTGGGTGGAACAGGTTTGCAGGGCACACTCAGAGCATCACCCAGAACACATCAGTGGAGCACTGAGAGGCTGCAGGTGGGGGTGTGATGGCACTTAGAGGCTGTGGTGACATCAGTCAGATGGGCAGAGAAACAAGTGGGCAGAATCACAGCATCACAGAATCACAGGATGGGTCAGGTTGGAAGGAACCACAGTGGAGTCATCCAGTCCCACCTCCCTGCTCCAGCAGGGCCATCCCAGAGCACAAGCACAGGATTGTGTCCAGATGGGTCTGGAATATCCCTAGTGAGGGAGACTCCACACCCTCTCTGGTCTCTGTTCAGTGCTCGGTCACTGCCCAGCAAAGAAGTTCTTCCTCCTGTCCAGGTGGAACTTCCTGGGCATCAGTTCCTGCTCGTTCCTCTTGTGCCATTGCTGGGTCCCCCCGAGCAGAGCCTGGTCCATCCTCTGCCCCCTCCCTGCAGACCCTACAGACCTGGGGGAGGTCCCCTCTCAGTGTCTGCTCTGGAGGCTGAACAGCCCCAGCTCCCTCAGCCTTTTCCTGGTCAGAGAGATGCTCCATCCATTCAGCATCTTCGCATCTTCCTCTGGACCTACTCCAAGAGCTCCATGTCCCTCCTACCCTGAGGAGGCCAGAACACAGGAATTAAATTTACCTTAGAAATTCGTATCAGAACACACCAGTCTTAAAGAAAAAAAAAATATTCTTTAAAAATTTTCGTGTCCAATGTTTTCTTAAAATTATGAAGTGGTTCTAAATCTCAAAGTCAGCTACACAAAAATGTGTCTTAATACAAATAGTGTTAGGACAGTGTTCTCATAGGTTATTTCTTTTTTCCCTTTAATCCTTATGGTACAGAAGTAATGACTAAACACTAACCATGCCCAGAATTCACTAGTGACGTTTACTGATTTATCCAGAACTGAATTGATTTCAAATGCAGTATGGATACAGGTGCACAGTCTTGGTATTTCTTGAATATTTACCTTCAGGGGCATTAAATGCATAGAGTGTATACATTTACCTGGATTTTCATGCCATTAAACCTAACAGTTTTTCAGAGTAACATTTTAAAATACAGATGCTGCTGGGAATGTTCCACTTGTGGGCTGGGAGCTGTTTGCAGTGTGTTTACTGGGTTTAATGTTGGCTTCTGGGAGAGGAAGGGAATTCATGATCTGTTGCTGCTTCGTTTTATATTTGCAATGTCATCAAAAGTTGGACCTGTGTCTTGCTAACAAAGATTAAATAAACTTAAATCAAGAGAACATTGTAAAGCAATAGTGGGATGGAAATTAATTTACTGGATATGAGCAGCACACACGACTATTTCCACTTCAGGAAAGCCAGCTCTTATAGTACTGTGCTTTTTCCTTTCCTTTTTCCTTTCCCTTCATCTTTTTGTCCATGTCTAGTCATGCCAGCTTTAAGGGACATCTCATTTAGAAAGTTCCAGCAGGACAAAACCTCAGGTCCAAAGAGGACAATATTCCTGTGTCCCACATCATTTTCCCTTCACAGCCAGTCATGCATCTTCCTCTTCCCCACCATCTGCAAATCTCACATCTCTGCCATCACGTCCTTCTCTCCCTTAAATCCTTTTCCATCCTTCATTCATTCTTCTGTCCATTTCAGAGCTCCCCCCTATTATTCTTCTGTGAGTTTAGGGTTTGCAGAATGCTCTTTGAACAGCAAAAAATAGTGGACAGAGTCTTAAATTATATTTCTTTTTATAGTTTGAATTCTTCTGCACTTTGAATGACTTAATCACAGCCTTTTCCAGTAAAAGGCCTGTGATCAAAAGGTTATTATTGAATGTTGTCACAGAATCTGCATGAAGATTCTTTATAATTTTTCGATTTATTTATTTATTATGGCTCATTGTTTATCCTTATCTTTAATTTGATGTAAAAAAGCCCCTAAATTTTGCATTACAATGAAAGAAAAAGGTAATGAGTTATAATAAAAATAATAAAAAGTATTTCACAGTATCTTAAGAGATATGAAAGATATAAACTACATTTGAGCATCAAGTGACACAGATGCCAAATGAGTTACATCCATTTTTCTATATAATTCTCCTGCAGTAAAAGAAGACTGTAAAAAAAGGTAGTTTATATGCAAATATTTTGTGCATTGGATAAGAGTTTATTTCTTTTAAAATATAATATCAAATGTTGCTATTAGTCAACCGTGATCTTTTAGAACTGCTTCCATCAGTGCAATTTTAAGCTTTTTTTAAGGAAAGCAATTTTGCCTTCAAACATAAAGAGTCATTTTTTCATAGTACTTTCTTTTTGGCTTCAAAATAGTTGTGGGTTTGTTGTTTTTTTTTTCAATAATTACATGGTGGTTTTGTTCACATCCCTCTGAGAAAATCCTACAGTGGTGCTCAGTGTGAAGATATGAACTCCCATCCACATTGTTCAGATATTTGGCGTGTGATGCTTGAACATATTTTGCTTTTATGTTTCTTGGGGAAAAAAAGAGAAGGAAGTGCCCACTTATGGCCATTGATTCCTGGGTGTCCTCACAGTACAGATCCCTGAATAAACATGGCTCCATTTTTAGATAAATCTTATTAGAATCCTGCAGGGTTAAGGAATGAATCAACTTGGTCTGTCAAACCAGGAGATAATGAAAGAATGAGCTCTTACTGTTGGCCTAATTAGTTATGATTTATTTAACTCCATCCTTTCTTTTTTTTTTTTTTAAACTGCCTCCATCAGGCCACAGCATAATTAGTCTTACATTCAAGTTTTGGTTTTGGTTTTCCATTCAGACTTAGAATATTTGATCCTGTAGGAATGGTGTTGTCCAGGCAGTGTGTATGTTTGTGACAATAATTTTACCTTCTCTGTCATCAGTTATTGGGTGCTTGGCTTCCTCCTGGCAAATTCCTGCCCCTGGGAAGGCAATGTTGTGTAATTGTATGGATTTAATGTCATATGATTGTATGGATGCTGGTGAGCAAATTCAGAAAGCAGAAATGATACTTCAGGGAGGGAATAAATTTTATAGTTCCAACTACAGTCCTTGACTTGTGAAGCAGTTTATTCCTTTAAAATTCTGATGTGTTGACAGAGGAAATGTGTGCCACAGGTAGTGGCAATGACATTTAAACTCCCTGCTTTCAAAATTGAAACTTCTGTAGAGAGTTTCTCTTCTTCATTTTGCAAAAGATCATGTGATGCCATCATGCTGTAAAATATCTCTGGCTTTTTTTGAGCTAAAGGCCTCAGTTACAAATATTTCTGTGTCCCCATGTCCATGAACATGTGAGAATTCACATCATATTAATATAGATTTATAGAATCATAGAATGGCTTGGGTTCAGCAATTTGGTGAAACTTAATTCCTAAAGTTACATTAACCAAAAAAAAAAAAAAAAAGAAGCATCCTAAATATTATGTTCCTAAAACCATTTTGTCATTCTTAAAGCAGAACCCTGATTTATAGAAATGATGTGTACACAGTTGTCTTTCATATGATCAGTGATGTGCTGAAGGATGCTCAGCAAAGCAGATGGCTCTCTAGGAAATTAAACATATGTTTAACATGAGTTGGTGTGGGGTTTTGTTGGTGGTGTCTTAAAATTTGGCATAAACTTTTTAAGAAAAAGTCCTCCAGCAAATGTTTTAGGCCTTTGGAAACTGATATTAAAGCAGCAACTGATGTCAGTAGCTGGCTTGCAGTCAGCACTGCAAGTTCTCTCAGTTCTGTTTCCCTATTCCGAATTTCTCTTGTATTGGTTAAAATAGACTCTTAAATCACATCATCAGTGACCTAACAAGAACATTTTTCCACTAATAGACTTGTCATATTGATAGATAAGTGCCTGGAAAACAATCCTATTCACTTACTTCCATCTCTTTCCTTGCAAAGGACAAAGGTTTTTGAAGGATCAAATGTCATTTCTGGAAGTAAGGTGACATGAACTTGTGATCAAAAAGTGAGGAGACAGAAAAAAGGGTTATTACATAAGTACATTTTGTTGCAAATCATCAGAGCAGTAGGAAAAAAAAAGCATCTGTTAGACTATTATTTTTTTCCCTGGCTTTTAATTTCTAGTTATTGATTTTTGGTAATTGCACACATGTACGTGCACAATGGGGCAGCAGGATCTCACTTCTGTGGTCTTATCTCAAAACTGGCTTTTAAAATAAGTGCCTGTTACTGTAAGTGCTCCATGTGCAGTTGCTCTGCTGTATTTTTGTCCTGGTTACAATGCAGCTCACCTGTTGCATTTACAACTGGTATAAGCTGGCTCCTTACCCTGCTCTCGGAACCATAAAACCCCTACTTTCAGCAAGGAAAATCTCCCACCATCAGATTTTTTTAAGTGGTGGCTTGCCAAGCTGAAATAAGGAAGAACAGGCTTTTCATAAGTGGTTGCATATTGTTGTGGAAAATCCAATTACCCTTTGCTAAATGCCCAGATCTAAGGTTTAAATAAGAGCTAAATGAAGTGCCGAGCTTTTAAGGAAAATGGGAATTGCACCTAAGTGGTGAGGAAGACCATTACAGGGAGCACAGCAATCTGGGATGCCCTGAGGAGTTTTGCTGATTCCCGGACAGTTCCCAGACCTATTTCAAGGAACTCACCAGTGGAGAGACAGATATAAGTGAAGACTTTTGAATTTTGTTTGCAAATAATGAAAATAACGCGTTGCACAGAGGTGTTGACTCTCTCCCTTTGGGGTCTTAAGCCTCTCAGCATCAAAGACCTACCAAAAATGCTTAAAAAGCTCTTAAAAATCTGAGTTACCATGGCTTTGCTGATACACAGCAAGTTCTTCAGATGTTGCAATTAAACTGTGTATTTATGTTCTTTTATACATATAATATGCATAAAACACACCCTTTCTTCTGCAATTCCCACTAAGTTCCTTATTCAAGGTTATTTCTGCTTTTGCTGATTTTTCTCTCATATTCCAATGGCAACATTGCTTGGCTGTATTACTGTAAATCTCTCACCTTGATACTTTTTCTGAAACCAGAGTTGACTTTTTGCAGCTCAGTTAAAATCACTTTTAAAAGCAGGGAACAAATGAAACCCAAAACACAAACCTGAAACAAGTTTTGCTTCAGCTCCTGAATTTGACTGACCAAGCTGAACAAGGGAAATGTAGGAGCTTAGAAACATCAGGGATTTAGCTTGGAGCTTGGAGCCATCCAGGGATATTTTCACTTGGAAACCACAGGAGTTAGGGTACTTTTAAGGGATATATCATATACTTCCACCTTGCTTATGCTGAAGCATCTTGGCTTAGCAGAGCATTAGCCTGTTTCTCATGCAGGGTGTTGTAAACTAACCCAGGGAATATTTCAAATATGCTGGAATGTGAGTGACCTCGAGGAGTTACACTCTCACACGAAAGTAAATTGCTTTCATACCCAGAAAAGGGAAAGTAATACTATATGACCTGTTATAAAACCATCTAACTGGTTGAAGTCTGGGGGAATCTGTGCTCATTGTTGTCTCTCCTCATAAATCTAGTGGGTTTTTTTTTCCTTAAGTACCACTGGGTACGTGAACAGACATATTTGTCATTGTCGAGATAATGTTCTGGAGGGAGTTCCTTAATTCTTGTACTCCAAAGAAAATTAAGATATGGACTCTGCACCCATTTAATTTGGATTACTGCATGCTTAATAAAGAGACTGAGGGCTTTTCAGAGCCTTTGTGCAGGTCACATAATGATTCTCAAGTCTGGCATCCTCTGGGTGCACCATGTAATGTTTTCCCAGAAAAAAAATACCTGTTTGCTTTAAATCCAGTTTATTCCTTTAACTCCTTTAAAGGTCTTGCCTTGCCTTGCCTTCCCTTCCCTTCCCTTCCCTTCCCTTTTTAATTTCTTAATACACTGAAACCCCACTTTTATGTCTCTGCAGGGGCCAGGAGAGAATAAAAACTTGTTAAATCGGCAGAGGACTTTGCATGGGAAAAGTCAACATGATTCCTCAGAGTATGAGGATGAACACAATTTTAAATATGTGTCTTCTACAGTCACCTGTCTGCATTGTTTCCATGGATGTGCATACACATACAAAAATAGCAATAATGCATAGAAAAGTAACTTGGTGGCACCACTTGACATATTATTTCCACTGAGTGTTTTCAGGAAAAATATGTTTTCCAGCCAAATTTTGTGCAGCATTAATTGCCAAGCCAATCTGCTTAGCATTTAAAAGGTATAGATCTCATTTCCTTGGAATAATCTTTAATCAGCATGTTTGCCTCCAACTGTTGAGTCAAGTCAGACTTCTAAATTTTCACTAAGCTCTGATATCCCTGTTTTGAATATGTGCAAGTCTTCCAATTGTTTTTGCTTTTCCAAAATTAGGCCTCTGATGTATTTGCAATAGAAACACTTAATATATATTCCCTGATTGCTTCTACAACTCCACTGATTTTGTATGGATATATAGGTTTTATTTCTCCTTTAGGAAGCATTTTCTTTTAAGTTAATGTTATAAATGATGTTATAATAAATACTTATAAAAATACTGCAATTAGAAAGTTAAGTAATATATGAACTGTAGGCTTTGACTCATAAAAGATTCCTGTAGGCCAAGACTGTGAATTTCCAAGTCTTATATTTTGCATGGAAGAAAAAGCACATTTGATTCTGAATCAAGGGGTTTGTTTAGGAAGAACAATCATACTTTACTTGTTTTTAATTAGATCATGATATTTTTGGAAGACAAGAGTAGAGGTATGGAACATACATATACAGATACAGGTGCAACAGGTTTTTGAGGTAGAGAGAATGACTTCTGAGTGTTAACTCCTTTGTTATGTCTCCTACATCAACTGGTGTTAATAGTGTTTCTAATTTTCTAGTCCAGAAATTCTGATTTTGCATTTCTTGCCTTTTAAAACTATTTTTTTTGTTTACTTAATGAAATTACATGTTGTTATTTTATTAACTTTATTTAAAAAATCAAAAGTCACTGAAGTAGATGCAGTGATGATAATTCTGGGGTTACAGCGTCAGAAGGGCTACTAAGCAGGTACATATTTAGTGTTTCAAGGCTCAGAGCAAAGTTAATGGTGCATTTAAATAATTATTTATGCAATATGCTCATAATCCATATGCTCACTGTACAGAAACACGATGTGAGAGGCAACTGAAGTCAAAGAGATTGACTTTATACATGAAGCAGCTGGACAGGAGAGGCATGCTTGGGTGTCCCAGAGTGTTCTCCTCCAGTGCCACAGGAAGAGAGAAGGAACCACCAGAAGGCAGCAGTATCTCTCAAAAAAACCCAGTTTATTGATTTTATTTTTCAGGAACATGTCCCACCACCCCTGTTCTGGAAAAGCCCAGCTGGTGCTTTGTGCGTCTTTGAACCCCAGTCAAAATTTGTGCTTTGAAAAATGCCTGCTCATGGTTCCCCAGCTCCCTCCTTGTCCTGTTTAAACCTTCCTGAAGGATCCAGCATGATCCAGCCTTCCTCAGTTGTAGCTTTTCCACATTATTTCTATTTTCAATCATCTTCACAGGGCTCCAGTCTCATCCTAATTCCTTTATACATATTGTAGGCAGTTTTCCTGAGGGCTGGATCTGTGGCAGGTTGGAAATTTCATTCACTCCCAGCTGTTTTTTTTTTTGTGGCTGTTCCTCTATGCAAATACCTCCATGAAAATATTTTGTGTGCCTGCACACAGCCTTCTGAAAATCCAAGTAACACACAAAAAAGTCCGTGTGCAATTTGTGTAGCCTTAAGGGAGAAGAGTGGATTATCAGGCTTGAAAGTAAATTTTGGTGGTCTAAATATACCTGTTTACTCAGGAAGCTCTAAGCAGTGAGGAGCAGAATTGAGTTTGTAGTGACATTATACCAAAACCGTGGTATAACAGGACATTGAACTGTCAAATATATTGGCAAAGATCCAGTGGCAAAAATAGATTGTATCTTACTTGGTCAAGAGTTTGTGCATTTTAACAGTGAGGGATAGAAACTATTAAGCTATAGTTATATAAACTGTAGTTATATGAACTATAACAAAGCAAGGTCCTACATCTGGGTTGTGGGAATCCCAGGCACACCTCCAGGTTGGGCAAAGAAGTGACTGAGACCAGGAATTGGGGGATGATGGGTGATGAAAACTCAGCATGAGCTGGCCATGTGCTCTGGCAGCCCAGAAACCAACTGTGTTCCTGGGCTGCACCCAAAGCAGAGTGGGCAACAGATGAGGGGGGGATTCTGCCCCTCTGCCCTGCTCAGGTGAGACCCCTCTGCAGAGCTGCCTTCAGCCCTGGGGTCCTCAACATAGAAGGACATGGAACTGTTGGAGCAAGTCCAGAGAAGGTCTTGAAGTTGATGAGGAGATTGGAGCACCTCCCTTTTGGAGACAGGCTGAGGATGTTGGAGCTGTTCAGTCTGGAGAAGAGAAGGTTGTGTGCAGACCTCACAGCACCTTCCAGTATCTGAAGGGGCCCACAAGGAACTTAGGAAGGGATTTTTCATCAGGAACTGCAGTGACAGGAGTAATGGGTTCAAACTGGAACAGGGGAAAAAAGTTAGATAATAGGAAGACATCCTTCCCTGTGAGGGTGGGGAGGCCCTGGCACAGGTTGCCCAGAGAAGCTGTGGCTGCCCCTGGATCCCTGGAAGTGTCCAAGGCCAGGTTGGACGGGGGTTGGAGCAACCTGGGCTAATGGAAGGTGTCCCTGTCCAGGGAGTTGGAACTGGATGATCTTTAATGCCCCTTCCAACCCAAACCATTCTGTAATTCTTACATAAGGACTCTTCACGTGTCTGAACTGCCTTTAGGACAGTTTTCTTCCTTTGTGACAGGCAGACAAGGATGTAAGAAGTGTGTTTCCTGTCTTAGGGGCTTCCAGGAGCAGGAGGGGGCAGCGTTAACTGCAGAGGGTTTGCTATCCCCCTCTCCAGCTTCATTATGTCAGCCGTGCACGCTGATGAACTGTAATTGTTTCCTGGCTGCCATGGGTAGGAGATGGGGTGACAAAGGGGTTTGGAGCACTGCTAGGTTCCTGTTTCCCTCACTGATCTCTACTAGAACAATCATTATGATAACGATTCTAATCCAAGCTTCTGTAATATAACTGAGAAATAAGTGCTTCTTGTTAATATGCCTCAATTAATGGGTCACCCAGTGTAGCTGCAGCAGGTTGCAAGTAAGTAGCTTTCAGGATCTGAGCCCAACTGATTATAGGTTTTCTTTCCCTTTTTAGACAAAATGGATTCATAAGCCTTACTCAAATGAATCGCTCTTGCAGTCATTAATTATAGTATACACATGTTAATGACATCATTATCAGGAGATAACATAATGTCCCAAGCACCACGTGTTCCAGTTGTTTCCTGTGCAAACAATTGTGCTTGATAACACAGCCTGTCACCAAATGTCAAAAGAAACCACATGGTGTCTTGAAATGATTGTGAAATTATCATGTGTCACAGTTATGTGTGTCATAAACAATACCATCGGGACTGAATTTTTCATCAGCTTCTTGGGTGAGGGATACTGAAGAGAACAAACAATTAAGATCTTGAACATCTCAAGTGCAGCACATAATGCAGCACTGGCTTGTTTAAAGCACACCCTGTGCCCGAATTAAAATGCATTAGTCAGGAACTGAGGATATGCACAGGAACAGGCAATATTAAGCGCCTTGGGAGATTTTTTTTCTTTCATTTATTAAACAAAAACAGAAAGGAATTAATCTTTTTAATATTCTGCAGTTTAGTTCTCTTTTAGCACCTCCCTTTTAGCCTGGATAGCAAGACTGTAGGAAAATTGCCAGCGTAGCTCTTATTTTAGCAAATTAAATCCAGTTTGAGCAAAAGTCAGCGCCAAAGTTCCTCAAGAGTTCTATGGGACCAGAATGTTGTCCATGTGGACTACCAAGCTCTGGAAATTGGAGGAATCTCACACCCCTGCCACGATGCAGCAACAGTTTGAAGCCTGAGGTTGGCATGTGGGTTTTCTGCTGACATTCCCCAGAGCAGAGCTACTCCCATGACCCGAGGCCACAGGGCCTGAACCCTTCCTGGCTTTGGCCCTGCACAGCCCAGTTCCACAACAAAAAAAAAGCTTGAACTCCCTCCTTTTTGCTATCTGTGAGTTTTGGTAGCGTCACTGTCTTTTACAGTTTTCCTTCTGAACTATGTAATTTATATATACATATTTGGTTTTCCTGTGTTTGTTTTTTTTTTTTTGCTGAACTGGAAAACATGATTATTCTCCTGCTGGAAGGGAGCTGTGCAAAATTGCCCAGAGCCATGGGCTCCCAGGCACAGAAGGGTGAAACAGTTTTCCCTGAGGATTCAAAGACTGCTTGTTACAGGAATGCCAGGAACTTTCCTCCTCTAGTGCTGCCTCTTCCATAGGATTTTGGGGGACCTCCTGGCAAACAGAAGACACTGTGCATGGCAGGAGTGCTCCCAGGACAGCTGGGCCCCTCCTGGGCCTAAGGGGTTGTCCCAGAGGTTGCAGCTAAAACCATCT